>NC_060077.1:9007500-10207500 GCF_922984935.1 Meles meles | reverse complement strand
AGAGCATGCACAAGTTGGGGAGGGGTAGATGGAGAGAGAGAATCTTAAGCGTGCTAGGCATGGAGCCCAATGTGGGGCTCGATGTCATGACACTGAGACCATGACCTGAGCCGAAATCAAGAGTCAGATACTCAACCCACTGAGCCATACAGGTACCCTTCCGTAGGTGTATTCATTCTTAAATTATGTCTCCAAAATAGATCTTCCTCTATGGGGAGCTGGAATGTTTTGAGACTGTTTGGTTGGTATAGACATGCCACAACTCCCAATTTCAATCCCCAGCAGACATGACTAATTAGGCAGTACTTTTCCTCCTGAGCCATAGAATTATTCTCCAGGCAGCTACTGCCAGGAGATCATTATTTTCATACAATACAAAGCCTCTGCCTTAATTATCCCGAGGAATCTTCATGAGGTACTAAGTTTTGAGGGGGAAGGGGGAAAGTACACTAGATCATTGGGTCAATGATATGACGAATGGTCTCCTTGGACCTTGGGGTTGAATTTGCTACTGCCCTTCCATCAGCTAGCATACCTGGGATATTGTTCCCCCAGACCTCCAAAATGTTAGCGCCAGGTCTAGGTAAGCCAATATGACAAGCTCCCTTGGGGAAAGCTGGGGCCAAATCCACATTCACAGTGCCTTTGACCAGTGCTACTCAAAGTGCGGTCCGTGGACCGAAGTGGCCCTTAAACTTGCTGGTCCGTGATAAGTATAGAAATGGAGAGTATGTTAGTTTTCTAAGGCTGCTGGAATAAATTACCCCCAACTGGGGTGGGGAGGTTGGTGCTTAAGACAACAGAAATGTTTTCTCTCACTGTTTTGGAAGCTGGATGTCCAAAACCAAAGTGTCGTGTGCTACGCTTCCTCAGAGACCCTGGTTAGAATCCTTCCTTGTCTCTTCAACTTCTGCTGGTTGCCAGCAATTTTGACATCCCCTGCCTTGTAGACCCATCACTCTAATCTCTTAGTATTTTTCCCTTCAGTGTTATTGAGATGGAATGATCTGGAGACTGTGTAAGTTGAAGGTATAGCACAGTGACCTGACTTCATATACTGTGAAATGATCATCACGAGAAACTTAGTTAAATTCCATCACCCTACTGGAGTCCAGCTTGGTGTCTGGGATCCAGGGGCCTCTTCAGCCTCACTCCTGCATTCTAGAATTTTCTCAGAGGTGTCCTGTCCATGAATAGTTGTTAGTCATTCTTCTTGTGAGGGGGGAGCGAAGTCAGGAACAACCGGTGACATGACTTCTCCTCCTCTTCTCATAAGGACATCGGTTATTAGACTTAGGGCCCCTCTAATTTAATTTGACCTTGTCTTAACCAATTATACTGGCAAAGACTCTGTGTCCAACTAAGGCTACCTTCTGAAGTTCTGGGTGGGACGTGCATTTTAGCAGAGAGGGGCACTGTGCAAGAGAGTAAGCATCTTTTAGACCACACTTAGGTGATCCCACCCTTCTGCCATATCAATATTATGGATGTCCAGGGGGCGATGAGGGTCCCCCCAGAAGGCAAGTGGAAGCATCATTTGGGGGAGACATACTACCTCCAGCCCAGGCAGAAAGAGTGCGTGACCCACAGCTGATCTCCTGCTCAACTAATGAAACCCTTCCCACCACAGACAGCAAAGCAGTTCAGCCAACTTGGTGCTGAGCTTGTGTGGGTCTCCCTTACACATCTCATAGTCCTAGTGGTGGCTTGTGTGTCCAGATGCCTTCTAAACCCAAGGCTTTAACAGGTCTGTGGGTTCTGCGAGTTGGATTTGTTTGCGTAGGTGCTCACTTGTCTCTTCCTTTCCCGATGATTCATTTTCTAAGAAAAACAGAGTAGGGTCACAGCGTGAGGTAAATGCACTCATTAAAGACAAACCAGAATAAACAGAATTTGCGGCATCCCTAGGTATTCTTTCCCAGGAGCTGTTCATGAACTTGAATAAGTTTGCTTGACAGCAGAGGGCCCTTGGAGAGATTGCCCAGAACAGCTCTGTAGACGTGACTGAGAATTTCACTTTTCTTCTCTGCCAGCCCTGTCTCCTCTCACGAGAACACCCAGTCTGTAAGTAAAATGGTAATTCTGTGAGCGGGTTACATAATGTTGTTGATGGTGGTGGTAGCAATTAACTCAATTTTTTGAGCACCTGCTGTGGACCAGGTGCTCTGTAAATTTTAAATCAACTTTGTGGGTATGTGTTTCTATTGCCCATTTCCCAGAGGAGTTAACTGAGGCTCAGATGGTGAAGTTGTTAGTTTAATGTCCTCCAAAGACTATCACACGAGTGTAGATAGAGTTGGAACTCATACCTCTGAGTGACCCCTTGTGTCTACAGGGAATGTTGCCCAGAATCTGGGAGGGTCATCTGCGCATTCTCTGTTTCCACATGGGACTGTAGGTGCTATCCCGAAGAAATTTGCATTCGGCTGCTCTCTTCTTCCAGGGAGGGAGCTGTGGTTTACTCGGCTGGATCACACATGGGTTCAGATTCTGGCTAATTCACTTACTAGCTGTCCTGGTCCTGGGAGCTCATCTCTACAGCCTGCATGTCTCAGATTTCCATGTCAGCTCCTGCTGGGTCTGACCCCTGGCTGAGCACTGGAAGTACACTAGAAGGTGGGAGGAGGGGAGAAACCAGGGTATTTCTCCCCTCCCTCTCTGCTTCTGGCAGCCTTGCTAATTCCTTCAAGTTTCCAGCTTCCAACAGGGGACCCTGGCCCCAGGGCCCTTCCACCATCCCACCCACCAAGGGGTAGAGCATCTTTCTGTTATAGCTAATCTCCAGGTGGTCTTTCCATCCCTGGCTCCCATGTAAGCAATTCCCTGCATTAAATCTTCTCTGTTCTAAATATTCAGAATGGTTTCTCACTCTTTGATTAGATCCTGACTGAGATACCAGCTAAGGAACTTCACTTCTCTGAGCCTTAGTTTCCCTATCTATAAAATGGGGATAATTAGGGTACCTACTACCTATTTGTAAGGATTAAATGAGATAATTTTAGTTAAACCTTTGGCTCAGTTTCTGGCATAATAAACTGGTTTTCCCTGGATCAGAGACCCTAAGCATGGTTTTCTTTCTTCCTTCCTTCCTTCCTTCCTTCCTTTTACTTTTCTTTTTTAAGATTTTATTTATCTAATTGAGAGAGAGAGAGAGAGAGAGAGAGAGGGAATGAGTAGAGGGGAGGAGCAGAGGGAGATGGAGAAGCAGACTCTCCACTGAGCAGAGAGACTGACCCTGGGCTGGGTCCCAGGACCATGAGATGATGATCAGACCCGAAGGCAGATGCTTAACCAACTGAGCCACGAAGGCTCCCAAGGCATAACTTTCTTTCAGCAATTTAAGCAATATCATTAATTCTGTAGTTAACCACAGTGCTATACTTTGCTTTACTTTTCTGAAAAGCATTGGTTCTGGTTATGCATATTCATGAGCATCGCATTCGAATGACTGAGACTGGGGACTCAGTGCTTCTGCCCCCTCTCTTCTTTCCGTCTTCCACTCGAAGCCAGCATCTCTCCTCCCCGCCACGCACAGCCTTGTGGATGCAGAGAAAATGCTGAACTTTCAGAATTTCCTGGGGCTCCTGAAAGGCTTGTGTGTCATCATGAAACACAGGCCCGTCTTATAAATCTGTCTTTCATCGAAGCTTCAGTTACTCATGCCAAGTGTCAGCATATCAGCTTGTTGGCTAATTTTAGCCTTCTCTCTGTCTTGCAGACATGTAATTAATGCCACAGTTCAACAGAGATCCAGGGATATCTCTGTTTTGCACTATGATGTGAGGCCTTGGCCATTAGCGCTCAGGTTCAAAGTCTGAAAGTGCCACTTGTGTGTGCCATTTCAATGTGTCCCATTGCTGCACACTTCCTGGGCCACTTGTCCCTTTGAAATCTAAATCAAAGTGGTCCAAGCTCTCATCCTATGTCTTGGGGGGAAGTCCAGTGCCTTCTTGGATATATCTGAGAATTCTCAGAGGGCTCCTGTGCTCTTGGTCACTTCTTGTTTGGAGTTCGAAGGGCCTTCATGGGGCATCTTGCTTCCTGAAGCTATTGTCTCTCTGTCTTGCTTTGAACATAGTACCTCTCCTTGATGCCTCAAAGAATTACCAAAATAGGCAAGTTGTGTATAGCAGAGGTTCACAGAATTTTGGGGGATGACCGAGCTGGATCACAGGTTGCGACAGACAAAGAAAACGGTTCAAATTGGATATTCAACACTGAAAATTTCCTTACCCAACCCACTACAAGGACTCTCTCAGCAAATGTCTTCCTTCTTGGGCTCCCAACTGCCGCCATGTTGCTAGAGTTCCTTGCTCCTTGAGCTTCTCTTCCCATCTTCTCTCATTTTGGTTTACTTCTCAACCTCCAAACTCCAAGTTGGCACTGAGGGTGAGAAACATCTTCTCCCCCACTGGAATTTCTCATAGGCATAGAGATGGCTTGGATGAACGTTTGGGGGAGGGAATGAGCTTTCTGCCCATACATCCTAGAGCTCTCTCCAAAGCTTAGAGGATGGTGGAGGGGAGAAGAGATGGGGGGCAGAGAAGAGATGCCTGAACCAGCTGGTGAGAGACATGGGACAGTCAAAGACCCACATGAAAGCCCAATAAATGTTTTAGTATTAGTGATATCCACAGTGGCCCCTAGTCATTGTTCGTGTTGTCTCCACGAACACCTCTTCTTTGTGCCCCCTGTGGAATATTCGGGTAAAGATGACATAGTTAAGAAATTCTTGCTCTTGGTAGATTCCTTTGGGGGTTCGAAGAGGTGACCTGTCTGCCAATACTGTAGATAAAGCTGAGGAAATTCCTGAGGCACCAGAGTTGATGTTGAAAGGAATATGAGAACATCAACCTTGGGATGTGCAGAAATCAAGGGTCCAGGAATGTTCTGGAAGGTTCTGGAATATGCAGAAATCTAGGGATGGACCTTTGGACTTCCTCAGGTGGTGGAATTAATGAGAGTCTGTCAGTTGGGGTCCTGGCAGGAAACGGATGGCATTCTCATACTCATTTGAGGGGCTGTTTTAATACAGGGCTATTTCCAAAATGGTGAGCAGTTTGGGGAAACCAACAGGAAACAGTGTTGTATCCTGGGCTCTTATCAGTGGGGTCACTGTCCCTACAGGTCTGAAGAGCAGGGAGTAAATGCTACACCTGGCATCATGGTACCACTGGGACCAAGGAGCCATAGGATGGCACGAAGCCTGCGTGTTCGTTTCTGTGGCTGCTGTAACAGATCATCCCAAACTTCGTGGCTTAAAACAACACAGAGTTGTTATTTCGTAGTCATGGAGGTCAGAAATCCAACCTGGGGTAAACTCAAGGTGTTGGCAGCAGTTCCAGGGGAGAATTCACTTCCTTGTCTTTTCCAGCTTCTCCCCATATTCCCTACCTCCTAGTCCACAGCCAGCCTATCCCTCTGAACTCCTGCTTCTGTCTTCTCGTTCTTGGCCCTTCTGAAGTCAAAGCTCCCTCTACCTCCCTCTTATAAGCACCCCTGGGGTAGATCCAGGGCTCACGCCAATAATCCAGGAGAACTACCCCTGTCTTATGACCTTGCAGACCACATCTCACAAAGTTCCCTTGGCCATGTAGAGCTCTGGGGATTAGGCTGTGGACTCAAGTGGCCGGGGGTAGGATTCTGCATAGCAGAGCATGGAACACCAGGCCCCACCGTCTACATTTGCTCCCACCATGCAGCCCAAACCACAGGATGTTCGCTGTGAGTACTGAACACAGACATGCTGCTTGCATTTGTACAATGTACAATTTTGTTGCAATGTACAATGTCAGGCATCCTTCTGTGAGATTAGTGTCGTGATTGAGATGCAGGGCTTTCTCGGTGGATTGTCCCCATAGTATTGCTGACTATATCTTAAAGCAGCTCTGCTCCTCAGTTACAGTGTAAGCTTCCAGCTGTAAAGGCAACAAACCAAACTTTGTATCTTCCTGGTGCCCTCACAGAGACTCATACACAGTAGGTGCTCAATAAATTTCCTGGTGTGATTATCAGTCTACTTCCAGGGCTATTCTGAGTAGCTGGGCAGAAGTATTCCCTGAAAAGAAGTCTGGGGTTTCTCCTGGGGCAATAGGGAGCCATGAAGCCGTGCAGTAAGAGCATGACAAGGCTTGGAGAGAAAAGTGGGGAAGGGTTTGACATTCCAGCTTTACAAGGCGGCTTTGAATAAAGACCAAGAGGTGGGCATTTGAAAGATGCGTATGTGGGGACCAATGAGGTTTCATGGGGAGAAGTGGATCAGATATCCTTCTGGTTTGCCTTTGTCAGCAGCTTGTAATAATTGCACTATATTTTTACTTTTATATACTATAAAAGTATATATATATTTTATATACTATACTTTTACACTTTTAGTCTTTGAGCCTGATTATCTTTGAAACTCCCATGGTGTCTAGCACTGGTCTGGCACATAGTAGGTGTTAATTAAAATTTTGCTGAGTCAGACTGAACGTGATAAGCTACCTGACCTTGAAGATTCTAGGCTTCAGATTCCATATTTTTGAAACCAAGGGGTTAGACTGGGATACTTAGAGCCCTGACTGTCTCAGTGGTGTTTAAAGTCCTGCTTCTCTGCATGGAGGGCATTCCTCAGTGAGACCCATATTTGAGAGGGAATTTGCACCAGAAGACTTTGGAGGATCTCACTCAGCTTGGAGACTTGTAGATTGACAGCTGCCTCTAACATTCATCAAACATCCGTGTGCACCAGAGCTGTTCCCAGGCCTCACAGTAGGTTGTTTCATTAAATCTTCTCAGTAATCCTATGAAGAAGGGCATCGTTGACAGACCCGTTTTTACAGATGAGGAAACTGAGGCTCAGAGCATCAGGTAGCTTGCCCATGGTCACACAGCCAGGGGATGATAGAGTTGGAGTTTGAACTCGGGCCCTGGACTCTGGAAATCAGCCCTGACACCCTCTGCTTTGATGTTCAGATCCTTCTAGTTTTCTTAACCCCTAAATACCTCAGTGTCTGTACCTAAGGAAAAAGGACGCTTTCTTACATAATCACAATTCAGTTTTCAAAATCAGAAAAGGTAACATCTCTCTATAACATCATGATCTAATCCACAGTCTGTTTTAAAAATTGGTCGACTGGCCCAGTAACATCCTTTTATTCTTGGTCCAGAATCCAATCCAGGATTCTGCATTACATTTAGTTACTATGTCTCCTTAACCTCTTTTCTTCTGAAACAGCTCCTCAGCTCTTCTCTGTTCCTTGACCTATACATCTTCAAAGTGTCCAGGCCTGTTATTTTGTAGAATGCCCCTCAATTCAGCTTCCCCGATGACCATGATTAGATTTAGGCTGTGTACTTTTGGCAGGAACAGCACAGAGATGAAGCTGCATTTTTTTCTCAGTGCATCCCATCGGGAGGTGTGTGCATGCTGTTGTTTTGTCCTGTTCATGGTGAGGTTCACTTAGATGGCTCGGTTAGCAGGGTGGACAGGTTTCTCCACTGTCTGGTTACTATTTCCCCTTGTGTAGTAAGTAAGCTCTGGGGGAGAGATTTGGAGACAATGTAAATATCTTGCTACTCATCCAAATTTCCCCCCTTAGCTTTAGCATCTCTTGAAGCATTTCTTTTTTTTTTTTAAGATTTTATTTATTTATTAGACAGAGATCACAAGTAGGCAGAGAGGCAGGCAGGGGGCGGGGGAAAGCAGGCTCCCCGCTGGGCAGAGAGCCTGATGCGGGGCTCCATCCCAGGACCCTAGGATCATGACCTGAGCCTAAGGCAGAGGCTTTAACCCACTGAGCCACCCAGGCACCCCTCTTGAAGCATTTCTAACTCTTTTTTTTTTTAAACCTTTCTTTGTTGGCATCCTCCTAGAAGAAGGACCTGCTTTTTTCTTCCATTTCCCCATTTATTCACATTTACTTATACTGCTTGGGCTCATGGATCATCAGAGCCTTTATGCATTTGGCTCTCCCCCCAATTATTTTGCTAGGTGAGCTGCCTCTTCATCTGTACCGTGTGAATTCGGTGCCTCTTCTGCACTTTGAAAATCCGGAGGCCTCTGCTGTCTGAAAATACTCACTTTTAGCTAGAAAGGAACAAATTCCCAGACTCAGGCTCTAATAAGGAGGAGGGAGAGGAGCAGATGCTTAGAGATTTTTTGGAATCCTCACCAAGGCCCAAGGAAGCTTGGGCTGCAAAGCCTCAGGGAGCTGAGGTCCTTATACTGCTCTGTTGGTTGTTGTCGCTCAGTCCCTCAGCATGCACCATGGGGCATGAGTGCTGGCCACCCAACTCAGTGGTTCCCAGGTCCTGGCCACCTCTCTGTGCCGGTCTCCTTCCAGTCATGTTTGTGGAATTGTGATGGCCTCTGCAATGTGGGCTTCCTGGGGAAACCCAGGGAGCCCATCCTGCTGACTTTCTCTTCCTGAAGATTTAATCCAAGTGAGGCTCACCCACTTGTAGCCTGTTCTTCCTTTCTTGCCATAGGACTCATGGAGTCTTAAGTTCTCCTAGGAGTGACAGTCATTAAACAATTTCACAATGAAATACCCAATCACAGACCTTGATAATGCAGCCACAGAACGTCAGAGTGGGGAAGTACCTGATTTCATCTTACAAACCAAGAAACTGAGGCGCAGACCTCACAGCTATCCAGAGTCAGGGAGGGTCTAGAACTTGAGTCTCCTGACGCCCACTCCTGCCCTCCATCACTCAACCCAAGCCCCCAACTGGTGGATGACAGACCTCAGGCCTGGCTAATTAAATAGGCCCTTCTTGTGTAGGAAAAACCGCTGGGCGCTGTGGGAAACCAAATATTTATCTTCTCAACGAAGCAAAGTGAACTTAAATAAAATGCAGACAAGTGTCTCCTGTGTAAAAATAAGGCCGTGAAGGTGGGGATCGGGGGGCAGTGGCTCTGTGGGGGCTGGCTTATCGTCCCCATCTCATTGTCCCTGTCGGATCTTTCCACACCACTCTTTCTCTGGTTCTGTCTTTGTCTGTTTCAGTCTCTGACAGCGGCTCTGCCTTTTCTCTCTCTCCAGCTCTGTTTCTGCCAGTTTCTGCCTTTCTCTTTCACCCTGGATATCTCTCAGCCTCAGTCTCTCTCTGTTTCTGTCTCACCCCTCCTCTCCCAGCCGGGCCCAGTTGTTCCACGTTCCCCCAAAGTGCTACCTTCTCCCACCCCCACATCTTTCCCCTTCCCAGGAGCACTGCATCTGTGCCCCCTCCCCAGATTTCTGCCTGCCTTATTCATCCTTCAGGTCAGAGTTTCAGTGTCACCATCTACTTTGGGGGGCCTAAACTCCATGAGGACAGAGATTTCTGAGTCTTTCCTTCACTGCTATGTCTCTTACAACTTGGAATGGGATTTGTAGGACAATAAATAATTTGCTGATTTCATTAATGCACCTAGAATAATGCAGGTGCTTGGTAACTATTTGTCAAATGACTGAACAAGTGAATAAATAGGAGGCCTTCCCTGACGCTCCCAACAAGATCTGGGCCCCCCAGTATCTGGTATGCGGCTGTCATAGTCTTTCTCTCCATTATAATTGCTTAGCATATTGCTTAGGCCGCTGTAGCAAGATCTGAACAGTAATTCAGAAATGACGTCTAGGTGGTCCTCACTTCTCCGTGGATCCACTGACCTGGGCTGACAGTGGCTCTACATGTGGCAGCAGGAATGAAAGAACACAGAGGCACAGACCTGGGAGGTTTCATGGGCCAGCCCCGGAAGTGACACCAATGACTTAGCCAGAGCTCAGACCCGTGGCTCCATCTAACTTCAAAGGAGGCTGGGAAATTTAGTCCCATGTGTGCCCTGGAAGATGGGGAGATCAGGTCTGGTGACAGCTGGCAGCCTTCGCCACATATACTTGCCTATTAGAATCCCTTACTTGGGGTTAAGCCCTGGGAAGGTGGGGACTATGTCTGTTCTGGTCATTCTTGTATCTCTGGCAGCTAACTCACAGCCTGGCTCATTGTAGACTAGTGGTTCCCAAACTTGGCTGCACGTTAGAATCATCCAGGGGTATTTAAAATATCCTGATGCCTGGCTCCCACCCTTGAACATTCTGGTGTAGTTGGTGTGGGGTGTGACCTGGGCATTGAGATTTTTAAGCTTCCCAGGTGATTCTAATGTGTAGAAAGATTTAGAGACCACAGCAATCAATCCTGAACAAATGAATGAATGAATATATGAATGACCAGATCAACTGTTTGTTGATACTCTGTACCAGGGGTTACAAACTCATATCTTGGGAGATGTCATGTTTTGTTTGGCTTATAGGGCTTAGGTCTTTCTCTTTTTAAAGTTATATTGATTGCCAAGATTTTAAAAGCCAGAAAATATTTTGTAACATTTTTTTTCACATAACACTTGAACTTCTGGTCTCTGTTAAAAAAATGAAATAATCTGTTAGCACCGAGCTCCTTCAGATGGGTGTGTGATATCCTGTCTACCCCAGTCCCCACCACTCCCTTATGTTTACCTGCCACCTCTTTCACTGGTTTGTTGCTTCCATAGAGCTTAAAGGCATTTGCATTAGATTCTCTTGGTCTGAGCAACCTCCTGTGACTTATCTCAAGAATTCCCTTTTATCCCAGTCTCAGTCTTCTTTGAGAGAGTGATGTACTCCCGAGAACACGCTGGACCAGGCATTTTCCTTGTCTCTGCCCTCAACTCAGTTGATTGAACAGCTCCCAGTCCCTCTTCCTGGGAACACATTTTGTCTATTTCATCAGTACACTGGGGCAGAGGGCTTAGTGGGACAAGCCCTGAGCTGGGAGTCAGGCTGCCTGGGCGCTGTGCAGTAACTCAGTTGGGAATATTAGAGACGGGACATTTCTCTTTCCTGGCATCTGCTCAATCCTCTATGAAAGGGGGCAGTTGAACCCAATGAGTTTTCACTTCCCTTCCTAGTCTCAGACTTGGGGAATCAGGCCCCACTTCAGAGCCTAGAAGATTTTACCTTTGAAAAGGGCTATTTCTGGGTTAGAAATCTGCTCAGTGTATGGCTCGTCTCTGAAATGAAGCAGCTCACACTCCTTTTCCTGATAGAAATCAGCCACTTTGCCAATGCTGCATCCAATCATGCAAAGCTATATGGCAATTAATTACATCAGTAAATAAATTATCGTCATACAAATTCCATTAACTGGCACTAAAGGGAAGATTGCATCTCTTAGGAGTGAGCTTAAAAATTAATGTGCGGCATCTTTTGAGGAAGGGCTCCTTTTTTTTTTTTTTTTAAATCTCTCATCTGGACCAATAGTTTGTTTATAGCAAATGCTCCCAGGAAGAGAAATATTCAAAACCCCGGTTTGCCAAAGGCTGAGTCAGTTTTTAGAGTTCTCTCTCTTTTTCCTAAAGGAATCTCACCATGGAGTCCAGATGTCTGTATCTGCAGGACAGACTCACGGCGGGGTGCTTAATACTGCATTCTTGTCTGGTCACTGTTGACGTTGTTATGCATGCAAAGTGGCTTCTGAAAGAAGAGGGCCTCCTTTCTCCTTCACAGTGAAGGTGAAGGAGGTAGCTTAGAGGTAGATATTGTTCTTTTGGCAGATGGGAGAACCGGCCTTAAATCACCGCAATTTTATCTCTTTAGAATGTGCCCACACTTGACAAAGCCCCAAAGCAATATGTCATGGGCTTTGTACCATGTTACTGTTGAGTTTGCGTCCCCAGGACGTAGACCCCAGGTCAGGGAGTCAAGTGTAAGCAGTTTATTGGGAAGTGGTCCTAGGAAACACTGGCAGGGGACTGGAGCATGAGAAGGGAAGAAGAAGGCGAAACAGGGTGAGCTGGTTATTACTGTCGACAGCTAGAGCTCAGTCCCACTGGAGAACTCTGTGATCTTCTGCACAACATGCTTCTCAGCTGGTCCGCCTAAGGGTTGAGGGAGCTGGGGTATTTGTATACCTACTCTCTCCCATCCAAGTACTAACCAGGCCCAACTCTGTGTAGCTTCCGAGATCAGATGAGATTGGGCGTGTTCAGGGTGGTATGACCGAAGACTGTACCCTTGCTCTCTCATCATTGGTCAAAGGTTGCTCCCTGGGGATGCTAATTGCCTGATACCTCTCCCTACCATGAGCAAGGGTAGAGTGGCATGCAGGGTCCCCTGCATTGGTAAGGCCCAAGAGGAGAAGTGTGGAGCATGGGTGTGTATGCTCCAATCTCTAATCTCCAACCTTTCTTCTCTTGATAAGTGTCCTGAATTTCATGCCACTTTTTTTCTATGATAGCCTTGGAGGAAGCTAAATTTACCTTCACTCAGGGATCTAGGAAAGGGCATATGCAGCTCAGGCTTAAACTCCTCATCATAATCCTTCCTCCTGGCCATAGGACTGGTTCAGGAGGAGCACATTTGCAATTCAGGCCACTGAGAAGCTGACAGATGCTGAGAAAGATCTCTCAGTCCCCTGAGAGGGCTTACAAAGTCAGTCCTCTCTCCTCTTGTCTGGACTTGGGGAAGAAGGCGCACAGCCTTGGGGGTTGTCAGGGACCATCTTGAGACCATGGAGGAGAGTCAGATGGAGGATGAAGCCAGCACCATAGAAGATAAGGAGAAAAAACAAGACCTGAACATTGGTCTCCCCACAGTGCTGCTCAATCAAGGCATCCTTGATGCTTAGCCTCCCTTAGGACTTCTGGTTATTGAACCCAATTAATCACTTTAATATTTAAGCCAGTTAGAACTGAGGTTTTTGGTGTTTGCAGCTACACACTCCTTGCATGGTTTAAGTGAGAATCCTCAGTGAAGGGGTCAAAGTGAGGACATGGGCTTTCTCATGGACTGTAGGTAGAATGATGAAAAATACGATTCTAGAAGCTGTGAGATTAGCAGACAGTGCTATGGTTGTGAGCTTGCCCTTCGGAGACAGACCTGGGCTCTAGTCTTGGCTCTGCCAGTTTCTAGCTGTGTGATGTTGAGAGGCTATATACCTCTCTGAGCTTCAGTTTCCCCATCTATAGAATGAGGTATATGAAAATCACCAACCTCATAGGATTGCTCAGAAGGTAAAGGAATGTGGTTCCTGGCATGAACGTCATGATTGGCAGTTGCTAATACTAATGATTATTCATGTTATGAGAGAGCGTGTGTGGTCACAAGGACCAGATGCCTTCAGAATGTACAAATTTCTTGACTCAGCAAATAGGACTCCCAGGAATTTATCCTCAGTAAACAATGGACAAGTACCTAAAGATACATGTGTGAGAATTTTCTTTGTATCATTATTTCAGTAGGTAAAAAATTGGAAACAATGTAATGTTCAGTGATGTGGGATCCCTGTTACACCAATAATGGTACAACTATGTAACATAACGTATTGGGGTTATTAAGAGGATGATATCTATTGTAATATTATGACACGTGAAGATATTCCTTATATATTAAGTGGGACAAAATTGGATTTTAAAGCAGTATGTAAAGATTGGTGCTGCTTTTGTAAGCACCATAGCATTAAGATTTGCTCTCTTGGGCAGTATGGTGTGGAATTATGGGTAATTTTTGATGTCTACTTTCCCGGGTGTATGGGTGTTTAATTATGCAGTGATCACAAATTACTTTTATAATCGGAAAACAAAAACAAAGTTCTTTCTATTTTAAAAACACAAATGAGGTTCAATTCTCTTGAACTGTTACCCTTCCACGCCCTGCATTTTCCCAAATACACAGGTGGTTTGCATTATTTCCCACAAAAGGTCACAGAAGGGTTTTCCTTAACCTTAATTTGTTTCTCATGACAAAAGTAATATGTGTCCCCAGTACAAAGGTCTTGCACCATCCATTCCCTATTATTTCACTCCCACATTCCAAATGTGTATATTTTTAGCTTTTCTATGCATGTGCTTATCTCTTATGTTTACTTTCTATGTATATGCTAATATGTATCTCTTGCATTTCTTCTTTTGTGAACCACCCCCAGGGGTAAGCTATCTTTTTGACTTAATAGACTTTTAGCAAATCACAAAATGCTACCTGTATGAGAAAGCAAGTCTTATTTCCAAAAATAATTTGAAAAAGTTTGCTTCTTAAAGATCAGAGAACTAAAATGTATACATATATTGGTTTTTCTTTATGGAGTTATAGTTTACATACAGTGAAATGTGCAGATCTGAAAGTGTACAGTTTGAGAAGTATGTATATATTTAACATAGAACCATACTTTATACACTTCCCTGCCTTGCTTTTTTCAGTGAGCCCTACATCTTTAACATTCCCCCTACCCACCCCCCTGCATCTGTCCCATTCTTTTCATGGTTGTGTAGCATTCTATCATTGTGACTATATGACCATTTATTTCTCCAAACCCCTATTGATGAACGTTTGGGTTGTGTCCAATTCTTTTGCTGTTAAAAACAATGCAGTGAATATCCTTGTACATCTATCTTTGTGTCCTTACGGGGGGATTTTTCATAGGTGGATCGTTATTGATGTCTAAGCATGATCGATTCAGAATGCTTCATGTACATTGTTCAAGAGAGAGATACAATCTCTGTTCTCAGAAGGGCACAGCTAGGCAAACATCATCTTGCTCATGTTTCCTCCCATTTATGGTCCTGAGCAGGGACCTCAGCTTTCACATGAACCCTTCCCAAAGATGAGGAATTGGGCACAGAGCCCCTCAGTTTCCTACCCCATCTTCAGGTCCTGTACCCAGGTGAAATCCTGCCCACTGAATCAGGGCAACTTTGGGGTTTGTATATTTCAGTGGATTGCTAACTCTGTACAGTGCTCTTTGGGCTTTGGAGACTATGGTGGGTGTGATGGCTATGGCCCCACTCTCTCGGGGCTGACATTCTAGTGGAGGAGGCAACAAAGGTAACACATGAATAATGCAGAAAAGCCGCTTTTCACCACATCTTGAAGCCTCACTTGGCTAGCAGCAGGGAAGAGCAGGGGACCCATCCTTCGATCCTTCCGTGCTCTACCTTATGAATAGCCATACAGCTCTAATTGGAGTGGGGAGATTTCTCTTTGGTAGTGTGTATTTTTTCTGTGTCTTGTCCAATCTGTGGAGGCGTATGTTCCTGTCTCTTGAAAGACCCACAGAGGCCCTGGGATTAATTGATTTCAGAGAAATAAAGCCTAGATTTTGGGGATGCAGCAAAGTATTGTGGACGGAGCACATGAATTAGGGGTTAGATGTGGGTCTCGATCCCAGAACCCTGAGATCATGACCTGAGCTGAAATCAGAGGCTTACCCCATTGAGCCACCTAGGTACCCCATTTCAGCATTTTTAAAAAATCAGGTGAATGACTTATCTGTACCAAAAAAAAAAAAAAAGTCAAAAATGTACACGGAGCACCTACTAAGTGCCAGACACAGAGTGCGGTGCTGGGGACAGAGCTCTAAATAAAACAGACCTGATTTCTGCCTCCAGGTAGCAATAGTTGGGGGTAGTGGTCCCTACTCTGGCTGCCACCAGAGAAGCTTGGGAAGCTTTTAAAAAACACACATGTCCAGCTCCACTCCCAGAGACTCAGACTGTAATTACCCCAGTGTGGAAAGAGGCATACGCACTTCTAAAAGGTCTCAGGGGATTTTGGTGTGACGCTAAAAATCCCTAGTCTAGTAATTGGGAACAGATGAAAATAATCAGCATCTGCCTTCAGCTCGGGTCACGATCCCAGCGTCCTGGGATCGAGTCCTGCACTGGACTCTCTATGTAGCAGAGAGTCGGCTTCTCTCTCTCCTGCTCTACTCCCCCAGCTTGTGCTCGCTCTCTCTCTGTCAAATAAATAAATAAATAAAATCTTTTAAAAAAACAAAGAATCAAATAACTAGTTGGCTGCACTAAGCATACCACAGGAAAAATATATAGATTTCTTATATTTTCTATATATAGGAAAGCAAAGCGTTTCTTAGTAACTGAATTCTTCTCTCTCTCTCTCCTACTAAGAAGCATAAGAGTCACTGTATACTCCTTTTCACTTTGGCAGCCAGGAAGCTCATGCCAAATTTGAAGCTTAACTGGATTAAGTCCCTAACGTCAGAATGCCTACACATGGGTCGTCCTTTCTCTGAACTGAATTTCTGCCCGCCTTTATTTTTTTGGTGACCTTGAATCTCTATTTCTATTTTGTCATTGGTTCATGGTTTTTGTTCTTAGAGGGTGGTTCAAATCTTTTACAATGTGGAGGATCTAAACTACCAATAATAACAACAACAGCAATAATATAATGCCTTCTGTTTATTTCCATGGCACTTACCATGCTCCAAGCACTGAGATAGGCATTTATAATGTTTTCTCTCCAGCCATTTTTTTTAAACCCACTGGAGAGGTATCATTAAGCTCATTTGACAGATGATAAACTGAGACTCAGATTAATGGCTCGTCTGGGGTCACACAGCAATAAGTAGCAAGGCTGGTGTATTATTTTCCTACCGCTGCTCACAGGTTACCACAAATTTAGCGACTTAAGACAACACAGATTTATCTTACAGTTCTGAAGGTTAGGTGTCCAAATGGGTGATCAGGCTGCATTTATTCTGAAGGCCCTAAGGGAGAACCTTCTTCCAGCTTCTAGAGGCTGCCTGCCTTCTTGGGCTCAGGACTTCCCATCTCTCCCGCCTCTGCTCCTACTGTCAGATCTATCACTAACTCCGACCTTCCTGCCTCCCTTGTGATTACATCCTGCATCAGGCTTTCTGCTCAGTGGGGAGCCTGCTTCCCCCTCTCTCTGCCTGCCTCTCTGCCTACTTGTGATCTCTGTCTGAATAAATAAAATCTTAAAAAAAAAAGATATACTTGGAATGTCTTCTTCCTTACCTAGCCTCTGTCTCCAAGTTTTCACTTCTCCCTAGCCCCCCAGTAGAGATTATCTCTGTTAGAGTATTTTTCCAGGATACCTTTAGGCAAAAATAAGTAAAATAGAGAGAGAGAGTGTGTGTGTGTATTTATGTAATGTTAGTTGAATTGTTGTTCCCATTCTCCACTGTTCTCTAGTGATATTATACATCCACATCCCTGCCATGACCTCATGGGGATAGACTGTTCTTCTTCACCCCTTGACTTTGAACTTGGCCATGTGACTTGTTTCATCCAGAGGGATATTAGCTGACAAGACAGGAGAATCTTGAAAAGGTTTTGTGGCATTATGCTTCCTCCCTCATGCTCCATGATCCATTCTTGTCCCCTTCAGCCTAACCCTCAAATGAGGAATGCGGAACAGAGTCCACAAGACCTGAAGCTTGCAGCTGGAAGCAGAGCCACCCTGCTGAGCCCAGTCGAGATCCACAGAACCGCAAATCTGAGAGCAAGAGAGCGAATGATTCCTCTTTAAACTGTTGGGGTGGCTTGCTAGACAGCATTAGTGTGGGCATGCCATATCCAAGCTCCTGTCTGCTTTATTATTTGCCACTCTACCATGGAGATCTTTCTACAACAGTGATTAGAGAGATACCGCATTCTTTAAAGAAAAAAAAATCCAAATAGCATTCCATTGCTTAGATGTATTCTTATTTAGCTAAAGCATCTAGATTGTTCCCAATATTTTGCTCTTAGAATTTTGCAGGGAATAACATTGTATATACATCATTTTGCACAGTCCAAACATCTCTGTAGAATAAATTCCCAGAGGGGAAATTGCTGTGTCAAAGAATATCCACTTTCATAATTTTGATAGATCTTGTCCAATTATGCACCATAGGAACACTCCTACCAGAAATGCTTGAGAATACCTATTTCCCCACAACCTTGCCAACAAAATGTGTTATTAACCTTTTGGATTTTTGCCAATCTGATGGGGAAAATGGTTTCCCAGTGTAGCTTTAATAAGCATTTCTCTCTCTCTCTCTCTCTTTTTTTTTGAGTGAAATTGAGCATCTTTTCAAATGCTTAAGAGTCATTTGTGTTTTATTTTCTATGAACTGTGTATTCATTACCTTTTAACCATTTTTCTGTTAGATTGTCTTTTTTCATACTGATTCCCTCAATACATATTTGCTGAATAAATGAATGAATAAAATAAGAGAAATTTAAATAGGGAGCACTGGATACCATGGCTCCACATCCCAAATGAAACCCAGCAGAAGCAAGAATAGACTTGGCATGGTGGAGATGGTTCACTGTGTCCTTTGATAAAAAGCCCAGGATCTCACATTTAAATGCCACTCCTGATGGACAGCTCGGCAAGAGGCTGAGGTCAAGGTTGAAGGAAGCAGCCTTCTGGAGCCAAGAGCTGAGAATATCCAGAGGGCTGTGGCAGTCTTTAGCAGGACAACCAGTGGGAGTGGACCAGGGTGGGATTGTATGCTCCCCGGAATCCAGAAGACCTTACTCATTCTCTGAGACAGGTGGTTGGGAGTGGATCTCGACTTTAGACATGAGACAAGCAGGTGGCAGGCTGCCATCCTGGTGTGACTCTGTAAGGAAGCAAATCTGGATGGAAGGTGTAGCAGACCCTTTGCTTTCTGGCCAGAGTGGGCTTAGCAGCAGTTCGTGATGTTCCCATTGTCTGGGAGACACTGGCTTTTGCCACCAGCCTTGCTATTGTCATTCCTGCTACTGCTCTTGGCAGCTCCTCTGGTCCCTTATATTTCTTACACCCACTGAGGCATGAGGCATTGTGAAGTCCAGCTCAGAAGTCCAGAAGACTGCTCTGCTTTCTGGGGAACTCTAGCTAAGACAGAAGGCACAGTCATTTCCACCCAGAAGTCATTTGGAATACCTGGATCCTAAAAGCAAAACGGCTTGTGGTACAACTGCCTGGAAAGTTTAAAAGAAAAATTCTGCTACTCATTGAGCACATAGTAGGTGCTAACTCTATGCTCAAAGTTTCACCTGTGTTCTGTCACGTAATTTCTACTATATCCCTGTGAACTGTCATGGCTGCCATTTGCCAATAAAGGAACTGAGACTTTGGATGTTTATGTTAGTGGAGGATGGAACTGGGTCTTAACAACATTCTGCTCCTCCCCAAACCAGTACTCATGGGATTCAAGTCACACAGCATGTTGAAATGCATTTGGAAAAAATGCCTTAGTAGAGGAAGTCCCATAAATGTATCTAGCTGACCCTTTATAGACTCACTCTCCTGTCTCACGGAAGTAAGAAGTTATTAACAACAATACATAGTTTATTTTTTTAAAGAGCTTATTTATTTATTTGAGAGAGAGGGAGATCACGAGCAGAGCAGGGGGAAGGATAGAGGGAGAAGCAGACCTCCACTGAGCAGGGAGCAATGTGGGACTCGATCCTGTGATTCTGGGATCATGACTTGAGCTGAAGGCCAATACTTAACCGACTGAACCACCAAGGTGCCCCAACAATACATACATCACAGATGGGCACCACTCTGTGCTTTCCAAGTTCTTCCATATTTGATCTTCCCTACCAGTCATGGGCAAATGCCACTGATGAACAGCAGGAACCGAAGCCCAGAGAGGCTGGAGGCTTGTCAAAAACCACTCAACTTGTGGCCAGTGGAAACAGGCTTGGGTGTTTGGTGACCCCATTGATCTAGAGCTCACCTTGCCTCCCATCGAGTATGAATGTGAGATTCTTGCTGCTGACTTAGAAATTGTTTCAGAAACATGCAATAGCGAATTTTTTTTTAAAGCAAAAGAGTAAAAGATAAGTTAAAGACTTATTTTGGGAGGCACCTGGGTGGCTCAGTGGGTTAAAGCCTCTGCCTTCGGCTCAGGTCATGATCTCAGGGTCCTGGAATCGAGCCCCCCATCGGGCTCTCTGCTTGGCAGGAAGCCTGCTTCCTCCTCTCTCTCTCTGCCTACTTGTGATCTCTATCTGTCAAATAAATACTTATTTTTGCCTTCTTCTTTTTTTAAAAAATTTTTTAACAGAATGTAAGTCTTTTCCATTCTCCAGAATATGTGTGTGTATGTGTGTGTGTGTGTGTGTGTGTGTGTGTGTCCGTGTCCTTTTAGAGTTATTCTGTGACTATCCTAGTGTGCCTGTCTATACAGGACACCACGTAAAGCACTTAGATGTCAGCTCCCTGTGCCACGCCCTGCTTGGAGATGGTTTCATCTCAGCCTATGTCCGCTGCATCTCTTGTTTGAGTAGGGCTTGTTGCACAGTGTGGGTGGACCCTAAGTCTACCACAATCCTCCACTGAGAGCAATTGGCTTGTCTTCTACCTCCTGTTGTGCATTTGTAATTAGAGAGTATGGTTTGATGGATGAGAAGATGGGAAAGTGAAGGACTTGTCCAAGGTCAGGCAGCTTTTGGTGGCAAAGCTGAGATCTGAACATCGATAGGTCTCCTGATCCTGGTCCACCTTGTTCATGGTTCCTCCGTAATGTTGTAGGGCTTTGGGAAAGGAGGCATGGCACTAAGCCCTCCAGACCAGTTGGGGGGAGGGGATGGGTGCACATTACCCCCCTGCTTCTGGGTGTTGTCTCACCTGGCCATTCTCTTAACTCTCTAGCAGGCTCACAGTCACTAGAGACCTTCCTCAGTGCCCCTTATGTCTCTCTGCTTCGTACCATCACAGTAGCTCAGCAAGCCCCAGGATACCTCCCTCCAATGACAGGTAAGTCATTGATCAGCCCTGAGAGCCAGCTGAGAGCAGGATCTATTTAAAGAAGCACGTTTCCAGGTGCTGAGTCACATTGGGCTGGACCAGCAGGTTCAAGTCCAGGCAGCGTGGAAGCTCATGGCACAGCAGTCACTGCAGCCTGACTCGGACTTGGACAGCCTCCACATGGAGGCTGAGCCGAAAGGCCACATTTAGTGAGATGAAATATGGCATCTTGAGCACCCCTGTCAGTTTCTAGATTTTAAAGACAGGTTATTCTCATTGCCTTTCTGCTGACCATTGCTCTATTATACGGTGATCACTCAGCCAAAATTGCTGTCACAGAGACCCAGATTTACATTTTTGCTCTGCTGCTTACTAGCTGTGTGACCTTGGGTAAGCTGAATAGCCTCTCTGAGCCTCAGTGCTGTCCTTTGTGAAATGGGATTAATAGCTATCTTGCAGGGCAGAGGGGAGAGAGAAATACAGCAATAAGTAGGAATCCGATATCATAGCACCTAGCATGTAGTAAGCATTCAACAACCAATACCAAATTAAATTAGATTGCATGAAAGTCAATAAAATATGAATTCAAGCACCGTGCTAGGCAGGGCATTGCACAATGCAGTACGATGCTGGATGTCATGTTGTTTAAAGACATAAACTAGTGAAGTTATAATTACATAAACAGGTCTGAACTTTGGACATTCATATAGTTATTGAGAATCTGGTTCAGGCAAGGCCCTGACTGAGGGTCTGGAGATGCACGAATGTCTGTGACGTCAAGCAACTCACTATCTGACTGGAATGACATGCAAATGTATAGTTACATCATAATGGGAAAATTTCTTGAATATGTTTAAAGTGGGAACCCATGTCAAGGAGCAGCTGATTCTGCCTGGAACACGTGGGAAAGATTTCTTTTTTAAAATATTTTAAAAGATTTTATTTTTTTATTTGACAGAGAGAGAGAGCTCACACAAGCAGATGGAGAAGCAAGCAGAGAGAGAGGGAGAAGCAGTGCTCCCCATGGAGCAGGGATCTCGATGCAGGCCTTGATCCTAGGACCCCAGGATCATGACCTGAGCTGAAAGCAGATGCTTTACTGACTGAGCCATCCAGGTGCCCCCATAGGAGAGGCTTCTGATAGGAGAACAAGATGGCACATGCCTGGCCTGTATGACTTCACTCTTCATCCCATGTCCACGGTAGCTGCCTGTCATCAGTCTTGGCCCTGAGCATAGAGTGGACCCTCTGGATCCTTCTCAACACAGTGCTCTAGACAGCCATTAACAGTCAGTCAGTCAATACTGATATAGATGCCACCTGCCATCCACCAGTTACAAGGTATTTTGGGACACCAAAATGTGTCTAGCCACAGGATCCAGAACATTAGGGCTCCAGTCTCATGGAAGAGAGCTTGTTTGTGGAGAGGGATGAGCCAGTTGGGAATCTGGTTGTGGCTTTGACACTCATGTGCCATGTGATCTCTCTGAACCTGGTTTTCTCCAAATGGCTCTGGTACTTGGAGCTCTAAGACAAGAGAGGAGGTTCCAGCTTGGGTGTTTGAGGAAGGCTTACCACAAGAGACAGGATTTCTGGGGGCTTTGAAGAGTGGGCATAATTTGCATCAACAGAGGGTTAATGTGTATGTGTGTGCATGTGTGTGCACATGTGTGTGTGCTAGCATGTATGGGCACATTCCGAGTATGAGGGAATGCGGTGGGTAGGCAATGGGTGGGCTTTAGAATCTACTTCCATCTACCTTCTTCAGAATAAAAAGCAGATATACCCTCTGCGGTCTCTTGAGGTGGGACATCAAGTTCTCATGCCGTCCAGTAGGCAGTCATAGTCATGGAAAAAGTGCTGTCATGGGGGTAGGAGCTAGGGACCCTAAGATACACAGCCCAACGTCTCTGCACTCCCCTTCCTGTTAACAGAACAAGGAGAGGAGAGCAAAGTATCTGAGGGCAGATGGCCTCAGAGTACCACACTCTGGTTTCATCAGTTCATTCACTCATTCAGTGAGTGAGAGGTGGGGTCAGTGGCAGTGTGCTGCTCCTTCTCCTTGAATTTTAAGTTCCATGGTCTTTGAGAAGGGTTCCATGTGTCTTGTGTTCTCAGCAGAGCTTGGTAGCCCCAGAGCCCATGGGGACCTCCACTGATGGGTAGAATAGCTGGTTGACATGCAGACCATGACCCACAGCCAGGCCCTCCATAGGGCCATCTTCCAAAATGAGACCTGGGGCAGAGCCATTTATAGCTTGGTTATAGACTCAATCTTGACCTTCTGACTTCCTTTCCTGTTTACTTTTCTCATCCTACCTGTAACTGTAACTCAAACGACCACTCAGCAAAATGGTTCAAGTATGTGGACTCAGCAGTCACGCTGCTGGGGTTCAAGTTCTACCTCTGCCACTTCCAAACTGTGTGGCCTTAGGCAAGTGACTCAACCTTTCATAACCTTAGTTTCATCATCAGTAAAACAGGGGGACATTCATAGCACTGACTTTATAGAGTGGCGTGTGGATTCCATGAAAAAAGTCTAGGTAAACACAGCGCCATATATGGCACATATATGGCACATAAATACTCAATAAATATTCACTATTATTACATTAGCAGTTACAGTTTTACCCCTGTGGCCTCATCTTCCCCCAGCTGGGTGGGAAGTCCCCTGAGGGAAGGAATGGTCTCTTCTGTACTTGCCACAAGACTGGGCCCAATCCTGAGGTACGCAGAACTCTTGCTGATTATTTAATGTAAGAGTAGAAAGTTGTAGAAGTTCTGGACGCTGTGAAGGAAGTTCACAGGAACCCTCTACTGAGGGTTCAAGGCTCTTTAGGTCCAGACCGACCTTTCCAGATTCACTTTCTTCCCTGTTCTTTTTACAAATTTCTACCCTCCAGGCACATCCAACTCTCCTGCTTCTCCTTGCAAGTCCTACTTCCTCTGTCTTTCTGCATCCTATCAGTCAAGGACTTTTTAATTGCAAGTGACAGAAACCCAACACAGAAAGGCTGAAGTGAAAATAACACTTTTATTTGTTCAAATAACTGAATAGTTTTTGGCCTCAGGAATGGCTGGATCTCAGAACTCAAACAGTACCATCAGGGCTTTCTCTTTTTCTCAGATCACCTTCCCTTGGTGTTGGCTTCATTCTTCAGTATGTTCATTCTGGCTAGTGACAAGATGTCCACCCGCAGTCCACGCCCATCCCCATGCATGGTAACAAGACCAAGAGAAAGAGAACTCTTTCTCACGAAGGGTCCTGGGAGAGCACAGGATTGCTTCTCATTGGATCAGTCTGGTCACGTGCCCTTGCTCCCAGCTGATTGGCCAATTTGGGTCATGTGCTCCTCCTGTGGGAAACCAGCGGGACTGAGAGTGGATTAAAGGTCATCCCCCAAGGAATGTTGGATACGAAGCAGATAAAAACAACAGATGTCTCCCCCGCATGACAGACCCTTCTCAACCTTCGAGATGAAGCGTGAATGTCATCTCAGTGAAGCGACTCCAGATCTATGGCTACTTCCATGTTGAGTCATATGTCATCTACACTCTCAGTCCGCAATTAATACAATTATAAATAACTCTGTCAGGGCACCTGGGTGGCTCAGTTGGTTAAGCAACTGCCTTCAGCTCAGGTCATGATCCCAGGGTCCTGGGATCAAGCCCGGGCTTCCGGCTCCCCACTCAGTGGGGAGCCTGCTTCTCCCTCTCCCACTATCCTGTTTGTGCCCCCCCACCCCAGTCAAATAAATAAATAAAATCTTAAAAAAAAAAAAAAACTCTGTCAAGGGGCAGGCTGGGTATTATTAGGGTTGTAGGTTCTGGACACCTGGCTTAGTGGGCATTTAAGAAACGTTCACTGAATGAGTGAGTGAATGAATTGATGAAGCCAGATTGTGGTAGTCTGAGGCCATCTGCCCGCAGATACTTTGCTCTCCTCTCCTTGTTCTGTTAATAGGAGGGGGAGTGCGGAGATGTTGGGCTGTGTATCTTGGGGTCCCTAGCTCCTGCCTGGGGGCAGGCTATGGGAGGCTTTAGCTATTGAGGAAGGGTGGGAGGAAGAGAGAACTTGGGCATTTCTTCCCTACCTCCCTCTAGCTTGAGAGGCTCCCCACCCTACAAATGGCTGCATCTCCCCTACAGTTCCAGCTTTTGCCTTGTGGCCCTGGTTCCTGGGCTCTGGTGCTACCTCTTCCTTGATACCTCTTCCTCCTTCTGTCTTTTTAGACCTAGGGATAATCATGACTTTTTGCTATAGCAATCTCTGGGTGGTCTTGCCATGCCCTCTTGGCTTCTGAGCTTCTCCATCCCCCACAGAACCAATTTCCTGCATTTTCTTTCATCTGAAATGGGGTGTCTGTTTTCTTGATTGGTGCCTGACTGATACCAACCTGTTAGAGGTTTCATTTGGAACCCTCAAACCATCAGAAGCACACTTGCTCTGTGGAATTATCTGATGCACAAGGGAACTTCAGTTTGCTCTGAGAGGAATTTTTCAGCTGCAGGTTTGAGAGGGACAAGTCAGGTCCCTCCGAAGACTCTGTATTACTGAAAATTCTCCAATCATCAAATAATCATCCCTGCTGCTTGTCTGCCTGGTCCCAGTCAATCAGGGAGGAGCTTATCTGTGGGAAGTCAACAGATGATTCAACATGGAAGTGGTAGGGTAGAGGGTGTGATATTGTAACTGTGTGTTAGGACTCTTTGATGCCCCAATTACAGTGTTTTAGGAAGAAAGGCCAGCTTCCCCCAGTGTTAGCTCTAAGAAGCTATGCATGGCTCGCAAGGGCAAGTGAAGACCCTGCCGCTTCCTACTGTGCCTCCTGGAGCAGAGCATGGACACACAGTGCTGGGAAGCTTAGTGCTTCAGGCTATGGCCGGTAGAGCCTGTCACACCGAAGCCTAATTTGGCTTTGCCATTTAACACCATCACCTTTTGTAAAGGACTTAACATCTCCAAGTCTTCATTTCCTTGTCTGTAAAATGGAGCTGATTACAGTGATTGCTCCCTAGAATGCATGTAAAGAGCTCAGTGTAATGCTTGAGGTAACCTACCATAGAAGCCTATGAATATGGTCTCAAAACAAAAGCAAACCCAAAATGAAGATCACACTGATGCTGACCAGAGGTAGGGACCATACCTTGTCTTACTACTATGCACAGTGCCTGGCACATATAGGAATTAGTTCAGTTCCAAGGAACAAAAATTCATTCAAGGAATCTCAGGTCAAAATGAAGGGGGTTGTATGGAATCAGGGAAATCTTTTGGAACTCATTAGCAAGAACTACGGCTGGGCTTTATTACAACAGAAGACTTCTGATGTCTTCTCGGACAACTTCCCATGCGATCTTCCTCTTGCCCTTCCCTCAGTGCTTTTTCTGTTTCCTTTTTCTCTTTGTACATAGATGCCACCTCGCGTCTGGCACCTGGCCTCCGCAATGCCAACTGTGTTCCCCAAGCCTACCCCAAAGGCAGCAGACAGAGATGGTTAAAAGCCCAGGCTTGGAAAGACTGCCTGGGTTCAGATCTTAGCTATGTTACTACTGGCTATGCGGCCACGCGTCCCTGCAACTCAATTTCCTTGTCTGCAAACGGTGTAATAAATAGCACCCGCTCATAGCGGTGTCGTAGAATAAATGAGCGAATACAGGTGAACTGCTTGTAGTACCTGTCTGGCACATAGTAAGTGCTCAGTAAGCTTTAGTGACAGTGATTGTGACATGATAGTGGTTATGGCATTATGACATGACATGGTAGTGATTGTGACATGATAGCGATTATGACAAGCCAGCTTACCTCTTGGCTTGAGTGGTGCCCAGAAGCAGACCTGAGATAAGGATTCCTGTGAAAGGCTGTAGCAGGAAGTGTTCCTGGGGCAACAGGGAAGACTGTAGGTGGGGCAGGGTTAATAAGAAAGAGCCAAGGGGAATTGGTGGCATCTCAAATATATAGATGCTTCTCAGCGAATGTCTGTTGGAGGAAAGCTGTGTACACAGCACCATGCCAGCTTCCTAGTAGCATGCAAAGATGGCAGAGACAGGAACACCATCAGCGTTACCGTTAAGTAATACTGTGATAGCCCTTTCCCCAACTGCCCTGGGAATTTTTTAAGGGCAAGGATCATATCTTGTTGACATTGACACCACTGTTCACACGGATTCTTACACATGGTCTGTGCCTAGTAAATGCTTCTTGAGCTGCACTGACATTTATGAATTTGGTGGTGGGGGAAGGCAGCACTGTTGGTATTCCCCTCCCTCCCTGCATCCCCACCTCCAGGGCCTCACTTCTGCCAGGCCCACTCTCCCAGTCTTATCTGACTCCACCCAGAATGAGAAGGTCCCTTTCGTGCCACAAGAACATCTAAACTGGATCCCAGCCGAACAGGAGGTTGTGATATCCGAGTCTTGGTCATGGCTTTGCTCAAACTCTGTGAAATCAGGGCCTCTATTTACCCAGTTCAAAGAGGGGCCTGATGAAGGTTCACCATTCATTCATTAAGGCAGTGAACATAATCAAGTGGGCAAGCCTTGGAGCCAGACTTCTGGGTTCAGTCTCAAGTCTTCCTTTCTCCTGGCTGTCCTTGGGCCATGTACTTGACCTCTCTGGGCTGCAGTTTCCCTATCTAAAAACTGGGCATAATAATGATAGTTCCTTCCTCATAGGGTTTTTGTGGGCATTTAATAAGATACTGTAATATTCTTCAGCCTTAAAAAAGAAAGTGTGGAGGAGCGTTGAAAACGTGATGCTCAGTGAAAGAAGCCAGAGATGAAAGCCCATGTCTTGTGTGATCCCATTAATATGAAATGTTCAAAATAAGCAAATCTGGAGGGACAGAACATAGATCAGTGGTCTCCAGCGATGGGGGAGAGGGAATGACTACTAATGGGCACAGGGATTCTTTTGTGGGGGGGATGAAAATGCTCTGGAATTAGAGAGTGTTGATGGTTGCACAACCCTGTGAATATGTTAAAAACAACTGAATTGTACACTTGAAAATGGTGAATTTTGTGGTATGTCGTTTATATCTCAATTAAGACAAATAAAACCAGAAGCTATGATATGTAAAGTCTGCAGCTCACAGTAAATACTCAGTGAACCCTCTTTCCCCTGGATTATTACAGTGACCTCCCAATTGGTCTTTCCACCTCTCCCCTTGCTCTCCACCAGAGTATCCCATGCTGTGTGAGTTCATGTCACTCCTGCTCTCTAAACTCTTCTATGACTCCCATCTCTCTTAATAAAAGCCCAGGTAATTACAATGGCCTGTAGCGCCCTATCCCGTCTGGCTCCTGGCTTCCTCTCTCATCTCATCTTCTGGGATTTTCCCTTTGTTCTCTCTGCTTCAGCCATGTTAGCCTTTTGCTACTCCTTAAATATATACCAGGTATGTCCCTACCTCAGGACCTTTGCACTTGCCACTCCCTCTGCCTGGAACAGACTTCCCTTAGATATCTGCGAGGCTTACTCTTTTGCCTCCTTCAGGTGTTTGCTCAAATGTCACTTTCTCAGTGAGACCTTCCCTGATCACTCAGCATCAAAGTCTCCTAACCTGATACTCCTGGTCCACCTGCCCAGACTGTTTGAGCACTTATGTTTATTGGCAGGATATCTGCTCCACCAAAGGCAGGATTTTGGTGTGTCTTATTATTCGCTCTTCTATCCCCAGTGCCTGGCACAGTCAATACTCACTATTTTTTTTGACTGAATAAATGTTAGCTCTTGCTATAATTTATAATAAACTTTTTGAGACCTTTAATCTTTTTTATTTTCCTCTCATGAATGTCTCTTGCAGATCTCAACCTGACATTTCTTTGAGGCTTCTTTCTTCCTTCCATCTTATCCCTACTGGGTGTTGGGTTTTGAGATAAATATCGTCTTTGTGGTATCATTATGGAGTTGCTCTAGAAAATAGTTTCATCTCACTTTGAAGTTTCATCTCACTTTTTAAAAAGGCATCAGAGCTCCCTTCTGAATTCCTCATTGTAATGAAGTTAGTTTCCTCAAGCTGATGTGGAAACTAATTTGTGTATTGCTGTCAGCTATAAAGCTTTGAAATTAATTGTCTTAGCTAACCTTGTTGAGATCTAACCATGTTATGTTTACTGCACAAAAACATTATCTCCTTATTGGTGTCTGTTGGGATGCAAGTCCTGCCCTATTCTCTCCTGAGGAGAATGTAATTTTTGCTGGTTCCAGAATTAAGATGGAGAACTGAATGGTAGTGGGAAGAATTCTTGAGTTGCAAGGCAGATTTTAGAACTCAGATTCTAGAAGTAGGCCTGAGGTTGACTGTTTATGTAGCTTGGGGTTAGGCTGTTTTCTCTGGGCACTTGGAGGGGATATGTCCTGAAATAGTTTTTAATTACATAAATGATACAGAAATAGCTTTTTATAAAGAATAAAAATTTACAAACAAAGCTAATATTCTCTTTGACTGTGACCCTTCTTTGCCCCTGAGTATCTTGTCATTTGTTAGATGTTTATATTTCCAGATAATTTTCTGTGCATTTGTATATGCATATTGCTATATGAATGTGCGTTTTACATAAATATATGATACTATAACAGTATAACAGCAACTTGCTTTTTCCATCCAGAAATGTATATGAGTTATTTCCATGTCAGTACGTATATGTTTCTTATATATTTTTTAAAAGATTTTATTTATTTGAGACAGAGAGAGAATGAGTATGACCCAGGGGTTGGGGGTAGTGGGGAGAGGCAGAGGGAGAACCAGACTCACTGCAGAACAGGGAGCCTGATGCCGAACTTGATCCCAGGATCCTGGGATTATGACCTGAGCTGAGGGCAGAAACTTAACTGACTGAGCCCCCCAGACACCCTGTTTCTTATATTTTTAAATACTTCTTGATATTTCTATGAGTCGGCTTGAGCTGCTATAACAAAATACCATTGACCTGAGTTGGAGGTGCTGCTTAAACAACAGGCATTTATATTTTACTCTTCTGGAGACTAGGAGACCATGGTCAAAGTGCTGAGTAATTTGGTCCTGGATAAAGGCCTCTTTCTGGCTTCTCGTGGTGCCTTCACATGGGAGAACAAAAGAGAGAGAGAGGGAGAGAGCCTCTTGCCCTTGCTTTCTCAACTATATGATACATCTTGGAATTTCTTCCATTTTAATTCGTATAAACTTGCCTCATTTATTGTCATGGTTGCTTAGACTTCTGTAAGAGTGTCCCATAATTCATTTTTTTAAAAGATTTTATTTATTTATTTGACAGGCAGAGATCACAAGTGGGCAGAGAGGCAAGCAGAGAGAGGGAGAGGGAAGCAGGCTCCCTGCTGAGCAGAGAGCCCGATGTGGGGCTTGATTCCAGGACCCTGGGATCATGACTCTGAGCCAAAGGCAGAGGCTTTAACCCACTGAGCCACCCAGGCACCCCTCCCATAGTTCATTCTATCAGCGTCCTACTGGACATTTGTATTGTTTGCAGCCTGAGGTCGTGACAAACAATGACACAGTGAATTCTCTCACATCCCTTTGGGCACATGTGTGAATAAATATGTAAGAAATTCCTGGCAGTAGAATTGCTGAGTCAGAGGCATATGCATTTAAAATATTGATAAAGACGGCCAAATGGCCCACTAATGGAATTGCATTAATTCTTGCTTCCACTAATAGTATATGAGAGTGCTCATTTCCCCACATGCTCATCAACATAATGTATTATCACATTTTTTAAAATCTTTAAAATGCTCTCATAATCACAGAGAACAAACTGGTGGTTTCCAGAGGGCAGGGGGTAGTGGAATGGGCAAGATAGGTGAAGGGGAGTGGGAGGTACAGGCTTCCAGTGATGGAATGAGAAAGTCACGGGGATGAAAGGCACAGCACAGGGAATATCGTCAATGGTATTGTAACAGTGTTGCATGGCGACAGATGGTGGCTACACTTGTGAGCATAGAGTGACATACAGAGTTATTGAATCACTGTGTTGCACACGAGAGACTAATGTAACCTTGTGTGTCAACTGTACTTCTGTAAAAGTAAAGAAAAAGGGTAAAAGCAAATAATAATGGTAAAAAGCAGTACTCTCTTCTACTTGTGTCTTCAGTATTGGTTTTCACAGCAAGAAGTGAGCTCTATTAGTAAGTTATCAAGTCAGTTTAATGGGTAGAAATCGGCATAGAATAGTACCTACTGGAGAACGTTACTGTGGTATGTGGAAGTGTTGTTTTATGAAACTTTGGCTTCAGTCACGCACCTGTGTGCATGCGTATGAGCTGGGTTGTGATGTAAAATGTAGTTCTTACTTGTGGGTCTTGGCTTAAAGTCTGAAAAACACTGCCCTACAGTGATGGAAGCTACTTTCTAGAATGATCTGCTCTGACTCTAAAATTAAAAGAAGAAAATCCCCCTTCAATCCCTATCCTCCCTTACTGGCTGTCCTCCTTTCCCTTTCATCTCTGGTGCTGTCCTCTGAGAAAAATGTGAGGCAAAAACCCCCTTCAGCCCTTCTTCCTGGCTCCCAGTCCTGCCCCATCTGTCAGATGTGAGCTGGTAGAAATTTGTGAGAAAATGCCCCTTTCCTGCTTTCCTGAGCGCCCCCCCAACATCCCTGCTACCCCCAATCCCCACATCCCTACTATGTTCACCACCTTTACTGTCCTTCCCGCCTCTGGGTCTTCCAAAGCACGATTTCCTCTGGAACACTATGTCACAATCACTCTCTATACCTGCCCTCCCCCCAGTGCATGGCCATGTCCTCTCATCCTTCAGGTTTGAATATGGCACATCTGGGGAGATCTCCAATTGGAATCCCTTCCCTCACATCGCTATCCACAACCACAGTGCTGTTCCGGTTCTCATGTATTCTCTGTATGTGACCTGAATCTCCCTCTAATGTTTATACTTCCCCCAGGAGGGACCTAGGTTGTCCCATCTGCTGGTGTGTCCCCAGGGTAGTATCTAATATCTAGAAGGTACTCCATAGATAGTTCTAGAAAGGATGATTTATATATGTTTTCATTTAGTCTCAGAAGAGGTACTAATGGACCAGTGACCATTTTCTGAGGGTACTAAATAATCCTTCTCCCTGTAGTGACAGGCTCTTTGCCATCTGTGAAGTGATAGTCTGAGGAAATTCTGATGAATTGTCTTAGATGGGCAAATCAGCCAGGCGCCTGGCAGGGACAGAGCAACACTTGAAGCAGAAAATCTGCAGAGTATAAAAGGGCTATTTACAAGGATGTAGGCGGGGTTTAGGGAATCTGCCAGATTGGGTATTGGGCCAGAGATCTGAACCAGCAGGAGAATGTTGCCACCTCTAGGTATTAAGGGGCTGGCAAGGAGAGAGAGAAGTTACCCACACCCGGAGGGAGAAAGTTGTGGAGACAGCCACCTGACAGGGGCTATGTGGCATTTCGCCAAGGCAGTTGACCAGCCCGTGGTGACCCTGCAGGAGGGGGCATGGGAATAAAGACCCCAATTTCTCTTTCCCCTCACGTTCTGATCTCCTGTCAGAGCCTCCCATTGATAAACCCAATGGGCAAAGGAGCCCAGTGATGTGGTGTGTATAGGTCAGCTCCTGTGTGCCCGGGAGGGCAAGGAAGAGTAACAGAAGATGGCTGGGACAGTGATTTATCTCAAGGGATGGTAATGGTATGGCCTTGAGAGGCCATGGAGTGGAGTAATTAGGAGCGTGGATGCCAGAGCCAGATTCCTTGGGTTTAAATCCTGCCTCTTCACCCCTTAGGCATGTCAAATCTCTGTGCCTCAAATTCCTTAGCTGTGAACTGGAATACTAGTGGTGTCCTCTCCATAGTCTTATGTGGGCCCTGAATGTGTTAATAATAAGTCAAATACTTATTAGTGGGTGACACATGGTAAGTGCTCAATCATTGTTAGCTCTTACTGTCATTTAAAACGTTGTTCTGCTAGGCTTGTTCAGAAATTTAAAGGGGAGGAGAAAATGAATCAGTCCTTTTGTTGGGAGATGGGGCTTTGCAGAAGCAAAGGGAAGTAAAATATAATGACAGTGGAATTGGTTCCCTGGTGTGAAAAAGATCTCCCTCTTCTTTTCCATTATGAGACCTGACCCCAGCTTTGAAATTTTGATTGCTAGCACAAATTGAGTTTATTTATCTTTCTCACATTCAGCACTCTCATCTTTTTTTTTAATAATCTATAGGCTGATGGAACATATTTGAACAGAGATATTAAATGAGTTTTCATTCACTACTTTGAAATGTTTTAATCCCCTGAAGAGAAAGATTAAAGCTCTTTACAGGAGGTAGTAGGGGTGTATTTTTTTTAAAATTGAAGTTGGTATTTAACATTCCACAGAATCTTCCTTCATTTCCTGGTGTCAGTGGACGGATGTCCATTTTGTTGTCCATGTCACCACCAGGTCACAGTGAAAGGAGAGATGCGGTGGGGGAGGGCTGAGGTTGCTAGAAAGGAAAATCAAGGAGCAAGTCTGCTTTGAAAGATCCCGGGGAGGGAAAAGATGCTGAGATGAGCAAAGCATGCTTGACAAAGGAAGATGACAGAGTGAAAAAATATCTATCTCTTGATGGATAGATAGATAGATAGGTGTATAGATAAATGTAGAGATAGATACATAGATATTGATAAATAGATACTTTGTGTTAAAAATTTCTAATCAGGCCAGAGTTTGGAATGAACAGAGAACTCTCTCAAGCATGAGAGACAAGTTCTCAGACTGTCAGTGGCGTGCAAAGTGTTATGATGATGAAATGTGAGCAGAATATTTATGAATAGGGGACACTACACCTGATTCAGCTGGCAGTGTCCTGGAGACTTCTGAGAGCACTGAGTTGAGAGTCTAGAGAACTGGCTTCCCCATCCAGGGCTCCCTGTCTCAGTTTGTTACCCTTCCAAGACATGGAGCTTCTCAGTCTCCCATCCTGATCATAATATATCCACTGCTTACTTTGCAAGGTTTGGGTTCGTGAGAGTGAAAATCCTTTGAGGAATATAGACTTGTATAAGGAACATAGTATGTTTAAGATGTAATAATAAGTAAATGGAAAAAAAAAAGATGTAATAATAAGTAAATGGTAAGTATCTAGTTGTATAGTGTGCCAGGGTGATTGCTTTGAGGGGTAGAGAAAAAAACAGACCTAGATGTGTAGGACAGTAGGGAAGAGTTAGACTCAAACTATTCTAAGACATTGTCTTGGAGGAGGGTAGAGAAGTAGATTCGTTTTAGATGAATTCACATACACGTGTTAAAAAAACAGAAGGTAACTACCAAAAGAATAGGAAGTAAATACCACCTTGGAGAAGTGCTGGCGATTTTGACTCCCATCTTTGGCCCTCTATCTTGTTCAAGTTTGTTCTATATCTGGCCTTGGGGCTATGTGTTCTGGGGTCTTGGAGATTAATATACACACATTAGAAGTGCCCTCCAACACGTTTTGCATGGCGCACTGGGTGTTGTGCAAAAAGAATGAATACTGTTACGCTGAAAAAATTAATAAAAAGGGAAAAAAAAAAAAAAAGAAGTGCCCTCCAAGCTGGGTTTGGAGGAGACTTGTTTTGGCCTTCCATGAATCTATTGGAGATAAGAGCCTTTCCTCCTGAAGCACAGGCGGTACCACAAGATCTGATTTAGGGTCAGCTGTCAGTTAGGTGCATACAAGTCCTTCGAGGTGCATGCATTCTGCGTGCCCCCTCACTGTATAAAAACTGTGGGCTAAGGTCTGGACTTTGCAGAGAGTAGCTATGCAGCTGCTGTGGATCATTTTCCATAGGAAGTTACCTTGAATAAAACTTTTGTAGATGGTGTGGAGTCACCTCTTTCATTTTCTGGTCTCAAAGTGCCTTCTCAGTTTGGAGGATAATTTTCTGCCCCCCCCACCCGCCTTCTAACAAACCTCCCTACTAGTAGTGGGGGAGGTAGAATACCAGCGAATACTATGCAAAAAGCAGGGCAAATAAAGAGCACAAAATAAGATGATAGAGGGAAATTCAAATAGATCAGTAATCATAATAAATGCAAATGGTCTAAACTTGAGAATTAAAAGGTAGAGATCAAAGGTGGGGTATGGGCAGAACCTAGCTATACTGAACACATAAAAACAGAGAAAAGTTGAATTGAAACCTATTTTTTTCCCACCAGGGGCAGATATAATGGTGTCAAACCCATCTTTTTTCACTTCCTGTATTTCCTCTTTTCTCTATGGATTTTATAATAGGGCGGGGATTGAGTTAAACAGGTTGGGGAGAAATCAAGGGTGTCAAAAAAAAAAGAAATGAAAAGGGCATTTATTTTTTTAATTATTTTCAAAGATTTTATTTATTTGAGAGATTGGAGGGGAAGGAGCAGAGGGAGAGGGACAAGTAGACTCCACTGAATGGAGAGCCTGAGTGCAGAGTGCAGAGCCTGACATGGGGCTGAGTGCAGAGCCTGACATAGGGCTCGATCCCACATCCCTGAGATCATGGCCTGAGCCAGAATCAAGAGTCAGCCGCTTAACCAACTGAGCCACCCAGGTGCCCCTGAAGGGGCGTTTATTGATCCAGGTACTGTGCTGGGTAATTATCAAAGAGAATAAAGTCACGTAGGATAGATATATACATTTTGGTGTAGCTTATTAGTCAAATGCTCAGACTGTCATGTCAGACAGACCTAGATTTTGTTTCCAACTCATTTATTCATTCATTTACTCATTTAGCTGGTATTTGCTGAATCCCTACTATGAGCTAAGAAACTTGCTAGGAAGTCACTTTCCTCTCTCCATGAATTAGGTTTCTCATTGTATCAGTCTGTTTGGACAGTAATGATATATAAGAAACAACCACAAGGGGCGCCTGGGTGGCTCAGTGGGTTAAGCCGCTGCCTTCGGCTCAGGTCATGGTCTCAGGGTCCTGGGATCGAGCCCCACATCGGGCTCTCTGCTCCGCAGGTAGCCTGCTTCCTTCTCTCTCTCTGCCTGCCTCTCTGCCTGGTTGTGATCTCTGTCTGTCAAATAAATTTAAAAAAAAAAAAAAAAAAAAGAAACAACCACAAAACCTCAGTGGCACATAACAGTAAACATGTATAACTGCTCACTAGTCTGTGGCTTGCCTGGGTAGAAATGACAAACTGGACAGAGCTTAGCTAATCTTTTTGAGCTTGCTTATGGGCTGTGGGTGTCTGGGAGCTGGCTGGTTAGGGATAGCCTTTTCCGGACTCCGTTCTGTCTCATGGGGCCTCTCATCTTCCAACAGGCTAATTTGGGCTTATTGTTGGGCAGGATTTCAGGAGGTAGAAGTTGAAAGGTCTCCTTGAAGTCCAGAATCTTGGCATTCTGTTGGCCAAAGCAAGGCAGAGACCAGCCTGATTCGAGGGAGAGAGAAACTGACTTCATCTCTTGAAGGACAGAGCTGCAAGGTCACACTGCAATGTGGGTTACATCACAAAGGCTATGGGTATAGGAGAAGGAAGAATTGGGGCCACTTTTGCAATCAACTATCACCATCATGTTGTTATGCAGAAATAATATTAGCACTTATTTCTTAGAGTTAATTGTGAGAATTCAGGGAAATCATGCGTATAAAGCAGTGATTTTGAGCCAAGCTTGCAGAAGGTGCTCAGGAAATGATAACCATTACCGCCGCTGCTGTTGCTGGGATCATTAAGGTGGTTATGGTTATTACTGTTACTGATTTGAGTCCTCCTCATCCCTGGGCGTCTGTTCAGTGCAGTTCAGAAGTTCAAATCCCCTAGTCAGCTTTGCTCCTGCATGCCTGATTGCCTTTCCCCTTAGTAAAGGAGCAAGTCGGTTGATGGAAAACTTCCTTGATTTTGTGAACACAGATGCCACTGTGTGTTAGCATCCTTTGGCCATTAGCTGTCAAGGCAGTCAGGGCAGAGATCTATTTAAAGAACATGTAGGTGCCTTTGCTTTTTGCCATCAAAACCGTGCCAGGGATGAGACACATCTGAAAGAGGGGCATAAGGGTCCTGATAGGAGACAGACCTTCCATTTGTCATTTGCATTTACTCAGGGAAGGGGAATGAATTGTGTAGTGAAGTTAGGGCTCCTTATGTTAATTAGTCTTAATTAGTGAAGCCTCCAGTTAAACATTAATGGTTTATTTCATATTTTATTTCCAAAGGAGAGAAATCGAACCTTGAGTTAGAAATACCTCATAGGCCAGTTTTGCTGAATTCTGTAGTCCTGTTCACAGTGCCTCAGCAGGCTGGGTGCTCTTATTGTTAGGCTAAGAGAAAGGGAATTACAGAGTCTCAGCTTTGTTGGGGTTCTTATCTATTGCCAAGAAAAGAGTGACCAAGATGTTTTTCACTATGTAGGATCAACCTCAACGGTGATTGATATTATGAGCCTGATATCAGCCTCCCCAAATGGGAGTGTTTGTAAAAATAATCCGTTTAGGGAGAAGAGCAGAACGAGTTTATTGATAGAAATCTCCACAAATTTTAATTTTTTAAAAGAAGGGAAACACTTTCTTCTGAGTTTCATACCAAAACAGGAGAAGAACCAGAGATGAAATGTGTTTATGATTCATCAGAAAACAGATTTTATTTCTCTTATTTTTAGAAGTAGCTGTCTAGGTACTGGGTTCTGTCGAACGAGAGAGGGATTATATTTGGAAATCCTAATTGTGGAGAGGCTTTCTTTAAAAAGCAGCCTAAAGCCAAACTGACTCCCACTGATGCTTCTTTGGTTGTTTCTTTTTTCTCTTTAATCCTTCTGACACTCTGAAAGTAGTTCACACATTGAAATAAAAGAATCCATTTTGTCCACCCTTGATGTTTACTTGACTTTGTAGTTCTTCTCCAGAAGCCAAAATCCCTGGTCCTTACTTTGAAGAATCATGTCAGGAAAATTATGGGTTTAATTTTTTTTAGTTGGAACACTCAACTCAAATAGGGTAAAGCAAAAGAGCAAAAAAATAAAAAATAAAAAGGACTGTATCGACATATGTTATCAACAAGTAGAAGAGCTTCAGGCATGGCTGAATCCAGGTGCTGAAATAATGGTATCAGGAATCAGTTTCTCATATCCCTCTGTCTTTTGCATAGATTTCAGTGTCAGGGTGGATGGAGGGTGGCAAAGGTGCTCCTTGGCAGTTCCAGGCTTGCATTCTACCAACGTAGCAGCCCCACTGTAAAAGATATGTTTCTTTCCTAAAAGTAGTAGCAAAGTTTCAGGTAGGGATCCATTGGCTTGTGTCAGGTTACATGCCCTTCTCTATACCAAGCATTCCATTGTGGCCAATCCAGTGTAAGGATTGGTCACACTTGGGCATATGCCAGCCCCTGGAGTAGAGGGAGACATCAACTCTCTCTGGACCACATGGACCAAGTATGGATGTGAGGGTGTGATTTATGTAAAGGGTAATCAGGAGCAGGGACATGTTTGTTGATTGGGCAAAGGTAAGGGATCATTTCTGGGAAGATGTGTTGGTCTGGATCCTCGCAATAGGCAGACACCAAGATGGGACTAAATGGGCAAGGATTTAATTAGGGGAAACACCTATGGGAGAAAAATTGGAAGAGTGCCAGGAAGCTGTGGAGAGCCATCAGACCCTGAGTGAGGGAGAGAAGGATGGGTGGGGAGTGTTTTAGACTCTCCTGCCATCTGAAGAATCTTCCACAAAGTGTCAGGAGTCCTCCAGCCACTGCCAGAGGAGGGCCCGGGTCCCTGGATCAGGCCTGTTTTAGTATCCCTGCTGCACTCAGTCACTGGCTGGGAGCAGCCCATGGGAAGTGTGGCCTCGTTTGCACTGATGGATTTGAGAGTATAGCAGCTGGGGCCCTTGGTTAATTAAGCTTCCTGTAGCTGGAGGTCTGCAAGGCACTCTCATGGCTGCCACAGATAATAAACTTACAGTTATGAAGTACATCACAGATTAAAAGATGCTGTAACAGTTGCCAGCTTAGTTGATCCCTGTTACGCAAACAATATTGTCATCACCTTCTCCCATTCTACAGATGGGGAAGGCCCAGCAGGAGGGATAACGATTTGTCCTCAGTTGCTCCATGATTCAGTGAAGAGCTTGGACTCAGAGCATGACCATTGCCTCCCTATCTATCATCTGCCCTCTGCACTGACTTGGCTAGCATCCCCCAAAGTTCATGTCCACCTAGAACCTCAGAATGTAACTGTATTTAGAAATAGGGTCTTTGCAGATAGAATTAGTTAGGTTAAGAAGAGGTCATACTGGATTAGGGTGGGCCCTAAATCCAGTGTCCTTAGAGATGAAGACATGGACACAGAAGAGATAGGGGGACGAAACCAAGTGATGATGGGGCAGAGACTGGGGTGGGGCAGAGACTGGGGTGGTGCAGCCATGAGCCAAGGGATGCCGAGGTCTGTTGGCAACCACCAGAAGCTAGGAGCAAGACATGGGACAGCTTCTTCCCTACAGCCTTCGAAAGAGTGTGACCCTCTTATGACACCTTGATTTCAGACTTCTAGTCTCCAGAACTATGAGGGAATAAATCAAGCCATTGTTCTAACCATCCAGTTGGTGGTAATCATAGCACCCCGGGAAACGGATACACTGTCCTAAAAGAACCAGTCATCCCTCTGGTTCTCTCTGTTTGTCTTGTGTGACCCTACCCCCATCCCCAGATCCATGGGCACTGCTGAGCCAATTAATCCAAAGCACAGAGCTTGTGTTCAGACAGCAGAGGCCCAGAAATGCTAACCAAGAAGACTTGTGTCATATGCAAGTCCAAGGAAAGTGGCTGGAAAAGAGTCATAGTCATGTTGACATCTGGACTCCCTGATAGGAGGTGATAAGAAGGGCTTTCCCCTCTGTGGGAGTTTTCCTCCAAATCCTTGACTCCAGTCCAATCCTGAGAATCATCAGACAAACCCACATGGGGGGATATTCCACAAAATACCTGACCAGTACTCCTCACAAGTGTCAAGGTCATGTGGACAGAGGCAAGACTGAGAAACCGTCACATGTTGAAGGACACCAAGAGACACAATGGCTAAAGGCAATGTCAGAGCCCGGAACAATCAAAAAAGATGTTAGTGAAATTCAACTGAAGTCAGTTAGCAGTATTGTACCAATGCTAATTTCTTGGTTTGACAAAGGTACCATGATAACGTACAATGTTAACATTAGGGAGAAAGATGAACAAAGGGTATATGAGGACTCACAGCTTTTCTGTAAATCTGAAATCATTACAAAATAAAAAGTGTATTTAAAAAGAGAGAGAGAGAGACAAGAGATCGGCAAGAAGAGCAAAGAAATACCCAGGGCCCCTCAGTGACAGGGAGAACACTTGGTTTATGATGGACCTCTTCCACATCATATGAGGTCTGGCTAAATTTCATATCTTATTTTTGGATAAATCTGTCCATCTGTCCATCCACCCATGTACCCTTCAGTCCACCCATGTATCCATCCATCCATCCATCCATCCATCCATCCATCCAACAAATTTTGGTTGTATCTATTGTATATCAGACACTCTTCTAGATGCTGGCATACACTGTGACCATTAGGTGTCTGCTCTCCTGGAACTTATATTGCAATAAGAGAAACACTCTATCCGGATAATCGATGTGACTTAAAAATAACCATTGAGTGGTGATAAGTGTTATGCAGAAAACTAAAACGGGCAATGAGGACAAGGTGATCAGAGAAGACCTCTCTGAGTAGGTGACCTAAGCTAGGACATGACTGACAACAAAGGAACCCACTATACAAAGAACAGGAGGAAGTAAGTCTAGACAGAAGGAACGGCTGGTGCAAAGGTCCTGAGGTGAGAATAAGTTTAGGTGCTTGATAAACAGAGCAAAGGCCTGAGGCTGGAATATAACAAGAGAGGCATGGAAAAGAGGCATGGGGTGGGAGAGGGGGGCCAGGTAAAATCTTTTTTTTTTTTTTAAGTGCAATGGGGAGGTACCAGAGGGGGTTTCAAGAAAAGGAATGTCCTGGTTTGACTTTGAGGCTATGCCACTGGCCATGTGCTGCGAATGCACTGTAGGCAGACAACTGCTGTTGTCCAGGCAAGAGATGATTGTGGCAAGGAGGCCGGACCTTGGACTCCATGAGATCCATTTCTGAGGGAGTTTCTGTTTCTTGCAGCCAAATATGCGCTGAAGATGACCCAGGATTCCTGATGCTGCACCTCAGTTTCCCCAGTGTGCTCTGAGGTAGTCAGGGAAATGAGCAGAACCTTACTTTAGTACATCTTACTTCTTTTTTTTTTAAAGATTTATTTATTTATTTGACAGACAGAGATTACAAGTAGGCAGAGAGGCAGGCAGAGAGAGAGGAGGAAGCAGGCTCCCTGCCGAGCAGAGAGCCCGATGTGGGGCTCGATCCCAGAACCCTGGGATCATGACCTGAGCCGAAGGCAGAGGCATTAACCCACTGAGCCACCCAGGTGCCCCACATCTTACTTCTTTTATTCTTTGTCTGTACCCGCTTTTCTCCCTTCTGTGTGTCCAACACCCTCATAATATCTCTCTCCTCGAGTCCCACCTTGGCCTGACATCTGACAAAACACCTCACGATCCCTAGTTTTCCCCTTCTTCCTTCAAAACTTACCTGTCCTGCATCCATTCTTTTGAGAGGCTGGGGTGATAGACATAATCTTGCTAGACTGGAAAGGGATATTTCTTCCAGAAAACACTGGCTTTTTTTTTTGGTGATTTTTGTTGCCTTCAGACCAAGCAGGCATTTGCTGAACAGTTTTCATTCATTGAGCTCTGTGCTAGGTCCTTTTGTGTGTTTCAGTCCCCTTTGATTCTTACAAACATCTAAGAATGTAGACCCCCTCACTCCCACTTTACAGATGAGGATGGAGAGACTCAGAACCTCTGTTCCCGTTCCCTGCAGTGAATTATGGGAATATCAGGATTGGTCCATGAGGAGAAGTGGTATCTTGTTTTGATGCCCCTCAAGGCTAACTTGAGGATGACATAAAAATGCTTGTGAAAAGTATGCTCTGGAACTTATCTGGCTTCCCTGAAAAACCAGTAGGCATTTTCAAATGCAGCCAGACTCATGTCCCCTGGGGCTTTTTCCTCTCTTTGCTTCCTGTTCTAGAAAGGGCTGGTGTGAGCTTCCTGGTTTTGCTGTCTGAGCGAGCAGGAATGTTCCATGTGGCTGCACCTTTAGGAGCAGCAGCTGGGGCAGGGGATAGGCAGCTGACCTCCCCTGCAGCGATCAGTCCTCATCTTTTCTCCAAGCCTCCCCTTCCATGTGGTCGGGGCCATGCGAGGGGCCGTGGGTGAGTGAGTGGCCTGAATTTCTTTCTGCTCCATTTCTTTGCAGTTTCCTGGGTGTGGTGATGATGGTGCAAGGCTCTGTGAACCATAGGTGTCTGACCCCGAGGAAGAAAACCTTTGATCTAGGAAATAAATGGCTGGCAAAAATGATGCTCCTTTCCATTCATATTTTCAGTCATTCATTCATGAACTATTTATTTGGTATTTATCCTATGCTAGACCCTGTGTTCAGGACATAAGAGACATATGTGGTCCCCTTTCCCCAGGAACTGATACCTGGATATACCCAGCAGGTTTCCCACTCATCTTCTGGGATGACAGTCTAGTCTAGATCCTTCTAACCTTGTTCATGGACAGCAGCATCTGGAAGTCATAGGGCTCTGTAGAGAATCCCATTCACTACTGACACGAATCATTTATAACTAACCCTGCAATTTAGGGTGGTCAGAGTTCTCCTTCCCCCCACACTGGGGATCACGGTAGAAAGCGACAGGTTGCTATGGTGCCTGAAGTACACGCACCGGGGGCAGAGAAGAGGAGGGTCCAGCGGTGTCGGGAGGAGTCAGGAAAGACTCTTGGGAGTGTGGACAGGTGCCCTGTGCCGGGCCCAAACGAGTCCTTAAGTTTTTGTTTGGTCCAAATGCAGGGCTTGAGGGTGGGGGGTCTGACATAGGACAGGCTAGACTGAGTCCCTGCTTCATTCTATGGTGATGTATGAATCTGAACAAAGATCTTATTTGGTCTGAGCCTCAGTCTTCTCATCTGGGACATGGAGATCAATCCTAGGATTTACTCTCCAGAGATGCGATATCCTAAACGTAAGGAAGTTAGCTGAGGTCTTGGGAAATTGCTATTATCATCCTTCGTAAATTCTGGGGGGACTACTGGGGACCAGAAAAGAGGAACCTCAGTCTGGACTGGTGTAATCAGAGAAAGGGGTGAATTTCGAATCTCAAAGCTTGGCAAGAGAAGGGAGGGTGTCACTTTTGCATCCTTCTGTATCCCGAGCATCTGGCACATAAGTCTGACCTCAGCCTGTGTTTGTTGACTGAATAAATGAATGACTGGCCAGGACTTTGAAAGAGGGATAGAGTGCGCATGTAGAAGGACCTTCCCTGCATTTCTGTCTTCTCAAGGACCCTATTTATTAATGGGATCAAACTATATATACAATCTTGTAGGTTTTTTTTTTTTTTTTTTTTTAGTACGGAGGTTACATCTCTTCAAAGTTCCATCAAGACTCTACCAGTGTGGGGCTGCTTCCTGGTCACTGGTATGGACTATACCACAGTTTATTCAAATGACCCTCCCATTGCTGGACTGGCAGGTCATTTCTCCAGTCTGTCATTATTATAAGGAATGCTGTGATGCTCATCTCTGTGTATACATCTAATTATGTCCTTAGATTCAATTCCAGAACAGAGGCTAATGGGTCAGATGGTAAGTGTGTGTCATTGTTACCGTCTAGACACATAGTACTGGATCAACCCCCGTCCCCAGGAAGGCTGTGACAGTTTACTCCCTGCTGCCAGCTAACCTGACTGCTACTCTGCTTCTCTGCACGCCGGTCCCCTCCATCTCTGCGCCACTCTGCCCTGCCTCACCTGCTTAGCCCAATTGAATTTGTGGACAGAGCTAGCCTCTCCTTTTCGAAGCCTGCTGGATATCTGTGGGGTCACATAAGAATTACTTAAATACATTGTGGAGAAATCTCCTTGGAGGGAAGATGTCCCCCAGATGTTGGAGCAAAGACTGGAGTAAGGAGGGGGAAATGCTTGGGACGTGCCCCCTGCCCCCCCGCCACCCCACCCACTTCCCAGTTCTCTCGCACAGATAATCTTGTTCCATGCGTCACAGAAACACATGTCTTCTGTCCAGTACGCTTCCATGGCTCTCTCCTAGCAGTTGCCACTCTGTTTTGGCATTTGGAGGTCTCTTTTCTAACTCTCCTGCTGGCCTGGAGCATGAAGGAGTGGAGTCATACTCATGTCACAGTATCCCCAGCATCTGGCAGAATGTAATGACAATAATCATAATAGTAATAGTAACAACATCAACTCATGTATTAAGCGCTTACTGTGTGCCAGCACTTTACGGACTATACCAAGCCCTTCATGTATTTTGGCTCTTCGAATGGTCCCATAAACTAATGATGTAGGTGTTGCTCTTACCCCATTTTACAGACAAGGATGCTAAGGCTCAGAGAGGTGAAGTGACTTCCCCAAGGTCACAATGCGTAGACGAAGTGAGACTCAAAGCTAACTCCCTTTCAATTATTCTGCTATGAGCTTGGCGAGTAGCTAAGCCACTAAATGAGGAACCAGCTCTCCCTCCGCTCCCTCCCCAACACTAGACTAGGACTTGTTGATGGAGGCCTGGAAGAATCGAGGAATCTGGTTTGTTCGTTTCAGAGAAAAGCCAGAGGGTCTTTTTGGAAGAGTGCTTTGGAAGACAGGATAGGAAATACCTCTGCCTCTCCTGATCTCCCTTCCTAAAGTCAGGTGCCTATCATTCCTTTATCCTGGATTCATTCCTTTTCCATCACAGCTTAAAGCTACTTTTGGAAATGTCAGCCCCCTCCATCCCTGATGCCTTGATGGGAGCCCTGTCTGCAGAGCTGTTTTCTGAAGCAGCTCTTCCTCAGTCTACACTTTTCCCCACTCACTCAAATCCAACCAGCTCAAATCTTACTCCTCAGGCAGGATTCCTGGCTTCTCCCAGCTTGCTCAGCCCTTTCCCTATGGCTGCCAACTCTGGCATTGATCATCTGGGATAATGACCTGGCCCAGGTCTTCCTAAAATCATTCATTTTGAAGCTGTGGGGGCTCCTTGGAGATCCCATGAACCACTGACATATGCCATTTGTAAGTAACCACGTAATTTCGGGTGGTCAGGTTCCCCCTGTCTCACATTACAGTAAGATAAAAGATACAGGCATCAAACGTTCTAAGAATAATTCACTTATTCAACATTGACCAGATGTCAGGTTTGTTCTGGGCCCTGAAAATTCAGAGATGCACAAGACTGAGCTGTGCTCTTGGAATATTCGGTGTAAGGGGAGAGCTGGTCATGGGGTCCGGACCCTGGGAGAGGGTTAGCTGTATTGTAGGAGCTCAGATGAGGGACACACAAATGTCACTCTTCAATCACTGCTAGTTATCTATTCTTTGTAGACCAGGAGCAGATTCTGGAAGGGGCCTGGGAGAGGGAAGATCCTGCATTCTTCCTTCATTTTCTGGGCATAAGACTTTGCTTCTGGATTTACTGGAATAACTGAGAGATGCAGTTACTCCGGGGAGGGGAGTTAGGTGAACCCAGCACACCCAGAGGGCTAACTTCGGGGCAGATAATCCCATTGAGGTGCCGGAAATAAAAGAGGAAAGCAGACTTATTTTTGCCCTACATTCTATCAACTTAAGCACATTCGTATACAACCAAACATTTTGTCGCTACTGGAAGTGGAAATACAATATTTTTCTGATGCATTTTATTTTATTTTTAAAAGATTTTATTTATTTATTTTACAGACAGAGATCACAAGTAGGCAGAGAGGCAGGCAGAGAGAGGAGGAAGCAGACTCCCCGCTGAGCAGAGAGACCCATGTGGGGCTCGATTCTAGGACCCTGGGATCATGACCTGAGCCAGGCAGAGGCTTTAACCCGCTGAGCCACCCAGGTGCCCCTCTGATGCATTTTAAAATAAATATGCAACATTCAGACCCCCTCATGTCATCTTTTGTATTTCAGCCCACCATTATCGCCCTGTGGAAAATGGATCTTGTCAATAATAATTATCATCACAATAGTGATGGTAATAGATAAAGATTACACACATAGGGCTACCTATATCCCAGGCACCGTTCTAAATGTTTTTATATATTTTTGCTCATGTGATCCTAATGACAACCATGTGACGAGGTATGGCTATTATCCCCCCTTTGCAAATGGGGACACTGAGGCACAGAGAGGTTTAACAACTTACTCCGGGCCCCGGTGTGTATGGAGCAGAGCCAGACTGGAACCTAGGCAGCCTTACCCTAAAACCTGGCCTTTTGACGCTTTCATCTCTCTGGCTTTGCCAATGCCCTTTCCCCGGCAACTCTGCTCATTTTGGGCTAGACACCTAGACTCCGCAAGGAGGAAAGGGGCACTTGTTCACATCTGTTAGCTCAATGAAATGTCCACGTAGGTGGGGAAGTTATCATAGTTCCATTTTAGAGTCAAGGAAACTGAAGCACAGGGCGTGCAGATGACATGCCCAAGGTCACACAGCTAGTGAATGGGAGAGTCAGGAATCAAGCCCAGAGCACTGGAAGGCGAGCCCAGGCTTGTTTGCTCTGACAGTGCCTTGCCTGGTAACACCGAACTGACTGATTAATAAATGATGCTTGTTGAGTTGTCATTAAAAACTTGTCTCACCAAGTCCCGCAGTATCTTCTCTGTAATTACCCTATTTTCTCCTAAGGGGACTGACAGGCTTCCCCAAGACTTGCCTCTTTCTCAGTGGGAAGGGATCTTTTTTTTTTTTTTTAAGATTTTATTTATTTATTTGAGAGAGAGCGCTCAAGCAGAGAGGGGGCGGTGGGGAAGAGGGAGAGGGAGCGGCAGACTCCTTGTTGAGCAGGGAGCCCCATGTAGGCCTTGATCCCAGGACCCCAAGATCATGACTAGAACCAAAGGTAGACATTCACAGACTGAACCCCCTAAATGCCTCTCAGCAGGAGGGTATCTGTGGGGGAACTTAGGCCGGTCTCAGGGACCCAGCAATTCTTTTTCTTACTCTCCTGTCTCTCTGCTCCATTTACTTGTTTTGTCTTTGACTGATTCTGGAAAGCTGCGCTGTGACATTTCTTCCCTTTTGTGTTCCTATTGATAGCATTTCCCCGGAGGCTGCCAAAGAGCAGGAGGGGATGGAGGAAGCATCCTGTGCCTCAGAGCCTGGTGGTCCCGCTAGAGCTTTGAGCTTGAGTTCTTTCTGCGCATGCATGCAGAGGCACATGTGTGTGTGTGTGTGTGTGTGTGTGTGTGTGTGTGTGTGCACGTACACACACACACACACACACATGCACACTGTGGTTTAGAACAACTGTGATATGGTGGAAGTACCCGGTCCTCTGGCCCAGAGGGAGCTCAGTTAAGATTGCTGAGGAGGATTTGCTCTGGGCTTCTCATTATGGGTTCACCGGCAAACGTGCCTTATTGGTTTCCCGTGGCTACTACAACACTGAACAGCAAAATGAGTGGCTTAACACAACACGGATTTATTATCTTATAGCTCTGGAGGTCCTAAAATCAAAGTGTTGACCGGGAGATGCTCCTTTTGGAGGCTCTAGGGGAAGATCTGTTTCCTTGGCTTTCCTGGCTTGGAGAGACCACCTTCATTCCTTGGCTAGCAGCCCCTTCCTCCACGGTCAGGGCCAGCCCCATGCTGTCTTCATCTCTCTGTCTCTCAATCCTGCATTCTGACCTCACCATCCCCTCACCCTCCTCCTCCCTTCTCCCCTTGGGAAGATTCTTGTGATGACATTGTGCCCACCCCGATAACCCAGAATAATCTCTCCAATCTCAGGATCCTTAACTTCATCATATCTATAATGTCCTGTTTGCCCTACAAGGCAACATAGCGCCCATCTCCGAGGATTAGGACATGGACAGCTTTGGGGGCCATTATTCTGCCCCATTTGCCAAGTGAAATGGGAGCATTCTTTCTGTGCTACCTCCATGCCCATCTCCCTGAGAGACAGCACATCACCCTGGGGCCTGAAATTGTTTAGATTCACACCCTGAGCTTCCCCCTCTTTGTAGCTGTGTTACCTTGGGCAAGTCACCTGGCCTCTCTGTGCCTAACTAATGTTTAGTTAATCTTTAAGATGGGTAAATCTTCACTGTGCCAAGTTAAGTCAGGAATAGCATTGGAGTGATAAAGCATATTACTGGGTGAATAAGAAACACCAAAAATAAATGGAAGCAACAGTTATAATTAGGGATGCCATATAGCATAATAGCATAATAGTTACAGACTCAGAAGACCTCGGTTCAAATCCTAGTTCTGCCACTTATGAATGAAATGGCCCCTGGCTAGTATGCTTTAGGCATTTAAGTCTCAGTGTTCTCATTTGTAAAATGGCAATAAAACTATTTCCATCTGAACACATAGGATTGTTGTGAGGATGAAATAATAGTGTGCACATGAGTCACCCAGAACATAGTGGGTGGCTTTTGTGGTTCTAGTTATAACCATCACCAGCATTGCCCATCCTCCCTGGGGTGATGGAGAGACTTAGAGGGCTGCTTCTGGCCTCAGCAGAGCAAGGATAGGATGGGGCAGCTTGCTGAATCCGGGCCCTGAGAAATCCCACGGCCTTGCTCCATTCTTGAGAGGATCAGAGCCTGGCTGGGCTGAGGCTTGAGGTGTCTGATTTGGGGGTATCTCCCTGGTGTTGGAGCTTACAGCAGCAGCCAGTGCTTTGAACTAAGAGCTCTCCAGGAGCTCTCAGGACAGAACCAGGGCTTAGAGATGGTGACAAGGGTGGTGCAGAGGCTGGGGCAAAATCCCCGGGAAGGTAGGGCTAATTCCTAGATGGCGTGGTCATAGGGGAAGGTGTAGAGCTGTAGTTTCAACCATATTATTGTTTTTAGATTTTGCTGCAAAGTCCTGTTTCAATGAAGCCTTGGGCAGATGTCCAGTATGCAAAAGACTTAAAAGCACAGCTGCTGTGGTTAAAACCAGGATGTGTGTGGGGGGCAACTCGGGCCTCCTTTTCACTCTACCAGGGGCCTTTAGGGGGCCCAGTTTGAGGAAGAAGACTAACAGGGTGGCAAAAACACAGGCCTTGGAATCAGACAGATCTGGGATTGCATCCCTGCTGTGAACTTTGGGGTTTCATTTCGCATGCTCGAGCCTCAGTCTTCTCATCTGAAAATGGGACAACAAATAGCATGCACCTCATGCACTTGTGTAAACCAAAGATAGTGTCAAGTGCCTTGCATAACGCACAGTAGGTGTCTAGGTATTTAGCAGGTGGTAGCTATTTTGATTTCCTAAGGGAGATCTGAATTAGAGACACCCTTCCAGAACACGTGTCTAATCCTGGAAGCTATGAGGTGGGGCAGATGTTCCTTGGGACTAGGAGCCAAAAGACCTGGGAAATATTGGGTCCTGATTCTACAGTCAGTATCCTGTGTGACTTTAATTTTTCTCTTCTTGAATCACTCTTTAGATGTTTATTGAGGGCCTACTATGTGCCAGGCACTGTCCTAGGAGCTGGAACATAGGCTCTGGCACCTGAAAGCCCTAAGTTCCAGACTCAACTCTGCCACCTCCTAGTTCTTTGGATAAGAGCAAGTCACTGCCCCTCTCTGGTCCTCTCACTTTCTGCATGTGTAAAGTGAGCGGATTGAACTTCTGTTGTAGGGTCTTCCCAGAAACAATTCAAAGAGATCTGCCAAAAATAATTATAGAACATATTTGAACTTGACTCTCAGAGTGAGACATTCTGAAGCATGGGCTTCGGAATCATACAACCCTGGGTTTGAATTCTCTGTCTGCCACTTGCTGTGTAGCCTTGTGCAAGGCACTTAACTTCGTGAGGCTCAGTTTCCTCATCTATAAAATGGAAGTAATAATAGTCTCGTCAAAGGGTCATGGCAAAGACTGAAGGAGCTGCTACATGTAAAGTAGGAGAATGGCTGGTGCATAGTCAGTTCCAAATAAATGACAGCCGCCATCGTCACTGTCACCACCATAATCATCGCCATCGTCACCATCATCATGATCACGATGATCATGAACATCTGTAAAGTGAACCTCTAAATGATCGCTAAGACTCTGACATTTTAAAGGAGAATTAAGTGGCGAACATAGGAACTCACCCTGGGCCGTGTGAGTGGGACCCTTTAGGAAAGCATCCCCAGTGGAGAGAGTTCTCCTTCACTTTTCAGATCTTGATCTACTTAAAATTTCCTTTCCTTTTCCTATAGTAAGCCAGAAGAGGACCCTTGAGATCTGGAACACTGTGGGATGTCAATGGGAGTCAATTTCTCTTTGTATATTTCTCCTTTCAGTCGTTTTATTTTCTTGTTCATACAGTGATTTCACTTCAGATCTTTTGGGGATGGGTCTTTGGCCAAGGCTCAGTTGTCTGATTTAGACCTCCTATAATCTCCCAACTTCATCCCTCTCACACGACATGCTGAAAGGTGAGGCTTGGTGCATGCCATCCTGGGTTGGCTGTCGATTACTTTCTCCCTCTGTCAAAACATTTGAATTGTAGGAGGTTGTGGTATCCTAGCAGCCCACAGCTTTGGTGTTCTTATTGTTGCTTTTTATGTTTAGGAAAATTGGATAGTCATACCCTCATTTTACAGTTGGGACTCGGAGACATTAAGTGACTTTTCCAAGGTTGTCTAGGGGCCAGAACTGGTTCCCAGAAATCTGTCAGATGCTTATTCAAATAAGCCCCTTAGAATTTTTTGTTCGTTAAGCCTTTCATGCTCTGAATTCTGAGGCACTCAAGATACAGGTCAGAAATCTGAAGCAATATGGGTGAGGCCAAGTCAGCTGGGTTGAGTTTTGGGGGTAAAAGTCATTTGGAGGCTCCCACACTGGGGTCAGACTTTTCCCAGCAGAGAGGAACAGTGAATGAAGGTCTGGGGGCCTGTGTGGGAAAGGGGCTGTGAACTTACAGCTCCTGGCTCTGAGAGTGAGCGACAATATTAGAACAAATGTGTGGTAGGTAGGCTGTCACTGACTTCACTGTATGAGAAGTCCCGTCCCCCCACTACTCCCCCTTCTCTGCTCCAACCATCCAATAACTTAACTTCGCTGCCTGAAGGTTCGCTTCCCGCCCATCCCTCCGCCGCCGCCGCAGTTTAGCGCTGTCCGCGGTGCTGATCGCCAATCTCCTGATTTCGACCAGCGGGGATCTCTGGTGCGCCCAACCTCTCCTCCTGGCCTCCCCGCTCTCTTTCTCCAGGCACCCCGCACATAAATCACGGGTGGGAGGTCGGCTTGGTTTCCCCTGCACCGGGAAGCTGCTGCCCCCTCCCTTGCTCACACGGGGTTTTGCAGCAGTGGTGGCAGCTGCCACTGATTCAGGCACTGGGGAAGCAATTGATTCGTCTACTGGCAGCAGCCCGGAGTTGCCTACGCGGACGCAGACAGACGACAGAGAGAAAGAGAAAGAAAGAGGAAGAGGGGGTGGGGGGAGAGGGCTCCGAACGAAAACCATCATCCCTGTGGAGGGCAATCTGAAGGAGCCACTGCCTTTGCCTTGTCCACAGACTGGTCTGAGTTTTCTCTTCTGGCAGTGGCATTTCTTTTCATCTTGGTCCTGCATGATTTAGGGGTAGTTGCTGTGTGTGTGTGTGTGTGTGTGTGTGTGTGTGTGTGTGTGCGTGTGTGCGTGAGCGCGCACGAGTGAGCGCGCGTGTGTGCATGCTGGCGCTTCGATTTTATTTTGGGAAGAGTAAGGGAATCAAATGAACAATTTTCTTTCAGGCACCTCCAGTGAGCTTTCAAACCAAGTCATCGGGAGTTAGTATCTTCCCATCCCGGCAGGGAAGGGAAGAGTTGGCAAGAATTTGGCTCACCCATTCCCTCTGCAATCCTCTGGTGTGGAGGTAAGTGCTATTCTTCTTAATTGTGTAAAGGGACTAGGGGTATTGGGATCCCAGTTGGGATGAGGTTTGTACATGAGCTGGTGGGATAGAGGGCAGGTGGGGGGTTGGGGGGAGAAGTGTTGAGGAATGACCACATTTATTTGCCCACATTCCGCAGTGTTTGATCGTCTAAGCGGCACCCCAAAGCTAAATGAGATTTCGGCTCAGTGCCCAGGGAAGGGGGTAAAATATGCTCCTGTTTTAGGCAATGCGATCAAAATTGTGGCTTCTGCCCAATTTACCCTCTCCCTTGCAGCAGAAGCTGTTGAAAGTAGCCAGCAGTTCTCTGAGTGGATTAACCCTTCATGGGTTGGCCAGCCTGCATGGAGGGTCTCTGGATGCTCTGCTCTGTGGGTGGGCACCTTGGCCCTGGATGGGAGAGGGCCGCCTAAGGCTGAAAGGTTAACCCTTGCTGAGGGCCACCTAGGCACACCAGGTAAGCTTTGCGTAGGGCAGGGCTCAGACTGTACCACCTTCCAGGTACGGCTGAGTGATTCAATTGTAGCGATTTTTGCAAGCTTGGCTGTTCTAAGCTTCCTGAGATGGGAGATCTGGGAGCTACGACAGGACCACATTTTGCTTGGAATGAGTGGTCAGGCAGCCCAGAGGGGAGCAGCCAGCAGCCTGCTGAGGAGACGATGTTCGATTTTCACAGGTGGTGTAACCTGTAAGTGATTGTATGGGGGTGCATCCTGGCACCAGCCTGGGGGACTCCATCCTGAGCCCACCTGAGAGTAGGCAAGGAGGGGAACAGGGTTTATTCCGATCTGGGGAATGATCCCAGTTTCTGGCTTCAGATCTGTTCCAGGACAGACCAAACCCTGCTCTAGTTTCTTTATCTGAGATCCTGATGGGATAAGCCTGAACCAACCTGTTAGTGAGTGGGAAGTCAAGGTTTCTTGTCACCGAATCCAAAAACTCACGTTTAATTTTAAAACGCCTTTGCCGTTAATCTGTGACCCATCAAAAGGAGATTTCTCTTTGCTTTCTGCTTTGATTACATCTACCTTTTTGGAAATGAATGTCCTTATTTTTAGCATCTTCTCATTATCTCAGGGGCCACTTTAGTCTTCTGCATCCCCAAGGATTTCTCTGTAGGTTCTTGTTCTTGGAGGTGGGAGGAATAAAACATCAGCCCCAGAGACTGGCAAGCCTGAAATGTAAGCAGGGCCCACTCAGTCATTTTCTCCAGTCCTGGAGCCAAGTGGGGACGCCGAAATCCCGGGGCATGTGCCTGCTCATGGAGAGCATGTGAAGCAGAGGGGTGGGCTGTTTGGTGGTTAGTGTTAAAGATGTGGTCCTCAAAATCCCACGCTTTTCTCACTGGGTAACCTTGAGGAGGAAGTTCCCTTAGTTTCCTCCCTGGAAAGCCTCAAGTAGGAATGACTGACGTGAAGAAATTTAGTTCAGTTAAAGAGTCACGAGATCTGGCTGTGGGTGAAATTTAAGATATTGAACTTGGACATTCATTGGGGCCCTGCAGTGGGGCCTGTTAGGAGTTCCCTGTTGTGCTAAGTGTTAACCATTTAATTGCTGGATTGTAGGGAGGTTTGAGGGGGAGCTAGGAAAGTATCAGGGGAGCCCTAGGGGCCTCAGTGCAACATCACCATCTGGTATGGGAGTATGTCAGTGTTTTAACAACTGGTTCAGCCATGCAGAGTGTGCATGCTATCCCAGCTGAGGGAGCTGGGACTGGGTTGTTAACATGTGGGTGCTTTGAACACATCTCCTTGCTGCCTCTTAGCCTTACTTCCTCGGGGGTGGCTAAGATCCAAAAGGCTGCCCTTCCTCCTCCTCCATCACATTTGAAATGGTGCATTGTGGTGCACCAGGGAGAGGGAAACAGAAGCTTCTGGAAAGAGGCTTGGGCTTGGACCAGGAGACCTGGTTTCCAGGCCCAGCTCTGCCTCCCCTTCCTGGGCTTCAGTTTCCATGTATGTGCAATGAGGCACATGGTCTAGGTGAGTCCAGGGCCCCTTCTAGCTGAGGTTCTGTGACTGTGTGATAGGCGTGTGTATGCAGGCGTGCTTCTAGGAAAGGTGTATACTGTGTTTGGAAATTTATCATGAGTGCCGAGGAGGCCTGTTTGGGGTGAGTCAGGATTGGGGGTCTCTTGTGAGAACTTTGCTAGGTTCCTAGAACCTTGTGCTCAGCTGCAAAGGGGTCTGCTTTATTCATGGCCTCAGATACATAGATATACAGATATTGTAGCATTTGAAGGCTCTGTAGAGAATTATCCCAGGGCTGGCAGCAAGGACCCCTTTGAGAAACCCCACTCTGAAAAGATGCTTATTCATACGAACACACAACACCCGGGGACTCGTGGACCGTCCCTAATGCTCATCTGAGGACCTCAAGTTCAGAACCTCTGATCTAGTCTGACCCCTTCGGGGGGCCCAGAGAGGGAAAGCAGCTTGTCTAAGACCACACAGTAAATCATGGCCGAGCAACCTACCCATCTGTTGTCATGAAGACAAGACATCATCCCTTTCCTCCTGGCTTGGGCAGGCCCCCACTCACTGCAGCCAGCTGGATACGGAGCGAGGACATTCTGCGGTGTCTCTCTAGCCTGCGCTGGGGATTGGGACGAATAGCTATGGAGATAAATGTGGGCATTTCCTTCTCACTGGTGGGAGAGATGCAGCAGCCAGAGGCTCGGCAAATCTAAAAGGTGGCCTGGGAAGACTTTTCCCCAGCTGGCTCTCCCTCTCCCCCTTTCCTACAGCTCATATGCATCCTGGCCACCTGTCCAAGGCTGTGAGTTCTTGTCAGGGTGGCTGCTCGGGGCATTTATTTGTAGGCTGTAGTATTTATTCTTTATTTACTGCGCCCCATGTGGGTCACAGAGAGCTTGTAACTTTCTACTAAAAACCACCATGACATTCGGTCCTGTCTTCTGCTTCTTATCCCCTTTGAGTGGGGAGCTGGTCGTAAAGGCAGATGAATCAGGAGTTGATGTGGATACCATGAGAAGCAAACAGTGTGGTAGATTTCTGTTCAACGCTGAGGCTGTAACCTAGGAGAGAAAGAAATCCGGGATCCAGTCGTGGTAGGCTGGAGCCGATAAGCCTGAATCATTCAGCTACCACCCAGGATGGAGATCCCTTTGTGCTGGGACTATGAAGGAGGCACCGCAGAAATGGGCCCCTCTCCTTCCTGTTCCCCACCCCCATCTGCCTCCTTAACCAGCCATCTGAGGGGCTGCAGTGTGGGCCTCTGGGAGAAGCCAGACAGGAGTTCAAGTCTGACTCCTGCGCTTCCTTGCTGTGTGACTTCAGGCAAGATCCTTAACCTCTCTGAGCCTTAATTTCCTCGGTTAAGTGTAATAAGGTAGTACGGCATGGGAACAGATCTCGGGTTTAGATCCTTCCGGTTGGGTCACTTCACTTCTCTGAGGCTTAATTTTTTTCCCTTTGTAAAGTGAAGATATTAAAGGAATTAGGAAAATTTTGAGTTAATGCTTGCAAAGTACTTAGTACTGAGCCTGGGAGGAGTTAAGTAAGCAACATACGTTAGCCATGGGGATGATGGGTAACAGTGAAACAAGATCGGGGAGAGGTAGAGGAAGGTGAATCCTGTGGGCCAACTCTGCAGCTTTGGGGCCCAGGAGAGAGAAGACAGGTCTTGGAGACAGGAGACTTCTGGTCTCACTTATTGTCTTTGTGGTGTTTGTGCAGTTGCTGGTGGTCGCCGGGACCTCAGTTTCTTCATCTGTGAAATGGGCATCATGGCCTCCTTTCCTCAAAGCCTGTGAAGCCCCTTGGAAGCAGGCCGTCATGAGTGTGTGGTCAGGCCCTGGAGGAAGGGGTCTGGGAGGAGAAGCCCTACTCACTCCTCTGTCTTTTGTTCCTCCAAATCCTTGGTAGGTTTTTGCTGAATCATTCCAACTCACCAGCTTAGAGCCCATGAGTTTCTCCTAGGAGACCTGAGCTTTCCCCTGCTTCCCGGCCATGGTGCTTTCCCTGCCGTGGGGCTACTGCCCAGGGCACCAGAAGTGCCATAGGTGAGATCCTAGGACCAAAGCTGTGCATCTCAATTTTTAAAGTCAAGGTTAGCACGCGGCAGTTGTTCACGGTGACCTGCATGGACACCCAGGAAAAAATGACTGAAACCTCAGTGGGTTGACTAGTGGACAGGTCAATTTGAGGAGGCGCCTTTGACCTATGGTCCAGCCCGAGGTCTGCATATAGTAGACCCTTAGTGTTTGTTGGTTATGATGAGTCATTGCTGCCGAGTTTAGAAGGACTTGGCTTTTATTTCAGGTCTGTTACAGGCAAGGCTCTGCCTCTCTCTCCTCCTGCCAGAGGATTTTTGACACTTATTCATGTACTGTGCATTTATTGAGTACTTACGGTATGCCTGGCACCATGGTGGGGGTTGGGAATAAAATGGTGACCAAGACACCATCTCTTTTGGGACTTAGTTTAAGTGAGGGGCTGCCTACAACATGTAAGCTTTGTGGGGGATTGGTACAGAGAGAGGGCTTCCTTTGTCACCCTTTTTGGGGGTGTTTTCACTCAGCTCAATGACATCTAAAAGTCCATTATTAAAGCTTTGTTCTCTGTCTTAAGCCCTTGCTCTTGGACAAAGAGCAGAAGCTTGGGATGGGATAACACATCCGGCCTTATTAGTCATTTACACTTTACTGAGGAGGAGTTGGAAAATCCCTTCCAAGAAGTGAGGGGAGGGCTTTTTTGGAGTGGGGAGCGGAGTCTACGCCCACTGAGCTAGCAGGTAAAAGAAGGGACAAAAGGCAGGAAAGGCCTGTGTTGCTGGAATCACCTTCTGTTGGGGGCAGAAAGCTCTTGATGTCTGAGATCAGAGTCCAAGGCAGATTCTCGGGGTGTGCCCTAGACCCCCTCCATCAGACACTCTGAGTGCAGGGCCTTAAGACCTGTGTTTCCATAAGCCTCCATTGCTATAGGTAAAGGAATGTTTTTGAAATGCAGAACACTTTTACAGGTGTTAGTTTTAACGTTCTAGCTGTGTTGCAAGCCTCAGGCTCTCTCACAAGGTTTGCTCCCCCACCACTCACCATTGGGGCTGAGCAGGGTAAGATTCAGGCCTGTTGCCTCCCCAGCACCCACAACTTACTTCCTGACCCCCGAATCTCTGTTTTCTCACAAGAAGCACAAGCTTGATCTAGCAGTGGTGACCCCATTCCTTGCTAACTTCTGAGCACCCCACTGTGGGTGGGGGGTGGGGAGGAGGCTTCTTTCTCAGGCAGGACCTAAGGACTTAGGTGATCAGATGGCTCGGGGGCAAGGAAGCAGGTATCAGCCAGCTCTCTAGCCTGGCTGGGCCTTCGGGGTTTGAGAGAACTCAGCTGGTCCTTACCCCAACTTGCTTTCCATTTGGGCCAGGGAAACGTGGGCTGTGGCTGCACCAAGGAACCATGCGGCTGAATGCAATGCCAGCGTGGTTTCCTCGAAGTAATTGTCTTGCTGTCATTCGTTTTAACGACATAACTCGTGCTTAAATTGCATTGTAATAGAGCAGTGTCAGACTCTGGCTTAGTAATCCAGTTAGTGAGCCAGGTAACGGGCCTCAGGAAGCGGGGTTTCTTGCCCACCCTTCTGCCGTTTATCAACAAGAGGAAGCTGACGGCATCATAAGGATGTGTGGTCTGGGAAGGGTTTATTTAGAGAGCCGAGGGGGAAAGTCCCCTCATCTCTCAATATAGCCTGAGTGAGTTCATTCACTTGCCTTTTTCTTTCTTTTTTCTTCCTTTCTTCCCATTTTTTCCTCTTTAATGCACCTACACAATGACAAGCAGCGACTTGTGAATGGAAACGGCTCTCAGTAGAGAACAGATTATGTAAGCGGGTTCTGGTACCAGCTGTTGATGGAGGGGCGGCGCTCCGGGGCTGCTGAGCGGAGAAATCATTTCTCGAAGTTTATCGGGAGGCTTTCCACATGAGATGCTGCCAAAAAAGCATCTGCGAGGTCCATTCTGGCCCTCAGCCTGCCGCTTATCCCTGTCCCCCTTTACCTGTCAGCGTTTTCCTTTGTCACGCTAGTGCCACTGTGTCCCCAAGTCTCTCTCTCTGGGTCTTTCTCCCCTTTTCACTGCCCCTGTCCTCTTGCCCATCTATACCACCCATCTAAAGTCCCCTGTCCCATCTCTCTTGTGTCTCTGCCTGTCCCTGTGCCTCCTTTCTTCTCCTCTTGCTCTCTTGCTACCTTCCTCTCCTTACTCCTGCCCTGCCCCATCCCATCTTTCGCTCATCTGTGCAGACATACTGAATGGCTTGTGAAGGGAAAGAAAGCATTTGTGAGCTCCTGAGTAGGGTGACCAGCTGTCTCAGCTATCCCAGCTGTCCCAGACAGGGAGGACTCTTGGTATGCCAGGCTCTCCATGTGTTCAAACTAGAAAAGGCGTGGGCAAACCAGGACGAGTCGGTCGTCTTACCTCTATGTCAAATGCTTGGACTATTGAGGAGCCCCCCAAAGACCAGAGATGTGGCTTTTGGGGGGAGTTACCTGCTCTCCTACTCAGGGCGAGGGACGCAGTGGTCTCTGGAGCTCTAGCCAGCCTTGGCGTCCTCTGCATGATGCTGGGAGGATAAAGACCGCCTGGATCTACAGGGGCCAGTGGTCAGTCAAGGGCAACCTGACATCCTCCTCACTCCCTGCCCCCTCCACTGGCAAGACTGACCACCCTGCTGGTCATTTGCTCATTTGTCGCAAGAGGGGACCCAGTGAGAGATGGCAGATGGTTCTATGCCAGATATTCTCACACATGAACCTGTGTCAGAATCCCCAGAAGTATAGTTAAGGCAGAGTTTCTGATTCTAGTGGGACTCGGTTGGGGCCCAGGAACTTGTGAGTCTAACACATCATTCGCAGTAAGGTGGTTGCTGCCCCTCCAGGAACCTCACTTTGAGAACCGCTGCTTTTGACCAATTTATTCCCAAATATTTATTGTTCACAACCGTGTGCCAGGCACTGCTGTAGGCCCTGGGGATTCTCTGTCCTTCCTAGAGCTGACAGTCTAGTGGGGGACAAAGGCACTAAACAAGGAAACACATCAACAAGATGGTTTCAGGAAATGACATGACATGATAGAGGAAGACACGTGATGGGTAAGGGGGAGAGAGCTAATGTAGTTACAAAAAGGGTGGCCTGGGGAAAACTTTTAGAGATGACAATGTTTGGATTGAAAGCTGACTTTCCAGAAAGAGCCAGAACAATCCAGGCTGGGGGAACAGAAATGCAGAGGCAGAGACAGCTATGGTGTCTTGAAGGAACAGCAAGAAGACCAGTGTAAGAGGTGGCAAGGGAGAGTGAGGGGGGTGAGGTGGGCCAGGGGCTGGGATGGGCAGGGGGAGGGGGGAGCTGGGTCATGCAGACTCCAGTGTAGGCAAGGAGTCTGGATTTTATTTTATTTGGGGGGATGGTTCTCATCAGGAGCGCAACGTGATCTAATTCCCAGTCTTGGTCCTTATCACTTTGGTCTGTTAGTGGAGAAAGGACTGCAGGAGGCTGGGGTGGAAGCCAGGAGACCAGACACGGGGACCAGGGATGAGGCCATGGACCCGGGAAGAAGGTGGTCAGATTTGGGGGTATTCTGCAGGATCACAGACAGGTCTTACAGAGGGATCAGATGTGGGGGTGCGAGAGGAACCAGGTCCCACTCCCGGGGAGACAGGACCTGTTCTTGGCATTGGTGCAGCAGCTGTGATTCTGGAGATCACAAGAGGGGCTTTGGCTGTAACCAGAGGCCTGTGACTTAAGCAGCAAGAGCAACAGCTTGTGCCAAATGAGGGGGTGCCTTTCAAGGAGATTGCCAGTGCTCCTTCCATGCTTGCTAAAATGCACCATCCCTCTCTCCCCGGAGGAAACAGCAGCAGCTCAGGGATTTTTCTCTCATGAGCAGGGGTTAGAATAGTCTGCCAGTGCTAAGCAACATACTGGAGGGGGCTCCTGCTGCTGCCATGTCAGGCGGGGACGTGGCCAAGTATCTCTCCCAGAGGTCTGCAGATGGGGGGCTCATGGGAAGGGCTGCTAGGCAGGAGGGACGATGCGAGCTCCAGGCGTTCGCAGCGTTCCCTCTGATCCTTACAGACCTCTGTGCTGTTCATCAGAGCTGGCCAGCCCCAGGCAGAGGAGGTCATCAGCACTGGCATATCCCAGAAGCTCAAAGCAAGACGACACAGCCCTAGAGGGGCCATGCAAGGCGCAGACCCAGCACTCACCTCCCGTGCCTCTCACAAAGGGACTGGCTGCCATTTCTGTAGATTTGTTTCTTCTTGTTGTTTTTTCCTCCCCTTGGGAGGGTTTATCTGGCTGGGACAGGCCCATGTGTTCTCTGTCTTATCTGCAGAGGGGTCTGGGCGCGTGTCTCCTGAACAGCGCATGCCTCTTTGGAGAGCAGTCCCCGGGAAGAAATAAATAGTGTTCCCATGCTGGTGCCCGGGAGGGGGCTTTGCTTCTGATTATAGTGTGGGGAGAGCTGGCCTCCTTTGGAACCTCTCAGGTTTCCACCCAGAACTCATCTGCTTTGTAGATGAGCGTGGAATTCGTCTTCTGGCCCGGGCGCGGACAGTGGAATTCTTTTTCTCATTTCCTAGGACAAGACCACCGTTGATCCCTAAAGGTTTTTTTCTTAGTTTTTTGTTATTTATTCTGTTTATCCTCATAGGCCATTCCCCTCCCCTCACAGGTGGCCCTTCTATCCCATTTAGTGGACATCTCTTCTGTTTGTATATGTACCTTCAAAATAGGGACTTTTAACTTATATAAGTGGTATGGTTCCATAAATCTCCTTGTTGCTTACTTTTTTTTTCCACTTAGCACCATGTTTTTAAGATCCTTCCACATTGCAAAATGTGCATCTAATCGTTTGCTTCTAATTGTTGATACACTCCCAGCCATAAATACCCCCACGTTTGCCTCGTTCTCTGAGCTTACGTTAGCTTCCTTCCAGTTACCTGGAATATATTGGGGACTTTTCTGCACTAACCAGCGGGGACTCAGGACACAGAGACTTATTTAATAGAGATTCAGTAATCACTGGGGAGGTGTGGAGTTTAGGTTTAGATTGTTTGCTCGGAAAACACAGAGCGCTCATCACTCGTGATGCCCCATGGGTACGGAGAGGGAGGCAGTGGTCACGTCGGTGGGTTTTGGAGCCCAGCAGATGTGGGTTTGAATCAGACTGTGATACCCACTGGCTGTGTGACCTTTGGCCAAGTGGCCTTTGTCCTTCTCAGCCTCAGTTTCTTCTTCTGTAGAATGGGGGGAATGGCAGTATTCATTCGATAAGGTTGTTGGAAAGTGAAGTAAGAAGCTGCATGTCATCACTTTGTGTGATAAAATTTCTTTATTTGGCCCCTTGCGAGGGGGGTTGGATAAGTAGTTGTCTGTATCTCCTCCATGTTCTGCTGGATCTACTGTGTGTGTGTGTGTGTGTGTGTGTGTGTGTGTGTGTGTGTGTGTTGGAAGCGGTTTCTTAGCTGAGGCCAAGACAGTGGCCGCCCTGTTGAATGGTTCTTTCCCCGTCTATGTGGAGAGTCTCTGGTCCCATCCGGAGTCAGCCACACGAGCCACCTCTGTGTGGTCCCCAGGACCAGGGTTTTGACTCTAGCACTGACGTGGCCTCTGGAGATGGACTGGTGGCAACAGAGAGGCTCGTTTGGGCTCTGAACACACTCAGAGGGTAAAACACCACAGAAGCTGGTAGGGGGAGTCTTCAAGTGGCCAGAGAGGCCCCTCAAGAACTCCCCCCCACCACCACCACCAAGGCCCTGGGACTGAACAGACTCGAGCTCTGGAAAATTCTCCCTCTGGTTGTCATGGCGGCAGGTGTAGGATAGGAGCCTTTATCCCCATGGGGCACCACAGGGCTGAGATTTTAGGTTGACACAAGCTGTGCGGTGACCTCAGGTCTCTACTGCAGGGTGGTCTCCGATGTCCTGGGGTAGGGCGGGGGGGCTCCCCCACCTGTTTATAGCATTTCATCATTGTCTTGCTATAAAAGACCCATGAGCTGCACTTGGATAAAGGAAGCAAATGAATTGGACCCTGTCCACGAAGTACAGAGCAGTGACAAGGGGCTCAACCTTGGGCTTTGCACTCACCTAAGTGATCTCCTCTAACCCTCTCAGGGCTTGTGAAGGAGGCATTGTTCTCCTGCCCGTTTTGCAGACCAGAACTCTGAGACTAGAGAGGACAGAGGTCTCAGTTGCCCAAATTCACACTGCCGGTCAAGGGGAGATTCAGGGATCCCAACCCAGATCTTTTGGACACCAAAGTCAAAGATAGAATTTTCATAGTAAGGAAATGCACCTCCCAGGGACTCCTGCTCTGTAGAATGAGATAATCACCACTTATTGTTCGGAGTTGTTGTGACGATTGAGCAGTTTAGAACTTCTTTCGTTAATATGAAGCTCTGTAGAAATGGTCTCTATGGTCTTCCGATCCTCCCAGCTTGGATCTGGGATCTGAAGCATGAATGTTATTCATTCGGATCAGGAAGGGGCAACAGCTCAGTGATTAGAGGCACAGCCACTGCTCCCAGAGCTCCTTGCAGTTCGAGTTGTACGACTTGCCAGTCTGTGATCTTGGGCAAGTTATTTGGGCTCTCTGCCCTCAGTTTACTCCCCTGTGAGATGGGAATAATAATGGTGCCTCCCTCACAGGCGGTGCTGTCAGGATTCTATGAAGTAACACATATAGGAAACTCCTGGAGTAGCACCCAGGATATGGTACATTGACGGTATAAACCTCAGCTGCTTATGATGACATAGAACTTTTTTTTAAGTTATTCTTTATTCCATAATGCGAATTCCATTTACAGATGAAGGAAGGAAGCCCCTTGGAGGGCAGCTGATTTCCCAGTGAAAGGTTCAGTCCCTGAGGATGACAGTGGTCAACTCACAGAGCTTCAAAGCATAGCAGGTCCACCAGGCCAATGACAAAGCGTTAATCTGACATAAAGTGATGAAATGACAGTCATAGAGGCTGGAGAAAAGCAGACGGTGAATTCAGTGGCCTCGGGATCCTTCCCGATGGGTGCCAGCAGCTAGACCTGCCAGTACCCCCCAGCACTTAGTGATCCGCACGAAATGTTTTGCCAGATGTAAGTAATAATCTATTGGGAACTAGAAGCAAGAAAACAAAACCCTGTCAGGGATGCAGATGAAATGATCGAGTGTCCATTTATAATATTTGCTTCATTAGTTGTGTGACACACACGTACTTAAGATCACATATTATATAAAAGAATCAATTAATTGGGTTTTTTTTTTCTGCTGTGGACACATATTTAGATAATAATCAGTGAACCAGAAAAGTAAGGAAGGTTTTATAACTGTAACAAAACTCACCTCCCACAGATGCTTTTGGTTGGAGAACAGGAAAAGGAAGACACACCATTTGGAGTTGCCTGCTGGTTGGAAAGTTGAGAAAGAATTTACTTGAACTATCTTGTTACGCAAAATAAAGCAAATTGAGAGGGAATGAGAGGCGCTTGACATTGTGAGAAACATCTTGGATAGAAGGTGTTTTCTGAGGAGTATTTGTTTGAGAAGATCCTTATCTTCTATTTGGTGACTTAGAGCCAGGCATTGCACTCAGGGCTGGAATAAAATAGAAAATGATTTCGATTTGGACCTTTCTCTCGAGGAGGTAGACATAAACCAGTAATCATGCACGTGGATATCATATATATATGTAAAACCTGAGGGTTCAGAAAAGGTCTATGAAAGAGCATCGCTAGGAAATCAGGAAATCTGGGAGGGCTTCCCTGAGGAAGTGACATTGGACCCGAGAGCTGAAGGGTGGATAGGAGTTAACTGAGTAAAGCAAAGAGAACAGTTACAGCAGTGGGAACAGCATGTGGAAAGGCCCTGAGGTGGCATTCAAGGCTCTGAATGAAAGCCAGCATGATGGGAGCACAAGGTTGGCGGGAGCCCAATGCGAGATGAGGTTGGTGATACCTGCAAGGCCGTGGTATGACAGCTTGTCTTTCTTCTGAGAGCAGTTCTGAGAGAAATTCTGTTTTTATAAGCAGATGACCTGACCTGATCTGTTTTGTAAAGGGCTCCTTGGCTGTGGTGGGATTCACCTCCAGGGGAGGGCACCGAGCGATTTGACAAATACTCTGGAACTGAGGGAGGCACAGAACTTCATGTAGTGGCCCAGCCCTCTGTACCCCACTCTCTTTACAGCCCCAGTCCCCTGGAAGTGGGAGGGCAGTGTGACCCCAACCAGGGAGAGATTTTTTTCTGTGGTGAACTGTGGTGTGGGCCTCCTCCCTGAAAATCTGGAGAGAAGATTGGGAGAGTTACCAATCCACCTGGGTTGGAATCCCAGCTCTGCTGCTGTGTGATTCCGACCAAGTTACTAAATCTCCCTGTGCCTCAGTTTCCTCATCTGGAAAAAGAGCTAGCAATAACATTGACCTCCCCAGATTTTCTGGGGGACGTAACCAGTCGGTATATATCGTCTCTGCTTGGAACAGGCATGGCACATAAGAGAGGCTTCATCAACAGATGATCACCGTCATGATGATGAAATCTCAGAGCTCAGCCTTCTAGAAGCGGTCCTCCTAATCCTTCCTGGCCCCCGTCCGCTGCCTCACCTTCTGTAGGCCTTTCCTCAAATATCACCTTCTCAGAGAGGCCTTTTGTAGATCATCTTATTTAGAAATTACACCCCGTGCCAGAATCCTGTGTCCTCCTTGCCTGCCCGTTTCTCCCTAGCACTTAGCCCCGTGTGACACACAATCTTACTATAGTATTTATTTTGTTCATCGTCTCTCTCCCCGCTGGAATGCCAGCTCCTCCCACAGAACAGGAACATTTGACTCTTGTATTTAGCACTCTGCACTCAATGTGCCTTATCCCACAGCCTCTGGCACCCAGTAGGTGCTCGGAAAGTGTTTGTCAGATGAAAGAACGCTGACTATGCCCTTCTGACGTTTGTGCTCTCGTTCAAAACCTGACCCACTCCCCAGGCCGCTCTAATTCATCTAATGGTTCATCGAACAGCAAAAGCAGCAGCAGGACCCTCCCCCACCCAAAATCCCCAGGAAGGGGTCGGGGATGGACAGGGGAGGTGTTGAGGCACCAGAGATTTCGGTGATGGGGAAGAAGTGAAGGTCTTTTCCAAAACCAGCTCAGCAGCCTGACCTTTTTAACCTGATTAATCACATTAAGACTCAGTCCATACGCACATTCCCTCAGCCCAGCTGCGGCCGCTGGTAGGAAGCAGACTTATTCAATATTTAAGAAGACCTGCATTGCAGGCGAAGGATTTGGGCCGCTTGTGAAAGAACGGGCAACAAACACTCCAGGACTGACTCTGAAGTGGTGGATTGTTCTTAAAAGGAGAGAAACGAGAGAAGGTGAGACCCCAAAGCCCTTAGCTTCCCCACTGGCCTTCCCGGATCTCTGATGACAGTGACTAGCACACCCCTGAGTTATTTGCTCTGACTCAGGGTGGGAGAGTGTAACCCGCAGAAAGGAGGCTGGGATCTGGGAAGCTTGGTCTCGTGGGTCCCCTTTTTCTAGCGTTGGCATAAAGCAGTGGCTTTCAGAGTATGGTCCCCAGACCAGCAGCATCACCGCCACCTGGAACTTACTAGAAGTACCAACTCTCAGGCTCGGTCCCAGACCTCCTGAAACAGAAACATCGGGGCAGGCAAGGGGAACATCCGTCTGTTTTCACGAGCCCTCCAGGGGACTGATACATGATCAAGTTTGAGATGCCAGGGCAGGAGGGACAGGGACCCGAAGAGCGTGTGGAGCAGGGCCCGTGGTTCTCAGCAGGTGGGTCTCCGTCCAGGCTGCACATTATAATCACCAGCAGATTTCCAAAAAGTGTGATGGGGACACTCACCACGAGTTTCTTCTTTAGGTGGTTTGGTTGGGATCCTGAAATTGGCATTTTCGTTTGTTTTTAGTTTTTATGTATTTTGCATATTCTATTTTATTTTAATTCCAGTATGCTGGAATTAGCCCTTTTTACTGCCCCCCCCATCTGTCATGCTAAGGCTCACCACATGAGAATTTTAAAGAGCACCAGCGCTCACTCATCAATTTGGAGGTGACTGCACCTGGGGGAGGAGAGATGGACACAAGGCACTGGAGGGGGAGGAAGCAGAGAGGAGGGTAGTAAGTTCAGACCTTAACAGGCTGTGGTTGGCAACCAGGACTTTGTGCTAGAATTGTCTTTTTTTTTTTCTTTCTTTCCTGTAATGAGACCTCCCACTTACTGAGCAGTTAGTATGGGCCAGCACCGTGCTGGGAACTCTGCATGCCTCATTTCATCCACCAGCCCTGAGAAGAAGGAGCATTTGTAGCTCCCATTTGCCAGACAAGGGAAGTGAGGCACAGAGAGGCCAGGGAACGTGCCCAAGATCCCAGGCTAGCAAGGGACCGAACCAGGACACAGCCGTGAAGTGTCTGGATTTAGCCACTTCCTGTCTCTCGGGTCCCTAAGCTGAACACAGGTTGGCTTCCTAGGAAGGGTGATTATTAAGGAGAGGTCCCGAGGATGTCTCCAGAAGCACCAGGTGAAGTGACTGTTGGAGAGGAGGAGTCTTGCGTCCCTTCCTCCCCACTAGCGCATCTAGATTCAGACCCTGGTCTCTGTTCTGCCAGAAGAACTTGCCTTTCTGGGAGCTTGGTTTTCCACTCAAGGCTTCTGCGTCCCCAGGTCCCATGAAGGCTTATGAAGGACCCTTTTGTCTTCTTTCTTGATTTTCTGATGGTAGCTTAGCCATTCAAACCAGTTCAAAAACTCACAGATAACTGCCAAGTCTCCTCTTAGCTTTCAGAGAAAAATGTTTTCGTTTTCTTTCCTCAAGTTTAAGAGCTAAGACTCGGGGACAAGAGGACTCACTCTTCACTTGTCCTCTGCTTTGAAAGATGGGGACCTTCCGACTCCCTCACATCAGCCCTCATTAGTGACCTGGTTTAAGGCAGAAACTGAGCTGCAGGCTGATGTGAGCGGAACCACCGGCAGCTGCCCCCCCAGCTCGCTGCAAAACTCGTTCCCCTCGGATCCCACGCCGTGGGCGCTTAGAGATGGCAGAGACACTTAGAAACCCATTTGCTCCCAGCCCTGCTTCATTATCCGATCAGACTCCAGAAAAGCTGCATGCTAGACAATTCCTGTAAGTTTTCCGTCCCTGGCAAATCCCCAAACCAATGTGTTCACTCCTGGCTGGTTTCCATCCTTCCAACTCACCTCGTTCTGCTCCAGAAAGGTGAATGGTTGGAGGGACGGGGTTTGAAATGCACCTTGGTGGGCGTCTCGTGGGAGAAGTTGGCTAGGAAACAAGCCATAATGACAGTACTTTGTAGGTCCTTGGCACTTTTCCTCCCAAATTGCCTCTTTACATCAATTATCTCATTATCTACCCCCTTGCCTCCACCAGACTCTGAAAAAATAAAACAGAAAACAGACCAAACTCCTAAGCGTTTGCCCCACTTAGTAGTCCTCCTTGTAAAAGGAAAAGTAGAAAGGTAGGAGCACTTGCTGACTAGGATATTATATATATAAACATTTGCATGTACATAAGATATATAACATATCATTACACATTATGCATACAATATACTATCTACTTTATATACACACACATATACGTATGAGAGAGAGAGTTGACTCTCATCATTTGGAGTAGTTTTATTCTGCAAAGTCACCATAATCGCTGAATTAGCACATACTTGAATCATCACTCCTGAGGGAATTAATGGGGTTAGGTCCCTGCAAGCTTCTCCTCACACTTCCGCAACTGACCCATTCATATCCTTTTTTGTGTGTGCGTTTCTGCTTACAGACATCTTGTTCAATACATGTCTTAGTCTGTTCAGGCTACAGTAACAAACTGCCTTAGACTGGATGGTTTATTAGCAACAGAAATTTCTTTCTTGAGGCACCTGGGTGGCTCAGTGGGTTAAAGCCTCTGCCTTTGGCTCAAGTCATGATCCCAGAGTCCTGGGATCAAGCCTCAAGTCGGGCTCTCTGCTTGGCAGGGAGCCTGCTTCTTCCTAACTCTCTCTGCCTACCTCTCTGTCAAGTAAATTTAAAAAAATAAGTAAATAAATAAAAAATTAAAAGAAATTTCTTTCTCGCCGTTCTAGAGGCTGGAAGCCTGAGGTCAGGGTGCCAACAAGGTCAGGTTCTGGTGAGGATTCTCTCTGGCCTGAGGACTGCTGATTTCTCGTTGTGTCTTTATGTGGCAGAGGGCGGAGAGACAAGAGAACTCTCTCGAGACTCTTAGATGGGCACCAGTCCCATCACGAGGTTCCTAGTCCCATGACTTAAGTTAACCCAGATCACCTCCCACACCCTTCCCCCGGCTAATACCATCCCATGTGGGATGGAATTCCCATGTGGGAATTCAACACATGAATTCTGAGGGGACACAGACATTCAGTCCGTAACAGTAGGTAGTATAGTTGAGTCATTAACATTGAACTCATGGCCAATGGCACTGTAACTCATGGCCCATGAACTTATCAGGCAAATGTAGATTCTCTATAAGGTGCACTGCAGCCTTCTTGCACCTAGGAGCATCAGACGGCACCTCAGCACTGGGCTCAGGGGCCATTTTCAACAATGAAATCACATTTTATCATCATCATTTTATTGTTTGCAATAAAAATGCAAACAACGTGGCATTAAACAAGACCTTAAAAAAGAGACCTGTGTGTGGTGTGAGAGCCGAAGGCAGAGTCACCCGTCGGACTCGAGCGGGTAATATGCATGTTGGGCCACTGGGGTTTTTTTCTGGCTGTTCTGTGTGTGTGTGTGCATGTGTGTGCATGTGTGTGTGTGTGCACATGCCAATTGACCGTGAAGGTGCTACAAATATTGTTTTGGGGGCTAGGAGTCAGTAGGCAAATTCACAGGTACAGAATTTGCAAATAACAGGAATGATTCTGAGTGTGAGTGAGTGAGTGTGTGTGTATCCATCAGGATTCCATTGATCGTAATCCTCACTCAGGCAAGTTTAAGCGACACAAAGGGACATTTATTGGTTAACGTACTAGAAGAGGCCACAACACAGCCGAGGCTTGACTGTACCCAGTGGCTCAAAAATAGCATTAGGGACAGAGTTCCGATCCTCTAGCTCTGCTCTCTGCCAGGCCGGCCGGCCTCTCAGGTGGTCTTTCTCCACCTGGGAGAACCCTCACCATGTACTTAGAACCCAGAAACTCAGAGCTTAGCATCACAGAGTTCACAGAAATCATTGTCCACAAGACTGAGAGTTCCATGGGGGGATGGGGAGTGAACATGTGTTTCTCATTTCCGTGATACCAACACTCCAGTGTTCTTTCAGGGAGCTACCCTTTCCGTGTCTTGGTGCCTGGCCCCCTGATGGGGACCTCAGCTCTGCTTGGGTCATATTTCCTGACTTAAGCTACATGCTAAGTCCAGAGTGAGTGTGGGAAGGGATTACTCAAGGTGGAAGGCATGTTTGTTGAGGGACATCCATTTAACAGTCTCTCTGCTGCCCCAGGACAAACTGGCCCATGGCCTGTGTCCCACATTTTTCCTGTTGGCTTCATGTACTTTCGAGAGCTCATGTAAGTCTCTGGAAATCTGGATGCTGGGAGGCCCCTCATGCAATACAATGCGTCACCTACTAGGGAGAGTAGCTTTGAAAAGAAGAGAAACTAAATCAACTTCAGGTGTAGTTTTTTTTTTTTTAAGATTTTATTTACTCATTTGAGAGAGAAAGAATGAGCAGGGCGAGTGGCAGACGGCGAGGGAGAAGCAGGCTCCTGACTCAGGGCTCGATCCCAGGAGCCCAAGATCAGGACCTGCAAAGGCAGATACTTAACTGACTAAGCCACCCAGGTGCCCCCAGATGTCGTTGTAATATAATGTCTCTTAGAAGGTCTTCAAGTCAAAGAATGGACAGTGACTTATTGGCTGTACCAAGAAGGAATTTTGTGTGCATGCGTGTGTGTGTGTGTGTGTGTGTGTGTGTGGCATATAAAAATGGGCTGTGACATCAAAAGAAATGAAATCATGCCATTTGCGACGACGTGGATGGAACTAGAGCGTATCATGCTTAGTGAAATAAGTCAATCGGAGAAAGACAACTATCATATGATCTCCCTGATATGGGGACATGGAGAAGCAACATGGGGGGGTAGGGGGATAGGAGAAGAGTAAATGAAACAAGATGGGATTGGGAGGGAGACAAACCATAAATGACTCTTAATCTCACAAAACAAACTGGGGGTTGCTGGGGGGAGGTGGGATTGGGAGAGGGGGAGCGGGCTATGGACATTGGGGAGGGGAGGCGAACCATTAGAGACTATGTACTCTGAAAAACAACCTGAGGGTTTTGAAGGGTCAGGGGTGGGAGGTTGGGGCAACCTGAGGGTTTTGAAGGGTCAGGGGTGGAAGGTTGGGGGAACAGGTGGTGGGTAATGGGGAGGGCACGTTTTGCATGGAGCACTGGGTGTTGTGCAAAAAGAATGAATACTGTTACACTGAAAAAATAAATAAAATGAAAAAAAAAATGGGCTGTGACATCTGGGGTTTGGACACCGGCTCTGTCATCTGCTTAGCTGGAGACTTTGGGCCAATACCTCCCTTCTCCTTGCCTCCGTTTCCTGAGATAAGTCCCCACATACGTAGAAGACTTAGCCCTGGAACAGATGAATGTTCTTGGCTGATCTGGGGGCTCCATGAGGGGGGATGGGCAGGAAGAAGAAGATGGCAGGTGAGTATTTAAAGTCGAACTGTGCTTGGCTCCCAGCCCTACTACTCACTGGCTCTGATTCCATCCTGGGGAAAGCCAGTTAACCCTTAAAACCCCAGTTTTTCCTTCTGTGAGAGGGACTCAGTGGTGTCTCTTGCCAAGCACGACCGGAGCCCGTGTAAGTAGATCACGCAGCGTGACCCCAGCACCTGATAGATGACGAACGGCATTACAGGTGTTACTCTCAGCCTTTTTTTTTTCTTTCTTTCTTTTTTTAATTTCTTTTCAGCATAACAGTATTCATTGTTTTTGCGCCACACCCAGTGTTCCATGCAATACGTGCCCTCCCTATTACCCACCACCTGGTTCCCCAACCTCCCACCTCCGTCCCCTTCAAAACCCTCAGGTTGTTTTTCAGAGTCCATAGTCTCTCATGGTTCATCTACCCTTCCAATTTCCCTCAACTCCCTTCTCCTCTCCATCTCCCCATGTCCTCCATGTTATTTGTTATGCTCCATAAATAAGTGAGACCATATGATACTTGACTCTCTCTGCTTGACTTATTTCGCTCAGCATAATCTCTTCCAGTCCCGTCCATGTTGCTACAAAAGTTGGGTACTCATCCTTTCTGATGGAGGCATAATACTCCATCGTGTATATGGACCGCATCTTCCTTATCCATTCGTCCGACTATCAGCCTTTATTCCCCAGAGATGTGACCAGGGTGGCTTGTTCCTCTTTATTTAGTACCCACCATGTGCCAGCTGCTGTTGTTAGTGCTTGAAACATACGTCATGCTTATTTAATTGCTCAGTGTCCCCCACCCGTAGGGAGCTGCTGTTCTCGCCGTTATTGTCATCTCTGGTTTTCATATGAGGGAAGTGAGGCACAGAGAGTTTAAGTGACTGTCCAAACACACAGAGCTGGGATTTGAACCCTGGCAGCTCTGCACTCCTCCACCTCCTGCACTCCTCTCATGCCCACCTGCCCCCGTGACCATGACGACCAAGGGCTTTGTAAATCGCAGAGTGCTCCATCCATATTTGATGCTCTGATGGCTGTTTCCATGGGGACGGGGGAGAGAGACAGGAACTTTGTGGTTCATTCGTGTGAATGAACCAGCCAACACTGACCGAAACGCCTATTTCTGTTACTTTCTCCCGCCTGGCGCCAGGAGGGTCTGGACAGGGCAGGCCTTCAAGGTCTAGTGTTCATGGCAATGAAGAGAAGCTTTCTGTTCTTTTCGAAGTGGTCTCAGATTTCTTCGCATCCACACCCCAGGGGAAGGGGCCATGGCCACACTGCGAGGCAGAAGTATCCTTCCTGGCTGGAGACTCTGGAACCTGTGTTATTTTTTTGGGTGGTGGAGGTTCTGGAAGAACACGTGGGTAACATCTATGCCAGCACTGGGTAAGGCAGCCTTGACTACTCTGTCTTCTGCTTCCACCTCTCACAAGCCCTGGGAAGTAGGTGCCGTCACAGCCCCCATTGTACAGATGGGGAGACTGAGGCTCTAAGACGTTAAATGGTTTGCCCAGGCTCACCCAGCTTGAGTTTAGCTAGCAGTTGGACCCAGGTCCAGGTGACTCCAAAGCCCGAGCTCTCAATGGAAAATTCTGTCATGGAATTTGTACCATGGGTGAAAATGAGGGTGACGTGTGTGGCGGGGGGGGGGGGCGTTGTGCCAAGGTGAGAAAACAACTAGGAGCCCTGCCTGGGGCCATGCCTCTGCCATGCCTCGGCACTTACATGCCTTTCAGCATGAAGTGAAAATATGAAATTTTCCCAGGGCAGGGAGCATCTGAGGCCAGAATACTTTATCCTTCTGTCTTAAGACACTGGCTCTGTCTGCTTGCTAAGAGAGTCAGGCCAAGTCAGGGAGTTAGTGCAACGGACAAGGAGGAGTCCGTGAACTTGAACTGTTCCTTTCTTTGGAAACGCATGTCACCCTCTTTACATCAGCCCCGACCAGTTTGCGTTGGATTACTTACAGTGATGGGAGCTCCTCACCTCTCACAGTCACAGGCCCTCCTTTTGATAGCTCCGATGGTGACAACGCCAACCTTGACCTGGGCCCGTCTCCCTCACCGTACCTCCCACCTGTTGCACTGGCTCTCGAATCACACTGCTGGGATTCTCCACGTGTCCCCATCATTTCCTAGCTGTGTGACCTGGGAGAAGTTCCTGAACCTCTCTGTGCCCCAGGTGCCTCACTTGTGAAGAGGAAAACTCATCGTTCATTGGCTCATGGTGAGGATTAGGTGAGCCACGTAACCTCGAACAGTGCCTGGCATGTTGCAGACCCTTGGAAACTGGACGCATACCCAGAGGGATAGATGAGGAGAGTTTAATGGAGAGACATTTATAGTCATACGAGCAATCCAGCAGGTCCTGGATGCTCCATGGCCCAGCATCCGATGGAGGGAGCCGTCAGCCTGTCTAGTCCTGGAGGTGCCAGAAGGGAACACTTGTGGATCCAGAAGAGAAAGGATTGTATGGAGGGGTTCTCCAGACGGGAGCTGTGACCCCCAGCAGCCAGCTCATGGTGACCAGCAGGAGGGGGCCAGAGAATATGCGCCCTAGCCTCTCTCTCCCCTCCCTCGGGTCTCCTGCTGCTGCCTCCCATTAGACAGACCCGACCAGGAGCCAGAGGGCAGGAGAGCCTCTGAAAGCACCCACACAGGTCATTCTCCCAGGGCGCAGAGCCGAATGGAGGGTGAATGCGTTTGGACGAGTGACTAGAAGATATCCAGCAAAGCTATTTTTATTATTGGGTTGGACCATACAATGCTGCCACTGTGCCACCATATTTGCCATACGAAAACAGCAAATTATATAAAAATATAAATGTATATATAAATCCTACAAACTAATATCTTCTTAGCCAGATAGTATATTATTTGTATCAGTAGTCAATGGAGCAGGGTGGTGAGAAGGCTCATTTATAAAAGATCCAGGTCTACATCCTTGGATAGTCCAGTGTGACCTTGACACTGAAGAGGGGTCAGGATGGCACTTGTGGTCTGTGTGGTGTGATGAGATTTAGTCCGTTCGGCTGGGTTTTAATCAGAACAAGTGTCATTGTAACTTGGGCCCAAGTGGCAGCCAGGGGTCATTAAGCTAAATGGCTTGTTTTAACACGTAGATCTGGCTCATCCCATTTTCCTGTTTGGGGTCCCGTGTGTCTGGCCACGCTTGCGCCGACACAAAAATCAATCCTGAGCTTTTCCTCTTCCTTGCACACCACGGCCTAGCTGGAACAGAGATAAACTTGGTTAACAACACAACAAAAGCGAGTTTCCACTTTATCAAGGAACCGGGTAATCGGCTGGTCTGCGCGGGATGCCCTGGAGAGAGTTTTGTAATAGTGTGTGTACTTTGTAGCTCAATGTTTGGCTTCGTAGACTCAGGGCACAGAGAGATTCATAACCCTGGGGAGGAAGGAAAGGTTTGGAAGGAAAGGAGACCTTCTTCCCAGGAAGATCCATTCTGCATGCTTTCCCCTGCCTTCGGTGTGTGAAGGTACACCCTGTTGAGACTTCCTGGCTGTGTGTCTTTGGGCAAAGCACTGGACTTCTCTGGGCTTCCGTTTCCTGATCTGTAAAACTGGGTAATAAAAGATCGTGTGTTCTAGGATTGTTCTGAAGCTCAAATGAGATGTTGCACGTCCTGGCCGTCGGGAAGCACAGACAGACTGGGTTAGATGTTTGCTGCAGGGACATGTAATCCCCACAGTTTCAGTGGCTGGAGCACCAGATTTGTTTTTCACTCATGCTGACTGGGTGCGGGGGGCTAGTAAGGGGTGTCTGCTCTGCGTGTATCCTCACCCAGGGGCCCAGGCTGAGGGGGGCTCCATCCTCACACATCCACGATTGTCAAGACAGCGAAAGGGAATGCAGTGAAGAATGCCGGAGGGCACGTGACATGATGAGAGTTACACGCACCATGGGTGTGATAAGCAACTAATGAATCATTGGCTGCTACATCAAAAACTAATGATGTACTGTATGCTGGCTAATTGAACTTTAAAAAAAAAATGTACTGGCTTCTGTTTCCACCTGGGAACGTTTGCTAGCCAGAGCAGCTCATGTGGCCACTCCCAGCTTCCCAGGAAGAAAGAAGGGCAGTCCCATCACAGGGTTGGTCAGCAGCGCTCACGACCACCGCACTCAACAGACCACCCTCGCTGTAGTACAATGGCACTATTTCCCTCGTAGGATAAAATCACATATTGTCATTTCCCTTACTCATCATTATCATGCTTCATGTACTTATTCTGGCTTCCAAAACCCTGGGACGTTGCCTTCTAGAGCCAGAGCTGGGCTCCCATCTCTTTAGGAAAAGGCAACTGAGATCATTATTGTTAATAGTAATGCAATTTCATGATAGCTCCCACGTGACAAGCAGGTGTTTTGTGCTGGCCCCGAACTGGGGCCTTCCCATACACCATCTCATTTAATCCTCACGATAGTTACAATTTGAGATCCAATTCTAGGGATGGGGAAACTGAGGCTTGGGGAGGGGAATACACTTGTGAGGCTGGTAGATGGTGAGATGAGCTTGGCTGCCACACCCATGCTCTAGGTCACCCTGCCGAACTCTCCTGGAGCATGGGGTCTTAGTTTCTGGATCCTTTAGGATCCAGAAGGGTTCCAAGCAGGGTTGGCCGGGTGGAGATTGCTTTAGGCCATGGGGTTAATCATGACCGGCTCTCTCTTTTCGGTCCTGTTTCCCCCCTGCTCTCTGCCCTCCAGTCACCCCAGGCTCCATTCCCGTGAATTTCTCCAGTCCACAAACATTACCATGTCCCCTGAAACCTCTGAGTCTTTGGTCACGCACGTCCCCATCTTCATCTTTTCAGTCTTGCATGGTCCTGTTCATCCTTCAAGGCCCGGCCCAAATGTCCCCCTCGCTGGGAAGACCCTCACCGCCCCAACCCCCAGGCAGAACCAATACCAGAATCTTCCTGTTCCTGTGGCATTTAGTACATTAATGAATCTTAGCGTTTTCTAGACACACACAGACACAGCCTTTTCAGAGGAGGAAAGAGATTAGTCTTTGTTTTTAATTAATGCCAGCTCTCTCATCCTGACTTTTAATACCGTCACCTCATTTGTCTTATTAAGTACTTAGTTTTGCTTTTAATTAGTGCTGTTTATTGTCACTGAATTTTAATTGTCAGTGCAGGGTCTCAGCAGGCCTTGGTGAGGAAGCTTTACAAATGTTTCCTGTCCTCTTGCAAGGCCTAAGCTTGGGTGGCAGTGCCTCTGGTGCAGGGGGGTATTCCAGGGGGTTGTCGAAGGCTGGCATATTTCTTCCCAGGCCTCAGCCAATTCGTGCTGCCTTTGACATCCCTGTTTGCTCCAAAGTGGCTGGTCTGTGAAGACACCTAGAGCTCAGGAGGGTTGCAATGGCAAAAATTCAATTCAGATTGACTCAAGAAGAAAAAAAAATGGAGGAACATATTGGGTCATGGTTTCCAAAAAGACCAGGATGGATTCAGGTACAGCTGGATCCAGCATTCCAGTGCATCATGAGAACTCAGTCTCTTTCCATCTTTCAGCTCTACTTTTATCCTCTGGCAGGCATTTCCCATGTGGTGGCAGAAGTGATAATGGCAGCTCCAGGCTTCTGTTCTACCAGCTAAGCAATCCCAGAGGACGGGCCTTCATCTGTCCAGATTAGGTCATGTGCTTATCCCTGGACCAGCTGCTCTAGCCCATTGGCTATAATACTCCAACTGGCCTGGCAAGGGAAGTTGGTCCACTTCTAGGGGCCAGAATGGATGAGCTCCTTCTAAGCGACACAGATTGGTACTGAAAGAGGGAGGGTTTCCTGAAGGAAAGTTGGGGTGCCATTACCCCCCAAAAGAGAGAGAAATGCCAAATAGGCAAAACCAAGAAATCTCTACCCCTGATAATCCACTGAAATGTCTCATCCAAGCCTAAACAATCACTGGAAATTAGACCTTTGTTCTCCTCCCTAGCCAGACCCTTAGATAACATTAGCAATGACCTCCTTGTCTAATACTTGAAAAGGAGTTTGGATTACAAAGTCCCTGCACATGTGATAACTCATCAGCTCTTCCCAGCAACCCTGCAAGGTAAATACAACAAAGGTGGGAACTTTTATGTCCTCATTTTACAGACGCAAAAACTGAGGCCCAGAATGACTAAGTGACTTGCCAGAGTCATGCAGAAAATAAAACGAATGGGGCCTTTGCACTTACTTTCTCCTCTGCTTGGAATGCTCTGCCTCAGAGAGCCACGTGGCTCAGTCCATTACCCCCTTCAAGTCTTTGCTCAGATATTACCTCTCAATGAGCCCGCCTCTGAATACCTATGCAAACTCAAACCTCCCTCTCAATCATCAATCCCCCTTTTAGTCTTAATGCCTTACTGTTTCGTTATTATCTGTCCTCCCCACTGAAAGATAAGCTCCGCAAGGACAGTGATTTTCTTCCTTGTTTGTTTGCTGGGATGTTGTATCCCTGATGCCTAAAACAGTGTCTGGCACATAATAATAGATGTTCTATAAATACTTTCCAATTCTTCCTATTTCTCAGCAGAAGCTGGCAATCCGTATTTTTAATTAAATCCCATGCTTTTTAGAATATTGGCTTGATTTTACTTTTAAAAAACACTGCCTGGGCCAAACAAAACATATTTTCAGCCTGGACGCCGTTTCTGGAATATCCCGCCCACCCCCAGTCTCCCCCTCCCCCATTTGAGGTCCTTGGTGCAAATTGCATTTCCCACACCATCAGACGGTGTGAGTGAGTTTTTCCAGATTCCTAATTGAGCAGCGATAGGCTGGACTCAGGGGAAGAGCGGAGGGACAGGAAAGAGATACACAGAGATAGGAGTGACTGGGTGCCATCCGAAACTGGTAGCCGCAGGTTCTGCTGCGAAGCTTTTGGGTGGATTCCAAGACTGTGGGGCTGGGAGGCCGACTGTGGCGTCAAATTCTACGCCAACAGCAGCAGCTCAAGCCATGTTCCCTGTGGTACCCTATAGAGGCCCTCCCCCGCCCCATAGTGCCCTGCAGTGCCCCATAGACCCCCTGAGAGTGCCGGGCGGTGTCCCAGAAACCTGCTGCAGCTCTGAAGCTAAAAGGGCTTTCAGAATTGGTTTTTCAGCTCCTGGGAAAGTGACAGAAGACCTGGAGATTCCGGTGGTTGGAGGCATGGTTCCTGAGCAAACAGAGCCAAGGAGAAGTAGACAGAACAAAATGTAAAGAGGAAGAAAGGCAGGGTTCTGGAATCTGGCTTTTCCGGGCTCAGGACGGAGTCTTGACAGTAGTCCCAGCTGCAAGTGGCATATGGCTTAACACCAAGCTGTGCAGGGGGCAGGTCTGGAATGGGCCTGGCTCTGACCCATACACGCGGATTTGTTGAGTGCCTGCTGTGCTCACCAAGCTTGGTGAGCTTACTGAGCATCTACTGTATACCGTACTCAGGACTGACTGCAGAGTGAAAACGCAGGCCCCCCCTGCTCGAATATTATTCAGAATCTCAAGCCAGTAACAGCAGACCATTAAGGCAAGCTCAGGGCCCTTCTGCTCATGGAGCCCTGGGTGGCTGCCTAGGTTGTGGGCCCGTGAAGCTGGCCCAGCATGCACCAGACCTACAACTGTTGAACAAACCTAGACCCAGCCCTGCTGTCGTGGATCTCACAGAACAGGTGGAGAGACAAACAGGAAATAAAGAAAAAATAATAACGATTGCAAATCACAGTATTATAAAGGAAACAAAACAGGGAGAGTAAGCACTGGGGTTAGAGGAGGTGACTTAGAGAGTGTAGTCGGGGAAGGCTTCCTGGAGGAGGGGGCACTTGAGCAGAGACCAGCAGAGGATGAGAAGGAATCAGCCTCATGAGAGTGCTTGGAAGCAGCTATCAAGTCAGAGAGCACAGCAGAGGCAAAGGCCTGATAGCTGGAAAAGCCAGTGTGACAGGCGCGTGGTCAGACAGATAGGGAGGGTAGCCAGCGGAAGAGCCTGGCCGTTCTTCGAGGTCAAAGAGGAGGCCTTAAGTCTTACGATGGGCAGCCACCGCAGCACTTTATTATTTTAAATTACATTAAAAAAAAAAACTAAGTGTTCATTTATTTTGCGATAACTCACACAGCTCCATGGTTGCAAATCCAAAAGGGAACATTGTGAAAATTCTCCTTCCCAGCTCAGCTTCAGCTCCTTAGTCCCTCTCCCCAGAGGCGAGCAGCGTTACCTGCTTCATGCTCGCTCCTTAGCGATCCTTTATGCGTGTATAACCCAAAGTCACACGCATGTATCCTGCCTTCCCTTGAGCACATGAGTGGTGTTGTTCTGGAACATCGTCCTACGTCTTGGTCTGCACACCAGGCAGTGTATCTTAGTGACGTAGCCGTATCCATCACAAATCCTCTCCTTATTCCCTCCTTATTCCCTCATGCCACCATCCAGATGGGCCACCACCAGCTAGCCCAGGCTTAGTGTTAGGCATTTAGACTGCTTCTTAGACACACTTTAAGCAGGACCTTGGGAAGCCCATTTAAATGCTCCATGACTCAGTGACTCATCTGTAAAATGGGTAAGAAGAACATCTCTGTTGAAGGCTGTCGTGAGGACTGAGCAAGATAAAACGTGAAAGGCACTTACTTCGCAGGTCGTAAGCCCTCGATACGGGAACTGTCAATTGTTGGTGTTGTTGCTCTTATGATTGAAAGCAGACTGGATCTTGGAGCTTGTTCCAGGCCTGGGGGCAACCTGTGTCCAGGGAAAAGAGCTAGAGCCTCGGGCTTCCAGGGAGGCAGTGATTTTATGCTTTCTGAACTTGCAGCTGCACAACAGGATCTAAGCCATGGCTTGGGCTCCGACTGTGTTCTCTTTCAGCACCTCCAGGGAGGGGGCTGGCTGGGCATGTCTCTGCTTGTTTCTGAGGCTGAGAGGTGGGAATACAGTCAGGGACTGATGGTCACCAAACACTCGCCAGGATCGAACAATCTAAAACCAAGGAGGGACGTTCTGTAGGTGTGAGCAGAGTAGTGATTAGCACATGGGCTTGGCAGAGAGTTCAAATCCTGGCTCTGCTTCTTGGTAGCTGTGTGATTTTAAGCCAGTGACTTAACCACTCTGAGCCTCACTTTTTCACCTGTAAAATGAGGATGCTATCACTCACCTGGGAGTCGGATTGTAAAGATTCAAGCAAATGGTGAAGGTATGGGATTTTGCACATAGTAGATGCTCAAGAAATGTTAGTCATCATTGCTGGAGAAACTATATAGTCTAGGGGAAGCAGGAGAGGCGGGGGGAGGGGGGAGGGTTACCATTCTGCAAGTGCTTACAGTGTGGCAGGGACTGTCACAGGTGCTTAAACTCACCAGATCAGTGACACCAAGGTTCTGCGGGTCCTAGGGCACAATCCTATATAATTTATCGGACACATGCATCTCTCCTTTTGCTTCTGGTTTCCAGTGGTTGGTTTCCCTCTGCTGCTCCTGCCCTGGGGCTGCAGGGTTCCTGTCCACTGTGATGATGGCTTCTCTGTAGCACACAGTAGGAGAGGCAGTGGGCATCAGAAAATGTCAGAGGCTTGCCATGTCCATTAACTCCCCCTCAAACCTGACATTGTGGTTGCACTGCATGGAGCATCGTCTGCAGACAGCTGGGAGAACGTCTGAGGATTGTTGGAAGGTGGTTAAGCAGCTCGCCCGGGGTGATGAATTCAGGGATCCGAGCCCTGCTGTCCTGAAATTCTCCCTTCTACTCCCCCATGAGGTTGAGTTCTCTGAAAGCAGAACCAGCGATGGGATTTCTAGGACTAGTGATGACTCAGGACGCAGTGTAGGGCAGTGAGTGGGGGATGTGGCTTCATCTGGAGTCTGGCCTCTGCCTGATCACACGGGGAGCTCTGGAGCAGTTGGCACATGGAGCTGTCCCACCTGGACCCAAGGAGGCTGTCCGTTTATATTCCTACCTTGTCCGTCATTCATTGGCTTTGGGCGTAGCCTCCCAGGTATCTCTGGGCAAGGCGGCTGCTTTTGTTGGCTGAGGGCAGTTCTCTGGAAAATGGTGCTGGCCTGAGCTCTTGGCTGCTAACACCCCTAGAGGTGTGGAGTTGGGGGAGGGGTGGACGCCCCTCCTGTAAAGGACATCGGCAGTGCCTGCCATCCCCCTCCCCTCCCGGCCCCCCCAGTGAGGGCCTGCCTGCAGACACATGACCTCTTTTCTCCAGGCTCAACCCTCGGCTGTTCAATGCCTCGATGCCTCAGGCATCCCCTCTTCTGGCCCAGGCCCAGCTGACCAGGGCACGCACTGGACAAAGAGTCCAGTCCTGAGACGTGAAGTGCTTTGAGGGCCCTGGATGGCAAAGCCGAAACAACCGGTACCGTCCGGGCTGGCTTCTGGCCTGGAGGATGGAGCTGGGTGGTTTCCACCGGGCTGTCAGCCAGGGCTTTTGCGCTTTGCAGGCAGAATTTTAATAGGAAATGAACTCCTGGTGCGCATGACTGAATGCTGGGGTGGGGGTGGGGGGGCAGCCAGGTTCCACCTTTAGGGCAACAGTTTGGAGATCAGAGTTCATGGGGAGGGGGGACTGTGTAAGCCTTGCCCCAGCCCTCCCTCCTTCCTTCAACCCCCCACCCCCCAGGACAGTGCTTCATCTCTGCTGCAAAGCAGAAAGCAGGGTATTCAAATAAACATTCCAAGTCCAGTCCAGAGGCAGCAAACTGGACCCATTACCTGGATCTAAGGCTCTGAGCACCCAGCAGGGCCCAGGGGTCCCCGGGGACCAGGGTGGCCTCGCCCCGCCCCCGCCACAGGCAAAAATGAGACATTAAGTTTCTTTTCAGCACATTTCCTCTGCACCAGGAGCCATCCCTCCTTTCTTTCTGTTTCCCAAGTGGAAGCAGTGAAATAGTCATATGAGTCTGGGGAGATTATGTCAACCACAGGGGAGCAGATGAAATGGCTTTTCTGTAAGAGGCCTCCCTCCTCCGTGTCCAGCCTTCAGCCCACTGGCAGATTTAATTATCCCACCAGCTACAGGAGAGGAGAGAGAGCCCCCCCACCCCGGCTTCTCAACTAATCAATCCCAGGAAACGAGGCCATGTTGTACCAAGACCTTCAGGGAAATCAGGACCCACCGGACACAGTGATCCGCATTCTAAAGTTGTTTTTTGTTTTTTTGTTTTTTTAAATTGAATGTAATCTCTGTGGTCTCTCCCCCTTTACTCTTTGGCTAGACCCTGCGGGCGGGGGCAAAGTAGGGGAGCTCCTCAGAGGACAGAAGCCTGGCTGAGTTCAGCTGGACTGCCTTCCTGTTCAAGGAGACTCATGCATGCATTCAACAAATATTTGGTAAGCGCCTTCTGTGTGTGCCAGGCGCTATGTGAGGTGTTAGAGATTAAGAGGGAATAGAACAGAGTAAGTCCTGCGAGGGGCTTACATTTTAGAGATAAGAGATACAAACTCTAAGCAAATCAACAAGACTTAATGATACATTTGGGAAGGGATATGAGCTCTGAAGAAAAGGAAATCAGAGTGAAAGAAGCCAGAGCGGAGGAGCTGGACGAGGAGCTGTTTTAAATGGAGCAGTCAGGGAGGGCTTTTGAGGAGGTGACGTTTGAGAATAGACCTAAACAAAGGAGGAGAATGAACCAAGCAAACATCTGCCGGTGAGTTCCAGGCAGATGGGAGGCAGGGAAGTGGGGTGTTGGGGGAAGCCCAGGGAGGCCTGTAGGGCTGAGTAGGGAACAAGAGGAGAGTGGCAGATTGGGTTAGAGAAGGAGGTCATGAGGACCCAAAATCATCCTAAGGAGTGGAGACTTTGTTCTGGGAGCAATAGGGAGCCATTGAAGACATTTGAGCAGAAGAGTGACACGGGCTGATTTACTTTATTTGGGGTGAAGAAAGGGACATAAAGTACACACCTGGCTTTTGCAGATGTACATAACACCCAGTTGAAGATACAGAACATTTCTACCCTACAGAGTTCCCCTCCTGCCCCTTCCCAGCCAGTACCCTCCGTACCCCAGAGTTAGCCATGGATTTGCTGATTTCTACAACCATCGAATAGCTTTGTCTGTCCTTTACCTTCATGTAAATGTGATCAAATAGCGTGTCCTCTTTTGCCGCTGGCTTCTTCCATAAAACATCGTGTCTGTGAGATTCGTCCCCCATTGTCGCGTACATTAGGAGTTTGTCTTTTACTGTGGGCCAGTATTTCACCTTTATCTCTCTGCTCTCCTGCTGATGGGCACTTGGATGATTTCTAGTTAGCTGTTATGGATAAAGAGGTTATGAACATTCTTGTGCATGTTTTAGAACATGAGCATTTCCCCCCTGGGTTTATGCCTGAGAGTAGAATTCGTGAGCTGTAGGGTCGGTGAATGTTTATAGCTCTAACAAGCCTGCCAGTTTTCCAGAGTGTCCTCTCCCTCTCCCGACTTCACTGAGATAAAATTCACGTACCATACAATTTACCCGTTTAAAGGAGGCAATTTAGGGGATGCCTGGGGTGGCTCACTCGGTGAAGCGTCCTCCTTCAGCTCGGGTCATGACCCCAGGGTCCTGGGATCGAGTCCCGCATCCGGCTCCATGCTCCTTGGGGAGTCTGCTTCTCCCTCTGCCTGCCACTCCCCGGGCTTGTGCTCTCTCTCTCCCTCTCTAACAAATAAATAAATAAAAGCTTGGAAAAAATAGACAATTTAGTGGCTTTGAGTATATACACAGAGTTGTGCAACCATGATAATAGTGAATTTTAGAACATTCTCATTCTCCAAAGAATCCCCGTACCACATAGCCTTCATCTTCAGCCCTTCTGCCCTCCCCCAGCCTCGGGCAATCAGAATCTATTTTCTGTCTCTACGGATTCACCTGTTCTGCACATTTCTTATAGAGGGAATCATACACTATGTGGTCTCTTGTAACTGGCTTCTTTCACTCAGCATCATGGTCTGGAGTTTCCTCCACGCGGCAGGTGTGAACGCTTCCTTCCTCTCTAGGGCTGGACGACATTCTGTTGCGTGGACAGACCGCCTCTTGTTTGTCCGTTCAGCAACTGGTGAATACGGAGTCATTCCTACCTTTTGGCTATTGTGAATAACGCTGTGATGAGCACATTTGCATACAGGGTTTCGCAAGGGCGTGTGTTTTCATTTCTCTTAGGTGGGTAAGATACTTAGGCGTGGAGTTGCTGGGTCGTATGGTAGCTCTGCATTTCACCGTGGCTATGCTGTTTTTACAAGCTGTGACTTATGTGTGTGGACATCCTACAGGCTTCTGCGTGGAGCGTGGACTGAAGAAGGCCAAGGGTAGAAACAGGGGACCAATGAAGAGGCTACTGTAGTAAGCCAGGCGCAGACAGCCGTGGTGCGGATCAGCATAGTAACCAGCCAGGCAGAGAGAGCAGTGGGCAGATTCTGGGTCTATTATGAAGCCCAAGCTGACATGATTTTCTTATGGCTTGGTGTTAAAATATTTTTAAAAGGCCAGGATTGACTCCGGGATTTCGGATCACAAAGCTGACCAAGCCACATGCACGAGCACACGAATCTGATGACATCCGCCAGCAGGAAGACGCTGGATTGGAATTAAAAACTCCAATGACCCCCCCCACCCCACCCCGCTGAGTTAGTCAAGGAGAAGCATGTGCATTTAAGGAAGAAGGCTCTCCCTTTCTGCCACGAGGGAAGGTGTGGCATCCAGCAGGAAGTCTCCCCCTTGGGGCCTCAGTTTTGCCCATCTGGGAAATGGAGAAGCTGGGCGAAGTTCCCCTTCTTTTCTGCATCCTGCAGAGTACTTGGCATAGAGGAAGGACTTGAGAAATGTAGAGCAGCTGCATAACTGGGTGATGTCCTCTCTGCGTTCCTATTTTCCAGGAGCACCGAACTCCCGCCATGACTGACACCGTATTCAGCAACAGCTCTAGCCGTTGGATGTGTCCTAGCGACCGACCCCTGCAGTCAAAGTAAGTGGCTGCATCTTCTGGGGCATGGCTTGTGTGGGGTCAGCGAGGGAGGAAGAGTCCCAAAGAAGCAAATAGAATTTCCTTCCCTGGGGTGGGAAGAAATGAACCCGGTGGGGATATTGTTATAGAAACTTCACTTTTACTGCTTTGCAAGTTTGGAATAATGAGCAAATTCTGAGCTGCGCGCCCCAGAGTGGAGGTGGCGGGAAGAACATGGACCCGGTGCTTAGAACCAGGCTCAATTCTGCTTCTAGACCCGAGCTTATTTCCTGTGTGATCACAGGTGAAGCTGTGCCCCTCTCTGGGCCTCAGTTTTCTCATCAGTCTCATAAGAAAGTTGGACCAGGTCATAGGGCGCACACTGGCAGGCCACCGGCTGACTCTGACTCACAGAAGTGTTCTCGTGCTGTTTGTTTTTGGCCTAATGATTTAAAAATCGGGAAATGTGACACGAAGGTGACATCACATTCTGTATCCAAGGATTATTGTACCCGAATCAGTGATGCCTCAGATCTGTACCACCCTGGCTCACGAGGGCTGATCACTTTTCAGGCATTTTGCAAGCTGATTATTAAACACAAAAATTCTGAAAAACTGAGTTTGTGATTCTGCAGTTAAAAGTTACAAAGGATGTAAAGACTCAAAATTAATCGCTTAATTATGTTACAACATTGTGTTATTTTCTGTGCTGTTATATACCCGTGTATATAATGATATGTTGGCCGTGCCTTTCTTCCCAGTTTTGCATCCAGTGGAGTTTTGTCCCCACTGTTAAATCGTCCGTGGTGAAAAGCTCACCAGCACGCCACTGACTGTTGGACAATCTAAAGCTGTTGCTGATCGTTCCTGCAGATCTTCACTCAAAATGGCTTGTTTCTTTGAATGCTTGCTAATTTTTTATTGTGTGCTCAATCTGCGAGAATCCTAGGGAATCTCCTTTGGGGATGTTCTTCTTCAGAGGGATTGGCATTCTTGCTCCTGCCAGGAGTCAGGGGTACTGCTCCCCCAGGATGATGTTAACCTCCCCCAACCCCAGGAACCCCCAGAGGGTCCTGGCTCCATGTCAGGGTCTCAGATTGAACTTCTCTGCCCATGAGGAGCTGAAGGTCAGACTTTGGAATAACACTGCTGGTGTTTGCCTCGGCTTCCTGCTCACGACTCACTGACCTGGATTCCGTTTGCTCGATCTTCTTTTTCATTTTCAAAAAATTGCCTTTATAAAGGTATACATGCGTACCTTCAATGGTACACAGTGGAAGTACAATTTGGTCATTGTAAAAACATATACTCGTGAAGCTGTCACAATAGTCAAGCTAATGAACAAATCCATCCATCCCAGAAGCCTCCTTGTGCCTCTTCCTCCATCTCCTCCCCACCCATCTCTAGGTAATGGCTCATCTATAACTATATACATTATAATAACTGCACATTAGTTTGCCTTTTCCAGAATGTCCTACAAATGGCATTGTAGAGTGTGAGCTCTTTTTCTGGGAAGAGATGTCTCTTCTTTCTCTCAGCACAGTTTATTTCATGACCCATCCTTATTGTTCCAGAACGTCCAGACTGTTCTGCGTAGCCATAGTCCGTTCCTTTATATGACTGAATTCCATTTTGTTGTGTGGACATACCACAATTTGTTTATCTGTCCATCTACCGAGGAATGCTGGGCTGTTTCTAGTCTGGATCAGGTGCAGATAAAATGTCTTATAGAGGGATGCCTGGGTGGCTCAGTCGGTTAGGCGTCTGTCTTAAGCTCAGGTCATGATCCCAGGGTCCTGGGATGGAGCCCCACATCCGGCTCCCTACTCAACAGGGAGACAGCTTCTCCCTCTGCCCTTCCCCACTCTCATGCTCTCTCTCTTTCAAATAAATAAATAAAATCTTAAAAAAAAAATAAAAACTCCTATAGAGATGCTGTCCTCTCTCTTAGGCAATTACTTGAGAGCAGACTGTCCCTACTTGCTGGATTTGTCACTAAGCGGCCAGACCGTATTCCAAGTTGGTTGTACCATTTTATGTTCCCACCATCAGGCGTGGGAGAGAGTTCTAGGCTTCTCTGCTGCCTCCCCAGCCCTGGAGATGACCAGTCTTTCCAGTGTTAACCCTTCCGGTGTGTGTGTATAGTGGCCTTTCTCTGTGGTTTTCTCTTACATTTCCCTACTGACTAATGATGCTGAATGTCTTAGGTAATGTTCCCCATCCCTCTAACCTCTGCTGAAATATCTGTTTAAATCTTTTGCCCATTTTTAAGATCAGGTCATTTACCTTCTTGTTGAATTTTATAGGTTCTTTTTTTCATATGTTATGGATAAATGTCCTTCTTTTTGGAACCACATTTTGCACATATTTTCTCTCAGTCTGTGATGTGCATTTTCTTTCTCATAACAGAATCTTTTGAAGAAGAAACGTTTTAATTTTGACAGAGTCTATTTTGTTTATTTGTTTTGCCAGAGGAGGCAGTGTTGGAGCATTCCCTTGCTTTCTAGCAACCCCGTTAAAAAAGAGTCTGCTCTAGAGTGCTGGGGTGGCTCAGTGGGTTGAGCCTCTGCCTTCAGCTCAGGTCATGATCTCAGGGTCCTGGGATAGAGCCGGGAGCCTGCTTCCCCCTTTCTCTCTCCCTGCCTCTCTGCCTACTTGTGATCTCTCTCTCTGTCAAATAAATAGATAAAATCTAAAAAAAAAAAAAAAAGTGTCTGCTCTGGGGTGCTGGGGTCGCTCAGTCAGTTGGGTGTCCAACTCTTGGTTTCAGCTCATGTCACTATCTTTGGGTCGTGAGATCGAGCCCTGCATCTGGCTCTGTGCTCAGCCCGGGGTCTGCTGGGAAATCTCTGTCCCTCTTCCTCTTCCCTTCTGCTCATGCACTTTCTCTCTCTCAAATACATACATAAATCTTTTTAAAAAGAGGTTCTGCCCTAATTTGTCTAGGACCTAATTATATATTGGCAAAGGGCCTTTCTGAATATTTTAGTCAGCCCATATTCTCTGAAGCAAAAGCTCCTGTCCACTTTCTTCTATCTAAAACCTCCAGTTCTACAAGTTTTATAGTTTTGAAGACACCAGGGAACTCTGTTGGCTTCCTTGTCAATAGGAAACTTCTAGTCCACCAAGCCCCTCCCATGGTGTCCTCTTGGAGTGAAACTTACTTTGCAGAGAATATTCCATCAGCCAAAAATTGTGTCTCTGTAAGATAAACAGTTACCCGAAGGGTGGAGGGGGGTTAAATATTTATTTTATTTAAGAAATGTCAGTTAATTAAAATACCATCCATCTGAGTTTACTTTAGTCAATAGGAAGCCAACAATCTGCCCTACAATTAAATTAGAATTATTCCAGCAGTCTGGACACAGTTTCATTAAAGTGCTCCTGGGCTCCTGTGAGACATCTTGCATTCTGCGTGCATTGGGCTGCCTTGGGCCCGCGTCTCCTCCAGATATTAACATTATTTTTTCAAATAAATGCTAATGGGTGAATTACAGTTACCACACAGGCAAGCTCATCTGCTGGAGCCCAATGCAGCCACTTCCGATGCCTTTCTCCAGTAAATTAAGAAATCACCTCTTAATTAACTGCTGGCTAGCCAGAGACATTTACTATTTTTGTGACTTTTCAGATGCCTTCGTGATTTTCAAATACCTTCCTCTCTCAGCCTCCTCGAATCTAATGAGGGTGTTTGAAACACCATCGTCGTCGTTGTGTTTGAAAGCCGGGAACACACCTGCTTTGTGCTTGGGGCGGGCGGTGGCCCAGCTCCCTGTGTTGGGAATGCGTGGGGGTACTCGAGGTTGGCATTTCTCTAAGGCTTTCCAGTCTGCCAGTCAGAGAGTACCAGAGGTCGGGGGTGGAAACTGAGGCACAAAGGGAGTCCAGGACACGGCTGTGATGGCTCATATGGTACATGGAGATGCTGGTCTCCTTTCTGGAAGAACTTGCTTTCCCAAAGTGGGGTACTGCAAAGGAATGATCCACTGACTGTTCAGGGCTCACGGGCCTCCCTCCATGTACTCCTTGTCCCCCAGGGTGATGCTGGCCATGCTGCCGTTAGGTGAGTTCTTTTTGGTACCGAAACCCATTATTTGGAACATCAATGATGAGCTCAGCTAATTAATAAGCTGAACTGATTGGTCATTTTCATCGAAGCTGAGCATTTTACAGCCCAACATTGCAGCAGCCGTTTTTGGATGCGCCAAAATGAGAAGATAATGACTGGGGTGGGGGCGGGCCAAACCAGAAGTAGGTCACTGCAATTTACACTCTGTGGTTGTTGCATCCAGACCGTGTTGGCATTGTTAAGAGATTTCTTTCCTAACTTTATTTATTTTCTCTCTCTCTCCTTTCTTTGCCTTCCTTCAGTGATAAGGAACAGTGAGTATTTTGATACTTTAATTTTTCTACAAATTGAGTTTTATCTTTTTTTTATCAAATTAACTTTGCCCCTAAAGAGAACTGATAAAAAACAAAAAAGAACTAACACATTTTACATAACTGAAAGACAACAAACAAAACAAAAACCAAGTTTCTTGAGGGAAAAAAATGAGAAGTTCCCAAAAAATGATCTTGGTAAAAGGATGGAACAAATTCCTTGGGAATTTGTTCCTTAGGAGCTCTCAGTTTTCTGTGGGAAATCTTGTTAGTAATCTGTGGGATTCCAGCAAATTTATTGACCACTCTGTGGCCCCTCTGCAGCGTTTGCCTGGGAACAGTGTTCTCAGATAAAGACAGGGTTGGCTCACATAACTGCTATCATTAATAAAAGGTGATGAGGAAGAGAACAGAGCCTGTGGGCAGTTACAGGCCACACATATGGCCCCTATCACCTCATGGGAGGTCAGCCTGGTTTCCCAGTGAAGTGCATTTGACGCAGAGGTCCTGTCTTTGCTTGCAATGTTTGCGTTTTAAATTGGATTCATTTCCTCAATATGCATGACAGATTGAATGCTGGGTCCAATAAATGAACAGTCAGGCTGCAAAGCAGACCATGCTTTGGCTCTGTGTGCACATTGAGAAGCTCTGGGAAGCCGTTTTTACCCTCCCTAAGATGGGGAAGTTATCACAGAGCCAGCGGCAGAGGACCCGGCCTGGCCTCAGAAAAGCTAGGTCTGAGTCCTGCTCTGGTACTCAGTTTCAGCGTGGCCTTGAGCCATGCCCTTCACCTCCTTGCTTCCCGGCTCCCTCCTTGGTAAAGTGGGTCTGATTACCCTGCTCCTCTTCCCTCTGCGGGTCGGATCAAATGAGCTGTGCAGGAAAGCTTTGTAAACTGGAAACCGCCAAGCAAAGTCAGAGAGATGTGTGAATTACAACCTTTCCTGACCTTTGTGTATATGTACATGATGTGTTTACACATATGCATACACACGTACACACACACACACACACACACACACATGTTGTATACATACCTTGCATTGTAATATATAGATTATATTTATACCTGTATATACCGTACATCTGGATATTATATATATACACATATACATGTCTATATCTAGCACTGACATAATTTGAACTTTTTTGGACCCAAGTGACCACATCATCAGGCCCAGAATCCTTAAAGGTTTTCTTAATGCTGATCAACATTTAACTAGGTGATCCAAGGAAATTCTTTCCCCAACTCCGACCCTCCCTCTCTATCTGTCCATTGCGGGCTTTGGACAAGCAGATCACTAAAGACCATTTGAATGTTCTGCAGTCTCTGTGGTTGGCTGTTAAGAACCTGGCCTGATGAGATCAGCTTTTTATGAATGCCGTGAGTATATTATTCAGACATCCAGGAGAGATGCTGAGACATTGTCAGGTCATAAATACGGACATCCCCAGAGAGAGAAATTCTGGACTCCAGAGGGTGCCGAGGTTCTTGGAGTCCCCCTGAGGGCTGAAAGTCGAAAGGTAGGGTGTAGGTTCATTCTCTTTCCCTCCTTCCTTCACCCCTTCCCTCTTCCCTCCTTCCCTTCATTAACAAATACTCACCAAGTGCCTACCAAGTACCAGACACTGTGCTAAGCCCCAGGGATACAGCCATAGCCAGAGTAAGAGTATGTATCTTGTGGGGTCTACCAACAAATAAACAGCCAGTCGGCAACAAATACACAAGCGTGCAAGGAGATACAATAGCAGAATCACAGTGGGCCATGGGAACACAAGGAGAGGCACCCAGCCCAGACTTGGCAGTCATGATGGGAGAGTTCCTGGAAGAAGTGACATGTAAACTGAGACCAGGCGGCAGGGGAGCAAGATGGAGAAGAGATACAGGAGTTCCAGGTAGGGGAACAGCAGGTGCAAAGTCCAAATAAGAGAGGTAGTGTGGAAATTTAGAGGAAGTGAATAGATCTCAGTCTGACTTAAAAGATTAGCAGGAGCCCTGAAATCCCCTTTAGCATTCTAAAGGGGGTGTGGGAGCCACAGCATCCCTTCCGCACCCCTTTAGCCTGCTAGGGGTAAATTTCATCCAATAGGGCCTTTATGCCAGCAGGGCATATGTAAACTGTTTTGTGGTGAAGCAGCTTCTCCTTCCCCATCCTTTCCTCCCGGATTCATTAAAACCTCATTCACTGAGCTGGAAAGTGACTTCCTGCTGACACCTGCCTCTATTGGCATCCTGGGGGGAAGGGGGGTAGAGAAGAAGAAAGGAAAGAAAAAGGATTAATTTTCTACACACCACTGCTATTTAATGCCTCAGAGCCTTCATGCCCCGACAGCCCCTCCATCATCCCACTCTTTTGGGGAATTATAATTTATTAATAGAGACATCTGGTGGGTATTTATTATGTGACTATTGTGTGTGTGGAATGAAGAATGGAGGTGGGAGGCCAAAGGGAGGATTGAGTTTGGTCTTTGCAGGATTTTAGGGAGTGACAGGTGTCACTCAGGGGCTGCCACCAAGAGTCAGGACAGATTTCCTTCCTTGCCTTGGGGGCCGTGGCTATTGACTGTGGGGCAAGGGCTCTTTCGGACCTTCTCCAGACTCACCTGGGCAGGTGCATTCAGGTGGCCAGTGAGGTGTGCCAGGATGCCAGCTTCTTGAATTTCCGTGTTACATGTGCTCCTCAGCAAGTCCCTGGGCTCCTTGGAGCATCAGTCAGCTAGAAAATGCGCCGGTCATCTGCAGTGATCTTCAAACTTTTTGTTAGCAGTGAAACTCTTTCTTTGAATAAACTTAATTCAGAAGCTAAATATATAAGACCGATGAGAGGAGAGCCTTTAGTGGCTGGAAGCACTCAACATAGGATAGTGACATTCATGCAACTGGTCATTTTAAATAATACCAAACCATAAAATAAATGTAGTGGCTCTAACAGGCTTCGCTTTCGTGTGCGGTCGCCATAGCGGAGAGTGTATCAGTTAGCTTTTGCTGTGTGACAAGCCATCTTAAAACTGAGAAGCATAGAACCATAGTTATTTATTCCCAGGGTTCTGGGCTTGGCTGGTGGCCCTGCTGGTCTTGCCTCGGCTTGCTTATGCATCAGAGGGTTGATTGATCTAGGACAGCCCTGGCTACAATGGCTCAGCTCTATTCCACATGCTTCTCATCCTCTAGCACTCTGTCCTGGGCTTGCCATGCTCACGGCAGAGGTGTAAGGGAGGAAGCAGAAATGCAGGAGACTTGCGCAGGCTCAGCCTCAGTGGAGGGGCACAACATCATTCCCCTGCATTTTATTGGCTGGAGCAAGTTGTAAGTCTGGGAAGGATTCACTGGCAGGGAAATTGACTGTTTGGTGAGAGTGAGTTAAAATTCACATGGCAAAGAGCATGGATATTTGGGAATATTGGTGAAGTATTGAGGTCATCAATGCAGTAAATCATATTTCATGTTTTACTAAATATTAAGTTCTTTTAAAAAATTTTTTCTTTCTTTTTTTTCTTCTTTCCTTTCTCCTCCTGCTCTCCTCCTCCTCCTCCCCCCTCTTCCTCTTTCTTCCCCTCCCCCTTCTCCTCCCCCTCCTTCTCCTTCTTCTCCTCCTCCTCCTCTTCCTCCTCCTCCTCCTCCTCCTCTTCCTCCTCCTCCTTTATTGGGATTCTGCTTTGAGAACCCAGCTGAGTAAGGATGGAGGGCCAGGTTAACTGCCTACTCTGTCCCTCTCTCCCCCACTCCTCTACAGCCCTTGAGATATCTCCAGGGAACTGCTGAGGACAGTTTGGGGAGACCAGGAGGCAGCAATCATTTATCTCTCCAGGAAGCATTGTCCTAAGTATGTGGATCAGAGCTGAGACAGGCTGGACTCTTCTTTCTTCCCTGTCTCAGCCAGTGAGCCAGGTCTCCCCTCATACGGCCTTTGAGGGTTGAGAGTAACCTCTCAGGGTCCCTACAGGAAATAGAAATTATATCATTCCCATTTTAATAGATCCAGAAAATGATATTCTGAGCAGTACAGAGCCCCCATGTATAGCCTGCTTATATGCAGCTGACCCTGGGACATGGAGAGACATGGAGAGACCTTGAACTCTACCCGGTCAACGAGGGTTCATGTTGGCTGGCAGTGGCCCTCTGGATATTTTCTGGCTTGGATATGAGGCTGTAAGTAACTTGTTCAAAGAAGCAGCACTTGGGTCTCTAGCTTTGGTCTTGGATAAATTCCCAACACTAGACTGTGATCTTCAGGATGTGGAGCTACAATCCCCTGCCCAGAGGCCCTTGGCAAGGGAGCCACTGTCCTGTCATTGGAACATTCTCAAGGGTCCCATGTTCACAGTGCTCCCCAGCATATCATGGGGAGACCAAGACAGACCCAGTCTCTCCCTTGAGAGCAAAGGCTTTGGTTTGAAACACCATTTCATTTCCCTCTTTTGCTTTTGGAATTAAAACATGAAAATCCACAGGAGGCTTGCGAGTCCCCCACGGAGACTAGTTGGCGACATTTTCAAACACTGAATGAGCTGTTTGTCAACTGCATGTTTTGGAGCCGAGAATGAGAGAAGGGTTTGGAGAGATGCTGGCAGCCTCCAGCAGACCTTCTGCTTGTCTGCAGATGGAGACAGAAGTCTCAGGAAGGCCCTGTCAGGGACCCCCATCCTTGCTTATGTTTCTGGAGCCATGTATGTCCGGAAGCACCCATTTCCTGTGCACATGGACCCCAGCAAGCTGTATGTTGGGGTGGAGGCATCGGTCTCACATCAAGCCCCTGCTGACCCTGTCTGTGACCAGACCGTGAGCTGCAGGAACATGTCCTCGCAGGGGTGTTCACTGGGTACACAGCCCAGCATCTCACCTATGCTCTGTTTTGGTCACTGAGATGCTTTGTAAAGGCAGGAAGTAAGCAGAAAGAGATCAGAAGAGAAGGAAGGAAAAAAATGGGGACAAAGGAGGGAAGGATAGGGGCAATTGAGACATCCATTTCCGTGGGAGGCCAGAGGGACATGGAGAGGTGGCCGAATCAGGTTATGACTAAGGCTCTTTGGGAAGGATGACTGGTCTTTCTTATGCTGCAGTCCAGTGTGTCCCTTAAAAATAATGGGAAGAAGCAGCAGATGCAGGGATGTTAGCACACCGTAAGGAGGTCTTTTTAACACAACATCAGAGACTCCTTATAAGAGAGTGAGGTCTCTGTTGTGGGGAGCATTCAAGTAAGGCAGACAGCCAGTGGTCTCCACCTCTGGTATTCATGACTTTGTGTAATCCCTCACCTTGAGTCTGGGGACCTGGGACCTGTATCTAACCTACAGAATACAGCAAAAGGACCTGATGTCCCTCTCGTGATTACGTTATATTATGTAAGGCTCTCAGTTGATAGAAGCTAGATTCACTGGGCATATTTGAAACGAGCAGCCCACGGGATGAAGCTGGAGAATCCCACCAGGTTAGGAATTGCAGATTGCCTCCAGGACCCAGGGGTGGCCTCTTGACTATAGCTAACAAAAAGCCAGGCCCTCAGTTTAGGCAGCTGCAAGGAAGTGAATTCTGCCAACAACATGAATTTGCCTGGAAGCAGATTCTTCCCCAGTCAAGCCTCCAGATGAGAACATAGCCCAGCCAACACCACACTGCAGCCTCATGAGATGCCAAGCAGAAGACCCAGCTGAGCCATGCCTGGACAGACACGGAAACCATGAGATAGTACTTGTGTGTTGTTTTAAGCCCCTGAGTTTGTAAAAACTCAGGATGCAGCAATGGGAATTGTATACTGACACTGTAGATGGGTCTTTATGTCTCTGTCCTCCAGCCGGGTTTTTCCAGTTATTTAATGCTGCATGCCAAATCACCTCCAACTTTGTGGCTCAAGACAACAGAAACCACTTGTCACATCTCAGTTTCTGTTGGGGGGCATTTGAGGGGGGCCTCAGGGTGCTTCTGGCACAGGGCTCTTTGTGCAGCTGTAGTCAATGCCCGCTGGGCTGCAGGCATCCCTGGGCTCACCGGGGGCTGGAGCATCATGTAGCAGTCAAGTTAGAACTGGCCTCTGATCTCATGCATGTGGGCTTCTCCACCGGGATGTTCACACGTCCTCGTGACATGGTACCTGGCTTCCCTCTGGGCAAATGACCCAAGACACCAAGGCAAAGGCTGCAATGTCTCTTATGATCCAGCCTTGGAAGTCACACACTGCCACGTCCACTGTATTTCGCTGGCCACACAGGACCGGCCGGGAGTCAGTGTGAATACCACCAGGAGGCAGGGGTCCTAGGGTACCATCTTGCAGGTGGACTAATACATAGCCCTTCACCTCCTCGGGCATTCCTCCCGCCTTCTCAACTCCAGGTCTTTGCAAAGACCATTTATTCCCTCTGCCAGGCCTGGTCTCTTCCTCTGCCATGCCCTTGTGGATTTCAGCTGAGCTCTGGGGTCTCCGCAGGGGCCCTAGCTCTGCTGCGGGGCCCGAAACTTGTATCAGTGAAGGGACCCTCTTTAAGATAACAAAGACAACAATACCCTGCTTTTGCAAATTTTTCAACCACTCAGCCATCGCTAATGCCCTTCTTGGGGTCTGAGAAGCTGGCTGTGCAACCAAATAGTCTCAATATAACCTTTGCTGACATCACAGTCGACCCTCGTTGAGGTCTTCACGTGGCTGTCACTTCCCAGGGAGCTGTCCTTGGTCCCCTAGACTGACCAGGTTCCACTGCTTGGGTCTCCCTGTGGGTCACACTTTTGATTAGACATTTAACACCTCTTTGGGCCACAAGGGACCATGTCTTATTCAAAATCCTTCTGGGCTTTCAGACACAATTCTAAATACAACTGTTCCAGAGCCAGACAAGGCCTCTGCCCTCCTGGAACCAACATTGTTGGGGGACAGGGGGTAGAGGAGTGCACTAAACAAGTAAACAACAAAAAATTTTCCAAAAGTAATTTCAGTTAATGATAGGTGACATGAGGAAAGTAAATCTGGGTTGTGGGAGATCAAGGAAGGCCTCTCTGAGAAGCTGCTGTTTGAGCTGAGGCCTCAATAATGAGAAGGATCCAGCCCTGGAAAGGTCCATGGAAATAAGTTTTCCCAGCCGGGGGAACAGCAAGTACAAAGGCCCTGAGGTGAGAACAAGGGTTCAGTGTTCAGAAATGAGCAGAGAGACCAGTGCAGCTGACTATAGGCATGAGGGAAAGCAAGAGGCCATAAGGATGGGGAGGCAGGTTAAGGACAGATGGGGTAGGATTTTGCAGATGGGCAAAATCTTTTAGAGCATTAAGGTAGAATTCACACAGTAACATAACATTAACCATTTAAAAGTACACAATCCAGTGACATTTATCATATACACAATGCTGTGTTCCCACTGCAGCTATGATGTTCTGGGTGTTGTTCTAAATCAGTGAGAAGCCCTGGGAGGGTTTGAGTGTGTAGTCCGAGCAATTTTGCAATTACTCATCCCCAGAGGCCCTTGCTGCAACACAAGGTCTATTTCCATGATGAATTTCCACAGGCCACACCTTCCTTCCCTTTCTCAGAGTAAGGTCTGCCCCTCGACATCTGTCTCTCTTCGCTTTTGGGCTCTTCCTTCTCCGCCCTTCAGAACAAATCAGCTAAGGGTGGGAGAATGGAGGAGAAGCCAAGGGAGGGAGGAAGATGGGGCTTTTAATTTCCAACTTTGAGTGTCAAAAGGCAATTTCATGCCTGCTGATGTGATTAGAGCAGTGGAAATAATAGAGGCTGACAGCTAATGGAGTGCTGGCTTCAGAGGATTCCTGCTTACTGGTATTTTCCCCTTGCAGGGACAAGCATTTCTAGTGGTGTTTAACCTTGCGTTCCACTCAGGGGGTGTGCCTCAGTGCCACAGGGCAGGGACCATCTTATTAGCAGAGATGATTATAATTTGCCACAGACCACAGCATCCGCTCTCCACCCGGCAGCCTTTGATCCGCTGTGCCCCCACCGGGGCTGTGTGGGGAGGCCTTTGGATTCCCTCCGTAGTGTAGAGGTTAAGTGAGAAGACTGCCCAGCTCAGAATTCCACTCTGCCACTTTTCAGCCATGTGACTGTGTGCAAGTGGTCTCTTTTCTCCATATCCGAGTCTCCTCACTGGTAAGCAGACGGGAACAACCTCTGCCCTGTAGAGATCATGTGAAGATGACATGAGGTCACGTGGGCACCCAATGGATGCTATGTCAGTGTTGGCTTTAAAAAAATTTTTTAAAGGGCCAAGAAAAGTACATTTTGCAGTCAAATGCTCTACCACTGAGCTATATATACCCCCCAGAAAAGGACATTTTGGAATGCAAAATGCTACAGGAGATTTCAAGGCTGGAAATCTGGATGTTGATGTGAAATGAAGAGCTTTTTGTAAACCCAGTTGGCAGTTAGATCCAATTTACAGAAGAAATAAATTGTAGCCCAAACAGAACATCTGTGCCAGGCAGGAGCTGGGTCAACCTGGGATCCCGGGCCTCTGACCGCCCTCCCAGAATTGTTTCCACTCTAGCTGTAGAGTCACCTATTCTGAATTCTTCTCCTGAAAACAGCCTTACTCCCTCGGTTCTTATGAGCATCCTGCAGACGCTGCTCACAGAGTGTCTACCACGTGCTAAGTGCTTAATAGAAATAAACTCCTAAGAACCCTGTGAGGGAGGAAAGTGTGTCCCATTTGTATAGATGAGCAAACTGAGGCTCGTCTCCCAGTCAGCGAGTTTCCCTGTGGGGATTTGAATTGAGGTTTTCCAGGCCCCAGGGAGCAGAGCCTAATCACCACTGCCTGCTTCCTGCTGGCCACCTCTGCAGTCTCACGCCTCCCTGTATTACCTTTCAGGCTCCAGGCAGGCTGGTCCGTCCATCCCAGTGGTCAGCCTGAAAGACAGAGGAAGCAAGAAGAACTGACAGATGAGGAGAAGGAAATCATCAACAGAGTCATCGCTCGAGCTGAGAAAATGGAAGAGATGGAGCAGGAGCGAATTGGGTGAGGCCCGACACGTCCCATCCACGAGGAGAGCCCCGGAGGCCTGACGGCCAGCAGACTGTGCTGCTGAGGGGTGTGCTGGGGTGGGGCGGACTGCCCCGGGATGTTGCCCCTACCCCCCCCCCACTGCCCCCTGCCTGTCGTCCGGCAGGACTGGAATCCTTGTGGCATGAGGTGGGAGAGCTCAGGAAGGAGGAGAGAGGATGAGCTGGGGACTGGCTAGGTAGGGGGCTTCGTGGCTGGGGGTGCCTTACAGAGGGGGAGCTCTGAAAGGGTGGTGGGAGTTTGTCATTGGAGCCTCGGGGTCTGTGGTTGTGAGCACAGGGCATCTAGGCCAATCTCAGCTACATAGAAATATGTTCTAGAAGCACGGTAGGCCAGAATGTACAGCCAAGGGAGAGGCAAGGAGGGGAGTGTCTGTCTAGGGATGGCACGTCAAACAGCACATGTGCAATGAATTCATATAAGTGAAAAACAGAAACAGATCCTGAAACAGGGAGACAGCGTGAGAGGGAGGCAGCAGAGGTTAACCTGGTGGGTCTGGACTCCAAGAATGGTGGGGGCGGGGGTCCATCCCAGCTCCCCGTTTGCCTGCTATGGTTCCCCAGCACGATGCCTAACCTCTCTGAGCCCCTGTTCACGTGCTGGTCCAGTGGGGGACACGACAGTCTATCTCACAGGGCTGCTGTAAACAATAGGTGCGATGATGCACGTACACGTCCCAGATCCCGGGGACGCTTCATTTTCACAAATGGAAAGAAGAAGGGAAAAAGTAGAGTTTGGAGGACAGAGCTTTTCAAAATGCATATGAGAGAGAAGCAGGGGATATAAGGAGGCCATGTGACGTGTGTGTCAGGGAGTGACAACATCATTGAGGAAGGCCAGGGTTAGGGAGGGAGCAGTATGTGGGTGCTCTTACAAAGGGAGGAATAGGGGAAATGGGGGTGACCGTTGGGGTGAGGAGGGGGGATGAAGGGAGGATATGTGTATATGAGGGACTCTTGGCATAGTGGTCAGGATGCCAGGACCCTGGAGGGTCCTCCCAGACCAGGATCTCAAATGGACCCCCTCCTCCTCAGCCCCCTCCCCAGGCCCCTTCTGCCAGGGGCAGCCTTTGCAGTGACTTACAACTGGTGTGGGCACTAACGTGCCCATTTAGGTCTCCAACCACACACTCAGCTAGGGGCAAACGAGGATCTTGGACAGAAAGTGGAAGTTGGTGACTTTGGTCTGAGCCTCTGCAGATCATTTTACCCGGGGTGGGATGGGGACTGCTGCTGATAGATGACAGACACCTGCTACGGGGACGGCCGGTGTCAGCATCACCCTCCACCCTCCATCTGCTTACCCGGAGGCTGCTGAAGGGATAGGTCTGCAGGGTCGTGCTTGTGGGGTTGCATTCTTATTTTTCTTTTTAAAAGATATACCAAGAGTGGGGAGGTGTCCAGGCAGGAGGTCTGTGAGTGTGATTGTGATTGTGAGTGTGTGTGTGTTCATTTCAAAAGGGTCTCAGCCTTTTGAAGTGAGGGATATGGGGAATAAGAGTAAACGCTTAAAAGCAAAACTCCTCTCAGCCCTTTTCTGCCGTAGCACTTACCACCAGATAACATCGTTCCTATTTTGCATAATTAGCTTGACTATTGTATATCTCCCTGTCAGATTGTAAGACTACTGAGGGTAGAGGTGGGTTGTTTTGTTTTTTGTTTTTTGGGGTTTTTTGCCTGTTTGCTTCACTAGCGAATTCTCAGAGCCTACAACGTAGTAGGGGTGCTGTAAAATATATTGTTCAACGAGTGAGTGAACGTGGCGGACTGTGCTGCCCCTATTACTTTAGACATAATATGCCCTGTGGCCAAGAGGGCTCCAATTCCCAGGGAAGGTGCTCTGATTGGCTGGCCTATGTCAGGGGCTGTCTCTCATCCAGTCAACTGTGGTTGGGGGTACAGCCGTGTTGTACCAACATGGCAGCTGGGCTTCCACTGGGGGAAAAGTTATGGCGGTCCCTCTGGGCAGACTAGATTCCAGCTTGAGCCTTCTAGAACAGGATAGATGGGTTCCCTACCTTGTCCTCTGTGTCTTATCATATCGCCCCAACTAGCTTGAGGGTGTGGTAGAATATTCTAGCACCGTGGTTAATTCCTGGAGCCCCTGAGTCAGAGATACCTTGGTTCAAATTCCAGCTCTCTCACATCCCCTCTGTGTGACTTTAGGTCAGCCACTTTAACCTCTCTGTGCCTCAGTTTCCTCATCTGTAAAATGGGGACAATGTTAGCACCTAACTCTTAGTGAGTGTTTAATTACAGTGCAAAGGGTTATCATAGTGCCCTGCACAGCCCCATGCTCCATAAAGGATGGTGGTCCTTTAAAGATGAATTTGTTAAGGAAGCTCAGTTTTTGACCCTGGCCACGGCCTCCATTCTAGAATTATGCCCCAAGACTCCTGTTTGGCAAGCCCTAGAATTCCAGCAGCCCTGGCTTCCCTAAAGGGAACTTGAGAGTCTTCCAGGGAGGCTGGGGCCAAGCCCTTTGATGACAGAGTGTCCCTTTGCTGAGATGGTGTGCTTTCTGCCAGAGTCGGGGAGGACAGTGCTGTGGGATTCTGGCTGTGGCTCTTCTCCTGCACTGTTCCAGCAGCCTGTGCCTGCTGGTGGCATTGCCAGAGGCAAGCCCAATGTGATTTGTGTCTTACGATCTCGAACCTGCCCTCATTCCTGTGCCCTCCATGCTTCCCTGGGAAGAGATCAGAGCGGAGTCGGATAAAAGCAAGAGGACACATCAGACACAGAACAAGGCTCAGAACGGGGTGCCATCGGGGCTCCCACTTCCGAACCTGGGGCTCTCAGTCAATGACCCTTTGGGGCCTCAGTCCCACTCCCCCCCCCCCCCATCTAATAAGGCAAGTCAGGCTGATTCTCAGGATCCTGAGAATAGCTGGGTGTCTGGCCCTCTCAGAGCTAATGACCTCCTTCTAACTGTTAAAATTGCAGATGTATCTAAGGATCTTTTCGGGTTCACACCAGCTCTGTGATGTGGAAGCTTCTTTCCTATTAACTGAGGGAAAGCCAGCATCATAAATGACCATCATCATACTAGGTACCATTTACAGAGCATTTACTAGGTGCCAAACACTGAATCTAGAACTTCCTATGGATTAACTCTTTAACTGTTCCTCTCAACCTTGTTGAGTAGGTGCTACTATTGTCCTCCTTTTGCTGGTGAGGAAACAGGGTCAGAGAGGTGACTGGCCCACAGTCACTTGCCCAAGGTCACATAGAGCCAAGGTATACATTCCTGTCTGGCTGACCTCCAGCATTTTGCTTTTAATTCTTAGGTGTCTTTCCTAAAGTCCTGGCCCCAAGTTCTTAGACTCTGAGGAACGTGGAAATTTTAAAGGCTCAGGTATGGAGGGGGACACTGTATGACTAGAAGCCGGAGCCCTTTGGGGGCTGGCCTAGTGGTTTCTTCGAGTTCTCGTTGACAGGTTTGAACCTCTAGATCTGCTGGTACTGCATGTTCCTGTGGCTCTCAGAGACCTGGGGAAGAATTGCCCTTAGGCCTCCCAGGAGGCCCTCCCTCCCTGGGGCGCTTTGGCTAGAGCTGGCCACTCCAGGGAACCACAGGCAAGCATCAGGCAAAAGCTTTGTCTCTCCTGGAAGCCTCTTTGCTTCTGTCCTGCAGGGGTTGGGGGGTGTGGGAGAGGGGGATGGTGGGAAGTGGGAGAGGGTTGTCCAAACCTTGCTTCGCCGTTCAGCCTACAATCCAGCTCTGCTCTCTTCAGCATCCCTGCAGGGAGAGATGATGGCCAGCAGGGAAACTCATTAAACAGACTCCTTTTGCCCCCACATTCCTTACTGAGGTGCTGAGTGGGATAGCAGAGTTTATTTTTCACACCCTGAATGCTCTTTGCAGGAAAGGAAATGAATTCCAGGGAGATTGCTTGAGTCATCTCTTGTTCTATAACTGTTCTATAACAGTCACCTGGAACTTACGGACTCGAAGTAAGAGCAATTGTGATGTCTCATGATCCTGTGGGTTGAGCACTCAGACAGGGCTCTGCTTGGTGGGTTTTCTGCTCCATGCAACGTGGGCTGGGTCACTTGGCTGCATTCAGCTGGTGGCGAGGCTGCACTGGGAGGGCCACAAAAGCTCAGCTCCCATGTCTGTGCTTTGGTGCTCTCTTTGTGGCCCACCCTCTCCGTGGGATCTCTGCCCTTTCTGTAATCTGGCCTGAGCTTCACATGGCAGTGGGATCCCAAGAGAGCAAAGATGGAAGTTGTTAGGATTCTTAACAGCTGGGTCTGGAACTGGTAGGGCGTCACCCCTCCACGTTCTCTTTGAGAGGGGAAATAAGTCCCTTCTTCTGGAAGAACGACTTAGGCCCCAGGGAAGGCTGGCATTAACGGTGGCCATCTTTGGAGACTCTACCACCTTATGCAAAAAGGCGAGTTTAATACAAGGATTGGGAGCTATCTCAGGGGACCCAGGGGCAGGAACACAGCTTGGCCTCAGGAGAGTTTCTTTTCTCCCCACTTGGTTTTTATAGCCTCACTCCCCATTCCTAGGGAAGGAAGTCCAGTCGGGTCACCCATCTCTCATACTAGGGGTGCCAGGTCACACTGGCGTGGCTGCCAAGGGTGAGAAGGATATTTGTGAGATGGACAGACACCCATAGGGTGTCCACTGGACTTTTCAATGTATTGACTCTGCAGTTAAACATTTGCCTAGGAAAATCTTTTGGTGGTTTTTGTTTTGTTTTTACCAACTGGCAGGCCCCTCTGCGTCCTTACATTTCTTTCTGTCCAGAGCCTCTCTCAAAGGCATTGGCTCACATATCCTACCTGTGCCAAGGGACGGGTAGCCGGGTGGCTTCCATCTGAGGCCATTTTCCCTAAACAGATGGGCCCCAAAAAGTAATTAGGATTTGTCATTAACCTTGGTGTCCAGACGCTGTGATGGAGGAGGAAGGCAGAGAGACACGGGGAGACCTGTGGTTGATGGACTCTGTGGGATTCTGTCACTTCCCCGTCTCAGTTCCATCATCTCCTATGTTTTTGGCACAGAATTTTTCCAAAATGTGGACAGAGGGAGAAGTGAGTAATAAGACGTGTAACCTTGGTACATTGATTTAGGTTGATACACTGACAGTAAGCCAGATCATGCTTTCCTCTCCCCCCACACTGTGGCCTTTTTTTTTTTTTTTTTTTTTTGACCTGGGGTCCTAAATGTTCTGTAAATAGGATTCAGGGGTTCGGAAGCATTTGTGCATGTGTCTGTGTGTATTTTTTGAGAAGAAATATAATAGATTTAACCAGACTTGGTGTGTGGGGGGTCTGAACCCTCCTATGTTAAGAATCACTGAGGGATGGAACCTCAGTGTCCCCAGGCGTTGGATCAACGGTTTCTAATATCCTCTCACATTAATACTTTATGCAGCCTGCTTGTACAAGATGAACATGGAAGTCTTCTTAATTCCTTAAGTAGCCCAGTGTCTGGCATAAAACGGAGAACAAATGAATAATATGTGTTGGAGGGATAGTTCGTGCTGAATGAATCCTAAACCCTAAGCCTCTCACTGAATCGCTTTGACCTCACCACTTTCTGGACCTTATCTGTAAAATGGGGAGTTGGGCCATGGGGTCTTCAAGTCCCTCCAACCTGGGGTTTTTCAGCCGTCATACTATGTGCATTTGAAAACAGATCATTCTTTGTGGTGTATACTCTTCTGGACATTGTAGGAGGTTTTTTTGTTTTTGTTTTTGTTTTTTTTTTGTTTGTTTGTTTGTTTTTTTAGCAGCATTCCTGGCCTCCACCCCCTAGATGCCTCTAGTAACCCTCCACCCAGCTAGGACAACCCCAGGGTTCTTTTTTTTTTTTTTTAAGATTTTATTTATTTATTTGACAGAGACAGAGTTTACAAGTAGGCAGAGAGGCAGGCAGAGAGAGGAAGGGAAGCAGGCTCCCCACTGAGCTGAGAGCCCGATGCGGAGCCCGATACGGCGCCCGATCCCAGGACCCTGAGATCATGACCCGAGCTGAAGGCAGAGGCTTTAACCCACTGAGCCACTCAGGCGCCTCCAACCCCAGATTTCTCCATCCATTGCCACACGCTCCCTCCTGAGAACTGCTGCTCTAGCCCTTTTGTCAGTGGTTCACTAAAGGAAGAAGGAACAGACTTGAGAATTTTCCTGGTACCATGCTCCACGTCTAGGGAAATGAAACAGTAGCTCACTCTTATAAAGCTCCACGTGCCAGCCCTGTGCTCGAAGCTTTATATAGATTCCTTTATGTAATTTTCATAACAGTCCTTGCATGAGGCCACGTTATCATCATTCCCATTTTACAGATGAGGAAATTGAGACACAGAATGGTTAAGCAGCTTGCCCAGGGTCACACGGTTAAAAAGCAATAGAACTGGGATTATGACCCCAGGTAGTCTTCAGGGCTAGAGTCTTACTCTGCTGTTCTGTAGAAAAGCAAGTATTTATTTGCCAAGTGCTGTGCTAGGGCCTTCCAAATATGTTACACGTCCTTTTACCTCTTTAATGTCCTCATTGAGAGACAGATTGTTGTCCTTGCCATACCGCTGAAAAAACCTGAAGCTCGGTGAGGTTCAGACCTTGCCCAGGGGCGCACAGCCTTTACAGGACCAAACCTGGCTTTTGAACTTGAATCTGTCTCTCTACTTTATCCTGTTGCCTTCTGGGGTGCAGGGAGGGAAGGCAAATTGACAAGTGAGTTGAGGGATTTAGGGATGTCAAGAATATACAGGGTGTCTTGGATCTTTACTCAAGCTAACCGGTTCTGTCTCACACACTTCTTCCTTCAGTGGGACAGTTCCTGTCTCTCCATGACAATGGCCCTTGTCCTCTCCCTCCCACCCCCGGCTTGAGGCCAGGCCGGAGGAGGGATTAGAAAGAGCTCCACCCCTAAACACTACAGTGAAACAAAGACTTCATCCTTCTACAGGGGGCAACAACGTCTGGGCAGCTAGACCTAACCTCCGCCGCCATCTCTGCCCCTCGCACACCGAATGGGCCTCGGTTCCCCATCTGTAAAATGGGGATGAATTATGGAGCTGCTTTCACAGGTCGTAGATGGCCCAAGGAAAACAACGCTTGTGGGGCTCCTGGGTGGCACAGTTGGTTGGGTTTCTGACTCTTGATTTCGGCTTGGGTCGTGATTTTGGGGTCATGGGATCGAGACCTGTGTCGGGCTCTGCACCTGGTGAGGAGTCTGCTTGGGACTTTCTCTCCCTCTACCCTTCCACCCCTTCAAATAAATAAAAAAATCTTCAAAGAAAGAAAGAAACCGTGCATATGGAGTACTTAGCATAGCACCGGGTAAGTGTGACTATCGCTGGGTTTATAATGACCCAGCCCCTTGCCTGACATTGACAGACTTACCTTAGCTCTGCCGAACCCTCCAGCAGTCTTTCTCTCTTGGCTCCCTTGTCTCCAGCTCTGAGCCGCGGTGACCCTCTCCCCAAAGAGCTGAGGCCTGAGCAGGAATCCCATTCCCCAATCCATCAAGGAGAGAAATTAGGATCTACAGCTCCCCAGGTGTCGACAGCAATAAACAACAGTGAGAATTAATGAGTCTGAAATGCTCACATCCCGCATGCCAGCCCAACGGCTTCATGATAGAACAGCTCAGTCATTTAAGGACAGGCTCCTGAGAGACCTTGGCCATGGAGACTCAGGCCGGCCCTCGGCAGAGCAGCCATGTCCCCGCTCACGGTAGAGGATGCGCTACTGACTTGAGAAATGCCAAGTTTAATAAACTTAACGGTAATATCCTCCCCCGCTGGGCGATTAGGGTGAGGGGGAAAGCAGCACGATCTGGAATTGATGGTGTGTGAGAGAGAGAAAAAACAGAGGGAGAGCCAGAGAGAGAGAGACATAACATGACATCCGCTCTCCCACTTTGCGCCATTTTTACAAATCGCGTGTGATGTCGGCCCACCGCTGCTCTAAAGGTGGCCGCTCCAGCCCCATCGTGTCAGTGGCACAGCCCCAGCCTTCTGCCATTTCCCTCCCCGATTGAGGACTCGCCCGCAAAGCCATCATGCCTCGTGGGCAGGGTGCCTCGTCTCCACAGCACGCCACATTAAGCCTACTTCCCCGTATAATTGTAGCTCCACTGGCCTTCTCCCAACATTCATCGAGACGCTCCAGCGCAGAAACAGTTGCCTGAATGTTTCTGAGGCCAGTTTGCACTTTCTGAGGGAGCCCGGGCTTTAGGAACAGGCAGGGTCAGCCCTCGACGTGGTTTCTGCCCTTGTCTGCACAAGGCAGCCAAATGGGGCTAGGCTTTCTGCGAGCTGTGCATGAGAAGGCATGTTCTGCCTGTAGGTATGATCGCTCACAGGTCTGTGAGTGTGCACGGGTGTGCTCACAGGTACACGTGGGCCTGTGCCTCTAGGGGCGTGCCCGTGGACATATGTGTTCACCTGTGTGGATACGGACCATCCATGTCCGTTTCTAGTCATCGTAGCTCCTTCAGAGGCTTTTTCAAAAGACAGATTTCCTGGGGTACAGGGAGTTAGAAAAGCCACAGATTTCCAGAAGAAATAATTAGCAGCAACATTACTGAGTAGTTATCATGTTCCAGGCATTTTTACAAACACTCTTACTTTATTTTGGCAACAACCCTAGCAGGTCGGAATTTTGTTTTCCCTGGTTTACAGATGAAAAAGAGGCTTAGAAAGGTTAAGTAACTTTCTTGGGGGATCCCAGAGCAGGGAAATGGCAAAGCCAAATAGGGACCCAGGCAAGCTCAACCCGGAATTGGCACCCCAAGCCTTGCATCACTGCCTGTTTCTAAATTCTGGAAGTGTGTGCATGCCTGTGGGTGTGTGTACCTGTGTGTAGGGACTCAGCCTTTTCTTGGGATTGAACATGAGCACCTGGAGAAGGTGTTCAGGATCCTGAGAGCCCAAAGTTTAGCTTGTCTGACATCCACAGCGAGGCATAGAGATATTTTGCCCAAACCTTGCTCTGGAGAGGAGGGCAGAAGTCTGATTCAGACGTGAGTGAGATGGACATAGGACCTGGGTGGCAGTTGGGGCAGGAATGTGGGTGCAGTAGGCAGAATAAGGGCCCTCTGCCCCACACCCCTAGATGTCTACATCTTAATCCCTGGAAACCTACAGATCTGTTACCTTCCGTGGCAAAAGGGATTTTGCAGATGGGATTAAGTTAAGACTCTTAAGATGGGATGATTATCTGGTGGACCCAGTGTAATCACATGGGTCCCTATAAAAGGGAGGCAGGAGGGTCAGAGTCACAGCAAGACTGGAAAATGCTACACTTGCTGGCTTTGAAGATGGAGGAAGGATCATGACCCAAGGACTACAGGCAGCTGCTAGAAACTGGGAAAGGCAAAGGAACTGATTTGCTCCTGGAGCCTCGAGAAAGAATACAGCCCTCCCAGCTGTATTGACTTGAGCCCAGTGAAACCCCTGTCAGACATCTGGTCTCCAGACCGTGAAGGTGATATACATGTTGTTTTAAACCATTAAGGTTGCAGTGACTTGTTACATCAGCAATAGGAAACGAACACACGGCACAGCTTCCTGGAGCCTGCTATTGGGCAACAGGATTTCATGGCCCTCCTGCTATTGTACTCTTAGCAGTACTGAGTTAGACCCACAGGGATAATCCTATGGTTTCCAGAGACCCAGTCCAGCTCCACATGTAGACAAAGTCTGGGGACTTACTTGCCTCTTTCTGCCTGTACCCACTGTGGCATCTGAAACTCTCACTGCTCTGAACATCTCAAGGGCTCCATTTTTATGTCCACTTGTTGTCTCGAAATGGGGATGTTGAGTCTCCTCTACCTAAAGCCTCTTGATGCTATCCCATCAAGACCCAGCATGGAGCAGGCCCTGCCCACCCCTCTAGCCTCATCTTCCTCCATCCAGCCCATGACCCATGCTGAGTGTGTCACAGGGCCTTTGCACATGCTTCTTCCAAGTGCTTCTCCTCGCCGTCTTTACTGGGTCAGCTCCTCTTTATGCTCAGGTCTCAACTCGATGGTCCCTTCCTCAGAGGCCCCTTCTTGATGGTTCCAGTCCCTCTCTTTTGCCTGATACTTGTCCTTCAGAGAACTTACTATGAGTGTGATTATGATGATCTGTGTGACGAATTCAGTAAGGCCCAAGCCCTCTCTATAATGCCAGCTCCACTCGGGCAGGGACTCACCTGTTTTGCTCCCTCTTGGGTCCTCATTGTCTGCTTGGCACATGGCAAGTGCTCCATAAATATCTGAAATGAATGAGTGAGTAGCCCATCTGCTTCCATTTGGATAGCAAGGTCGGACCAAGTTGGGAATCCACTTCCTGCCACCTCCAGGGCTGGTCCGCTGGGACCAGAAGAGGAGACATAGCCTTTCTGGTGCTTCTGGAAGCGCCCTTGGAAATGGGAAAAGTCACAGAGTAAGCGACAGCTCCCCTAAAATGCCCAGCCTGGTGATGGATGGGTTTCCTGGACGCAGGGCATGAGTGGTAGTCATAAAGTTAATCGGGCATGTAAAGACATAACTAAAGAGTGACAGGCATGTACGGTGTCCAGCTAATTGGGCCCTTAATGTGGAGGCATTAGACAGGCAAACAAAACAGGCTGCGGACCCAGAGAGGGCCTTCTCTTCGACATGGAGAGACCTTCTATTTCAAGATGCCATGGGAAGTTGCAGCGTTTCAGCCTCAGGATCTGAGACTCCCTGACTGGTGCCCGTGGGAGGAAACTTGAGCTTCACCTCATCTAACCCCCTCACAGTAAAGTCTGGGAAAAGGGCTCCCAGAGAACAGAGGCTTTTTGAGGTCATTGACTGGAGAGAGAGAAGGTAGGATTCGAACCACGTCTTTTAACCCTGCCTTCCCGGCTCTCTATCTTCAAAAATGCATTTTCTCTTCTAATATAAAGGCAACACATGCTCATGGTGGGAGGTCAAGGAAGCACATGGGGAGGCCAGCTAATCGGGTGCTGCAGGACGGAGGGAGACAGAGGCATTAAAGAAGGAAATTTAAAAAAAAAAAAAAAAAAGGAAACGAATGTTACTTATAATCCCACCCCCCAGTGATTCTCACTGTGAATATTTGGGTGTGCTTCCTTTCTAATTTCTTTCTTTTTTTTTTTTTTTGGTCAAGTGTACATCATGAAGAGATTCAGGTGCACGTGTTCCAAACCCTAATTTGCATCCTGACTACAGTTCTACATCCTGGGTTGGGGGGGGGGGGTCTTTTTCAGCCTTTAACATAATATGGAGGACATTTTCCCATGCGGTTTGCCCTCCTACTCCCTTTCGTCCTTCAGTGCTTCCCCGTGTGTAGCTAGGAATTCACCAGCATCAGAATCACGGAGGGAGCCGCCCTAGACTCAGATTCCCTGACCCCGCCTCCATGACGCAGAATGACTGTCTGCATGCTGAGCACTCCCCCTGTGATCCCAGGCAGATCCAATTTCGAGAGCAACCCCCCGCCCCGCCACACCCCGTGCATGGCTCCCCAAAGGGCTGCTCAGGGGGCTTCTGCAGACCCATAGCTGACAAGGTGGGAAGCGGGGCTCTATGCCGTGTATCCTTTTTGAACGCACAGAGGGTTGCCGGCACCCCTCAGCGTGCACTCAGGGTGCTCCTGCCAAGACTGGTAAGAACACACATTTCTTCTGGGATAAAGAAGCCAAAATGTGTTATCACCAGGATAAAGACCCATCGGGGACCCCCGGTCTTCCATGATGTAATTTCAGTTTAGGTTCCTGCAAAGTTTCCGTGCTAAGTTTATGACCTTTGGCAGTGGCAGCTGTCCGTGCTGAGGTCCTAGCATGGGGGCTGCAGAGAGGGTGTCTGCCCGGGCGGGCTGCAGGAAAGATCTTGGAGCAGAGAAGGAAGGTGAGCTCATCCCAGCCCACGCGTGTTTCTGTCCTTATTGGTCTCTGCCGAATTCATGAGTAACAAGGGTTCCTGAGCTGAGACCTCTGAATAATGATCTTAAATCTGTTGTTTTTCCGTGCCATTTGCTATACTGATGGCTAATGAGACTCTCCCCGTATAAAGCCTGTTCATGGGGCCTTTCAACATTTAGGAGTGAATGGTGCAAGAAACAAGCATCGGGTAGAGGCTTAAAAATGTGGGTTTAAGCGGTGAGTGAGTCTGTGGCCTTGATTTTCCAGGGGAGGCAGGAAAGCCTCTGAGACTCCTGAGTAGAACGCACTGTGGTTTAGAATTGGGTCATCCGGTCTGGGCTGTCTTCCTGAGGCTTGACCTGAGGCGGGAAGCCAGAAAGGTTTCATGGAAAGCAGCAATGATTTCCTGACCCAGAGAACTAGATGCCTGCCCTTGCTGAGCAGCCCCAGGCCAGTCTCTCACCCTCTCTGTGCTGGGGACCTGCCCTGCTAGATTGAAAAGAACAAAATCTCACCATTTCCTGGCTAGGGCAGTGGATAAAGGAAGAAAGAGGAAAAGAGGAAAATGTGTACAAGGAAAGTGTCATCATGAATTCACCATGCCCCACCTCCCATCAGCTCGCCTCATTGTCTCATAACATTTGATAATTCTACGATATTGAAAGGCATCCTGAAGTTTACGTGCTCTGGACAGCTTCAGGCTGTTTCTTTAAACTGTAGCTTTCCAAAGGAAATCTAATTCAACAGTCTAAACACACAAAAGTGATCAGTGCAGACATGCTGTGGATGAAGTAGGGTTTTCTGGGCCCTCAGAATCACCCCGCCCCACCACTCCAGTGCGTGGCCCCTAAACTGCCTCTAAGGAACCCTGGGGTGCCATAAAGCACAGTTTGACCACCTCTGATCTAGCCCAACACCTTCTGTTTTACAGATGAGGAAACAAGCCCAGAGATGCAAAATCCAGGGCCAAACTTTAGATTTCTCAACCCTACATTGAGGGCTTTTCAGGGAAACAAAATGATGGGGCAGCTACAGGGTGTCTCATCCCAAGCTCGGGCAAGTGAGAGGCAGAGGGACAGAACAAGCCAGGGTAACTGGGTGTGTGTAACTTGGTGCTTACCAATGATGGAGCGTCTCCCTTGGTGTGGGGACTACAAGGGGGGTTGAGCAGAGTGGAGATCAGACTGTTGAAGAAGATGCCTGTGGCTCTGCCTGGAACAGAGCGGCTGGGTGGAATTACAGTTAAGAACAGGGACTCCAGACAGAATGTGCCTGGGTCTGGATCCCAGATTTCTCCACTTCCCGCTGTGTGACTGGTGTAAATCACTTAACCTCTCTGTGCCTCAGTTTTCCCGCTTGGAAAATGGGGACAAGAACAGTGCTCGGCGTATTGTGCTGCTGAAGGGACCATTAAGAAGATCCAGGGGAAGGGCTTAGCTCTGCACCTGGCACATAGTAAGTGCTCAGTAAACATGAGCAACTGGTATTCTAGGTGGATGTTCTACGACTGCGGACTGGGGCTGGCTCCTGGTGACGGCCCTGCCTGTCATCCTATAGAAACCGTTTCTAGGGAGAGCACAGCGAGGGAGAAGGAGGGAGGAGGAGAAGGAGGAAGGAGAGGGCCGCTCTTGCTCTGCATATCCAGCCTCCCAAAAAGCAGCTCTGTCCGATCTGGGTCACAGTGGAGGCTCTGGGGGCCTGCAGGCTGCTCTTGGCTCTTCCCGGGGTGGAACAGCTCTCTGATGAATGAAGCATAAAGGGAGAAGCTACTATTTATAACACTGAGAGTCAGAGCGCTCGGAGGGGATGGCAGGAGCGAGGAGGGCCTGTGGGGAGAGTCTGCAACAGTTGGCTGCCAGGCAGGGCGGCCGGAGATCTTCACGAGCCTGATTCCCAAATTGTCTCCCAGCAGTTCTCATGCCCATGGTGCCTGCAGGTGGGACCCGGCCCATGGGGGGAAGGGGGGCAGGGTCCAGCTGCATCCCGGGAAGGGGAGCAGGTGTGCTAGGGATGGGGATAGAGAAGAGCCACAATGACGAGCAGCTGCAAGTAAACTTGGAGATGCCAATGAAGACATCCAAGTGAAGATGTCAGGGAAACAATTAGATAAACAGATCTGGAGCTCAGAAGGCAGTTTCCCTGGAGGAGGTGATGGGAGATAGGAAGTCTAGATCAGGTGCTTAGCCCGCGGTCAATAGAAGAGATGGGCGATATGGGACATGGGTCTGCATTGGTCTGAACACGTATCAGAATTATATCTACGTGTGCCTTATTCTGGGGAAGGGTCCAGCAGTTGCCATCAGATACTTAGGAACCCACGACTCAAAGAAGGGAGACCTCAGCTTGATACTGTGGGAGATGCCAGTGATCCCTGGTCCTGTAGGGCCCTCCTGACTCTGCGTCTGCTTCCAGGCGCCTGGTGGACCGTCTGGAGAACATGAGGAAGAATGTGGCCGGGGATGGGGTGAACCGCTGCATCCTGTGTGGAGAACAGTTGGGGATGCTGGGCTCCGCCTGTGTGGTGTGTGAGGACTGTAAGAAGGTACCTTCCCCCTCCTCTCCACTGCTTTCCCACTCATCTCGTGCACGGGGCCAGCCCTGGGCTTGAGCGAAGCCCTGGGGAGCCCTGGGTCTTGGGGATGGAACTTGGATCCTGAAGGGTAGTTGCCAACATATGATTCCTTCGGAGGTGCTCCCATGTCTGACTATCTCCTAGGCAGCCCTGATTCTGGTTCCTGTCCTAGAAGATGCTCTGACTCTTCTGTCCCCTTGGACCTCAGCTCCATCCAGGGTGAACTAGGACTTGAGCTATGGTTAAGCCTCCAAAGTTGTGGCTGAGCAAGTTATGTGTCAGGCTCAAAAGTGTGCCAGGCAGGTGTCTACACCTGTGTGTACATGGAAGGTTGGCCCAGCCTCCTCTTACCCTAGCTTAGAAAGCCCCTCTCCGGCCAAGTTAGAGCCATTGGGCTTCTTGAGCATTTGTCCTTGAAGGGGAGTCTTCTGTGCTCCCTTCACCCTACACCTTCCCCTCACGCTGTCGGGCCTTGACAGTTCCAGGACACGGATACAACTACCCTTGGTTCTGCCCGATTCCCAGGAGAGGGATTCAGGGGAGCACCTGAGCTGGGTACATCCATAATGTCACTTGGCAGCTCCTGCTTGGGGTCCCCTTAGCATTTAGAATGCAACACTGGGGAAAGTTTATCTAAGATAAAACACTTACCGGCTGTAGTCAACGAGATAGCAAAAAAATTCGTGACCTATTGGGTTTTCCCTTTGGTCTTGACTGCCAGGCAACTCAGCCAAAGTATAATGTTCAAACCATCACACAGTCATAGCTTTTATACGAATAACTTTCTTCTCCTTGGAGAGCTGAACCTGCAGCCTTATGCCAGGCTAGGTCCAATTCATGCAAGAAAGAAAGAAGAACCAAATTAATAAACAAATAAATATATGGTCCTCTCCTCTGGAAAAATCATGTCTTTGATCTCCCCTGTGTGGACGCTGAAAACTTGGACCCCACAGGGACTCTTGGAGAACTCAAGAGAATTTACTCATCCAGTGATAGGGAGTGACTCTAGTTCTTGTTATTGGAAAGCAAGACTCAGACTGGACCTTGAATCCTAACTGGCTTTGGCCATGGGAGGGAGGTGAGAAAGAGAGAGTTCAAGCTCTTGACATCCATCAAGAGAGAATGGGGCTCAACTGCCACCCTTCCCAGCCCCTTTGCTCCGATCGCTGGCAGCTCAGAGCCTGGCATGTCTGAGCGTGTCCTGGCCTATATTTTGTCCCCAGAATGTCTGCACCAAGTGCGGGGTGGAGACCTCCAATAACCGCCTGCATCCCGTGTGGTTATGCAAAATCTGCATGGAGCAGAGAGAGGTGAGTGCATTAGTCCTGTCTGGCTTTGGGGACCCCCTTCCATGTTAGTCCAGCCCCCACTTCCTCACTGTGGGGAACTGGGTGCCAGCCACGGGCTGGGGAACCAGGTTAGGGATTGGTAGAGAGGAGCGAGCTCAGCGGTGAACCCTGGCAGAAGAGTGATGTTTGAGTGAATTTCGTTTCCCCCCCTTCCGTTGACTTTTCTCTTCCTAGAAGTAGGGAGTGTATGCATTTAAGAGGTGGAAGGCTTGGAGTCCACTTACGGTCCTTCCACTCTCTTGTGGGGTAACCTTATAGCAGTTCCTCACCTTTCTGACATTCAGCTTTCTCCATCAAGAAAATGGGTATACTTAGACCCTGCTACTGAGTGTTTGGGGGATAGTGTGTGAGTTAGATAGGAATTGTGACAGGCTCTGTACTGTGGGCAGGGAGCAGTTTTCTTTTTTTTTTTTTTTAAGATTTTATTTATTTATTTGACAGATCACAAGTACGCAGAGGGGCAGGCAGAGAGAGGAGGGAAGCAGGCTCCCTGCTGAGCAGAGAGCCTGATGCAGGGCTCAATCCCAGGACCCTGAGATCATGACCAGAGCCAAAGGCAGAGGCTTAACCCACTGAGCCACTCAGGCGCCCCCTGCAGGGAGCAATGTTAAAAACTAGCACTTGGGGAAGCAGGACACTTAGTGCTTGCCACCGTGTCTTCATCCTGTCTTCATCCTGTCTTCATCCTGTCTTCCCCTAGGTGTGGAAGCGATCCGGAGCATGGTTCTTCAAGGGCTTCCCCAAACAGGTCCTCCCACAGCCTATGCCCATAAGGAAGACCAAGCCCCAGCAACCTGTCAGTGAGCCTGCTGCTCCGGAGCAGGTCACCCCTGAGCCCAAGCATGTGGCCCGGGCTCCGAGCCGAGGTAAGACAAAACAACTTCTCCTTTTAAGACCAAGGACAGATCTTGGCTAACTGGTCTACCCAGAGGATGTCCTGATGTCATGTCTTGTGTTTCCACCTAGCTGGTGGACAGCCGGCCTCAGGGCTTGGGTTTAGGACCCCTTTGTCCTCTGCGCAGCCCAGAGGAAGAACCCTTATCGCGAAAGCAGCCCAGGAAACCAGCTGGAGCTTCCTCAAAAAGTTAAAGATAGGGCTACGCTACAATCCAGCAGTTGCACTACTGGGTATTTACCCAAAGAATACAAAAACACAAATTCAGAGGGGTACACGCACCCCAGTGTTTATAGTGACATTGTTTACAGTAGCCAAGCTAGGGAAGCAACCTGTGTCCACCAATTGATGAATGAATAAAGAAGACATGGTAGCCATAAATATAGAGCTATACACAATGGAATATTACTCAGCCATAAAAAAGAATGACATCGTGCCATTTACAACAACATGGATGGAGCTAGAGAGTATAATGCTAAGTCAGTCAGAGAAAGACGAGCACTGTATGATTTCACTCATATGTGGAATTCAAGAAACCACAAGTGAGCAAAGGGAGGGAGAGAAACCAAGATACAGTCTTTTTTTTTTTTAAAGAATTTATTTATTTATTTGACAGAGAGATATCACAAGTAGGCAGAGAGGCAGGCAGAGAGAGAGGAGGAAGCAGGCTCCCTGCCAAGCAGAGATCCCGATACGGGGCTCGATCCCAGAACCCTGAGACCATGACCCGAGCTGAAGGCAGAGGCTTAACCCACTGAGCCACCCAGGTGCCCCAATACAGTCTTTTAACTGTAGGGAACACCCTGATGGCTACCAGAGGGAAGCGGTGGGGGGATGGGGAAGGAGGTGATGGGATAAAAGAGGGCGCTTGTCATGACGGACACAGGGTGTTGTGTCTAAGTGCTGAGACTATATTGACATCTGGGATGAATGTAACTGCATAGTGGAGTGTAATACAGTGACACTGTTGTATCTTATAGTGCAATATGGTAACACTTTGTATGATGGTGAAATTAAAATAAAAACTTTTTTAAAAGGAGACGGTTGCACAGGGAACTCTCCAGCAATGCCAGGCGGCCAACAGCTTTTGTCGTCATCTCTGATGGAGTATTTAGAGGTACCACAGAGGTGGAAATTAAAATTAGAAGCTAAGAGACTCCCATCATCGTGGTACACACTGGAGCCTGAGTGGGACTTGCTGGGGAGGCCTTCCTTGTCCCTGCGGCTCCTATCAACCATCAGCGGAGCATCTGAAATTGTACTAATTAAAAGCGAAAGATGAATAAAAGGGAAATTACTAAAAGGAAATTACCATGGCTATAGGTAGTATCATCCTTATCCAAGTAATATTATTAATTAGTAAAATGAATGATAAAAGGGAGAGGCAAAAAAGTAAAAAAGAAGAAAAAAGGCAACTCCAATACAAACATGTTTTAATTGCCTGAGACAAGTAGGCTTGACCAGTCAAGGCCCCTGTAATGACCTCAGTGAACACTAAGTGATAAAATCTGGTCTGAAGGTCAGTTCTGGTGTTCAGTGCCAGCAAGTTGTAGTTGAAGGTCTCTGAGTTGAAATGTCCAACTGGGTCTCCCTTAAGGTGACTTCTCAAGGGGTCCTGTACAGTGCCTGGCACTCAAAACACATACACCAGATGCTTTCTTCCTGACATGGCCCAAGCCAGGTCTATTCCTTGCAGAGAATTACCGAATTCTCAATATATACTACATCCCCAAGGAGCCCCTAGTCTCACCTCTAGAAGGGCCTTCTTCCTCGTTAAGCTTTCCCCTCTGTAGACTGAGAAGACTGCACAGCCTCACCGTCAAGATCTGGGACATCTGAGACCAGGATGAGCTGAATGTCAGTTCTAGCTCCACGAGTCACCTAGCCCTCTGAGACTCTCCTTGTCTGTGAAATGGGGTAAATAACTCACTGGGTTACTTTGAAGATTAAATGAGATACTAGATGGCAGGTGCTTTGCGGAATGTAGTGCTTAGTATTAACCAATATCATATAATGTTAAAGACACAAACATATCAATAGTATGAATTAGCTTATCAGATAAACTCTGGACAAAGCAGATAACTCCCAAACCATTCATATCACTAGAAAGAAGTAATGTCACCAGCATTGCACAGTGACACATGAAAAATTATTGGTGGTAACATCCAGTGCTGGTGAAGGTGGGGGACATGGGCACTTTACAAACTGTTGGTAAGAGTATAAACCGTCTCCAGCCTTTCAGAAAGTGTTATGGCAGAATTTATTAAAATTCAAAGTGTACGTCCCATATGATCGGGCAGTCCCTCTGTGGGAATAAAAATCGAAGGGCCAATATAAACAGATATTTGTGTAAGTATATTCACTGTATCATTATTTATGGTAGCAAAACCCCTGGAAAACCCTAAATGTTCATTAATGGGATTGTTTAATGGATGATGGTACAACCACACCATGCTATATTAGGCCTCTTTTAAAATCGAATGATGGAAATCTGTATTATAGATTTGGAATGATGCCACAATAGAAGCTTTCGATACTCTTTTAACAAACCCTTACTGAACACCCAGGGAGTTCCAGACTCTGTTCTGTGCCCCAGGACTACAGTGTTAAGTGGAACAGACAAGATCCTTGCCCTCAAGCAGCTAAAATTGTCCAGGGGGAAAACAGATACTCGACAAACAGCATGGGCAAATACCATGTAATGCCAGATAGTGATGGGATCTAGAGGACAGATGAAGCAGGTGAAGGGGACAGGTATGGCAGGAGTCTCCGTGTTGGATGGAAAGGTCACAGAGGGCTGTCTGAGGAGCTGGTACAGAGGGCTTGTGGAACATTTGGGAATGTCACATGCAAAAGAACCTGAGGTTGGAGCATGCCTGGTGAGTCCTGGGGACACTCAAGTGAATAGAGAACATTCTAGAACAGTTTGTATGATCAGTGGCTAATGATCCCAGTTTGTTCTTTTTAAAACTTCTGCGTGCTCACATGGGCTCATGCATGCGAAGGAAATCATGTGAAATAGTAAACGGGAGCTACCTCCCAGGGGAAGTTGGGAGAGGGGACTTCCAGCTCATTTTATAAAAGTTCCTGAGAGTGGCACTGGGCCCCTTTGTGCGCTCCTTAAGCGAGGGCTCACCCGAAACCGTAAAACAAGGGTTCTCCCATCATCTCTCTCTCTCTCTCTCTCCAGGTGAAGCTGAAGAGAGGAGGGGCCCAGGTCAGAAAATAGGTGGGTCCTGCTGACTCTGTCTTATATTTTGAGACAGGAGCCCTTCTATTTTTCTATCCCATCCCTCTGTTGCCCTTCCTCCATTTAACGTGTGATTTCCCCTCCAGGTCCTGAACCAGCCTCCGCTCCTGGGCGAGGAAGCTATGGGCCTCCTGTGCGCAGGGCCTCTGAGGCACGCATGAGCTCAACCAGCCGGGACTCAGAGAGCTGGGACCACAGCCACGGTGGGGCTGCTGGTGACTCCAGCCGGAGCCCAGCAGGTAGGAGACATGAGCAAATCCAGACAGGCTTCCTGGATGAGGAGAATCCAAAGGAATGGGGGCGACAATGTTTTAGTCCATGCATTCTGTATTTATTGAGCATCTGCTACGTGCCACGTTCCATTTTAGATGCTAGAAAGACAACTCAAAAACAATTCTGCCTCTAAACAGGTATGTTTGATAATATCCGTTTCCTGCTGTAATGCCAACTGTCAGGAAAAGGTAAGGGGATTTGCTCTCCTCCCTGGAAGCCCTGAGGAAAATGCAACGTGTCTCTGAGCAGAGTTGAGGTGCTTCCCTCTCACAGACCCAATCAAGTTCTTTGTTCTCTTGGCCAGTGGCCTCTGCTGTCCACAAGGATGGGGTCGGTTGGCATGGCCAGGATGTTGCTCATAGCTGCTCTCCGCTCACTTGTGCCCAGTACCTCTGGCTGCACTCGCGGGGGATTTATTTGCCAAGAGTGCCCACCAGTGGGAGTCCTTGATTCATGGACTTTGAAAAAAATGTCTGCTGGATGAGAGAGATCAAAGCTCCCTGCCTCCTGTGGGATCCCTCAGAGCTACTTCATTTCCTTTTTAAGCAAGGAGATGAGACTGTGTCCAAACTTGGTTGGGCTGAATATTCAGGTCCCCTATTGACCTCTGGCTTCTCTTCCTCAATAGTGGGTCTGCAGCTTAGGCCCATAGTTCCTCTTCTTCTTCTTGGCAAGAGGGCTGGGCATGTACCCTGAGCTTAACCACTGTGCACACCCGCTAATGAACTTGTGATTCAGATCTATAGAGAAAGGAGGATTTCTCAGCTCTGCAAAATCACGGAATATTTGTTGTCTACTTACTATGGGCCAGATGCTGGCCCAAGCTCTTCACATAGAACATCTCCTTTAATGCTTGTCACAACCCCAAACCCTGTTATGAAGACTTCTATTATTCCCATTTTACCAGTGGAGACACTGAGCCCAGAGAAGTGAAGCCACTGGCCCAAGGTCACACAGCTGATCATTGGTTCCAATGGAAATTAAACCCATGTCTGTCCAACGTCAAAGCGTGTGCTTGTTTTTCTCTTCTGGAGGTGAAGTTTTTATTAACAGTGCCTTTTCTTAGAAAGCATCTTTTTAAATGGTAGTGAAATATACTTAATATTAAATTTACTGTTTTAATTACTTTTAATAGTAGCATTAAGTGCATTCACACTGTCATGCAGCCATCACCACTAACCAGCTGCAGAGGCATTGCATCCCCAACTGAATCTTTCACCCCATTAAACTATAATTCTGCATTCCATTTTCCCCCAGCCCCTGGTGACCACTAACCACTATGGAGTTGCTTATTCTTGGCATCTCATATAAATGGAATTACACAGTATGTGGTCTTTTGTGACTGGCTCCTTTCACTGAGCATCCTATGTCCAGGGTTCATTCATGTTGTGGTGTGTATCACAACCCAGAATTACTTTTTTAAAAATATTTTATTTATTTATTTGACAGAGATCACAAGTAGGCAGAGAGGCAGGCAGAGAGATGAAGAAGCAGGGGCTCAATCCCAGGACCTGGGATCATGACCTGAGCAGAAGGCAGAGGCTTTAACCCACCAAGCCACCTGGGCACCCCCGGAATTCCTTTTTAAGGCTAAATAATATCCCCATGCATGGATAGATATTTTGTTTATCCATTCATCTGTAGATCGATCTTTGGGTTGTTTCCACATTTTGGCTGTTGTGAATAATGAACATTGGTGTGCAAATATCCATTTGAGTCCCTGCTCTTAATTTGGGGGGGTCTATGCCTAGAAGTGAGATAGCCGGACCATATGGTAATTGTATGCTTAATTTTCTTAGGAACCATCCATTCTGGGTTCTACAGCAGCTTCACCAGTTTACATTCTCACCAGAAATACACAAGGGCTCCAGATTCTCCACATTTTTACCAACATTTGTGTAGTGTGTGTATGTGTGTACCCATCCTAATGCGTGTGAATGGGTATCTCATATTTTTTATTTCCATTTCCTTGATGATCAGTGATGTTGAGCATCTTTTCTCAACTCATTGGCCATTTGTATATTTCCTTTGGAGAAATGTCTGTTCAAGTCCTTCACCCATTTTTTAATTGGGACGTTTATTTTATTATTGTTGAGTTACGGGAGTTCTTTATATATTGTGGATATTAATCCCTTTCCAGATCTATGATTTCTCAATATTTTCTCCCATTCTGTGGGTTGCCCTTTCGCCCCAATGACAGTGTCCTTTGATGCACCAACGTTTTTAATTTTTTTTTTAAATATGGAACGCTTCACGAATTTGCGTGTCATCCTTGCGCAGGGGCCATGCTAATCTTCTCTGTATCGTTCCAATTTTAGTATATGTGCTGCCGAAGCGAGCACCCAACGTTTTTAATTTTGACAAGTCCCATTTTTCTTTTGTTTTGTGTGCTTTTGGTGTCATAGTCAATTACTCCAAAGATTTATTTATTTATTTATTTGAGAGAGAAAGAGCATGCAGTAGGGAGGGGCAAAGAGAGAGAGAGAATCTCAGTCTCACGACCCTGAGATCATGACCTGAGCTGAAACCAAGAGTCAGATGCTCAACCAACTGAGCCACCCAGGCACCCCCCTCTTTGATCCATTTTTAGTTAACTTCTATATATGAAGCCTGTGCTTTTAGCCTCTGCATTATTTTGCCTCTTGAGGGAAAAGACAGTCACACGACACTCCTGAGCCAGATTTGAACTCCTGTCCCTCAAGAGTCAGTGTAAATGCTACTGCCATCTAGGAAGCTTCTAGCATCCACTTGCCCCATCTTGAGCTGAGTTCATTGCTCCCATCTCTGAGTTCTCAGAGGACTGACACTCAGTGCTAATTAGTGCTTGTGACCATCTAAAACATAGTAAAGCCAGAATCTCTTTCCCTGAGAGCAGTAGAAGACAGGGGATCAGTGGATCTGTGTACCTTAGGTGTGTGTTAAAAGCACTCGTTCCTCTGCCCCACTCCAGACCTACTAAATCAGAACTTCTAGGGTCAGGAATCAGACCCTGCACTTCTTAAGCAAACTCTTCCAGTGATTTCTGTGAATGCCAAAGTTTGAGAACCATTGCTCAAGAGCCTGAAAAGTTAGATATATGAGTTTGGATGTTTTCTTGAAGGAGCTAGGGAGCCACAGAAGGATATTGAGCAAAGGGCCAACATCTTGTATTTTATATCATTCACGCATCCCACAGTACGGCGACTCAAGTCCTAGCTGGGGACACTGAGGTTACTCAGAGGGACCTGTTGCTCCAGCCACCTAGTGCTATCTAACCTCTTCATACCATCTACAGAAGGGAGGATTGCAACCCTTGCAGATCTCCTGGGGCCCAGATGCCCTTGCTGCATAGTAAAAGGCTCAGTCATGCCGGCAGCCCTTGGTGATGAGCCAGACTAAGCCCCAGAGGGAATTCCATCAGGAGTTCTGAGGATGACTTGCAACTCAGGTCCCAGGGTCCCAGATCCTCAACAAGAATCAAGTGAGCTCTGCACATCCCATTCAGTAATCCTGACACCTCCCAGTGCCCCTTCTCCGCAGATCTGGGACATAGAGTTAGTGCCTTGGAATAAACCAAAATCATCCTGACTTTTCTTTAGGCTGAAGAGGTTTGTCTGGGCACGATAGCCCTTTCATGTTGGTACACCCAAACTCCAAGTCCAAACGCCTCCTGCACCAGGAAGCTGTTCCAGTCCCCCCAGCCAAAGGTTGCCTCTTGCCTCTATCCCCCTCGATGTTCCTTATTTACCTCTATGGCCATTTCAGTTCAGTGTCAAGGGCACAAACACCAGAACAGAGACTGTGTGGGGTCAGATCTCAGCTCTACACCTGCCAGCTGTGTGTTTTCATTTTACAGATCAAGACAGCAAGCTTTCGATTATTGTAAAATGAAAAGAATGGCAGTAATCAGTCTTATCTTCTGGGGTTGCTGTAAAGGGTTAAGTGAACTGAAACCTCACAGTAGTCCTTGTAAAGTTCTCGGAGCATAGCCTGGCATGCTGTGGGACCCCACGGTGCACGATTATTCACTTTCTACCTCTGGGGCAGGTATAACATAACCTGTCCCAGGTTATTTTTGGCGCCAGACGAATGTGGTTGGAGGTCCTAGCTGCTTCCAAGCTATGTGACCTTGAGCACACTTGAACTGCCATTTTCTCTAGTGCAAAATGGGGGCCATAATACCACACATGACTTTGAGTTTTGGGGGTTCCAAGAAGTAACGTTCATGGCCTGCTGCATCTGAACCATTGAGTGGATGTGGGCTGTTACTGCTGTTTTATCAGCTTATTATCTCAATGTCTGGAATGACATGGTCCTTCCTCTGGACCATGAACTCTTGGAGGAATTAAGATGGGTTTTGTCCATCTTTTCTAGGGACTGGCTCTTGGTAGCCATTGAATGAGCGAGCGAGTGAATGAATGAATGAATGAACAAGGACCCAAATGAACACACCACAGTGCTACTGCAGGACCCCAGCCAGAGGTGGCAAATCACCTTCTGTCATTAGCATTCAAGCATCCCTCCGGTGACAAAGAGCTGGATTCAGGAAAGGTGGGATCCAGACCAGTGAAATGCACAAGGACAGGGCTTTCTTCCTGAAATGCCATACCTTCTGGATGTATGTACACGGGAACTGCTGTGTACATTATCCCCTTTGATCCCCCCAGTAGCTGTGCCGGAGACAGTAGCATCTGAGGGTCTCGGGCAGGATCTGGAGACCAAATGCTTGAATTCAAACCCTGGCTCTGCCACTAACCAGTAAGGAGACATTAGTGAGCTCCTTAACCCTCTGTGTCCAGCTTCCCCATTTGTAAAATGGAGATAATAAAGCACCCAGTTCATGAGGTATAGAGATTAAATAGGTTCTTATATGTAAAGTCCCTGGGAACATGGTAAGCATTAAATAAATGTTAAGTTGTTATTATCCTGTAGACAGAGCTGTTGCCTCCATAAGATATTTGAGGTTCAGAGAGGGTGAATGACCAGCCCAAGTCACACAGTTTATATGAGAAGCTGGACGCAGAGCTACGTCCGTGTGAAAATGGAGACCAGTGTCAACAATAATAATATTAGGGCACGTGGGTGGCTCAGTGGGTTACTCTACCTTCGGCTCAGGTCATGATCTCAGGGTCCTGGGACAGAGCCCCGCATAGGGCTCTCTGCTCAGCAGGGAGTCTGCTTCTCTCTCTCTCTCTCTCTCTCTCTCTCTGCTTGCCTCTCTGCCTACTTGTGATCTCTCTGTCTCTGTGTCAAATAAATAAATAAAATCTTTTTAAAGAAACAATAATAATATTTAGAGTTTACTCCATGCCAGGTGCTGTTCTGAGCCCTTTGCTTGTACTGTACCATAGCATCTCTATGCAACCCTAGGAGGGAGGTACTATTATTCCCCATTTTACAGATCAGGAGACAGAGGCCCAGAGAGGACAGGACACTTGCAGAAGGTCACACAGGTGGAGACAGCATCATGAAACCTTTGCTTTTTGTCCCCTGTGTCACTGCTGTGATTGTGTTGCACAGAGAGAAGACACAGAGGTTAGGAGGGGGTCTGTGCTCAGTTCAAACCAGAAGGCATTGCCTCGTGCCAGCAGACCAGTTCCAGGCTTCCTCCTGCTTCCACTCTGTGTGCACATGTACGGGTCCGTGTGCGCGCACGTGCAGAACAAGACAGGTTCTTTCTTTTCCCCTGCAGGTTTGCGACGGGCCAACTCCGTGCAGGCCTCCAGACCTGCCCCTGCCACCATGCAGAGCCCCGTGCCGCCCCAGCCCGCGCAGCCAGGTACCTGCCGCCTGCCCACCCAGGCTGTCACTCAGCTGGGACCCCGGTGTCTCCCATCCTTGCTTGCAGAGCCCACCCGGCTTTCTGCAAAGCCACAGCCACCCCCAAACCCTCAGCTCTGCAAAGACCCTGACCATGAGTAATCCTCCAGGTGGGGAAGATGGGCCCAAGTGAGAGGGGACCAACGGACCCACGTTGACGGCCTTCTTCAGGCACCGTCACGCCCTTTCACAGTCCTTACCTCCTGCACCTGCTACCTGCCCTCTTACTTCACATCTTTCTTGAAATCAGTTCACTTGAAAAACGCAATGGAGAGAACTTGCTGTCACAGACACTCTCTCAAGGAAGTGCTGGGGACCGATGCTCCCAGAACAGCAGCGTGAGAGTCAGGAGGACGTGGTGACCAAAGAGATGAGTAATATGGAAAAATCCATGCGAATATGGATTGCATAAAACAGTAACAATAATGCCTGACGGGTGCAGTTACCATTGTGTTATTTTAAGAGGAACCTGTAATAATGCCATAAATGAGAACCCAGTATCCCATGTCCTAAAGACACGGAGCAGTTTGCTTGGGCTATCCTAACAAAGTATCACGCACAGAGTGGCCTAAAAGTACAGATATTCATAGTCTCACAGTTCTAAGGCCAGAAGTCCGAAATCAAGGTGCTGGGAGAGGTGGCTTCTCCTGGAGACTTTAGGGAGAATCCGCTCCACGCCTCTCTCCTAGCTCCCAGTGGCCCACAGCTTCTGCGGCTGGTTGGTGGCCTTCTCCCTGTCCCTTCACACCGTCTTCCTTCTACGTACATCTCTGTGTCCAAATCTCTCCTTTTTTTTAAAATTTGTTTATTTTCAGCATAACAGTATTCATTGTTTTTGCACCACACCCAGTGCTCCATGCAGTACGTGCCCTCCCTATTACCCACCACCTGGTTCCTCAACCTCCCACCTCCCGCCCCTTCAAAACCCTCTGGTTGTTTTTCAGAGTCCATAGTCTCTCATGGTTTATCTCCCCTTCCAGTTTCCCTCAACTCCCTTCTCCTCTCCATCTCCCCATGTCCTCCATGTCATTTGTTATGCTCCACAAATAAGTGAGACCATATGATACTTGACTCTCTCTGCTTGACTTATTTCGCTCAGCATAATCTCTTCCAGTCCCGTCCATGTTGCTACAAAAGTTGGGTATTCATCCTTTCTGATGGAGGCATGATACTCCATAGTGTATATGGACCACATCTTCCTTATCCATTCATCCGTTGAAGAGCATCTTGGTTCTTTCCACAGTTTGGTGACCGTGGCCATTGCTGCTATAAACATTGGGGTACAGATGGCTCTTCTTTTCACTACATCTGTATCTTTGGGGTAAATACCCAGCAGTGCAATTGCAGGGTCATAGGGAAGCTCTATTTTTAATTTCTTGCAAATCTCTCCTTTTTTGTAAGGACATAGACGTCTGGTGTTAGGGCCCACCTTGATAACCTCATCTCAACTTGATCGTCTGCAGAGACCCTCTTTCCAAATAAGGCCGCATTCAAAGGGACTGGGGGTTAGAACTTCAGCATCCTTTGGGGAATTCAGTTCAACCCATTGCAGGGGGTAATTATAAAAACTAATGCAATGAAAATAAAGCCGTGCAGTGAGACTGTCCGTATGCTGGCCTGCTGAAGGTTCTGAGCCCGAGGCCTGTTCTTTTCCGCTCGAAAGGGACATTCACAAAAGTTAGAGAGGTGTCAGAGATGAAGTAACACCTAAATGATTCGTTTCCATGATGGAGTCGGTATTGACAGGCAGTGGGAACCAAAATGACTTTCTGGCTGTATGTTTGAACATTACTCCAAGCCCCCTCCCTGTGGCTCTCCCTTGCATCCCATGGTACGGGGAACTGTAGTTGTAAAGAATCCACTGGACCAGGAATTATCCCATAGTGATGGATGGTGGAGTCAAGGCATAAACCTATGTATCACCTCGCAACAATTCTAATTCCATTCATTTATCAACTTTGTAGCAGCCGGTGAGACTCAAAGAGCAGGTGCAACCATCCCCATTTCACAGAGGAGGAAGCTGAGGCCCAGGAAGGAAGCACTGGGGTTTGAACCCAGGTCTTTCTGACCTCAGAGTCCCCCCAGTGGGACCATTCCTGCATCCCTGGGTGCCTGTGGCCATCACCTGCTGCCCCCAGGCCTGTGTCCACAGTCCTTAAATGAAGAGGGGTAGAGAACACCCAAATGATGCCACCTTGTCTGCTCTGTCCCTCTCTCTTTACCAATTCAGGGCCTCCAGGAGGCAGCAAACCTGGCCCCGGACCCGCAGGACGCTTTCCAGATCAGAGACCAGGCAAGTGTTCCTTTCGCCCTCCCACCTGCCCAGTGGGCACCCCTCTTCCTGTGAGAGAGCAGGGACTGCCAGACCTTCACTCCCTCTGCGCCCAGAGACCCATCTGATGAGCTCTAGGGGCCTCCCTAATTCCAAAACTCTAGATGGTCCTTACTAAGATGACATGGCTAGAAAAGGACAGGACACGCAGTGGTTAAGAGCACGGACTATCTGGATTCAAATCCAGGCTCCTGTCCTCTCCAGCTGTCAAGTCACGTAACTTCCCTGAGCCTCTGTTTCCTTATCTCTAAAATGGGAATAACCTCACAGAGTCGATGGGAGGATCAAACAAACCAAGACATATAAAACCTTAGCCCATGGCCTGGAGTGGATTAAGATCATGCTGAGTGACGGTGGTTCTTCGTATGAGGTATATGACTCGTCATCAGTTACTAGAGCTACGGCTTACTCATTGCTTTCTAGCTCACCAGGTACTGTTTTAAGTGCCGTCCGTGTAGTAATTCTTTAAAAGAATAGCTGCTAGTTTTGAGCACCTCCGGGTACTATAATTCCCATTTTACATGTGAGGAAACTAAGGCTCAGAGACATTAAGTAACTTGCCCCAGGTCACACAACAGAGATTCAAACCCAAGCCATCTGGCTGCAGAGCCTACACCACTGATCAGTACCCTCATGAGAGCTGTCTTGCCTGCATCTGGAGCAGCTCCTGGGACTTGTTCTAAGACCCAGACTCCAAGACCCATGGCACTGCCGACTGAGTCTGGGTGGGGCCCGAGAACCTGCATTTTTGCAAGCTTCCCTAGGTGGTTTTGACACCGGCAACATTCAGAGGACCAGTGAATAACATGATGCGGTCCCCCCACGGTCCCCCCATCAGCTGGTTGTGGCAATCCTCCGTGGCTGGGCTGGGTGGTTCTGGTACCTTGCCAAGCACATGATATACAGTAGGTGCTTATCACTAACGGTAACACTGCAGCAGTTGCTGCTGTCAGGGCACAGAGACTCAGCTGACTCTTTCCTGCCCTCTCCCTATCTCCCCTGCAGAGGTGGCTCCCGGCGACTCTGGCTATGCCGGGGCCACTGCCCCGCCCCGGGAGGAGAGAACCGGGGGAGTTGGGGGCTACTCAGCAGCTGGTGCCAGGGACGATCGAGCGGGCCCCCCACCGGGCCCCTATTCCCAAGCCTCTGCTGCTGCCCCCCAGCCTGCCATGGCCCCTGCCCGCCAGCCCCCACCCCCAGAGGAGGAGGAGGAAGAAGCCAACAGCTACGATTCGGATGAAGCAAGTAGGTGGCACTTATGGGAGGAGGGTCTGGGGACAGTCACTTCGGGTGTCGTCCCCGGGGGCAGAGGAACAGGCCCCTGTATGCCAAGCCTAATAAACCTTTCAACCAAGTTATAAAGATACAGGTTTGTGTTACTAAGTTCACAAAACAACATCAGCTTTCTAAAGAATAGATGCTCTGTGTATTTTTGTTGTGATAAACACGGAACGTCAAAGTTACCGTCTAAATCATTTTAAAGAATACGGTTTGACCACATTTGCGATGTTCAGTTTGGTGGTTCCTCAACGAGGCAGATGGAAGTATTATCTGGCCCAGCATTTCACGTCTTTCTTTCTAACTATATGTATGTACTTTGATAGCCTCCAAAACTTTTTTTTTATTAATTTCTTTTCAGCGTAACAGAATTCATTGTTTATGCACCACACCCAGTGCTCCATGCCATACGTGCTCTCCCTAATACCCACCTCCAGGCTCCCCCAACCTCCCACCCCCCACCCCTTCAGAACCCTCAGGTTGTTTTTCAGAGTCCATAGTCTCTCATGGTTCATCTCCCCTTCCAATTTCCCTGAACTCCCTCTCCTCTCCATCTCCCCATGTCCTCCATGTTATTTGTTATGCTCCACAAATAAGTGAGACCATATGATACTTGACTCTCTCTGCTTGACTTATTTCACTCAGCATGAGCCGTAAGAAAGGATGAATACCCAACTTTTGTATCAACATGGACGGGACTGGAAGAGATTATGCTGAGTGAAATAAGTCAAGCCTCCAAAACTCTTTAACGTATATCTTCTAGAAGTAGTATCTTAACCATAATTTAAAAATTCCTAGACATTTCCTGCATCCATCCCTTCAGTGACTTGTAAAGTGCCTGTTCTGGGCCTTGCCCACTCAGACCCAGAGTCCTAGGGACACACATGCACACACACATACACCAGAGTCCTAGGGACACACATACACACACACACACACACCAGTGACACTCATCCTGGGTGTGTCGGAGCAGCAAGGGAGAGCTGGGGTGGTTGTTGGGAGCCGGAGCGACACATGGATGGATGAGTGTCTGGATCTAATATGTGTTGTGGGGTTGGGAGCATTGCAAGAGCTCCTAATCAGGTGGACAGATGGGACACAGATGGGAGAAGTGACCCACAGTCATTATCAATGGCCTGGTTTTGACCCATCCTGTCACCTCTCCTTGATGGAAAATGGGAGACTATTCCAGGCAGAGGCAAAAGCAAATTTCTTCCTTTAGTGACTATGTGAGCACCGACTGGGTGCTCTGTACTGTGCCCAGTGGGGACACAGCAGTGAATGAGACAGTCTCAGCCCTTGCCCTCAGGGGGCTCTTGGTCTAGCAGGATGGGAAGTCAGTAACCAGGCAGTTGCACACACAATTAAGTGAGAGTAAGTGATCACAGGTGTGCTGAGCGCTCCAAAGGAAAGGAGGGTCTACCAGGATGGGGTGTCGAGAGCAGGGACTGAGTCTTCCCCTCTGTAGGCTCAGTGCCTCCACCAGACTGGGCACATAGTAAGTGCTCAGGAAATGTTTGCCGAGTGACTGAACAAATATTCTCTTGGTTCCTGCCTCTGCCCTCTTCAGCCACCCTGGGTGCCCTGGAATTCAGCCTTCTCTATGACCAGGACAATAGCTCCCTGCACTGCACCATCATAAAAGCCAAAGTAAGTGAGAGGCCAAGCTGGGGACCGCTCAGAATGCTCAGGCATGTCTCGGGGACTTGGGGATGGCATGGGTGACCGGGCTTGTCTATGTGTGACAGTGACAGGGATGAGAAAGGGGCAGGAATTAGTCATGGATCTTTCCTTTGGAGGACTTCCTTCGGGGGTGGGTGCAGGGGGGTTTCACTGGGCTGTAGCTGCCTCCTGGGAGTGGAGGCAGCCGCCAGTCAAGGGCAGAGCTGAAATCGGCCAGGTGACGTCCACAGCCCCTGGAGGGACTGAAGCAGAGGGGCTGCCTGGCAGTGATACTAGCCTGACTTGGTGGCTAACAGGTCTCCCCAGTGGCTCCTTGTGCCCCTATGACTGTCGGGCTGGAGCAGCAGCCAGAGGCAGGGGCGGGGGAGGGGCACCCATTGTTGCCGATACTGGGACATCTCGGTGCTGCGGGCTCCAGGGGGAGCCATCCAACTCAACTCCGGACCCTGAGGAGAGCTGGATGATGCCAGCACCCATCCCAGAAAATACTGACTGGAGTCCCCCCGCTTCACCTGTGGCAGCAGAAGCAGGGCTCAGGAAGCAGACTTCCTGGGTTCAAACACTAGCTCCATTGCTCTCAGCTGTGTGATTTGGGGAAAGTTACTCAACCTCTCTGAGCCCCAGTGTGCCATTTGTAAATCTGGGACAATAATGTGCCTCTCCCATAAGGATGACAGAGTATTAAGTGTAAGGCGGTCACACGTTCCTGTTTGCCTGGGACAGTCTTTAGCCAATCCCTGTGACCCTGCTGGAATAATGAAAAGTTCCCCTTTTTGCTCACAATATGTCCCGGTTTGGATGACAAACAAGGCTAACGCTTAGCACAACTCCTGGATCAACACGCCCAGGGCCCGTCTTCAGCAGGTTTTGCTGAGCACCTGTTCTGTATCAGAGCCTGTAGTGAGCGCTTGCATGCCTCAAGAGCACAGTGAGGTCAGCACATTCATTGGCTCTTGTCATCCTCCTGGAAACCTTGGAGGTAGGGACCATTATTATCCCCATTGTACAAATGGGGAAACTGAGTCTCGGCAAAGTAAAGCCTGAGGTCACACAGCTGGTAGGGGTAGAGCTGATTTGCATCCAGATGTAATGGTTTTGCTTTCTGCCCATTCATTCAGTCCCCTCCTTCAGCTCCAGCCCTGGGGGAAAGCTACACCATCACCACCCCTTAAGACAGGGTACAGAAAACCCACCTGCCCTCGGGCTGGGCGGGTGACAGATACGAACAAAGTGTGTGAGATGTCTGGCTGTGGGATTAGCTTTGGTAAACTGGCATGAGCCGCCTCAAAAAGGGATGTTCAAATTCAGAGTTTAAAAGTGTGTTGTCTGCCAGTTTGCAGCCGTGCAATCCCAGTAGTCATTCCAGAAATGTTCATTATATGCCTACTCTGTACCAGGCACTTCCTAAAAGCTGGGGATCCTAGCGTGAGCTAGAACTGGGTCCTGCCTTCACAGACTTCATGTCAGGGAAATGGCCCAGAGACTGTGGCCGTGGCATTTCCTGAGTATTAGAGGCTTTCCACGATGATTTCATTCTGCTTAATCTTCACAGCAACTTATGAGGAAGGTTCTATCATCATTCCCATTTTACAGACAACAAAACTGAGGCAAAGAGCTTAAGTGACTTGCCCAGATCACATACCAGGAAGTGGCAGAGCTGGGATTTGAACCCAGGAAGTCCTGCTCAAGAGCCTGTGCTCTTACCCATGAGGCTGTTCTGCCAGCTTTCCCCCTTGTCCCCCACTTTGTGGCATCCTCTCCCCATTGTCCACACCCACTAGTGCCAGACCCAGAGCTCACCCTTCACAGGTGAGGTCTCAGTTAATCCCCCAAGAACCCCACGAACAGGGGCTGCAAACAGTCCCACTGAACAGATGGGGAAACTGAGGCCACAAAGATGCATGGCTTTGGGATTAGTACTGTGAGAGAGGATAGCTGGATCCTAGAGGTGGGAACACCTGCCCAGCCCTAGCATAGGATGTTGGACAGAGTATGTCTGGGCCCCAGGAATGTGGGGTATTTCTCATATTAACAAGGCCAGTTTAATTACTACCCCAGGAAAACTCCCTTCCCCCATGGTGTCTCACTCAAGCCTCATTTAAGCCCAGGGAGTGGGGGGCCAGACAGATACTATGTTCCCCATTTTATGGATGGAAAAACTGAGGTCTCAGAAATGAGTATGGGGGCCAGGGCTAGAACTCAGGCCCCCTTGCCCCAGCTTCTCCTTCTCTCCCATCCTTGTTCTGGAACATTTCCTTCCATGCTAGGAACCACAGTCCAGCCTTGATGCAGCAATCACTGTGCACCAGGCTCTGTGCCCGGCACTTCCCAGGTAGAACCATGTTTAAGTCTTATCACTCTGTGAAGCAGGTACTGTTATCCCCTTTGACAGAGGAGGAAAATGAGGCTCAGAGAGATTAAGGAACTTGCCTAAAGTCACACAGCTGGGAAGTAACATGGCCAGGCTCCAAACCCCGTTTGCCTGATCCCAGCATTCTTCCCAGCATACTTCATTTCCCTCTTCTGTCTATGGACGAGGAAGCACAGGGTGGACCGATGGGCAGGACAGATGCCAGGGGCTGTGCCCATTGCCTGTGACAGCTGAGCACCAGGCCCTCCCAAGGCCCTTCATGCTGTTGCCTTTTCTGTTGCAGGGACTGAAGCCCATGGATTCCAACGGCTTGGCTGATCCCTACGTGAAGCTGCATCTCCTGCCAGGAGCCAGCAAGGTACCATATGGCCTGGACCTCTCAGCAGACTGGGCACATGGGCCCTGGCAGGCACCCAACGTTCCCAGCTCAGAGCCTAAAATAGCCCCCCGAACTAGCCCCAAACGCCCCTCCTTCCTGGAGTGGCAAAGTCCTTGCAAGGGATAAGGGATAGACCATGAGTTACTCCCCTTCAAGGGGCAGGTGCTCTGCCCACGTCTCCAGCCAAGAAATGGGGGCTCCAGGGAGCTGCCGAAGGCCAGGAGAGAAGCAGAAGCCCCAGTGAGGCCATCCGCCTGCTCAGATACCTTCAGTGGCTCCCCAGTGCTGACCGTGGCTCACCTCCCCCACCCACTTTCTGTCCCATCCAAATGCTTCTCCTCTCCAAAGAGAAATGAATAACTCTCTCCAGGCTGTAGTGCTAAGCACCTGAGAAAATGTTTGTTACGAGCAAAGATGCACTGCTGCCCCGCCCACCTTTCTCTCCCCAGCCAGCTCGCTCACCTCCCTATCTCTGCCTTGCTCTGGGGAGGGACAGTGGAGTTAATTCTCCTCTCTTTGGATGGACCCACTCAGAGCACATGGCTAGCAATGAAAGGGTGCTTTCTTGGATTTTATTTTCTGCTTTGTTGTGTTAATTTGTCATGTATGTCCCCCAAACAAGGGTGACTGTGCACTTGGTTGCATGATCTTGGGAAAATGGCTGTTAAAAATCTATGCAACTATGAAATGCCCCAGGACACAAAGAGGACACACATGTATGCATTCACTTACACACTGTCTCTCATTTTTTCTTTCTTTGGATCAAGAAAGGAGACTCCCTCTCCTGGACATGGCCAAACTGCGAAGTGTTTGGCCACTATTCATTCTGACCCGCCAGTGACATTTGCTGACTCTCTTCTTTGCTCACACCCAAATCCAAACTGGCTTTGCCAAAGTGTCCAGTGAGTCATTTACATGTTAGTATGAATTAGATTTGCTACCAGGCCACCTCTTCTGGATATAGTGCATTTTTAGCCGTCTTTCTTAAAGTAAAATGAAAACCTTGTCCCCTAAGGATCTTTAGGCATGGAGGATGCTATTTGGGGAGACAGAAGAAACCATTTCAATACCTCCCAGAAATTGTTTTTTCACTGCCTATAAATGGGTGACTCTATTTCTGCCTTTCTGACCTGTAAATCACTTTTTTTTTTCTCATGCTTTCTAATCTTAATGGAAAGTTCAAAGAGAGGGCCCTGCACATGGAGGGAGGGGTGGCCCAGTGTCCAGCACTGATGACGGCTGTAGCAGCATGGGGTATGCCCCCCACTCACTGAGAGCACGCATTTGGGAGCCACTGGGCCCCCAGACACTTGTAAGGGGAGCGGACTCCTACATCACCCACCCACCCACACCAAGTCAACCCAAAGGATGGGGCTGCAGAGCTGGCTTCCCACCAAGGCGGGTGTCTGTCTATCTCTCTGGGCTCTAGTCCAACAAGCTTCGTACAAAAACTCTGCGGAACACCCGGAACCCCATCTGGAATGAGACCCTTGTCTATCACGGCATCACAGATGAGGACATGCAGAGGAAGACGCTCAGGTACCTGTGGGTGGACAGGGAGGGGGCTGAGGCCGGGCAAATGGAGAAGAGGGGCCTGAGGCCACTCTTGAAAACATATCTGCATAGTTTTTCTTTCTTTTTTACCTCTACAAAAACAACACATGTTTCTGGTAGAGACTTTTGAAAATACAGATAAATCTCTTAACATCTTGGTGTCTGGACATTCAGGTCACATGTGTATTTATTTGTGTGTGTGTGTGTGTGTTTACAATGTGTGCAAACGTTCCTTATAAAATTAAGTGTTCTAAACACGGACCATTCTAATAATTAATCAGCCTCTCTTAACAGCATATCGATGCCATTTTATTCTTTTTTTTTAAGATTTATTTATTTATTTGACAGAGAGAGAGAGAGAGACAGAGGCAGAGAGGCAGGCAGAGAGAGAGAGGGAAGCAGGCTCCCTGTTCAGCAGAGAGCCCGACGTGGGGCTCGATTCCAGGACCCTGAGACCATGACCCGAGCCGAAGGCAGAGGCTTAACCCACTGAGCCACCCAGGCGCCCCCATTTTATATTTATATTCTTCTACAGTGTTCTGTTAAATTGCATTTTTAATTATGTAAGTAATAAGCAAATACACGTTTCTTGTGGAAAAAAAAAAAAAAACTTACAGAGAAGGCAAAGCTCCTTTTAAATGTTAGTCCCCAGGGTGCCTGGATGATTCAGTCGGTTAAGCATCTGCCTTCAGCTCAAGTCACAATCCCAGGGTCCTGGGATCAAGCCCTGAGCCCCTGATCAGCGGGGCTGATCCCTGCTCAACAGGGAGTCTGCTTCTCCCTCTCTGTCTTCCCCTCTCCCCTGCTCACTCTCTCTCCTGCTCTCTTTCCCCTGCGTACTCGCTCTCTCTCTCAAATAAATAAAAACAATATTTTTTAAAATTAAAAAAAAATGTCGGTCCCCTCCACCAGCCTGGGTCCACTCCCTCCCTCCGTGAGCATATGCCTCATATTCCTACTACTGCTTACAACCTAGAAAGGGTCGTGCTGTATGGATTTGGAACTTGCCTTTTTTCTTAACATCATATCTTAGAGTTATAGCCGTGGGAAGACATTTAGATCTGCCTAATATTTGACTGCTTCAGAGTGTTACACAGAACGATTTATCACAAATTTAAAAAAAAGTTTTATCATTAAATATTACAACCGTACAGAAAAGTGTAGACATAATAAAACAAACATCCATAAACTCAGCACTCAGTCTTTTTTTAAAATTTAATTTAATTTTTTCATTGTTCCAAGATTCATTGTTTATGCACCACACCCAGTGCTCCATGCAGTCCGTGCCCTCCTTAATACCCACCACCAGGCTCACCCAACCTCCCACTCCCCCCTCCTCTCCAAAACCCTCAGTTTGTTTCTCAGAGTCCACAGTCTCTCCGGGTTTGTCTCCCCTTCCAATTTCCCCCAATTCATGTTTCCTTTCCTTCTCCTTACATCCTCCGTGTTACTCTTATGCTCCACAAGTAAGTGAAAACACATGATAATTGACTCTCTCTGCTTGACTTACTTCACTCAGCATAATCTCCTCCAGTCCCGTCCATGTTGTTACAAAAGTTGGGTATTCATCCTTTCTGATGGAGGCATAATACTCCATCGTGTATATGGACCACATCTTCTCTATCCATTCGTCTGCTGAAGGGCATCTTGGCTCTTTCCAGTTTGGTGATTATGGCCACGGCTGCTATGAACATTGGGTACAGATGGTCCGTCTTTTCACTACAGCTGTGTCTTTGGCCTAAATACCCAGTAGCAGCACGTAGTCTTTTAGAAAATCTTAATATTTTGCTGCATGTTCTTCAGCTTTTAAAATTGATATTATTTTCAAGAAAGAAAGCATGACAGATGCGGACCAAAGCTCCTGTCACATCCCCCCACCATCCCTCCTTCTCTTCTCCACCCACCCCCCCGGGGCAAAACGCACACTGAACTGTATGGCTGTCGTGCCCAAGCATGTTTTAGACTTCAGCTACGAGATTGTATATCTATAAACAGTGATGGCATTGTCTGGCATGTTTTTAAATTTTTTTTTAAAGATTTATTTATTAGAGAGAGAGCGTGAGCAGCAAGGAGGGGCAGAGGGAGAGGGAGAGGGAGAATCTCAAGCAGACGCCCCACTGAGCTGCAGAGAACCCCACATGGAGCTCGATCTGTCCCGGGGTCAAGAGTCAGACACTTAACCCGACTGAGCCACCCAGACGCCCCAGGCCTGTTTTAAATTTTACCTAAATGGTATCAGTTTATTTAACCAGCATCCTGTGGAAAGACATCTAGGTTGTTCCCAGCCTCTCTCTTTTACAAAGTTGCAATGAGCATTCTTTATGCTTCCTTGTGTACATACTAGTGTCTCCTTGGGATAAAAGCCAAAGGGGAGTGTTTGTTGGATCACAGTGGATGTTTTTTTGCTTGTTGTTCTTTCATAAGTCATACAAACTGCTTTTCACGTTGGCTGTTCCGTGTCCATTCCCACCAGCTACACGATTATTTTAAGAAAGCATTTTGGGGGCTCCTGGGTGGCTCAGTGGGTTAAAGCATCTGCCTTCGGCTCAGGTCATGATCTCAGGGTCCTGGGATCAAGCCCCGCATCAGGCTCTCTGCTCAGTGAGAAGCCTGCTTCTCCCTCTCTCTCTGCCTGCCTTTCTACCTACTTGTGATCTCTCTCTCTCTGTCAAATAAATAAAATCTTTAAAAGAAAGCATTTTTATTGCAGGGTAACAGCCACTTAGGAAAATGCACACATAAAAACTATACAGATTGATGAGTTTTTACGCAGTGAACACTCTGGGGTCTGGGAACAGAGCATTCCCAGACCGCCGACACCCTGTCCCTGGTACTGTCCCTCTAGTGAAGATCACCGCCCCCGCCCCAGGGTACTCATGACCCTGACACGTAAAGGACAATGAACTCAGTCTGGCTTTGTACTTTACATGAAGGGAATGGTACAGCATGAATCTTTCCTGTCTTTTCACTTAATATTATACTTGTGATACTTGCCCAAGTTGTTGTGTGTGTAGTTGTAGATTATTGATTCTTGTCACTCTTGTTTTTTTAAAGATTTATTCATTTATTTTAGAGAGAGAGAGAGAGAGAGAGAGCAGGCACACAGTGGGGCAGGGGGGTGAGGGGCAGAGGGTGAGGAAGAGAGAGAATCCCAAGCAGACTCCTTGCTGAGCACAGAGCCTGATGCAGGGCTCGATCCCAAAACCCCGAGATCATGACCTGAGCCGAAGTCAGGAGTCGGAGGCTCAGCCCACTGAGCCACCCAGTGTGCTCAATTTTACCACTCTTTAGTATCCCTTTGTATGACTGTGCCAGTTTCCTTTACCTGTTCTACTATTAATGGACATTTGGTTGCTTTCCCTTTGGGGGCTATTATAGTAGTACTGCTAGGAACATTCTAGTGACATTGTATTACACGTGCTTTTCTTTGCAGGAATGTAATGGGAGACTCCTAGTGTAGGTGTATGCTCGGCTTTCGTAGAAACTGACGATTTTCCGTAGGGATTATACCGGATGACTCTCCTACCAGCAATGTACGAGAGTCCCCGTTCGTTCACAGCCTCATCAGCACGTTGTCATTCTGGCCGTTCTGGTGGGTGTGTAGTGGCATTGCGTTACGGTCTTGCCTTTCCCTGATGACCAATTAAAACACTGTTTTCCATGTTATATTCTTGTAGTTGTTCCATGATTTCTCTTAAGTATCCCCCATTATGGAATACATACATTATTTGAAACAGCACAGTGATAAATGCTTTTGTAGTTAAGAATTTTTGCACTTCTTATTTGTTTGAGATAAATTCCTAGAACTGGCATTATTGGTTCAGAAATGATGATCCTTGGATGCCTGGGTGGCTCAGTGGGTTAAGCCTCTACCTTCGGCTCAGGTCATGATCTCAGGGTCCTGGGATTGAGCCCCACATCAGGCTCTCTGCTTGGCAGGGAGCCTGCATTCCCCCCCCCCCCCCCCGCCTGCCTCTCTGCCTACTTGTGGTCTCTCTCTGTCAGATAAATAAATAAAATCTTTTTTAAAATGATGATCCTTAAGTCTTTGGAGACACATGGCCCTGCAGAGGGACAAGGTTGGTCACAGGCTCACTAGCCAAGCAGAGACAGCTTGTTTTCCCAGTCCTAACCAGTGTGGGGCCCAGCCATGGGGGTGCCCTGGCTCTCCAGCGCTTTGAACATTGTGTAGCAAATGTTGATGGCCAAGGGGGAAGATACCATTGGTCTCTGCCTCCCGTGCCTCGGGAGGCATCCTTCCTCCCCTTTGGTGTCTGTCAGGATGAATTATCATGTGTGACCGGTCCTTTTCGCCTCCTGAGGGACCTTTCCGTGACCTGCCCTTTCTGTGTGTACCTCTTCCTACTCACTGCTGTTCAGGGCAGATAACCAGGGACAATATAGTGTTTGAGGATTCGCAGAGATCTGGATTCAAATTCTGCTTCTGCCTCTTACCAGGGAAAAATTATTCTACCTCTCTGGCCCCCAGTCTCCATTCTAAAGTGAGAAACACACATGTTGGCAGGGAGAACACGTTAAAGGAAGAGAGGCTGACTACGTTCCTGGCCCAGCTATGCAGAAGATGATGCTCAAATGGCCGTAAAGCATTCCTTAGTCACCGGGGAACTATAAATCAAAACCGCAGTGAGATACTATTGCTGAAAGACTAAAATTAAAGACCGACAAAATCAAAGTTAGCAAAAACGAAGAGCAGCCAGAACCAGCGTGGCTTGCTGGTGTGGGTAAAATGGGTGGAACCACTTTGGAAAACTGGAAGTTTCTACTGAAGCTAAACATATGTGTAGCCCGGGACTCAGCATGTCCACCCCTAGGAAGATACACAGTAGAAATACATCCATGTGCGTACAAAAGACTCAGGAGTGTTCTCTGGCAGCTTTATCCATTAAAGCTCAAAGCTAGAAATTGGCCCAAACCAAATGTCCATCAGTAACAGAAGTATTCTGGGATGGTTACACAACGGAATACTATACAGCTGTGAAAAGGACACATTGCTGTAGACACGGGTGACGCTCACCAACAATGTTGGGCAAAAGAAGCCAAGCATAAAAGAAGACATGCTATCTGGTTTTATGTATATGAGGGCCCCAAACAAGAGGATAGGAATCTTGCAGAAGCCAAGAGAGTGGTTTTCATTAAGGGAGGTCAAGACTAGGAGGGAGCTTGAAGGTCTTCCAGGAACCAGAATGTTCTAGATCTTGATCTGGGTGGTGTTTCCATATACAAAAGTTCAGCGGGCTATAAATGTAAGATGTGGGCACATTACTGCTTGGAAGTTACACTGCAATGAATAAGGAACATAAATTAGCTGGCCTAGTGCTCAAGAAGTAGGAAATTGAAATATTCCTACGCTCATTACCCATTCCCTGCCAGTTATCAATCATAGCTCTTGGTACATAGTATTTGCTCAATATGGGCTCTTTGTTCTCTCTCCACCCCTGACATCGATCGCAGGATCTCTGTCTGTGATGAGGACAAATTTGGCCATAACGAGTTTATCGGCGAGACCAGATTTTCCCTCAAGAAACTGAAGCCCAACCAGAAGAAGAACTTCAATATCTGTCTGGAGCGGGTGATCCCGGTGAGCACCTTTGCCCTGAGGGCGCGATGGGAGAGAAGGATTTGGGGGCTGGGGGCTTTCCTCTGGGCCTGCAAAGGGGGTGATCTGCAGGGTGCCTGACAGTAGAGGCGGGAAGGAGATTTCAGATCAGAGCGTGGAGGTTAGCATCCCAGCGCTGCCTTTTACCAACCCTGTGTCAGCATCACTTCTGACCTCAGAATTCTCCGTGGTGAAATTGGGAAGGGCAGTGTGCTACGGCAGTGTGGCCTGCCTGGGTTCAAAGCCCAGCTCTGCCACTTCCCTGTTCCCCGGCCTTGGCTAAGAGTCTGAACTCTCCTGAGCCTCAGTTTTTCTTGTCTACAAAATGGGCTTTCTAACAGGACCTGGGCCAGAGGAGGGTTGCATGAAAGAATCAGGGCAGAACTTAGTGTCTAATAAGCAGTCATAAATTAACTGTGTGTTATTGTGGAAAATAACGCTGGCTGACCCACTTGTCGGTCATGAGTTCATAAAGCACCGTGCAGAGCAACAGGAGACAAGGTCATATACTGCTTAAGAGCACGGGCTCTGGAGCCAGACTCCCTGAGTCTGAATCTCAGGCTCTGCCACGTATTATTTATTTAACCTCTTTTTTAACCAAATTATTTTATTTTATTTATTTTTTATTATTTTGTTTTGTTTTATTTGTATTTTACTTTATTTTAACCAAATTATTTAACTTCTCTAGGCCTTAGTTTTCTCATCTGCAAAATGGAATCATGTAGTAAGTACCAGCTTCATAAGGTCCTTTAAGGATTAGTGTGCAATCCCATATACAGCGTCGGAGCTATGACCCCTCAGTGTGGCACTCGCCTTTTAGGACAGAACAGGAACCACACCGAGGCTCTCCAGTTGGGCCATACCTCAGAATCAACTGGAGATCTTTATTTTTCTTTTTTAAAGTTTAATGTATTTTAGTAACAAATTTACAGGAACAGCACAAGAGACAGACAGCATTAAAAACATGTATTTGCAGGCAGGACAACTCAATTAGAAGACTGTAGTGACTATCCATCCCGTCACCGGGATCCACTATATGACAAAAATGCCACAAACTCCAATTAGCTGCCATTGATAGGAAATTTCCTTGACAACTCAATTAGAAGACTAGTGACTATCCATCCCGTCACCGGGATCCACTATATGACAAAAATGCCACAAACTCCAATTAGCTGCCATTGATAGGAAATTTCCTTGTTTAAAAAACAAAAACAAAAACAAGGAAAAAAAAATGCTGGCATTGTCCAGAAAAAATGTAGCAGGTTTATTGATCATGGTTATAAAGTTGAACCTGCTGAGAACTGTCCACACATACTAACTTGCATTCATGCCTTAGGTTTCCACACTTGTTAAAAACTCACACACAGATGAAAACAGAAACTGTGCCAATACCTGATTTCTGTCCCGTTTTTCCGCTGGCAGTCATTACTTAGGTACCTTTTGACTCCAGGGAAGAAAAAAATACCTATCTTTCAGAACTACCGACTGGTGTCTTTATAAAGACCCCACAGGGAGGCCTCCCTGGCCTCCTGCAAAGCCCCCAGAGCTGCACTCTGGACACGCAGATCAGTTTTGCAGTCCTGAGCACCTGCCCGCCCCAGGCGCTGCAAAGGAAGTTTGTGCATCCAAAGTTCAGTGCATTTCTGATAACGTCTGATTTCATGCCACCAGGCCTGTAACGATGAGGTTTTTTCAGCCCTTTGGTAGAGGGCGCGGTCCGGTGGGCCGTGTGAGCCCCGGCCCCAGAGACCTCCTCACTTCCCCTCCTTCCCTGTGGCTGCTGCTGCCGGAGCCCAAAGCGCGGGCCACGGAGTTAGCGAGCGAGCGATGGCGGCCCAGCAGCAGCGGCAAACCCAGTTCCCAACTCGAGGTTTTTAAACCAGAGCTTTACAGACTCAGATCCATGGGGGTCTCCCTGGAGATCCTGACTTAGTGAGGTACAGTGGGACCCAGCCATCTATTTTCAGAGATAATCGAATCGGCCTCTTTTACCTATGGGCCACCTTGGGCCCAGAGACAGGAGCGGGCAGCCAAGGTCATACTGCAAGTCAGTGGCTGTGCTCTCAGGCACCGGCCAGAGCCCAGCCCTCCTGCAGTCACCAGGGTGCCTGCTCCCCTGGGCAGTGGGCCAGCTCCCCATGGGGACGCCATCGCAGGCAGGAGGGGAAATCCTGCAGCATCCTCCCACCAGATGGCCGGCCGGAGGATGGAGTATCTATGTGCCACACCGTCTTTGAATAGCACCGGCGAAAAAAACAAGACACGACAAGGAAAATCACAAGGAGCAATTTGCACCAAGTGCCAGGCTCCAAATAAATCATTACGGGCAATTCTAAGAGTGAGGCGTTTCCTCTGGGTCTTTTCCTGTGACACCTGCTTCTTCCGGCCCCTTCTTCCATCCCTCACCCAGTGAGTCCAGTTGGTCAGGACTGTGGCCAGGCCCCCATCTGGGTTTTCAGCTCCGGAGTTTGCCTTTCTTGCCATGAGGGATGCAGCCAGCCCCAGAGGCACGAAGGTGGCAGGACAGGCAGAGGCCCTGAGTAGCCACAGGACCCTCCTGATCACCTTTTGTTCTTTGCCCTTAACCATCCCGCTACCAGTTACCCTCATGTGCCCCACCAAGGGCAGGGGCTTCGTCAGTGCCTCCCCTTTCCTCTGGATCCCAGTTTTCCTTATCCCTAAAGTGGCGAGGTTGGACTCAGCCGGGGGTTTTCACATAGTGTTCCCCAGAGCACTAGAATCCCACAAAAGGACCTTAGGAGCCACAGGGGAAGAAGTACCCAGTGGCTCAGACCCCAAGACCCCTGTGCCACTTCTACCAGAGCAGATGAAAGCTTACCTGTTTGGGGGGGGGGTGGTTCCTGCCACTTAGTGGCTGTGTGATCTTAGGCAAGTGGCTTAACCATTCTGATCCTCAGTGTCTTCATCTGTAAGATGAGTTAGTAATATACCCTATATCATAGGCTGGTGTACATTCACGTGGTGTGTCAAATGGTTAATGTTATGTAAGTTTTATCTAAAAGGAGAAGAGCTGGAGGGTCACAGCTTGGAGGGCCCACCCTCACGGGTCTGGATGCTGATGGAAGGGTGAGGGTTTTCTGGTCCTTCTTGGGCAGGGAGATGAGCCTCACAGACTCATGTTATCTTTCCTTTCTGTTTCCTTCCTCTAAGATGAAGCGTGCTGGAACCACTGGGTCAGCCCGAGGCATGGCCCTTTATGAGGAGGAGGTGAGCACTGAGTGGGTATCGAAGCCACAGTCGGGGTCCACCATCTCTTTCCTCTCTTGCCTAGCGCCTTCCTTCTTTCTCCTAAAGCCACTTGCCTATCAGTTAACCACAAGAGGGGTACCCTTGTGCCCGAGGCATTAGAACACGAGACCCAGGGGATGCTCCTCCCACCTGGAGCCCCCACCTTGGGCGGGGGCCCACCCCACCCTCTCACCCCCAGGACACACCCTCGAGTCCCCCTGCTTGTTGGCTAAGCTCTGCTGGAGAGCGAAGTCACTCTCCCTCTGTCCGTGGGGACGTGGAGGCCGGGGTTGGACTACACCTCTGCAGTCTTTGCCCAGGTCCCTCATGCGACCCCAGGGACTCTAACTGTGAGAAGACTGGTTGACTGTGACAAATCTGAGCTCAGTCAGACTGGAAGCAGGGTCCAGCCCCACCTATGGTCACTCAGGGCTCTGCCCATGTCTAACAGTAAAGTTCCCACCCTCATGTGCCTTGGACTTTCACCCACGTTGGTATCCCTGCTTGCTGGACCCAGGAGACCAGGGGGCATCTGCTGTCCATGGTGCTGAGCACACTGGGGAGGGCCAGCTCTTCCTCCTCTCCACAGACTCCTCCCTAACACTAGCCATCCATCCAGTCGCCTGGCCCCCTCTCCTTCCTAGACTGATACACCCTATTCTCCTACTGCAGCAGGTGGAACGTATTGGTGACATAGAGGAACGTGGCAAGATCCTGGTGTCCCTCATGTACAGCACACAGCAGGGAGGCCTCATCGTGGGCATCATACGCTGCGTGCACCTGGCCGCCATGGACGCCAATGGCTACTCAGATCCATTCGTCAAACTGTGAGTCACTGGGACTCTGAGTGGACCCCAGAGGGGGTCCTAGATCCTTGCAAAGGGAGAACTAGAGAGCTTCCCCAAGATGATTGAACACTGGGGCCCAGAGAAGGAAATGAGCCTGTCCAAGGTCATACCGCGAGACGGTGCCCAGAACTGGCTAGAGTGTGAGTCTGACATCTGATATGATCAGATTGGTGTGTCATTTGCCCATATGAGGAGTTTTGTGGCTCTGTCCCCTCCAGTGGGACAAAGGCCAGCGGCAGGGTTGCAGTGACCCCATTTGGAGCCCCCTCGAATCAGCAACATGTCCCTCCAGCAGTCCAGAGCCCCACCGCCAAAGAAGCAATCTGGCTTTTTCCAGTGCAAATCTGGAAATGTTTAAAGAAAAGACCTTACTTTGAGTTATTCCCAGGAACTCCACCATGGGGAGTCAGAGAGTCGTGTTATCTGTGTTAGTCCAGAGCCTCTGGAATGATGCCAACATGGGGTTCGGCAGACCAGGGCTTCACTAGCCGCAATGCCTGAAGCAGGGAGACGGGAGAGCTGCTAGACCGCCATGCGAGTCTGACTCACGTGAGCAGAGGGGAGAGACGGGCCAGGGGAAGCATCATGGATGCAAGTTCAGCAAGGCCATCAGAGTCCTCAAGGCCCAAAGCAGCCACCAGACAAGTCCCGTGTCTCCTAGGAACAAGACTCCCATAATATTCCTGCCAACTTCAGCCATCAGCCCAGAGCGGGGCCACGACACAAACATGGCTAGGTTTCCAGGGGCAGCAGCTGAGACCTCGGTCAGCAGTGCTGGAGCTGGAGGTCCGCCCAGCACATCCTCACGGCCACCACTGAATCAGACATGGTTCCACTCCCATCTCTGCCAGCTCCCAGCTGTATAACTGTAAGCAAGTTATCCTAACCTCGAGTTCTTCCTGGACACAGTGGAGAGAGTAGTGCCACTTATGTCCAGGAATGGGCACAAGGCAAAAGGTTCAAACAAGATCTCACGTGGAAAGCAATGCTAAATGTGTCTGGTATAGTAATATTTGCCCTACTCTCAGTAGACTTCTGCATTGTCTTGTGGCAGCCAAAGGTGTGTTTCTATGGATATGATTGAAAGCTTGGGCTCTGGATCCAGACTGCCTGGGTTTGAATCTTAGAGCCCATAGTCTGCAATATTCTCTCGCTGTGTGACCTTCAGCTAGTGCCTTTACATCTCTGGGCCTCAACGTCCTCATCGGTAAAATGGGAAGAGTAGGTTCTGCCCTCCAAGAAGCAGCCTCCAGGGCTAAATGAGATGTACAGGAGATTTATTGGGGGAAAATGTCTGTGAAGAAAAATTGAGAGGGAGCCAGCGGAGGACCATAGGGATAGCAGGTGGAGTAGAGGAGGGGGCTGGGAGGATGGTTGGGCAGGAAGAATGTTAGACTGCAGTACAGTTCTGACGAAGTTTCGGCCCAGGTGATGGGGAATGCTTGAGCGCAATGTTGCTCGTTGCAGGAGCCCTGCGTCTCCCAGCAGTGGGACTGCCTGCTGGCCCTGCTGGCCCTGCTGGCCCAGGTGCTGGCTGGGAGCCCAGGGCAAGCACAGCCACGGCGAGAACACTGGGGTGAATTCAGAGCCCAGCAACTTGTCAGTCTCTTTTGCCCCCCACGGCTGGAGGTCTGAGAGGAGCGTAGTCATGGGGTCTGGTACACAGTAGGTGCTCATTAAACATCTGCCATTCCAGTTCTAAATCACTACCCCTCCTGTGCCTCCTCGTGGCAGAGAGCGTTTGTTGATGTTCCCTCCAGCCTGGGAGACGTTCCCTCCCCCGGCCTCCCTCTCATAATAGAAGGCAGTGCTCCCTTTAAGGTCATGGCTAAAAAATTAGGCCAGGGTGGACTCTGCTTTGGATTTTCTTCAAATGAGGGTTTAGTAAACAGAAGAACCCATGAGTCGGGATGAATTTGATTTCTAGGAATAACTGGGTTTTGTTTTCTCATATGGGCCAATAAAGAAAATTAGCTCATGGGCCGCTGTTCTGCACTCTGTTACATCCCAGCCACTGGCAAGCTGTTTTTCTTAAGTAATTCTCCCTACCCACCCCCTTCTCCCATCTGCCCAATCGCTGTGGAGGAAGGAACATTGCTGTGCTCACCCAGAAAACGGCTGCCCCGGTGGCCATCGTGGGAAAGCTAACAGGAGGCCATTAATCAATCTAAGATTGAATTAAGATTTGTTTAAAAAAAGATTTTATTTATTTATTTGACAGAGAGAGAGATCACAAGTAGGCAGAGAGGCAGGCAGAGGGAGAGGAGGAAGCAGGTTCCCTGCTGAGCAGAGAGCCCGGTGCAGGGCTTGATCCCAGGATCCTGGGATCATGACCTGAGCCAAAGGCAGAGGCTTAACCCGCTGAGCCGCCCAGGTATCCCTGAATTAAGATTTTTAAAATCAGAATTGTCCTTTATCTTTGCTCAGCACTTCATACTGTTCAGTCCCCGCTTTGTGTCCCCTCTTTAAAATTGTCCTCAAGGGGCACCTGGGTGGCTTGGTCCCTTAAGCATCTCTGCCTTTGGCTCAGGTCATGATCCCAGGATCCTGGGATAGAGCCCCACAGAGGGAATGGGGGTGGGGGGGCCTGCTCAGCAGGGAGCCTGTTTCTCCCTCTCCCTCTACTGCTCCCCCTACCTGTGTGCACGCACGCTCTCTCTCTCTCTCTCTCAAATAAGTAAAAATTAAAAATAAAACAAAATAATAAAATTGTCCTCAAGGACAGTAGGAGGTACAGGCTTCCAGTCGTAGAGTGAATGAGTCATAGGGGTGAAGGCACAGCAGAGGGAATATCATCAGTGGCCTTCCAGTAGTGTTGCGTGGTGACAGATGGTGACCACCCTTGTGGTGAGCACAGCAGAAATGTAGGCTTGTCAAGTCGCTGTGTGTACGCCTGAAACTAATGTAACACTGTCCACTATGCTTCAATAAACATAAATAAGTAAATAAATTATCCTCAAAAGCAGTTCTGTAAGTGAAGGAAAAAAATGTTTGCCTTCTTTACAGATTGGGAAACTGAGGCATGCTGAAGCTACACTTGGGTTCAAAGTTGCACACTAGTGACAGCTTTTTTTTAAAAGATATTTTATTTATTTGACAGAGATCACAAGTAGGCAGAGAGGCAGGCAGAGAGAGAGGAGGAAGCAGGCTCCCTGCTGAGCAGAGAGCCCGGTGCGGGGCTCGATCCCAGGACCCTGGGATCACGACCTGAGCCGAAGGCAGAGGCTTAACTCACTGAGCCACCCAGGTGCCCCATAGTGACAGCTTTAATGAGAGTCCAAGTGTCCCAACAATTAGGTGCTTTTGGCCCATCTTATTTATTTGCCCAGAAAATACTGGTTGAGCACCTACTATGTGCCAGGCATTGTGCTTACACTGGGGAAGAGCTGTCTAGGCAGAGGAAATGGTATGTGCAAAGGTCCTAGGATGGAAAGGAGAGTGAATGGGGAGTGAGGTGAAGAGCATAGCATAAGAGCAGGCTGGGCTAGAGCAAGGACCTAATCATATAGAGCTTTAAAAGCCCCATCAAGGAATTTGAACTTTCCCCTAAGGTCCAAGGGGAGCCACTGAATAGTGTTGAAGAGGACTGATTGTAATCAGATTTGCATCTTCTCCTGTCTGTGTGTACAGTCACCGCTTCCCCAGGACTTGGGGGCATCCTAAAGGGTAATTGTGCCACTCTAGGCACCACCATAGAGGCTTTCGATCTGACCCCTTGGGACTGAGTACTAGCTAAGAGCACACAGACTCCAGAGGCAAGCGCTGGGTTGGTTCTGAGCTGTGTGACCTGAGGCACATGTCTCAACTTGTCTGGATGCTCAATTTCCTTGCACGTGAAATGGGGGGTTGTAGATCTACCCACGAGGGTTTGTTGGGAATGAACCATCCCGCAGGTTCTTAGTGCAGCGCCTGGCAGCTCTGCCCTAACGCGCATCGCTGTTAATGTTGATTCACGTCCTGATTTGTGCAGTGATTCTCCAGGCACGGGAGGGAGCCTTTGGGGTCAAGAGGCTGATCTTATTCATTAAACTTCCCTCGCAATAGCATCTCTGTCTCCTCTCAGCTGGCTGAAACCGGACATGGGAAAGAAAGCCAAACACAAGACTCAAATAAAGAAGAAGACCTTGAACCCTGAGTTTAATGAGGTAAGGCTGCCCCACTTTTGTCATGCTCTGGGATATTTCCCGTGTGTGAGGCAGGAATAAGCTCCCTACTGGAATGTTATAATTCACATCAAAACAGTTTTCTGTCGAGGCGCCTGGGTGGTATAGTCGGTTGAGCGTCCGACACTTGGTTTCAGCTCAGGTCACGATCTCATGGTTGTGGGATCGAGCCCCGCGTCGGCTCCCTGCTCAGTGCGGAGTCTGCTTCAGATTCTTTCTCCCTCTCTGTTGCCCCGCTGCCCCTCCCCATTCATGCTCTCTCTCTCTCTCTTTCAAATGAATAAATAAAATGTTTTTTAAAAAAGCTTTCTCTTATAGGTCCACTTGAATTATTTAAAGGATAGATAATGAGTTCCTTGTCACCCGAGGGAATCAAGCCTAAGACAAAAGCCTATAGATTAGGCATGTCATAGAAGAAGCTGCATTTGGAGACATATTGAATGAAATCATGTCCAAGATCTAGTAGTCTGTGGTCCTGAAATTTGGGGAAATAAATAGGGATAGTGATGACTTTTACCAGTCACCCAGTTGGCACTGCCTCCTCTCTCTCCCTCACTCCCCATGTCCATCCTGGGTATCAAGCCCTGCTAAGGCCACTCTCTACATACTGTGCCCCTTCCTGTTGTCTCACTGTCACTTGGCTGGCATTTCACATCTGGACTATTGCAGTAGACTCCTGACTCACTTTCCTTGTGTTTGGCCCATCCTCATATAAGCATGAGCTTTCTGAAGAATGAATCTGAATTTTTCATCCCCATTACTTAACCCAGCAGTGGCTCCTTAACTTCTTAGTGTGACAGTCAAGCCCTTTCAAACTCATGTCCCCATTTCACCCTCCCCTCCTCAAGTCACCCTAACTTCGCGCAGGTCCTTGGTACATCTCTTAGCCTTTGCGCCTGCTGCTCCCTTTTCCTGGACTTCCGTCTCTCTCTCTCTCCCTCTCTGGAAGACTCCTAGTCATCCCTTAAGAGTCAGTGTGTGAAAACCCCTGCAGGGTTCACGTGTTCCTGCATGTCATGCTGTCCCCCTGGATTTCTGTTATTTGTTGACAAGCGGTCAGATCCTAGGGGTCCAGAAATATCTGTTGAATGTAACGATCTGACATCAGATCAGTCAGCTGGCATTGTTTTTTACCCAAATGTTGGAAAGTGGGCCAAGAAAACTACAATACAGTGTGCTTTGTGTTCATTTTGCTTTTGAAATGTATATGCCCATATGAGCGTGCATGGAGTATATTCTTTGTAAACAGAGCTCAGAGCATCACTGGCCAGTAGTTCAGTGCATCCTATCCCCAGGTCCCTCTTTCAGCGGACCCCTCATGTCCCAACTCTGACTCCTGAATTTTGAGTAAGGAGCTAATGACTGCTGTCCTGTCCTACCCGCTCCTGGAGTCTGAACAAGTCACTGAAGAAGAAATCCAAAGAGCCAGTAAGCCTCATTAGCAATAGAGAAGATAGGAAACAAGGCCAGACACAAGATCTCATCACAAACAGGCACAAAAATATTATAAAATGTTGGTACCCGGTGTTGGTGAGCCTGTGGGGAAATGTATGCATCATGGGTTAGACCAAACTGGTCCAACTTCCTAAAGGATGTTTGTCAAACTGTTGTCAAAAAGCCCAAAATCCTTAACATTTTATAATTTAAATACCATTTATTTGAGGAACAGGTAATATAATCACATATCTGAAAATTCCAAAAGTACCAAGGGATGTCCAGTCAACAGTCCTCCTCCTTTCCCAGCCTCTATCACCTACTTCTCTTCTTCTGAAAAGGAGCTATACTATCCACTTCCAGGATCTATAAACATACTAGACAAACAAGAAGAGGGCCGGCTTTCTTACTGGCCACAAATGGCATCGTGGTGTACATCACAGCTCTCTATCTTAGAACCTTACAAACTCAGAGATACCCGTCTCAGAATTTATCCTGAATAAGTTATCATGGATTTGCACAATGACTGAGTTGCAAGTGTGCCCTTCATCTCTGATCGTTAATGGTAGCAGAAAGTTGAAAACAACCACCTCAGTACTTCACTGTTGAGCATTAGGTTAGGGACAGTGACCTAAGCATTACAGGAAACCAGAAAGATATTTGCTAACGTGCTAAGCTGGTTTTTTACGACATGTTATAAAATGGGAAAATAAGGCTCTCATAATGCAGCATGTTCATATTACACTTTTCATAATATTCAAATATTTCATATAATATTCAAATTAATATTCATGTTGACTTTTGAAAACATACATTAATGTGGTCGCACATGGGAGATGTTGACAGTGGCTATTCTGGGGTAGTTAGATGACAGGCTTTGGTGGTTGGGTTTTATTTGATTTTATTTTAGCTTTCTCATTTGTTTTAACAATGAACATGAATGGTGGCGCCTGGGTGATTCAGTGGACTAAAGCCTCTGCCTTAGGCTCAGGTCATGATCCTGGGTCCTGGGATCGAGCCCCACATCGGGCTCTCTGCTCGGCAGGGAGCCTGCTTCCTCTTCTCTCTCTGTCTGCCTCTCTGCCTACTTGTGATCTCTCTCTGTCAAATAAATAAATTTTTAAAAATCTTAAAAAATAAAAAACAATGAACATGAATGCATTTTACAGTTAGGCAGAAAAGTGATGTAAAAAGTCTGCAAACCCAAGCCTCTGTCCTTCATGTCAGTCTCAGGGCCCTCGACTACTCTTGATCTGTAAATGATGGAGAGAGGAAAATCCACTTCAGAAGCGACCAGAACAGAAGGACTGAATTCACGGCCATTTGCCTTCAAGGAAACCTGACCAGGAGCAGTTCTCTTAGAAAAACCCCATCAGCCGTCCTGATTTTAGAGAGTCACTGAAACGTGAATCACGGGTTTTGAGAGACTTTGTTATACAGAGTGTTGAAAGGGGATTTTCAGTCCTGGGGTAAAGGCTCCAGCTGGAGGGTCCCCTTGCTCCCAGGTGCTGGGTTCAAGGGCCTCCCCTTGGTCCCTGAATCCCTAGGGCTCATCCCCTTAGCTTCTAATGCCGAAGGCTCAGGGCCCTCCCACTCACATGTCTTTCTCTGCTGCATGTAGGAGTTTTTCTATGACATCAAACATAGTGACCTGGCAAAGAAGTCCTTGGACATCTCGGTCTGGGACTATGACATCGGCAAGTCCAACGATTACATCGGTGAGTGCTCCCGACTCCCAGAGAAAATCTCCTCCTCCCCAGAGAGAAGAGCCTTGAGGATCCAGGCTTCTCTCAGAGGGTGCAGGGCTCTCCCTGTCTTTTGGTGGCCGTTTCAGCCAAACGCCACCTCGGGACCCGGGGTACCGATCTGGGTCCAGTTTGGGGATGCTTTTATAGGAAAGGGCTTATGAAGCTGGGCGACTGGGTTGTGACTGGTTATTTGCTGAACAGGTAACCAAATCACAGAGGAGATTGTGGTCTGTGGCCCCCAAAAATAGGGTACAAAGGAAGTCCCCTTAATTCATGAGGCCTGGAGGAAGGTTCTAGTTTTCCCAGCCCCCCTTCCAATGATGAGGAAGATCATTCATGAAAGGTGAAGCAGGGAGGGCACTCCAGGCAAGGGTCACAGCATAAGCCAAGGAGTGGAGGCAGGACTGGACAGGGTGGGCAAGCTGACCCTTTAGAAATAGACGAGGGGTACCCAGAAGTAGTGGGAGACAAGTTTCGGTGAGTGGGGTGGTGACTTATAGAAGGTCTTAAAAAAAATGGGACAGTGAAACTAACACATGGTGCTCCCATAGGGAGCCATGGTGGGCTCCTGAGTAGCTGGTGTGCGGGCAGAGAAGGCCAGTAATAATGTCATCACAGCAGCCCTCCGCAGAGAAAGACCGCAGGTGGCTGGAGGGGTAACTGCTTGCCGGCAGCTTTCCCCCAGCTAGACATTAGGATCCAGAACAAGAGTCCCATGCGCCCCTCCACTCTGACCGCCTGCCTCTGTCCCCCCATCTTGCCCTCCAGGAGGCTGCCAGCTGGGGATCTCGGCCAAGGGAGAACGCTTGAAACACTGGTATGAGTGTCTGAAAAACAAGGACAAGAAGATTGAGCGCTGGCACCAGCTACAGAATGAGAACCACGTGTCGAGCGATTAGGATGGGCCCCCAGGTCCCCAGCTCCATGCCCCACCCGTGCCAGGTCACCCGCCAGCCTGACCCTGCCGCCCTTCACACTCTGGCCTCTCTTCTCTCTGCCTCCCCCACCCGTCTCCCTCCCCAAGCCTGCCCTTGAGGTGCCCCCTGACCTTGGGCACTGCTGCCAAAGACCTTTCTTCTCCGTCTGCGATGCTGTGGTGCGGGGTCTGACTGCAGCCCCTCTCTTGTCCCTCCGGGGTGGAGCAGGAGGGAGAGGAAGGCAGAGATTTGTACAAGGAGGCTGGAATTGAACAACCTTTCTGTCTGGGGAAACGGCAAAGGTTCTTCATCATTTAGGACTGTTTTTAGAACCTCCTGGCCTTGAACACACACACACACACACACACACACTCTGCATTTCCTGGGTGGTGTCTGTGTATACACCCTCAGCTGATTAGCAGACTGGAACCAGGTTGCGAGGGCCAGCACTGGGGCAGAGATAGAACCTCCAGGCCCCTGCTGCCCCTCCACACCACACGCCCCGATTGCCAGGAAGACAGACCACCGTGCTTAAACTCCCCGGTGACTAGGAACAGACTCTCCTGGCCCCAGAAGCATCCAGAAATGAACACACAAAGGGGCTTAGTAGCCCCCTCTTTCAGGATGCCCCCTCTGTTAGCTTCCTAGCAGAACCCAACACCCTTTCTCTAGTGTCCCCCCACCCACCGTCCCCCTCCCCGTCCTGTCCTCCTCCCTCCCTTACCCTACATCCCATCAAACTCTCTTTCTCTGCTCCTAGCCCCCCTCTCTCCCTGTCCATCTCTCTCCCCGTCTCCTTTCCCTCTTTCTAGGAGGGTTCAATAGCAACAGCAAAAAATACCTTAAGCCAGCCTCACCCCCTCCCCAGCTTGGCCAGCAAACTCAAACTGCCCCCCCCCTTAGAGTTCCAGTTAGGCCCGCCGTGCTTCTCGACCCCTGCCCATGTCTCCTGGTGGCGGACCCAGGGGTCCCCCCTGCCCCACGCTGGGCCTGCTGCTGGTGCTGTCCCAGGTGCCTGGCGGCCTCCCGCCAGCTGTGTAGATGCCCCTTAGTGGGCTTTCTCGGCCCCTGGGCTCCCCAAGTAGGTGCAAAAGGCAGAAACCAGAGCTCTGGGTCTGGGCGGGGCGGGGAGGCCCCCCCGGGCGCCCTCCAAAGCCCCCAGCCTTCCCCCTCCCTCTGCTCTTAGTTAAGTGAACACACTGCTCTGTCCGTCCCTGGCGCACTCTGCTTCTCTGACTCCCCAGAGCCCTGTCTCTCACGCAGAATCGCCTTGAATGTCTCTGTCCGTGATGCTGTCTCAGTCTGTCTGTCTCCTGCACCCTTTCACCAAGTTTGTCGGGAGCATAAGATGCCATCGTGAATGTACAGCTTCAGAGAGTGACAGATCCTGATGCCAACGGCCATAGTTCCATCATGAATCATGTGGGCTCTCTTCCCCCCAAGTTAAAAAAAATAATAGTAAAAAGGAAGAAAAGGTGATGAGAACGAATGTTACAAATGTGAGGCTGTAGTCAAGGCATCTGTCCCTGCCCCGCGAGAAAGGCTTGTTTTTTCCCGGTTTCCTTTGTCTTCCCCGTGAAAATCACATCCCTCTGTCTGACAGCCCGTTGTGTATAGACGTCATCAGATGGACACGCAAACTCTCACTTTCTCCAAACGCACCTTTTAACCTTTCTCAATCAATGCCCCTGCCCTCAGCTCCCCGCGCAACTCATCGGAAGACTCTGATTTCTTGCCTTGAATAACAATCTTCCAAACACCAAGCTCTTAGCCTTCCCCAAGATGGCCAATGGCTTCCAGGCGGCCATCTTGCCCCCCCCCCGCCCTGTCCCTCTGTCAGTCCCCGTGGCGCCCACTCTTGGCCCACCTCCTTCCCACGGTTCACCCCGAGGAGAAAGCATGCTAGCTGCACTGCTCAAGCCTGACGCTGGTGTTGGCGCTGGAATCAGCATGCAGCAAGCTCACGGTGTCCCCGGACCGGGCGCCTGCTGTCCATAACAAGTGTAACCCCTCCCTGCCTAGAATACACACAGGCCCTCCAGTGCATGCCGAACCACCCACTGCCTTTCTTTGTGATGATGTAGCCAAAAATAAAGTAGGAATATCCAGGAAAAGCTGGTGGCCTGGGTTTTTCCTTTCTGGTTTCTGGAAGTGCTTCCTCCCCATCAGGATGCATGATGCTATTTGGAGAGTCAGCATTTAATGAGCATCTGCTATGTCCCAGCCCTTGGGGTTTCGGCCATGGACAAGGCAGATATGGTCTCTGTCCTTGTTGGCTGACTCCACACCCAGTTAGAAGAATGCTTTTTGCTGATGCCCACCCAACAGGGGGCCAGCATCTCTTCTCCCTTCTTTCTCAACCTTGGGGAAAATCCTGGGTGTCGTGAAATGAGACAATGTCAAGATGCAAAGAGAGAAAAGAGGTGAACGAAGGCCAAGTTCTGTCGACTCGCTTACCTGACAGAGGAATGACCCAAAGCCCAGGGCAGGGAACAACATGGCCAATGGTTCACGGCAGCAATGTCAGGAAAGGAGCTGTTTCACTGGACTCCTGATGCAGTGTCCTTAACATGCTGATTAATAACATCACAGATCATCAATGTCTCCTTTATGTTCTAGCACCTTCCATCCTGCAAGGAGCCTTCACAGATGGCCCTCACCAGTCCTGAATGTGGGCTAAGGAGCTAACCAACTTCCCAGGGGGGTTCTTAATCTCGCCAAGACCTATCCCAAAAGTGTTTAAGCAATTATAGGGAATGTTGGTTACTTCCCAGAAGGAATCATGAGTTTCATCCACCAGATGGCCAATTTAGAGACAAGATCTTTTTCTTATCCCCAAAAGGGTGGTTCTCAATCTTAGGGAAGAAATAGGCCTATTAGAGTCGCCTGTAGAGATTTTCTTTTCAAACTACCCGTGCTCTCCCTGCCACCCCACACCCAGACTCTAACTGTACCCTGGGGACAAGGTGTATATTTGAATATATTTCCTGGTTGATGCCTTGTGCCTCCCACCTCCCTCATGACTTTGCCAACCACTGTCCTAGTCCATCTGTTTTTCCTACGATTTAGCCAGCTGCCAGCAGGTGGAGAGAGGTACCAATTAGGGCTGTGGCGTCCCACCCTCACCCCTGCCCCTCCCAAGGAGTGGCAGGAGGCACTGGTTCCCCTGTGCTCAGGGCAGACATCACTAATCTCTCCCTGCGCTCATAGCAGACATTGCTAATCAATATGGCATCTTCCCCACAGAGCCTGCCAGCAGCCTCTGAATCCTTCTCAACACAGCATTCTATAGGCAGCCACCACCAGTCAGTCATGAACGGATGAAAAGAAAGCTAATATCCATCTCTAAAATGATTGATCTCCTTCCCCAGTATATAGACCTGCCAGAGAAGCCAAGATGAATATACATGAGGAAAGTTTTCAGAACTATCGGTACGCCTAACTTGACTAACGATCTTTTTCTCCCTCGCTGAAATAAAGCACAATGCATGTGGCAGTATAGTGGGGCCCAAAGCACCTGACAATAAAAAAAGCATGCCAGTTTTGTAATCAGTTCCGTCCAGCATTCAAATCCTGACGGGCACTAGTCTCTAGATGTGCAAACTCACTTCTCAGGCTCAGTTTCATCATCTGGAAAATGGGAACAACTAGAAATATTTCCAAGAGGTGAGACGAAGTTGCCGGGGTCTGGTCTCCCACCAGGGCTGATGAAGGTGGGCTCCGGGAAAGGGGAAGATCAAGGGGTTGGGGGTGCCTGGTGAAATCAGTACAAGTGGATTAAAATGCTCCGTGCTGTGGAATCCACTGGGCTGGCCCCTCCTCTGCTGAATCAGGTTTGCCAGGGGCATTGGCCTAACAAGGTTAAATAATACATTTGAACACCTTGGAAACACAAGTCATCGTGCATGTGCGGGACAGTTATAGCTAGCATGGCCCTGGCCCAAACTTGCTGTGTGATCTTGAACACATCACTTGGTCTGCAACTCTTTAGGTAGGACATCAGAGTGTCATGATTCTATAACTTGGTTGCCGAGATGCACAAATGTGCCTTAATTTCCCAATTGTTCAGTAAAGACCTAGACCTTTTTGCTGAGGGCAGGCCCCCTGCCTGGAGACCTGCATTGTCTCTATTGCATAAAACACAAGAATTTCTTGTTGCTGTTTCTCCAAGAGGAACAATAAGTTAAAGCCACCTGCAAAACACGCTGTCATAATTTTAGATTTTTCCAATTGTTTCCTCAGTCGTTTACAGTTGTGTTATTCTTACCCGGTTTGATACAGTGTGTCGTGAAACTTGACTTTACTTCATCTTTCCGAAGATTTCAGTGTTGGTTTTCTAAGGACGATTCTCTTTTATCCTCATGTTGGATCTGTTTATATGTATTCAGTCAACAGTATCATCCACCAAGAGAAGGGGAAGCAGTAAAAGAGAACACGATAATTTATTTGGGGTCTTTGAATTGCACTGCGGGGAGCACAGACCCAGGTAACCGCCTGGGTGTGTCCCCTTGGGGAGTGAGAGCCAGGAGTCTCCACTAGCAAATTGTGCAAGTATTAGGAAATGTACAGACGTAGTTTTCCAGAAATTGTGATTAGAAGATGCAATTACATGATACCATCCATCAGTCTTCTGAGTTCATGAGGTCAGTTACTAGGAAAATATCTTTCACAGATATTTCACAGAGTGGCCAGTTTTTATCCACAATGCAAATGCAGCTGCCCTGTGCTCAGCAGCTCCTGTTTCAAAAACCGGGATGAGGTGCCCGAAATGGGAGTCTCTCACTCAGGGGTTTTACACAGGTTCACAGTATTCATTTCATTGACAAATGCATTTGCCAGAAAGCGTCTGAGAGCAGAGAGAATCTTTGAAATTCACACAATCCAACTGGGAAGCAAAGTGCATGTCACCTAGAAGGAAACCCATCCCCTCTATGGTTACCTTTTCCCTTCCGCATAGGTCAACGTGCTATACAGAAGGAGTGGGAAGTGGCGATAATTTGCTGGTCTGGTTAAAAGAAGGGTGGTTAAGGGGTGCCAGGGTGGTTAAGGGGTGCCTGGGTGGCTCAGTGGGTTAAGCCTCTGCCTTCGACTCAGGTCATGATCTCAGGGTCCTGGGATCGAGCCGGGAGCCTGCTTCCCCCCACCATCCCCGCCTGCCTCTCTGCCTACTTGTGATCTCTCTGTCTGTCAAATAAATAAATAAATAAAATCTTTTAAAAAAAGAAAAGAAAGGAAATAAAGCCTATTAGTCGAAAGGAAAATATATACATAGCAGGATGCTTTAAAAAAAAAAAAAAAAGGACAGAACTCTGTGTGTGAGTGTATGTGTGTGTTAACCTAGACAAATATCTGAGGGGCGCCTGGGTGGCCTAGTGGGTTAAAGCCTCTGCCTTCGGCTCAGGTCATGAACCCAGGGTCCTGGGATGGAGCCCCGCATCAGCTCTCTGCTCCGCCGGGAGCCTGCTTCCTCCTCTCTCTCTGCCTGCCTCTGCCTGCTTGTGATCTCTGTCTGTCAAATAAATAAATAAATAAAATCTTTTTTTAAAAAATCTGAAAAGACCTATACCGAAGTGTTTATAGTGGTTTTTGAGTTTTAGGATCATGGATGGTCTTTATGCTTCTTGCTTTTCTGGCTTCTCTTCCACCTTACAATGTGCATATATTGCTGTAAAGATCATAGGAAACTATAAAACAGTTTGTCAGAAATGGAAAAAAGAGGAAACAGGAGACCATAAATCAGTTTCTAATGACAATTTCTCCTGGGTGATGTGCCGATAGCGGTTAAAAAGCAAGAGTTTCAGGGGCGCCTGGTGGCTCTGGCGGTCTAGTGTCTGCCTTCAGCTCAGGTCATGATTCCCCAGCCCGCCTGGCTCCCTGCTCAGCGGGAAGCCTACCTTGTCCACTGCCCCTCCCCCCAGCTCCTGCTCGCTCCCGCTCTCTCCGTCTCTCTCAAATAAATAAATAAAATCTGAAAAAAAAAAAAAAAGCGCAACAGTTTCAGACTTCAGCCTGATATTCTAGGCTGTTGCATAAACGATAAGGGAGCTGGCAGGGGAGAAGCCATTCAGGGCTGCGCCCAAGTGTTTGCCAAGCTAAGCTCCTCCCTTTCAAGGAAATGAAACTAACTGACTCAGGCAGCGGGATGGGGGAGGCTTCAGTTGTGGCCACACGCACTCCTGTCCCCAACCTGGGAATCATGAGGGAGCTGGAAGAGACCCCCGCCAGGAATCTGGACAAGTTCATTGAAAACCATCTCCTGCCAGACACGAATTTCCGCAGGCAGATCAAGGAAGCCGTTCACATCATCTCCACCTTCCTGAAGGAGAAGTGTTTCCAAGGATTCCCCCACCCTGTGCGGGTGACCAAAGTCATCAAGGTGAGCCCAAACCTCCCTCCCTGGGGAAGGGATGGCTGGATGGGCAATAGGTACATCAGACCTATTGTCTGTCCAGACAGACAGAAACAGGGCAGGTCTTTGGGACTGGCGGTTTCTGACATATCCAAAAAAAAAAAAAAAAAAAAAAAAAAAAAAATCTAACCATAACTTGTTAGAATAGATATTCTGGGGTGAGGACCTACATCTGCAACTTTTAAATAAATACCTGGCTGAAGTTTATGAACCGCTATCCTCAGCCACGTCCATTTCAAAGACAGGAAAACTGAGACCCGGCTCTAGGAAATAATTTGTTAATGAACGGCCAGGCTGGGCACTCACAATTTCTGCAGAATCATGAGCTGTTTAAGACTATACGTCCAGGGGGCTTTAGCCAACAACAACTGTTATTCCGATGATTTTGTGTGGCTACGAAAGTTGTAAGTGTTGCCTTCCGTAAAGTATTTATTCCACAAAAACAGAGCTGGGGATTGCTGAAAGGGGGTCCCGCACGAGCTCTGCTTTTCAACTTCCCTGATGACCCAGGCTTCTCTTTTCTTACTGACATGTAATTAACATACCACGTGATATTAGTTTCAGATACACAATGTATCGATTCGACCATTCTGTATGTTACTCAGTGCTCTTCCGGATAGATGTAGTCACCACCTGTCCCCACACAGTGTTATTACAGTATCACTGACTGTATTCCCTGTGCTGTACTTTTCATGTCTGGGACTTAACTGCATAACCGGAAGTTTGAACTTCTTAATCCCTTTTATTTATGTCGCTCATCCTCCACCCACCCACCTCCCCTCTGGCAACCACCTGTTTGTTCCCTGTATATGAGTCTCTTGTTTTGTTTGTTTAATTTTTTAGATTCCACACATGACTGAAATCATATGACATTTGTCTGGCTTATTTCACTTAGCATGATACCTTCTAGATCCATCCACGTTGTGGCGAATGGCAAGGTGTCATTGTTTTTATGGCTGAAGAATATTCCAGTGTGTGTGTGTGTGTGTGTGTGTGTGTGTGTGTGTGTACACACCACATCTTCTTTATCCATTCATCTATGGATGGATGCTTGGGCTGCTTCCACATCTTGGCTATTATAATCTTACCATAAACATTTTTGTATGTATCTTCTCAAATTAGTATTTTCATTTTCTTTGGGTACATACCCAATAATGGGATTACTAGATCATAAGGCAGCTCTATTTTTATTTTTTTTGAGGAACCTCCATACTGTCTTCCACAGTGGCTGCCCCAATCTCCATTCCCACCCACAGATGGGATCCCTTTTCCCCCCATCCACAGTAGGGACCCACCCTTTCATGGTCTGGTATCATGGTCTGGTTAAGAGTATAAATTTTGAGGGGTTCCTGGGTGGCTCAGTGGTTAGTTAAGCCTCTGCCTTCAGCTCAGGTCATGATCTCAGAGTCCTTGGATCGAACCCCGTTTCGGGCTCCTTGCTCAGTGGGGAGCCTGCTTCCCCACCCACTCTCTGCCTGCCTCTCTGCCTACCTGTGATCTCTGTCAAATAAATAAATAAAAACTTTTTTTAAAAGTATAAATTTTGAAAGCAGATCGCACCTGCTGGCTGTGAGACTTTGAGCAAGTCATTTCACCTCTCTGTGCTTCAGCTTCCTCCCCCACAACTCCCAGTGCCTGGTAGGGCTGTTCAGATTCTACGATGTATGTAAACCACCCAGCATGGGCCAGTCTACACTATAGAATCCTATACACAATAGTAAAGGTTAGGGAGTAAAGAACACAGATGCTAGAATGAGACAGCCAGGGTTTGAATTGCACCTCTGCCCCCTCTTACCAGGAGGCTGGGCTGCTGTACCCCCTCTCTGAGCACTTCGTTGCCACACTTGTAAAGTGGGATCTGATAACAAGAGTACGGGAGTTGCAGAGTCCTGTGGGCATTATGGGAGCTGAGATTGCTGATGCCCTCAGCGCAGAGGCTAAGGCTCAAGAATGTTAGTGATTGTCCTCATCATTTTATATATAGGGAGGCTCTCCTCAATGACGGTTAGTTCTCATTCTCCTCATCTGTTTTAGGGTGGCTCTTCAGGCAAAGGCACGTCCCTCAGAGGCCGATCAGATGCTGACCTTGTGGTCTTTCTTAGCAACCTCGGGAGTTTTCAGGAGCAGCTTTACAAAAGAGGAGAGTTCATCTGGGAAATTAAGAGGCAGCTGGAAGCCTGTCAAAGAGAAGAAGTCTTTGAAGTGCGGTTTGAGGTTGGGAGTCTGCAGTGGGAGAAGCCCCGAGCCCTCAGCTTCTGGCTCACGCACCCCTATCTCCCCAAAGAGGTGGAGTTTGATGTGCTGCCTGCCTTTGATGTCCTGGGTAAGCGCGCACGTGTGCGCACACACACACACACACACACACACACACACATACACACACATGGCTTTCCGCCCTTGTCCTGCATCAAGGCTTCTTTCTTTTTTCATATTTCTGAGCAGAAATCTCCCACAACTGTAGATTCTGACCCTGTCAGGACATCCTGCAAAGTGGGGAGAAGATCTTAGAATGAATGAGGTCATAACCGGCCACAGGGGTGACAGGAAACGGCAAACTGGCACAACTTGGGGGCAAGTCATTTCTCAGGGAATTCCCGTTCGGCTGGCTGCTTGTACTTGGGAATTCTCTGGCTGAAAATGAGGCAGCCTAGGCCCAGCCTAGAGTCAACACGTGAACTGCCTCTTTTACCCCAAACACAGGAGACCTCGCTAAACGCAGCTGAGGGTTGGAATCTCTAGATAATCTGCAGAAACATTTGGACGGGGAGCACCGCCTCGCCTCTCGGAGCTTCGATTCCCCCAGTACAAAACTGGTTAAACCAGGCCAGCGAGGTCATGTACTTCCTTTCAGCATTAAATGGTCATCTGCCTTAAGCTCTTACACAGGGTCTGGCCCATGGGAGGTGTTCAAAAATGTAAGTTCCCCAACTGTGTCCCGAGGCACCCTTGGGGACCACAGTGAAGGAACTCACAGGAGTGAATGGAATAGGGTTAGATTTTAAATTTTGGAGGGAAACACCATGACAGGTGTCGGATGCCGCAGAAACGACAACTGGTCCCTCGTACTCAACTACGTACATAGAACTGGGGTGGGCTTTATTATTGTTGTTTGGGGGGGTTTGTGGTTGTTGGTTGGTTGGTTTTGGGGTTTTGTTTTTTTTTTTTGCTTCTACTTTTGTTTTTGTTTTTGTTTGGTTTGGTTTGGTTTGGCATAGGGGACCTGTGAGAATAATACCAAAACTCTAGAAGCACCTGGAAATGAGAGCGTTTGGGAAATCTTTCCTTGGTGCCATGTCTGGTGTTGGGAGCTGGCATTCCATTGGCTACCCAAAAAATAAGAGGGGGAGAGGGAAGGGGAGGAAGGACGTGCCAGGCTGAGGGAACAGCACAAGCAAAGGTCTGGAGAAGAGGGATCAGGATGATTGGGGGATCTGAAGGATGCTGACGATGAACAGAGGGTAGAGGGCAAGGGGGAGTGGGGAAGGCGAGGAGGGAGGCAGCTAGCTGATCCTGCAGTAGCCTGGACCCTTGGCTGTGGATTTGTCCTGAGCACGTTGGGTAGCTGTGGAAGGGTTTCAAGCAGGGTCAGATTTCTCTTTTAGAATGACGGCCCAGCGATAGTGTGGAAACAGGTGGGAAGAGGGGTAAGACAAGAGGACAGAGACAGCCGATCAACAGTGATAAGCACAGGTTACCCACGGGCACCTGTTGCAGACCAGGCATTGTTCTCTGGCCATGTGTGAGCCCAACAGGGAGCATAAGTACAGAAATAAATGGAATGATACCTGCTGTGACAAAAAACATAAGAGGATTGATACAATGGAGAGCAACAGAGGGCAGAGGGTTTTCTAGGACAGAGTGATGACGGAGGGTCCCCTGAGGAGGTGATATCTGACCTGAGACCCAAGGGATGGGAAGGAACCCACCTGGGGAAGATCTGGGGGTTCCAGCAAGTGCAAAGGCCCTGAGACAGGAATGAGCTTGGTGTATTTGAAGATGAGATAGAAGGCCACGTGGTGTCCATGGCAAGGGAGCAATGTAGGAGGTGAGATGGGAGTGGTGGCAGGAGACAGATCACATCTAGTTTCATAGGGCATTGATTGCAGGGATGCTGGATGTCATTCCAGATGTTGTAGGGAGCAAGAAGCCACGCGCCCAGGTTTTGAAAGGCCTCTCTGGGAGCTGGGTCGAGAATGGGCTGTGAGGGAACCAGTGAGGAGGCTGCTGCCCAGTCCTGGTGGGAGAGAGGGGTGATGGCCGCCTGGACGGGGTGGCAGCAGGAGATCTGGGAGAAGGGAAGGCTGGGGACAGACTCCAGGCCCCCGGGCTCTGGGCCTGCTGCCCCTCCTGCTGTGCCCCACGGCCAGCAAGCTTGTTGCCCCAGAACAACTGAAAGGACCCTAGAGAAGCGCTGACATCTTCAGGTTATGGATTTGTCCCTAACAGGTCAGTGGACCAATAACGGCCAACCTAACCCTGAAATCTACATCACGCTCATTCGAGAGTGCCAGGTGCTGGGGAAAGAGGGTGAGTTCTCCACCTGCTTCACGGAGCTGCAGCGAGACTTCCTGAGGCAGCGCCCAACCAAGGTGAAGAGCCTCATCCGCTTGGTCAAGTACTGGTTCCAGAAGGTATGTTCCTCCCGCTGGTGGGCAGAGGAGGAGGAGGAGGGAGCGAAGGAAACAGGGAGGACTATAGAATGGAGGGAGGGAAGGAGAGGAGAGAGGTGTGGGAAGGGGAGAAGGAGAGGGAGGGAGAGGAAGGAGAGGAAGAGAGAGGGAGGGGAATCAAGAAGGATGAGATGGCAGGAAGGGGAGAGGAAAGGGAGGAGGAGAGGGTATGTGTGGGGAAGGAGGGGCTCCCTGCTCAGCGGGGAGTCTGCTTCTCTCCCTCTCCCTCTGCCTCTCTCCCCAGCTCCTGCTCCCTCTCTTGTGCACACATCTCTCTCCAATAAATAAATAAATAGAATCTTAAAAAAATTAATTAATTAAGGCAAAGCAAGACAATCCTTTATTTGCCAGACATCCTAGCTTGCTGTTCAAGGAAATGGGATCACAGAGGCTGAGCATCTTAGAACTTACTAAAGTGGTTCTTGACAAGTGTAACAACAGCCCCCAAGGATACTGAAAATTCATGAGGACGTTTTTGGTAACCACAGTGATAGGGGGGCAAGGATGCTACTGACAATCAGTGGAAAGAAGCCAGGAATATTAGTTGTTTGACCATGAGCAAGATAGTCCCACACAATAAGGAACTGTCTCTTTCCCTCCATCCCTCCACTCCCTCCCTGCCCCTCCTCCCCTCCCTCTTCTTTCCTGTAAAACAACACAGGAATCCCACCCTACTCTAACTCCACTCACCACCACCATCACCACCTGCAACTTACATGCCACGTTGTTGTGTGTTTCAAGTCTCTATATTTTCAAGTACTGCAAAGCATTTCTGTCATTTTTCCATACCTCAAGCTCATTTCAACTCTATGTGTATTTACCACGTTTTTCACCATCAGCTCTTTCTTATGTCTCTCTCCTTCCTCCTGGGATCAGGTTCTTTCTTCCTGAAGTGTGTCCTGGAAGATTTATTTATCTATCTATTTATTTATTTATTTATTGCTGACAGTCTTCTGATAATGAGCTCTTAGTTTTTGTTTACCTGAAAATGTCTTGATCTTAAACTTCATCGTTGATGGGTACTTTTGCTGGATTGGCAGTCATTTCAGTACAAGGAAATATATTACTCCGTCTTCCAGGGTCACTAGTGAGAAGTCAGTTGTCAGTCTAACCATAGATCCTTTGTAGGTAATCTGTCTTATTCCTCTGGCTGCATTTATATTTTTCTCTTTGTCTTTGATTTTGTTTCATTTCAATGTGTAGTGTCTTTTTTTTTTTAAGATTTTATTTATTTATTTGACAGAGATAGAGAGAGCCAGAGAGCACAAGCAGAGGGTAGCGATGGCAGAGGGAGAAGAAGAGGCAGGCTCCCCTATGAGCAGGGAGCCTGATGCAGGGGTTGATCCCAGGACCCGGGGATCACAACCCGAGCTGAAGGCAGATGCTCAACCAACTGAGCAAGCCAGGTGCCCGTGTCTGAGGTGTCTTAATGATGATTCCTTTTTCACTTCTCCCGCCTGAAGTTCACGGGGTCCTTCACTGGGATTCCTGAATCTGTGAATGGATATCTTTCATCAGTTTTGGAAACTCTCAGCCATTCTCCTAAAACATTGTCTTTTCTCTCTCTTCCTCGCCTCCTGGAACTCCAATTAAATGTATGTTAGACTTCACTCTATCTTCCATTATCTTTATACCCTCTTCCACATTTTCCATCTTCCTGCCTCTCCGTGCTTTATTCGGAACAGTTTATTCTAACATACTAATTCATTAATTTCCCCCTTAAGTGTATCTAATTTGCAGTTGAGTTATTAATTACAGTTTTTGTAAAGTTTTGTTCAACAATTTCAATTTTATTCTCTTTCAAATATGCTAAGTTACTTCTCATGGCTTCTAATTTCCTGTAGTTCAAGCTCTACTTTTATTTCTGTAAACAGAATATTTCTAGTTGTTTTAAAGTCTCTATGTGATTCTTCAATATTTAAAATTTTGTGGACTTATTACTATTTTCACTTTTTTTTTTTTTTGATGGTTATTACTCTTGGTGTCTTATTTCCTTGTGTGCCTGGTTATTTCTGTGCCAGTCCTGGTACTTGAAAAGTACTTCTGAAATCATTTGAGGCTTTGGGTTTCATATCTTATTCCAAAGGGAATTTTGTTTGGCTCTTAGGAATTCTACAAGTTCTTCTTCTCAGTTAATTTTCACAGTATCCTTATGGGCTTGGTGCTACGATGACCCTTCATCGGGCGGGTTTGAAAAACGAGGCTTCATGAGTCTAAGTTGTCTTCCTGGAATTGGACACCAATGGAACCAAGACTCAAACCCACATCACTCAGAATCCAGAGCCCAAGCTCTTAGCCCAGGAGCGAGTAAACATTTTTCCATAATGCCCTAGGTAGTAAATATTTTAGACCTCGTGGGCCACATAGTCTCTGTCACAACTACTCAAGTCTGTATTATGGAAGCAGCCTAGACTCCATGGGAATGAATGGCCGTGGCTTTGCTCCGCGGAAATGTTATTTACAAAAGCAGATGACAGGCTGGATTTGGCCTCTGGGAAATGTGCTTTCCGCCCCAGCTGGATAAGTGCATGTTTCTGATTCCTTTTCCTCCTCTCAGTGTAAGGAGAAGCTTGGGAAGCCACTGCCGCAGCAGTATGCCTTGGAGCTCCTGACAGTCTATGCCTGGGAGCAGGGCAGCAAGGAAACAGAGTTCAGCACCGCTCAGGGATTTCAGACCGTCTTGAAATTAGTCCTGAACTACCAGCAGCTCTGCATCTACTGGACAAAGTATTACAACTTTGAAAACCCGACTATTAGACGATACCTGGAGAGGCAGCTTGCAAAACGCAGGTACTCTATCTCCACATGGGTCAGCTTCCCCACGTAAATGAGCCCCTAGGTGTAGGCGTGGCTCCTTGGCAATGAGGGCTCCTAGTTTGCTGGTCCTTTTCTGTGACCAGCCATTGTGCTGAGCCTTTTCCTGCTGCCATCTGATTTAAACAACAACCTCCAACCCTGTGAGGCCTGCCTCTCCATACCTACAGTACGGATGGGTAAACTGAAGTTCTGAGGGGTAAGGAGCTACGCTTAACAGAATATAAGTGGAAGAGCTGAAATTTGAACTAAAATAGCAACAGCTGGAGTGATGATCCTAATTGCTCCCGGGGATGAAGGGCTTGCTGTAAGACTAACGCCCCAGGAAATAGCACCCTGCTCCTGTCCTGAGTCCGTGTCAAGCTGGTGTTTTGCCCTGCTGGGAGCTTCTGAATCCCCCAGACACCGGCCCTGGTTTGTCACCCATCCCTCTCTCACTGTTTCTCTCCAGGCCTGTGATTCTGGACCCGGCTGACCCGACGGGAAATGTGGCGGGTAGAGACTCATACCCCTGGCGGCGGCTGGCAGACGAGGCCAGGGCCTGGCTGAGCTACCCATGCTTTAAGAAAGGAGATGGGTCTCCAGTGGGCTCCTGGGACGTGCCTGTGAGACCTTCTGCTTCCTCCCTGTTATCCTCCCCCCACCCCCTCTACACAGCATGGGCCATGTGAGACTGATGCATTCTAATGTACTTGTAAGCGACTATGGTCATTATCTGGCGTGTACTGACCTCTCATTACCTTCTAAGTCCTGTGTGGGGCATTTCGCATGTTTTGTCCCATCTCTAACCTCCCATCGTGTCCCTTGAGATAGGCATGTCCTACTCTCCCCATGTCCCAGGTGACGAAGCAGGCTTAGAGCAGTCAAGTGACCTTCATTCTCTCCAGAGAAAGTGTTCTTTGCTCGAACTCATATCCATAGGGTCTCAGGCTGTGCTCCATAGTTTCTGTCATCTTGGCCCCATTCAGAGGGTTCCTGGGATGTGCATATCCCTGGTCCAGACTTCACTCTTCAGTTAACATGACCCTGGCCAGGGGCCACTCTGTCAGCAGCCCCAGCGGGCTCATTCCTCTATGAATAAGAATAAATCCTAACAACCGCCACTTACTGAATACTTGCTTCGGGCTCAGGTTCTGTCCTAAAAGCTCCCTTATTTCATTAAATCATCACAACACCCTTTGAGGTGTGTGTGTGTGCTACTCCCAATCTTACATACGAGAAAAGGAGATGTGAAGTCATCTGCTCCAGGACATTTATCTAGGGAGCGGTAGAGCTGGGATCTGAAGTGAGTGACCCCAACGCCAGTGCTCGGCACCCCCGTGCTCGCCCTGGCAGGGAGTGGCCTTCAGAGTTGCCCTGCCCCGGTCTGGGGGTGGTCAGATCCGTCCCTGCATGTGGGCAAGTCAGGAAGGGGCATAGCCTTGAACATGGGGTTTGCTGTAGTCGAGGCAAGCCTCAAGGGGCTGACTGCTGGCATCTGTCTGCTGACCCCCATCTCAGCAGCTGAGACTTCTTTGTCCTTCCTCAAGAGGGATCCGGGGGGCCCTGTCTCACAGTATGCACCCTAACTGCTCACGGAGACCCAGCGCCGAGGTGGAAGGATCGGTTCTCCCGGGTGACCGTGCGCTTTACGCTTTCAGCTTGCGGAAGACATCGAAGATAGCTGGGCAACTCGTGAGCACAGGATGTATTCTCCCGAGGCTTATGGATGGCACCCTGTAGTTGCTGGGAGGAGCCTCAGTGCAGCCATGATGCAGTCCACTGCCCCGAAGGAAGAAGACTGGGCGTGTGCCATCCTCTGAGCACCAGTGAGCCTTACGGGGAAGGGCTCCAGAATCATCCAGCCCTGCCCCCTCATCTCAGGGGTCGGGGGAGGTCCCTTGATCCAGAGGGCAGAAGACGACTCCGATCCCAACAGTGAATTGGTGTTAGACCTGAGACGGGGATTCAGGCTTCCTGACCGCCGACCCTTCCCCTGTTCTGTGCTCCTCCTCCTCTCAGCACTGATTTCCCTGCAGCCTCACCTGCCCCAGCCTGGTCTCTGACCATCATCTCCGGGAGACAACCAGAGAGCCTTAGCTTTCTTCTGTGTTCCTGGTGCGGGGCCTGCTGTCCAATTTATCGTCAGTAACAATAAAAAGATCAGCAAATACCGTGTGTTGGGTGTTTATTAACTGCAAGTCCCATGACCAAGAGCTATATATCTGCATATTATAGGTGTGCGTATATAAACCGATACAACTTGAAATATGTATTGAGCACCTACTATGTTCTGGGCTCTGGGATCCCTGCCTCCTGGTCCGATGTTTGCATGTACTGACTTTTAATAGCGGATCCTTTTGGATCCTTCTAACTTTCAGAAGGATCTAAGACTGGCCTCTTTGATTCATCCCGTCTACATTTCTGATTATTTATGGGGGAGAAGTTTCAGAACTGCCCTGTCTGATGCAGTAGCCCTGAGTCCCACGTGGCTCCCTGGGCACTGGAAATGCAGCTGGTCCAATTCCAGATGTGCTGGAGGGAGTTTGTTAAACACATGCCTGGTTTCAGACACTTAGCACACACACGCCGAAAAGAAGAATGTTGCATTCCTTTTTTTTTAAGACTATTTATTTATTTGAGAGAAAGAGAGAGAGCATTAGTGGGGGGGGCTTCAGAAGGAGGGGGAGAAACAGGCTCCCTGCTGAGCGGAGAGCCCGATGTGGGGCTCGATCCCAGGACCCCAGGACGGCGACCTGAGCCAAAGCAGACCCTTAACCCACTGAGCCACCCAGGCGCCCCAAGAATGTCACATTCTTTTTTTTTTTCCCATTTTATTTATTTTTTCAGCGTAACAGTATTCATTCTTTTTGCACAACACCCAGTGCTCCATGCAAAACGTGCCCTCCCCATTACCCACCACCTGTTCCCCCAACCTCCCACCCCTGACCCTTCAAAACCCTCAGGTTGCCCCAACCTCCCACCCCTGACCCTTCAAAACCCTCAGGTTGTTTTTCAGAGTCCATAGTCTCTTATGGTTCGCCTCCCCTCCCCAATGTCCATAGCCCGCTCCCCCTCTCCCAATCCCACCTCCCCCCAGCAACCCCCAGTTTGTTTTGTGAGATTAAGAGTCATTTATGGTTTGTCTCCCTCCCAATCCCATCTTGTTTCATTTATTCTTCTCCTATCCCCCTACCCCCCCATGTTGCTTCTCCACGTCCTCATATCAGGGAGATCATATGATAGTTGTCTTTCTCCGATTGACTTATTTCACTAAGCATGATACGCTCTAGTTCCATCCACGTCGTCGCAAATGGCAAGATTTCATTTCTTTTGATGGCTGCATAGTATTCCATTGTGTATATATACCACATCTTCTTTATCCATTCATCTGTTGATGGACATCTAGGTTCTTTCCATAGTCTGGCTATTGTAGACATTGCTGCTATAAACATTCGGGTACACGTGCCCCTTTGGATCACTATGTTTGTATCTTTAGGGTAAATACCCAGTAGTGCAATTGCTGGGTCATAGGGTAGTTCTATTTTCAACATTTTGAGGAACCTCCATGCTGTTTTCCAGAGTGGTTGCACCAGCTTGCATTCCCACCAACAGTGGAGGAGGGTTCCCCTTTCTCCGCATCCTCTCCAGCATCTGTCATTTCCTGACTTGTTAATTTTAGCCATTCTGACTGGTGTGAGGTGATATCTCATTGTGGTTTTGATTTGTATTTCCCTGATGCCAAGTGACGTGGAGCACTTTTTCATGTGTCTGTTGGCCATCTGGATGTCTTCTTTGCAGAAATGTCTGTTCATGTCCTCTGCCCATTTCTTGATTGGATTGTTTGTTCTTTGGGTGTTGAGTTTGCTAAGTTCCTTATAGATTTTGGATACTAGCCCTTTATCTGATATGTCGTTTGCAAATATCTTCTCCCATTCTGTCAGTTGTCTTTTGGTTTTGTTAACTGTTTCCTTTGCTGTGCAAAAGCTTTTGATCTTGATGAAATCCCAATAGTTCATTTTTGCCCTTGCTTCCCTTGCCTTTGCCGTTGTTCCTAGGAAGATGTTGCTACGGCTGAAGTCGAAGAGGTTGCTGCCTGCATTCTCCTCAAGGATTTTGATGGATTCCTTTCTCACATTGAGGTCCTTCATCCATTTGGAGTCTATTTTCGTGTGTGGTGTAAGGAAGTGGTCCAATTTCATTTTTCTGCATGTGGCTGTCCAATTTTCCCAGCACCATTTATTGAAGAGGCTGTCTTTTTTCCATTGGACATTCTTTCCTGCTTTGTCGAAGATTAGTTGACCATAGAGTTGAGGGTCGATTTCTGGGCTCTCTATTCTGTTCCACTGATCTATGTGTCTGTTTTTGTGCCAGTACCATGCTGTCTTGATGATGACAGCTTTGTAATAGAGTTTGAAGTCCGGAATTGTGATGCCACCAACTTTGGCTTTGTTCTTCAATATTTCTTTGGCTATTCGAGGTCTTTTCTGGTTCCATATAAATTTTAGGATTATTTGTTCCATTTCTTTGAAAAAAATGGATGGTATTTTGATAGGGATTGCATTAAATGTGTAGATTGCTTTAGGCAGCATAGACATTTTCACAATATTTATTCTTCCAATCCAGGAGCATGGAACATTTTTCCATTTTTTTGTGTCTTCCTCAATTTCTTTCATGAGTACTTTATAATTTTCTGTGTATAGATTCTTAGTCTCTTTGGTTAAGTTTATTCCTAGGTATCTTATAGTTTTGGGTACAATTGTAAATGGGATTGACTCCTTAATTTCTCTTTCTTCAGTCTTGTTGTTGGTGTACAGAAATGCAACTGATTTCTGTGCATTGATTTTATATCCTGACACTTTACTGAATTCCTGTACAAGTTCTAGCAGTTTTGGAGTGGAGTCTTTTGGGTTTTCCACATATAGTATCATATCATCTGCGAAGAGTGATAGTTTGACTTCTTCTTTACCAATTTGGATGCCTTTAATTTCTTTTTGTTGTCTGATTGCTGAGGCTAGGACTTCTAGTACTATGTTAAATAGCAGTGGTGATAATGGACATCCCTGCCGTGTTCCTGACCTTAACGGAAAAGCTTTCGGTTTTTCTCCATTGAGAATGATATTTGCGGTGGGTTTTTCATAGATGGCTTTGATAATATTGAGGTATGTGCCCTCTATCCCTACACTTTGAAGAGTTTTGATCAGGAAGGGATGCTGTACTTTGTCAAATGCTTTTTCAGCATCTATTGGGAGTATCATATGGTTCTTGTTCTTTCTTTTATTAATGTGTTCTATCACATTGATTGATTTGCGGATGTTGAACCAACCCTGCAGCCCTGGAATAAATCCCACTTGATCGTGGTGAATAATCCTTTTAATGTACTGTTGAATCCTATTGGCTAGTATTTTGGCGAGAATTTTTGCGTCTGTGTTCATCAAGGATATTGGTCTGGGGGCACCTGGGTGGCTCAGTGGGTTAAGCCGCTGCCTTCAGCTCAGGTCATGGTCTCAGGGTCCTGGGATCGAGTCCCACATCGGGCTCTCTCCTCGGCGGGGAGCCTGCTTCCCTCTCTCTCTCTCTCTGCGCCTGCCTCTCTGCCTACTTGTGATCTCTCTCTGTCAAATAAATAAAATCTTAAAAAAAAAAAGGATATTGGTCTGTAGTTCTCTTTTTTGGTGGGATCCTTGTCTGGTTTTGGGATCAAGGTGATGCTGGCCTCATAAAATGAGTTTGGAAGTTTTCCTTCCATTTCTATTTTTTGGAACAGTTTCAGGAGAATAGGAATTAGTTCTTCTTTAAATGTTTGGTAGAATTCCCCTGGGAAGCCGTCTGGCCCTGGGCTTTTGTTTGTTTGGAGGTTTTTGATGACTGTTTCAATCTCCTTACTGGTTATGGGCCTGTTCAGGTTTTCTATTTCTTCCTGGTTCAGTTGTGGTAGTTTATATGTCTCTAGGAATGCATCCATTTCTTCCAGATTGTCCAATTTGTTGGCGTAGAGTTGCTCATAGTATGTTCTTATAATTGTCTGTATTTCTTTGGTGTTAGTTGTGATCTCTCCTCTTTCATTCATGATTTTATTGATTTGGGTCCTTTCTCTTTTCTTTTTGATGAGTCTGGCCAGGGGTTTATCAATCTTATTGATTCTTTCAAAGAACCAGCTCCTAGTTTCATTGATTTTTTCTATTGTTTTTTTGGTTTCTATTTCGTTGATTTCTGCTCTGATCTTTATGATTTCTCTTCTCCTGCTGGGTTTAAGGTTTCTTTCTTGTTCTTTCTCCAGCTCCTTTACGCGTAGGGTTAGGTTATGTACTTGAGACCTTTCTTGTTTCTTGAGAAAGGCTTGTACCGCTATATATTTTCCTCTCAGGACTGCCTTTGCTGTGTCCCACAGATTTTGAACTGTTGTGTTTTCATTATCATTTGTTTCCATGAATTTTTTCAATTCTTCTTTAATTTCCTGGTTAACCCATTCATTCTTTAGAAGGATGCTGTTTAGTCTCCATATATTTGGGTTCTTTCCAGCTTTCTTCTTGTGATTGAGTTCTAGCTTCAGAGCATTGTGGTCTGAAAATATGCAGGGAATAATCCTAATCTTTTGATACCGGTTGAGACCTGATTTGTGACCCAGGATGTGATCTATTCTGGAGAAGGTTCCATGTGCACTAGAGAAGAATGTGTATTCTGTTGCTTTGGGATGAAATGTTCTGAATATATCTGTGATGTTCATCTGGTCCAGTGTGTCATTTAAGGCCTTTATTTCCTTGTTGATCTTTTGCTTGGATGATCTGTCCATTTCAGTGAGGGGAGTGTTCAAGTCCCCTACTATTATTGTATTATTATTGATGTGTTTCTTTGATTTTGTTATTAATTGGTTGATATAGTTGGCTGCTCCCACGTTAGGGGCATAGATATTTAAAATTGTTAGATCTTCTTGTTGGACAGACCCTTTGAGTAGGATATAGTGTCCTTCCTCATCTCTTATTATAGTCTTTGGCTTAAAATCTAATTGATCTGATATAAGGATTGCCACCCCAGCTTTCTTCTGATGCCCATTAGCATGGTAAATTGTTTTCCACCCCCTCACTTTAAATCTGGAGGTGTCTTCGCGTCTAAAATGAGTTTCTTGTAGGCAACATACTGATGGGTTTTGTTTTTTTATCCATTCTGATACCCTGTGTCTTTTGATTGGGGCATTTAGCCCATTAACATTCACGTAACTATTGAGAGATATGAATTTAGTGCCATTATTAGCCTGTAAGGTGACTGTTACTGTATATTGTCTCTGTACCTTTCTGATCTACTACTTTTAGGCTCTCTCTTTGCTTAGAGGACCCCTTTCAATATTTCCTGTAGAGCTGGTTTGGTGTTTGCAAATTCTTTCAGTTTTTGTTTGTCCTGGAAGCTTTTGATCTCTCCTTCTATTTTCAATGATAGCCTAGCTGGATAGAGTATTCTTGGCTGCATGTTTTTCTCGTTTAGTGCTCTGAATATATCATGCCAGCTCTTTCTGGCCTGCCAGGTCTCTGTGGATAAGTCTGCCGCCAATCTAATATTTTTACCATTGTATGTTACAGACTTCTTTTCTCTGGCTGCTTTCAGGATTTTCTCTTTGTCACTAAGACTTATAAATTTTACTATTAGGTGACGGGGTGTGGACCTATTCTTGTTGACTTTGAGGGGGGTTCTCTGCATCTCCTGGATTTTAATGCTTGTTCCCTTTGCCATATTAGGGAAATTCTCTCCAATGATTCTCTCCAATAGACCTTCTGCTCCCCTCTCTGTTTCTTCTTCTTCTGGAATCCCAATTATTCTAATGTTGTTTCGTCTTATGGTGTCACTTATCTCTCGAATTCTCCCCTCATGGTCCAGTAGCTGTTTGTCCCTCTTTTGCTCGGCTTCCTTATTCTCTGTCATTTGGTCTTCTATATCACTAATTCTTTCTTCTGCCTCATTTATCCTAGCAGTGAGAGCCTCCATTTTTGATTGCACCTCATTAATAGCTTTTTTGATTTCAACTTGGTTAGGTTTTAGTTCTTTAATTTCTCCAGAAAGGGCTTTAATATCTCCAGAGAGGGTTTCTCTAATATCTTCCATGCCTTTTTCGAGCCCGGCTAGAATGTTCAGAATCGTCATTCTGAACTCTTGATCTGACATATTACCCATGTCTGTGTTGATTAGGTCCCTAGCCTTCGGTACTGTCTCTTGTTCTTTTGTTTGTGGTGATTTTTTCCGCCTTGTCATTTTGTCCAGATAAGAGGATATGAAGGAGCAAATAAACTACTAAAAGGGTGGCAAAGACCCCGGAAAAATGCGCTGTAACCAAATCAGAAGAGACCCCAAATTGTGGGGGGGAGAAAGGGGATAAAAACAGGTTCTTTCAGAAAGTGGTTGATTTTCTGTTTCTAGAGTTCTGTTCTTCTTCTCTTCGCTCTCCCGTTGGATTTGTAGGTGTTTGCAATGTTTAGATAAGCTATCGAGCTGATCTCCTGCTACCTGATGTAGTCTCAGGCTGCTACTTCTCCGCCATCTTGACTCCTCAGAATGTCACATTCTTGACAACTGATCATGTTTTATACTGATTGCATGTTGAAATGACAAAACTTTTTGAGATATTGAGTTAAATCAAAGCAGACTTCTCTGTTTCTTTTTGCTTTTTACCACGGCTCCTAAAAATGTTAAAATTATACCCTGCGGCACACCTTTGATTTCTATATATTCCACAGCTCTGTCCCAGAAGGTGACTCGCAGGATTCAAGAGTACACTAGGCCATCAGACATCACCACACTGTTTCATCCTTGGTACCAATACCAGCATTTCATTTACAAGGCTCGAAATATTAAAACAACAACAACAACAACAACCCAGGACCAAGCATGCTCTTGTCATCTCGGTCGCTGGTCACCTCAAGTGGCTGACCAAGTCTTGGGCTTATCCATCTTCCTACTCCTGCTTTTAAGTCTCCAGCATCCCTGTGAGTTGGGTTTTGTTCTTGTTGCCATAATAACACACTGAGGTCAGGGCAATTGCTTGGGTTCACCTGGCAAGTGAGAGACAGAGCCTGAACTCGAACCCTAGTCCTTGCTTGGGATCTCATGCCCTTGATCACTGCTGCATGGTCTTAATGCATCTTCGTTCCCCACTCTGGTGACCCCGAGAAGACACCTAGCCCAGGGAGCTCCCAGGAGAGGGAGTCCCAGCTGCTGCCCTTCCAAATCCATCCACACGCTGACAGCCAAGTCACCCCGCACATGGGCTGCTTAGTGAGGCAGGGGCACTAAGACAGCCCTGTTCCTGGGAGACATGGAGCTCCTCTGACAAGTCACGGGGCTAAAGGACTCCCCACTGGTCTTGCTGACCTTCTCTAGACTGCAAAGTCAGCTTTTCTAACTTCTTGCCTTTGTTCAGAGTCAGACTCAGACTCAATCAATCAAGGCCTACCCACTTTCCCGGAGGCTTCCATCTTCCTCCTCAATTTCTCTTGCACATTTAATCCTACATCGGCTTCATGGAGTTACCAAGACCACCAGGTTTATACCCAAAGAATACAAAAACACTGATTCGAAAAGATACATGCATCCCTATGTGTATTACAGCCTTATTTACAACAGGCAAATTATGGAAGCAGCCCAAGTGCTCATTGATTGAAGAATGGACAAAGAAGGTGTGGTGTATATATGCAATGGAATATTACTCAGCCATAAACAAGCCTGAAATCTTGCCATTCGCCACAACATGGGTGGATCTAGAAAGTATAATGCTAAGTGAAATAAGCCAGTCAGTGAAAGACTAATACCATATGATTTCATTACTATGTGGAGTTTAAGAAACAAAACAAATGAACAAGGAAAAAAGAGACAAACCAAAACAGACTCATAACTATAGAGATCAAACAGGTGGTTGCCAGCGGTGGGGACTGGGGAGGGGTATCAAACAGATAAAGGAGATCAGGAGCACAAACTTACTTGAGTAATGTACGGAATTATTGAATCACTGTCTGGTGCCCTTGAAACTAATATAAGACTGTATGTTAAATACACGGAAATTAAAAATAATAATAGTAATCCAAATTGGAATCAGCTGTTAGAATCTAAACTCAAAATGTTTTTCCGTTTTCCTAGCCAAATGCACTTATCTTAATTATTCTGCTTCCAACAGTGAAAGCAATTAATCTTTGTAAATCCACGACAGAGTCTCCTGGAAATCATGGTTACTATTAAAAAGTAATAATAAATAAATCTTATATGGAGGGGGTAAAGCCCTGGCCTCCCATGGCCCTCTCTATTTCTATGTTAATTTTCACTCAATGTATGAAGTTCCACCCAAAATATGGGGAGGCAGTGGACTGGAATCATATAAATAAGTTTAGGAAGAATGACACCGACGTTCTAGTGAGACCGCCATCCGTGAACTGGGAGTTTCTCTTCACCGATATTTTTTTTTTCTCATTTTATTTATTTTTTCAGCGTAACAGTATTCATTCTTTTTGCACAACACCCAGTGCTCCATGCAAAACGTACCCTCTCCATTACCCACCACCTGTTCCCCCAACCTCCCACCCCTGACCCTTCAAAACCCTCAGGTTGCCCCAACCTCCCACCCCTGACCCTTCAAAACCCTCAGGTTGTTTTTCAGAGTCCATAGTCTCTTATGGTTCGCTTCCCCTCCCCAATGTCCATAGCCCGCTCCCCCTCCCCCAATCCCACCTCCCCGCAGCAACCCCCAGTTTGTTTTGTGAGATTAAGAGTCATTTATGGTTTGTCTCCCTCCCAATCCCATCTTGTTTCATTTATTCTTCTCCTATCTCCTACCCCCCCATGTTGCTTCTCCATGTCCTCATATCAGGGAGATCATATGATAGTTGTCTTTCTCCGATTGACTTATTTCACTAAGCATGATACGCTCTAGTTCCATCCACGTCGTCGCAAATGGCAAGATTTCATTTCTTTTGATGGCTGCATAGTATCTTCACCGATATTTTTTAAAAGATTTTATTTATTTATTTGGCAGAGAGAGATCACAAGTAGGCAGAGAGGCAGGCAGAGAGACAGAGGGGGAAGCAGGCTCCCCGCTGAGCAGAGAGCCCGGTGTGGGGCTCGATCCCAGGACCCTGAGATCATGACCTGAGCCGAAGGCAGTGGCTTAACCCACTGAGCCACCCAGGCGCCCTTCACTGATTTTTTTAAATGACACTGTAACTATTACAATTTTTCACTGCGTATATATCTCATGTCCTTTGTCATATTAGTCTTACATATTTGTTTCTATGTTACTGTATTCAGTATGCTTTCTTTAATTATATTTTGTAGCATTTGGTTCCTGGAAGACCTAAATGTCTTCTTAAATATTTTTATTTGTTATTTATTTGAGAGAGAGCAAGAGAGCACAAGTGGGGGGAGGAGCAGAGAGAGTGAGAGAAGCAGACTCCTCCCTGAGATCAGGACCTGAGCCGAAGGTAGACACTTAACCAACTAAGCCACCTAGGCGCCCCTGACTTTGTCAATTTTGTGCAATAAACTTGTATTATTCTATGACCACAATAAAGGAATTTTTCTTGCAAAAATAACAAAACGTTTTGGATAAGTATTTCTCTCCCGCTAAGCTCTGGTAGCTTATGCAAAGCCAGCCGGCCCAGGGTTATAGAAAGCTCGAGGCGCTGGTATGCTGAGCTGCTGGTTCCCGCACACAAAGTCATGAGGTTTGGAAACAGAGGGGCAGGTGTGTAAGGAGGAAGGAAGTGATCAGATGAAAATCACAGCACCTGAGTCACACATTTCTACATTCTCAGAGGTCTTGCCCCACTTCCTGGCAAGGAAATGAAACTGAGAAAAGTAACTTTTAGTCCACAGAGATGAGGGCACAGCCAGAAGGCCGGCTAAGCGAGGAAACGTGTGGTTATGAAGCTGGAGGTCCAGGATTGATGCTGAGGGCCCCCCAGCTCAAGAAAAGAGGAATTTTTAAGTAATCTCACCTTTGAAGGCAAGAGTTAGCGCTCCCAGCCACCCACACAAAGCCCTCCCTGCTCACCCCTTTGAGTCCCTCCCTCCCTCCAGCTCCTCAGAGCCCTCCCCAACCTGCAGAAGCATTTTCTTCCTTCCGTGTTTCAGACCTCAGTTCTCCTCCTCCATCCCGTCCCGCCCCTGCGCCGGGGGTCTCACAGCTTCTGCTCACCAGTGGTGTGTCGACTCAGGGTCCAGCAACATAAGTACATTTTTTTCAGCCCTTCCCTGTGATTTCCGGAGTCTAGGGCAGTAGTTGAAGGCTTGTGGGCGTGAGCAGCCCACCATCTTCATCCAATCTCCACCCTCTGCTTTCTCCCTTCCCAACATCCCTCAAATGTTCTGGTCCCTTTACGGCGATTTTTCTTGATTTCCAATCCATCGAGAGAGCCGCACAACACTTTTAACATACTTTGCTGTCATTTTGGTAGAATCTCAGGCACCTGTACAGGATACCATCCCCCCATGGGGGATTTCTAAAGTGACCTGTGAATCAAGATGACTGATGGATGGGAGAGCATGAAACCAGGGCTCTATGGCTGAGGGCACCTGGCTTGAAGCCCCCCAACACCCCTCCACAACATCAAGCCTACAAAACCATCTTCTTCCTACACTTGAATACCTCCCAGTGATGGGCCACTCACTCCCCAAAATACAAACCCCGTGCACACAGTGGTAGTATGGCACCTCTTCCTCTGGTTCACTATGAAATCTGAAGTTCACCTTCTGTTTCCTTTAGGTTAAGGCAGACTTCAGGAAGTCCTCATGAACATTCATTGCTGCTGGAGATACACTCCAAATCAGAGTATATCCCTGAGCGAAGAGACAGAGGACTAGTGAAGTTCTGAGCGACAGGGAGGAGGAGATAGACTGGGAACGAGCTCAGGTTCTGGTCCACTGGGTAGAGGAGCAACAGCTAAGCCACCAGAAAGGGAGGAGACAGGCGTGAAGACAGAAACACCAATGAGCTACCTGGTAGATTCAGGTCTCCACTCCGCAGCTTTCTATCCGCCTAGTTTTGTGCAGGTCCCCAAAGAGACTTAACTCCCCTTGTAGTTTTCTAACGTCGTAAGACGCAGTATTGTGTGAGGCATCATTCTACACTGACCTTCCTTCCTCCTTTCTCCTCCTTAAAATAATTCTTACAGACGGACTCCAGAATGATATGCTTAAAGTTGTTTTTTTTTTAATGGAATTCTAAACATTTTGGAATTGCATTAAATGGATACATTATGTAAGAGAAGTTGGCTCCAACACAGTGCTACTAGTACTGATAACTTGCGCTGGGTTCAGGTCCAGTCTGAAAACTTTACAGCTATGTATGTGACCTTGGCCGAGGTGCTTCCGTTCTCTGTACCTTAACCTCCTCCTCTATCAAATGGGTATGATAAGAATAGCACTTAGAGGGACGCCTGGGTGGCTCAGTGGGTTAAGCCTCTGCCTTCCGCTCAGGTCGTGATCTCAGGGTCCTGGGATCGAGCCCCATATCGGGCTCTCTGCTCAGCGGGGAACCTGCTTCCCCCTCTCTCTCTGCCTGCCTCTCTGCCTACTTGTGATCTCTGTCAAATAAATAAAATCTTAAAAAAAAAAAAGAATTACAATTACATCCTGATTGTTGGGAGAACTCAATGGGAAGATGGATGAAAAGCAGGAGGGACACCTGCTCTGCATGTTTTCTTTGTTACTGGGGGTGTTTAGAATGTCTCCTTCAGCCAGAGAGCCAGCCAGGGGATCTCTGAGGAAACAGGCTCCTCCAGGCTGCTCAGCTGGAGGTGTGACCACGTCCTCCCGTGAATCCTGCACGTTTCCTAAATGCTCAGGGTCGGTGGTTGGGTGAGAGCGCTTGCGCTCTGTGCACCTGCTGCTCTCCAGGCGTCTGGTTCAGGCATGTGCTGTTCACTGGAGCTGGCGGCGGGGCGGGGCGGGGGGCGCGGGTCCAGGGGAGGCGGGCCCAGTGCTGGAAGCCGGGAGGCGGAGGAAAAGAAACCAGGCCTGGGACTGGAAGGCGGAAGTGTGTTCAAAAGTCCGGAGCTGCGGAAAAGAAATGAAACTGAAAGCGGGAGGGGAGTGGCATGTCTGCGAGGTTGGGAAGGAGGGACGCGTGGGCAGGCTGGGGCAGCAGTGCCGCCCCACCCCCGGCCTCCCCGCGCAGAGCCGAGGAGGCCTGGGGTTTGCAGGCACCGGGGGGCGCGCAGAGCGGAAGAGAGAAGCCGGGGCGCACCAGGGTACCTGAGCCGGGCCATGGACCTGTACCACACCCCCGCCGCCGCGCTGGACAGCCTGGTGGCCGGCAACCTGCTGCCGTCCTCCGAGTTCCTGACGGCTGCGCGGCGCGCCCTGGGCGACCTGGCAGCTTTTCTGCGTGAGCGCGGGGGCCGCGCGGCTGCCCAGCCTTGGAGGGTGCTGAAAATCGCCAAGGTAGGCGCCTTGGAAAGGGATGGGTGGTGTCACCTAGAAATAGGAGCAATCCTCAAAGGATGTTGGCGCATTACCGAGGGCTTCGAGGACAGGGATGGTTTCTATCGGCTCTTTTCATTCGTGCCTTTGAGATTTAAACAACGCAGTGCTATGCGCCCGCGCTGTTGGAAGTTCCCTGAAAATAGCACACCACAGCCCGCCGGGTAGAGACAATGAACCCCACCTGACACATGGGAAACTGAGGCACAGAGACGAAATAATGTCTCCGAGCTTGTAAAAAATCCAAAATTCATTGACTCATTCAGCCCTTCACCTGGTCCAGACAGACTCCAGTCCTCACACCACAGCCTGATCCTAAGGGTGCAGAATCACAGGTATTCTATAATAGCTATAATAGCCATAATAGCCTAATTTACTGAGAAACTACCCAATAACAATAAACGTCTCATTAAATGAGTCATCTCATTTAATCCTTACATCCAGCGAAGTGGGGATTATTGTCCCTGTTTTAGGACTTGAGAAACTGGGACTGGATGTGGGTGAACCACAGCCCCAGGCCACTTTTTGTCACCTCAGGATGCCCACAGACTCAGGGAGGATTCGGGCGTCACCCACGAAACCCTCAACACAAACTCAGGGACACCAGGGGTGCATCAGGGGAAGCTGGCTGGAGTAGAGGGGACTTGGAGCTTGTCTGGGAAGGGATGAGCAGGGGATGACCCCAGAGCAGCTGGTGGTTTCCTAGGGCTGAGTCTTGGCTTGGGAGGTAGGAAAGGGGAAGGAGAAGGAGAGCGTCGAAGCCTATGAGATGTGGAGGTAGATTTCTGCCTTGGAGGTGGGCAGGAAGAATTTCTTTGGAGCAAGAGTTTAGGAACCTCTAAAGCTTTGGCATCCTTCGCTTCCCTGGAAAATCTGGAAACAGCTCTTGTGGCCGAATGTAGCTTATGGCCTTCTGATTGTTCCAGGCTTTGAAGGAGGCCGTGGTGCAGTAGGTAAGGGCTACGGGCTACCTTTCCAGTCCTGAGATGGGAAGAATGGCTGATTGGGGGGGGGGGGGGGATAAGATGTGTGACATGAGCCTGGGGTTTCTAGGTAGGCGTGGCCAGCCTCTGGAGTCCTGTCAGAAGACACCCCTCCCCCAGGGCCAACATGAAGGGGCTCCCCTGCTCCAGCTAGGAGCGCCAAAAACGTCTCTTGGCATTGCCAAATGTCCCCTGGGACAAATGTCACCAGTCCCCCCCCCCCATTGGGGACCACCATGTTCGAGATAAAATGACACCGTGGCTGGAATTTCTTCTTAAATTGCATAAGGAAGAAAAGAGGGGTTGAATTAATGGAGCAAATGTAGCAAAGATCTTCTTTACAACCCTCTCTTCTTTTGTGTAGGTTTAGAAACGTTCATAATAAACAGAATTTTTTAGTGAGTTAATCTATGGGGGAGGGGTGCAGGAAGAATGTAGGCTTGGAGCTGGACCTCGGACCTCCCAGAGTTGACCTGAGTTCAGAGCATCCGGCGCTGCCTCTCTGGGCGGGGAGTTGGTAAGCAACCTGCCCTGCACTTTCGTTTCACCTTTTCCTCCTTGGTGAAGTGAGAGCAATGGAGATACCTTTCTCCCAGGCTTGTTAGGGAGCCTCAGCGAGACGATTGTGTGCAAAAGAGCTCAGTCAGCAATATTTCTCTTTGCTCTGCCCTGTTTCCCCTTGGCTGGCAGCCCCCGATGTGAGGAGCTGGCGGCAAAGGAACTGGGATACCATTGGGGTAATGAATGATCCCAGCTTAGTGGGGGAGCTGCCTCTGGAGGGCTAACCCTGGTTCTGGTCTTTTCTGGCTGTTACTCAATTCACCCCCACCCCCCAAACCTCCTGTCTTGTGTAACCACAAGGAAACCACATCAGGGGTATTGCTTGGAAGTGAGACTATGGTTTGGCAGATATTTGACAGGGGAGAGATTCTGATCGTGTGTGTTTCCTTCCGGAGTCCTCGGTGGACAGTTTTACAAAAAGAAACACCTGTCAGAAAAGTCCCGAAAATTCAGGGAGTCTTATCATAGCTCCGGACCACATCCCAGGCAAAGGTCACAAACGTGTTCTGCAAAACAGAATTTGTTTCACCCACGGTTTTCATTTTTTAAAAAATTTAAAAATTTTGAACTCACAACAATGGTCGACATCGGTTGCCAACATTTAGAAATCAAGGATTTGCAAATGAAGTTGGCTTTTCTCGAAAACCCAGGGCCGGCTGTGCTCGACGTGCCTTCCTGCATGGCGTTGAATACCAGGAGCTGTGTGCCCACGGTCTCCCCTTTCTTTGTAGGGAGGCTCCGACGGCCGGGGCACAGCTCTGAGGGGTGGCTGTGATTCCGAACTTGTCCTCTTCCTCACCTGCTTCAAGAGCTACGAGGATCAGCGTGTTCACTGGGCAGAGATCCTCAGCGAGCTGCAGACCTCGCTACAATCCTGGTGGCAGAAACCCATCCATGGTCTGAGCTTCGAGTTTCCTCGGCAGGACAGGCCTGGGGCCCTACAGTTCCGCCTGGCATCTCCGGACCTTGAACACTGGATGGATGTCAGCTTGGTGCCGGCCTTTGACGCTCTGGGTGAGGGGTGCCTGGCCCTTTCCAGGATTAGAGGTGGGATCATTAGGAGTAAGACAGAGCTTCCAGTTTGGGTCCTCCCCCTCCCCACCCCCGACCTTCTGTGTGGCCTGGGGAACCCCCTCTCTGGGCTCTGATGTCCTCACTGCCCATACTGAGTCTGGGCCAAGAAAGCCCAGGTGCTCCTGAGTCCGTGGTCTTGGTGTCCAGACGCTTGGCCCTCGCTTAAGCAACTTTCCTTCAGCCACTGCCTAGAACTGTACTGCTCAAGTACAAGGAGAAGGCACAGGGGCATGCTCCCAGCAGTAGGGGGCTGGGGACAAGGCCAGAACTCTGTAAAGTCTTGTCTTTTATCTTAAAAGCGTCAATGTGATCTTTATGTTCCCCTTCCTCATATACCCATGCCTGATTTAATATAATAATGAGCCCCTGTGCCTGCATCTGTAAAATGGGGTTAATAATAAGGGAACCCTAGTTATCCATTTTATGGAGTTTTTGGAAAGACTGTGTGTGTTCATGTATGGGATGACGGTGCCGGGCACATGGTGGGACTGTATGAGGGCTTGCTTCTCTTCTTCTTCTTCTCCTCCTCCTCCTCCCCTTTCCCCTTCTCCCCCACTCCCCCCTCGCCCCTCCTTCCCCTCCTCCTTCTTCTCCTCCTCCCCTTCCCTCTCCTCCTCCTCCTCCTCATTTTCCACTATTATTATTATTAACCATGATGTCCCTGCAGATAGCCCTCTTGAGTTTCTGCAGTTATGAGGTCCTGGCAGAAGGCCACACTCTCCCCTGTCTGGACACCCACCCTCTTGGTACATAAACGTTAATCACAATAGCTACTCCTTATTAAATGCTTCCCTATGCCAAGCACCTGACATATTTTTATCTCATTCCAAACAAACTGACCAGGCCTGTACTGTCTTATTAGCTTCCTTTTCACCAAGAGGGATGCTGAAGCACAGAGACAGACAGTAACTCACCCAAAGTCACACAGCAAGTAGACAGTGTCAGGAACCTGGGAAATTACGGAGTGTGCTTACTTTTCCCAGGCCGGGCCCACGGGAAGCAGTGGAGGGAAAGGCACAGGCTGTGAAGCTGGCCCGCTTTAGGTTCCCGTCCTGTCTCCATCACTGGCCGGCTGTGTAACCTTGGAAAGAGTCCTGAGTGACTCTGTGCCTTGGGGTCCTCAGCTGTGACATGAGGTGAAGACTACTTGCCCAATCGGGTTTTGGTGGGGCTCTGGGGGACTCATATGAAACTTCAGCCCGGTGCCTGTCTGGCGTGTCAGGCGCACTCAGACATACTAGCCATCGCTCGCCGCTAAAGCATCAGGACCTTTTGCCTTCTACTTTTCCAGCTTCGTTTCCTTTCCCTAAGGCACCGATTAATTAAAGGTATGTTCAGTGATATTCTAGCGCTGCCCAAGGGAGCCTTGGGGAGGGAAGAACTGCGAGGTTCTAGGCACTCCCGACCCAGCCGGGAGCATCACTACCCTCCTTCAGCCTGGCCCTAGGTTTGGAAGGAAGGGACTCCTCCTTCTGGTCTCGAGCTTTCCTCTCTGCCTCCTGAGAAGCTCCAGGCTCTCTTCCTCATCCTCCAAACTCCCATGCTAGTGGATCCCCTGCCACCAAATTCCCCCCAGTGTCTCCATCCTGTGTCTCAGAACCCATCCTGACTCACAGCACCTCCCACCCCCAGGGCCACTCAATTCCAACGTCAAACCCTCGCCCCAGGTCTACTCCACCCTCCTCAACAGCGGCTGCCAGGGCGGCGAGCACGCGGCCTGCTTCTCAGAGCTGCGGAGGAACTTTGTGAACACTCGCCCAGCAAAGGTGAAGAACCTGATCCTGCTGGTGAAGCACTGGTACCGTCAGGTGAGGCTGCCACCGCGGGTCCTTGCACCAGGCACTCGTGACTGTTTAAATTTGTGATTTCATGCCAGCAAGAATATTTTCTTAGGCTTCGCAGCCATTCATGGGTCTCTTTATGGGAACTTGCCTGTTCCTATCATTTGTTTATTATTTTCTACCGCATTAGCTGTCTTGTTGTTGTTGGTTTGTTGGAGCTCTTTATATATTCTGGGTGTGAACCCTTATTGCGTTGATACAATGCAAATCTGTTCTCCTAGTCCCAGGCTTGTACTTTCACTTTGTTCATAGGTCTTTTGTCACAGAAAATGTTTGAATTTTAACGGAATCAGGTCCCCTCATCTTTTTCTTATGTGATTTGTACTTTGTGTGTCATGTAAGAAGGCTTTGCCTATCCTGACTTTCTAAAATCATTCTTCCGTGTTTCCTTTCAAAAGATTCTAAGATTTTTTCTTTTCCTGTGGTTTCAGGGCTTTGAAACTCTAGAATATCTTATGTATGGTATGAAGTAACGTGGAGTTTATACACCTCCCGTCCCAGCCTCAGGAATACCACTCTCCCTCCGAAATATTCATGTTTGTGGATAGACCCTTGTGTGTGGAGGAAGGGGTGCCCAGCCTGTGCCTGGAGAGGAGGGGTCAGCCCCACAAAATCGCAGGGCACGTAGCTTGGTCCTTGTGCCAGACCACTCATACTATAGCAAGTCTGGTATGAGGAGGTGCCGGATAGCCGTCCTTGCTCAACCACTGACTTGCCCTCTGACCCCGGGCAAGTCCTGCCATGCTTTCATTTGGGGGAATCAGTAACAGCCTCACACTACCCGCTAGCCTCTCTCTGACTGCTCCCAGTCCCAGGAGCTGGAAGCTGAAGCTCCAGGAGTGGGGGCGGCTGAGAAAGATCAGTTTGCTCCTAGAACCCAGCCTCTCCTCCCTGGCTTCCGCCTGTGGGCTCCGCGGCCCCGAGACTGAGCGATCCAGCCAAGTTCTGCAGAAAGCTCCCTCCTTCTCCTTGCTTCACCCTCTCACAGGTGTGCCGGGAGGAGGCAAGGAGGGAGGTGCTGCCTCCAGCCTATGCCCTGGAGCTGCTGGCCATCTTCGCCTGGGAGCAGGGCTGCGGGAAGAACGCCTTCAGCCTGGCCCAAGGCCTGCGGACGGTGCTGGGCCTGATCCAGCAGTATCGGCACCTGTGTGTTTTCTGGACCCTGCACTATGGCTTCGAGGACGCTGTGGTCAGCCGCTTCTTGAGGCAGCAGCTCGAGAGACCCAGGTACCTCCCTACACCCCCTCCCCACTCTCCTGGGCTGGGGGCCATGGGAGATCATGAGCAACGATAAAATAAGTTTCCTCTCGGGGCGCCTGGGTGGCTCAGTGGGTTAAAGCCTCTGCCTTCGGCTCAGGTCATGATCCCAGGGTCCTGGGATCGAGCCCCATATCGGGCTCTCTGCTCAGCAGGGAGCCTGCTTACCCCCTCTCCCTCTGCCTGCCTCTCTGCCTGCTTGTCATCTCTGTCTATCAAATAAATAAATAAAATCTTTAAAAAAAAAAATAATAAGTTTCCTCTCCTGTGGGCCTGCGTGGGGGCCAGAGCCAGGCACCGCCCGTGCGGTTCCTAGTCCTGCGGACTCGGCCCCAGAAGGAAATTACAATCCCTTGGGACAGTTTTGTTTTTAAAGGTTTTATTTATTTGAGAGAGACAGAACACAAGGTGGAGGGGTGCAGGGGCAGTGGGAGAAGCAGATTCCCCATGGAGCAGGAAGCCCGATGCAGAGCTCGATCCCAGGACCCCGAGATCAGACCTGAGCCCAAGGCAGATGCTTCACTGACTGACCCACCCAGGCCCCCAACTCGGGGCAGGTTTTTGCTTGTTTGTTTGTTTGTTTTTAAAGATTTCATTTATCCTTTGAGAGAGAGAGAGAGCACAAGCAGGGAGAGAGGCAGAGAGAGGGAGAAGCAGACTCCCCACTGAGAGGGGAGCCCGATGTGAGGCTCCATCTCAAGACCTGGAGATCATGACCCGAGCCAAAGGCAAACGCCCAACCATCTGAGCCACCCAGGTGCCCATCAGGGCAGTGTTTTTTTTTTTTTAATCTTATTATTTATTTGACAGACAGAGATCACAAGTAGGCAAAGAGGCAGGCAGAGAGAGAGGGGGAAAGCTGTACACCGCCCCCCCCACCCCCCCCCCCACCCCCCCCCCCCCCCCCCCGCCAGCAGAGAGCCCGACGCAGGGCTCGATCCCAGGACCCTGAGATCATGACCTGAGCAGAAGGCAGAGGCTTTAACCTACTGAGCCACCCAGGCGCCCCCAGTTCTGTCTATTTTAAAATCTTACTGAAAGGGAATCAGAGGGCACATACTTTTGTGTCTGGCGTCTCTTCCTCAACGTTAAGTTGGTGAGATTCTGCCGCATCTTTGTGTGTATTGTTGATTGCTGTGCATTGTTTCGTGCGACTGAATCGTGTTCCATTGTGGGGATTAATCACACTCCACTGCCCAGTGCGCTGATGGTGGACATCGGGCGGTTTTTGCTAGGACAGGGCTGGTAGGAGCCGCCTTGTACGTGTGCTTCTGTGCGCATGCCCGGTTGGAAGCACGCGGAGGAAAGATATGGCTAACCTTAACCCTAACCCTAACCCTTCCGTCTTATGATTCTAATATGCATCTAGAGTTGAGGACTCTATCGAAGTTGCCCCGATTTAATAACAGCCCATACCAGCCCACCGAAGCAGGCACGGTTGTCGTCCCCGTTTTGCACAAAAGGAAACGAGCTCAGAGGAAGGGAGTCATCGACACCAGGTCCCACAGCTGGGAAGTAGAAGAGCGGGGATTGGCACCAGCTCGGCTTGACCTCAGAAGCCCCGATCTTGACCATTGTACTAAGCAGAACTTTCCTGTCCCTCTGGCTTTGCAGGCCTGTGATCCTGGACCCAGCTGACCCCACGTGGGATGTGGGGAACGGTGCAGCCTGGCGCTGGGACATACTGGCCCAGGAGGCAGGGTCCTGCTTCGAGCGCCCGTGCTTTCTGCAGGCGGCAGGGGGCTCTGTGCAGCCCTGGGAGGGGCCTGTGAGTGAGGGGCTCCGGGGATCCTTGTTAGGTGTAAAGCCACACCTACTTCAGGGGCGCAGTGTTTCCTGAGCACCATCCACTGGGCGCTGGGGCCCCGGGGTGGGGGACAGAGTGGGGAGTGGGGGCCGCGGACACGCGAACAAGCTGTTCACCAAGCCCAGCCTGCTTGGAGGAACACCTCTGTGCACACGGGCTAATTGTCTGCTGGCCACACCGTGTCCGCCCCGCACAGGGGTCCTTTCTAGAATTGATCCCATCTGTAAGCGCATCCCTTTCTAATCTGCACAAAGGCACCCTATGGGCTAACCGTGGTACTCTGGCTTCCCCACTCTGAGTCTCAGTCACTCTGACTGTCCATTGGGAGGGGGCTGGCGAGAGAAGGGATGGTGAAACTTCTATGCCTGTAAGACAAACTCCTTCTACACACTTCCAGGGCCTTCCACGTGCTGGGACCTCAGGTTTAGACCACCCCATCCAGCGAGACTCTGCCCAGAGGCCCCCTAAGGAGAGCAGCAGTCACCATGCTGTGCGCCCCAGGAAAGGGGGCACGCAGCCCTCAGGCCCAGCTCCTGGCCCCTCGGGGGCAGCCAGCATCATCCCTTCCATGCTGGGGACGGCCTCGGATCTGTCACAGATTGCTGCCAAGGACCTGGACCGCTTCGTCCAGGACCACCTGAAACCAAACCCCCAGTTCCAGAAGCAGGTCAGCAAGGCCATCGATGTCATCTTGAGTTGCCTTCGTGAAAAGTGTGTCTACAAGGTCTCGAGAGTCAGCAAGGTGAGTCTGTGGGGGGAGACACTGGTGGGACCGTCCTGGGGCACCGCAGTGAGGAGGGGAAGGAGCAGAGGGTTGGCAGGTAAGTGGACATCCATGAAAGGGGAGTTTGCCGCCCTCCGAGGCGTATATCTGAGTGCCAGCTTTTAAAAAAATTTTAATGATAGTTTTTTAAACTACTATTACTATAATCAGACCGCTTCCCTCCTCTGCTGAAAATCCTCTGCCGTTTCACAGAGAGAAATGGCTTCACGGCCCGTAGGATCTGGCCCTGGGTCTTTCTCTGACCTTCATTTACACCATCCTGGTGTCTCTTTCTGGAAGGCTCTTCCTCTGATCCACTTGGCTCCCTCCCCTCCTGTAAATCTGGGACCCAAGTCCCCTTCTCACAGAGGCCTGACTGCTCAATTTACACCCTGGTCCCCCTTCCTGACTGATTTGCGTCCACACAGCACTTAGCATTTTCTGGGAGCTGTTGTCTGCTGACTGTCCCTCCCTCCTCCCCTCTCTGCTAGAATATAAATTCTGGGAGAGCAGGAACCTTTTATGTACTCCCATATCTTGGCACACTTGAGTGCCATAAACAAGTGTTGAATGAATGAATGGATGGATGGATGGATGGATGGATGGATGGATTGGTGGGTGGTGGGTGGATTGAAACAAGCCAACAGAGTCCCATCTGGCCCTGGAACCTCAGTTTGCAACCAGTGATCCAGATGTACAATTAGTAGGTGCTGCAGATGTTTGGCTAAAATCTTTAATACTGTGCCCCCCCCCCCCCCCCCGTTATCTGTTGCTGCACGTTGGTCTGATTTTGTGCAGGGCCCAGGGGTCAGAGGGCAGGTGCAGACAGGTATAGTCAGACATTGCCAGGCTTCCAGGAGTCAGAGGTCACAGCCCTCCTGCAGCCTGCCTCTGTCGTGGTGTCCCTGGTCCTGGCCTCAGTGAACCAGTCACGTCTGGGCCACAGATGGCGGCCAGCAGTTAGGGTCAGAGTTTGACCCCTGAGCTCAGGGACACCCGCAGGTCTGAGATGGTCCTTCCTCTGCAGGGGGGCTCCTTTGGCCGGGGCACAGACCTGAGGGGTGGCTGCGATGCCGAACTTGTCATTTTCTTCAACTGCTTCAACGACTACAAGGACCAAAGCACCCGCCGCCAACAGATCCTTAGTGAGATGCGGGCACAGCTGGAATCCGGGTGGCAGGACCCAGTCCCTGGCCTGAGCCTCAAGTTTCCTGAGAGGACCGTGCCCGGGGCTTTGCAGTTCCAGCTGGTGTCCCCGGCCCTAGAAAGCTGGATGGATGTGACCCTGCTGCCCGTCTTTGACGCCGTGGGTGAGGGCTGCCTCCAGCCTGTGCCTTGGAGACTAATTCCCTTACCCGCTATGCTACATAGCTTGTCTGGGGTCAAGATCCCCCACTTTGCAGAGTTATTGGGTGCATTAGTGAAAATTACTAAAAAGCAGCGGGCACGTATTTGGTGCTTAAAAAAAGAGTCCCGATTGCTGTTCTGTTGTTCATTGTGTATTGTTGACCGCGGTGCTATGTAATTGACGTTCAGATATTAATAAAGGCTGGGGAGTGGCTGGGTTGGGACATGCAGGTGTCTTCGTTAGAGCTCTGCCCTCAGAGTGTTTCAAATTTCCACAGGGCAGCTCTGCTCTGGCGCCAAGCCCGCGCCCCAGGTCTACTCGACCCTCCTCAACAGCGGCTGCCAGGGCGGCGAGTACGCGGCCTGCTTCTCAGAGCTGCGGAGGAACTTTGTGAACACTCGGCCGGCCAAGCTGAAGAACCTGATCCTGCTGGTGAAGCACTGGTACCGTCAGGTGAGGCTGCCAGACCCACCTTACTCCACGCGGGAAGCAGCTGCTTTCATGGCAGCTGCCTCAGCCAATCAGCTCCTCTCCTGGGCAGACATCTCCCTTCCTTCGCTTCTTATTGGCCATCCCCAGTAGAAGGACCACCTCCTCCATCTCCATCCTCCACTTGCTGCCTAGACCGGAAGCCTATTGCTAAGAGGAAGTCTTTTCTCCATCAGGCCCTAAGTGCTCGTTTCTTGTGGCTGGGTTCACCGTCCCTCTCTAGCTGATCAGTTTCTCCTCGCTCCTCCCACCGCTAATGCTCTCCCTTTCCCCCCTTCCCCCAAGCCCTAGCTTATGCTATTCCACCATCACTGTCCTCTGTGCAAGTTGTATTAATTAACCCCAGAGCGTCTTCCAGAGCGGCCCCACCTAACACTTCTCTGAAAGCCCTCGCGGTCATGTGCTCATTCAACAAACACCCACTGAGCTGCAGCTTACGTCACTGCTGCTTACGTCACTATGGTGACAGATGTTGGCGTCCCAAGCTGAAGATACTGCAGCCTGCATTCCTTTACACCCTTTGAGGAGAGACTCCAGGCAACGACCAAGTCTGAGATTCTTAGTCTTAGGTCACTGTGTGACCTTGGACAAGTCACTCCCCCACCCAGACCCCAGTTTATCCACCTGTAAAATCAGAAGGGTTCTATTTTTAGCGTGGCTTTGTTTTTATATACCACCCCCCCTCCAAGTCCCTAGGGCCATGCTTAGCACATAGTAAGATGCTCATGTCCACTCATTCTTTGATTGGCTTTGGGTGACATAGGTCGCAGCTCGGAACAAAGGACAGCAGCCAGCCTGTGCCTCCCTGCCCCCAGTCTATGCCCTGGAGCTCCTGACCATCTTTGCCTGGGAGCAAGGCTGCGGGAAAGATTCTTTCAAAACGGCGGAAGGCCTAAAGACCGTCCTAGAACTTGTCCAGCAGCACCAGCAGCTCTGTGTCTACTGGACGGTCAACTACAGCTTTGAGGACCCGGCTATCAAAACACACCTTCTGGGCCAGCTTCAGAAAAAGAGGTGCAGACACTTCCCCATTGCCTTCCCTCCATCATCCTTCACCTCCCCCATTGTCGCCCTGGAGTCATTGTGTCCAGGAGGGTCCAGGGTGGGCCCTGGGTGCCCCAACCCCATTTGTCACTGTGCTTCCTTCTGGACTCTTTCCTGAGGAAGCATGGACACAAGAAGCCAAGACCAGTTTCATTAACACAATAAAATACCATTTCTGAAATTAAGGGACCACCCAGTCCCTTCCCGACCGAGGCGGCCAGGCAGGAACCCTACTACCATGCTTAAGAGAGACTGGGCCAGCCCTCAGGTCCTGACACTCTTCTCCTTCTCCCCAGCTCCCACACCCTTCCCTAGTCTCTCCCACCCCGCCTGCTCCTTCACTGATTCCCACATTCCCCACCTGCCTGCCCACCCACTCTGCCCCCAGGCCCCTGGTCCTGGATCCTGCCGACCCCACCTGGAATGTGGGCCAGGGCAGCTGGGAGCTGTTGGCCCAGGAAGCAGCAGCTCTGGGGACACAGGTCTGCTTTAGGAGTGGAAAAGGGACGTCTGTGCAGTCCTGGGATGTGATGGTAAGAGGGGAGTCCCTGGAGTGGCGGATGGTGTTGGGGCCCTCCCACCCAGATCGCCTGTCCCTGCTGGTGTGCATATCCCCAGCTCTGCTTCTAGGGAACCTCACTTAAGATGATAAGGGATGTGAGTTTATTGCATTTGCTCTTGTTCAGCAGGATCTCATAACCAGTGCCTAATACTCAATTCAGCCTGTTAGGCATGGGCCTTGTTCTTGCCCCCATTTAAAGTAGGGAGACTGGGTGGCTCAGTGGGTTAAGCCTCTGCCTTTGGCTCAGGTTATGATCTCAGGGTCCTGGGATCGAGCCCCGCATCGGGCTCTCTGCTCAGCAGGGAACCTACTTCCCTCGCCCTCTCTGCCTGCCTCTCTGCTTACTTGTGATCTCTGCTTGTCAAATAAATAAATAAATAAGATCTTTAAAAATAAATAAATAAAGTGGGGACAACAAGGCTTTGTGATGGTGGTGGATCCAGAACTCAAACTCAGGTCCTGCAGATGCTACCACAGAAACCTACCAACCAGCTGAGAAAGCAAAATGTTATGGGAGATAGTGAGAGTCTCATCCACTTAGGGTATCAAGAGTTAGGGCCAGGACAGTCACAGGGAATCCTGCCTCAAGCTGTCCCTACCCGAATTCTTTCCACAGCCTGCTCTCCTTTACCAAACCCCAGCTGGGGACCTTGACAAGTTCATCAGTGAATTTCTCCAGCCGAACCGCCAGTTCTTGGCTCAGGTGAACAAGGCTGTCGATGCCATCTGCTCATTCCTGAGGGAAAACTGCTTCCGGAATTCTGCCATCAAAGTGCTCAAGGTGGTCAAGGTAAGTCCCCGGAGAGCTGTGGGCAAGGAGGGTTCTGCAGGCTGGTGATCTTTCCCAGACCAGGGCCTGGCCTGACTCACTTCTATCATCCTTACGACAATCAGCACAAGGCCAAGCCTAGAAGAGAAACCAGAATGTGGTTGCGGGTGGATGGCAGAGAGAGAACCCAGACATGTCCAACACATACTTCTCTTTTGGTTGCTTGTGACAACCAACACAAAAGGAGGAACAAAAATATATATATATTAGCTGATGCAAATGGAAAGCCCTGGAGTAGTGCTACTATCAGGTACAGTTTGATCTAGGAGCCCATGCAGGGTCATCAGGACTCAGCTTTTCATCCCAGCTCTTGGCTCTGCCATCTTCTGTTTTGGGCAGGCCCTTTCGATATGATTGTCCTTGGCATCTCTAAACTTCCAGAAAAGGGAATTCTGTTTTCTTAAAGTTCAAATAGAAGTCTTGGAATTGAGTCTCATTGGCCTGACGGGGATTTATACCCATCCCCAAACTAATCCGTGGGGCCAGGGAGACATGCTCTGACTGGCCAAGCCTGGCTCATATGATGGAGTCCTCTCCACATGGACCTGCCTGTGGGGGAGGAGTGATTCCCCAGAGAAAACCGGCATGGTGATCCCAGAAGACAGAAGGGATGCTCTGTGTTAAGAAATCATTATCCACTATATCAGATATGACCTCAGTCCACAACTGAAGTCACAAGTGAGACCCAGGTCAGCTCCAGAAGATGGTCAGCATGGAGTCAGTCAATGAAAAGTCCCTGATGATTTGCTGTGTGACCTCAGGCAAATACCTTCCCCTTCTCTGATCCTTATCTTTCTCGTCCATAATACTTGAAGATGATAACCTGGTTCACTGGTTGTCCACCATGGCCTCACTTAGAGCCACTTAAAAAATTATACTGACACCCAGTCTCCCTCCCAGGCCAATGAAATCACAGTCTCCGGGGCATAGGAGCCAGACATCCATCATTTTTTTAAAAAACTCTCCTGATGCAGATAGGCTTGAGAGCCACAGGCCAAAAAGAAAAAAGAAAAAAAATCTCTCAAATCTATCCCAGCCCCCAAACTTGATGGGATGAGAAAGTTTACATTTGTTGAAAGGTTTAAACTTCTGTCTTGCACATTTCTTTTCCTCATAATCATACTGTGTATTAACCCCATATGAAAGAGGTAAAACAGCGAGGTTAGGTGACTTGTCCAGGGTCACACAGCAAGTTTCTGACCCACAGGCGCTAGCAGGAGTCCTTCAGGGGTCAAGCCACCTCTGTGTCCTCCCCAGGGCGGCTCTTTAGCCAAAGGCACGGCTCTGCGAGGCCGCTCGGATGCGGATCTAGTGGTGTTCCTCAGCTGCTTCAGCCAGTTCACCGAGCAGGGCACCAAGCGGACTGAGGTCATCTCAGAGATCCGAGCCCAGCTGGAGGCATGTCAGCAGGAGATGCAGTTCGAGGTGAAGTTCGAGATCCCCAAGTGGGAGAATTCCCGCGTGCTGAGCTTCTCCCTGACGTCCCAGACGATGCTGGATCAGAGTGTGGACTTCGATGTGCTACCAGCCTTTGACGCCTTAGGTGAGGTACCCAGGCATAGTCTTGAGAAGGGGAAAAACGGAGGCTGGGATGCCAGGGACGGTATTCGGGGTGGTGCATTGCACAACCAGAGCACACCCGCTCACAGCATAGGCCTTATACACAGGCATGTTTATCATCACCCTCCTGCAGAGTGTCCGGAGAAAAGGACACCTTTCTCTAAATTCACGCAACGGTGTTATGTGGCCTCGTGGTGACTCTGGGCTGGGTCCTAGTGTCAGCAGTTGCACCGACATGGTGGTTGGCCTTGAGTGTGGGACTTCCCTGCCTTGAGCACCAAGGCCTTCACCTGATGATGCAGGTATCGGGGTGTCGCCCTGCATCCCGTTTTTGCATACCTGTGCGCCGTCTCCTCCACCTGCCATGGACTCGTGGGATCCGTGAGTTCTGTAAATGTGCCGACTACGTGCCGAGCATTCTCCAGGCACCAAGGATAAAGCCTTGAACAAAACAGACACAGACCTCTTAGTATCGGTTCAGTTCTGAGATTGCCTCGGCAATTTTGCAGGAGGACATCCCCTGTATCTGAATGTATTTCGTTCCCGAGGTTAGGAAAACAAGTGACAAGGAAGGGGCTCACCCAGAAAGGCAGCCAGAGCTACACAGTTCTCCAGAAAGCAGGGGTTTGAAGGTCAAGGAATGCCTTTAAGGGCAACGAAACCAGAGGGTGGCATCAGCTTGCCGCTTGCGGGCCTACTGGAGGCTCTGAGAGCGAGGCTCTCCCTTGGTTAGAGACACATGAATGAGCATCCAAGAGCCCTTAGGAGTGTGTTAGCTCCCAGCCGAAACTTTCCTCATGATAGGTAAATGGAAGGGTTGAAAGGGGACAGGTAGGAAAACAAGATATTTTAACGCTGGGTCATGCCATGTCTGTGCTCCAACTAAAATCACCCTTGGACTCCCCGCCGCCCCCCAGTGGGTCCCAGCCCAGCTGTTAGGGAGATGCCCAAGTAGGAGGTCCTGGATGTCCTTGCTCAGTTGGCCCCAGCAGGACTCTGGGGAATGAGCTGATGGTGGCCTCCTCTTTTCTCCAGGCCAGCTGGTCCCCGGCTACAGGCCCCCATCTCAAGTCTACGTCGACCTCATCCATAGCTACAACCATGCGGGCGAGTTCTCCACCTGCTTCACGGAGCTGCAGCGGGACTTTATCATCTCTCGGCCCACCAAGCTCAAGAGTCTGATCCGACTGGTGAAATACTGGTACCGGCAGGTGCGGCGTGAGGATGCCCCCCACCCCCCGGCCACCAACCTTCCCGTCGAGGTCCTGGGCGGGGGCAGGGGCCAGAGCCCTGGGTTGGTGGAGCAGAAGGAGTGGCACTCCCCAGCCCGGGGGGACCCTCGTTAGCTTATCTGGAAAACTGGACTGGTGTCACTACTAGGTCACAGGACTTGAAGAGATAATGCACGGCCAGGCATCTGACACGTGAGGGTGCTCCATAAAATTTGGGGGTGGGCTTGCCAGCTCTGGAAGTGTCCTGCTCCCCTTCATTGCCAGTGTGAACCAACACATCCTCTTTCCCCTTATTCCCCAGTGCAACAAGATGCCCAAAGGGAGAGGCTCCCTGCCCCCCCAGCACGGGCTGGAACTCCTGACGGTGTACGCCTGGGAGCAGGGCGGCCGGGACCCCCAGTTCAACATGGCCCAGGGCTTCCGCACTGTCCTAGAGCTGGTCAGCCAGTACCGCCAGCTCTGTGTCTACTGGACCGTCAACTACAACGACAAGGATGAGACTGTCAGAGACTTCCTGAACCGTCAGCTTCGGCAGCCCAGGTTCTAGTCCTCCCTCCCCATCACAGGGTCTCAGAGATGGGGTCGCTCACTCTCCCACATCCGGAGGGCACAGAGCAGGGAGAGCAAAATCCTCTTCCTAAGACCGAGCTCCCTTCTAACAGAGATCCCCTTAGCACCTGGGGGACAGGCAGTCCGTTTCCTCGTCCCCCGTAAATAGAGTTGACAGATGAAATGCAAGGCTCCAAGTCAAGTACGAATTTCAGATGAACAAGGAGTCACTTTTTAGGATACGTATATCCCATGCAGCATTGGGGATAGACTTATGTTTATCCAAAACTCAAATTTAACTGGGCATCCTCTGCTTGTACTTGTTAAATCTGGCAGCCCTACCTGGGCACCCACCAGGTAATGTAGGCATGCCTTATTCTTTGGGATTTTGCCTCCTCCTCAAATGGTGCAGAGAGAGAGATGCTTTCACACCTCTAGCCCGTGGGTGACTTAGCATGGTGTGCTGAAAAAGACTCGGAGGTGGTGCCATCTGCCACAGATGTAGGAAGGGAGGGTGATAGGACCGGTGCCATGATCAGTTAGGGATGCCAGCTACCTGCTGCCAGGGTGTGGCCCAGATGAACACAGTGATCGATTAGTGATGTCTGCCCTGGATGCAGATGGGAGAAGTGGCCCGTGCAGAGTATTGGCTGAGGGAGGAGACTAGTCCAACCAATCTCTCAGAAGACACCCCGATGTGACCAGGAATAAGCCTGACTCTAACGGCAATTGCAGGCCCATCATCCTGGATCCGGCTGACCCGACGGGCAATCTCGGCCACAATGCCCGCTGGGACCTGCTGGCCGAGAAAGCCGCTGCCTACATGTCTGCCCTGTGCTGCATGAGCAGGGACAGCACCCCCATCCGACCATGGCCAGCGAAGGTAGGAGAGTGGTGGAGCAGCAGGGGCAGGCTTAATTGGGGGCACTGTGCTCAGGGAGGGCCAGGACTCTGGCCAGAGGGGCAGGCCTAGCCGTGGCCCCATGTGCACCCTCTGCCCTGTACACTGGCTGTCCTGGCCTCGGCTTCGCCGGGAAGGTTAGGGCTAACCAACTTCTTCTGCCACCTTCCCCCAGGCTGCTGCATGAGGGCCAGAGTCCATGTTTGTACCAGATGGACGGAAGGACGCCAGCCCTCGGCATGAGGAAACTCAGGGACACCTACCAGATGTGCGTGTGTGTGAGAGAGAGAGAGACTGATCCAGCCTCTCCATCCAGCCTCCCCACTCCGTGCTCTCCTCCTACTCTGTGCAGCCTACCCGCCTGATACCTGTGGGTCTGTGGGCTGGCAGCAGCCTGGGTTCCCAGCCTCCCCGCCATGCCTCTGCTCTTGGACAGCGATGGTTGCATCCCACACTGCCCCTGCAGAGAATGTCCTCCTCTTTCCCAACTTCTGTGCCTGTCCACATCAGCTCATGTCTGCTGCCGAAACCGTTTCCTCCCTGTCCTACCAGTGGCCTCTTCTTCTTCCCCAGCCCAACAACTTCTCACAGAGGGGACAGTCTTCATGCCTTTTGTCAGCCACAGTCCCTTGCTAGTGGCTGCCTGGAGCCATGTGTCCTGGAGGATTCTGGAGAACGGATACATACCTGGGAAGAGTGACCTAATCAATTAGTGATGTCTGCCATGGACGCAGCAAGGAAAGTCAGGGCGTGCATTTGTGATGCTGTGATTGATTAGCAGTGTCTGGCCTGGATGCAGGAAGAAGGTGCTCAGGGGCCTACAGTGTATGGCTAAGTTCCTGAGTTGCTCTCTGAGCTCAGCTGCTATGTGTGCTAGTTTTATCTGTCACACACGGAGTGGGGGCACGTGTACCATGCAGCCCCTCTCAAGGGATGCCTGACTGCCTTTTCGCCAGAGCCTGATTTTCTTGCCCCTTCCTGCTGCACTCATTCCCCCCGTGCGCATCCCGAGACCATGCCCTGTTTGCCTTCCTGAATTTTTACTGGGCTCTTGTCTTCTCTCCTGGCCTGCGGGAGCATCACCAGTGGGATTCTCCATCCCCAGAGCCTGGACGTGAACCAATGCACCAATGACAGTGCTCAGCCTGCTTCTCTGTGACCTCAGAGCAAAGGCACCGGGTCCATGCAAGGGTCACTCCTGACCCCTGGGCCAGCAACAGCATCCCTCTGAGTCACGATTCAGCACGGAAAACAAAACAGTTCAAGAATCGTAAGCAGAAAGGGCTTCCATCTGAATCTCTGGGTGGTCTGGAGGAGCGGAGGGCAGGGACCATGACCAGACTGTTGGAGTCAAGATCAGACCAATGTGGGTGAAGCAGAGGTCAGGAGGCCACTGCCGCTGCTGACACTCACACCCACAAAGCGGGGGGCCGGACCCAGAATGTGGGCTCTGGTGGTCACAGGCATCGCTCAGGGCTTGCTGGCCCCCAGCATGGCAGGAAGATGCGTCCGGTCCCCCTCCGTCAGCACGGTCTAGATTATAGCCAGAACTCGGACAACGGGGCAGACTGGAGGGGGCTTGCGTCTCCCACCTAGCAGGTGCCCAGCGCCGACAGCCCGAGTCGGGGACGGCAGCCCCAGCAGATGCGCTGTGAATGTCTGTTGGGTGGGTGAGCGGGTGGTCCATCCCAGGGGGAGGGGCGGGAGGAGACAGAAGGGAAGGAGCCCCAACGCATCCCCTGCGTGCCCCCCGTGGGTCTCAGCGAGCTTGACTCCCCATGGCCCATGGCTGGGCATGCTCTAACAGAGTACCTCAGATCTCCTCTCTGGAAGGGAGGGAGACCGTGCCTGAGAGCTGTTCCTCTGCTGCCCCTGGGACTATAGGGAAGTCTCAGAGGCCAAGCCCACCGGCACCTCCTGTGCACCCCCACCTGGTGTGAGGGCACATGATGCCAATAAAGTCTCAGACTCACCTCCCTGACTGCGTATCCAGGGGTGGGACTCTCAGGACCCCAAGTCACACCTTTGTGGTTGGCCAGTCCCCAGAGCTCAGGACTGACACTTGCGGGCCGCCGAGACCTGCCCCCGCCAAGCATGCAGCAGCAGGTGAGGACCCGGCCTTGACCTTGCTCGTCCTGGGTGGAACCGGTGATGGGTCTCAATTCAGTAATTCCCATCTTCATGGCACAGACTCTAGCTCTCGCCCCCACAAAATGGCTCTTGAATGAGGGGAATTGTGAGATGGTGGGAATTGAGGTAGCCCAAGTAGGCAGGAAGTAAGGAGGACCTGTCCGTCACCTGGGCTGGGCTGATCCCTGCAGGGATTTATTCTACTCTAGCTCCTTGGTCTTTGACAATGACCACCCTGGTATTGACATAGTGACCCCGCCATGATTTTCGAGGCCTTAGCCATAACCTTAGATAGATGTCCGCACCAACTTGATTTCTACATTTAATGAACCTAGAGATACTCCCAAAAATGCCCACAAGCACTTTTCTCTGGAACTAAAGGTCTTAAGGAAACATACTCATGCAAGGAAAGTTCAGATAATGCGGGAAAAAAGAGCTCTGAGGACAGAGTAGCCCAGGCAGTATTAAAACTTACTTGGGGAGGGGACGCCTGAGTGTCTCAGTCGGTTAAGCGTCTGCCTTCAGCTCAGGTCATGATCTTGGGGTCCTGAGGTCGAGCCCCGCATCCGGTGTCTTCTCACCCAGGAGTCTGCTTCTCCCCTTCTCCGTCTCCCTCTGCAGCTCCTCCTGTTCGTGTTCTCTGTCTCTGTCTCTCTCAAATAAATAAATAAAATCTTGGGGAGGGTATGTTTTATGGTGAGTGCTATGAACTGTGTAAAACTGATGATTCACAGACCTGTACCCCTGAAGCAAATACTACATTATATATTAATTAAAAAAAAAAAAAAAACCTTACTAGGAAGCCTTAGGGGATAAAAAATAACGAAAAGCTAAATGTGATCAATCAGCCATTGCGAGCCCTGCAGAGCCAGGGGGCCTCCCCGATAGCTCACAGAGGCTCCATCTCCTGCGGCTGGAGAGCGGGGGAGAATGAGGACCCGATCCAGAAAGGCAGCACGTGCGCAAAGCAAGACTCCAAAGAAAGTGTCAGGTTGGTTTGTTTTTTTAATGCTTCAATTTAATTTTTAATTTAAAAAAAAATCGTCCTTGACATGTAATTCACACACGGTGAATCTCGATTTATAAAAGGTACAGCTCAGCGGTTTGGGGATAGTCACAAAGTTCGCATTTAGGATACTCACCAGGTGAGCCATGTCACAAGGGGCATCCGCTATCCTGATTCCAGAACCTTCTCACCAGCCCCAAGGGAAACCTGAAATCCATCAGAACTTACTTTGCATTCCCTCCGCCCCTCCCGGACCAATCCCTGACCACCCAGTGATCTGCTTCCTGACTCTATTATCAACACCTCCTACAAACGAGATCACACCGTATTTGTTCTTTTGTGTCCGGCTTCTTTCACTTAGCAGCACGTGCTCAAGGTCCATCTGTGTGGTGTGGGAGCTTCCACGTCCGTGGCTCCCCCTTATTGTTACTGGACGGTATTCCACTGGGTGGAGAGAGCACGCCGGGTTTACCCAGTCATCCCCTGGTGGGCGTTTGGACTGTTTCCACGTTTTGGCCTTTATGAGGAATGCTGCTATGAATGTTGGCATGGGATTTTACGCAAACATATATTTTCATTTCTTTTGGGTGTATCTAGCCAGGAGTGGAATCGCTGGCTTGTAGGATAACTCCGGGGTTTAACGGTGACGACCCACCCTAACGAGTCCCCTGGCTCTGTGCCACTCATCCCGCCTCCAGCAGTGAGGGGGGCTTCTCCACATCCTCCCCAACACTTGCTGTTGTCTGTCATTTTGATGATAGCGCCCCCTAGCGGGTAATCAGGTCTGCTAACGAAGGTCAGGACCCTGCTTGGGAAAGAATGGGACCCTTGATACACAGCCGGGGGACATAAGGGCTGGAGACCCGGAAGATCTGGACTCCCCAGATTCCTCTGAACCCTCAGAGCTGCTCCCTTCCCGTTAAAGGCTGGCACCTCCCCCCTTACAAGGAGACCCTGCAGACGCCTCTGTTCTATAAATCATCCCCCTGCCCCATGAACTGCACCCAGGCCCCCTCCTGCCCGGTGGGTGAAGTCCCAGAACAGCCCAGCCAGGGATGCTGAGCCGAATAAGGGACGGATGGACCTGTACCCCCAAACAGCTGGAAAACCCAGCCAGCGCGTACAAAGAAAAGCCAGGTGGGTGTGAGTGGGAGTGGACCCCAGTGTCCACTGACCAAGGGGCTGCTGTGTAAGATCGGACGAGGAAGAGTTTATTGATTTGGAAGTCCCACATGGAATTCAGGACTTCATACCCCGCCAGGAGCCCAGGAGAAGGGGCAAGCTCACTGCTAGCAAAGTTTCTAGAAAAACGGCAAAGGTGAACAAGAGCCGAACTGAGTGAGAGCCGAGTGACAATATTGCCTGAAGGACGGAGGCGATGGGGCTCGAAGGTGGGGGGGTAGGTATGCGGGGGGGCGTGGGTACGCCACATAAGGCCAGAAGAGCCACCAAATCATCACCCATGCAAAAGCAGAGAAGACACCTTCACCGAGGCCAGGAGGAACAGGCCAGTGAGCAGAGCCAGCATCACTAGGAAGCTTGAGTGGCCCCCTCCATAGAAGACATCGTCACAGTCCCCCGAACAGCGCTAGGGATGGGGGGACCTTGAGCTAATGTCAGCCACGAGACAACACTGACCCATCAGGTGGACACAATCCTCCTGTGAGAGGTAGGGCTGAGGGGGCAGCCGGGAGGCCCTGAGCCCCAGAGATTTAAAGAGCTGGTCATAAAATAGGGCGTCCCTAGGAGCAGACTAAATGGGTTACAAACCAGGGAACTACTCAATTTGCACCATCAAGATACTTCAAAGACAGATAATTAGGACACAGGGAACTTTCCCCCCAAATGACACCATCCCTTCCCCAGCACTTCCCAGGAGTCCAGTCCGGGACCCATGACAACTCTGTATGATCCTGGAGTGGGGTGAGGACGGCGAGCGGAGGAGGATGTGAAGATCGGTACTAGAGAACTATTAAAATGTGAATATAAGGATCTATTCTTTATACGTGCTATAAGAAAGGATAGCATCATATCAATCTTAAAATTCTAAATCATATCACTGCTCTGTGTTCATGTAACAAGATATCCATATGTTTAGGGAATGCATATTGAAATATTTAAGAGGAACGAGGTCTGGGCAATTCTGACATGTAAATATAGGCTCATCGGTTCAAACAAACATTCCAGTTGAGGTCGGGGGGAGGTGTGCTCATAGTGGTGGAGGTCGTGCATAGGAGGGCAGGGGGTCTCTAGGAAATCTCTGGGCCTTCTGCTTAACTTTACTTTGAAATACAAAGTCTAGGGGCACCTGGGGGGCTCAGTGGGTTAAAGCCTCTGCCTTCGGCTCAGGTCATGAACTCAGGGTCCTGGGATCGAGCCCCACATTGGGCTCTCTGTTCGGCAGGGAGCCTGCTTCTCCCTCTCTGCCTGCCTTTCTGCCTACTTGTGCTCTCTCTCTCTCTGCCAAATAAATAAAATCTTTAAAAATAAATAAATAAATAAATAACAAAGTCTATTTTAAAAAAGAGAGAGATGGGGCGCCTGGGTGGCTCACTTGGTTGAGCATCTGCCTTCCGCTCAGGTCATGATCCCAGGGTCCTGGGATGGAGCCCCGAGTCTGGGTCTGCTTCCCCCTCTGCTTCTTACCCCGTCTTGTGCTCTGTCTCTCGTTCTCTTTTTCAAATAAGTAAATATAATCTTTAAAAAAAAAAAAGAAAAAACGGGCATAATATCTGCAACACAGATTCTCAAACAGGACTGTGTGATACCGATAAGATGTCCAGGTGGAGAGAATGAGGAAGCGATGTGCTGAATATTGTGGGGGAAGGGCATAGGGATTTCTTTATAGTCATCTTGCACATTTTCTCAGGGTTTCAAATTATTTCAAAATAAAAATTTAAAAAATAATAATAAAGCATGGACTTTGGAATCAGGTCCTGCGGAGTAAGAGCCTAACCACACAACCTACGAGCTGTGGGACTTCTCACCTCTCTCTGATCCCTGACCAGCCAGCCTCTAGATGTGGCAGGAACAGTCCTAAGGACAAGGAGAGACACTCACAGGGTGGGTGTGGTAGTTAAGATTCTCTAGAGAAACAGGACCAATGCAGTGTGGAGATCCAGTTCAGGAAATGGCTCTGGCTGTCATGAAGGCTAGCAAGTCCAAATTCTGTAAAGGGGAGGCTGAAGATCCAGAAAGAAGTTGATGTTGCAGCTTGAGTCTGAAGGCCACCTGCTGGTGAATTTCCTTCTTCCTCAGGAGAGGGCAGTCTTTTTTCTATGAAGGCCTTCAACTGATTGGACGAGGCCCACCCGTGTTATGAAAAGTCTTCTGCTTTATTTATGCAAAGTATACTGATTGAAATGTTAATCTCATGGGGAAAAGGAAAAAACACACACCAAAAAAAACCTTCACAGAAGGATCTAGAATAAGGTTTGACCAAATATCTGGGTGCCATGGCCCAGCAAAGCTGACGCACAAAATTAATCATCACAGCAAAGAAGGGCCCTGTTCTTCCCACATCTCAGGGAATTTTTGCCTTCTGCATCATTTTTTATTGCTAGATGGAGAGAGCCAGTGGGAGCGGTCTGGGGGTTTTCATTTCTCATAGAGCTCTGAATGGACTTGCACATCTCTCTCCCCTTTGGCCTGTGCAACCCTGGGCCCATGTCCCACCCTTCCTGGGCCAGGTAAGCACGTGCTGTGACCCCACAAGTATCCACGTGACCCCACAAGTATCCACAAGCATGCTGACCAGTCCTGGACCTCTATGTGCTCAGGGATGACACTCGCACCTGCTGACCAGTCTGTGACCTCTATGTGCCCAAGGATGTAGCTGTGGGATGTTGGTGTGTTTGGTGGGGTCCGAAGCTGACAACCAAGAAAGGATTCTTGAGACGTCGTTGGTGCAAAAAAAGGTGGTTTTATTAAAGCACGGGGACAGGACCCCTGGGCAGGAAGAGGGGCTGCCCTGGGATTGTGAGGGGTGACTGCTTATATTCTTTGGGGTTGGGGAAGGTAAAACTAAGGCAAGTTCCAAACCAATTTTCTTTCTTTTTTTTTTTTTTTAAGATTTTATTTTTTATTTGAAAGAGAGAGTGAGAGAGCCCGAGCAGGGGGAGCGGCAGAGGGAGAGGGAGAAGCAGGCTCTCCCTTTGAGCTGGGAACCCGATGCTGGGCTCCATCCCAGGACCCTGAGATCACAACCTGAGACCAAGGCAGCTGCCTAACCGACTGAGCCAGCCCGGTGTCCCCCGGAGGATTTCATATGCTGAAGAAGACTCAGCACCCTGGAGGCCTTGCCGTTGTCAAGCTCAGGTGGCTTTTCCCTCTAGCAAAGCACTAGCATTAAGCCAGTTGGGAGTTTTCCAGAGGAACCCTATACTCCACCTGCCTCTTCAAGCGTTTGTCAGGCTGCAGATTCGAAGGTGTTTAATTTTATCTACATTTCCTTCTGCCTTTGTGTCCCACATCACCCAGCGGCAGAATTAGAACCTGCGTCCGGCTCAGACTTCGCCTTTCTGTGTGTCCCTAAGCAAACCAGTCCCCTCTCTGGATCCCTTTCTCCTCGCTGCTCTCATGGACTCGGACTTCCCAGGCCCTGGACTCAATCCCAGGACCCTGGGATCATGACCTGAGCTGAAGGCAGATGCTCAACCACTGAGCCACCCAGGTGCCCCCTTAATTACAGTTTTAACCTATGCCTGGAATGTGACCTTTGAAGCGTCAGCCCGAGATCTCCCCAGGAACACTAGGGAGGTCATCTGCAGGATAAACACGTGGCCAGCCCAGTCCCTGCGCCCCGAAAAGGGGCCTGAAACGTCCTTCCTTTTCCTGTTACCAGCTTCTTGCCCCACTCTCCTCCCTATGAAAACCATCGTGCAACACCTGGAGCTCTTTCTACTTTCTAGATCGGATGCTGCCCCATTTATGAAGCACTTGATGAAGCCAATTAGACCTTCAAATTTATGCCACTGCATTTTGTTTTTTAATGAGGAGAGAAGGGAAAGAGCCCCGGGAGATGACCTCAGTCCCCTGCAAAAGCTGATTTGATTAGCAACTTCTTAAATAGCATTTGCCAAGTGCCCCCTACGAGAGAACTACCATTGTTATGCCATTTCACAGATGGGCAAGTTGAGGCGCAAATATAGCAGGCAATGTGCTCAAGGACATACTAGCATAGATCAAGCCGTCTTAAGGGGTTCAGGGCTCCAGAGTCTGTTTAAGTACAAGGACAGGGGATGGGGCACCTGGGTGGCTCAGTTGGTTAAGCGTCTGCCTTCGGCTCATGTCATGATCCCAGGGTCCTAGGATCGAGTCCCATATCAGGCTCCCTGCTCTGCAGAGAGCCTGCTTCTCCCTCTCCCCTCTGCTCATGCGCTCTCTTGTTCACTGGCTCTCTTTCAAATAAATAGATAAAATCTAAAAAAAAAAAAAAAAAAAAAAAAAAAAGGACGTCCAGGGAGGAGCTGAGCACCGGCCGCCCACCCTATGGGGGTGGGCAAAAACCTCAACAAGGAAGTCAGCTGGGAGCATTCTGTGAGTTTCGGTTTCTAGACTCTCGCCCCAGTCATTTGCAGTTTCCTGGTTCTTGAATGTGAGTTTTGGTTTCCTGGCTGTAAGCAAGGGAGTGGCTGCTTCTCCTCTCCCTTCCATCCCCCGATACCAGCGGGAGCAATGGGCATCTGGGGGTCGCATCTGTACTCCGTGCAGCCTGAGAAGCTGGACGAGCTGATCGAGAACTCCCTGAGGCCCTATGACGAGTGTTGGAGACAGATCCATGAAACGGTGCACGCCATCTGTGCCGTCCTGCAGGAAACGGAGCAGATGCCCCCCATGATAAATGTGGTCAAAGTGAGTGGAAGGCTGGGGGGTCTGGGCTTCTGGGACTCTGAAGTTCCGTGGCCATCGGAAGGAGGAGTGATGTGGTGCTGAGTGCCTTCCGGGTGCAAAGACATCCTCTTGCCCTCCCCACCGTCGAGGGAGGTGATGGAGCACGGGAGTAGGAGCACTCTGCCTTGACTGCTGTGTGCCCCAGGGCAGGTTGCTTAACCTCTCTGTGCTTCAGTCTCTGAGTCTGAAAAACGGGAGAGGAAGAATAAATTCAGACTGTAATGAGGATTAAGCATATAATGTTCTTAGTTTGGGGCCTGGGGCATAGTTAGTCCTTGATAAATGAGCTGTGATTCCTCTCCGTTGTTGTTTCTATCCTCCCCATGTCACGGAGCATTAACTGAGGCTGGGAGATGCAGTGAAACTACCCCAAGGTCGCTCTGTGGTTTCTCAATGGCAGGAAGGGGTGGGTCTTATCAAGTAGAAATGTTTGGTGCTGGGGGTACAAATCCCAGGGCTGAGACTGAAGATCCGGGGCTTTCGGGGAGGAAAAGGTGCTGGGAAAAGTGCCAGGACCGTAGGGTGGGAGGGACTTGGGGTCCGCCAGCCTCGGAACCCCACTTCTCTGCATACACCGTGCCTCCTGGCCTCTGCCTCATGCATGCCCAGCAGCCCTGGCAGTAAAGACGCCTGGATACCTGGCATCCCTTGGCCTTGGCCCAGATGAGGAAACTGAAGCACAAGGAAGTGACTTAGTCGCTGGAGGCAGAGCTGGGCTTTCAGCCCAAATAGTCTGCTTGGTTGCCTGCGCCCTGAACCACCGCCTCTCAATATGGTTCCGTTTTTCCTAACGAAAGTAAAACATAGGAAAGTGGCACAGACCTAAGTGTACAGCCCAGGGGATTGCCACAAACAACACACCTATGTCACCTACGCCCAGATGGAGAAAGGAAACGTTCCCAGCCCCAACAGCCCCAGGACCCTCGATCCAGTCCCCGGGACCCCTAGTCCTCCCCTAACCGCTCTCCGAACTTCTGACAGCCTAGTTTCATTTTGCTGTTTGTTCGTTTGTTTGTTTGTTTAACTTTGCATAATTGTGGGGTGACCAACCGTGCTGGTCTGCCCGGGACCGAGGGGTTTTCTGTGCTGAGACTGGGAATGTCCCGGGAAAACCAGACAGGCTGGTCACTGGATATGAAGGAAATCATGCCCAGTGTGGCTTTACTGCATGGCTTCTTGGACCCCATCCTGTTTAGGAAATGTACATTGTCGTGTGTGAGCGTGTGTTTATCGATTCGACGCTGGGTAGTGTCCCAGGGTGTGAGGACACCGCCTTTGTCCCTCCTCCTGCTGACCGCCGCTTGAGCTGCCTTCCGTCGAGGCTCGTATGAGAGGTGCTGCGAAAGGCATCCTCGTTCAGGTCTTTGGGCAGACAAAAGGACACCTGCCACTCGATTTTAAGACTCTTGGTGACACTTGTGGCTTTGGCTGGATTTGAGAAATACTAAGGCCTGCTGGGGCATCCGGCCACCCCAGAGGGTCCAGAGTTTCACATCTGTGTCTCTGTCACTGGCAGGGCGGCTCCTATGGCAGGAAAACGATGTTGAGGGGCAACTCCGATGGGACAATTGTCATCTTTGTCAGTGACTTTGAACAGTTCCAGGATCAGAAAGAAAACCAAGATGAAATCCTCACCAAGCTCTGGCTGTGTCTGACAGAGTGTCAGTTCACCAGGAAGATGCCGGCCAAAATGGAGGTCCAGAAGTCCCCCAGTGGGCTCACCTTCCAGCTGTCCACAAAATCACAGAACATCACGTTCAAGGTGCTGCCTGCTTACAACGCTCTGGGTGAGTTGCTCCTGGGTGTGTGCACGGCACAGGTCTGGAGAGGGGTGTTGAGAGAGCAAAGCCAAAGAAAGGGGTGTCAGACAGCCATGGGGGTCCTTGAGGCTGGGGATGGGATAGATACCACTGGTATGTTCCAAAGCCAGGGACCACATCCCTTCAAGAGAGGGGGTCCCTCCTGCCCTAGGCTTACTCTCTTCTCTAGAACTTTTCCCCCATCTCCTAACTGACTTTGGAGAAAATGTCCTAGATTACAGAATCTAGAGCAGAGTTCTCAAACAATGACATGCACACAAATCACCAGGGAACCTTGTTCAAGTGCAGGCTCTGATTCGGGAGATTGGGGCTGGGCCTCGGACTCTGTATGTCTATCCAGGGCCGTGCTGCTGGTGCTGGTCCACACACCACCCCTGGGGATTTAGGCTAGAATAAACATTGATCAGAGGAAGAGGATGGGACAAACATCTGGGAAAAGTTCAGCTGGGGCGGGTATTTGGAGTCTGCCTTCTGGCCAAGTCAACATCAAGGCAACTGGTTGCCCTTCCGTGGGCAACTGGTTGGACAAATGGATGGTTGGTTGGTTGGATGGATGGATGGATGGGTGGGTGGATGGATAGATGGGTGGATGGATGGATAGATGGAAGGATGGATGGATTGATGGATGGGTGGATAGATGGGTGGATGGATGGATGGATGGATGGATGGGTGGATAGATGGGTGGATGGATGGATGGATGGATGGATGGATGGATAGGTGGATGGATGGGTGGATGGATGGGTGGATGGATGGATATGATAGGCTGGATGGATGAATGGATGGATAGAAGGAAAGATGGATGGGTGGATGGATGGATGGTTGGAAGGAAGGAAGGAGGGGTGGATGGATAGATGGATGGTAGATAGGAAGGAAGGATAAAGCTCAGCCTAGTAACAGCTTAGTCTAGAGCACAGGTGCATATAATCACAAACTTAAATGCTAGAGCTGAAATTAAACCCCTCATTAAGCAAACAGGAAAACTAGGAAAAAGAATGTCCCAGAGACACACACCAGTTACTGATAGAACTAGAAATGAAAATCCAGATCTTCTAAACCCCAAGTCAGGATGCCTTTAAGATGAACACACACACACACACACACACACACACACACATAAACACACCAATCGGTGACTTGCATTCACGGTAAGGTAACCAAGTTAGAGAAAAGTACACCCATCTGGAAGGTAGGCAGCTCTCACTTCTATCCTGGCCCCACCACTTACCCACTTTTGCTAACTCTAAGATCAGGCTCAAAATGGCTAGTTTACAGGGCCTTTAAGATGATAGGGACTACCCCAAACAAGGTCTGGGGTCAAGGTGAAGAGACCTCCTGTGTCTCAGAATTCATAGGAAATCCTATATTCTCTCTTGTTCAGAGTATGGTGGCTGGAGACTGGGCCAAAGCGCCTTCTGCTGGGTTCAACCCTAACATTGCAAGGACGGTGTGAAAAGGACACACGCACTCTTCCTCGCATGTGGTATCCAGACGCTGCCACTAGATGGCGCCAGAACTGCACATTCCCCGCTGAGATCCCTCTGGGGAAGGACAGGATGAGGATGGCTTTCCGGCGAAAGGAACCTACTGGGGAATTCTTAAATATCTGTGGGAGTGAATGAAAGAAACAAGCTGGCTCCTGGCTCCTCTTGTTTATGTCTTTGTAAAATGTGCTTGTAAGCAGTAGAGCTCAGCCTGCAAGAGGAGAAATCTTATTGAAATTTTGTGGCCCTATAATATCCTTCCCCTCTGTGGCAGAGGCTTCTTCGCCCCCCACACACCAGTGGTTCTCAGACGTCCCTGGGGATCAGCATCCCCTGAAAAACTTAGTTAAAAAACAAGGGGCACCTGGGTGGCTCAATGGGTTAAAGCCTCTGCCTTCCGCTCAAGTCACAATCCCAGGGTCCTGGGATCGAACCCCGCATCGGGCTCTCTGCTCGTCGGGGAACCTGCTTCCTCCTCTCTCTCTGCCTGCCTCTCTGCCTACTTGTGATCTCTGTCTGTCAAATAAATAAATAAAATCTTTAAAAAACAAAAACAAACAAACAAACAAACAAAAAACTTAGTTAAAAAACGAGGCCCAAGCTCTCTCCACTCGGGTGTCAGATCTCCTGCAAAGCTAATCTGGATTTAAGAGCCTCCTGGGCCTGTACTCCAGATGAGCGGGGCAGCAGGATTCCAATGGCCCCCAGTTTGAGAACCATTACCCGGCATCACAGGGTCCCGTTCGGAGGGGAGTGTGCTGCCTACTGCCTCTAACGCCAGCCTCCAGGGCCCTGCCTTCCCCTTACCTGCCTCCTCAGAGTCCCTGTCCCCTTGACTCACTGGCTGGGCTCCGAAGCAGAAGACACCGTGTGCATCCACGGACCCTATTTGCTTCCAGGTCTATGCCAGCCGTGCCAGCCCCATTTGTTCGAGAAGCCATCTTTCCTTCCTCTCTCGGAGCTCCCCCTTCCTCATTTATATTGTGTTTTCCGTCATTCCGTTTCTGTCGACCTTGCCCTGGGCCAGCACCCGACACGACAGTCATTGAATTATCACGGGAGGCACGCCTCCCCTTGCCTTTTAGGCGAACACACCGCGTCCCTGACAGGTGAAGCCACCAGCGGGTGCTGCCGAACCCCAGCAGCCTTCACAGCTGGCTCCCTGGGGGCAGGGTGCCCCAACACCACTGGTTCTCCATCTCTCTTTTTTCGCCCCAGGCTTGAGCGAGAAGCCCACCCCCCAGACCTACCGAGAGCTCAGAAGAGCCCTGGACATGACCAAAGCCCACCCTGGCGAATTCTCCGTCTGCTTCGCTGAGCTCCAGCAGAGGTTTTTCCACAACCGTCCGAGAAAGCTGAAGGATTTGATCCTCTTGGTAAAGTACTGGTACCAACAGGTAATTTTCAAATTCCATTTCTAGGGCGGTCGTCCGATTCCCCTTCGCCAAGACCATCTGCAGCCAGGAAAATATGACACTCTTGAGTATAGAGCTCAGTGCATTTTTTAAAAATTCATTTATTTATTTATTTAGAGAGAGAGGGAGATCGTGATGGGGGAGGAGGCAGACGGAGAGAGAGAGAGACTCTCAGGCAGACTTCTCGCTGAGCACAGAGCTCCGTCTGAGGACCCTGAGATCATGACCTGAGTCAAAATCAAGAGTCAGATGCTTAACTCACTGAGTCCCCCAGGTGCCCCCAGCTCAGTGCCTTTTTATAACCTTTTGAGCAACGTCCAGATCAAAATAGGGCACCTTTCCTGCCTCCCAGCAGCTGCCTCAAGCCCCTTCCCAGTGAATAGTCCCGACAGGTGACCACCGTCCTAACGTGTCTCCACCAGTCAGTTCTGCTTGTTTTTGAACTTGAAATCAGTGGTGTGTACCATCTGCTCAGCGTGAGGTCTGAGAGATGGTCTCTGTTGTTGCACGTAGTTGTGGTGTCTCGTTGTCCAGTAGGATTCTGTCGTCTCGGCTGGACATACCTTTCTCCATTCTGCTAATGGACACTTGGGTCGTGTCCAGATTGGGGCTATTATGAATTAGGTTACTTTGGCTATTCCCCTACGGGTCTTTTTGTGAGTTTAAGCACTCATTTCTCTTGGGTAAATATACAGGAGTGGAAGTGCTGGGTTGTAAGTTATCTGCATACATAGATAGATAGACACATATCTACGTGACGTATTTATATATGTATGTAAGTGCGCATAATAAATATATATACAGGCCATATACTATATTGTTATATGGTATATAAAACATATGTCGTTACATAAATATATAATATATTAAATATATGTAATAATATATATATTAAACTTTAGGAAGTACTGCCAACACTAGTTTTCCCAAGCGGTTGTCCCTAATAACACTCCCATCAGCGACATATGACCGTTTCAGGTTCTCCACACCCTTGCCAACACTTGATACTAAAATCCATCGGATCTGAGGCGTGGCGTCCTTTAGGCATGAGGGTTGGGGGTAAGTGGGTCCCCAGATTAGCCACTGTCCCTTTCTTCCCCCACAGTGCCAGGAGAAGCTGAAAGATCTGCCCCATCCGCCCACGTATGCCTTGGAGCTGCTCACGGTCTATGCCTGGGAACAGGGGTGCAGAGCAGAAAACTTTGACATGGCGGAAGGCATCCGAACTGTCCTGGGGCTAATCAGACAGCCGGAGCAGCTGTGCATCTATTGGATGGTCAACTACAACTTTGAGAATGAAACAGTCCGGAACATTCTGCTGAGCCAGCTGAGGTCACCCAGGTAGCAAGCTTGCTTCTACCCTCTCTCTTTACCTGTTCGCTTGCAAGCCAGGCTGTGCTGTTAGCGTGAAGGCTCCACCCCATCCTTCCCAGCCAAGGATGCTCCAAAGGAACCCCAACAGCGGTGGGGAGGGAGGCAGGGCAGGAACGAGGGGAACCTGACCGATGCCTTTCACATTTCAGACCGTCGTCATATTTTGCTCCCCAAACAAACACTCGAGAGGTGCTTCCCCTTATGGAAGGAAGGGGCTAACCATTTAATTACATTGCTCACAGAACATCTCTGCAAAGCACTGAGGGCAGGAATAGAAGGTCTAGCCGTCTCAGACAAAGCACCCGAGGAACCAAGAGGAAGCGTGGGTCTGGGTTACCAGACGCCCCGTCCAGTCCTCCCTTTCCCAGCATGGACTTCTTCTTCCACAGGCAGCCCAACTGATTTTTTTTTTTTTAATCTAATGGAATTCATAGGCCAGTAATCTTGGATCCAGCCGACCCAACCAATAACGTGAGCAAAGATAAGGCGTGTTGGCAACTGTTAAAGCAAGAAGCTTTGAGCTGGTTGTCTTCTCTCAGCCCGAATCAGTCACCTGGACCATCATGGAATGTTCTGGTGAGAGAGCTTTGCAAATACAGCTCATGTCATGCTGCAGGAAGGGTGTCCTGGTGCCCAGACCCCAGTCTTAGCCAAGAACACCATGTGCGGATTTCCTATAGCTGGGGTGACAAATTGTGCGGATTTCCTATAGCTGGGGTGACAAATTGTCATACGCTGGTGGCTTACAGCAGCAGAAATGTATTCTCTCGCAGATCTGGAGTTTAGAAATCCAAGGTTAAAGTGGGCTCTGTGAAGGCTCCTGGGGAGAATTTCTCCTTTTTCTGGTGTTTGCTGGTGCTCTCGGCATGTGGCTGTGTCCCTCCCATCTCTGCCTCTATTTTCACACGGCCTTCTGTGGTGTGTCTTCACAATATCTCTTCTCTTTGCGTCTCTGTCTCCGTGTCCCCCTCCTCTTAAAACTGAGCAAAGAGAGAAGGGCACCTGCCGATTAACGATTTCAATGAATTGCCGCAGGGGAGAGAGCAGGTGGAGAGGTGGGGGGTGGTCCCCACGGAGCAGAGCTCCAGGCGAGTGCCTGGCAGCCGCCCTCTCCCCAGACTGGAGCGCAGATCAAAGGGCTGGCTTCCCCTCCCATCCCCCCACGGAATGCCCCTGCGCTCTCAGAGCTTAAGGACTATGCGACAAGAATGTCATCAGTCTAGGCCACTGATTCCTTTCCGTTTTTCTGGGGGTCATGGGATGGCAGGGGGACAAAGGTGTCATTTGAGGCCACATAGGGCAACCAAATTCCACATTGAACAGACACGCAACTAATTTACATCCGAAGAACGGGGCGGGGGGGGGTGAATCTACATTCCATTTGGCATAAAAAGTTGAGGGTCGACTGAGCAAAGATGGGATATAACTGAGTTTCCAAGTGCCCGGGGCCCTGGACGGGGAGGTCCCTGTGGGCGGGGAGCTCCCTACCGGGATCCAGAAGGAACATGGTCCGCCCACTCCTTGTCCCGACTTTCCCTAGACTCTGGGCTTTGCTCCTTGACCTCGATTTTCCTGGCTTCTTAAAACAGCCTTTTAAAAATATCCACCCCACCCCCAACTCTATTCTGAACACTTTTAAACACACAGAAAAGTTGTAAAAATGGTTCAGTGAACCCCTGCATCGACCTGGACATGCACACGTTTAGCCCTTGGCCTCTCCAGCTGCGTTGCGGTCTGCGTGTGTGTACGCACGCTCGTCACCGTCACTATTGTGTTGGGTATGTTGTTCCCACTGGGCCGCTGGAGCTGGCTGCCCGAGAGGGACATTCTCGTAGCGAACCACACTCAATGATCGAATTCCAGAGTTTAAGATAAGAACATTATTACCGTCCAGCGGTTTCCAGATCTTCCCAGCTATCTGAAGAATGTTTCTGGTAGCCAGTTTTTCCCCAGCCCACGCTGCTTTTAGTTCTCGTGTGCTGCCCCTAAGACGTCTTTCGCTCCCTGCTTTTGCTCTGTTTTCTACCCAATCAACCTGTTTCCAGAACCAGGAGGCTGCCCCTCTCACGAGAGCCGTTGGAGGCCACTTGGGCCCACAAGCTGCTGCATCAGGGCGTCTGGGCACTGGAGGGCACACACGTACACGCACATGTACACACAGACACACACACACAGACACACACCCCCCCACCCCCACGATACTCAGCCAGGTGGGAAGGGCAATACTGGTAACGAATTTGCCTTCAACTAATGGTGAAGTCCACTGCCAAATCGGGAGGCAACCAAGGTTGACCTTCAACTTTAAAGCTAACCAGTCGACCCGTGTCCCCAGGGAGATGTGGCCCGTCTTCTCTGTGCTCACCAGCAAAGGGACGGTGTCTGTACAGAGCAGTGTTCCTTTCCCTGCTGGAAGGAGGGAAGGAAGGGAGGGAGGAAGGAAGGGGAAAGAGAGAAAGAAAAGGAAGAGGAAAGAAAACCACAAATTTCAAGGCTGAGGAATATCACAAATTTAATTTAATTTAAAGCTTCTAGCCTTCCATCTCTCTATAAAATGCTGATGCTCCTGCCTCCCTCTTGAAAGGATCCTGTGATGACACTGGGTGCACCCAGGTAATCCAGGATCATTCCCCCACCTCCAGAGCCTTAGCTTAACCACATCTGGAAAGTTCCACGTTCCATATAAGGAAACCGACGCGCAGTTTCTGGGGCCTTAGATGCGGACATGTGGGGAGGTGGGGGTGTCACCCCTCTCCACCTCCACAGACGGGGGCCTCTAGGGTAGACTGAGCAGGTGGGGCCTCCCATAGGGTGTCAGGACCTGTGACATGGCGCAAACCCCACAGTCTGAGCTTTTCTACTGAAGAGGAAAGAACTGCACTCCTGTGCAGGCCAGACCCCACTTAGAGATCAGAATTTGCTTTCTTTCCAGAAGTGACCCCAAGCGCAAGGAAGGGGCACATCCCACCCTCCATGACCCCTTTTGGAGCAGAGAAGTGTCCCTTCAGACTGAACCCACGGGCCCTCCGATCCTAGACTGGCTCTCTGCTCCTCAGCACACTGAGAACAGTACCGAGGGCTGAATAGTGTCCCCCCAAACTCATGTCCACCTGGACCCTCGGAATGGGAGCTTCTTTGGAAGTGGGGTCTTTGCAGGCATCATCAGTGAGATGAAGTCATCCCAGATCGGCATGGGCTCTGACTCCAGTGACTGGTGTCCTTATAAGAAGGCACAGGGAGACCCAGACACGCCAGTGGCCGGAGTGGTGTGTCTACAAGCCAGGAAAGGCGAGTTGTTGCTGGAACCTCCGGAGGGGCAGGGAAGGGGCAAGGAAGTCTCCTTCCCTACAGCCTTCAGAGGCTGCCCGGCTCTGCCGACACTCTGAGCGCAGACTTTAGTCTCTGGAACATGAGAGAACATACATTTCTGTCGCCGGAAGCTCCTCAGGGGTATGTTGCTAGGGCAGCCCCGGAAAACCAATCCCCAAGGGCACGTGTGTGCAGCAGAAGCCGATGAGGTCTGAGAAGGCTCGCGTGCGAGCATTTCTCCAGAAATCCGCAGTCCCTGCAGTCAGCGGAAAAGAAAGGAGGCACAAAGGTTAAGGGGGGGTCCAGCCACAGAAGGCATTGCCACACCCAGAATAGCTTCGAGGCCCGGGAGGGGTCAGATCTTTCCTGGGGGTAGGAAGGAACGACTCACAAAGTTTTTGTTTTGGGCTGGGGGGGCGCGGGGAGGGCTTTGGGCACTCTTTGGGGAACTCTCCCGAGTGTTCTCGTGGTGTGTCGATGAAAGCACTGAGCCTCCGTCCACCTTCCCAGCCGGTGCCGCTGTTCGCCACCCCGGGCCATCTTCTAGACAAGTTTATCAAGGACTTTCTCCAGCCCAACAAACAGTTCCTAGACCAGATCACCATAGCTGTTGACTTCATCTGTAAATTCCTTCAAAAAAATTGCTTTAGCCATTCAAGGACGAAGGTTCAGAAGACTGTGAAGGTGAGCATTGGCCTTTCTCCCACGTGGTTCCCGGAGCTCTGCAGAGCCCGCCTGTGGACAGAGGGCAAGGGAGGAGGGAGGAAGCGGGGGAGATGGGCACCCAGGACTGCGGCTCTCAGTGGGGTTGCCTGTGCCCCGCTTCCATCACTAATGATACACTTTTGGCTCTGTATGAGCTTCTGGGGGGCTGCGTGACCCTTAGTGGCCTTGGCTTGGGACCTGCACCTCCCCCAACTCTGCCTCTGTCTCCCCATCACCTCTCCCCTGAGGGTCTCCTCTTCTTCCTCTTGTCTCCTAAGGACACCTGCCATTGGATTTAGGGTCCGCAGACCCCTCACTCAATGACATTGACAAAGACCCTTTTTCCAAGTCAGGTCATGTTCTCACATTCTCATTGGGAACCACTGGGGCTACCATTCAAACCAAAGCATTTTCTAAGCTCGGCGTGTACTGAAACAGAACATGACCTCTTTCTTGTTTTAATGACCACAGCCCACTAAGCCCCATCAACTGAGCTAGAGGTTCATTCTTGTCCAAGACTCAAGGCCACGGGCTAACCCGCTTCCCTCCATCTGTTGGTCAGCGACCAGATCACCAGGTGCCAGTCCCGAGGAGGGAGCAGGGAGGTGCCCATACGGTGCCAAACAGACCTGGGAGCCTAATGTCCTGAGACAGACCCGGGGACCGGTACCAATATCCCATGAGTGTTGAGTAAAATGTCTCACTGAGGTTCATCAGACTGAGTTCATGGTCACAGGCTGAGTTCACGGTCAGTGCTAGAATTGTCCAAGCTTGTTTTCTCACCTCCCGAGATTCCCATTCACCCGTAGTAAAAAATAAAAGGTATAGCGTCACATCACAGAAGAAAATAGGAAGAGAACCACCAGTGCACAGGACGTTGCTTTCTGTCTTCCTGAAGTTGGGAAGGGTTGTCTGCTGGGTGACATAGGATGCGTGCCCTGAATGTGAGGAGGGGGCGTAGAGTGGCCTGCTAAGGCCAACACTCACAGACCAGCTGCATGAACGAAACAGGTTGCGTACCGCCCCTCATCCCTAACCCGCTGCCAGGCATTTACCACCCATGGGTAAAACAAAGGTGTTCTTTATAAAAATTGAATGAGCTCTTTGGGGGCAACCAGGGCAGCAAGTGTGAAGTTCGGTGCCCAGAGCAAAGCCCCCAGCATCGTGCGTGGAACGGCTCTCTGTGGGGAAGCTGGCTTCTCCCCCCGCTTGCCCTCAAAGCAGCCTGTCAGCTAAGTTCTGTAACAGACTGTTTAGAGCAGAAAGGGAAGGAGGAAGAGGAGGAGGAAGGGAGGAAGAGAGAGGAGGAGGGAGGAGGAAATAGAGAACCCTGTGAGGCAGGGACATACAGAGCCCCCATTTATTACCCGACCCCTTACGGAAAGTTTGCCGAACGCTGTACCTGAATCTATGATCCGCAGCTTGCAAGAGGAAATGGATGAATCAGGGAACTTTCAACGCAATGATTGCATCCAGCTTGATTTCTCTCAGGTCACTGGAATTCCCATAAAGCTAAATGCTCTTTGGGAGAAATCTTGAGGAAGTTAACACAAGAAGTGGGTGATGGGTAAAAGCCCCTCCGTTGTTCATGGGTTAATAAGCACATCAAAGGGCATGAGAAAACCTTTGGAACCAAACTATTCGTTTGAAAAATTGAATGCTCTGCTTTGGACTCAGCCTTAATTGGACCCTAACCTTGGCAACCTCATTAATGAGCCTGCTGCTGCCGGCCTGTTGGGGGTGGGGGGGGGGTGAGGGGCTTGGGATCTAGAAAATGCTGGATCTCAGCTTGCCTTTCTTCACTAGGGAGGGTCGACGGGCAAAGGCACAGCTCTGAAGACTGGCTCCGATGCTGACCTCGTCGTGTTCACAGACTCGCTTAAAAACTACACCTCCCAAAAAAACGAGAGATGCTGTATCATCAAGGAAATCCATACACAGCTAGTAGCCTGTCAGCAGGAGAAAGAGTTCGAAGTAAAGTTTGAGATTTCAAAATGGAAGGCTCCCAGGGTGCTGAGTTTCTCTCTGAAATCCAAAGTGCTCAACGAAAGTGTGAACTTTGATGTCCTGCCTGCATTTAATGCCCTAGGTGAGGCCCCCTCCCCCAGACCTTTGCTGCTGGAGGAGGAAGCAGGGTTCTGGGGTGATGGGGCAAGGAGGGTGGAGGGAAAGCCATGTGACCTCGTAATGGCTCTTAGGTCTAGTGCCCCCAACAGGCGGCGTGAGGAATGGCAGCAGCCCCTTACACCTACGGACCTGTTCATTCTCCTTTCTCACTTACCCATCCTTACATTCTTCTATTCCTGTAGTATCCCTCACAATATCTATCAAAGAATGGGGCCACGGGAGTTCTGTACACATTTACAGATAAAAGGCCACAAGTATTAGTGAAGGAAATGAAGGAACAGACTGGGAAGAATTCTGAGGCAAAGACAGAAAATCTGGGTGCCTTCAGTCTGCTTTGGAAATTCGGTTCATGAACAACAGATATGTAATGTTGTATTAAAATAAACCAAGACCATTTCAGCAATTTTCCAAATCAGAATCAAAAAGACTCTGATACCTTCCTTCTGAATAGGTCTGTGTCTCTAGAGAGGAAATAATAGTATAAATTGGGGGTCAGTTTTTTTTTTAAAGGCAAGGTAGCAAGTATTTTCAGCTTTGAGGACGACACAGTTCCCGTCTCAACTACTCAACTCTGCTACTGTACCCTGAAAGCAGCCATAGACAGTACATTAACAAAGAAGCATAGCAGTGTTCCAATAAAACTTTATTTACAAAAACAAGAAGTGGGCCAGATTTCGCCTACCATCCATAGTCAGCAAACTCCCAATCAGTGCTGTCTAAAATGTCTTTCTGTGATAATAACCATGTTCTACATCTACTAACAGCTTGAAATGTGGTTAATGGGACTGAGGAACCAAATTTTTCATTTTATTTCCCTCTAGTTAGTTTGAATCCAAATAGCCACATTGTTTGGGGGCTACTGTATCAGACAGTGTACATCTAGAGAATACTTTGATAATAGCACCTGTTCTCCTACAGACCATATAATTTTTTCAACTATCCCAGTACTCCAGTATCTTAGACATTAATTGTTCAAATATACAAACAGAATTCAGAGTCATCGAATTAAATTATATTGGTCAAAAGTATGTGGAAATGGTTACTTTTATGCACAGCAAAGCCTAAACGAAACATCTCTCCCATGCTAGGTCGGTGGAATCCTGGCTCCCCACCCAACCCCAAGGTCTACACTGATCTCATCGATCTGTATAAGTCGTCAGACGCCGTGGGCGGAGAATTTTCCACCTGTTTCACGGAGCTGCAGTGCAACTTTGTTGTCTCTCGGCCCACCAAACTGAAGGATCTAATTCGTCTGGTGAAACACTGGTACAGACAGGTACGGCCGCTCTCACTGCAGCTGTCTGGAAGTGCTTTACCGTGCTCTGCGCCCATGCGACCGGTTCTCATCAAGTGTTCCATGGGCCCATGCTCTCCCGTGCTGGGGGCTGAGCCACTCTGGGGACCCTGTCTACTAATCCTGCTTGTCTCTGTGACGTCCCCATCACCAAACCCTTGAAGCTGGGTGAGCTGTAGAGCACCCTCTCCCATCAAAGCAGCCGCGTCTGTCTTATTTTGCCTCTGCTCTGACCCCCAGAGAATTGGGCAGGAATCCAAGTTATTCTGCTCCCCGGGGCAGGTGAAACTAGGACTTTCCATGCCTGCAGGTCACCAGCACGGCTTAGCCCCCGCTCAGCACCCAGCGGAGCACACACAGATGCTAGCCGTGAAAACAGGTTGCAAGCCACAGGCGGGACCAGGGGCTGCCTTTTCTGTGAGGGTTAGCCTCCCTCCACTTCCGTCACTGTCTCGCACACAGGGGAGCCTCTGAGTATCTCCGTGGCAGCAGACACCCAGCCCAGCAGCAGCTGCTTCCTGCGTACAGCAACCTGAGCTCTGTGGTTTCCAACCCAGAAACTCAGAGAAATAGCTGTACTCCCAGCCCCAGGGTGCTCAGAGGGCTCGGGGCTACTGTGTGACCTTGAACGAGTAACTTCCCCTCCCCGCACCTCACGTCTTCATCAGAAACGTCGACCTATGCCTGCTTGGTGATGTCGGAGGATTAGGAATGACATGTAAAATGTCTGGCCCCTCTGTGAGCCCGCAGAGTGTTCTGAAAGTGGTGTTCTGAAAGTGGTCGCTGTTGTAGAACTCTAGGTAGTCCTATATGGCTGAAGCCCAGCCCAGAAATCTGTAAGCCACTAAGGGAGGCCCCGCTCAGATCTCCAGCAGCCCCGCCCCATCAGCCCTGCGTCTCGTGCCTCCATTGCCCCGCTTGTGGCCCTGGGGACCATTAATGGGTGGTGTCTTCTGCTCTCTGAGCTCACTGCTCCTCCCCGCTTCACCAGTACTGTCTGACCTTCCCCTCTTCCCTCAGTGTGAAAGGAAACTGAAGCATAAAGGGTCTCTGCCCCCGAAGTACGCCTTGGAGCTGCTCACCATCTACTCCTGGGAGCAGGGGAGCGGGGCAGAGAATTTTGACACCGCGGAAGGTTTCCGGACGGTCCTGGAGTTGATCACAAAATATCGGCAGCTCTGTGTCTTCTGGACAGTCAATTACAACTTTGAGGATGAGACTGTGAGGAACTTCCTACTGACCCAGATCCAGAGGACCAGGTGCTCCAAACCCTGCCACCCCCTTTCTTTAACCAGATTCCCTCCAACGCTGTGACAGCCACCCGGGTTCTCCTCCCTGGGCTCGGGATTCAGTGTTCCCCCCAAGAAACAGGATGGTGGCGGGTGGGGAGTGGAAAGGCGCCAACCAACAGGAGCTCCCATAGTCTCTGGGGAGGAAGTCCTGGGGGAGGGGAGGGCAGGACAGAACGTCATCCAGGAGGATTAGAGAAGGAAGGACCAAGGTACAGGTCTCTGGGCTGCTTCCGTCTTCCTAGGTTGGAAGAAAAAGTGTGAATTCATTAGCAGGTCTTAGAGCTGTGGAAGTGGGAAGTGTGTCCCTGAGAAATAATGCTATCCTTTCCTCATGGCTGATTCATCCTACAGGAGAATTAGATTTTATTCGATTTATTGGATCAGCTCTCATCTCCCCTTTCAGACCTGCATCCCGCAAAACCGCTATCCTTCAAGAATAGCGGGGACTCTTAGCGTGTCCATTCAGTGCTGCCAGCAGAGCCGAAAAACAAGGGAGGCAAAAGAAAAGGAACAGGAGGAAAGGAAAAAAGCTCTGAGAAAGAATAGAGGAGAAGAAAGAGAGAACAAGATACTATGGGCTGCCTACCACGGGCATGGCCAACATGACATTATGGTTGATTAAAGTACCCAGCATATTTCAGTCGATCTAACAGGAGGGAGATGTTTCTATTATGCCGTCCTGTGTACAGGAAGGAACAGCTTTCAAAATACTATTGGCGAATGTCACGGGATTCTTGAAAATCACTTTGTGCTGTATCAGTACATTTGAATTACCGGCACCTAAAACGTAGGACACGTTGTTTTGGTGCCAGAAGTGGGATGGGCCCCCGATTCTGAGGTCGCTGGTTTTAAAAAGCATGTCGTGTTTCGGACTCTCTTTTAGGCCCGTGATCTTGGACCCAGCGGACCCCACCGGCGACGTGGGCGGAGGCGACCAATGGTGCTGGCATCTCCTAGCAAAAGAAGCTACCGAGTGGTTGTCCTCTTTCTGCTTCACAGATGGGACTGGATGTCCTGTGCAATCGTGGAAAGTGCCAGTAAGGATAATCTAAAGGAAGTGCCATCTGGAGATGCTCCCGGGACGCGCTTACCTCCAAGAGCTTTTTCCTCTGTAGCAACGTAGAATTCTTTCCACCCCAAATAACAGCCCAACTCAAGAGCAGAGAACAAAACAAAATAGGCATTTTTGGTTGTTGTTTTTTTTTCTTTTTTTTCCTTCTTGTTCAAGCAGTCCTAAGGCAGGTGACCCAGGACTCACGCAACAGCTCTCTGAGCGGGTTTTCTCCACCGGTTGGTGTGTGGGGGTCGGCTAGTTCTTTGTGCACGGGGTTGTCGGATGCGAAGGGCATCCCTGTTCTCTATCCCCTGGAGGCCAGGAGCAGCACCCACCATCGCCGCCACCAGAAATGGCGGCAGACATTGACAGATGTCCCCGGGGGCATCACCAGCTTTTTCTGGCTGCACCTTCCGCTGGTTTTTGTCCCAATTGTACTGCACCTACAAGCAGCAGGTCAGGTCCCGGCAGGAAGAACAGCGAGGGGGAAGATACTTACCCAGGGTGTCTTCCTAGAAGCCTCATCCAGCAAATTCTCTTAGGTTTCATTGCCTGGGATGGCCATGAGGTTCCCCATAACTTCAAAGTGACTCCAAAAGGACAGATATGGGGGGCGGGGGTCTTCACTCTGGATGGAGGTTGGCTCCTTTTCCTAAGAGTGTCGTTCACACCCGTTCAAAGCTCCGCCTCCTACCAGGACACCTGCCACCAGGTACAGTGGTTGTCCCACCAGGTTCTTTCTCGACGTTTTTCGAAGCAGGTTTTCTCAGCCTCAGCAGCTGCTGACATTTGGGCTGGATAATTCTTTGTTTTCTGGAGGGTGGGGGACCCTCCTGTATGTGTTAGGGTGTTGAGCAGCAGCCCAAATCTCTATCCTCTAGACGCTACCCGGTTGTGACTATTAAAAATGTCTCGAAGCATGGTCTTTTGTCCCGTAGGGAGCAAAACGGCCCCCGGGCGGGGGGGACCCAGCTTGAGAAGACCCGCTTGACCCTAGGGTCCGCTTTGGTTATCCAGATCTGCACTGGAACCAGTCCTAAAAAGTTGTTCCCGGTCACACTAACCCTCTCAGATATGCGCCCTGCTTCTTTTCCTCTGACTCTTTCAACCAGTGGTGTTAAGTGCATGGGAGCCGTCTTCTTCCGGCCCATACATTTCTTTCTCTCCAGATAGTGCAGACACCAGGCAGCTGTGGCATGGGGATTCAGCCTCTGGTCAATGAGATGTTCGCATTCAGAAGTCATAGAATCCTGGAATGGTAATGCTAGAAGAGACTTCTGGGGGTCGTCCGGCAGCTGCTTCTTAAAGAAACGGCGCGCTGTCACCGCCAGATCTGCTCTCCTCCATTCCTCCTCTCGCTTCTTTGACTCGTCTCGAAACCAAGACCGCCAAGCCCTTCCCAGCATCACCCCACTGGACTCTTGCTCTGCACGTGACCTGCCTTCCCAGACACACCCGCTCTCACTGAGCTTCACGGGCTCCATCGCTTTGTCAACCATGGCGTGTTTTCCACTTAGCTCCTTGCTTTTCCTTCAAGCCTTAGCAGCACGATCTCTCTGTAGTCCCAGAGGGAAGCCCTTTACCTGCCCCTGGGATCCTATAATTCCATGATCTTGCTTTTACCTCCTCCGTCATTGCCCACCTCCTGCCTATTTCCCTCCGCACACCAATCCCTGTCTACACCCGCTGAGCCAAAGGTCTCCCCGGCAAGTAGCGAGCCGATGTCTTCTTAGCCCTTAAAACTTTCCAGAAGCTTGGATTATAACTGTTGCCTCACATGCATAATAGCTTATTGTCTTTTCCTCCCGAGCCTACCTCTCCCCCGCCCGCCACGATGAGTGCCTTCTGGCCGGATCTCAAGGCTTTATGCTCTGGCTTTAGCTTCAGAGATACCTGGATGTCTACGTGTTTTAACCTCAAATATCCACTTCAAGCTTTACCCCCCGTTATACCACTACACCAACCATCACAGAATGAAGAGGATGTCCGTCTTTGTCCCCAGCTCCCAGCCCAGAGCCTCAGAACCCCAGGGAATTTCCCGATAGGAGAGTCTTTTCCACCCCCAAGGAGCCTCGTCCAGTCATCCCTGAGCTTACGTGAATGGGGTTTAGGGCCTTTGGTGAGAGTTTCCAAGGAGGGACTGGCCACGCCAGCGATGCCAGGCATGTGATGAGAGGGTAGAAACTTTCAGCCCCATCCCCCCAACCTCCCAAGAGCAGACTGAATTCAAGCACCTGGCTAATGGTTTAATTAATCATGCCTGTGTAATGAAACCCCAATAAAGACTCTGGACAGCAAGGCTTGGAACGTTTCCTGGTTGGTGAACAGAGCTGTGTGTTGTGGAGATGATGAATCCTAACTCCACGGGGAAGGGCCTCTGGTGCTCTGGACTCTTCCAGCCCTCCCGTCCTGTGTATCTTTTCATCTGTCTGTTCACTTACATCCTGTATAACAAAATGGTGGTGGTAAGTATGGCATTTTTCTGAGTGCTGTGGGTCATTTCAGCAGGTTATTGAACTGAAAGGGAGGCCATGGGAACCCCTGAATTTTTAGACAAGTCGGGGGGCGGCGGGTCCAAGTAGTCCGAGCCCCCCACTCGCAGCTGGCATCTGAGGAGGGCCTCGCCCTTTCACTGTGAGCCCTGCATGGCCTCCAGGTAATGTCGGGGTTGCAGTGACCTGTAGGGCCCCCAGCTGGGGTCGTGCCAATGGCCTGGGGTTGGAATGCATCACTGCTCTTGTCCAGAATAAGGGCAAAGGATAGAGCCCTTGAAGAAAGAACGACCGCTCTGCCTTCATGTCGTCTCAGCCCACAGTGAGATGCCAGACCCTTCCACGTGCCCCAACTCACACTGGAGACATAGAAGGAGACCGTAAGGCCATAAGACACTGCCCCAGCCTCACAGGGCTCATGATGTACCTAGAGGTGCATCACCTGCACCCCTTCTCTAAAAATGAGCAACTGTGTACAGCCGCGTGATCAGTGGGACAGGTGCAGGGGGCTAAGACTTGGAACAAGAGAGAAAGTAAGCAACTCAGAGCTTATGTCCCAAAGGAAGGAAGGAACCATCCTGGGCCTTTCCCACCACTGTCTTCTCAGCATTCGCCAGACCTTTAAGTTCATTAAGAGCAAAGATAAGAGCGCATCCGCAGGGATCAAGAAACACGCCACTGGCCATCACCGGAAGACACGAGAACACCAACCCTTTTCTTAGAAGTTCAGCAAGTCCCGGCAAGGAATAGGGTATAACTAAGCCCATCCTTTCCTGTACAAACTGTATTTCAGGATAAACAGACAGCTATAACTAATAAGGAAAAACATCTTTTTTACAAAAGGATTCGACTTAATATTTGTTGAAAGGGTGAAAATGGGAAACATCGCCGTTCGGCAACCTTCGCTGAAATGAACAATGAGGCAGAGACTAGGGAAGGATGGGACCGAGGAGGAGATCCCGGCAGGGGGCGCTCTGTGCCGGAAGTGGGCAGACGGCCACCTCCCAAGCCCTCAGTGGGATCAGGGCATCAGGAGGAGAGGGACATGGCTATGCCTGCGGGTGGGAGGCAGTGTCGAGCACACAACACCATCCATTAAATGTTTTGCCACGTTAAAAAAAAAAAAAAATGACCATAAGAACAAAAGGAATTGAGTTAGCAAATCCCAGAATAAATGTGGAGGCCAGACACTCTTCATCAGGGAGAACGTCAGAGTAAAAAGCCAGGAGAGGAACTGTGTGTGAAAGGGACAGGAGCCAAGACCCTACAAGAGTCCAGTTAGGCAGAGCTAAAGGTCAAGGTCCCAGCCCACTGGCTACTCTCAGTTACCCTGGCAACAAGGCCACCACTTACCCCAAAGGAAGTAAGCAGTGATTAGAAGCGGGGCTACACGTGGCACGTGGCCAGCGGCCCAGGAAGAGTTTGGGAAGAGTTTGAAGAGGAGACCTTAAATGAGGTCATCAATGGGGAGAATTTGCGGATCAAAGGATCCTCTGGAGACTGTCTGCTGGAGGGGCTCCGCTGCTCCCAACTGAGACTTCTCCAGCCAAGTTTGGTCAAGTCGGAGCAGGTGAAAAACGGTACCACTCTGCTTCTCTTGACATCAGCTCCCAGGACAGATCTCACACAAGGAAAAGATGCGGAAAACTCACTCTCTGTCTTTCCTGGGGCTGCCCAGAGTGGGGGTGCAGACCTGGAGGGGAGCACAGGGAACAGAATGTGAGGACTCAGTAACCCATCCCAGCTGAGAGATGGAATCGATGGGTTCCATCCGGGCGCCCACGTGCCAGGCATGCGCACGTCTGATGGCATTCCTCATATATGCGCCGACCCCAAGGCTTTTCTCTTGCCTTTCCCATCGTTGGGGGACCAGGCTGGGAATTGCAAGGGGGAAGCTCTCGTGTTCTAAGGGACAAGGCTCCAGTTGATGGAGCAGGAAGTCATCACCAGGGGAAGAGGAAAGGCTCAGTTGCTGTTAAGTGTGTATATAGGGTAAGGATTATGGGGGCAGGAAAAGGGATCCTTCCCCAAGGCTTGGCCACGGTGAGGGAGGTGCCACTGTGAGCTGCGACAGCGGGAGAGGAAATGCCACTAAACCCACAGGAGGCTTGGGGAAGCCAGGAGTGCGGCAGACAGAATAATGGCCCCCCCAAGGATGTCCATGCCCTGGTCTCTGGAGCCTGTGGATATGTTAACAGGGACTCTGCAGGTGGCAATGAGTAAAGGGTCTTGGGAGGGGGAGAGGAATCTGGGTATTCACGTGGGCCCAGTCGAATCCCACGAACCCTTAAAAGCCCAGAGCCTTTCCCACCCAAAGGTGAGAGATTCTGCTGTTGAAGACACAGGAGGATGTGAGTGGCTGTGGCTGGCTTGGAGATGCAGAGGGTCCTGAGTCCGGGAACGCAGGTCGCCTCTAGCTGCTGCAAGTCACGCAGGAGGTTTCCTCCTCTGCCCTCAGTGCCAGAGAGGGGACAGAGAGGAAGGAGGAGGGAGCCGGGGGTGCGACTCCGGGGGTGCCGTCCGCACCGAGCTGTGAGCTGTGTCTGTCCGGCTCACCCCCCTTTCCTCTCCACTCCGGTCCGCAGCCTTTGCTCTTTGCTGCCATCTTGTGATCATATAGAGAATTACAAGTCCTAAAAGACTGAAGTATGTTTAAAGCCCGTGGAAATGGGGAAGAGGGAGGTTCCCTCTTCATTGGAACCATGATCCAGACAATAAGGTATATTTAAGCAATCTGTTATTTCCACATACTCACTAGGAGCAGAGAAGGGAAAAGCAACCAACGGCTCTTAAAAAGGCGTAGGGACACTGAGCAGATAATTACTGAATTAATTCTCTGAGGAATTTCCGAAATCATTCTATGGTGTGTATTGGAGAGACAAGCAGGTCTTTCAGGGCGCCTGGGTGGCTCGGTCAGTTGGGTGTCCAACTTTTGATTTTGACTGGGGTCATGACCTCAGGGTCATGGGATCCCCACATTGGGCTTGGTGCTTGGCTTGGAGTCTGCTTGAGGTTCTCTCTCTCTCCCTCTCCTTCTGCCTCTCCCCAACCCACACTGCGAAAATAAGTAAGTAAATAAATAATTAAAATCTTGAAAGAAAGAGAGGGGTCTTTCCCCTTGACCTCAAATGTGACCAGGAGGAAAAGAGGGATTCAAGTCTTCGAGTTTGGCTACCTTTCCCACTTTTAAGAATTCCCTATTAAAAGGTTAATGCAGGAGATCCTAAACTATTGATGGAATTGTGTTCATGGATTAGGAGGCTTAATATAGTTCAGATGACAATACTACCCAAGGCCAAATGCAGATTTAAAGCCATCTCTATCAAAATCCTCATGGTATTTTTTATTTTTATTTTTAAAAATATTTTATGTATTTATTTGACAGAAATAGAGAGAGCCAGAGAGCACAAGCGGTGGGAATAGCAGAGGGAGAGGGAGAATCAGGCTCCCTGCCGGAGGCAGACGCTTAACTGACTGAGCCACCCAGGTGCCCCCCTCCATGGTATTTTTTAATGGGAAAATGGGAACGGGAAATGGGAAAAACTCATCCTAAACTTCATGGGGGGAATTTCAAGGGTGCCAGAATAGCCAAAACAATCTTGAAAAGTAAGAACAAAGTTGGAGGACTCGCATTTTCTAATTTCAAAACGTGACACGAAGTTACAGTAATTGGAACAGTTTGGCATCTGTGTAAGAATAGACAGACAGACCAACAGAAGAGAACTGAGATCCCAGAAATGACCTCTCACGTTGATGGCCCACTGGTTTCAACAAGGGTGCCAATGTCACCCTTCCACAGAGGAGAAATTGGTCTCTCTGGCACACGGTGTTGAGAAAAGAGGTTGTACGCGTGCCGGGAATGAACCTGGGCCCTTACCATACACTGTATACGAAAATGAACTCAGAACTGATCCAAGACCCAAGTTCTAGGAGCTAAAATTATAAACCCATCAGAAGGAAACAGGAACGGTCTTGCACTTAGCCATGGTTTCTTAAACTGTGACACCCAAGCATAGTCAACACAAATAAAAATAAATAAATTGGATTTTGTCAAGATTAAAAACTGTTCATCAAAGGACACAACCCGGGAGTGAAAAGACCACCCACCGAATGGGAGAAAATTTTCGCAAACCCTATCCGATAAGGGTTTCATACCCAGAATATATAAAGGACAACGACTCCACAACAAAAAGACAAGATTGCCGATTTTTAAATGGGCAAAGGAGTTGAAGATAAACAAACGGCTGGAAAATACATGGAAAGATGCTCCACGTCATCAGGGAAATGCAAATCAGAATCCTAATGGGCAGCACTTGGCCCCCAGGAGGATGCCTATCCTTGAAAAGCCAGAGAAGACGGAGCACTGGTACGGGCGTGGGGAAGCCGGGACCCTCACACGTTGCGGACGGAATTGTAACACTGTATGACTGCTGGGGAAACAGTTTGGCAATTCTCCAAAAAGTTACATGCAGAAGCACTGTCTGACCCAGCGTTTCCACCTCGAGGGATACACCCAAAAGAACGGACCACAGGCACTACAATAGTCCAAGCAGCGTGAGTCTCGGCAGCCAAAAGGCAGAAACAGCCCATGTGTGCAGCCACAGACCAATGCACGAGCAAACCGTGGCCCATCCGTGCAATGGGAGAGCAGTCAGACATGAAAGGAAGGAGGAAGAGACCTTGAAAACATTCTGCTAAGTCTCAGAAGCCAGACACAAAAGGCCAACTATTGTATGATTTCACGTATACGAGAAATCGAGAAGAGACACCTCCAGAGACAGGAAGGAGATAAGAGGCTACCAGGAGCTGGGAGGAGGGAAGAGCAGAGGGTTCCTGCTCGATGGGGACAGAGTTTATGTCCAGGATGATGAAAAAGTTTTGAAGAGAAACAGAGGTGATGATTGCTGAGTATTGGGCATGTCATTATGGGTAATTGTACCCCTGACAGCGGCTGACGGGGCAAATCTTAGGTAGTGTATGTTTTAACCACAATAAGAAAATCATAAATAAATGCACACACAACCTGGAAAAAGACCATCTCAATAAGTCCACTAAAAACAAGAGCCCAAACTGTGGTAATAAATGGGGATAGGAGGACAGGCTGGATTGTGAAGGGATCTTGAGAAATGAGAAGAATGAAAACAAGCTGAAGGGATATGTGACTTGCCTTGCACTGTGTCCCGATGCGTTACTAACCCTTACATCATGAGCCCGTGGCTTCTGTAAGATCGTAAGTACGCGGAAAGCTGCAGAGAGCCTGGACTCACAGAAATTGCCCCCTTAGCACGGTTCCTGGCAGATAGGACCAGCCCCCACCATCTTGCAGAGACCAGAGAAAAATGAAAACGCAAGACCCCTTGTTCAAAAAACATGGAGAGTTTTTCAAGATCGTGACATCAGAGCATCGAGCCAAACACACCTCGAGTGAGGGGCCCATGTGGCTGGCCTGTTGGCAGCTGAGAACTAGCAGGTGCTGAGCAGGTGCTGGGAATCCAGGGACGGACGTAAAAAAGAGAGAAGAGGGGGACGGGTGGTCCCACAGTGCCCAGTGGGGTTAGCGTGGGCAGGCCAGACTGGACAGGTGTAATACACCGGACCACAACCTCACCCCGCTCTTACCTCAGCCTCAGCCAGGCTGGGCTCAGCTCTGCACATCCAGTCCCAGAAAAAATGTTCAGAAGCTCCTGAACGTCACTGTGTTCCGTGTGCCCGGTGCGGAGCCCTTCCTTCATCATCTCCATCATCACATTTGATTTCTGCCTACGAGGTAGATACTTTCCTCCATCTGATGAGGGGGGAAACTGAGGCTCAGAATGGCTCTCTTGCTGCAGGACACTGCCAGATCTTGACCAGGAGACCTTCTCCTGCTCACACCGGGGACCCCCCCCCCCACCCTCGCATGAGGAGTTTCCTCCCTCAGATTCAGCTGGAGGTCAGGGAGGCTTGTCCCTTCCACCAGCCTTTGCAGGGCTCCTGAAAGCAACAAAAGGCTCCACGTCCTTCCCCACCCCCCCACCCGCCGCTCTCATCCTCCAAGTCTCCTGCAGTAAACAACCCAGACAGGCCCAGTGCCAAGGCAGAAACTCCATTAGCAAACCTGATTCTGGGGGCACTGCCCAGCCCTGCTATTTCAAAGCCGCTCTGAGTCAAAATGTCCCAGCTAATGGGCAAAGCATGCCTCACTGCTCAGCTTGATTTAGAAGCCCTGAAGGATGGACGCCTCTGTTGCCGCAGCAGAAAGTCTGAGCCAAGAGGCCAGGGAGGGAAGGGACCCCGCTGCTGGCTCTGTCTGGCCCGGGGGGGGGGGGGGGCGGGGTGGGAAGAACATGGTAAGTACCGCCAGCATGGACGGAGCACTCGGTTCCCTTGGGTCGAGAAATGAGATAAGTGCCTTGTCACCTTAAGTCCTACAGTGATTCCCATTTTACAGATAAGTAAACTGAGGCCCAGTGAAGTCACTTCCTTGGCCCAAGGGCCCACAGCTAGTAAGGGGGCTGGTGGAATTTTACCCTGGGCTGTTCTGCCTCCAAATGTAAAGCTTTTAACCCCTTAACTATATGGACTCCTGGAAACCCAGCCTTGGGGGGTGAGTGAACCATGTGGATCTCAGCTTGCACCGAGAAAAGGTTCCAATGGCCACAGGTAATCAAAACCAAAAGATTCTCCTTGAGTGATAAGAGATCTCCTTCCCAGCTAAGCTTCAAACCCAGGCTGCAGCCCCCATTCAATGTGGGGCCAGTGATTCCCCTCTCAGTTGTAATGACCCAGACCCCAAGGGAGGACCTCACCCACAGGGGGTCACCAGTCCCACCAGAGAGCCTGGCAGACTCCCTAGCTGCAACTCCCCGGGCCCCCCACCAATTAACCCAGCCCGCAGGCGCTGGTTAAAATGAAGATTCCATCTCATTACTATCACAATTTGAAAGTAGTGCTGAGAAAAAGTGGTATTTTTTGAGATAGCTCCAACAAGGAAATGTGACATAAAGGTTTTGTCATGTCTCCTGATGCCACCGTTCTTACCCACTGCCCTGTGCTTTGTTGCCTGTGTTCATAGCAAAAGGAAATGCTACACGGCAGTTAGAGGTTAATGAGAATAAAGATAATAATTTTTTTCCATTCCAGTTCAAGGGGTCAGGGGCCCCAGTCTGCAGGGTCTCCAGGTCCACCAAATTCTCAAGGAATCACCCTATTTCTGCCCCATCCTTCTTCCTCCAGACGAACCCCAGATTCCATTTCCCACCCTGAATGTTGAAACCTGTGGCCCCTGAACCCAGGATCATCATGGACAAGTTCTTGTTCAAGATTGTCTCTTGAAGCCTCCAGAATGAACACGGGCCTGCCAGCACCAGGACTATAGGACTTCTGACCTCCAGAGCTGTCAGACTGTAAGTCTGAGCTTGAAGCCACTCAGTTTTTGGTCATTTGTTAAAGCAGCCATAGGAAGCTCATACAGTGACCTTGACAACGACCTTTTGGCTTTGTGGGCCTCTGGTGCCTCATCTATGCAGTGAGGAGAATGGTGTCCATTTCCCCCACCCATGGGGAGATTTAAACAAAATAATAAATATAAAAAGGCTTGGAAAGTGTCCTATAAATGAAGATTGGATTTTTGGGTCCATTACAGTGTATCCTTGACTACCTCTCTCTCTGGCTGTTAGTTTTGGGGTCAAAAGCTCCTCCTCCTCCTCTCTCCTTCCACGGCCTCTTCCGTGCTGGGGAAATCTCCTGCTTTATCTTCCTTGATCTCCCCCTGCAGATTCAGCTTCTAGATAAAGAGCAGGTGGCTGGCCAGGGGTCAGTGCGTTGGCCAGAGCCCCAGCTGGGAGGCCATGAGACAAAATCAGATTGTCACAGCAGAGAGGACAACAGCCGGGGACAGCCACTTCCTTGTCTGCAGCTGGGCTGCCCTATCTCCCTGACCCAGTGGAGTCCTCCCCCAGAAGCCCATTAACCACCAAAGGCAGTGGGCAAGCCAGGACAATTAATCCCGCTAAGGAGAGTCAAGCCCGCTCTCCACATGCTTATCTTCCTTGGTGAGACCCTCGCCTCTACCAAAATTCACTCGTGATGCCTTCACTCTCCGAGGGCATGCTGAGGTTGGCAGCATCGAGTACACAACAGCAGTGTTGACTGCCCACCCCACGGCCACTCTGCCCTTCTTCCTTGCTCCCAAAACCGTCCACCGAGTCCCAGGGGATGAGCTTTGATTGGTCTAAGCTAATCCTGGCATTCTGTGGCCTTCTTTCTCCCTTCTGTCCTGTACACTGTTGTCTGAGGTTCGTGATTTCTAGAGCTTCAGCCGCCATCCTTTGACTTTGAAGGGACCGTGCTAAGGCTGAAATATCAACATGTCTAGGAAGGAAAAGCTGATGGATGAAGGAGCCTTGCTAGCTGGAGTGGTTAATTTTATGTGTTCCCTTAGCTAGGCTACGATGCCCAGATGTTTGGTCACCCGCCAGTCTAGATTTTGCTGTGAAGGCATTTTTAGATGTGATTAGCATTGAAATCAGTAGACTGATTAAGCAGATTACCCTCCATAGTGAGGGTGGGCCTCATCCAATCAGTTGAAGGGGAGCAGGAGAGAGAAAGGGGTGGGAGAGAGAGAAAGCAATTATGGTAAAAATGTGAATATTTGAAGAATCTGGGTGAAAGGTATACAAGAATTTATTACATTCTTCCCAACTTCTCATATGCCCCAAATGAATTTAAAATAAAAATTTAAATCAAAAAAAGGAGGGGAAGGTAGCCAGGTTCAAACCTGGTTTATCTCACATAATGCCTGGGCTTTCCTTGGGAACCTGCAGTCAGAGTACCAACTTCTGGATGCCCGAGAATCAGCTCGGGTCATAACTGGTCAAAACCAGTGTCTCCTGGGGCACCCAAGTGGCTCAGTCGGTTAAGAGTCTGCCTTCAGCTCAGGTCATGAACCCAGGGTCCTGGGATCGAGCCCTACATTGGGCTCCCTGCTTCGAAGGGAGTCTGCTTCTCCCTCTGCCCCTCCGCTCTGCTTGTGCACGCTCTGTTTCATAAATAAAATCTTTAAAAAAATAATAAAACAGTGCCTCCTTGAAGCTCTGAAGTTTAATCCCACCGAGCCATGGAAATCTTTTCCAAACTGTACAGTACCACGTACACAACAGCAGAACTACGTTTTTATAGCAGCAGATCCTCCCTCCCTCGTGGAGACTTCGGGAGAATTTGGATTTTCGTAGGCGAGATTTGCTTGGAGCTATGTGTGCTCCTATTGCAGCAGAATAGGGCACTAGCTTCAAATCTGGGCTGTCCTGTTTAGCGGCCACGTGATCTTGGGCCGGCGCTTGAGTTTTCTGTGCCTCTGTTTCCTCACCTGGAAAATGAGACTAATAATAGCACGCCACTCATAGGAGCATTTGTGAAGGCAGAGGGCTCTGGCTGGCACAGGGATGAAGCCCTGTAGCCACCAGCTGTCATCATCGCCAACTGTCACGGTCCTGGGCCTAGCCTTTGCTGGCTGATGACACTAAGTTAGTGACTTGTCCCTTCCAACCCCCGTGCCCTCCTCTGTAAACGTAGACAATGCTACAGTGAGGATTAGATCATGACGAGCATGGGACACACTTAGCCTGGTGCTGGGCACACACTAAGCCCCTCCTTGAAGGGCCACGGAGGGCATCATGACCTCCAACACCCATTAGGACGACTTACCGTTAAAAGAAAACAAAACGAAACATCAAGTACTGATGTTGAGGGTGCTGAGAAATCGGAACCCGTGTACCGCTGCTGGGAAGGTTGTTCTGCTATTGTGGGAAACAGCATGGCAGTTCCCCGAAAAGTGCAAGACAGAATCCCCCTACTGTATTAGTCCAGGCCTCCATCACAAAACACCATAGTCCCAGGGGTTCGAACAACATTCTGTTTCTCACCGCCCTGGAGGCTGGAAGTCTGAGATGAGGGCACCAGCGCCTCTGGGTTCTGCTGAGGGGGTCTCTCCCTGGCTTTGCCTGCGGCCACCTTCTCACCACTACACACTAGCATGTTCTTTCCTCCGCGTGAAGACAGAGGAGGAAGGAGCATGAACTCTGAGTCTTCCTCTTTTTCTAGGGCCACCAGCCCTATCGGGTTAGGACCCCACCCCCATGACTTCGTTTGACCTTAATTGCCTCCTTTGGGGATCTGCCATGTCTCCAAATACACTCTCACCGGGGTTTAGGGCTTCAGCACGTGAGCTGCGGAGGGCAGGCGCAATTCAGTCATCGCGCAGATAAAGGATCCCGCAATTCCACTTCGGGGTTTCTGTTGGGAAGACCTGAAAGCGTGGTTTCAGAGAGATGTTTGCACACCCCCTTCAGAGCAGCATTCTTCACAATGGCCAAAAGGGAGAAGCGGCCCCGGTGTTCATTCCTGGGATGAACAGGAAACCAAACGTGGAGGACACATACGACCGACCGAACCTTCTCCAGCCTCAAGAAAGGAAGCCCTGAGCCGGGCTACATCATGAATGAGCCTTGACATTGAGCTAAAGGATAAAAAGCCCATCACCAAAGGGCAAATACTGTATAATTCCATTTATATGCAGTATCTAGAGCAGTCAAAGCCATAGAGACAGGAAGTCGAATGGGGGTTGCCAGGGGCGGGGCGGGGCGGGGGTGGGTTGAGGTGAGGAGGGGAAATTGGGGGGTTGTTTAATGGGTGCAGTGTTTCAGTTTTGCAAGACGAGAAAGTTCTGGGGGTTGATTGCACACCAGTGCGAATACACTAAAACACTACTAAACTGAACACTTAGAAATAATTAAGGCTATAAATGTTATGATATGCATTTCTGCAACAATGAAAATAAATTAAAAATAGATAAAAATTCATTACCTGGAAACCCTTCCAGGATTAGAGCAATGGGCCCAAAATGGGCCACCAGGGGGCGTTGTGTACCCATTCCCGGTTCGTTCGCAGCCTCCCCCTTCCTCCCCCGCAGCAGGAGCTGGAGCTTTCTAGAGGGGGCAAAAAGCACGAGGGTCCTGGAAAAAGTTAGAGCTCTTTCTTTCCTCACCCGGTTGGACCAGCCCCAGAGCTGCACCCCACTCCGGTCACAAACCCCTCACCCTTTCCCTGGCCCTGGTCTTTCTCAGGGTCCCTTCTCTCTGTGCTGGAGACACGGGACTCCTGGATGAAGGGCGAGGTCCCTCCCTGCCTAGCTAGCTTCCTGCAGGCCTCCAGACTGCCCAGGGGCTGGAGAAGAGGGAAACAGGAGTCCCCTGCCCCAGGGCACTCAAAGATGAGAGGACTCCACAACAGAAATGGGTCAGAGACCTCTTATCCCAGGCGAAAGCGCCTCAAGGTCACCCAGGCCTGGGGTTTTTCCAGCTCAGCCGCTTATTCCCTCCCTGGGCCCTGGACTCCTTATCTGTACAATCTGGAATGACACTTGTGAGGACTGAAAAACTTAGTGACATCCCTGATGCCTAGAAAACATCCAGTAAATGAGCAAATTACCATCCCATGCCCCGTGTTTGATGCCTGCCCGGGTCTCCTCCCACCTCCTCGTGGGTTTCCACTGCACAGCATCCACTGTCCATTAAGAAACCTCTCCTGAAAACACTCCAGCCCTGATTTCCTGGACGCTTAACCAGGGATTTAAGCAGTAGACTTACTGGGTTACGCGTAACAGAAACCCAGTTAAGCACATCAGGGAAAGTGAAGGGTCTCATGAAATTCAAGAAAACACTGAGCATCAAATAGCTGAGCAGAGCAGACTCGGGATCTGGGCTCATTGGAGAACCCTGGAAAGTCCTTCCCATTTTCCCTCCATCTCTGTCTCTCCTTCCCTCCCTCAGTCCTCTTCATCCCCTCCATGCAGGTGACGCCCCAGGACATTCGCCTGCCCACCCTCCTTCCAGCCCACAGACTCCACTGCCACTCTTAGGCCATGCCAAGCACACTCCCACCTCAGGGCCTTTGCACTTGCTTTGCCCTCTACCTAGGACCCTCTTCCATAGATCTCTGCCAAGGTTAATCAACTACCTCCTTCCTTCAAGTCTTGCCTCAGAGATCACCTCGGTGGTCCCTTCCTTAGCCAACAGATTGAAAATTGCCTCCCACCCCCACCGCAGCACACTCTAGATCCTTCCATGCTTGCCTGCTTTTTTCCTTTAACTGTGGTGTACCACACACACACACACACAAATTAGTCATAATGCTTGCATCATAACCCATTCTCATCAGCTTTTAATGATCCATTTAACAATGTAACAAACATCCAGGAAACCACCACTCTAAACTAAAACTAGAACCTTGATAATAACCTACATCTGACCATACGTCCTCCCTCATCCCAGTATCACATCCCCCCGTACCATAACCCTCACCGGCATTTATTCTTCTCTTGTTTCCTTTCTGTAAGTTATTATCACATTATGTGTGTGCAATTTGAGTTGCTCTTAGCTTTATAACACATGTCTGTGATGGGACATTTCCCACGGGCCATTCTATGTCAGAGATCCATCTGTCCTGTGATGTATGGCCATAGTCCCTTCTTTTTGATGGCTGCATAATACTCCATCGTGAGAATGTATTCATCTGCTCTCCCATACATGGGCATGTGGAGGTTTCTCCACTGTTGGCCACTGTAAAGAGAGGCCTTGTGAATGTTGTGCCACGTGACTCGTGTTGTGGACGAGCAAGAATTTCTCCAGGGTGCAAACTGTGCAAGGAGAATGCTGGGTCATGCTTACATTATGCACACGCTCAGCTTTAAAAGATGAAACCAGACTGCTTCCCGACATGGTTGCATGCCACCAGCGATGCAAAGAGGTCTTTATTTCTCTCCGGAGCACTTTTATGCTTTATGATAGACATACCATGGGTTTTCTTTGTGTATTTGTTTACTATCTATCTCCACCCCATTCCCATGTCAGCAAGACACGGATTTTTGTCCCTTGGTTCCCATTCTGTCTCCAGTGCCTAGAACAGCATCTGGCGCATAGTAGGTGTTCAATAAACATTTTCTGATTGAATGACCGATGGATGGCCAGCACAAGACCTGAGTACCTTTGGATTATTATTATTCATTTCCTGCAGATACACGGATTCACCTCTCCATTGCAATGTCGCCAGTCCAGAGAAAGGGCCTTGGCCCAAACTACTGATGCCTGGAACCCCAGGCCACCTAAAAAATAAATCAGAGTTTCTTTTCTTTTTTTATTTTATTTTATTTATGTATTTGACAGAGAGAGATAGAGACAACAAGAAAGGGAACGCAAGCAGGGGGAGTGGGAGAGAGAGAAACAGGCTTCCTGCCGAGCAGAGAGCCCAATGCGGGTCTGGATCCCAGGATCCCAGGATCATGACCTGAGCTGAAGACAGACACTTAACAACTAAGCCACCCAGGCACCCCCCAAAAATCTGAGTTTCTGAGGGTGAAACTTCCCCTTCCATAACCCTCTATGGCCCTTCGGATAAAAATCCCCCAACCATGCCAGGACTTACAAGGCCCTACAAAGTGACTGCTACTTCATCTTACCCCCTCTTGCACACATTGCAACCCACCCACGCTAAGCTCTTTCACACCCCTGGGCCTTTGCACCTCCGTGTCCTCTCTGCTCTGCCTCCCACCCCACTTAACCACATGAAGACTCTGAATCCTTCAGGCAGTAGCTGAAATGTCACGTCCTCTGAGAAGCCCTCCCTGGCTCCGAGACCTGGTAGGACCCCTGTTCAAGAGCCTCACGATACCCTGAACTTCTCCTTCATGGCTCTTGTGAAATCTTAGGATCTCACTGGGTATGATACTTTGATGTCTCACCTTCTCACTAAACTCTGAGATGTGGGAGAGCAGGGACCAATTCTGTTTTGGCTATGCCTGCGTCTCAGCACATAGCCCTGTGGCTGGCACATAGGCGGGGGTGAATATTTTGGAAGAGACGGGTGTACAGATAGATGAGAGGATCGATGGACAAAAGGATAAGTGGATAGGAGGATAGAAGAAGGAAGAAAGAGAGGGAGGGAACGAGGGAATGAGGGGAGGATACTTACACGGATAGCTGTATAAATGATGGAGGGATAGAGGGGTGGTGGGGAGATGGACTGATGGATGAACAGATGAATAAATGATGGAAAGAATAAAAAACTGAGTTGATCTCTTCCTGCCACCTTCCCATGCTGCCAGAATGCCCATGAATGAATGAATCAGGCTCCTGGCTGATGTTCTCAAGAGCACCAATGATGCTAAGAAAAAAGGCAAACTACAAGTTCCTTTCTGTTCTGCTCCCTGGTTCCTAACTGCGACGGTGAAGCGTGGTTATGCAGGAGAATTTGCAATCCTTGTTATCACAGAACGAGGACATCGCTGTGAACCTTGCATGCAGGTTAACTCAGCGCGATCAGCCTGAAATGTGATGTGTAACTCCAAGACCCAGAAAAGGGGCAGAATCATTGTGCTGACAATCTCAGCTGGCATTGTAGCCACGAGGAAGCAAGATGAAAACACACAGAAGAGAAAACCCGGGGATTCTTTTTCTAGGGTTGTAACACATACATGCAGATTTTTTCAATAAGAGCGTTTGTGATTGCTTTTGTTCTGTTGGCGTCTCCACTGGTGTGAGCCATCTCCCCAGTGGATGGTTGGCTCCTTAAAGGCCAAATTCCTTTCCCCTCCTTGAAATCCCTTTCTCCCACGGTTCGCCGGGATCCAGGCTTTTGCACTTTCAGATTTTCCACAGCCCAGTGCAGAGGGGCCACTGCACCAGATCCTCAGCTGGATGTCATTCATTAGTCGCTCAACAAACACAGAGGCAACATGGTCCTGTGGGAGTTGCAAAAGGGTTTGGGGTTCAAACCCCAACTTTGCTACTTACTCCCTGTGGGAACTGGGGCAAATGACTTACCTTCTTTGAGCTTTGGGAGGTTTTTTTTCCCCCTGTCTGTAAAATGGGCACAATATTCCCCACCTTTGGGGGCAATTATAAAGAGAAATATTATATAAGTGCCTGGCACATAAGAGGCACTCAATAAATGATAACCACACCACACAAGACAGATAAGACACAGCTCCTCATCTCGTGGGTATTTCACTCCAGCAGGGACAACACGGAAGTGCCTAATTGTGATACAGGCTGTCACGTCAAGGTATGGGCAAAGGAACATACAGGAAGATGGGAATGAGTTCAGGGAAGGCTTCCTGGAGGAAGTGAGACTGAGTCAGAACTTAAATAGCATTATACAGTCCAGAGTCACGGGTTCTTCTTTCTAACTTGCTGCTAAATTTCTATGTGACCTTGAAACAGTCATTTCCCCAGACCGGGATCCCCAGATCCCCTGCTGTAACAGAAGGTTCACAAGCATTAGCCCTGAATCTTTTGAGTCACAGGCTCTTTTGAGAAGAATCTCTGAAAGCCAGAGAGCCCCTCTTCTCAGAAAAATGCAGACATGTAAGTGTGTCTGTAATGGGGGAGGGGGCCCTCATGGACCCCGTAAAACCACCCTAGACTGACTCCGAGAGTTCAGGGATCCTGTTGGATCGATACCACTGCAGAGCTGGCCCCGTCCTCACACAGAGCCTCTCTCTTTAGTCTGTGGCAGGCACAAGCAAGCAGAATCATTGGTTCAATCTGGGAAAGCCCATCAGGCCCTGGGCTGCAGGACAGAGCCGGGGCCTGGGGCTGGGGAGGTCACTCCAGCTGGCTGGGGAACCAGAGTTTGGTTCTGGGAAAGCGCCCCTGACCAGTCCTCCCCTGACCTCACCTAGTTTATCAACATCTGCCCTGGGGAGGAAGAGGAACGTGGGCCGCTCTGGGCAGGCTCCCAAACAGGCCGCTGACCCCCATCTGTCGCCCAGGCTGGTGTTCCCGGACGCATCCTTCATCTTTCCTAATCTAAACACCCGCAGGCCTCGGGTGGTCCATCCCCCTCCCAGCTAATGTGTGTGCTCAGCTGTGTCCAGCCTGCCAGAGGAAGGAGAGCTGGCCATCTCGTTAACACTGGAGCTGCTGCCATCACCTGCCTCCCTCTCCATCCCCCCACCCTCACACAGCATTTAGTAAGCACCTATTGTTTGCAGGCGTCTGGGAATGAGATGGTGGAGGGTCTCACCTTCCCTTCCTCCAAAGTCTCTGTCTCCTGGGCTAGGTCACCTAAACTCCCCTCAGAGGGCAAGATGCTGTAGCTATCCCACTCCCCAGTGGTGCTTTGGGGAAGCAGGCTCTGAGCTGCCTAATTAATTCTGTGCTGGGAGGAGAATCAGCTCCGGGTTGGTGTCTGCGCACTGCTCAAACCTGCTATGTGATCCTGGCAGTTTCTTACCCTCTCTGGTCCTCAGTCTTCCCCTGTTTCATGATCCCATTTTGCTCTGAAATGGGCCTAGCTAGCCCCTCTCCACTCCCCTCTCCCAGAATAGTGGAAGGAGAAGAGAAAGCTACCCTCGAGTGCTCTCAGATCTTCCTTTGGGCAGTCTCTGGATCATAATCATTCATTCAAGCATTTATTGAGCACCTATTGGGTTCCAGGCCCTGGGACTGGGCAGCTGGAATGTGAAGATGACTAGGATTCAAGCAGGCGACCCACAGACGCCTCACTCCAAGCCTAGCTTCCTGCATGGGCTCAGGAGACCTCCTGGGGTCCCAGATGGGCCTAGCCAAGGATTTGGGGCGTCCGGGAGACTCGCGTGTCAGCGCCGGCGGCGCTTCGGGACCCGGTCTGTCTCCTCCCCTTCCTCCTTCTCCGCCCCCTCCACCGCCCCTCCCCGGAGCGCGGCCGCGGCCGCCTCCCACCCGCGGGATCCCGGCTTCCAGTGCCGGCGCGTGCGTCCGTCGGTCGGCGGGGCAGTCTGTCCGCGCGCGGAAAGCCCAGCGCCCCGGCGTGCGGCGGCTGCGGGGCCTGGAAGGGAAAGGGCGCGGAGGCGGGACCGCGGTTCCCTCCCACTCCGGGGGGAGCCCAGGAGGCGGCGGTGCTGAAGCGGCGGCGGTGAAGGAGGCAGCACAGCGGAGAAGGCGGTGAGAGCGCTGGGTGCTTAGGGACCCCACCCCCGGCTCCTGCAGGGGGCCGGCGCGCGCAGTGGGGAGGTCTTGGCTGGGGAAGGGGGGCTGGTACTCCCAGGGCGGGAGGCAGCGACGTTCCAGCTCCCGGCTTCGCCTCCTCGGTGACGCGACCCCCGAGGGCCCCTGGGCCGCGCCTGCAGCGCCGCGCATCCTCGCACATCCCCGCGCATATCCGCGCATCCCCGTGCACCCTGCATCCCGGCCGGGCGCGGGCCCCGGGGGAGGGGAGCGCTCGGGGAGCTGAGGAGGGGGCGCCGCAGGCGAGGAGCCCGGGAAAATCGCGCCCCCGGCCCCAGTCCTCAGTTCAGGCCTGCCCCAAGGGAACACGGGCAGCGACCCCCTTAAGCCCCCCTCGCCGGCCCCCCCATCGGTTCCCCATTGTTCTCAGCAGATCTCTCTCCCGGGAAGGGGGAGGGGGTGCTGCGCTCTCTTCTTAAAGGGCCCTCTCCCCTTCTTGTCTCCCGGCAGGTCGCGAGCACGAGTGGGGTGGGGCGTGCCCACGGGCCCCCGCCCCCCTCGTCCCCCCCGCCCAGCTCCGGAGCCGCAGCCCGGCCGGCGGGCCAGGGGTACGCGGCGCACCCTCCCCGGTGCGTTCTTCAGCCACCCAGGCCTACCAGGACGCCGTGTGGAGCAGGAACCAGGGGGACTGGGACGCCCCCCCTTCAGCAGGAGCCGTCGGAGGGGCGGACCCAAGACCAGGCGAGCAGCCCAACTGGAGCCAGGCACAGGGTCTGGGACGCAGTTGGGAGCGTAGAGGGCCGGCTGGGCGCCGCAGAGGCAGCAGCAGGCTGGCCCGGGCCTCCTGGGTGACAGGCCTTGCGTGGCCAGCTGGGAAGAAGTGACCAGAGACCAGCAGGGAAGAGACTGGATAGAGCAGGGGCGGCTGCCTCACTCTCTTTCCTGAGCGGAGGGAGCCAAGGAATCTAGAGCAGCATTTCCCCCATCACAAAAAAAGACACTTGCTTTCCGGAGCAGGAGCAGCACCTTTATGAGACAGCGCTGGGGGAAGGGGTCCTTGGAGCCTGGAGCAGCACCCTGCGTGCCTTTCACTGAGGCCTTTGGGCCTGAGAGAGGACCCCGAGGTATAAAGGAGGCCAGTTGGCTCTTGCTGCCCACCCTGGGGCGAGAGGAAGTTCCCTGCCTGCCCCCAGGCCCAGGAGGAGCTGGGCCTGTCCTGGGGGGTCCTGGCCCCTGAGGCTGCAGCAGCGGCCATGTCCAGGCCAGGCCAAGGTGTGATGCTGCCAGGGAACGGGCTGGGGTTCCCACCGCAGAACGTGGCCCGGGTGGTGGTGTGGGAGTGGCTAAATGAGCACAGCCGCTGGCGGCCTTACACGGCCACCGTGTGCCACCACATCGAGAATGTGCTCAAGGAGGACGCCCGCGGTTCCGTGGTCCTGGGACAGGTGGACGCCCAGCTGGTGCCCTACATCATTGACCTGCAGTCCATGCACCAGTTTCGCCAGGACACAGGTGAGGAGACTTGCCCCTGCCCCTCCCCACCTTGCCCCTCCCCACCCCTCCCCCCAGGCTGAGACTGAGCCCCCACCAGCCCACACCACTGTCACCACCCTTCATGGTGGGATGCTGGAATCCCCACAGCATCCCCGAATCGGGGAGACAGGAACTGCAGGAAGGCTGGTCTGCTGATCCAAAAAAGGGACAGCCTAGCCTCGTCCCGCAGAAGACTTGAGCTCCAGTCCGGCCCTTGTATAAGTTGTAGGGCCTTGGGCGAGTCACATCAGGTCTCTTAGCCTCAGCTTCCTTATCTGTAAAATTGGGGAATCAGTGTATCCCACTGCTGTGTGACAATTAAATAAAATTGTGCTCACCGAGCGCAGGACCTAGAAAAGCCTTAGCACCCAGGAAGAGAGCTTTCCAAGCACTTCCTCATTTGATTCTTTTCCAACGGTCACCGACACGAAGTCTTATGATCATATAATTATTGTGGTCACTATTAGTCCCATTCTACAGTAAAAAAAACTGAGTCTCGCAGAAACTGAGTGACTTAAACTCAGAGCGGAGATTTAAGCCGAGGCAATTGAATTCCGGAGCCAGTGCTCTTGACTGGTTTCCTGCACTGGTTCCAGGTGTTGGCGGTATTGGGACAGTGTTGGGGGAGGGGGGGTGGGGGTGATGGTGGGGGTGGGGTGGCAATGGTGGGGATAGTGTTGGTGGTGTTCCCAATGGTAGTGTTGGCCATGGAATTGGTGGTGCTGTCATTGATGATTGTGTCGGGAGTTGTCTTGGGAGGCATGGTGATGGGGCAGTAATGACAGAGAGAGAGGTTGGTGGCAGTCTCGGCAGCTGTGTGATAGGTGGATGATGGTGATAAAGATGGTGAGGTCCACGCTCAGCATTCTTGTTCTGGGAACGTGCCATCCCTGTGGAGACCTCTCTGAGTCATTGTGGCTCGGTGGTCTCTGACAAGCTTGGTAGGCTATGGGGGACAGTGAGTGCCTGCCTCAAGGAAGCTGCCACAGAATCCTTGGCATGTTCGACCCCGTGGACCTGTGATGGAGGTTTGGGGGGAGTCCCTGTTAATCCCTGGTTGGTAGAACTGCGCATAACAGCCTTGGAGGTAGCAGGACACTTCCCTGTTCTCTAGAGCCATCTATTTTGGTCGCCATCAACTACATGTGGCTATTGAAACTCACATCGATTAAAATTAAACTTTAAAATTCAGTCCCACCATCCCCCACCCCCATTTCAAGTGCTTAACAGCCACATGTGTGTCATGGCTACCATATTGGACACCATAGATCCAGAACATTGCCATTACCACAGAAAGTTCTAGTGGACAGCTATACTCTAGGACATTGTTTGGTGTCTACAGAGTGGTCACCAAGTATAGAAACACAAATGAATTCATAATACATGGTTTTAGTTCATCTGTTGCCATAACTCCAGGCACTGACGGCGGTCACTGGTGGTACCAGGCATCCATTCATACTACCATATGGTCATTTATTGATCTCGCTGTGTGGCAGACCCCGTGCTAAGCACTAGGGAAAAAAAATGCATGGAGCAAGACAGAGAGGGTGCTGAGTAGAGGTTCACTGGAGGACCGACATTAGAGGACTGACATTAGAGGACTTACGCTGGAGGTCCCAGGGAGCAAGCAAACACAAAAGGCACAGATAATCAGTTGCGGGCCTGTGAACGTGAAATAAACCCAGGGGAAGGGTGGTGATGGAAGGTTAATCTGAGGAAGTGATGTTTGAGCGGGAATCTGAAGAATGAGGGAAGGGAGCAGTGTTCCATTCAGAGGGAACAGCCAGTGCAAAGGCCCTGTGGTAGGAAGGAGCAGCATACATTCAAATCCACTGTGTGCAGAGTGCGGTGAATGAGAAGGTGGTGCAAGACGGGGTTGGAGCATGGCCTGGACAGCTGTGAAAAGGGCTTTGAATTTTCTCCAGACAGTAGAGAAAATCGTCATTGAACCCTCCTGCCCGTTCTTCCACGGCTGCACTGAGTCCCTGATAGAGAACTGAGAAATGCTAGGCATCCCCTGCCCTATTCATGTTGTTTATCCCCAAACCCTCTCTGGTGCAGGGCAGCAGTTGGACATCAGGAGGAGGTGGGTTTTCTCTTTGGTTTGATGTTCGGCTTCTGCAGGTTCAGAACTAGCACTGGGTGTGGAAATTTTCCATGGTCTGGCTTGGAGGGTGACCCTGAGTGGTCGGGATAGCCACCTCCCCACCCCCAAGGCTGCCAAGTTGACCACTCAGTCTCTGATCCCCTCTTTCAGGCCCCTTTTCTATACCCAGCACACCCACTTGGGCACCTAGCTACCCGGACTGCCTCCATTCCCCGCTTTGGCAGTCCCTTTACTCTCTTGGTGGCACCCCTTTTATGGTTCAGCCTCGCTGAATCCCTCAGAAGTTCAGCTTCATTTACTTCCCTGCACCTCCTCCCCAGAGCTGCTCACCCACACCTGCCCCCTGTTTGCCGGAAAAGGGAAAAAACCACTTATCCCTCAACAGGCTGCTGGGAGGCTGCCAAGACCCCCCAGTGAGGGAGGAAGGCCTGGAAACCTATGGGGTGGAGGGTGGGGCACCTTGCTTGGGGAAAACTGTTGGAGGGAGGAGCTCAATGCCTCTCCACCAGACCCGTTATCATGTGCCCCCTGCTCCTCCCAGAAGTAAGACAATGACAAGAAAGGACATCTTGTTCTCACTGGTAATGGTCCAGGGGAGACTCTCAAGCAGGTGTCCTTAGCGCTCCTTGCCTCAGTGTCCACATTTATGAAATGAGCAAGAGTATCACCTTGCTAGCAGGGTTGTTGGGTAACGGAGAGAACCAAGCCTGTTATTTTATCCCACAAACATTGATCACCCACCATGAGGCTAGCATGTACTAAACACTACAGATGAGGAAGAAATGGGTAGGAAATGCTCAATCTTGAAGACTAGGATTTTGTCTCTTTTTCTTTCTGTCACACACACACACACACACACACACACAAAACCATATAAAGTTAGGAAACCAAAGGCTCTCACATATATACTGAAATGAACACAGCTCCTATCTAGATTTTCTAATTGCAAAATTCTTGATAAGTTCACTGAAGCTGAATTTGAACTTGGTTTGGGGGGAGGTAGCACTGAGCCCCAGCTTTGCTAGTGCCCTAACGCTAGAGCTGAGCTGACAGACTTTCTGATTAGGTCAGATAGTAACTATCTTAGCCTTTGTGGGCCATACGGTCCCTGTTGTAAGTGCTCACATCTGCCGTCGTGGTACGAAAGCAGCCATAGACGGGAAGCGAGTGAGCAACTGGGCTGTGTTCTTATAAAACGAACTGTGGACGCTGAAATCTGAATTTGTAGGATTTTCACAAGTCATGAAATAGTCTTTGTTTTCCAACTATTTAAAAATGAGCAAACCACTCTCGGCTCATGAACTGTGCGAAAGCTCGCCGGGGGAGGATTTGGCCAGCAGGCTCCAGTTCACTGACCGCTGCTGTCTCGTGTTCTTGACCTGCCCCTGGGGTAACACAGGGGTGCCCCCTCTCTCCTCGCCCCCCCCAAGACACAGCATATACCGAACTCCACATCTCATGGTGGGTGCCACGGTGCACACGTGTGTACCTACAAACACACAGCACCAACCCGCTTGGATGCCACTGACGCAGGAATGCCCTGTGTGTGTGTGTGTCGTGCAGACAGCGGAAGGAAGCCCGGGTGTCAGGCTCGGCCCACAGAAGAGAGGCCAGGCCGGGTCCCACGGGGGCTTCTGTTTGTTCAGCCGGTGCCTGCTAACCACTTCCCTGCTAGGCTGTTTTCATCACTCCCCACGGGAGGTGAGGTTCCCTTTGAAGCTCTGCAGGTCCACAGCCCACGTGCAGGGGGAAGGCTGTGACCCTGGGCCACGTGATGTTGGATCCCTCACACTGGGGTCCCAGGCACAGGCCTGAGAGGGAGAGCCAGGGTAGGCGAGGGATACGGCAGAGGCGTGTCCTCTGTAGTACCATGATCTTCTTGCTGTTTCCCCCACACTTCCCTCATTCTTCCTTGGTCTTGAGCTGCCCCTACCATGGGCAAATCAAGAGTCACAAATGGGAAATGCAGGTCAATGGGTTTGCCCAGGTGGGTGCAGCAGCCAGGGACAGATGTGTCCCCAAGGGTCACCGTGGTCTGGGGGACAGGGACTGGCTCCCACTAGCAGTGGGGAACCGCTATCTGCCTCTCTTGTGAGGCCACAACTTCCCCGAAGGTCATTGTCCCCCACTCTGCCATTGGGGTGGTGGCTTCTGATGGCCTCACCCAGACCCCGGATTTTCCACATGGTCCCCACAGCTGGACAACGATGTGACTTAGCCACCTCCCAGGCAACTCCCACATTCCTCCCTGAACTCACATGGCTGGGACGGGCCAGGCTACCTTTCTGATGGATTGGTGTCTCCCATTCTCCTCTCCCTCTGTTGCTAGGGGGACTTATGGCAGCCTTCTTCTCACTCTGAAGATGGGACAGCTGAGGCTGGGGAGGTCAGGCTGGGGACTATCCATAGCTGCTGTCCCCGAGGCTTGAAGCTTGGCTGCACCAGCACTTCCAGACCGTAGGGCTGGAGTGACAGGGGCGGCTGGTTTCAGTGTCCTGAGCCTGCATCATTCACTATCCAGGGAGCTTGGGCTCCTCTCAGCCCTGGTCACTGTCCTTATGGGAATGTCCCGTCTGAGGACATGCTTAGGCTGTTGGAAACCAGAGGGGCCACCCAGAGAGGGGAGTGGTCATCACCAGGGAAAGCACTGCCAGAATTTAAACTCCTAGGCAGGCCGTTGTTACAGATGGAGAGACTGAGGCCAGAGTGAGCGAGTGACTTGCCCACAGTCACACAGCCATTCAGCCCCAAGCTGGAATCCAGGCCACTCAGACAGGTCTCAGGGATGGAGAACAAGGGCTCTCTCTTGAGAGCTCTGTTGGGGCTTGTTGTCAGGGTCCAGTCCAAGGCAGGAGTGGCCTGGGCAATGCCAGAGGCCTCTGGGACCAGCTCCCGAGTTACAGCACCCCTCGACCCTCTCCCGGCTGAGCTGGGAGACTCCAGCAGCTGGGCTTGATAGCCCAGGCAAGAAAGACACTGTGTTTGGGCCCGGAGGGGGTGCGGAGAGGGGTCTGTCCCATGATGGCAGCAGGTCCAACAAATGGAAATCCATTCACACAGTTGTCTCCCAGCACTACCTGCCACAAGGCCTCCATTTCCACCACCACAGACCCGCCCTTTTAGCCTCCAGGTACTTTTCTGGCTCCAGGAGACTCTTCTGACAACATAAATTCATTTTCACTTTTATCTGACTGTTCAGTGGTGCGTGGTCAGTGACAGGCTCTGGGCTGGGTCCTGGGGACACCGAGAGAGGGACAGGACCCCTGCCAGAGTGATTTCAGAGTCTGGTGAAGGCCAAGGCAGATCCATAGCGTGGGAACAGCACTTGAACCCTCTGACTCAGATACAGAGCTGAACTCAGCCTGGTCCTTTGCTGGCTGTGTGACGGTGGGCACACCCCCTAACTTCTGGTAGCCTCCGTTCCCGCCTCGGTAAAGGGACAATGACAATAATCCCTCCCGAGAGGGCTGTCATGAGGATTAAATGAGATAACATAGGTGAAAGCACAAAGAATATTACTTTGCCCATAGTTATCCCTCATGCTCAAGTAGGGAAAGAATTGAAACGCTCCACAGGCGAGGTGCAGGTTGCCTTCCGCCGGGTAATGTGGGCAGCGTGAGCCTGGGGGCTCTGAGAGGGAGGACTTCCTTGAGGACCAGACCTCCAAGAGTCTGTACGGCTTGAGGAACACTTCCAGGTGCCAGAAGCAGCATCGGCGAGGTCCTGGAGGGGATCTTAGGCCCAGGTGGAAGAGGGAGGTTGTGACACAGGAGGGGAGGAGGTAAGAGAGGCCTCTTGGGTCCCACTGGGTGTCTTAGGGTTGCCAGCTGCTGCCCGTTAGCAGGCAGGCCCCAGGGGACCCAGCGCCGCGCTGCAGGACCAGCCTCGTTAATCACGGACCCTTGGAAGCCAGAGCTGATGCAGGCTGGGGGTGGGGAGGGGGGCTGAGGCAGGCACATCCTTATAACCCACTGGGCTCTCCCCGCCCAGCCAGTAGGCATCACCCCATTTTCCACACAGCAAAACTGAGGCTCAGAGGGTGGGGAGCCTGAGCTAGGAGGAGGGGGTGGGACATTCAGATTCAGGTCTGCGGGCCCCCACACCTTGCCAGGCCTGGCAGCGCCAGCACCTTGGACAGCACTGCCAGCGCCCCGCCCGCCCCATGCCTGTTGGTGGGTGGGGGGTGGGGGCTTGGGAGGGTCTTGGGGCAGATCCTCTTCATACCCAGCTCCTCCCTCTCCTCTCCTGTCCCAGCCCCTCCTCCCCCCCACATCCTTCCCAGCCTTCTCCCATCCCCCCCCAGCCTCCTCCTTCAGAGGGAGCTATGGAGTCCAACCCAGAGGGGATGAGGCTGTGGTAGGGGAGGGGATGGGGCCTGATGGACCAGGAGGCCAGGCACCACGGATGTGGGACTGTTCCTCACCTCAGGGCCCTACGAGCGACCAGGTTGGGGACTCAGTCCCCTCGGGATCCTGTGTGGCTGTGTCCTTGCTCTGCCACCCTGGCTAAGCTCCTCTCCCTCTCTGGGCTCCTCCCACTGGGACTCTGGGGCTGCTCCAGGCAGCCACCTCCACCTGCCCAGGCCGTAGTAGCAGGCTGGTGATGGGGTACGGGAGGGAGTCTGGCACGCGGCCCTGGAGCTGAGTGCCCTGAAATGCAGAACAAAGGACAAGGCAATCAAAGCAGGCAGTGCTGGCGGCCAGGCCGGTCCTGCCAGCAGCTGCACAGCCACTGCTCCTCCTGATGACAGTCCAGGCCCACCACTGCGGGGGCCTTTGTCCCCTCTCCTTCCAGCCACAAGCAGAACACACTAGAGGAAGCGCATGGTTTACCTGAAACCACACCATTATGGGGCTCTCCTTGTAGAGCGACTCTTCTGTCCTAGAGAACGAGGTTCATTCATGCCAAGGTGTTAGTCACCGACACTATGGAAGAAAGAGAAGGGGCCTGAGTTCAAGGTCTGCCTCGATTTCTAGGGGATTGGGGCCAAATCCCTTCTTTTTTTTTTTTTTTTAAGATTTTATTTATTTACTTGACAGACAGATCACAAGTAGGCAGAAAGGCAGGCAGAGAGGAGGAAGCAGGCAGGCTCCCTGCTGAGCAGAGAGCCCGATGCAGGGCTCGATCCCAGGACCCTGGGATCATGACCGGAGCTGAAGGCAGAGGCTTTAACCCACTGAGCCACCCAGGTGCCCCCAAATCCCTTCTTTTTCTGGGACCCAGTTCCCCCATCTTGACAGGGGCAGAAAACTCCAATGCCCATAGAGCCCGGGAAGCTCACAGAAGTGTGTGCAATGGCTGGGAAGGCAAAGGTTCTCAGTTGTTGTTCTCTAGTGCTTGGTACACAGTAGGTGCTCAATTAATGATCAGAGCCATGAATGTGGTGGCCGTGGCTCAGTTTCTGGGAATGGTTGCCAAGGAGGCCAGCCCCTGTGGCCACATCTTTGGATATTTGGGGATTTTTGAAATCCAGACTTGAGTGAGTCTCCCCCAATTTTTAAATGCTGGTCATTCTTAAAAATGTAAATAGCACGCAGACCAAAACACACTCTCATCCACCACTGACTTGCTATCTCCAAACTAGTCATTTGTAGCTTCAGTCAGGTGCCCTCCCATGTATTTGGTCCTTTCTTCCTTCATTCAGCGAGCATTTTCCAAGTGCCTGTCCCTTCGTTCCGGGCTCTCAGGGGACGCTAAGGTGGCTGAAAGCCAGCCCAGCTTTTGGGAGGCTCCCAGGCTGGAGCGAACACGCCTTGATATTTTAGTGAGCTATGTACTTGAGCGGGGTGCCACAGGGGCAAAGTGCTACGGGAGCCCCAGGAAGGGTGTGGTTCTCCCTAGGGGTGGCAGAGAAAATTCCAAGAGGATAGCACAGGAGCTGAGCCAGGAAGACCAGGAAGATTGGGAACTCGGCAGGGAGGAAAGTGGGGTGGGTGAATGGAGCGTCGGAGGGAGCGGTGTGCGCAGATTCACAGAAGCACAGGTACGCACGATGTGTTCAGAAAATAACTAGAAGTTTGGTGTGGTTAGAGTGTCAGGCTTCACAGCTTGTGAGGGGTCTCAGAGATGAGCTGAGGAGCTTCGACTGATTCCAAAGAGCACTAGGGAGCCACTGATGTGTGGTGAGCAGAGGAGTGATGTGGTCAGACTTCAGTTTGGTTCTGGTTGCCCCGTGAGAACACACTGCAGGGCACCGAGGCTGGAAGCTGGGACCCGGGGCAGAGGCTACCACAGAAGCTGAAGCCAGCCCTGATGGTGGCTGGGACCGGGGAGGTGGTGGTGGAAGTGGGTAGAAGTCCAGATCCGTCTAGGTTACATCCGGGTTTCATAACGTAGTAGCTGTGTGACCTGCGGCAAGTCGCTTCACCTCTCTGTGCTGCAGCATCTGTACAATGCAACGATAATAATGGAACCGTTCTGGAGGGCATTGTGTGGACTGAGAGATGGCCAAGTGAAGCACTTAGAACAGACCCTGCCACACAGTAGCCCCTCGGCGGGGGCGTTTACTACTGTGATGATGTCTGTTTCAGAGATGAGGAAGGAGATGCTCAGAACAGTCGGGTCAGCTGGCCAGGACCACACAGTGCTCCAGGAGCTGGAGGCTGTCTGTTCCTTCTATTCCCCACCCCCTTATCTCCACCTGTAGCTCCTGCTGTTGTGCAAAGGGGCTGAACCCAAGTGTGCTAGAAGCCAGGTGACGGAGAAGCCCCCACGCGGCCCATAAAATGGGCACAGGCAGCTGCCGGCAGCCTGCGGGACACAGGCCTTTGGAAACCCACCTGAACGCGGCAGCCTCCCCCAGTGCGGTGGCAGCCCCTCTCCCCCCAGCCTTCCTTGCCCCTCCCCTCTCCTCTCCGTGGCCCTGGCCTGGCTGCCAGCCGACCCTGGGGAGCCTGGGCCAGCTTCAAACGTGCAGAAACCGCTAATGGGCCACGGCTCTGCCTGACGAGTCCCCTGGGAGCGTTTGAAGGCAAACAGAATGCTGCGGGATTATTGATCCCGAGGCGTGGGGTGGGGGAGAGGCACCCTGGGGCCAGAGGCTGTGGTTCAGATCCCAGCCAGGACCCTGCCCCAGCCACCCCAACTCATCTTCTCAAGGAGCCTGACTCTCCCCATCTTCCAAATGGGGCTAAAATCCATCGGGCCGATGTGGAGACGGGGTGGCGCATGGAGCTGACAGCCAGAGCATTCCAGCAATCAGGACGGTTGTACTGTTACCATTGCTGCTGCTTCAGGGGGCGCTGGCCGCGCGGACGGTCAGTGGGAGATAAAGGAGAGGAACTCTATTCTCGAAGGTCAGATAGCAGGCTGAAGCCTCAACCATGTGTCTTGCCCGACCTCCATTCCTCAGTTTCCTCCTCCAGGAAATGGGCAGTAGAGCAGACAGTAAATGAACAGCGATGGGAGCCAGGCAGCCGGGTATGGGGTCTGGCAAGACCACTTCCTCGCACGTAACCTCAGGCATCTTCCTAAACCTCTCTGTGCCTCAGTTTCGTCGTCCCTACCATGGGGGTAAGGATATCCTTACCTCATCGGGGTGTCTCAAGGATTATGTGAGTTGACATGAACCCAGGCCATAGATGTGTGTCCTCTGACTGGGAACTGTTGGTGTTATGATTACATCTAGGTTGGTGGAGGAGTCAATGAGGTCCCTCACTGGGGCCCAGCGTCTCGTGGGCACTCAACTCACACTCAACCCACTGCCCAGCCTCCAGTCACAGGCCTGTAGCAGGACACCTCCCACCTGACAGGAAGTCCCATGACTGCCTCCCACGGGGCCTTTCTTCCCATTGGGGTCTGGGTGTCCCCAAACTGAGTTCATTTCCCTGCAGGAAGCTGCCCCCAGAGGGAGGGGTGTCCTGCTGGGCCTCGGGGCAGGCTCAGTCTAGGGAGGGGCCCTCTGGAGGGTGAGGGGCAAACAGGAGGGCATGGGCCCTCCCTTCTCTAGTCAACTTCTTCTTAATACCAAAAGCTCGGTGCTAAGACACCCACACAGCCCACCTCCAGGAAGGGGGTCGAATCAGCGTTACATTCTCAGGGCAGCAAACTCTCATGGCTAAACACAGAGATCAAAGCTGAGGTAGTGAGTTCCCTGTCGCTGGAGGTATCCTAGGCTGGGCTACTGCTTAGCTGTGTTGAACCCCTGAGAACCAGCCCAACCTGGCCTTTCCTTTATTCCATGAATGGAGCATCAGTCCCAGCCCTCCCAAGGTTTCAGTTCTCTGGGGCTCAGTTGCCTCATCTGTAAAATGGGAATAATTCTGGTTCCTCCTGGGAAGAACCCTGTGCAAGGAGAAAATGAGTTAGTGAAGGAAAGTACTGAGCACAGCATCTGGTGCACAGTGGGCGCTTAATAAATGCTCACTCCGTTGTTACAGCCATAGCTACTATCGGCTCCCTTGTCTCTCCTCCTGGCTCCTCCCTGTCTCTTGGCCTCACTCTCTTGTTCTCTCTCTGTGACTCTCTCAGTCTCTAGATTTGGGATTTTTTTTTCTTTATGTCCCTCCCACCTGGTCTCACGCACTGCCCCCAGCTCTCCTGGAATCTCTATGCCACAACATTTCCCATTTTGAACTTGGTCTTCCTTTGGCTGTCTCTCTGTGCCTCCCTCCCCCCATCTCTCACTCCCCACTGTTTTGATCTCTCTGCTTGTCTCTGCCCCAGGCGTGAACCACTCACTGGCTGCAGTGGCCGCTGCCACCCCACGCCCCGTCTCCACGGGCCCAGCTCCCGAAATCCTCCGGCCGACATTTGGCCAAAGCCTCTCTTCCCTCAGTGCAGCTGGAACGAGATTGGAACTTTTCAGCCAAACATCTTAAGAAACGAAAGGAAGTTTGGGGGACAGACAACAAACGCAGACACACAAAAACAGGCCCAGAATTGGTCCGTGCTTGACACAGGTCCCTAACAACCACGGGAGCACAGTCCCACCCCCCACCCTTTTCCCGCCCCCGGGGCCCCTGGAGGCCCAAGAGGGAAGCGGTCTGCTCAGGACACCCAGCGGAGTGGGTGGGTGAGAAAGACCAGCTGTGCCTCCAGGCCCCCAGTTTCCCAGTTTCCCAGGCTGAAGAGCCTCCGGCCCCATCTTAGACCCATTGTTTTGGCCAAAAATCTAGGCCAAAGACACTGGGGAGAAGTGCTTCTGCTCCCTGGGAACTCGGAAGATCGCAGCCCAGGCAGGTCACCAGGGATCCAGCAGGCCCCCTGCGGCCTGGTGCAGGGCCAGTCTGAGCCCAAGGTGGATGGATGGGCGGGTGGGCGGGCGCGGCAGGGTGCAGGGCCCAGCAGGGAGGACGGCAGCTGCCCTAATTACTCCAGCTCTTCAGGTTCCAATCTCGTTTGAAAAGGACTCCAGGGACGCAGCCTTTAATAACTACCAGTAAACAGGCAGGAAAATCAATACCGGGTAAATAGAACCCTGGAGAGAGGGACGCCTGGGCTGGCTGGCCCTGACCTGCTGGGAGGGGCTCCCAGAGTCCTTTGTCTCAGGGCTGGCCACACCGGCCTTCCCAGCCCTGTCCCCCCTTCCCTGGAGATCCTGTGTACGTGTTGGCTCCGGCCGCAGTCTCAGCTCCCTCTCCGCTAAGACCAGCCTCTCCTCCTCCTTTCCATTCCCTCCAAGCCCTGACCTGTGCCAAGTGGGTTGCCTATTTCCGTTGCAGACACCTCTGTTGTACCAGGCTCTGTGCCTGGTGCTGGGAACGCAGGCACAGGTCCGACCTGGTTCTTGTCCTCCTGAAAGTCATCTGCCAGCAAGGGAGATTAAGAACAACAACGAGTGATTTAATGATGATGCAAGGACACTTGTGCAATTTAAAGCTGCCAGTGCTAGCCAGAGCAGCAGAAACAGAAAAGCAAGTCCAGGAAGAGGGGGACACGGGAAGGGTTTTGCTGGATGAATAGGAGTTCACCAAGCGAACAACGGCAGGGAGAGGGAGAATGCGGTATGTAGTATGTATGTATCATAACCGCTTCTTGTTAACATTCACTGAGCACCTACTGCAGCCAATCACTCGGCTGAGCACTATGACCAGCATTATCTTGTTTTGTCCTACAGTAATTCTTTGGAGGTATATATTCATACCCCCATTTTACAGATGAACACACTGAGGCTATGTGTGAAGCCAGGATTTGTCCATGGCCCCTGAGTCTTCTAAATTGCCTCTCTCAACCTCTTCACGCTGCACCTCCCACCTCTGACCCTGCCTAGCCCCGCTCAAGACTTGACACCCAGCTGTAATTAACTAAAGCAAGTTCCCATCCTTTCCGTTACCACCCAGGGCTTACACCTTCCAGGTAACACAGCGCCTTCACCCTCACTAGGAGGCTCAGGGCAGAACTCCAGGCATGTCAGACCTGAAGATCATCTATGACGAGGCCCCATTTTGCAGACGGGCAAACAGACTCTCCGAGGAGACCTGCCCTCAGGAGCAGAGCAGGAACAGGATCCAAAAATGTTTCCTCTCATCCCCTCTCAGGCCTGCCCAGGAGGAACAGCATTGTCAAGGGGAAAATCGATATGCACACACTCAATTAAAATGATAAATCAGCCATCAGAACAAGGCAGCCCGGGAGACGGGGGAGGGGAGGTGTTCGCATGGTTGGCTTGAACGATACAGGCGTCCAGGGACTCTAGCTTCACAGGTCTCTCTCCCGTCCCTCCTCTGCCTCGATTTTCCCAGCTCTTGGGGGCTGGGCAGTTGACAGAGGCAGGAGTAGTCCATAACTCTTGGGATTCTGACAGAGGAGAAAGCGGAAGGTTAGCTGTTTCAGCCTTGGGTGGTGACCCAAGTGAAGGTCGGAGAGAGTCTAAGTTCAGGAGAGAGAAGCCTGAGCAAGGCAGGGGGAGGCGGGGATCTGCAGGAAGGGGCATGGTGGATCCCCGCCCATCTGGCTGCAGATCCCCAGACCGGGCACCGTGGGGTTATGCGAGTTAATGCCGAAATGCATTCTACGTTGTGAGGGTTTCCTGCCTGCCAGGCTCTGTGCTTGGCACTGGGGTAGAGCAGTGAGCAAAGCAGTCAAGATCCCTGACCTCTTGGGCCGACAGCCTGGTGGGAAGAGACAGAGAGTAAAGAAAGTAAGCAGACTAATGTGTCATATCAGGTAGTGCTGAATGCCAAGAAGAAAAAGAGCGCCAGGCAAGAAGATGGGACAGCTGTGTTAGAAGGTGGTCTGGGAAAGTCTTTCTGAATGGGTGACATGGAGCAGAGACCAAAGGAAACTACGAGAACATCAGCCCCCCCCCCCCCCAACCACCAAGTCATATTCCAGGTGGAGGGAACAGCAGAGACCAAGCCCCGAGGCTGGACAGGGCTTGGAGTGTTGGAGGAACGGCAAGGAGGCCATGGTAGCTGGAGCGGAGTGAGCAAGAAGGAGGCGGGAGGTAATAAGTCGGAGAGGCAGACACAACATGGGACTTGAGAAGAGCTTTGTAGACAATGGGGGCTTTGGAGGTCATAGCGAGGACTTTCGCTTTTATTCCCAGTGAGAGGGGAGGCCGTGGGAGGATTTGGGGCAGAAGAAAGATGCAATCTGATTAGCACTGAAAAAGAAACAGACTACAGAATGCAAGGGCCCAGGCAGAGGACAGTCGTGAGTCTACTGCAAGAGTCCAGGCTGGAGAGAGACAGGGGTTTAGACCAGGTAGAATCAGTGCAGTGAGAAGTGGTCAGGTGTGGGATGTATTTGAAGGTAGAGGTGACTGGGTCTGCTAGTAGACTAGATATAAGGTATGAGGTCAGGCAGGGATGAGGCCAAGTTTGGGGGGAGGGATATTGGGGCCCAAGCAGCCGGAAGGATGGTGCTGTATCCAGCCATCGCAATGAGGACCACTTCCGGAGGAGCAGGTTTAGGGTGGGGAAAGATCAGAGCTCTGCTTTAGCAGGGGTGACCTCCCCAGGAGCATGCCGAGGAGGCAGCTAGAACCCCAAGTCCAGCTCCCAGAGGGAGAGGGTGGGTCTGGAAATGATGGATTGGAATCACCTGAGTGGTCCTTCTCACATGCTCACAAAGTGGGGTTGCTTATGCCCATTTTAGAGATGAGAAAGCTGGAGCTCAGGGATGTTGAGTCACGGGACCACAGTCACAGAGCTGGCCCACTGGGCAGTGGGGACTTGGAGTGAAGTCTGTCTGCCTCCCAGCCCCTGGGGCCCAGCCCAGTCCCTGGGCTCTGTGGCTATTCTCACCGAATCCTCCCTGCAGTTCTGTGCAAGGGGGAGGGGCGTGCCATGGGCTCGCATCACATTCCTTTTTGAGCCAGGGCCACCAAGACCTAGGCAGACTGAAGGGACTTGCCCACAGTTGAGAAGCAGTCAAGTGTGCAGCCTTCCTGCAGGTGTGCCAAGTGAGTCTGGCAAAACTGTCTCTCCAAAGTGGTCACAAGACGCAGAGCAGGTTAAAGCCTCTGAGAAGTCCTGCAGCCTGGACTTCGCCTTATCTCTTTTCACGCAGTGTCCCGGGGAGCACCTAGAGCTTTGGGAACATGAAACAGTGGTTGAGAGCAAAACTTCAGTGCCCTCCTTTTTTAAGTGGGGGCATCAACACCTACCTGGCTGGGGTTATCATGTGGTTCTGTGCATTTTCAATGAGTCCTAGGCGTGGAGCCCTTGAAAGCACAGTGGGCAGATGTCTGTTAAAGGAAGGAACACATGAACAAACAGATGAATAAAAAAAAAAAAAGGAACTGGTGGGTGAAGGGATGGACAGACACAAAAATGAGCAAAAGGCGTGAAGGAACACAAGAGTCACCACACTCAAAAAGGATCGGGGTCTGAACTAGTGAATACATTCATACATTCAGCACCCATCTGCTGAGCACCTACTGTGTGCAGGCGCTGGGGACACCGCAGTGAGGAAAACGAAGTCCCTGCCTTGGTGACATTCTAGTGAGAGGAGACAGAAAACAAGATAAATAGGTAAAATATAACTTATGCCAGATGGAGAAAACCAAGCAGGGATGGAGAGAGAGAAAAGGAAGTATGTGGAGGGGTGGCACATTTTTAGATAGGGTAGCGGTAAATGAGGGAACGGCTGAATGCATGAATTAAATTAGGGAGTGCGAAGGCATGCATCGACGAGAAGCATAATGGATGATGGCAGGCTCGGGTGAAGGAGTTAATGAAGGAATTCCTGAATGAACCCAAATAGGAATGCCGGAACTAAGGCATGAATGAATGAATGAATGGATGGATGAAGGCGAGAATGAATGAATGAACGAATGAGCCAATGGAAGACCGCTTGATTAAAGCTCCCATGAGGGGGAGGGTGAAGGAAGTTTGGACTGAGGCCAGAAGCCCCTCACTGCCTGCATGGCCCCGGCTGCCCCTGCTCCCTGCGCAGGGTCCCTCCGAACAGCCCGGGCGCCCCACCCCGCCACTCCCCACTCCCCTGGGGCCTGTGCGGCCACCGCTCCGATGTGGGTGCTGATGGGGGGCGTGCCTGCCCTCTCCAACCCCCATCCCCGCTCTGACCGCCCTCCCCTTGTGAGCGCAGGCACCATGCGACCCGTGCGGCGCAACTTCTACGACCCGTCGTCGGCGCCGGGCAAGGGCATCGTGTGGGAGTGGGAGAACGACGGCGGCGCGTGGACGGCCTACGACATGGACATCTGCATCACCATCCAGAACGCCTACGAGAAGCAGCACCCGTGGCTCGACCTCTCGTCGCTCGGCTTCTGCTACCTCATCTACTTCAACAGCATGTCGCAGATGAACCGCCAGACGCGCCGCCGCCGCCGCCTGCGCCGCCGCCTGGACCTGGCCTACCCGCTCACCGTCGGCTCCATCCCCAAGTCGCAGTCGTGGCCCGTGGGCGCCAGCTCCGGCCAGCCCTGCTCGTGCCAGCAGTGCCTGCTGGTCAACAGCACGCGGGCCGCCTCCAACGCCATTCTGGCCTCGCAGCGCCGCAAGGCGCCCCCGGCTCCCCCGCAGCCGCCGCCGCCGCCGGGAGGGCCGCCGGGCGCGCTCGCCGTGCGCCCCAGCGCCACCTTCGCCGGCGCCGCGCTCTGGGCCGCGCCCGCTGCTGGCCCAGCCGAGCCGGCACCGCCCCCCGGGGCGCCCCCGCGGAGCCCAAGTGCCCCCGGCGGCGCGCCCACCCCCGGACAGAACAACCTCAACCGGCCCGGGCCCCAGCGCGCCACCAGCGTGAGCGCACGCGCCTCCATCCCGCCGGGGTAAGACGGGCCCCGGGCGCAGGGTGGCTGCCCTCCAGGGCTAGGAGCGAAGAATCGCAGTGATCCTAACAGTCACGAGCAGTATCTAGCATCTAGTAGGTGTTCACTTTGTGCCAAGCGCTAATTAAGCACCTTAACGCGTTCTCGCTGGTTTCCCTCCATGCGCTGGGACGCATCACCCCCAGTTTACAGAGGAGGAAGGCCCAAGCACAGGGAGGGGGGTTCCTAACTACCCCCAGGATCCCACCATTCACAAGCGAGGGCGGGGGGCATACCAGCAGTCATGGTGTGAGCTCCGTGTGTATCCCTTGCTGAACTAGTGCTCCAGAGGGTTCTGTCATCCCAGGTTGCAGGTGGGGAGGCCGGGGCTGGGAGAGGATGTCCCCCAGCTGGAAAGCAGGGATTGGAATTCAGAGCCGGAGAATTCCAGAGACTGTGCTGTGTTGTCTTGGAATTTTTAGAAGGTTCCCGCCCCTCCCCCAGTCTCCTGTCCTTCTCTCTCATGGAATGGCTCCAACAGGCGCGGGCCACTTGTTAGGAATATTTCCCTGCACACCGCACCTCAAGTTTCCCTGTTGCTTTGGGCTGATACTATGGCTTTGGGGGCTCCAGAGACTCCCGGGTTACATGGGGGGCTAATGGCAGCATGGGGTGGTAGACCAGGAGAAGTCAGGCCCGCAGGAACCAGCCTCTCTGCTCTTGTTTTAGCCAGAGCAGCCCTTTAAGGAATCTCCTAGGAATTGGCTTTCCCAGCAGGATTTCACTGAGGAAATCTCCGGGTGAGGGTATCCCAGGCCCCAGGAGACAGACCCAGCCAGAGTCTGTCATCTGCTTGCTCTAGAGCCCTGACTCCATCCGTCTCAGCCTGACCAGTGGGAATGAGAAGGAGGAGCAAAGACCTTGACCTTGAGACAGACCAGAAGGGAAATGACCAGGTGGGGTGGGCACCAAGAGCCAGCTCTGCTCCTCTCACCATGGCCTGATCCAGGAAAGACCAGCAAAGGTCAGATGGGGAAGGAACTTTTGAGGTTACCCCCTGCAGGCTGGAGAAGGGACAAGACCCTAAAGCTGGCTGCCTTGTCTGCCCTCAGTCCCTTTGAAGGTGACCGCTTGGGTTCACATGCCCTCTCAGCTACTGAGTTAAGCGGGCTGGGGTGCGAATCCTTTCCCTTCATTGACCCTCAGCCTCATCACAGTGGCAAATGGGAGCAGGATCTCCATGGCGTGAGGACGCTGTGGACCTGAGCATGGCTCCTGGTCATCTCAATGGGGCCACGGTGGCAGTGAGGACTCTGGGCATCCAGGGAGAGGGACGGTGTGGGGGCAAGGGAGCCGCCGCCAGGGCTCAGAGCAGCGAATGACTCCTGATTCTTGGGGTGGCTTGCTGCAGCTGACACCTGCCTCCTCACCCTTCCCTGGGCCTTCCCCCCAGGCCGTTCCTGAGGGAGAAGAGCGCGGGCCATGGGGACAAGCAGAGGTGCGCCCCTTGTGGCCTGGTGCCAACCGAGAGGAGCCCCATGGAGGTCAGAAGTCTTCTCTGGGAGGTGCTGCAGGAGGGAGTCACCCACTTGGGGTCATGGGACTGGAGTGTTCCCTGTAGGTACCAGACTGGCTGTGTTATGAGAAGGGAGGGCCAGCAGGCCCCCGAATGACAGCAAGGGTAGTCAGCAAGCCGAAGTGGGTGTGGAGGGGGCAGGACCAGGGAAATTCAGGGACCTCAGCAGCAAAAATTCGAGAACCTTCTCTCTGGGGCTGTATTGTTGTAACCCACTAATGGGTTATGAAATCAACAGGTTATAACCAGATTTTTTTTTTTTTTTTGGAATGGAGTAGAATGGAATGGAGTGGAGTGGTATAGAACAAATAGAATAGAATAGAGTAAAACAAAATAGAATATGCAGGCATACATCCTACATAGTGATCGTAAGAATTGGTCCAGGAACCTTTTACATCACTTTTACGTGTGTTCAGCGGGTTTCCAGGTGAAGTGGATTTCTTCGTCACTGATGAACTTTGGGCAACCCAGTGTTTCGGAGCAGGCTGGGAATTACTCAGCCTTTACTGCTCAATATTAATTCTCCAAGTATGTACTGTGGGTGTGTGTTCACAGAACTGAACGAGACACATGGGGCCCAGAGTGACGGGGAGACAAACATACAGCAAGTAAATGAGTAAATGAACACAATCGCTGGAGAGAGAGGGAAGCTCTGGGAGGTATGGAGATAGGGTGGTAAGGTGGAGAGGAAATGGGGGTGACAGCAAGTAAATGAGTAAATGAACACAATCGCTGGAGAGAGAGGGAAGCGCTGGGAGGTATGGAGATAGGGTGGTAAGGTGGAGAGGAAATGGGGGTGGTCGGGGAAGACCCCTTCTGAGGAGGCAGCCAGAACCAGAGAAAGGCTGTTCCAGGTTGAGGGAACAGCATATGCAGTTCAGCGGGGCTTAGAGAACATGGCACAGGCAGGGAAGGCCGTCTCAGGTACTAGCACAGCAGGTGCAAAGGGGCTGGGGTGGGAATGTGTCCAGCAGGTTCTGGAGACAGTACAAGGATGGAGGTTTCCTGCTGGAACAGTAGGGCCCGAGATTTTTCCCAAATAGAGGTACAGAGCCAGATCGGAGCCTTAAGGCTTTTTGCTACCAACTGTGGGGAGGTATAGAGTGTGCTTGAGTTCAAGAGGGCTATAGGGAGAAGAAGAATTTCTCCTTGGGAGTGCTGTGCTGACCATTGAGCATGTCCTCCCGTGACCTGCTGGAACTCCGTTCTCCCAGCCGTGTGCCTCCGCCCAGTACACAGTCCTCCTCCCACTGGGAGCCGTTTGTTACCCTCTCTGAGAACAGTCATTGGCCTGGAAGGGGGCAGGGTGGGAACTGTCAAGGGCTCTCATCCCTCCCCAGCCATGCAGACCCTGCCCAGCCAGACAAGCCTGTATCAAGCCCCCCCACCCCTCCAAAGAACCTGAGCTAAAAATACTCTCTGGCTCAGAGTGGGGGGCGGGCACAGGACCTGAGGGTTCTGACTCCGGACGAGGGGCGTGTGAGGAAGTTGGGTGGGGGTGGGGACCCTGGTTCCTCCTGACTGAAGCCTCTGTTGCCAGAGCACAGCCTATGCGGGGAGACAGATGAAGGTCTCTGAGGAGCCAGGCAGCCAGCCCTGCAGGCCTTGCCCTGGTCCCCCACAGCCCCATGCCCTCGTGGCCTTCCACATGGTCTCTCTGACTCTGTGTTTATGTGCCCGTTTTCCACTGTGTGAGGACACCAGTCATAGGCTAGGGCCCGCCCTAATGCCGTTAGACCTCATTCTAATCCCCTCTGCAGGGACCCAGTCTCCAAAGTGTCCGAGGCACTGGGGGTCAGGACTTCAATGTCGGAGTTCTAAGAGGGCTCAGTGTAACCGATAACAGGGTCCGTGCATCTCTCTGTCCATCTGTCTGTCTGTGGTTCCCCTCGCCACCTTTCCTTTTCCTTCCTGTTCCCTTCTCTGCGCTTCCTTCTGTCCCACAGGACTGACACAGACCCCGAGTCCAGTCCTTTCCCAGCTGGGTGACCTTGGGTGCATGACTTCACCTCCCTACCCTCAGTTTCCCTCTCAGCACCACTTGTGCACCCTGACTCTGCAGGGTCCATGGTATGCAGGCTTTAAATTTATCCCCACCGTGTGATCAGTCCCCAGCCACATCTCGGCACCGGGTGGGGAACAGGACAGGAGAGGAGCACCGACTTGCCCAAGGTCACACAGTGCCCCCGGCCTGGGTATTTTTCCACTGCCCCTGTGTTGGGGCGGGGAGCCAGCTGGCAGCCCATGCCTGGGGGACACGCAGGGGTGGGGAAGACCCGCCCTGTCTCCCGAGAGGGCAGTGTCCAGCACTTTGGAACACAGCTGCGGGGCAGACTCAGAGTTTCCATCCCACGTGCTGGAGGGGAGAGAGGGGACAGCTGCAGGCCTGTTTCCATTTACTGAGTGCTCGCTTTGTCCCCGGCCTCATGTCACGGCCTTTCCACACGTGGCCTGTCGTCATGCCCACAGAAACCCCACGTGGTGCATCCGATTTTCCCCACTCTTCACGTGAAGAAACGAGGCTCCGAAAGGCTGACACCTGCTCAGGGTCCTCAGTTGGAGTCAGGGTATTGGGGTGCTCTACCCCCCAGCCTTTCCACCCCAGGTTTCTTGCCAGGGTCCCAGAGACCTGGCCCTGACTGCACAGGGCCTCAGGGAGCCCGGGGGAGTAGGCTGGCCCAGCTCTGGACCCTCCTCTCACAGTGTGACCCTAGCAGGACTCATCACCCCCTCTGGTCCCCAGTTGTTGCATCTGGGACACGGGGCCGCTGTCCAGCGCGAGGCCACCGTTTTCAAGCCCGTACTGTCTACACCACCCACCAGCTGTGGGAAGAGGTGCTTCTCCCATTCACCCGCATCAGGCTGGCATACCACGCCAACCTGAGCGATGCCATAGCGATGCCCCTTAAGTGGCATCTTCCTACCTCTGGTTCTCCGTGAGCCTGAGAACTTCTTCCTATTTGCCGGCCGCCAGCGCTTCCTTCTTTTGCCAATTACTTGTCTATTCCTTTTGCTTGTCCCTCTCTTGGGCTACTTTTTGCTCCTTTACTGATTGGCACACACTGCTTGTGCGTTAAGGGTCTTAAGCCCTTATGTGCCATCTTTTTATCTGTCACAGTTTGCAGTTTCTTTTGACCTTCTTTACAGGATCTTAGGTTTATCTGTTTTTAAAGGAATTAGCCCATATCCGTGGAGTAACTACCATGTGCTGGGCATTGTTTGGGGGCCCTGGGGATCCAACAGTGGACAGAGCAGATAATCCCTACCCTCCCCGAACCACAGTCTCGTGAGACTCAAACGATACACTAAATAAATAAATTCTAGAATGTGGTCCAGAGAGGGGTAGCTGCTGCAGAGGAAACGTAAAGAGTGGGTGACACGTAGGACCGATGAGGGGGCGTGATTTTTAAATAAGGAGGTCACAAGAGGCCTCCCTGACAATGTAACATTTGAGCGAAGGCTAAAGGAGGTTAAAAAGCAAGCCACGTGGAGAACTGGGGGAAGAGCATTCCAGACAGACGGAACAGCTTGTGCAAAGGCCCTGAGGCGGGAGCAGGCCTGGTATGTTTGAGGAAGTCAGTGTGGCTGGAGAAGCTGCAGGCGGTGAGCGTGGAGGGTGGGAGATAAGGTCAGAGATAAAATGGGGCCAGTCCTCTAGGGCCCTGAAGCTGGGAGGGCTGGGGTGGGGGGGTGCGGGTCTTGGGCTTTTATTCTGAGTGAAATGGAAGACAGGAGGGTTGTCAGCTGGAGAGGCTGGTGCGACTTTGTTGTAACAGGTTCCCTCTGGATATTGAGACTATGCCACAGGTGGGGCCAATGTAGGAGGCAGGCGCCCATCTGGAGGTGGGCTTTGATATTGTCGGTATATTTGGGTGTTTTCCTCCCATTTTTTACTTCCACCAGTGATTTTACGTTTTTCTTTTAAAGACTTCATATTTTGTTCTTCAGTTCTTTAATACGTATTACATGTCAGTGTTTCAAAGGACATCATGAAAATCTCACCCTCACCGTGTCTCCCCCCACTTCCCCCCGTCAGGCCTGTGGCCTGCCCACCCTCCCCCTTTTCCTGGCCTCCTGTGCAGTCCCCCCCTCCCTCCTGGGCGCCTCACCACAAGGTCAAACCAAACACCCCCACGCCCCAGACCTGAAGCACTTCCTGCCCTGCTCCCTGGGAGGCCAAACCACACACCCCTGTCTGCATGTGGCTGCCCCAGGCCGTGGGAACCCGCCAGCCCAGCCCTCCCCTTCCCTCCCCTCCCCTTCCCGAGGCTTCTCTGACAGAGCCCTGCTCTGGGGGGTTGGGAGCCCAGGGCATTGAAGGAGAGTGATGCTGAGCCCCCAGGCCTCCGGATAAATCTGGCCCTAAGTGGCCACCAGCCCTCAAAAAGTCTCTCTAGGGGACTTTTGCACACTTTATTCCCTAGGCGTGGACAGGGGCATGGATGAGAGGTTCCATGATACAGAGGGGAAACTGAGGCCCACAGGAGCTCAGAGGCTTGTCCAGGCAGAAAGAGGAAGTGAGCAAAGTCCTCCAGACAGCAGCTGTTGATGGCCTGTGGATTTGCTAGGCCCAGGGGGCACCCTGGAGCTCAGGGTAATGTCCTCAGCCCTGGGCCCTACAGAGGGGAGTGGGAGTGGAGACTTGGCTGGTCCCAGGAATAGGTGGAGGGAGCAGGTGAGGGGAGCAGACCCAAGAAATGTGGGGGATCCCCTGGGACTGTTCAACTTCCTTCTCCCCTGACATGGCACTCTCACTTCTGCCCTTTCCTCACCCACTTGGACCCAATTGACTGAGGCCAGAGCCTCCCAAGTTTCCCCAAGGGACCACAGGGTAAGCAGCAGGTGTTCCAAGGGCCCCTGAGGCCCATCAGGGGACTTGGAAACCATCACCAGAGAATGTGACTTGCCTGGCGCCTACCCAGGGCACAGGGGCAAGGGGAAGACAGGGAGCCCAGCTCTGGGCAGAAGGATGGGAATGCAGCTGGCCTAAAGGGAGTGTCCATGTGACTTTCTTCTTCCCTGGGGTCCCGAACCCTACTTCGTGCCTGAGACAGAGAGAGGAGTAGTCAGAGCAGACCCATGGGTCCTCTGTTTGGCCGCTCAGGCAGCCCACCTGGGCCTGAGCCAGCTCCGGGGTCCACATCAAGAACTTCAGGGTCTGGTGGGCTCAGAAAGCTTCCTCAACTCCAGATGGCCCCACAGATCCGCCTGGTGGGGTCAGCCCTGGCCTCTGACTCGGAAACTCCAGGAACTGGTGCCAGCTGCACCACTAACCAGCTGGGTGACCTTAGTGAAGTCACTTCCCTTCTCTTGGCCTCAGTCCCATCATTCCTAAAACCAATGACAAACAGATTTCATCTCATGCACCATCTCTGTTTGAATGGTTATATCTTCCAGGAGCACCCTTGAGGAGGAGTCCGAAGTTGCATTTTGGCTTAGTAGAAAGGAATGCTGGGATCGATTAGTGATGCCTGCCATGGGTGCAGGAATGGCAAGAATACTACACATGTCATGTATTTGCCGTCCCTGCTCCAACCTTGTCTCTGGGGGGACACTGGTATTAGAACTGCACCATGGGTCCTCTGAAGGGACCACAGAACTAGCAGGCCAATTTTTTCTTTGGTTCAATTCCTCCATTTAGTACTTCCTGAGAACCCATTTGCATGGGGTTTTGTCCACAATCCAAGGGCCCGAGGGCTGGTTCAGACACATTTCTAAAAGATCACAATCTGGTGCAAGAGAAAAAAGTGGAACCATACAACCAGAAAGCAAGATAATATGTCTGTATCCTCAAAACAAAACAAAACAAAACAAAAGCGGCAGGGTTGGGGGAAAGAAACATGGTCCCTTGGGAATTAAAGATTTTATTTTTTTATTTGACAGAGAGAGATCACAAGTAGGCAGAGAGGCAGGCAGAGAGAGAGGAGGAAGCAGGCTCCCTGTGGAGCAGAGAGCCCGACGCGGGGCTCGATCTCAGGACCCTGAGATCATGACCTGAGCCGAAGGCAGCGGCTTAATCCACTGAGCCACCCAGGCGCCCCTCCCTTGGGAATTAAAAGGGGGTAGCTATGGATCCATTTGAGGTAGATCAGAAAAGCCCTCATGAAGACAGTGGCCTTTGAGCCTGTCTTCAAAGGACATATGTGAATTAGGAATAGTAGGGACAGGCTGGAGGAACAGTGTGGCAGAGATGCCCAGGCAGGAAAAGGCAGGGAACAGTGTGAGGAACAGCAGTTAGGAAAATCTTGCATTATCTCATCTTGCCTTTGAGCACTGCCTTCCAGTCAGCGTAGATATGAAGCCTCTCTGTTCTTCCTTGACAAGAAGGAAAGCCGAACACCCCAGCCCTCTTTCTCAGACTAATCCCGGAGGGTTTTCTCTCAGACAGAGCCTCCTGCCTGGGTCACTGAGCCATGGTGAGGGAACTCGGTTCATGTCACATGGCTAAGCACGGACTCTGGAGTCTGACAGCCTGGGCTGGAATCCTGGCTCTACCACTGGCAAATTACTTCAGCTCTCTGGGCCTCAGTTTTCCCCTCTATAGTGGGGATGTCATAGACTTTGGGGAACGATTAGATGAGGGGAGTGAAACAGGACAACAGCATCGGGCCCATAGTGAGTGCCTGGAATTTGTGACCACAGAGAACACCCCTCTGCCTGTCTCTGTATGGTGCATTCACCGAAACAATTTCTGTGCAATGCCTGGGATCCTCAAAACCTCATCATGGAACCTCGGCCCCAAGTGGGATGCAGAACATTTCTGGGAATTTCTCAGGAAATATTTGCTTGGGCCTTTGGGCAGGACATCCCCTGAGCATGAGTGCGGCAGAGGAACTCCAGGAAACTAGAGACAGTAGACAGTGTTTCTCTGGGACACCTGCTTCAAGGCTCACTTAAAATCTGTGTAGAGAACACATGGGGACAAAGAGCCTGGACATGTGCTCATGAGTCACCTGCTCAGAACCTTCCCACCAAATTCAGCCTTCCTTCCTTCATGCAAAAAGTGTTTCTCAAACACCTGCTATGTGCTCTATACTAGGGTTGAAGTCAGGTGGTCAAGGAAGCTCTCTGTGATGAGGTGGCATTGCTGCAGAGATCTTGGAGAGATATTTGGCATCTGGGGGGGAAGCCTTCGAGCGGAGGGCACAGCAGGTGCAAAGGCCCTGACAGGGACTATGCTCAGTGGGTTAGAGCCACAACAGATGTGTCTGGGGGAGCGAAACAGAGGGTGTAGGAGATGAGGCCACAGAGTCAGGGAGGGCCTGGTCAGATCAAAGACTTTATAATCAGGTCATCGTTAGCACTAAGACAATCAAACAATCAATAAGGTAATGCAAAGACAGAGATTTCTCTGGAGTAAAATGGTAGGGAAGGTCTCTAATAAGGTGACATTTGAGCAGAAATCTGTGTTAAGTGAGGGATCAAGGCATGAGGATATCTGGGGAAGAGCATTCTGAGAGAGAGATCAGCAAGTGCAAAGGCCCTGGGGTAGGAATATGACCGGTGTGTTCCAGAACAGCACAAAGACCGGGGGGTAGGTGGGGTGGGGCTGGGGTAGGGTGGGTGAGGGTGACTACAGGGGAAACAGAGTTCAAGGGGTAGGTATTGGCTATCTCACCTAGGGTAAGGAGGTTGGATTTTTACCCTGAGCAAGGTAGGATCTGTGTGGGGTTGAGGGCAAAAGAAGAATAGGGCCGGGGCACCTGGGTGGCTCAGTGGGTTAAGCCTCTGCCTTCGGCTCGGGTCATGGTCTCAGGGTCCTGGGATCGAGCCCCACATCGGGCTCTCTGCTCGGTGGGGAGCCTGCTTCCCCCTCTCTCTCTGCCTGCCTCTCTGCCTACTTGTGATCTCTGTCTGTCAAATAAATAGACAAAAATTAAAAAAAAAAAAAAAAAGAAGAAGAAGAACAGGGCCGATGCAGAGGTGGGAAAGACAGCAGGAAACCCAGCGTGGCAATGGGACCCATCTCCATCCTGGGATGGCCAGCCCTGGCTTCTGGTTAGAGCAGATCTCAAGGGGGTCCGATGGCTTTGCCTTTGCCAGCCTGGGCCCCAAGAGGGTGGAGCAGAGAGTTCAGGCCAGCCCCCTTCCAGGAGGCCTGCGGGCAGCAGACTCTTGTCCAGGGCATGAGGATGTGCTCACTGACTCGGAGGAAACCGTGCATCCCACATCAAAAGGGGGCCCTGGGTGGCTCCCACGCTCGGGCATCGTGGGAACCCTGTTACCCTGGGTTCTCTCAGAGGGCCTGCAGATTGAGAGAGGCTGGGGGCTGCCTTCACACTCTTCCCCAGCTCGTAATGAGTAAATAAAAAACAGCCCCACAGTCACACCCTATCCACCACCTTCCCAGGAGCAAGACTCATTTTTGTAAATTGGGTTCTGTGGTTTTTAAGGGCTGCCAGAAATTGTTGGGCAGCTGAGATTTTAGAAACCTTCCCTTTCTGAGGTGTCCTCCTGCCTAAATCCCAGGACAAAGACTCAGGAAGACCAGGGTCATGAACTGGACCAGATGCTGGGCATTGGATAGACCTGGGGTAGTGAACTGTCCTCCCTGATGGGCAGAGGCTGTGCTGAGGATTCTGCTCGGCTCGAGAGTGCTGTGATGGATTAGTGATGTCTGCCACCTGTAGAAGACAAGCAGTGATGGTTTGCACGCTAAATATCGTTCTTGCTAGCCATTTTACAGATAGCCCTGGAGAAAAAGAAGGATTTTTTTTTTTTTCATGAGACAGAAGGGGAGAGAGGAGGTTGGGGGAGACCTAGATATTCTGAGGGCCTTAGCAGTGTGCCTACACTAGAACTCTATTAAAGGACAGGGCAGAGAAGAGGAGAAGCTTGAGGTACATGCCCCTTTGTTTTTCTGTAAGAGTAAGAGGAGGGATGAGATTAGGTGATATCCTGCAGAAAGGTCCTAGAGGATTATGACAGACCCTGGGAGGGTCAGATGGAAACTCAGACCCATCTCTTGGGTCCCAGCAGGCTACAAGAAGGAGAAACTCCTTCTCCGCTCACACCCCTGCACCATACTATGAGCTTTGCATGTTTTAACTCACTGAATGCTCACAGGGCTTTATCCCCATTACAGATGGGGAAATTGAGGCACAGCACCTTTCTGCACACACACCTCAACTGTGACCAGGTGGTACCCTTCTCCGGGGCTGTGTTCAGTGGCTCAGGTCACCAAAGTGTTTGGTGACCCTGACGTCTGCTGCAGACCCCTCCCCACGCCATCAGAGGGGTCTGGGAGGAGTGCTGCAGGGAGCCCAAGTTCAGTCTGTGTTGCTGAGCAGGGAGAGTAGAGGCTGTGTGCGGTGCAGGGGTGCACAAGACTCTGGGCAAAGGCGGGACCTCCCCAGCCAAGCATCTGCATGTCTGCGTGTGTCCCCATGTGCACCAGGTGGCTGCACGAGCTGGCTTCTCTGGTCCAATGGCATGCCCTCACGCTGTGTGCATGGGTGTGCTTCCATGTGCGTGGTGTGTCCCCTGCAGAAGTGTGTGTGTGTGTGTGTGTGTGTTCCCTGAGATGTGTCTGTGTGTGTCTTTGGATATATGTGTGCGTGGTATATGTTCCCTAGTGTGTTGGTGCATTTGTGTGCTTGTGTGTCTGCGTGCAAATGTGTGCAGCGGGTTCCCCCATGCACATGTATTCCGTGTCTGTGTCTGGGGAAGGAGCTTCCTGGGATGTGTGTGTCTGTATGGGGAGGTGCCTGTTGGTGCAGTGTTCTCTATGTTGTGTGTGTGTGTCTGTGTACTTGGATGTGTGGTATGTTCCCCCAGTATATGTGTGCACGGAAAAAAATGCCAGTTCCCCAGGAGTGTGTGTGTGTGTGTGTGTGTGTGTGTGTGTGTGTGTGTGTGTTTCTGGATCTGCTGCAGCTGCACCCAAGCCTGCCAAGCATACCATTTGCTCAAAGATGCTTTCCAGCCGGCTGCCTGGGATCGCCTGTGCCTGCCAGGGGCAGGTAACCAGGCGGCCCTGCCAGGCTCAGACCTTAGCAGGCAGGCAAAGGGGATGGTTGCAGCAACTTCCCCAGCTGTCCCTGCCCCTCCTCTCCTGCACCCTCTCCTGGCACATCGCCCAAGCCCTCTGGCTCCCCTGGCTTTAAGAACACATCTCTGCATGGAGACTTATCCAGCATGTCAACAGCCAGACAGACCGTAGTACACCTACGTAATCCAGCGCTGAATTCGTAACAACTCAGGCGGGCATTGTGTACAGATCACCGCAGCCATTCTCACTCAGCCCTCCCAGCAGCCCTGGGGGTGAGGTGTGAGTATCCCCATTTTACAGATGAGGAAACCGAGGGTCACAGAAGTTCAGCGACTCGCCCAAGCTTGTCACTGCAGTACTTTCATGGTTTCTTCTCCAAGGGGAAGGGGAGATACACTGTGACTTAGTGGGCCGAGGTGCAGAGAGGTGAAACTGCTCAGGCAGGGTTACTCATCAGCGGGGTGTTGGTGATGGGTAATGGATTTTTTAGGTGCCAGGAATTCTGCTGGACCCTTGACATGCAGAATTTCATGGACTCCTTGCAGCAAACATAAGGAAAGTGCCACTTTACAGATGGGAGACAGGCTTATGAGAGGTGCTGTGTTGTGCTCTGTGACGCTCAGCCAGTTAGTGCTCGAGCTGAGATATGAGAGCAGCTCTGGCTGATTTTAAAAGCCAGAGCTCTTTGGTGGGGGAGGACAAAGAGGAGAAGCAGGCTATGGTTTCCTAGGACCTCTTCATTTGAAGAGAGGCAATGCCTCAGTTATAGGAACCGACATTAGTGGATCTTTGAGAGGGGTAAAAAAGTGTTCATTGTAAAATGTCTTTGGAAAACCTGGATTTATCATTCCCAATCACATTTCTTTATGCAGGACTTATCAGAGCCTTCAATGTGCTCATATATGTTGTGAATTTTCAAGGAGACAGTGAAGTGTTTTGTAACTTATTTGATCCCTGAATGCCTCTTTCCCAGAACCTTTTATTGGGAGAAATGCTGGAATGGCTACATCACTCATAGTTGGTTTTAAGGCACAGTGGCCAGTGGAAGGGAGATGTTGGACCCCAAGCTCTTGCAAGGGAGGCCAGCTGAGGCGTGGGGAAGAAAGTACTAAGTCTAGGGGTCCATTCCATTGTAATTGGGACAGAGATCTCAATCACACACACACACACACACACACACACACACACACCATAAAAGAAGGATGTTTGTGACCCTGGTGATCATTCTAAATGACGGGACAGGCACAAAGAGGTCAGAGTATGCCCAGGAGCCAGAAGGCAAATCAGGATCCCCTGATCTTCTGGTGTGTGGGGCTGGAGTCCACTACGGCCTCTTTTCTCCCCTCAGGGTCCCCGCGCTCCCGGTGAAGAACTTGAATGGTACCGGGCCAGTCCATCCGGCCCTGGCAGGTGAGATCCAGCCCTGAAGGGGCAGGGGGCTCCGCCCCCTGACCGGACTAGTGGGCGGGGCCCAGAGGAAACTTCCCACTGACACTGGGGTGGGACTGCAGAAGGCATTCCACTCGGCTTTCACCCGCAGTGGGGCTCAGGGGGCCCCAGTCTACCCACCTGAAGGCTCCCGGATTCCCGGGCCGAGCAGGTGGGCGGGGCCTGGGGAGGGCTCACCCAAAGGCGGGAGGGCGGGGTGGGAGGGGACCAGGTGGGCGCCCCGCCCCCTGACGGCCCCGCCCTCTCTCCAGGGATGACCGGGATCCTGCTGTGTGCGGCTGGGCTGCCGGTGTGCCTGACGCGGGCCCCCAAGCCCATCCTGCACCCGCCGCCTGTGAGCAAGAGCGACGTCAAGCCCGTGCCCGGGGTGCCCGGGGCGTGCCGCAAGACCAAGAAGAAGCACCTCAAGAAGAGTACGCCTTCCGCGCTGACCCTGACCCCACTAACCTCACCCTTGACCCCAGCGCCTCTGACCCCTAACTCCAGTTTGTTCTTAGGACTTAGAACTCCACCTCCATCTCCTGATCTCAGCTCCCTTTCCCCTGACCCCCTCTGCCACCAACTCTGAGTGCGGCAACCGCTGACAGGTGACTCCTGCCAACCCCTCTCTGACCCCTGACCCCGTCCTGAGCCAAGCCCTCGGGGGGAGATTCTAGGCACCCTCGAACCCACCCCGCTGTGTCCTTGCAGGTAAGAACCCCGAGGATGTGGTTCGAAGGTACATGCAGAAGGTGAAGAACCCTCCAGATGAGGTGAGCCCCCACGGGCGGGTCCTGGCCTGGGCAGAGGGCGGCGACCTCGCCTCCCCAGCCCCTGACCTCCCACCCTCCTCACCCTCTCCTGTGGTTCTGCGTGTCAGTGTCTCCTCCCAGTCTGGGGGTTCGCCTTTTCCCTTTTATGCAATGTCTTGTGATCGACAGAAATGCTTTGAAGTAATAGAATCACATTTGTGAATCTCCTGAAGATTGACAGTTTTCGTATCTTATTTTCACTCGTATTTTCCACCCCATATTTAAATATTTCTTTTGATGGTTAAAGCTGTAACACCTCTGGAGGGGGGCTGCGAGGGGGCCCCGTCTTCCTCTGCCATGTGTCTGCATTCAGTGTAAGGGGTGTCCTCGCCCTTCGCCAAATGGGTACCAGAGGCGAGGCAGTCTGACACTCTTGGGGGCCTGGGGGCCTGGGGGCGTGGCCCCGTCCAGGGCCGCGCCCACCTGAGGGTATCCTGCCCTGGCTGGTCCTCAGTCTCCTCTCTGTGCCCCTGCCCGCAGGACTGCACCATCTGCATGGAGCGCCTGGTCACCGCATCCGGTTACGAGGGCGTGCTTCGGCACAAGGGCGTGCGGCCCGAGCTTGTGGGCCGCCTGGGCCGCTGCGGCCACATGTACCACCTGCTGTGCCTCGTGGCCATGTACTCTAATGGCAACAAGGTGGGCGGTGTGGGCCAGTGGGTGGGGCGCAGGCAGAGGGGCGGGGCCAGGATGCCTGGGGGCCTCACCGCCAGCCGTTGTCCCTGCCCCAGGATGGCAGCCTGCAGTGCCCCACCTGCAAGGCCATCTACGGAGAGAAGACGGGCACTCAGCCGCCCGGGAAGATGGAGTTCCACCTCATCCCCCACTCGCTGCCGGGCTTCGCTGACACCCAGACCATTCGCATTGTCTACGACATCCCCACAGGCATCCAGGTGACCCCAGCCCTGGCCCCCTGGTCTCAACTCCTCTGAACCCTGCAGAGCGCCCCCCCCACACCTATCTGCGGTTCAAGCCTGTGCTCCCTCCCCACAGGGCCCCGAGCACCCCAACCCAGGCAAGAAGTTCACCGCAAGAGGCTTCCCGCGCCACTGCTATCTACCCAACAACGAGAAGGGCCGGAAGGTGGGTGCCCTGAGGGTGCAGGGGTGTGGGAGCTGGCCAGGGTCCCCCTCACCCCCAATCCCTGTTTTCTCTCTGCACCAACATCGAGCACTACCCCCTAGTGCAAGGCCAGCCCTGCCAGTTGCGTCACACCCCCCATCTCATTTGCAGCTTGGTGAGGTCAAGGTCTTGACCTCATTTTATAGAAGTCTCCGACAGGGCAAGAGACTTGCCCAAGGTCATACAGCTAGTAAGCGGGAGAGCCTGGATTTCACCCCAGGCAGTCCAGGCTCTTCACCCCCACACTCCCGACTGTCGGCGTCACTTCCTGTTTTTCAAGAGAAGTCAGCCCTTCTGACTTTCATGGGAAATCTCCAGGTTTTTGAATATTGCCCCAGAAGTCACCAAATGGCTATTTAGAACACCAGATACAGCTGAGGGCCTTCCATTTGTGACCCAGATGAAACAGGCAGAGAGCCTGGAAAGAACTCTTACTGGGAGACCATCTAGGGACATGGCCAGGCTGGGTGGCCACTGCGAAGGCTGCAGGGCTTAGAAGGCACTAACGAAGCCACAGAGTGGCCAGGGAGGGAGAGAGGGAGGCTGGACTAGGGGGCAGGGGATGGGGGCTCCAGCCACAGGGTGGGGCTGCCAGCCCCCCCCCCCCCGCCCCCCGCTCATGCCCGCACCTGCCCCGGTGTCTGCCCACCAGGTGCTCAGGCTGCTGATCACAGCCTGGGAGCGGAGACTCATCTTCACCATCGGCACATCCAACACCACGGGCGAGTCGGACACCGTGGTGTGGAACGAGATCCACCACAAGACGGAGTTTGGGTCCAACCTCACAGGCCACGGCTACCCAGACGCTAGCTACCTAGACAACGTGCTGGCGGAGCTCACAGCCCAGGGCGTGTCCGAGGCTGCGGCCAAGGCCTGAAGCCCGAGGCTGCCATCTTCCCTCCTGCTTGGCCCCCTGGTCCGGCACTTGCCTCCCTCCGCCAGGTGTGTCCTGGTGGCCCAGGTTCAGGGCTGGGGAGGAGCCTGCGGAAGGAGCCAGAAGCATTCTGGAGATGTGGCTGGAGGTAGTTGGAATCTGCTGGGAGGACGGCAGGCCAGCCGGCTCCGACTTGTAGCTCCCCGAGAGGGTGGCGGAGAGAGTACCAGGAACCACAGCAACCTCCCCACCAAATAGACAGAGCCCCACCCCCCTCACGCAAACACACGTCCTGTTGAACACATGCACGCACACCCACGTGCCTCTACTTACCCCCAGATTGGGGGGGAAGAGACAGAAGACCCCTGTGATACTCCATATGGATTCCCATCTGTGTCTCTATCACATCAGTACAGGCTTGTCCGCAGGCAGGATTCAGGTCAAGCACCCCCGGGGGCCTGCTGGGGCTCCAAGGGGTAAGGGGCCCTTGGGAAGCTCAGCCTCTCCCCGCCCCCCATCTCTGTCACCCATCTCTGCCACCCACTGATGGGCAGTTGTGGGCCCATGGGGTAGAAGCCCCAGCTTAGTCAGCAAAGGGGCAGGCCAGAGAGAGGGGCGCCCCCTCGAGAGAGGATCAGGGGGATCTTATTCTGTACTGGTGTCTCCATCCTTCTGGGACTCGGACGTCCTTCTTCTCCCATCCCATCCCCAGGCCTTATGTCTGTCCCAGATAAAGGCACTGTTCTCCTTTCCTCCCCACCCGTCCTCTCCACCAAATGCTCCCAAACGTCAAGATCCAAAGGCTGGAGCTTTTGGCTTCAGGAGCAAGATGAGGGGGCCTAGCTTAGGCCAGCAGGTCTAAAAAGCAGACCGGACAGCAAAGAGTCCATTTTCCTTTCCTTGGGAGTGGGCAGTGGGGTGGCTGATGGTCTTGGCCAACCAGGGGCCTGTTGCCCAGGCAACTCACCAGCTCCGCCTCTGTTGATTGGCTGCCACGGTGGAAGTCAGCCAAGATTTAAAGGGACGCCAGCGATTGCTCTTTTGAAAACCTACCAGTCCCACTGTGGGTGGAGAAATAAATGGTCTTTCTCCTCCTCACTCAGTCTTTTCCTGCGGAGGGGTGGGGTGGGGTGAATGGCTCTGTCCCTGGGGGGCCTCTGGCCCACCCCATCGGGGAGCTTGCTACAAAATGATGGCCCCAGGACCATTGCCCCTCTCAGCCTTGGGCAGCTGGAGATGGAGGGTCCCCATAATTCTCTAGTCTTAGGGCACACAGGGAGTGTGAGGGGGACAGAGGCAGGCCCTCCCAGCCCTAGTCCCCAAGAGGCGGGCCTGAAGGTGCTGTTCTCAGGCAGGGCCCAAGGCAATGCACACAGCTGCTCCCTAGTAGAGTACTGGGAATGAGGGACCACCCCCCAGTACATTACTGGGAATGAGGGTCTTGGGCGGGGAGCTGAGAGCTTACGGAAAAACATGGACGAGCTGGGAGACACCGTGACTGGCCCCTCGAGCCCCAACCCCTGCCTTAAGAAAGGAGGGGCCGGTTCTGTCTAGGGACAGATCCCAGGATCTGCAACAAGCTTCCTATCAGCAAAGCCGCATCCCAGGATGCTGGGTGGCGGAGGCAGATTCTGCGGCTCCAGGCGACCCCTGCTGGCCACGCTCGGGATAGCGCTGCATCTTCCTGGGTTCCCCTAATCTCCAGATACGCTTTGGTTTCTGTCCCACCCTCTAGTCACACAAAAACCAGAAATGAGTCCTTGGAGGCCCTTCCAGTTCTGCCAGTTGGGTGTTCCCAAATATTTTACCCTCTATGATTCATTCTCAAACAAAATCTCACCTCAAACCCCACTATACAAAATTGCCCAGCCCCCGTGATCATCAAATCCTGTGTTCGACCATATCACCAGGGGGAACTTGTTAAAAATCCTGGTCCATGTGTCCACACTCCTTCAGATTCTGATCCAGTAAATCTGGGTGGGGGCCAAGAATCTGAATTTCTAGCAGACAACCTAGGGGTGAGTTTTGGACCACAACAGTCTAAGAAACACCTCCCTGGCTCCCAAACCAGTTCCATGGAACCCAGTTTGACAACCACACATCTAGACACTCCCTCATTTTATACAGCATGAACTGAGGCTCAAAGAGGGGGTCAGAACCTAGGCCAAGGTCTCCCAGGCTCCAAGGGTCTGAGTCTGGCACGCTGAGCTCCAAGCCTCCATTATTCCCGAGGGAACCAGATTCTGGAAGCTTGCGGTTAGGACTCTCGGCCAATGCAGGGTTCAGGAGGATCAGTGAGGTTACACAGATTGGCAGACATGAAAACAGGAAGGGCTGAGCCTCTTTAGTGCCTGTCTGGGGCAACAAGGCCATGTGGGTGTCGGGGATTCACAGACAGCTGTATCCAGCAGCTCAGGACCAGGTGGGCCTGGTCAGTGTGGGCAGGAGCCAGTCTGGTTTAGCAGAGACCTTCTGCTGAGCGGAATGAGTCAGGTTCCTTATCCCATCCACTCCCATCTGCCTCCGCCCAGAGACTGAGATTCATTCAGTACAAAGGCCGTCCCCTGCCACAGGGCTTCCGTGCCTGGGGTTCTGCACTTAGGGCACAGAGACTAGGAGATCTCCAGAAGTCTGCACCCTACAGCATCAACAGCCTCAAGATGCCAGGGTGCTCTGAGAGGGGGTCCTCTGGCACCTTCCTCCTCCTTCCAGGCTGGTTCTGGCCTTTTCTCAGTGCCCGAGGGGGCTCAGGGCTGCCCTCTGCTGCTCCTGCTGCTGGAACTCTTCATGGGCTCTGTCCAGATCTTCGAGCACCTCCAGCAGGCGGGCAGCTGCCTCTCTGTGCCGGGCCAGGGCATCGGGACAGACCCCTGCGAGGGAGACAAGGAGCCACGGGGGCTCAGCCAGGCCTAGGCAGGCTGCCATAACCCAGACCCAGTGGCTTTCTCAGACTCCAGGCTGGCCCTATGCCCTGAAAGCCCACACACTCCATTCCCCCATTCACCACACTTGCTGGTGAACTGCGAAGGGGAGGGAAGTGGGGAAGGACACAGTCGTGTGTTTGGCAAGTTATGGCAGGTGGCAGAGATGGCAAAGAAACAGGACCTCCTTAGCCGCTCACCTTCCGTGGCCCCAGAGCCCTTCTCTGCGTCTGCCTCTGGACTGGAATCTATGTTGGGATCCTCCTGGAATCTCATCCTGGAAGTTGAAAGGGAGAAAGACAGGGTTGGTCCCTGACTCCCAATCTTGTTCTCCACTCCGGAGATTCTCTGCTGGTTGCAGGAGACATGACAGATTCCCACCTGTCACCATCACCACCATCATTATCACAACAAAGTAGAGTACCAGACACTATTATAAGCCATTCCCATGTATTAACTCATTTAAGTACCACAAAGGATGTATCCAAGGTAAGGACTTACTATTGGCTCCATTATACAGTCCACTGAGACACAGAGAGGTAAAGTAACTTGCCTAAGGTTGCACAGCATAATAACTGTTGCTGTCTATGCGGTGACTGGGCATCTACAAAATGCCTTACCTGCATTAGCTCGTTTGACCCCTCAGGACAACCCCAGGAGGAAGGTACTATTATTATCCGTTTTCCATATGAGGAAACAGAGGTACAGAGAGGGTAAGCAATGTGCCCGAGATCACACAGCCAGCGAGTGGCTAGCCCAGAATTCGAAACCAGATAGGCCAGCTTCAGAACCCACTCTAGAAGGAGCTGGAACAAATCGGTCACTGGGTAGCACTGAAGCCCACCAGGAAGGAAAAGGAACACATCTAAGGTCTGTGCCCATGTCTTCAGGGGCCCGGATATGAAAAGATCCAAGACACACTTCTGCACTGGGGCCTGCCTAAGGATGCCTCCCTGTCCTCCCCTTGAGCCTGCACACCGTGCACTGGGAAGCTCAGCTGAAGCGGATGGAAAGAATGAATAAATGAACGTGGGGGTTCATGCTGGGCAGCTGGCCCGGCTGGCCATTGCGAGGGGCAGGGGGAGGAGGCTGGGCGGGGGCACCCACCTGAGCTGGTCCCGCCCCAGGAGCAGCTGCCGGTACACCATCTGGATCTCAGCGTCAGGATCCAGCGGGTCGCTCCAGTCCCCCAGGGTGACGGCCGAGTGTGTGCGGCTGCAACCAGCAGCTGAGGGTGACACGGCGCCATCAGGACCGCCTCCCATCACCCCCTCCAGAAGCCCCCACTGCTGATAGTCCCCATGACCCGATCCTTCTGCCTCTGAACTCACTCTTCCGACCTACTACTTCCATCACGCCCCACTGTCTCGGCTCCCACCCAGCAGAGTGGTAGTCTCACCACCTCCTTCAAACCTCCTCCCACAGTCCCGGCTCCAGCCACACAGACCCTTTGCAATCTTTCAGCCCTCCCTCTGCCGCCTCCGGGCCTTTGCTTATGCTCTTTGCTCTGACTACACTTCCTTACCCCATCCCTGTCTCCAACTTTGTTGCTTAACGCCTACTCTTCTCAGGGGACGTCGAAACAGCACCTCCTCCAGGAAGCCCTCCTTGATCTCCTACTCTGGGGCTGGATCAGAGGCATTCTCTGGCGTCTCAAAAGCCTCATCTTGGTACTTAGAAGACTGTATTACAATTGTCTGGTTATTCACTTGTCTTCCTCTAGAGCAAACCTGATGTCTGTGTTCCACTAGATGCTTAGCACATAGTAAGTGCTTAAAAAAATAAGACCTCATATGTACTGAGCACTACGTGCTGGGCAGCGTTCTATGTGCTTTGTGTCTATCAACTCACTCACTCCTCACAACACTAGGAGGCAGGGACTCTCATCAGCCCCGTTCCACGCTTCAGGAGACTGAGGCATCACGAGGTTAGGTAACTTGCCCCAGGTTGCACAGCGGCCAGAGGAGGTGGGGCATCCGCTGATTGACAGGGAGGGAGGGCCGAACCCGAGCCCACCCTGCCCCTCACCTGAGCGCTCAGCCTGGAGGCAGCAGGTCCAGCGCGAGCTGCGGAAGGCACCAGGGTGGCAGGCGGCCAGCTTGTCTGGGTTGGGGGCACTGGCCTTGCGCAGGGCTGACAGCCACTGGTTGAGCTCATTCACATTCTGCGGGAAGCCGGGGGGTGGGGTGCAGGGGTGCGGCAGGGGTGCGTCAGGGGTGCGGAACCTAAGGGATGCCCTCCGCCCCATCCTTGCGGCGCCTTACCTTGCACTGGAGGTAAGTGGTGTGCAGCACGCCCGCAGCGTCCTGCGTTAACACCTGCATCACGTGCGGCAGCTGGAAGGCGCCCTCGTCCACGCGCTCCACCGCACGGATGTGCGACACCGGGATGGAGGAGCACATCTGGGAGACAGGTCTGTCGCTGCAGGGTGGGCTGTGGGCCGGGGTAGGGTGGGCTGGGGGTCGGGGTAGTGGGGCCCAAGGACAGCTTTCCTTTGGGGATGCTCCCCAGGGATGTGTCTGTAATCTGGTCTCATGACCCCTGTCTCGAGCACTGAGTCCCCCGGTCCTGCCCTGTCTAAGGAAGCGCCGACTCCCCGGGGCACCAGTGTCCATTAGGGCCATCCATCGGTCAGCCCAGCAACCATCGACATGGCAGATGGGATGTGCTTTCCAGCACTCCGCAGTTACCAACTTACACCAACTTCTGAGGCTGGGTCTGTGTGCCGAAGAGGAAACTGAGGCCCAGGAGGACCCATGACCCTTCTGAGGTCACTCAGCTAGTTGAGCCAGAGTTGGAAACCAGGGATTAGAACTCAAGACTCTTATGCTTTGCTGACGAAGTGGGAATAATGAGCAAGCACGCCCTGTCCGGTGTTAGCTGTCATGCACGGACGTGCAGAGGCAGAAATGCATACACACCAGCAAGTGCCTGAGTTCTGCTGCATTTCAGCGGCAACCCTACGAGAACAGGAATTCTATGCCTTGTTTACTGCTATATATCCAGTGCCTAGAACACTGCGTGGTATGCAGGAGGCATTCAATCATTGTTTGATGAATGACTAAGTAAACAAATGGCCGTGTGTGTGTGTGTGTGTGTGTGTGTGTGTGTGTGTGTGTGTACTTAGACATTGAGGCGGGGACCTCTGGGCGAGCAGATCCAATTTTACGTGAGCAGGATAGCACCAGCCAAAGGACGTCTGATGCCTACGTCTGTCCTGTGCCCACACTGGCCCAAAAGGTGTGAGCAGAGCCTGGCCTGAGACTTTGGACTTGCTAAGTCCTTGCCCCCTCCCGGACCTCAGTTTCCCCCTGCTTACAGAGAGGCAGCTCAGGGAGGGAGGCAGCTGCTAGAAAACGCCTCCCCCGACCTCCTCCCGCCGCCCCCCGCCCCGGCTGTGGGCGGGAGCCCCACCTGCCACTCAGGACTCTTGGAGTAGGAGAGCGCCTCCCCGCTGAGCCAGAAGTACCGCTTCTTGAAGGCGAAGCGGGTGGTCAGGCTGGCGGGCTCCTCCTTGCGCTTCAGCAGGTAACCTTCACGGACGATCACCGAGGGGGCCACCAGGGCCCTGGCTGGTCCCCCAGCCTCTGGGAAATGGAAAGGGGGGGGGGGGCAGTGAAACCCTCATATCCAGACTCAACCTGCCCTGCCCGCGTGCCCAGGTGCCTCTATGGACGAGCATGACTCTGCCCCCTAGAGGCAGGAGGGTGAACAACAGGACTGCTGCAGACGGCTCCTTCCCCTAGAGAGCGGATCATGGCAGGTGGGGCCCGGAGCAGCACAAAGTAGGCCTCCCTCTCCTGAAGTTCTGTAGACAGTGGTGCAGGCAGTCAGCAGAGGGGCATGCCTCATGAAGTCAGTCCAGGGAGTACATGGGATCTAGCCCCCCTTCCGTGGAGGGTGTTCCTCCCCAAGGCCACAGGGACCCTGCCATACCACAACCGGGGCTCCACATTCTGACAGGTTCCTCATGTGACTTGGACCCAACTATATCATGCACTGGCCCCTATATTGTGATAGAGACGTAGCCCCAACTCTTCTGCTTAAAAAACTGCCCCAGGCTCCATTTCACTCCCCATCAAAGCCCAGCTGCCTAGGAAGCCCCCACACAGTCTGTCCCCCACCTCTCCTTTGTGCCCCCTCATTCCCTTGTCTACATTGGCTCCTCCCTGTGGTTCCCTGTTCGCCACCTCAGGACCTTTGCACATGCTGTTCCCAGCCTAGAATAGTTTTCCCTGGGCTCTTCATGGCTTGCTTTCTGTCCTCCTTGGGTCTTTGCTCTGATAGCCCCCTAGTGAAGCCATTTCTGGCCACCCCACCTAAAATCTCAAACTGCCACCCCCACCCCAAAATTCTCTTCCTTCCGTTATTTTTTCTCCCTACACAATCACTCCTCAACATTCTGTACTATTTGCTAACTCCTCTTGCTTTTAGCCCATGGTCCCTGCTAGAATAAAACTTCCATGAGAACAGGAGTTTCTTCTGTCTTGTCCACTGCTATTTCCCCAGCACCTGGAACACTGTCTAGTAAGCACTTAAAAGAGATATTTTTTGATTGTGTGCACGCCATGCGACAGGATCCACACACATCTCCACATTGGCTGGGATAGCCTGTAGGACAGGGCCTGAGCTCTGTTCATCTCTGGGACTTAGCACAGGAGGGGTCAGGAAATGTTCGTTGACTGACTAGCTGACCCACAAGTCCACAGTCTCAGTACTGGGGTGAGGTTGTGGGAGGGGGAAGGGCAGGTCCCAAGGGTCCATAGAGTGACAAGCCAGATGTGGCAGGAATGCAGAGACTCACCCTCCTCCCCATCAACATCCACCAGCTGGTCCAGGAAGTGTCTCACACGTGAGATACTCTGTAGCAGGAAGGGGTGGAGGGGGGCCATCCATAGCTCCTTGCCCTGGCCCAGCTGCTGGCCTAGGTTTCCAATGCTCTGCACAGCCTGGAGTAAAGAAGTAAGGGATGCCAGGGCCAAGGTCACTGGCGGGGGAAGAACTGGCTGCAGACCCAGAACAGAGCCCCCAGAACAGAGCCCCTGACTCCTGACTCTCAAATCAGTGCTCAATGAAAGGGGAAGACTCATAGCAGCACCTGCTTTGAACAACATCTACCCCTCCCTGTGGACAGATATGCACCCCCAGTGCCCTTATTCTGTTCCCTCCAGAGCTCAATTCCCCTACCGAGGACTGCCCTATCCTATCATGCATACTTTGGAGCCCATTAGAACTTCAAAAATATGGCCACTTTGCAAAGGATGGTCTAATTCATACTAAGGTGTAAGTGACTACCAGCCCGCTTCCCACTTTCCTCCTGGAAGGGTAGGGTTTTCATTTTAAGAGACAAAATTGGAGAACATATGAACGAATGCCTTCACATTCAGGATGGAAGTCTAATGGGTGTTTCAGATGGATTTCTCTGGGTATCATTTGGGTCTTCTGTCGGTTTGGCCTTCCAGCTCTATTCCTATGCTTTTCCCTGGCTGAGAACACCCAGGCTGTGGGACTCCACTTTTGGCACCTTGGCAAGCAGTAGCAGCGAGCGGCTGGTCTGGGGATCTGCATGCTGGTCCCGGAGGTCAAACAGCTTTGGGGTGAGGATGGCAGGTGCAAAGAACCGCAGGAAGAGAAAGCCGCTTATGGCCAGGTACTTCACATCCTGCCGAAAGGAGCAGCAGGTGAGAGGAGCCCCCAAGGACCCACTTCCCAGATGGGGAAACTGAGGCAGGAAGGACTACAGATTGGTGGTGCAAGGGGAAGCGGGTTGGGAGAAGGGCCAGAAGACCATACTGCTCTGCCAAGATGGCGTTTTCTCTCTGGACCTCAGTTTTTCCACCTGGAAAATAGAGTAACAATACCAATCCTGCATGATCAGCTTTAGCCCAACATCCTCAGAATCTGCTTTGTGCCAAACACTGTGCTAAGGGCACAGACCTAGAAAGGAAGCAGCATCATTATTCCCCTTTTACAGATGACGAAGCAGAAATTCAGAGATGCCAAGTGACTGGCCCAAGGTCACACAGCAGATGAGTGGAGGAGGTAGAACTCGATCTCCCGACCTATGATTTATTTTTATTAATAGCACCATGCCAGATAACTAGCCATACATTTGTTTATTTCATACTCACCCTGGGAGGGATTCTATCTCCATTTTACAGAGAAGGCAACTGAAGCCCAGAGAGAGGTCACTTGCCCAAGGCCACACAACTGTAAATGGCAGAGCTAAGACTTGAACCCAGGCAGGAGCAGCTCTCGGCTCCTCATCACACTCTCCTGCATCCGACCCTCGTTACTGCACACTGCTTGCTGAGTGTCAGGGACTCATCTGAACCGCTAACCATCCCGTGGAGTAGGTACTCTAGTCCCCGTTTTCTGGACGAGGACACAGGCTCAGGAGTGAACCCAGCCCGGCTGGCCCCTGAGCCTGTCCTGTGTGCACCCCCTGCCCCCCCCAAGCCTCTGCCTCCTACAAACTGTAAAGGGCGGTGCCCCCTGTGTGAGTCCCACCGGCAGGTGAGTCCCGGGCCTGGCCCACCCCCAGCGCCGGCAGAGGCAGCTGAGAGAGAGGGAGTGCCTTATATCCTGGGTGCATCTGGCTCTCCCCCCATCACTCCCCACCTACCTTTCACACTTGCCCGGCTATATTTAGCCCGAGAATGTGCGCCAGTATTTATTTAGGGGCCGTATTCACACTTGAGACAATACCCTCCCTGGGTGCGTGCCAACTTCCTACGGCACCTCCGCGCTGATAGTGAGCCCTGGCAACAGCCGGGTCCTAACGCTGCCCAAAAGGAGGGTCTCTGCCCCCAACCCCGCCCTTATCTGGGACCTGAGCTGCCCCCAAAGCCACCACCCCCCTCCCATCTTCCTTATTGCAGGGTAATTTTAGTCTTTGACATCAGCTCTGACTTCCTTTCTTAAGGAGGAGGAACAGGTGTCAGAGCAGCAGAGAAAGGAGTTCCCCTGGGTTTCCATGACCCCATTCACCCTCGTGGGCCTGAGAAAGTCCCTGCTCCCTGCCCATGGCCTCTGCTCACCGTGGGAACTGAGGTTTGGAGGACACTCGGGAGTCACACTGGGTCCCTCACAAGGGCCAGGCTGTCTAGGGAGCTGGCTTCCCCTCTTCCCTTCCCTCCTCCCTGCCACAGTGTCCCACTTAGCACCTGCAGCCTAGGCGAGAGCCTGGCAAAGTGGGGCATAAATCCAGCAAGGTCCCAGTTTGGAGGCCCAGAGCTCACTCCTCAGCGGGGACCGAGGGGAGAAGGGAGAGACCTCTGCTGGGAGACCAGAGGCCTTGCTTTGAGTCCACAACCCTTGACCAAGGCTCTTCACCTCTCTGGGCCTCAGTTTCCCCACCTGTAAACAGAACGTGGAGAGAAGTGTGGCGTAATCAAGGGCTCTTAACTCGAGCTCTAGGGACTGGGCTGTTACATCTCCAACACTGAGCAGGTCTCAGATTTTTCTGCAAAGTGAACCCCCAGTCCGCGTTTCTACGACATCAGCACTATGTAAGAGTTAGCTTGATGTGACGCCATTTGTAAGGCAGGACAAAAACAGCCACGTGGAAGGGATGCCGACCATTACACCAGGGGGGCTCCACCGGGTAACCCATGGACCAGTCTGGCTGCAAACGTGTAACAGCCGGCTCAAAGCGTTGTTGTGTTGTTGTTGTTGTTGTCGTTAGGCAAATTAGTGCCAACATTTAAAAAAATGAGAGACCTCACATAAAATCCAGAAGGTCGCCTTTAGAAAAGAAACTCTCACGATCTGGCAATACTGGGTCCCCATTCCTACATGGCAATGACTGACCGTCCGGAGCGGCCCCCTGGGAGCTCCGGCTTGCCACAGTCCCTACCACTCCCTGCCGCCCCACATCGGCCTGCGGCCTTCATTCAGCTCACCTGCCCGAGGCAGTCCCTGGGGCCCCAACTCTGAAGCCAACAGTGGCAGAGCACTAGCACATGCGGGGGTTTATCTGGGGCTATTCTGGGTGTCTGCTACAGAGCACCTACTGGCATCGGCGGGCTGGCTCGCTCTCGGGCGCTCTCACTCCCTCTCGCTCGCACTCTCTTTCTCTTTCTGAGAGCTGAATTTAAGACACACTCACTTTGTGCCAGCCTGCCTAGGTACATGCCAATCCCAGCACCACGGGACTCAATCTCTCTGGGCCTTGCTTCCTGCTCTGGGAAATGGAAGAATATTGGTGCCCGTCCCATCGGGTGGCTATGACAAGGCAAGGAACACGTACAAGTCGGTCTGACCCCCGGTGAGGGCTGTATAGAGCAGGAGTGGCTGTCGCTACTCTTACCACCACCCCTGGATCCCAGACTCTGCCGGGAATCCCGTCCCCACTTCCGACAGGACACATACTTGAGCGTGAGCAGCCCAGGTTCTGTCCCCTGCCCCGCCCCGCCTCCCTGTGTGACCCTGGACAAACTACGGCCCCTCCCCAGCTTCAGTCTCCCCATCTGCTCCATGGGGACACGTGGCCCACCTCGTGCTCCGCCTGGGGGAAGCGCTCCTTCACGCATTGGTGCAGCTGCTTGAAGGCAAGGCGCATGGCAGGCGGGCAGCGCCCCACGGAGCCCACGATGGCATCCACGATGGGCCCCAGGTAGCCCGTCAGCAGCCCCAGGCTGGCGTCCCGCACGTGCTCCTCCGAGGGTGCACCCTTGAAGGAGATTCTCCTGGGGAAACAGAGTGGCTGTGCCTGCGAGCCCAACATCTGTCTGCTCAAAACCCTCCACCAGCCCCCACTGAGCTGAGAGCACCCACCTTCCCAACCTCCCCTCCTACCATTCCCACCAGGCTTCTGGCTGCTTCTCAAACATGCTGAGCTCACTCCTGTCGCAGAGACTTGTCCACACTGTTCCCTCGGCCTGAGACACTCTGGCACCCATGTTCAGCTTAAATGTCCCCTCCTCTAAGGGACCATCCCTTCCCCATCACACATCATCACGGGACATGTTAGCAGGGACATGCCAGACACACGCTCCCACCTCAGGGCCTTTGCACATGCTCTTCCCCCTGCCCAGGATACTCTTCCACCAGATGTGCGTGCCTCCCTCCCTCCTCTCCTTCAAGTCTCTGCTGAAAGGCCCCCTGCTCCATGAGACTGTCCCTCTGGCCACCCTTTGAAACACTGCAAGTCCCTGCTCTGTTCCTGGCACTTCCCACAACCCTTCCCTGCTCTAGCTCCCTCCATTCCCCTGACAACCTTCAATAGCCTTCTTTAGCTGGCTGGCTACCTCCCTCTGGAAGGCGCATTTGCGTCCACATATTCCCTGCTCTGAACTCCGCGTTCAGCCAGTGTCTCACGATAGGTTCTCAACTATTGTCTTGTTGAGTGGATGCTGGAATGACACTCTTCTACCTGTAATGTTCTAGTCCCTTCTTTCTTGTTCCCACACAGGTGTAGGGTCTGCCTTGCCTGCCTCAGAGTTGAGTTTTGAACCCAGGAGCTCAGTTTCAGAGTCCTGCCCATCCCCAGACACGACACAGCCCGAGGATCGCCGTGCTTCCAGTGAGGATTTCTGCTGGAATGCGGAGCTCCTGAGCCACCGCACCGGGGCAGTGGGGCATTGGCACAGACCCAGCCTGGCCAGGCTCTGGGCAGACCAGGGGGCTGCCAGGGGGGTTGGGGTGCACCCCTGAGGCCTTGCTCACCTGGTGCGGCCCAGGTCCATCTTGCACGGGTCCAGCTCCATGTACTTCTTTTCCTCGAAGACGCGGTGAATCACCGGCTTCAGGACCTCGTGCAGGTAAGGCATGCCCACGAGCTGGGGGCAGGGGGACCACGTGGGATGGGGGCGAGCGTGAGATCAGGCGTGCCCACAAGTTGGGGGCAGGAGGCACGCATGGGATGGGGTGGAGCGTGAGGCTGGGCGTTCCCAGTAGCCGGGACAGGGGGGACCATGCAGGGAGAGGCTCAGAGCAAGGCCGAGGCATGCCCAAGAGCGGGATTGAGGGGCGCTATCCAGGTGAATCTCAGGGTAAGGCCAGGCATCAGCCGGCCACCCTGAGCCAACCGAGGCCGGCCAAGCTCTGGGGTCCCAGTAAGCACAGAAAAGGAGAAAAAGCTGCAGCTGGGCCCCGGGCTTTGCCTGCTCACCTTCATAAACTGCTCCATCGCCTTGGATGCCAGGGAGTTAGAACGGAAGAGGGTGTTGGGGTCAGCTGGGAGGACAGAGGGAAGTGTTTGTTGGGGTTTGGGGCCGGATCCACCTCACCCCACCCACTGAAGGTGGGAGTCGTGATTCTTCCAGCCTCAGGAATCAGGTAGAGCTGCAGCATCAACGCCATTCATGGTCCAGGGGCCCAGAGAGGTTCAATGAGGGGCCTAAGGTCACACAGCTCAAGAGTAGCAAAGCCAGTGCCTGAATCCAAGGCTGCATCCCCAGAGGGCTGCAGGTACCAGGCATAGGGACCCCCGACCCACACATATAGGAGCCCCTGACCTCTGCCCGAAGCCCCTGTTTCTCCCTGAGAGACCCGTGCAGACCCATCCCTGGGGTGTGATGTCTGGGCTCATGCGGGCAACTCACTGGTCCGGGCCACCTCACGCCGGGTGAGATAGTCCAGAAAGGGTCCGGCCAGGCCTTGGCCAAGAAAGAGCTTCACCAGCTTGGTGGCAAGGTCCTGGCGGCAGTCCCCCAAGGTCAGCTCCTCCAGCACGGCCAGGGGACTGGCAGCATCCTCCTGGGCAAGGACAGGAGGCAGGAGAGGTGGCCCAGGGCCCTGGGACCCCACCGCAGAAGAGCCCCAGGAGGGGTCCCTGAAGCCTGGGAGGCCATGATCTGGAAGCACCCACCTCTGCCGGGCCCAGCACAGATGCCATGAGCAGCTCCGTGAGCGGCTGGTAGTACCGGGAAGGGAGGACGCGGTCCTCGATGAGGCGCACCTTCAGCCGCAGCGCGCCTAGGGTCCCCCTGGCCGGGGTCAGGTATCGGGTGAGGGAGCAGTGAGTATGTTCACGCCGGCGCGGATGGCCGAGAGAGGCAGGTGCGAACACAGATAAGGAACATGGATGTTAGCAAAACAAGGCAGATGGGGACAGCTGTGGGCAGGTGGGAACAGGCATGGCCAGTGTGGGCAGGTGGGAGCCAGTACTGACGGGGATACACAGAACGGAGGAGCGCACAGTGTCAACACATGGGACGAGCATGGAGGGACGTGGCCAGCGTCGCAAAACGTGTACACTGTGAACAGACAGTGGGGGCAGGTGTGGACGTGTAGCCCGATGCAGGCAAGTGTGGACAGGTGAACAGATGTTGAGAGAGACACACAGGAATGGACGGGGAAAGTTGATGTAAGCAGTGTGGCCGCTGCAAGGCCAGTGTGAACAGGTGTGCACGGGCACGGAAGGACCCAGGGCTCAGAACACGCATCGACTAGTGTGAGCTGAGCTGACATGTTCATGTGCAGACAGGTGGGTGTACAAGGTAAAGTCCTTTGGATATAAGTACACGCCTATTGTAAGACATGTGTTAAATGAGTGAACAGAGTGACACGGTGACAGCTTGGGGGCTGACATGGGCACCCCACAGGACCTGCCCACAAGCTGAAGATGGCAGTCACCCTGAGTTCAGCCCGGCTGCCTCCCTCCGCACCCACATTTACCCAGAATCCTCCTCAGCTCTGGGAAAGGGCAGGAGACGGAACCAGCCACTGGGGGCGTTCTGCTGCAGGACCCGTGGGGGGAATTCCACCTGCGGGGGGACACGCAGACTCTCAGCTGAACCTGACCTTGCCAGGCCTAAGGCCCCACCCGGGCCTAGAAGAGCTCTGACTGCTCACCCAAGCAGGGGAGGCCTGGCCTGCCAGGGGCCACCTCCTCCCCACTACCGTACCCCCATCGATGCAGCCACAGCTACACTCCCTCCCCCAGCCCCAAATTATTAACTCCTGCCCAGACACTGAGGGTCTGCAGCCCACGCTTAATTTACACTTGGGGAAACTGAGGCTTGGAGAGATGGAGTGACTTGTCCGAGGTCACACAGCTGCTAGAGACCAAATATCTAGACTGAGGACATTTTCAGCTCTTTCTGGGGACACATGTCGCATCTGTCCGAAAGCTTAAAGATAGTCCCAAAGGGCCCTGAAGCCCACCGCCTCTCTTCTAAAATAACTTCATAAAGATGAAATTTGCATCCCATACAATTCATGTCTTTAAAGTGTGAGGTTCGAGGGGCGCCTGGGTGGCTCAGTGGATTGGGCTGCTGCCTTCGGCTCAGGTCATGATCTCAGGGTCCTGGGATCGAGCCCCGCATCGGGCTCTCTGCTCCGCAGGGAGCCTGCTTCCTCCTCTCTCTGCCTGCCTCTCTGCCTACTTGTGATCTCTCTCTGTCAAATGAATAAAAAAAAAAAAAAAAAACTTAAAAAAAAAAAAATTTTAAAGTGTGAGGTTCGATGGTTTTTGGTCTACTCACAGAGCTGCGCATCCGTCACCGCTAACTTCAGAACGTTTTCTGCCAGCCCCCCAAACACCTGTGCTCACTGGCTGTCAGTCCCCGTCTCCCACGCCCGCCGCCAGCTCCAGGCCACCACTGACCTACTTTCTGTCATTACACAGTCACCTACTCCAGACATCTCATCTAAACGAAACCAGGTTTCCAGGATCCATCCTCATTGTAGCAGGTGCCACGACCTTTCATGGGTGAGTAATATTCCATCGTAAGGACTGGCCACATTGTATCTACCCATTCAACCATGGAGGGACATTTGGGTTGTTTCCACTCTTGGCTATCATGAACAACGCTGCTGTGAACACCTTCATGTATGAGCTTCTGGGTGGACATGTGTTTTCATTGACCTTTGGTGCATGGCCAGGAGTGGAGTTGCCAGGGCATGGGCGGACGGTCTTAAACCGTTTGAGGAATGGCCGGACTGTTTCCCAAAGCAGCTACTCCATTTACTCCTCTGGCCCCTTCCCCGCTGGCTGTGCATAACCAAGCCAACCCATAACTTGCTCTAATCTTGCCTCCTTTTAAAAACTGTCAGCCCTGACTATACATCCATTCCCACTGAGAGGCAGGGCAGTCACACCCATTTTACAGATGTGTAAACTGAGGTTCCAAGAGAACGATCTTGAGCCCGGTGCTTCCAGGGGGACGGGTTAAGGGCTGGGATTCTGGAGTCAGAGAAACCTGAACTCAGATTCTGGCTCTGCCCTTTCTTGGTCATACAACATTGGGAAAACCGCTCAACTTCTCTGAATGAACCTCGGTTTCCCCATCTATAAAATGCAGACAACAGTCCCAGCCTCACAGAGTGGCCATGAGGGGTACGTGAGCGAGATTATGCTAGAAAAGCACTTAGCACGTGGTCATATTGAGTCCTCTCATCCCAGAATGAGAATCTGGGCCCACCCTGTGACCTTGGGTAGGTTCCTGCCCCTTGGAGAGCCTCTGTCTCCTCACCTGCACAACGGGGCAATGGGACTGCATCACTCAGGCCTGGCCAAGAGCCAGCTGAGATAGCTTTCACATCTGTCCTTCCAGATCCCAGGATGCACAGCCCATCTCCCCTCCCCTTACCTCTTGGAGGCAGTGGGGAGCCATGGAGGGTGTCAGGGGAGGGGGCGCTCACCATACCCAAGAAGTCATTCTTGCCCACCATGTCCCAGTCCCAGAGCTCCACCCGCAGCGGGGCTGGGGCTCCCGGCATCTCGTGCAGCTCCAGCACTTCATCCCAGTGTGGGAAGCGGGTCTTCTTGATGGTCTGGGGGAAGGGGAGGGAGGGAGAGCTGAGAAGGGCCCGCCTCCATGTCCACCCCTCCCCCAATCCACACCACCACTTACTGACGTCTCCAAGCTCTGGCTGCCCCAGAACACGCGTGCGAATGGGTCAGATGTGCCGGTGATATCTCGGGGGGCCAGGTCCCTGTGGACAGATGAGGAAAGGAGCGAGGGACACAGGACCTTTGACGACCAAGACCCAAGCCGGACCTTAGAAAGGGGTTCGGGATAGACCATTCAAAGGCCTCGGCCTCCACTGTAGGGACCCAGCCAGGAGCACTCTTCACTCTGCCCATCCAAGCCCAGTCTCTTCCTGTTGACCAGCGCTACCCTAAGAGGAAGCCCTAGTATGCCCCTATCTTCCAGATAAAGAAATTGAGGCACGAGAAGGTCAAGCCCTAAATCACGAAGTCCAGGAGATGAAGACGCAGTGGGGAGTGGGAAGGGAGCCTCAGTTTCTCTGGAGCCCCCCGGGAAGGAGACCAGATGCCAGGGTTCAGAGCCTGGCTCCACCACTCATTGGCTGAGTGACACTGGGAAAAGTCCCTTCCTGGCCCCAAGCCTCAGTTTCCTCATCTGGAAAATGTAAATAATAACAGATCAACCTCACAGGGCCAAGGTTTAAATGACATGACATATATAAAAGGCTTAGCATAGCAGCTGGTGGGATGTGAGTGCTCGCTCATTCATTACTTCACTCATTCAACAAATACTCATATGCACACCCTGCCTAGGACCCAAGAAAAGGCTTGAGGCAAGGACCCTCTGTCTCTGGTTGCCATGACAACCCTAAAGTCTCACCTCAGACAGCTTCTCCAATCCCTCCTTCCTGGAATCCCCCAAATCCAGTGACAGCCCCCCACCAGGGGCTGCTTGTTTCTTCCTGCTGCTCCTCTCCCACCCCTGCTTGGCATCCAAAGCCTTCTTTGGTTTCCTAGGAGCCAGCCCAGTTGCTAAGCGACAGCAATCAGTCCCTCTCCTGCTTACAAGGCTCCTGCACAGCCTTGTGGCTGGGGAGGAGGCCACTGGCACAAAGCAGATGAGGAGCCCCCTGCCCCATGCTCAGTGCTTCTGCCTGTCCTCTGCCACCCTGGTACTCCATCCAGACTTCGAGGGGCCCCAGCTGGCGACAGAAATCTGGAGATGGTGAGAGAGGCACAGAGAGGGTAAGAAAAGGTCACACAGCAAAGCAGAAACAGAGATCCTCCACAACCTGAGCGAGGACTGGTATAAAAGTGAGGGTTGGGGGAGTAAGGTGTGAAAACAAGGCAGAAAGACAAGATGGGAGATGAGGGAGGGAAGGGATGGGAGTATATAAGGAAGCAGAATGATGGGGGAGCTGAGGGAGAGAGGAGGGGATTACAGAGTGATAAAGAGGCAGGAGGGGAGATGGATATCCCATGAGCTAGTACCCCTGGAGGGTCATCTGTGGTCCTGCTGGTCCTGCATCCATCTTTCTTCTCCTGTTTCTTTGGGACAGGACCTGCCCCTCTCTCACACTCCCAGCTCCCATAACTTAGGTAGGCTGAAACCTCTATCCACTCCAGGAGTGGGTGTGGGACTCAGGCCTGACACATCAGAGTCCAGGTAATTAGTTCAGAGATTGGTATGTGCCCTAGATTTGGCCAATAAGAATCAGTCCCAGGACATTAGTTGGAAATAATGAAGGACATTTCTTTTTCAGTTGGACCTACCAATTTGGTAGGATGCCATCCTGAGACTGCTGGGGTCCTCAGAGAGACTGTCTGAGACTGAAACTAACACAAAAGATAGCCGTGAAATCTGTCTATAGATTCCTCATCTCACTGTTTGAGCACCTGGATCCAGCCATACCTGCAGCTGCATGTCATTCATATAAGCCAATCTGCTTAAACTGGTACAAATTGGGTATCTATCACTTACAATTTGATTAATACACCTCCACACTTTTTCTGCCCATCCTGAGTGTCTGACCTTTAGCTGCTGGTCACTGGGGACCCAGCAAGGATTTTGCTTGTGCTCTGACCCCAGGAACTTGCAAATCTGGTGAACTTAGGCTGTTTGCCTCCAAGGGATCCTGGTTATGAGCCCAGAAGCGCCCCAGGAGTGAGGTGGTCTCAAAAGCCAACACAACTAGGAGAATCCAGTGAACTCTTGCTCATTCTCAGACCAAATTCACACTGTCCCCCATCCTGACCATACCTGGCCTGGAGCACATGACAGCGAAGACAACGGCCCCGTGAATCTTCCAGCATCTGTACATTCAAGCAGATCTCACCCTGAACCTCTGCATCTGGGTCCACACGGCTCAGGTTGATCCAGCTATCAATTCCTGGAGGGCACAGGTGCTAACATGTATTAAATACCTACCAGGCACAGGCATTGTGTTAACTTAAAAATTCGATTAACATTAAATATGTATTAAATCGTGGACTTCTCATGTCAGCCTTCTGATGTAGATGCTGTAATTACCCACACTTGCAGACGAGGAAAATGAGACACAGTGAAAGAAGGGCTTTGCCCAAGACCCCACAGTTAGGAAGTGGCAGAGTTGGGATTTGAATGTAGGCAGTATAGTCTAATTCCCTTCATCCTGTACTATCATACTCTTCACCCTGGTACACAAAACCCTCCATATTTCATCCCAACACATCTCCCCTCACAAAAATGTTGGGCAGGCCTACCTCTGAGCCTCCATCCAGATAGTTCTCCCTGTCTGAATCAGTCAAGTCCATTTCAACCTCCCTTCCCCTCTCTCTCTATTTCTCTCAACACTTTGAAGATCTCACTCACTGACTTCTAGATTCCATTGTAGCTATTGGGAAGTCATTTCAGCCGGATAACTGATCTTGTGTCAATGGTCTATCTTTTCTCTTTAATTTTAAGGATCATGTGTTTGATGTTCACAATTTCACTGCATGGGCAGGTAAGGATTTTTTTTTTTTTTTTTAATCCTGCTTATTGTGGTTTGTGCTGTTTCTACTTATGGAAGCATGTCCTTCCTTGAGTTCTGCAAAATGTCAGGTCAACAATTTTATTTTTTTTATATCCCTTCCTCTCCCCAATTTTTTCTATTCTTTCCTCCCAGGACTCCAATTAAAAGGACACTAGACCTTCTTGGTAATTTTTTATGTCTCTGAACTTCTCTTTTATATTTTCCTTCTTGATTCTCTGGGCCAAAGTCTAAATAATTTTTTCATATCTCTCTTCCAGTTCACCAATTCTCTCTTCAGCTCTGAATGATCTGCTGTTGAACTCAGCCTCCCAGTTTTCAATTTCAGTGACTACTTTTTATCTATCTATAAAAGTTTGATTTGGTTCTTTTTCAAATCTGTTTTTTAATGTATCGCTTTATGATTATCGCTGTCCCTTTCTGGTGATTACATTTCAGTATACTTAAATATTTTATTCCTTTTAAAATTCTGTATATCATAAGTATAAATTCTAAAATCTTCACGGGTTCAAATCTGGTGGTTAGTGTGTCTGCTGACACTTGCTCATGGTGGCTCACTTCCTTGTGTGTGTGATGAAGCACTATCCCACCTCACCTCTCTCTGTCTTCACTGCTACCCCCCCAGTCCACAATGCCATCAGCTTCTTCACTTGACTATGACAACAGACTCCTAATTGATCTCCCACCATACTCCTGTCCCACTGTGATCCAATATCCACAAAGCAGCACAGAGATCTTCTGAAAATGTATCTAATCTCTCTTGTCACTCCATCCCCTGATAATACGGCTCTACTCTCTTTGGTGTCTTGCTCAAGGACCATCAGTGGCTCCCCAGTTCCTCCAGAAGAAAGTCCAGACTCTAGCCTGGCACCTACAGCCTTCTCCAATCGAGACTCACCCAGTGCTCCACCTGGCCTGGCCTACACCTGACCCTAAAAGAGAATCTACAGAGACATGCTGTAGTGTCTCTGCCAAAGCACCTTTAAGAACCAATTCATTCCACTTCATCCAGGAAAACTTCCTTGACTACACCAGCCTCACTGTCTGCTTATCCTCATCCACCATCATGCCAGTGATATTCCACATGCCTCCACCCCCACATTCCTGTCCTGCTTAAAAAATAAAAAGCACCCACATCCAGACACATGAACAGCTTCCCTTTTTTCCTTCCTCCTTGCTCTGTGTGAGCATATTTTGTGTTTCTGTCTGGTACATAAGCTCCTGAAGCTTGGCCTCATACTTCCATCATCTAAGTCCACTCCCTTGGGTGGATGTTTCAGGCACAATGGGTGCAGGTCAGCACACGGGTTGAAAACACAGACTTTGGATGCAGGCACAGCCTGGACTCAACTCCCAACTCTACAAATTCCAGGAAGGCCAAGTGCCCTCCCCTCTCCAAACCTCATTTTCCATCAGCCATAAATTCAAGATCATTCTAGAGCACACTTCACTTGGTGTTGTGAAAACTAAATATAAAGTGTTTAGCATCACGCCTGGCACATAGTAAGTCCTAATTAAATAGGAGGAATGATTATGATGATTAACATGTACATTTTCAACTAATCTCCACTGATGAAAAAGTACATTATTCGATTACTGATGTCAGGACAATGAGTACTCATCTAGACAAAAAGTAATAAAGCTCAATCCCTCTCCATACCTTGAATCTGGATAAATTCCAAATAGATCAAAGACTTGAATGTAAAAAAGGAAAACAAATTGCTGTGAGAAGGAATCATGTAAAAAAAAAAATTATCTTAGAGTTGGGAAGACCTTTTTAGATATCACAGAAAAACAAGAGCCATAAAAACTAGAGAAAAAGAAACGGATTTTATACAGAGAAAAAAATGATAAGCAAAAACATAAGTGACAAAGGGAGAAAAACTATTTGCAGCTAATATGACAGAGTTAAATTTGCCTAATACGTAAAGAGCTCCTACAAATCAATAAGACAAGCCACACAACCCCGTGGGGGGCAATGCAACAAACAAACAAATAAATAACAAACAAAAAAGGAAATAAAGCAACTTTTAAATAAGCAAAAAGGCTTTCAATCTCATTCATAGAGAAATACAAAATAACCTACACTAAGAGACAACTTTTTACCTATCAGATACAAGATCAAAGAGTTTGGTAATTGCTGGCAAAGGTACCCTGGCAGGGTAGGCAAATTGTTACCTCCTCCAAAGAGGGTAACTTAGCAACAACTCTGTAATGTGCTAATATGTATACTCTATGACCCATCTACTTCTACGAATTTATCAGACTGATTGATATAACTTGCACATGTGTGAAATCAGATTTGCACAAGGCTATTCATGGCTGTATTGTTTGAGCTAGGGAGAGACAGTGAGCCACCCAACTGCTCATCAGGCGGGAGTCAGCCAAATAAACGATGATATATCCACACAATGGAGTGCCACGAAGTAAAAAAATCAAAGAATGTGGAAGCTCTTGAGGAACCAATATGGAAAGATCTCCAGCGTAGATGGTGAAGTGAAAAGCAAGGGACAGAACAGTGAGTATAACACGCTGCCATTCCTATGAGCAGAGCACCAAACACATACAGTGCTGTGTTAAGAGTGCAGGCTGGAGGTAGACAATCTTGGTTTAAATCCTGGCTGTCCCACTGAGTAACTTTGTGATCCTGGGCAAGCCATCTAACCAATCCCCTATACCTTGGGAGGTTCACCTGTGGAACGGGCAGAATCAGGGTACCTACCTCACAGGCTCATTACGATCATTAAATGAGTTGATTCATGGAAAGCACTTGGAATAAATAAACCTATTTAAAATATTTCTAGGGGTGCCTGTGTCGTTCAGTCAGTTAAGCGACGCCTTTGGCTAAGGTCATGATCCTGGAGTCTTGGGATTGAGTCCCAGGTCGGGCTCCCTGCTCAGCTGGGAGCCTGCTTTTCCCTCTGCCTCTCCTGCTCCCCCTGCTTCTGCTCTCTCTCAAATAAATAACGAAAATCTTTTAAAAAATGAATAAAATATCTCTAGAAGGACATACAAGAAACTGACAACCTTAAAACGAAAATGCAATTGCTGGGTTAGAGGGACAGTTTCCCCCACTAATTATACCTTTTGAATATGGAACTACGTAAAGTAATTAATTACTCAATAAATAAACGAAATTTAAAAATTTTTAAACCAACAACTAATGGGATGCCTGTGTGGCTCAGTTGCTTAAGCATCTGACTCTTGGTTTCAGCTCCTGTCATGATCTCTGGGTCATGAGATTGAGCCCAGTGTCAGGCTCTATGCTAGGCAAAGAGCCTGCTTAAGATTCTCTCTCTCCCTCTCCCTCTGCCCCTCCCCCACCCCGTTTGGGCATGAGCATTCTCTCTCTCTCTCTCTTCCAAAAAAAAAAAAAAGAAAAGAAAAGAAAAAGAAAAATCAACAACTGAAATGATTTCCCCCTGAAGACTGCTTCTCCTGCCACTTGCTACATGCCCGCAAATGCCCACCCTGGGCATGGCCACCCATATTCCCTCTGCCCAGCCGAAGGCTGCTGTCCCTCGCCCACCTCGGGGGTCGGCCGCAATCGCTTCCCTGCTCAGCGAGATCTTGCCAATGATGTCATCGTGCCTGTGGAAAGGCGGGCAGGTGAGGGTCCGAGTCATTAAATAGCAGGAAGAAGCATCAAGGGTCAGTTGGGTAGATACTTTGCTTTGGGGCATCCCACCTTCCCCCAGGTGCTCAAGCAGGGGTCCCCAGTACACGCACCCCACTGTATCCTCGTCCAGCACATAGAAGGCCAGGTGGTGGAAATCCAAGGGCAGGTGAATGGTGTACTCCTCCCCCCAGAAGGGGCTCAAGCTCCTCCAAACAGTTGCTGTTCTGCAAAAGAGGGCACGGGGGGCTGGGGACCCTTGGGCCACACAGGTGGCAGACACCTGGGGACCCAGACATACACAGGCACACAAACCATGATGTGCATTGACACACACACAAATACACACACAGAGGGGTCCCTGGGTGGCTTAGTCAGTAAAGCGTCTGACTCTTGATTTCAATTCAGGTCTTGATCTCAGGGTCATGAGTTCAAGCCCCACGTTGGGCTCCATGATGGATATGGAGCCTTCTTAAAACAACAAAAACAAAACACAAATATACACGCAGAAACCCCAACACTCACATACCCCGAGACCTAGACACACACACACACACACACACACACACACACACACATTCCCACAAGGTTGGACATGAAAAGAGAGACACTCACAGACACACCAAGAAAGCCAGAGACACATTCCCATACACACAGATACACATAGGCATCCTCAGAAATTTCTAGAAATACATATCTATGTGTTTCTACATATGGACACATACAGATACAGAGAAAACAGACGGATTCACATAGATACACAGATAAAAAAAAAAAAAAAGCCCAGCACATAGAGACACAGAGACCCACAGACACACACTTACACACATATGGTGACAGATGGCAGATGCACACACAGAATCCCTTACACAGTAACTGACAACATGCAAATTCCATTCATTCACTCATTCGCTCCATGAACACCCTGTGTGCCAAACCTTGTGGGCTATGGAGAATCAGAGGAAGAGGTGCCCAGGCCCCTGGCCCCACAGAGCCCCCTTTAGTGGGCAGGTACTCTCTCCTGAACTCGTATGACACATGACACAGTGAGACAAGTTCTGTGGTTGGGGTGAGCTCAGTGGCACTTGGCTAGGTCTGGGGTTGTGGATTGGAGGAGTCAGAAAAGGCTTCCTGCAGGAGCCAGTCAGGCAAAGGGGGAAGAGAAGATGAGGACGAGATGCCTGGGACAGCATGTGCAAAGGCCCTGAGGCAGGAGTGAACTTGTTGAGTCTGAGGAACAGGGAAGCACTGGATGGGGAGCAGGAAGTGTGAGGGGCCAAGAGACCTTGAAGTCAGCAGAAGCCAGAGCACTCAGGAAATGAGAGGGAACCACAGGTGGGTTAGGGACCTAAGCAAGCCTAGAAACAGACACACACACAGAGCATCCTCACCCTGACACCCCTGCCGATGCACTTTATCCAGCAGGGAATGAGGAACCCATTTTGCCCAATGAAGACACACCCAATCCACGGCTGCAGAATTGGGTCGAACCCCTGCCACTCCTTTTACCCCTTGCCCTGCGCTCTTCCCCAACAAAGAGTGTGAACATATCCACACACAGGCACACAGAGATGCACACTCTGCCCTCTACCCCAGCCCAGAGCACCCCAGTCAGATGGACTCATCTTCTCAAACATCCTCTTCCCCCTGTCCCCCCCACTTTACATAGCTGGAAGTCCCTCTTCAGAGCCCAGAGATGCACAGAACAGCGGCCTGGGATCACACAGAAATCTCTCTGCGGGTTTGGGGGTGGTATCACAGCATGTGGGGAGGGGGCAGCATGAGCACAGAGAGCAATGGAGGGGGTCAGCTGGGGCATTGCAGGCTGACCTTCCCCCATGCGGGCTCCCCACCCCCTTGCCCCGAGCCCCTCTGGACTGCAACCAGCACCAGAAGCATCCTGAGTCCTGCTGTCTCCATAGGAACCCAGGCCTCAGCCACCCGCCCACCTGCCCACCCACACCCCTCAGCCTGCGGGGGCGGGAGCCAACCACCGCCAAGCCCCGCGTCCCTCCACCCCGCCCAAACTCACTCACGCAGCAAACACCCTCACATCCTCACTTGTGCTCACGAAGGCGTCTGTGTACCCAAACAAGCAGACACTGGTGCTCACGTGTGTATGCAGGGCAGCCCACGGGTGCACGCACACGCACGCGCACACATGCACTCACACACACACCCTCCACTGGTACACTGTGTGAGCCTGTGAGCTGCACACCCCCCGGGACACACACATGCAGTCACAGACATTCACATCAGCCCTCCAACAACCCCCACCACTCACAAGAAGGCCCAGCTGGGCACACACGCACACACACACACACACACACACACACACACACACACACACACACACGCCCCAGTGCCCGCAGCACCCAGCAGGCCCGGAACCAGCCAGCCCAGCCAAGCGTGAGATGCCCGCCTCCAGGGAGGCCACAGTAGGAGGCACAGGCGGGCAGCCGCTGAGTCAGCCCCAGGACACTGGCAGGGACATCAACTGGTCCAGGGGGAAGGTGTCAGCCAGTCGGAGGGGCAGGATGGAGAGGGGAACGGGGAGCCCCAGCTATCTGTCCCCAGAAGGGCCAAAGCACAAAGCATCCACTGGCAGGCCCCTCGTCCACTCTTGGCATAGGCATTGCCCTCACCCGGCTCCTCTTTTCAACGCCAAATCTTGTGCCGGGACCCCTCAGGTCTAGAAGGAGCTCCTCCATTCCCTGCCCTGTTCCTCTTCCCCCAGGCCCAGCCTCGCCACTCCTCACCTGGCCACCACCTCGTCGTCCACCTTCACGATGCAGTAGGGGTCACTGCTTCCAGACCTGCGGGAGGAGGACGTTCAGGAGGAAGGTTGAGAGGGCAGCCACGAGTGGAGGTCCTAATCCACCCTCATTATGTATGGATGGGGCAACTGCGGCCCAGAGAGGGGAGGGGACTGGCCCAGGCTCACACAGCAAGTTGGGGTAAGAAGCAGAATCTCAGGGGACCGGCAGGAGACGTCATGGGTACACAGCCCTCCCACTGCCTGCCCGACCCCCATGCGTGGTCTCTCTAGGCTTCCACACATAGAAACAGAACACTGAGGACTGAGGCCAGAAAGTTCCCAGGGCTGGTCCCAGGAAGCCCAGAGCTATGGTCAACAGCCCATGTTAGAGAGGTTTCTCGGGGTTACCACCTGCTCGCTGTGGAACCTGGCAAGCCCCACCCCCCCCGTCTCTGTGGGTGCTGGTTTTTCCTCCCTATAATGGTAACACACATCTCCTGGTGGGGGTAGCGGGGGTAGGGGTGGCTGGAGGAACTAAAGGAGATAACGCATGGTGAGAGGCATCATGGGCTGGCCCCAGAGCTCTACTCCAGGACCCCCTACCCTCTCAGCCAACTTTTCATTTCCACCGGATTTTCCCTGGGGAGGGGACTCCCAGTGCTCTGCCCAGTGAGACTGCTTCTGCTGGCACAGACCAGGGCACCCAGATCTCAAAACCACAACCAACAGCAGCCCCTTGAGGAGGCATGAGCCATGAGCCAACCAGCTCCATCTCCCCTTCATAATAAGAGTTACCAGTCCCATCCCAAGCTGTCCACTAGGGCCCTCATCTCCCCTCTGTCCCATCGCACAGGCCTCCTTTGTCTTCTGCCAAGTTTTGAGTGCAGCCTCAGGGCCTTTGCACTCGCCATTGCAGCTGCCTAAGACACTCTGTCACGGATCTTGTCATGGCTGGCTCAGTCCTGCTATTCAATCCTCAGCCCCAAAGTCACCTCCTCAGAGAGGCCATCCTTGACCACCTCTGTCCTTTGTGAAATTGACCTCCAATCCCTCTGGGCACCAGAAAGCATCTTGCTCCCTGTTTCTTTCTGTGTTTAGTGTCTGTCTCCCTCAAACTTTGAACTGTGAGCTCCTTGGGGGAGGATCTGTATCCTCCATTCCACAACCCCCCTCCGGAGTCAGAATTCAAACCCAGGTCCCGGGGGCTCAGCACGCATGCTCCTAACCAATGTCCCCTCCACCCCAGCTCAAATGCTCTCCCCAAGCGACCCCCTCCTTTGATGCCCCAGCCCCCCCACTCTCTCTCTGCCATCTCTGATCAGTCACCAATCCACAGTTACCACGGGATTTCAGGAGAGGGGCTGCTGGCACCAGGAGCCAGGGGCAGTCTGAGCCTTGTCTGCTGGATGAGTCCTTCCTTGTGCCTCAGTTTCCTCTCTGGACTCCTGCCCTCAGCTCCAGTGCCTCCACTTCCCCATCTGGCCTCTTTCCCTGAACATCTCAGGCTGGGTGGTGGCCTATGTCCCTACATTCTTTTCTGGGTTCTACTGCAGAACTCCCTTCTGAGTAGTGCCCTAGGCCTCAGTTTCCCCTACTGAATCTACCTCAGACCCTCTGGGCTGAGTAACCCAGAGAGCCTCAGTTTCCTAACCTGGCTCTACGCCCTGGGATGCCTGTGGCTGGGTGACCCCTAGATCTCATTTCTCTGGCTGAGTTCTCTATCTCTGAGCCTCTTTTAGGTACGGTCCCATTCCTCAGTTTCCCCAGCAGCAGATGTGGAGGAAGATTGGCTGGGATCCCAGTAGCAAAGAGCTGGGAGACATGCCCTCTTCCATCAACCAGGCCTGACCCTGGCGCCCCCCCCCCCCCCGCCCTCGGGAGCCAAGCTCGCTTGTCGGCTCCACAGCTCTGAGGGCTCCACAGCTCTGACGCACAAGGGCCTTATCAGGCTCCCATCAGGTAGGAAGCAGCTGTGGCAGGAGGGGTGCCCCCACCAGACCCTCAATCTCTCCAGAAACTTGACCTCTCCCATGGGCCCTGCCCCAACTCAAGCGTGGGAAAGAAGGCCCCTCAGCCATTGCCTGCCCAGTGTGGCTTACGCACGGGGCCAGTCAGGGCTCAAATCCCAGCTGTGTGACCTCAGACAAGTGACTTTGCCTCTCTGGGCCTGTTTCCCCCATTTGTAAATGGAAATGCTTATAGGACCTCAGGAAGTGTTAAGTATAGGCTCTGGTCCAGAGTAAGCCCTGGACGACTTACAGCTACTATGATTAACGTGAGTAATTCTCAAAATTGTCAATGGAGGCCTCCTCCGGAGTCAGGTCAGACCCCACCCTCAAACCTGATAAGGCTTCAGAATGAGGCTGGGTCCTTTCCCTTAGGAAACCAGAGAGAGAACACACCCCCATCTAAGAGTCTCCCTGGGTGTGGAGATCCCAGCAGGTTCTGAGGACAGCCCCTCTGAAGAAGGGAGCCAACAGCTAAGGAAACTGAGGCAGAGGGCTGGATCCCCAACTAGGGCTTAGGGACTTCTTCCCATCCTTGCTCTGGGACTCACCTTCACCCCAGAACTTAGGGGGAGAAAGGTGGCCAAGAGGTGTAGGAACCAGGTATGAGTTAACTCCATCTGCAGGAGAGGCAGAAGGAACACCCCGCGAGCTGTGTCCACCCCACATGCCGTGTCCCCACCATGAGCCATGTCCAGGGCCAGGGGCAGCACCAGCCCCTCCCTAATGGCCCTCACCCAGGACCGGAAGATGGAAACCTGATTTCTGGAGGGCCCCCCTCAAGCCCTCTGGCAGTTTCCAGGCCCCCATTCCTGGCCTCACTGCCCTGACAGTTCCAGAATGTCATTCTCCGAGACTCTGAGAGGGTGTCCCAGAAGGAGGGAAGCAGGGGCTTATCCAGATGCTGCATTCACACAGCAAGCTCGCTGCCTCTATCCCAGGTGCATGTTTATTTGGGGTAGCTGATGAGGATGAAGGGAAGCTAAAAACCTCTTTCGGCAGCCCAGGGTTGGGGAGGGGTGAAGTTCCTAAAATCAAAGGCCGGAGACCCTTCACTGGGGACCCACAGCTGGGGGGCGTCAGAACATAGCTAAGCCCTCATCTCAACTTGGGTAGAGGGTTAGAATCCAGATTTCTGCTCACCCTTGGCCACGGGGTAAATCCTAACAGGTTCTCTACCCCCCACAGCTGCTCCAGGCTGGATAGCCCCTGTCCAGAGCTCCCATTGTCCAGGCGGGAAATCAAGACCCAAGAGGACCAGGTTCAAGGTCACACAGCTGATGTCCTGCGAAGGATCCCACACCTGTCCCAGGTGCTGACACCTCAGAGCCCCTTCTGGGCTCCAGGCCAAGCAGGAGGGGGACCCCTCCTGCCATTCTGCTGATTCGGCAACTGCTGACTCAGCCCTAGAGGAAGTAGAGCCAAGGACTGGTACCCACAGGAGCCCGAGGGTCCTCCAGCCCCCATCACACCTGGCTGGACAGAGTGTTGGGGGAGGGGAGGGGAGGGAGGGGGTGGAGTCTTCAAGAGGCTCAGCATGCAGGGAAGGCCCACACAGGGAGCTCCTTGCTGGGGAGATCAGGGCTCTGGGTCCAGAGGACCCCAATTTCCCCCAGGCCTGGCTGGTGGGCCATCTGACAACTGTCTTTGAACCTAAACACCAGATGCACACAGAAGAATGCTGGGGCCACCCGGTGCTCTGGGCTTTCTTCCCAGGGTTCCTTAGACAGGCACCCACCCTGGTCTGGAGAAGACCCACCTCTGGTACCTGCCTGAACTAAGGAAGAGACACCCCCCCCACACACTACCCTCCCAGCTCCAACAAAATCCGACCCTCCAATCCCCTTTAGTATATCCCAGGAACAAAAGCATCCCCCTTCCCGGGGCAGGGTGGCGCATCTGCTAAGTCTGGGCGCCCCTTTCCAAAAGGACAGCGATGGGCATGAGGTTTTAGCCCTGTGGAGGCGGATCTGCACCAATATTGTCTTAGACAGGAACCCCCTGCCCCCCTCACCGCTCCTCCCCGGCATGCGGAACGGGCGACCCCCGCCCCATCCCATGTCCGCTGCACCCCTCACCCGCGCGCGACTCGCCCCGGGGTACTCACACGTCCTTGGCGGGCAGCGCCCGGCCCTCCACCACGCGAACATTCAGGGAGCTGCTCTTGGCCATGGCGCCCAACCCCAAACTTTACCGGCAGGTTGCCCAGGTGCCGAGGCTGGACCACCGAGGGGGCGGCTACATGTCACCAGCTGCGAGCCTGGCGCCCGATCCCGGGGTCCCAGCGCCGCCTATGCGAGACGCGGGTAGCTAGGCGGGAGGTTTCCGGAGGAGAAAGAATAGGTGTCCGGGGAGGGGGAGTCCCTCGGACTCTACAGGTAGGAGCGGGGCGCCGAGGAGGCAGAGCGCGCAGGGGGCACCCGCAGCTCTAGCCTCCTGGTCTGGAGCTCCGGGTGGGCGGGCAGGGGGCGGGAGGGGCAGCCCAGGGCCCTCCCCCCAATCCCGCCTCCCGCGGGTCCCCCGCCCGTCCCCGGGCCCCCTCGCGCGCCCTCTGCCGGCACCCCAGCTAAACGCGCCCGAGCTCACCGGCCACGGAGACCTGGGCGCGCTGAGACTGCCAGGTGGGGAGCGGCCCCCCGCCAAGGCGGGCGTGGCCGCTGGCTCGTGGTGAGCTGGCACGGAGCTCAGAAGACATAGCCTGTCCCGTGCCTGCCCTCCCTCCAGCACAGTCGCACCTCCCCAGCCCTCCCCTACCTCCCATCCCGGCGCCGCCTCCTCGGTCCCAGTCGCGTGCTCTGTGCGAGCGCAGTACCCGCGGTCGGCGGGAGGTGTCGCTAAAGAGGGAGTCGCACATGCCCCGGGGCGGGGGGCGGGGGGGGGGGGTGTTCCGTTCAGAGTCAAGGGAGGGGCCTCGAACATCCCCTTCTCGTTTAGTTTCCAATTAAACCCAGACTGTGGGAGCTGCAGCTCCCACGTCACGGGTTGGCACTGCGGGGGAGGCAGACGCGGCCGGAGGGGGGAGGGGAAGCCTGAAGACAACCGCGACGGTGGCTACAGAAGTCATTTACAACTCTTTGAACACATACTGTGTGCCAGGCACTGTTCTAAGCCGTTTCCGGGGATTGTATCGTCTTCGTCCTCACCATAATAATGTGCACTAAGTACTATTGCACTATCGCCCTCATTTCCTGGATAAAGAAACAGGTTCAGAGGGATTAGATAGCTCTGGGAAGGCCTCAGGCGGTAATTGGCTTGCCTTTCTGGATTTGAATCCTAACTCCACTGCTTGCTTCCTGTGTGATCTTGAACAAGTCACTTAACCTCTCTGTGCCTTGGCTTGCTTTTCTCGTCTGTTCAACAGGAATAACATAGTATTTTGCTTATAGCGTTTTGAGAGAATTGGATGAGATAAAGCAGATACAGGTCTCAAACATAACATAAAGCATAAAGCACATAAGAAGCTTATAGAAAGGGTTTGCTATTATTATTATTATTATTATTACTATTATCCTTCAAGGTATAACTCAAACATCACATCACCTCTCCTAAGAAGCCTTCCAAGATACCCTTCCATTCCAGACAGAGGTTTCCTTCTCTTATTTTCTGCTTCTCAGTTCCATGTTTGTCCATTTCTCAAGTGTCAAAACTTGGAGTTTGAAAAACACATCTGAAACAATGCAACAGGAAGAGCCTGTCCCAGGACAGATACTTACACATTTCTCCCCATGAGTTTGTTGTTTACCCGCCTAAAGGTTCTTGGAAGAGCTGGCACCAAGCCTGACTCACTTCGGTCAGCCCAGGGTTGGGCACCAATGGGAAGGCCCCAGCTGAATGATTGCTGCAGCCGACGCCCAGACTGGCGGGACCAGGAGGGCCTGCAACAGCCCCGGGAGTAGCTGGTGATCTGCCTCCCGAGCTCCCCCCTTGACTTCCCACCCAACACTCCAGCCAAGCTTGTAAGGGATTCTCTGCGTTCTCCCCCCAGCTGGCCGCTGTCTGCTGAGTCTCCAACTTCCAAAGACTGGGCCTCCGTTACCCCATCTGGGATATGGGTCTAGCAGGGCCGGCCCCAAGGCTTAGAAGTATTGCAGCATCCTTCCGCAGGGTACGAGAGGTGATCCAGAGTCGAATCCAGAACCGCGGTAGCCCCAAGGGAGTGTTAACCACCCACCTCCTCCGTGCACCTTACTAGTCATCCCCGAGCCTTATCCGAGGAAAATGGTACTTGCTGTGTGCGTGCTGCGTCAAGACAGGCGCCCTGTCCCTTTCCCACCCCCACCTGGGTGAGAGCTTTTCGCTAACCCTTTTTCTTCTGAGCTCCTGCAGAGAACTCAGATAGGCTCTCCGGCCTCTAGGGACCCCTGATGGAACCTGAGGGGTCCGGTCCTGGGGCCACCTGGGTTGCCAGCCAAATTGCCATCAGCCAACTCGGCCAGTCTTCCGGAGCTGAGCAAGAAGTCGCATTCCCAGATGCCCCTCCCTCGGCCCCCAGGGAGGTTATGAAGTCTATGGAATGTGCAGGCCAGGCCTCCAGGGAGCCGGCTCTGTCACCTGTCCAATAACCAGCACTGGAACCTGAAATGCACCCGGGACTGTGGCCTCGGTCCCCAAACTTTCCGAATGGCTTGGCCACTTCCTGTTGTTCTGAGAAGCTTTGACTTGAAACTGGCAGAGGGTGTGAGGTCTCCCGGGGCAGCTCCCATCAAGGGACCAAAGGGTGAAGGGGGCAGAGAGAAGGAGTGTCACCTGCTGGGGGCTACCTAGCTCAGAGAGGAGAGAGTAGGCTCACGAGCACCCAACCCTGGGCTGTCATGTGGGAAAGGTCTCATCGTTCTCACGGGGTGTTGTGAGAGTGGATCCAGAGGCAGTGTGAGGCAGCTGTCAGCATTCATGGCACCTAGTATGTGCTCAAGAAATGCTTAGCCTCCTCCCTTTCCACTTCCTCTAAGCCCTTAAAGACAAACCCATGATCAGCTGGCCAGCTCTCTCCCTAGCCTAGCTCCCCTGGGATGCACACGAGTGCTGCCTTCAGTGGCAGAAGACGCTGAGCTCGTGGGATAAGAGCAGAAGTTCTAGCATCCAGTCAACCTGGGACTGAATCGTGGCACCCACACTATGAGCTGGGCGTTCTTGGGCACCTTCTGGGGGCTTCGGTTTCTTTATCTGTAAATTGGGCATAATAACAGCACCCACCTCATCGCCTGGGTGTGAAGATGGCATGAAGAAAAAGTCAGATGTTTAGCAGAGCCTGGCATATAGCAAGGGCTCAGTAAGAGTCATGGCCATAGGAGGACATCCTGAACCCATGACTGTGCCTGACACCAAGCTCCCCCTAAGCGGAACACCAAGCCCCACCCTGAATTCCAGGGAGTGATGGAGCAACCACGCTACAGTAGCCGGTGCGGCTCCAGGCTGCTGCTGCACAGGAAGAACCGGGGGCTTCGCATCTCAGCAGAGAACTCTGATCGAGAGACTCCAAGGTCAGGGATGGCTGTGCCCATGGCTTTCCCACTCAGTGTTCAGCAACGCCACAGTGGGAATGTGAAACCATCACGGCAGGAGAATCGACCCCCATGGAAACTGGCAAATGCTATAATGCAGGGGCTTGGCGGGGGGGGGGGGGGGGGGGTCAGTTCAACAACACACCACTGGGCACCAGACTCCCCAGCCACATAGCCTTCTAGACACTCCGGAACTCAACACTCTTTTAAGATTTTGCTCCTATCCCCTCTTTCCACATCCACAGTGCCCTCGCCCTACCCTGCCTTCCATCAGGAAAGCCCCTCCCCTCCTTTTCCTGTTCCCTTGTTGATCTCCCACCCATAGGACTGGATAAAAACGAGAAGCGGTGGGGCTAGCAAAGTAGAGACAATGTCGTGTCAATATCATGGACAATGACATGGTTGTTAAGAAGGATATGCTCATGGGGCGCCTGGGTGTCTCAGTGGGTTAAAGCCTCCTTTGGCTCAGGTCATGATCCCAGCATCCTGGGATCAAGCCCCGCATCGGGCTCTTTGCTCAGCTGGAAGCCTGCCTCCTCCTCTCTCTCTGCCTGCCTCTCTGCCTACTTGTGATTTCTGTATCTGTCAAATAAATAAATAAAATCTTAAAAAAATAAATAAAAAAAGAAGGATATGCTCAAAGACTTGGAATGACAGGAAAAAAAATGCTAAAAGAGAAACCAGAAGTCTTGGGGGAAACACAACCATCTCCACACCACCATCCTGATGCCACAAACGATTATATGTGTATTCTTTGCATGAATATTCCTTTAATTCAGCTGATCTGTGTCTCGAGTGCCTACTGTGTCCCAGGCAGTGGGGATACAGCGAGGTATAGGACCGCCCAGCCCTGCTCCCCTGGGGCTCTCCGGAGCGTGGGGAGCTGAAAAAGTCACTTGCCACTGAAGAAGACACTCTCAGTAGGAAGTAGGAAGTGATACGCAGACGAGAAAGCAGACAAGGGAATCGGGCAGCAGCAGAGGGCTTCCCCAGACATAAAGACATGAACTTCTTTTCATCCTCAGAAAGTATGCCGTGCTGTCTCCTGTTTCTGAAATCTCGGCTGCCCCAGCTCTGTGGATGGCCGCAGCCTCTGGGAAGGCGGCCATGACCCCTCCCCACCCCCTCACCCCCACCCCTGCCTGTTGGCAACATTCTGCGACCTTGGTCTCTTGTTCTCTTGTTTTGTGGTATTTTACACGCTCGTCTTATCTTAAATGTCAGGGACAATGTCTGATTCATGCCGTGCCTCCCACACCGCTTGGCATGTAAGAAAGGCTCAAAACACACTCGCTGGGTTAAACAGAATTCTGTTCCCCTCCGGGGCTGGAATCTGGCCTCTCTCGTGGCGATAATAGTCGTATTATTTCTTACTTCCTTTCTGCCCACAGTGCCTAGGACAGCAGCTTCATCTCTGCCAACACACCGTCTCTCTGCTCCATGTCCGCCCCCAAACCAGGGGCAGACCCCTCTTCTGGCTCCACAGACCTGCCAGTCTCTAGACCTCAGTTCCCCTCCCGTAGCGCCATCCCTTCCAAGGCCAAGGTTGGGGCAAGGAAGACAAGCCCTGGCCCAGGTTGGAGGTAAGGAGCGTGTTCTTTGTCTCGGGAACACAAAGCCCCATTTGTGATCGCTGGGCACGATTCTGGGCCGGGAGCCACGTAGGACAGGAGGCTGCGGTGGGAGGAGTGGGCAGGATTTCCACAAACCCCTCCCATGGGCTGGCGGCCGAGGAAGCAGTCAGTCCCGTCCTCCCACAGCCTGAAACAAGGTATCCGTCTGTCTGTCCGACCCCCCTACTTCCTCCTTCCCCGGCCCTACTCCCCAAGGTACGCCCCTCCCCGCCCCCTGCCTTGGAATGAAGAAATAGGAAGGGGGAAACCACCCAAGCATGGGACTTGGGGGTGGGGAGAGTGGCTATTTCCAGAGCTGTGCGCTGTGGCCAAGGGCAAGGCCTGCTGAGAAATTGTGTCCAGCTGTCACTCAGTAGTCCCACTCACCCTCTCTGCCAGGATGTGGGGATAAACACAGGTGGGGATTTGGGACCTCTGCCTTAGCAGCATGAGAGGGGAGCTCCCCAAGAGAAGCTGAAAGCAACACCTTATTTATTTTTTTAAAAAGATTTTATTTATTTGACAGAGAGAGAGAGATCACAAGTAGGCAGGCAGAGAGAGATGGGGAAGTAGGCTCCCTGCTGAGCAGAGAGCCCGAGGCTGGGCTCAATCCCAGGACTGAGATCATGACCTGAGCCTAAGGCAGAGGCCCAACACACTGAGCCACCCAGGTGCCTCCACATCTTGTTTAAAACAGAAATGCTGAGGCCTGGGTCATGTACCCACAGCTGCAGCCTTCTGAAGACGGCTGCTTGTGTAGGGACCTTTTCCCCTCCTCGAAGCTATGAGCAGTTTCAAGGTAGGGAAAACCAAGGCCCATCACTTCTCAGCCTCTTGTCCTTAGAAGGTTACTTAAGTCCCCTGGGCCTCAGTTCCCTCATCTGTTATTGGTCACAGGTCTGACCCCTCCTTGGCCCTCTCTAGTCAGTACCTATCCCATCATCCTTGAATTCTGCACACCAACCTACAGACCTTTGCTCTCTTTGTGAAGGGGGAGGGGGCACGTCCTCCTGCCTCAGGGCCTTTGCACATGCTATTCCCCCTACTTGGAATACTTTTCCTTTCTTCTTCTCACCCCCCTCACCCCATCCTTGAGGACTCAGTTCACACATTACTGCCTCAAAAAAGCTTCCCTCCATGCTCCTTGCACCCTAGACTTCTCTCCCTAGTCCAGAGTGGCTGTACCACTTGGAATTCCTACCGACAGCGTAAGAGTGATCCAGATTTCCTGCCTCCTCGCAGTCATCACTGTGTTTGCCTTAGCCAGTCCGATAGGTGCACCATCAGCCTGTATGCCCCGTGAGGGCAGTTTCTGCCTTATCCACTGCTGTATCTGTATCCTACTCTGTACACACTCTCTGGTACAGAGTAGGAGCTCAATAAACATGTGCCCGCCAAAACACACCTCTAAAACAACAGAAATTCAAAAGGGAGGATGCATACTAGCTTCACGATGGTGACATCCTCTGAAGAGACGAGGAAGGGAATGAACCTGTAGAGGAAAAGATCCAAGGAGGGGCTCGACTATATCTGGACCATTGTGGTTAAGAGGGTGGAGTCCACACCCGGGTGGCCCAAGTTCAAATCCCACCTTAGACCTGACACGATGCATGAAGGACAAAGTGGCAAATCAGGTCAGCAAACTTTAAAACCTTGCTCTGCAAAAGACCATGCGAAGAGAATGAAAAGATCAGCTCTGCCTGGGAGAAAATATCTGGAACATCGAGACCTGTATCTAGAATATATAAAGACATTCTCAAAACTCAACAGCTAAGAACAATTCATTAGAACACAGGCAACAGATATGAACAGATTTTTTGCTGAAGGGGATGGCAAAGAGGCACACAAAAAGATGTTCATCGTCATCACGGCCAGTAGAGAAATGCCAAGGAAAACCATAGTGAGACGTCACGGGGCACCTATCGGACTGGCTAAGGCAAACATGGTAATGACCGTGAGGAGGCAGGAAATCTGGATCACTGTTCGCTGTTGGTGGGAATTCCAAGTGGTACAGCCACTCTGGAAAAGACTTGAGCAGCTTCCTTAACAATTGTGCTCACGGGCGTCTATTCTGGAGGGAGGAAAACTGACTCACACAAAAACCAGGACATGAATCTTCACAGTGGCTTTCTTCATGAGAGCCCCAAACGGCATCTAAGCCAAACATCCTTCCACGTGAATGGTTCACCAAGCACGGCACATCCACCCCGTGGCATGCTACTCAGTGATCAGAAAGCGTAAACACTGCTGTGTGTAGCTAGTAGGATGGATCTCAAGAGAATGAAGCCAAATGCAAAAGACAGTCTCACAGGTTGCATACTGTGCAATTCCACTTATAGATAATCCTTGAGGTAACAGAACTGTAGAGATGGAGAACAGATACATAGTTGCCAGGAGGCAACTATGAGGCAGGGGGGAGGGAGGCGGTCCTAGCTATCCGTAGCATGAAGGATCTCTGTGAGGAACGTTCTGTAGGTAGCTTGATTGTGGCGGTCATAGGAGTCTATGTGTGATAACTTTTTTTTTTTAAGATTTTATTTGACAGTGATCACAAGTCAGCAGAGAGGCAGGCAGGAGAGAGAGGGGGAAGCAAGCTCCCTGCTGAGCAGAGAGCCCAATGTGGGGCTTGATCCCAGGACCCTGGGATCACGACCTGAGCCAAAGGCAGAGGCTTTAACCCACTGAGCCATCCACGTGCCCCCACGTGTGATAACTTTGCATTGAACCAAATACACACACACACACACACACACACACACACACACACACGAGTGCATGTAAAACCATGAGATCTGAATAAGTTTGGCGGGTTGTCTCGATGCCAATTTCTTGGTGGTGATTGTGTACTGTAGGTGCCCTGAGGGGAACAGGGTAAAGGGAAATGGGATCTTGCTGTGTTGCTTCTTCAACAGCCTGTGAATCGACAAGGGTCTCTAAACAAGAAAGTCTTCCAGGAGCTACACGTCTATTAGAATGACGTTCAAGAAACAATACCAACTGCTGGCAAGGCTACGGAGTGGCGATGAGACCACTCATGCTTTGCTGGCGTGGATATAAAAATGGTACAGCCACTTGGAAAAAGTTTGCCATTTTTTATACAATTAGGCACAGACTTACCATATGACTCAGCAAGCTTACTCCTATGTACTTACATGGAGCAGGATGAAAGCTTATGTTCACACAAAAAACTGTACATGAACACAGGCTATATTTGTAATCGCCCGGAACGAGAGATGACCCAGCAGGGGGCTGACTAATGAAACCATGATATATAATCAAATACTACTCCGCAATGGAAAAAAATGAAATACGGGTATACACGTGGACATGAATGAATCTCAGATGAATGCTTCTGGGTTACAGAAGTCAGACTCCAGCGGCCACAAAGCAGAGAATTCCATTTCTGATATTCCGGAAAAGGCACACCCACTGGGACAGAGAACAGGTCAGTGAGTGGTTGCCAGGGGCTGGGGTGGGAACGAGGGTTGATTATGGAGCATGGGGACGGCAGGGGGTGAGGGAAGCATTTTATTTCTTGGCCGTGGTGGTGGTTACACGACTCTGCGCATTTACTAGAACTCACAGAACCATATGTGAAAGAAAATAAGAGGTTTATGATATGTAAATTATACCTCAATTTTTTTTAAAGATTTTATTTATTTATTTGTCAGATCACTAGTAGGCAGAGAGGCAGGCAGAGAGAGAGAGAGAGAGAGAGGAGGAAGCGGCTCCATGCTGAGCAGAGAGCCCGATGCAGGGTTTGATCCCAGGACCCTGAGATCACGACCTGAGCCGAAGGCAGAGGCTTAACCCACTGAGCCACCCAGGCAGCCCTATACCTCAGGTTTTTTTTAATATTTTGTTTATTTATTTGAGAGGCAGAGATCACAAGTAGGCAGAGAGGCAGGCAGAGAGAGAGAGAGGTGGAAGCAGGCTCCCTGCCGAGCAGAGAGCCTGATGAGGGGCTTGATCCCAGGACCCTGGGATCACGACCTGAGCCGAAGGCAGAGGCTTTAACCCACTGAGCCACCCAGGCACCCCTATACCTCAATGTTTTTAAGTCAGAAAATATTAGGTCGTGTATCTTATAACTTCACATCGATTTATGTAGAAGGATGTATTTGCAATTTAATGCAATGTCCTCAAAGGGAAAATGTTTATTATTTTAGCTCCTTTCTAAAAATATGCTCTAACAAAATGCTTAGGAGTTGTTTTAGCGATTTAGGGCTTATAAGTATAGGTGTGTTTTTTTTGCTAATAGTGTTCTTCTACAATAAGAAAATGCAATTCTTTTTTTTTTTTTTTTATGTAACTGAAGTACTGGAATTTTTTTTTCTTTTTTCTTTTTTTTTTATTTTTATTTGTTTATTTACAGCATAACAGTGTTCATTGTTTTGGCATCACACCCAGTGCTCCATGCAGTACGTGCCCTCCTCATTACCCACCACCTGGTCCCTCAACCTCCCAACCCCCCCACTCCCCCACCGCCCCTTCATAACCCTCTAGTTGTTTTTCAGAGTCCATAGTCTCTCATGGTTCATCTCCCCTTCCAGTTTCCCTCAACTCCCTCTCCTCTCCATCTCCCCATGTCCTCCATGTTATTTGTTATGCTCCACAAATAAGTGAGACCATATGATACTTGACTCTCTCTGCTTGACTTATTTCGCTCAGCATAATCTCTTCCAGTCCCGTCCATGTTGCTACAAAAGTTGGGTATTCATCCTTTCTGATGGAGGCATAATACTCCATTGTGTATATGGACCACATCTTCCTTATCCATTCATCCGTTGAAGGGCATCTTGGTTCTTTCCACAGTTTGGCGACCGTAGCCATTGCTGCAATAAACATTGGGGTACAAATGGCCCTTCTTTTCACTACATCTGTATCTTTGGGGTAAATACCCAGCAGTGCAATTGCAGGGTCATAGGGAAGCTCTATTTTTAATTTCTTCAGGAATCTCCACACTGTTCTCCAAAGTGGCTGCACTAACTTGCATTCCCACCAACAGTGTAAGAGGGTTCCTCTTTCTCCACATCCTCTCCAACACACGTTGTTTCCTGTCTTGCTAATTTTGGCCATTCTAACTGGTGTCAGGTGGTATCTCAATGTGGTTTTAATTTGAATCTCCCTGATGGCTAGTGATGATGAACAAGAAAATGCAATTCTTTACATGAAAAAAAATTATTTAAAACAGGAAACTAAAATGATAGAAAGCAAAGATGAGAAGATGCTAGCATGTGTTATTTCTGGGTGGAGGACCCAGGGGTATTACTCTGGGCATTTTTCCCTGATACTGTTCCCTGGAGTGCTGTTTTTGTTTGTTTGTTTGTTTGTTTTTGTTTTGTTTTTATTTGACAGAGAGAGAGATCACAAGCAGGCAGAGAGAGAGGAAGGGAAGAAGACTCCCCACCTAGCAGAGAGCCTGATGTGGGGCTCAATCTCAGGACCCTGGGATCATGACCTGAGCCGAAGGCAGAGGCTTTAACCTACTGAGCCACCCAGGTGCCCCTACCTGGAGTGCTGTTTTAAGAATTAAATTGATGGGGGCACCTGGGTGGCTCAGTGGGTTAAAGCCTCTGCCTTCAGCTCGGGTCATGATCCCAGGGTCCTGGGATCAAGCCCCGCATCAGGCTCTCTGCTCAGCAGGGAGCCTGCTTCGCCCTCTCTCTGCCTGCCTCTCTGCCTACTTGTGATCTCTGTCTGTCAAATAAATAAATGAAAATCTTTAAAAAAAAAAGAATTAAATTGATGTTATATAGAGAGCACTTAATAACTGTTGTTGCCCAAAGTAGGTCAGCTCCTCCCTCCTGTATCCTCCAGATCTGGATCGTGGGTCCCTTCCAAGCTGGTCTCCGCTGGGTGGTGCTGAGCGCTCCCTAACTGGGCTAGGGGGTCCCTGAGACTTGGTCAGCGTAGCCCCATCCCCAGCAAAGGGAGTTGACCCTCAAAGAGCTGCAACATAGTACGCCCTCAGCACCCTGCCCGGGACCTGGCAAACAGTAGGTGCCCAATAATTATTCTTTTGAACAGACAACTGAGCATGCGGCCACGATAGAGGCATCCTATCCCACCCAGCCAGGAAGAGGCTTGACCAGACAGGGCGCATCGAGGGACCCACCTCCTTCTCATTGCATCCCAGTTTAGATTGGGAGTTAAAGCCCTCTCTGGGATGGGCAGAGTGCGCTTCCTTCCCGGCTGCCCCCGCACCTCCCCCCCCCTCCCAGGATGGATGCCCTTGACCTCAAGCAGGCAACGGAATGTTGTGTGGTTGGTTTCCCCGGCAACCGGGGCCTGCTAGGTGGCTGCCTTCTTTGGAGTACAGAGCTCGCCGCCACGCTGCCCTCAACCCGAAACCCCCAGGGCCTTCTGAGCTAGCGCAAGACTCCTGCCTCGTGGAAAGAAAGCCCGGGACAATTGCAGGGAGAATGGCCGTGGCCTGGGAGGACTATTTCCGGCTGGCCTTGCAAGAGAAAGGGCCCGAGTGAGTGCTTTGGAATGGAACTGCGGGGGAGGGGTGGAGGGGGACAGAAGCAGGTGGGATGACCCATGCCTTCCCCTTGCCTGTGGCGCGCAGCTTCCTTGGGCGGTTCCTGGTTTCATATTATTGTCCCGGCTTCACAGAGGAAGCAACTGAGGCTCAGAGGAAAGTGGTCTCTGGGCCAGTTAGAGCAGAGCTAGCAGCCCAGGCCACTCCTCTGTTCCTGATCCCCACCCCTGGCTGATATCCAGCTGAGATTAAATCTTTTGGACGGGGTGGGGGGCTGGGGAGGAATTCTGTGAACTCCTGCTCTGCTGTCCCTGCGAACTCTGCACTTACAAGGCGTGGAGGAAGCTTGTGGGGTACCTGCTTTGTGTTCCGCAGTGGCTGAGAGTCCCAGGCTCAGGGCCAGAGTCCGGACGGTGCCGGGACTGCCCTGCTGAACAGAATGTTCAAGCATCCCTTCCGCTGTCTACACAGCCAACGTGTAGGGCCATGCACAACCCCTCCCACCGCCCAACACACACACCCCAGCAAGACTCCAGATCCCAGCCACCTCCTGGAGCCCTCGCAGGGAGGTCTAGGGGAGGTCTCACAGCCTTCTGGCCACAGCTTGGCCACAGCAAGTAGCTGATCTCCCCTGCACCCCATTCAGCCTTCCACCAACCCCTTCCTTCCAGTTCACCTGAAATTCCCCTTTCTCTCCTTTCTCATGAGCATGACTGCCCTCCTCTCCTCTCCCCTACGACCACCCTACCAGACCCACACTGTCTCTGTTATCCCAGAACCCCTTCACCATCTCCTGCAGCTGCCCTGACTCTCCTACGGTTCTCAGCCCCCACAGCAGCCTCGAGAGCCTTCTACAATCCAAAGTCCTTCTCTTGAGGCCTTGGCATTGGCTGTTCCCTGCAGGTATCCACGTGTTGACTTCCTCTTGCCCCATGGGTCTCTGCCCAGGTGACCTCAGGGTCTCCTCGGAGAGACTTTTTCACCTCCCCATTGAAAGACTTCCTTTTGCCTGCTTAATACTTCATCTGAGCACCTGCCATGTCCTGGCCTTATTTATTATCTGTTAGCTTTATTTCCTGTGCCCCCACCCCAGCCGAATGCCAGCTTCTGGAAGGTGGGGATTTTGTCTGCCTTGCTCACACCAGCACTGCCGCCCCCTCCCCCCAGTGCCTAGAAAGGTGCCCGGCAGAGTAGTTGCTCTGTACGATATGTTGAATGAATGAACAACTCAACAACCAGTATATGGCTCATGGGGGCATTTCAAGCACTAGAGGGGACTTTGGGGGCCCTGACTCTTGCCTCCTTCATCCCCACCTCCCCCTTGGAGCCCCTCCAGGAAGATCCCAGAGCACAATCTGGACCATCTCCCGCCAGTGCTGCGCCTCCTGGAGAAGAGGCAAGAGCTGGTGAATGCGGACCGGGACCTGCAGGCCCAGAAGGAGGTGAGCTTCCACTGCAGTCCCTGAGACTTTCTGGGACTCTGGGCAAAAAAGAAAGAAAGAAAGAAAAAGGTTGTGAGCAGGGGTTGGGAAATAATGCAGCCAACTTACTAGCTACAGGGTCTGAGACAGATCCATTCATCACTCTGAGCTTTGGTTTCCTATCAATGATCAAATGAGATCACCTGATGCACATATGTACTCACTGAGCACCTACTATGTGCACGATACGGCACTGGGATCTAGAGGTCTCACCACGGTCCCCCTCCGTGGGATTCACAGTCTAAAGGAGACACATGTCCAGGTGAGGACGCACTGAGGAGGTTGTGGGAACCCAGAGGAAGCCCCATCTCCACCAAGGGTGGTCAGGGAGGGCTTCCTGAAGGAAGTAATGTCTGGGGATGGGCAAGCGGCAAGTCAGCTTATCCAGCAGAGCGGGGGTTTGGGTGAGGAGGGAGAAGCCGGCAAAGGGAAGGTCGCATACAAAGATTGGAAGACAAGGACAAAACACAGGAGGACGTGTGTCTGGAAGAGACTGTCAGAGGAAAGGGGTAAGATGAGACCAGAAGGAAGGACAGGGACGGAGGCATGCAGGGGCATTCAGGCTTCATCATGCATGGCAGGAGCACTAGGTGGATTTGGCAGGGGTGTAGGGACAAGCTCAGGGACTACAGATGACAGAAGTATGAACCCAAAGGTGCTGCGTAACTTGAACCCCCAAACACACACCGAAACCCACTCCTCACCTCACCCCAGGTGTTCCAGACTATGACGGCAGCCCAGAAACAGCGCTGGGAACAGTTGGAACAGAAGGAGCGGGAGCTAAAGGGGTCTTTTGTCCACTTTGACAAGTTCTTGCAGGTGGGTGGATATGGCTGTGGGAGGGGAGGCAGTTCATTGGGTCACAAAGTCACCATCCTGTCGGGGCCAGACCTTCATGTGAATTTTAAAAGTGGGCTTATTGGGGGCCCCTGAGTAGCTCAGTCGGTTAGTGTCTGCTCATGACCTGAGCCCAGGGTCCTGGGATCCAGCCCCACCTTGAGCCCCAGGGCTGGCTCTCTGCTCAGCAGGGAGTCTGCTTCTCTCTCTCTCTTCCTCTCTTTCCCCCTGCCCCTCTCCCAACTCATGCTCTCTTTGACTCTCTTACTCTCTCAAATTAATAAACATTTTTTTTAAGTGGACTTACTGGGGAGCCTGGGTGGCTCAGTGGGTTAAAGCCTCTGCCTTCGGCTCAGGGTATGATCCCAGGGCCCTGGGATCAAGCCCCACATGGCTCTCTCTGCTTGGCGGGGAGCCCGTTCTCCGCCCCCCCCCCCCCCCCCGCCTGCCTCTCTGCCTACTTGTGATTTCTGTCAAATAGATAATAAAATCTTTTTAAAAAAAATAAGGGGCGCCTGGGTGGCTCAGTGGATTGAGCCGCTGCCTTCGGCTCGGGTCGTGGTCTCGGGGTCCTGGGATCGAGTCCCGCGTCGGGCTCTCTGCTCGGCGGGGAGCCTGCTTCCCTCTCACTCTCTCTGCCTGCCTCTCTGCCTACTTGTGATCTCTCTCTGTCAAATAAATAAATAAAAAAAAAATAAGCATCTTTTAAAAATAAATAAATAAATAAAATGGGCTTACTAATACAAGAGGGAATAGTAGGAAATACGCACGCACTGCCTGAGGCATTTGAGTTTTTTAAAAAACACAGGGGTAAGCGAGGGACCAAAATCAGAGATCCTGGCTGAGTCTGCCCACCGGCCATCTGTGTGCTGCCTCCCGCGCGGCATGCTGGTGTTGGGGCGGGTAGAAGCGGTGAGCCCCGCGGGCTCCCCAGTCGTGAGGGCAGTCGCCTCCTTTCTGTCTGCCTCCCCAGGACACCGAGGCCCGGCGCAGCCGCGCGCTGCGGAGGGCAGCACAGGAGCGGCTGCAGGCGAGCCGCCAGGAGGCCGAGGCACAACGGCTTCGGGTCCAGCTGGACGAGCTGCAGCGGGAGCGCGCGCGGTTGCAGCGCCGGCTGGAGCGCCTGGAGCCCTGCGCGCGCCTGCTGGGCCAAGTGTTGGAGCAGCTGCCCGAGGTGAGCGCCCTGCAGGAGGTTTTGGGGCTCCGCGCCACGGCGCAGCGTCGCGTAGCCTCTGGGACGGCTTGCCGGGTGTGCATTACTGAAGTGCTGACTGTATGCCAGGAATCACCACTTATTGAGCACTGGCTGTATGCCTGGGGACAAAGTTTGTTCTTGAATTCTCCCCAACGCCCGGCAAAGTGAGTCCTGCTCTTGTCTACTGCATTTTATAAATGGGGAAACCGAGGGTCACAATGGTAACTTGCACTCAGGGACACACAGGCGAAGGGGGAGGGGTGTATCCGGGCTCTCAATGTCAGGCGCTGTGTGATGCCCTCCTTCGGCACATGGGCTAACCGAGGAGGAAGCGCCGGAGGGCCAGGTGGCGTGGGGACCCCATCTCGATCCCACCCCAGTTCCAGGACGTCCCCGAGTTGGTGGCGCGCTTTGACGGCCTGGCCGATATGCAGGCGGCGCTGAGGCTCACGGAGCGCCAGCGGCTGGCGGAGCTGGAGGAGGCCCGCGCGCGGCTGCAGAGGCTGCGGGACGCGGGGCAGGACGAGCTGCTGGGGCAGAGCCAGCGGCGAGCGCAGCTGCTGGAGCGCCTGGAGGCTGCGAGGGAGCGAACGCTGCGCTGGGTACGGCCCTGCGGGGAGGAGGCGCGTACCCGGGACCCCAGCAGCCCATCGCCGGAGACGAGTGCCAGGGTTCCTAAGATCAGAAGGACTGATGCTTACCCCGGACGGGCAGCGGCGCTAACGGGCAGGTGCAAGCATCAGAAAGCGCTTTAGGGCACCGGGGGCCTGGCCCAGCAGATCCTGACCCCCGTGCCTGCTTTCCTCCCCTGGAGGCGCGCATGCACCCCTGGAGGGAAGCGGACAGGCCCCAGCCCTCCTCAGCAGGCTCCAACCCTGATCTGGAAGGGGGCGGGGTGTCCTTCAGGAATCCAAGTGGATTCAGATCCAGAACACAGCAGCGGAGAAGACCCTTGTCCTGGGCCGCAGCAGGATGGCGGCGCTGAACCTGTTCCAGCTGGTGTGCCAGCACAAGGCGCGGCCCCCCGCCCTGGCCATCGAGGACACTGAGGGGCAGCTGGAGCAGGTGCGCTCCCTCTTCCGTCCCCTCCCACCCCCATACCCTCAGGAACCTCACCTACGCTGGGTTAAGCATGATTCTCTGTGAGCCAAGCTGCCAGCACTCCAGAGGTGGGGTCGGTGGCCTCCTGGGACCTCTGCCGAGGAGGCCTGGGTTGGGTCTTGGCTCCAGGGGGCATCTGCTCCGTGGCCACGAGGAAGTCATGCTCCTCTCTGGGTCTCAGTGCTCTCACCTGTGCCCAGGGGCTGGGGGTGCGTACTGACCACACACACACTCATGACAAGAGTCTGTCCTTTGTCCCAGGGTCAAACAGCACAAACACGTGACAACATTGATGAGAAACCAGGTGGAGACTCACCTTTCATTAACCCCCAACCCTCGTGCTCCCTGAATGGACGGGCCGCAGCTTCCCTAGGGAGGGAGAGGATGGGGCTGGGTCCTTGTCCTTCTTTCTGCAGAAGCGCTTCACAACTGTCACCGTGCACCAAGTCACTCAGGTTTGCAAGGCTGTGTGTGTAAACCACGTGTGACATGGTTTACAACGGCAAGGGGTGGTTGACTTCAGATGCCTCCGCGGCTTCTAATGGGGCCCCAAAGCATGGTCCCTTTCAGTGGAAGAAATCTGAAAGGCACAGCTGCCCCTGCCGCTCCTGTCCTGCACCCCACACCCCGGATCCTAGCCAGACACGGAGAACTCGGGCCCCGGGAGCCTACCTTTGGGCCACAGGCCAAGTGGGACGGGTCTGTGGACACCACTGTTCTCTCAACCGTGGCCCGGCACCCTGAGCTACATGAGACCACTCCAGGAGGGACAGAGGCTCAGGAGGACGGAGCGGGCAAAAGCCTGTCCCTTTTCAACTGACCCTGATCCTACCAAGGAGAAAGGCTCAGTGTGGGGCGAGTGAGTGTGCCTTTAACCCCTGCAGGGCTCCCTGGGCTGGGGCCTCACGCGCCCTCCAGGCAACAGCGGAGGGCAAGAGTCAGCTGGGTTTCTTGTGCCTTGTTTTCTCCCACTGCCCTTCCGCTTGTGACAAGGGGTAACTTGATTCTGTTTTTGTTAGATATGTTTTCCTTTTCAAGTGTGACAAAGGGGAAGGGAGAGCCCAAGGGTAAGTTGGCCTCCAGTTCCGGCTCTTGGCAGTGGACATTAAATTCATTATCAATAAATAAGTGAGTTAAAAGGAAATATGGAAGTGTTAACCCATGGAGATGAGAGCAGGTCAAACACCAATGAATATGACTGATCCGACTCAAAGGGGGAAAATGAATTAAGGGAAGAGAAAATACTCGTTTAATTATAATGCAGGTGATAACCAGGGAGGAAGACTCAGAGTGTCTGCTCACAGGCCATTTAGGAGGCTTGGATGGAGGCCCGAAGGACCCAGAAGAGTCTAGGGCAGGTTGGCTGGCCCCTGCGAACCAACACCATCACTTTTAATAGGGGTCTCCACCCCCAACTCGTGCTCTGCAGCATCCTGGGTTGGGGACATGGCGGAACTGGACACTCAGGGGCTGGGATGTGACTGGCTGTGTTGGGGACCCACAGGTGAAGTTGTTCATCCTGGACCTCTCCGCCATGCTGGCCAGTCTTCGTCAGGCCGAGCCCACACCTGCCTCCCAGCCCTGACCCAGGTAAGCAGGGGGACAGGGTGGCCCCCCACCCCGAAAGGAGGTGCACATTTCCTGCGGGGTGTGTGCTAAGAGGTCCTCACCTGAGAGATGGGAGGGGGCTGTGTCCACTCAGACTGCTGTGGGGAGTACAGGACAGGCATACAGCAAGTACTAAATAAATGTGGGCCATGTGGGGGGCACCAATCTGTCATCCACCACCTGGCATAGAACCAGATCCTCCTTCCCAGGGCAATCAGGGCATTAAACAAGCTGATGTGCGTCAGGGGTTTGGAATGAAGCCTGATGCAAATTCTGGTAAATTCTAGAAGAGTGTTTGGTAAGTAAAGTAAAATAGGACCAGCACGGGGGCCACACAGCAAGCACCCGCAAGTGGGGCGCCTGTCACAAGGCCTCCTCTGCTGTGGATCCGTGGCCCGAGAATCCAACTGCTGGAGGCTGTCCTTGACCTTCCCAGGACCCCACAGTGGGGCTGGAGAGCACAGGGCACGGAGGGTGGAGGCCAGGACAGGTTCTGACCTGTGGGTGTGGTGGGCGCCATGTGAGCCCCTGCACAGCCAGAGGAGGAGCCGCTGAGCCCTCTGCCCCACACCCCACCTCCCACCCCGAGCCACCACTCTCTTGACTGGGGCTTTCATAGCTGGGTCCGCCCCTTGTGGCTCCTTGGGTAATCTGCACTCCCAGTCCGCTCGAGATGCTAAATAAAGGTTTATTACATTAAAAATACATCACCGGGCCTCAGGCACTCAGGGCTTGGCCCCATGTGGCCACCAACTCTGAACTCGTGAACCACCCAGGACACATGGAAGCAGCAGCAGCTGAGTGGCCATAACTTGGGTTTTGGCCGCCCGGACCTGACTGGCAAACGCCCGAGCATCCTTGAGGACCCGGCATGAATGGCTCCACCTCGGACAGAGGCGGCCGTGGCCCCGGGTGGCCGGACAGCACCCCTCTTCTGCAGGGAGCTCCGCTAGCGGCCGGCCCAGGGCCAGGCACACGGTGGCACTCAGGAACATCTGCTGACGTCCACCCCTGCAGCACGCGAGGAGCCACGGGGCAGGGTCACCTGCCTTACATCCTCTTCCGCATCTTGCCCTTCTTGGCGTGGGTGCCCCGGCCGAAGGCGCCCCTCTGCAGCTCCTGGGCTCGGCGCCGGTTGCGGGCGGACAGCTGCTTCAGGCCCCCTCGCTGCAGGAAGCGCAACTTCTCCGCCCGGCGCCGCTGCTTCAGGATCTGCTGCTTGGTCTTGAGCTCTGAGCGCACGCGGCCTGCGGGGGCGCTCGGGCTGCGGGGCTGGGACGTACCTGTCAGGAATTCAGGGAGCTCAGCATTCCGGTCTACTCCTAGGGCCTCCTCTTCCCCGAAGCCTCCAGACCATGCCCCCCCCAATTCTGGGTTCACTGGTGTGGCCCCAGGGTCTGGCTCATTGTAGGTGCTCAATAAAGCTTCCATAGTCTGCTGCCGTGGTCAACAATGGAATCTCGAGCCCACACCGCCGGGGTCCACATCCCAGCCGTGAGCAAGTCACTTAAGTTCTCTGAGCCTCCGTTCCCCACTGTGAATTACGGGACTCATGGGTCCCAATAAGGAGTCGGTTGAGGAAGAGGTGTGTACAGTGCTGGGAACGAAAGCCAGCCCACAGTGAGGGCCTCCCAAGTGCACTATCATGATTACAGACCACTCGATGGAGGTTTACTGAGCATGAGCCCTATGCTGGGCACTGGGGACCCAGCACTGACTGAGACAGACTACAATCCCGACTTCCACGGATGGCATGCTCTCGGCTGTTAGCTTAACTTCCTTGGGCAGGAGAGAGGGCAGAGAAGGCCAGAGAGGGGATGGGCTGGGCCCCAGGTCACATAGCGGCAGTAGCAGACGTCACGGCCCCACCTCAGCCCGCTCTCCCAGGGATCCAGAAGGCACCTCCCCCCACTTCTGCCTCCCTGGCTCCCCACTAAACCCTAGGCTCCCCTACTCTACCATGTTCCCTCTTCCTGCCTGGCTCCTCCCCACCCCTAAGAGTGACCTTTTCAGGGCTTCCACACAGATGATCATTACGGCGGCCCCAGATGTCTCCATGGGGGCCAGGGTGCCTGACAGGGACCCATCACCCCCAAGGAGGACAGAGCACAGAGGGAGAACAGCTGTTCCTTCCTGAAGCCCACAGGCAGACCCAGAGCAGTGGCTAACACCGGGGAGCTGAGCCATGAGGGGTGAGGGGTAAGAGACCCAGGGGAGGCAGGGGCAGGTCCACAGAGGCATAGAGAGATGGAGACAGACAGAGATACCAAGAGGGAAAAGAGAGCACAGAGAGACAGGGAAGGAGAGACCAAAGACAGAGATACATGTGTAGAGAGAGGGAGAGATACAATGAGGGAGACAGATGAAGACAGAAAGGGGAGAGAAAGACCAAGACAGAGGAAGAAAGGAAACAAAAAATGAAATGACAAAGACAGATGGAGACAGGAAGTCTGAGAGATGGGAAGAAAAGGAAACAAAAATGAGGAGAAAGCGGTTGAGAGAGGAGCAGGGACAGGGAAGCACAGTCAAAGAGAAAGAGAGGAACGGGGACCCAGCGAGAGAGAGTGACAGAGAGGAAGCTTCTGAGAAAACCCAAGACAGAGACAGACAGAGGAAGAAATGTAAGAGACCTAACCAGAGAGGAGAGACGCTGAGGGGAGCGGACAGAGCCCGTTCACATCCCACTGCAGCCTGACAGAGAAAACCAAGGCCGGGATAATCCAGTGGACACTTGCTGACCTGCTCTGAGGACCATCCTACCTTGGCCTCTTCCTCGCTTCCCACCTCTTCGCTCTGGGCCTCGCTGCTCGGATGTTCCTTCATCTTCTGAGTCCCGATCATCGATTTTCTGTTTCTGTTTCCACTTCTGGTAGCTGGGGAGCCGAGTTAAGGGGGCTGCGTGCAGGACCATGATGCCCTAGATACCCGTGGGCGGGGAGTAGGTCCCGCACCCCCTCCAGCAGATACAGCTACCACCTCTGGGGACAGGGCAACAGGAGCTGCTCAGCCCCGCCCCCACATCCAGAGTACCCAGTGAGAGAGGCTGCCCTGTCCCCTCCCCTCAACCTGCCCCCGCCTCTAGGGGCTGTTCGCCCCGCCCCCGGCCCCGCCCCTCCGGATACAGGTCCCGTTTATAGGAGCTGCTGATGTAGCGGCCGCTCTCCGTCTTGATCTTTTTCTTGTCCTCCTGTCCTGACTGTCCCACAAAGCGCTTCTTCTTCCGGTCCCTGCAGGAGATGGAGTTGGGAGGGCTGATGTGGAAGGAGGTGGCCTGGGGCAGCCCACTTTCCTTCCGTGCCTGTTTCTTCCCCACCCTCACAAGGGAGGCAGCTGGCCCATGTCCAGCATACAACGAGTGCTCAATTAAGGCCCATTCCCTGCCCCTCCTCACCTCTTCCTAGCAGTCCGGGTCTCAAAAGATGGTGTGGGGGGTCACTGGGAATTGAGGGCCCTGGATCAGGGTTAGGGGCCCAGTGAGGGTACCAAGCCTACTTGGCTACCTCCTGGCTTGGTGACCCTGGGTTGAGTCACGCCATTTCCCTCGAACCAGAGTCCAAATGGGAGAGATGGGTCATGAGCTCTGTCGAGAAAGACGAGCCAGCAGGAAGGACAGATGGATCCAGATCCCTGTTGTGTACGATCAAATCATGGGGACAGGCTGTGGTGGGGGGCGGTGAGGGGGTCAGTGTCCTTGCTGTGCACGATCACGTGGGACAACACGGAAGGGCTCACAGTCTACACTGCACACAATCGAATGTGGGGGGGTGATATTTCCTGCTCGAGGGGAGCAAATGGGAGTCAGGACAGACAGGGCCCACCTGCCTGCTGTGTGGGACCACAGGGGGTGTGTGCCCGCTAACTCACTTGCTGACTCACCACTTCAGCTGCTGCCGGCCTCTGGTCAGGTTCTGGGCTTCGTCCCCCATCAGGTCCAGGACAGCGCCAGCCACCTGCTGCTCGAATGCGCCCCCGTCCCCACAGATGCTCAGGCTGCAGGCAAAGGGTGGGGACATGTCACAGGGTCAGTGGGGGGGCCCATCAGGCCCCATCTGCCTGACCCCAGGACCAGCTGGCCACTCACCCCCGCTCACTATCGAAGTCCTTGGGCCGGTAGGGGATGTAGAACTCCTGGTCCCGATGCCGGGCCTCCTCCCTCCGCCTCTTGGCTCCCCGGTCAGGTCCCGGCTGTGGCCGCTTCCGGCCCATGACCTCCGTGAAGACATCCTGGCAGATGGACGCCCAGTGTCACACCTGCAGCCCCCCGGGGAAGCCACTGGCCTCGTCACCCGCCAGTCCGGCTAGAGTTAAGGGCCAGCGGCTTCCAGGACTTTAAAACTTTGATACTTCTGGGTGCCTGGGTAGCTCCGTCATTAGGCGTCTGCCTTCAGTTCGGGTCATGATCCCGGGTTCCTGGGATGGAGCCCCCCATCGGGCTCCCTGCTCAGTGGGAAGCCTGCTTCTCCCTTTCTCTCTCCCACTTCCCCTGGTTGTGTTCCCTCTCTTGCTGTGTCTCTCTCTGTGTCAAATAAATAAATAAAATCTTTAAAAGAAAATAAATAAAAATAAAAGTCTGGTACTTCTGTCTATGCCCTCTGTTTCCTCGTCTGCACTGTAGGATGACCTTGGCACCAGAAGAGCCGGCTGGGTGCAAGAGGAGGAAGCCAGGGGCCAACTGGGGCAAGACCCCTTTCCAGCTCCAGGCTGGTCCCTCAGGCTGTGTGACCAAGGCAAGGCCCTTCCCCTCTCTGGGCCTGGCCTTGCTCTGTACTCTGTACACTATGGACTAGTCCAAGAAGTTTTAACCTATACTTTTTGGCTACTGAGCCCTCAGTGCAAATCAAATATGAGAGGAACATCCTGGTAGACCTCAGAAACTGGGCCTGGGGGTAGAGGCTGGGCGGGGGGCACGGGGTGGTCACGGGTGGGGGGCAGTACCTCCACACTCTCTCCTGCTGCCTCTTCCTCCTCCTCCTCGGGCTTCTCTTCCTGGGGTGCCGGGCAGCTGGGGGCTGGGCCAGCTGTGTCCTCCTGCCTCCCCTGCCGCCTCTGCTGGAAGCTGGCGATGGCCTTGCGGTCCTTTTGCCGCTTGGCACGCATCACCTGGCTGCATGGGTCCCGGCTGGAGGCGTTGATCTCAAAGATGGTCTGCAGAGGGAACGCACCAGTCCTTCCCCCACTGACCTCCTTCCCAGCCCTGCCCTCAGCAGCCTGGTGGGCTCTCTGCGGCATTTCCCCCCAGGTCCTTCCAACTCTGTGAGGTTGGTACTCTGGTGACCTGCATTTCCCCATTAGAAAGGAGGCCCAGAGAGGGCAAGTCACCAACCCGAGGTCACACAGCTGGGACAAGTGAGAGTGGCATTTTGATCCTGGTTTACCTGGCACCCCTATGGGGTGCCCAGTGCGAGTGAAGAGGGCATGAAAGGTGACTAAAAGCCAGCTTGAGGCCACTGACAGGCCCAACACATGTCACTCCCTCTCTGGAAGTGGCAGCAAATGGCTACCACACAGGGTACCCGCTGCAGACTAGCAGGGGCAGTTCCAGAACAAGGGGCATGTCTAGAGATGCTGAGGGGGCAGAGCCGCAAGCTCAGAGGAAAGAGGCTCAGACCCCCAGTGGGGGTCCTGCTTGGGGTCAGGAGCTCAGCCACAGTCCTGGCTCCGCAGCAGCCTCCGGGACCCCGGCCCCCGCGGGCTCTCCCACCCCCTTACTCACGGCCCGTGAGCGGTAGTTCTTGATGCTGTCCACCAGCTTCAGCCGCTGCAGCTCCCTCTCCTCGAAGCGTGAGCCTGGCGGGGACGGGGAGGAGGCGTGAGGCTGGGGAGGCTCCGCGGGGCCCACCGCAGCCCATTGTCCCAAACCCCCGACGCAGGGACTCACTGAAGAGGGGGTGCAGGCCCAGCCCCGCGAGGTCCAGCTCCTTCGCCCTCTTGATGGACTCGGGCGAGGCCGCGGGCCGGGAGCGCACATACTGCTGCTGGGCGTTGTCGGCCACCCGGCCCAGGCCCCGCAGCTCCAGCGACGTTGCCAGGGTGCCCTGCAGGCCGCTCTCCTCGTCGTCCACCACGCTCTGCGGCACCCGGCCCAGCACGCTGTCCACGCTGCCCGCGCCTGCCAGTCACACACGGAGCCCGTCGGAGGCCTTGTGGCCTGGCCCCCTGCCTGCAGCCGTCCCTCCCCGCCCTGGCCCCGAATCACAGCATCGTCCCCAGGGACGGAGCCGTGTCTCTGGCTGGCCACCTGACAGAGCTCAACCACACGCCCACAGTGACAGCCTGAGGGCTGCTGCCTGTTTTCGGGAAGAAACTCTCTAGCTGTGTTCTGTCTTTGTCAGACTCTGAGAAGCTGCCGTGGGTCGTACGACCTGCAGAGCCCAAGCCATTCACCCACTGACTCTCCCATGAGACCGCCGGACAACCCCACGCTACAGAAGAGGACACGAGGCTCAGCAGAGGGTCAGTCCTGCCCAGCAGCGCCACAGGGTGGTGTCCAGACTCAGCCACCGCACTGGCTCGAGAGCTGGGCCACCCACCCTGGCTAGCTCTGGGGCAGGTGCAGGATGGCCACCCCCCACAGATGACTACCCCGTGCCCGGCTTTTGCTGGGACATTGCCCCTCGCACCCCTCACTGCTTGGTGTCGACCCAGGAGGTCTGCCAAGGGCTCCAGAATCTGCATTTGGACAATGGGCTGAGCTGCAGGCGCTCTGGAACCCGGACGTGGCACACGGGGTGCTCAGGGAAGACACCGGGTGCCCCGCGCACGGGCTCCATTTACATCTGGCTTCCTAAATCTGGGCTCCCAACTCCCTGCTGAGTAACAACGTGGGACTAGTGGCCTGGCCTCACCTGTAAAGCAACCCTCCTGTGTTCTCAGAGAGACACAGGAGACAAGGTGCACTAAGGGCCCGACACACAGTAGAACCGCAGGAGGAGGCTACCACGATCGCCGTCGCCCGCCCCACGCAGCCCCACCCCAGAGAGTATGGGAAAGTTCTGGGAACCTCAGTCTCCCTCTGCCTGCCTGGGCTGTCCCAGAAACATAGTCAAGGGCAGGGTCTCAAACAGATGCCCACAGGGGCCCGGCAGACAAGAGGAGCAAGGGAGGTGGGTGTGCAGCGAGCCCGGGGGCCCTTCTGTCCGGGGCGCACGACCCAGATGGCCCGTACAGCAACCTCAGGGAAAGGTAGACTCGGCAGTCAGACCCAGCCGCTTTCCAAGAGACATCAGAAATCCAGATTTTCATGTGAAATTCTGAGTTTAAAATATAGGGCTCTCGTCCTGGGGTCCAATCCAGGCCCGCCTCCTCCCAGAGCCAGGACAGCCTCTCCCCGCCTGCACCATGGGCTCCGCAGCGGACCTCCAGGGACCTCCTGCCCCAATCCCCTGGCCTCCACTCACCTGAGGACCCCTCATGGGGGCGGGCAGGAGTAAGGGTGCGGCCAAGAAACAGGTGCAGGTCCAGCAGATAGGGGACCTCGTCTGGGGCCACCAAGGAGTAGGCCGTGCCGCTTCGGCCAGCCCGGGCCACGCGGCCTGTGGGGGAAAAACGGTCAAGCTGAAGCAAAGACAAAGGGCCCTACAGCCCAGCATAAGTCCTGCTGGCCCGACTCCAAGAGCATGGGCCAGGCCAAGGCCACACCTCACTGAGCTGCTGTCCTTGATTGTGAGAAGGGGCAGCAATGGTCACCAGGGTTCCCTGCACATGCGTGTGAGCCCACAAAGTGCTCTGGGAAGTCGGCAGAAATAAAGATGAGGCCACCTGTGCTCATTATCTATATCAAAAGTCTTTGGCATCCCTGTTTTGGGAGATTTTCCCCGCGGAAGTAACCAAGGATCCAAAGATGCACGTTCAAGAATGTCTACGGCAGCTCTGCCCACAACAAGCCCAAGTCGGAAACCACTTCAAGACTTGACAGAGGGGCGCCTGGGTGGCTCAGTTGTTAAGCATCTGCCTTTGGCTCAGGTTGTGATCCTGGGGTCCTGGGATCAAGCCCCACATTGGGCTTCCTGCTTGTGGAAAGCCTGCTTCTCCGTCTCCTACTCCCCCTGCTTGTGTTCCCTCTCTCGCTGTGTCTCTATCAAATAAATAAATATAATCTTAAAAAAAAAAGACTTGACAGAGGCCGGGCTAAACGGCTTAGCTGATGATCACATGGTGCGAATGACACAGATGAGAAAACAGGCCGGCAAACTGTGGCCAGTGACCAGAGTTGGCCTCCGACTCATTTGTGTCAATAAAGTTTTATAGGCACTCAGTCATGCTCCTTCATTTACATATTTTCTAAGACTGCTTTTAAGCTACAAGGGCAGAGATCAGGGAGATCATATGCCTTTGAAGCTTAAAGCATTTACTATCTGGCCCTTTACAAACAGATTTGCCAACCCGTCAAAGAGTGATGCTTCATGGTGAATAGAAAACATGCACGACACACACTGACGCAAGAAAAAAAATGACAGGAAAGAATGTCCAGCGTGATTCTAATTCTGTGTTAAGTGAATCCAAGTGTAACGTTACCTTTGGCTTGTTTCTGCATCTCGCAAAAACGAAGTGTCACCACGCTTGCAAAACTCATTTGGGGTGGTCTGACTTGCACTGCAGGTCACAGAGCACACGAGACCCTCCCTTTGCGGGGGTTCTGTACCCCTCAAGGAACCTGTAAGCCAGCTCTTCCCAGAGCCATGGACACAGGGAGCAGCAACCAACAGGGAGCCAAGGCCTCCAGACCTGCGGTCCGGCGCCCAGACGGAGGCCTCCCACACGCCCCGACTGAAGGTGGAAGCGATTCCCCCGGGGCCCAGCATGGGGAGCCCGAATTTACTTATTCAACGATGTTCAATCATACGGAACCTCCCTGCCAGATTCTTTTCTCACGGACGGAAGTGCATTTAACTTATTTGTGTTTACAAATGAAGCACGCACAGCTCTGAGTTAAAAGAAAGCAGAGAATAGAATGGTGGTTCCCTGGGGCTGGGGAAGGGGGAGGACAGGGTATTAGTGTTAATGAGAACAGAGTTTCAGTTTGGAAAGACGAGAAGGTTCTGGAGGCGGTTAACGGTTGCACAACCGTATGAATGTACTTAATGTCTCTGAACATACACCTAAGAATGATTAAAATGGTAACTGTGTTACGTATACTTTACCACGATATTTCAAAAGGCAGCAGTGACAAGAGACACACTAGAATGACAGCCGTGCCAGCAGGGAGACAAGGAGGGACAATGGTGAAGGGGGGGGGGTTCCAACCCCAGCTGCCCCACGTTGCTATCTGCATGACCCCTGGCCAGTTATGAACCTCTCTGGCCTCAGCTTCTTCGTCTGTAAAATGGGGCTGATGTTGCTGGCACCCGCTACCTAGGATGGTTGTGAAGATGGAAAGAGCAGGTAAAATGCTCACACCCAGGCCCAACAGGTGCGCTGGGCGGGCACCAATCGCTGTGGCATCACCAGTGACAGGCACATGGCTTACTGCCTTCTATGTGCTTTGCTTCATTTCCCACTTTTCCTACTATGTGGCTGCCTTACTTTTATCTGCGAAAAATTATAGAGTACTTGGCCTGGGAGGGCAGAGAGGAAGGTGGGCCCCACGTGCTGACTCGAGAAAGTCAGGAGCTCCCTGCCGTCTGCCTGGGTGAACAGGAGGCAGAGTTCAGCCTTGCAAAGGTTTAAAGGAGAGGAACTAAAACGACAGAGTTTCTGGGAGAGGACTGTGAGGAGGAGGGGGCTGAGCAGCATGCCATCGGGCCCCAGGACAAGGAGAGAGAGCCTAGAACAGGGCCTCCAGAGCTGCTCTGAGCTGTGGGAATGCCTGGGTCACATCCCCGAGCCGCGAACTTACGGGGCCCTTCCCCAGGCCTCCATGTCTCTCCCCGGAGTGCTGGGCCCTGCACGCTCAGCTCCCACCCTGGGCCAGGCCCGGCCCTGGGCTCCTCACCCACGCGGTGCAGGAAGAGCTTGCCCTTGGCAGGGAAGCTGTAGTTGATGACGTTGTCCAGCAGCGGGATGTCCAGGCCACGGGCCGCCAGGTCCGTCACGATGAGGGTGGAGCACTTGCCGTGGGTGAACTTGGCCAGGTTGATCTTACGGGCCGTCGGGTCCAGGGCGCTATAGATGTGGGCGCAGCTCACCCCCTGCGTTGTCAGCAGCTGCTCAGAGTGACGACAAGAGGGAGGGAAACGGGTGAGAGGGCTTGCAGGATGCGGGCGAGGGAGCCAAGCCCCTGCGGGGTGCGACGATGAGGTGGGAAGACTATGGGTTCCGGGGGGCAGGAACCTCTGGTCGGAATCCCAGCTCTGCGGGGCAGCTGCGGACACAGGCAGAGGTCTCCCAGAGGGAAGTGCCAGCCCAGGACACCAACCTCATCCCGCCTCCACCACTAACAAGCTGTGTGACCTTGAGCAAGTTCCCTAACCTCTCCGGGTCTTCGCTTTCCTCATCTGTAGAATGGGGGAGACACATAGTTCCTTCTTTGTGGCTTTGTGACAGGGATTAAATGAGTTAACACCCATACAGGGGCCGAGCACAGGGCCTGGGACATAAGAAGTACCGTGACAGTGTCAACTGCTCATTAAAAACTACTACTTTGGTTTTATTCATCAGTGATACCAGCAGCTGCACAAAGAAAGCACCGTTAAATGCACAACAACCACGTGAAACCCAGTGAACTGTGTCCTCAGATAACAGAACCCAGGGGTGGCCGCCCCGGGGGAGTGGCAACGACTGGCAAGGGGCCCAGGCAGCCTCCGGGGCACCCGGAGTGCCCCATGCCGAGGGTCCCAGGTGCACAGGTATGGAAAAACTCCACCACGCTGCTCTTGGAAGCTCAGGACACTTTACCCAGCTTTCAGTTCGCAGGGGACGCTTCCGTTTCAGAACGTCAACTATACAGGACACTGAAAATCTACAGAAAATGGCAGGATTGGGGCGGGGAAGAGTCTTCAAAGTGACTCGGATGTAGGAGAGTGTCAGAGGAATCAAGACTAGGCATGAGTCAATCACTGAGTACTTGGGAGCTCGTGATGCTATTTGCTGACATTAATATGTGTTTGGAATTCTTTTTTTTTTTTATTTAGGGATTTTATTATTGATTTGAGAGAGAGAGAAACACAGAGAATGCATACAAGAGAGAGCCAGACAGAGAGCAGGGGGACGGTCAGAGGGAGAGGGAGAAGCAGGCTCCTCGCTGAGCAGGGAGCCCACTGTGAGGCTCGAACCCAGGACCCTGGCATCATGACCTGAGCGGAAGGCAGAAGCATAGCTGACTGAGCCACCCAGGCGCCCCTGGAATTCTTTAAGATAAAAAGTTAAAGAATAAAAGAGGACCTGGCCAGGCTGGTGTCCTGCTCTGGTACTGCCCTCTGGTGGCCTCACACGGAACTGCAGCTCCAAGCTGGCCATGGAGGAGGTGGTGGTCCCCAGGAGGGTGGCCCACTGCCGGCTTCCCCAACCCCCTACCTCACTGAGGTACTCGGCGTGGTGCTTCGTGGCCACAAACACCACCGTCTGGTCCTGGGGCCGCACCACGGTGCGCAGCAGGTGGAGCAGCACTGCAGCCTTGATGTCCTCACGCACAAGGAAGAAGGAGGTCTGTGGGGAGAGGGGCCGAGGTGGGCTCACAGGGTCTCGGCTGCAGGCTTTGGAGGGGGCCCAGGTGGAGCCTCACCTTAAGCTGCTCGTTGAGTTTGGTGTCCACATCGAGCCGGATGAGCACGGGCTCTGTGAGGCCTGTGGGTGGCACAGGGAAGGTGTTGGGGGTGGAGGGTGGGTAGTGACGGGAGGCCGAGCCCCCAGGCCCCTGAGCAGTGGCGGCCCCAGCCGCACCCCGGCTCACTCACCCGCCCGGGCGAACTCCACCAGCAGTTTGGGCAGCGTGGCAGAGAACAGAACGGTCTGGTGGCCCCCAGGGAGGCGGCCGATGATTTCCTGCAGCTGCTCGGCAAAGCCCATCTCAAAGAGCCTGGGGGACAGAGCGCAGGGGTTGGGAGAGGGGCTCCCATTCCAGCGAGTTCCAAACCTGTTGCCCTTGCCCCCCGCACTCCCTCTGCCATGTGCACGGGTGTGTGCCCCACGTGACTCTTCACCTCACTTTCTAGCTCACGTTTTCTCTGTGTGACCACCTGATCCCTGGCAGTGATGACCTAAGAACCTCGTCTGTTCTCAGTTACACGGCTCCGAGTCACGCTGAGGCCAATGCTAGTAGCCCTCCGTCTGCACCAGGCATGGTTTGAATGCTTCCCAAGCACGGACTCTCCCAGCACCTGCCAGTGTGGGCGGGGGGATCCCCTGTCCAGAGCCCACCGAGGGGCACCAACCCTCAGATCTGCCCAAGTTCACAGAGCTGGGTTATGATCCAGCCTGCTCCCAGCTTTGTGCTACTTTGTATTTCTATGAAATCATGTGTTTGTTGTTCTACTGTTTCCTCCCATAGGCCTAAAAGGAAATACAACATACAAACACAAAATAAGAACTTTGGGTGCAGGCAGCCATCAGTCCTGGTGCTGCTTCGGGTCTGTAGCCCACGCTGGGGGGAAATACTGCTTTGAGCGTGGCCACACTGGTCTCTTCCAGCCAAGCTCTTCCTCCGGGCTTCGGGGTAAACCCTGGCGCATGTGTGTGGGACAGTGCATGTGGCCTTACCTGTCGGCCTCATCGAACACCACGTACTCTATGCTCTGCAGCTTCAAGTTCATCTCCACAGCCACGTGTACCAAGCGCCCCGGGGTAGCAATGATTCTGGAAGGGGGTGTGCAGGCCAGGTCAGCCGGAACCCCCAGCAGACCCCTCCTCGCGCTCCCCAGCAGCTGGCTGTCAGGGAAGAGACCCTAGACCGCCGTCCTCAACCCAAACTCACATGTCGGGATTTTCGTGCAGGGCAGCAAACTGGTCTTCCATCCTGGGGCGGGGGGTGGGGAGAGGAGGTGTCAACTTGACACAACAGCCGCTTTAAACCCTCTCCCTGTCCCTGTCCAGGTGGCCACGGGAGACCCATAACCCACCCCTAGGCTCGGAGGTAGGATAAGGCTATTCCTAGAGGTTCTGAGCAAAGGCGCTGACAAGACAAGTTAAAACACACAGAAGGACTGACACCATGAAGAGTTTCCCGAGATGGGCTCTGCCCAGTTACTCCCTGAACCCCCTCTCTGGACCACCACAAGCCTGCTTCTGCCTCCAGCGCCACGAACCAGCTAGCCCTGGAACCGCCAGCTCCAATATTCCAGGTGGCCTGGACCCCTGTCCTTGTTCTTACCCCCCCGGGTTCGCAGCCCTAACGCTGGCCCTTCTCTGGAACACTCGGGACACCCGAAGGAGCCAGAATTTTGAGTCTGGCCTCATCTAGGGAGGTATCTCAGATCATCGCGAGCTCCCCAGATAACTAAATACAATGCAGGCCAAGGAACACTTAAAAACCAAACATTCTTCTCAGAATCCAAAGCGACTGGTCACAGTGACATTCCAAGAAAAGGACAAGGAAGGGGCCGCCCTGTGAGGGAAAAGCTGTGAGACGGGGCAGGAGGCTAGGTTCCGCGGCTCCGGCTCCGCTGTCTGCTCATGGCGTCTGCCGCCCCAAACACGGGACGAGCACATCAGGAAACCCTACAGTTCTCAAATCTGAGCGACTGCAAACACTCCCTGATTTCTGTGCAACAGCTCACTATTTGGCATACGTGTGAAAGTTGGTACAACTGAACTGCCCAAGGGCAGACCCTGTGCACCGCGGGCTCCCCCGGGAACATGAGCCCCCACCGGGAGTTGCGTGAGAAATTCTTGTGCTATTTTACTGCACGTTTCCCCTTCTTTTTGGGACACACAGAGAAGCCACCATTGTTCCTAAGCCACCCAGGCTCAGGGGATCGGGCACCCTGGAGACCCGGGCTACGTTTGCAGGGTGGGGCCCACTGCATGGGGCAAGGGGGCTCTTACTTGTCCCCGCCCAGGATCAGGGCAGTCCTGAGGCCTGTGAACTTGCCGAGCTGTGGGGAGAGACAGAGAGAGAGATATGACACAACCTGTACCGGCCTTCCAAACCGGCCCCAGCTCAGCCCAGTGGCCCGGGCCCCAGCACACCTCTTTGGTGAACTTCATGGTCTGCAGGGCCAGCTCGCGGGTGGGCGAGAGGACGAGGGCGCGGGCCCCAGTCTGGGCGCTGCGGGTCTTGAGCCGCTCGAACATGGGGATGAGGAAGCAGGCCGTCTTGCCACTGCCAGTCCGGGCCATGGCGACCACGTCCTTGCCATCCAGGATCACGGGGATGGTCTGGAGGGAAGCAGGTGGGGGGGAGGGGGCAGGGTCAGCTCTGGACCCCTGCACCGCATGATCCAGAGTACTGAGCCCCCAGGGAGTGGGCAAACTCGGGTCTGCTGCCCAGTCCTGAGCCCATTCCTGCCAAGGCTTCTGTGTACACTTCCAGGGACGAGCAGCTCACTACTCCCAACTCTTTCCACTGCTGGAATACACCCTTCTTTAGGTAAAGCCAGACTCTACCTCCCTGTCTTATCCTCTTCGGGACCCCAGAGAATCACGTCCACCTCTTGGCTAAATGTCTGAGAGCAATGCTTATGACCCAGGAGGGATGTTGGGGCACCTGTGAGCTGCCTTGCCATGGGCTCAGCGGCAGGCAGCCTTGTGGAGACGCAAAGGGCAAAGATGCCAACTTTCTCTGCCTGGGAAATGGATTGGCTATGTGGGGCTTCAGCCAGAGTCAGAAGGGACATAGATGTGACAGCCAGACAGGGGGCAGGGGTCGAGAGGCTAGACAGGAGAGCCAAGTCATTCATCCACTCCTCCCAAACCCCATCAGCTGTCCTGTCTCATACCTTCCTCTGGATGGGTGTTGGCACCTTGTAGCCCTTCTTCATGATGCCCTTGAACACCGGGTAGCTCAAGCCTGAGAGAGAGACAGGGATGGTCAGGGGGAGGGTGGCCCCTGCAGCACATGACAGAAAACCAACCAGGGCAGATGACCACGTCATGAACATCAACAGCAAGAAGAAAAGAAAGGCAACAGAACAAAACTCAGGAGACACACCTACCCCCCCCATCGGATTTTGACTTGAACACGCACTCAGCACCTTGAACGCACACTCAGCACTATGAGACCACTGGGGTCTCAGCCCTGCTGAGAATCTGTGCCTGCTGCAGGCGTGGTAAGGTCACGTGGGACGTATTCAGGGATACCCAGAGGGCAGGTCTGCCATTCTTGTCAGAATCCTCCAGGATGCTGGGGACAAGCGGGGAGTTGTGGAGGAAACGGGACAGACGACACTGGCGATGGATACGGGGAGACGCACTGTTTTCTATTTTTTTACTATGTTTGAAATTTTTTTTTTTAAAGATTTTATTTATTTATTTGACAGAGAGAGATCACAAGTAGACAGAGAGGCAGGCAGAGAGAGAGGGAGGGAAGCAGGCTCAATGCTGAGCAGAGAGCCCGATGCGGGACTCAATCCCAGGACCCTGAGATCATGACCTGAGCCGAAGGCAGCGGCTTAACCCACTGAGCCACCCAGGTGCCCACGTTTGAAATTTTTTTATAGCTAAAAGGGAAGAGTGGGAAGTGGCCAGGGCCTGCGATGGGTGTGGGTGTGGGTGCTGACCAATGAGGCACGTGGCCCCGCCTGGGGGAGGAGGTGGCCTTTTGAGACTGTCCCTGACTCAGCCTTGTGACAATGAGAGGGCAATGGGAGGCCTAGGGACAGGAAGCACTGTGATTGTAGCTGGTTTTTGGTCAACGCTTCATCTTTATCATCCGGGAAGGCAAAAAGTAGCCACATGTGGACGTTTCTATTTGCTTTTTCTCTAATTGTGGACAAAAGTTTAGCAGTTTTAATACATTAATTCGCTGTCCAAATTCCTTTTGTGAGTCGACTGTTCATTTTCTTCACCCAATTTTCTATCAGGGTAGCTTTTTCTTATTGATTTGTAAAAACTCTTTGTATATTAGAGATGTTAATCCTGTATCCATCCCCAAGGATGCAAGTATGTCCTGGATAGAGCACGTACCTTAACTTCGTTTACAGCGTTTTTTTGACGAACATACATCTAACCAAAAAAAGTCACATCAGACAATGTTCAGATCATACTTAGAAAGGGCTTCTTCTTTTTAAATCATAAAAACATTAGGCTTGATATTTAAATCTTTGAGCCATTTGTAAAGAGGAAGAAAGAGGGTTCGGCGTTATTTCCTGCTGCTAGGTGTCCTGATACCACACGCTGCTCCCTCTTTCCTCCCTTTACCGTCCTACACTCAAACCCCGAACGGCCTCACCTGTTCTGGGGCCATCACTGCTCTGAGTCTGCGTTATGTGCTCTCTCACTGGGCCCGACCTCAGTCTACCCAATGCCTACCGCAGTGCTGGGCCAACATCAGTATCACAGACCAGAGCACAGAGGGCAGGGTGAGCCCCTGCTGCGACTCCCCCAAAGTCCTGGGACGCTGGCTCACCCACCCATGGACTGGAAGCCTCCGGACTTCTTCTTCTTCTTGTTCTGGGCGCGTACCATCTCCCGAGTGTCTGGCTCCACGTCTGAGGCACATTCTGAGGTGGGGAAGGTGGGCAGGGGTCTGCCAGGTCCCAGCTGGGAGGGAGGATCAAAGAGGCAACATCACACCAGGCACAAGCAGACCACTGGGGACAGGGAGAGGGGCTGTCTTGCTGTGGACACGCCTCCATTCAAGCTGAAGAGGCCTCTGCCAGATCATGTGACCTCTCTGCTAAAGGGGCTCCCCTATGACCAGGCCAGGGCAGGGCGGGGGCAGAGAGTGGGCCGTGCAGACTGACTGCCTAGGTTTCAATCCTGACTCTGTCTCTCTGTCACTTACCATATTGCAAGACCTTAGGGAAGACACTAAATCTCCCTGAGTCTGTTTCTGTACCTGGGAAACAGGGATGACAGACAGGAGCATGGGTCTCATAGGGTGTGTTAAGACTACATGGACAAGTGGAAGGCCTAAAACAGCACCCAGCACATAAAAGATGGTATCATCATCATCCTCATCCTGATCGGTCATCCAAAGCCCTCAAAATTTAAATTCTAGACTATACTCCTCCACGCTGCCCTGTCTCCCTCTCCCGAGCCCCCTTCTGACCCATCACCCCTCCCAGCTCTGCTCTCTCCTGTGCAGGCCTCCTTCCTGCCTAGACAGGACCTACCTATCCTAGCACAGCCATATCTAACCCGGATCCCTCCTCTGGGGAGCCTTCTCAGACCACAGAGCTTTTCCCCCTTCCTGTCAGAAATAACATTTACGGAGCACTAATTCATACTAAGGTTAAAACTTTTGTGACATTCACTCTAAGCCTGGTGACGCTCTGAGCATGTGTATAAATTAGCCCACTTTTAATCCTCACGGCAACCCTGTGATGTAAGCACTATTAGTCTGTCCATTTTACGGAGAAGGAAACTGAGGCACAGGGCAATGAAGTGACTGCCCACGCTCACACAGCCAGCAGGGATTTGAACCCTGACTACAGAGTCTATGTTCTTTCCTCTGTGACCCTCTGCGGGCCCCTACAACTGTCTGGGTCAGAGTTACAGCGTGTCTAGTATGGTCTGTGAGCTAAAAATGGATTTCATACATTTAAAAGATGGTGAAAACATCAAACAAAGAAGACAATGATCTTATATGGAGCCATAAAGCCTAAAATATTTACCACCTGGTCCTTAACAGGAAGAGTTTGCCAACTTCTGTTCTAGACATGTGAAAACAAAGTGCCTGGAACCCACTGGGGCCCCAGCAATATTTACTGAATAAGTACGAGTGAACACTGCAATTTAATCCTTTCATGAGTCTTTGAGGCACATATAATCCTCTGTCTTGTACACATGTGGAAACTTCTGCTTTCTGCAGATGTCGCACAAAGAGGTTAAGCAACCTCTCCAAAGTCCCACAGCCAGGACAAGGTTGGGCCACATTTGAACACAGGGCTGCACCAGGACAAAGCTCTTCGTCTGGACCATATCGGTGGGCTCTTCTTTGGCACCAACTACCTTGCCCTCCTGTGCTTTAGAAATTTCTCCACGTTTCTAGAGCACTTACTGTATGCCAAGCACTGGCTCCACTGGGGTGGGGAAACGTGATAAGATCCAGTCTGGTCCCTGACCTAGAGGAACGTAGATCCCTCTCTCCATCTAAACACCCACTCTTTCATCTATTTGCCCAAACCCCACTCTGTGCCAGGCACCGGATGGGCACAGGGTTGTGGGAAATAATGGGCTTGTAGCTCTTCTGCCCTCTCGGTGCTCACACCCAACCCTCCGCCTTTTGCATATAGTTGGCACTCGGTAGTGGAAACAGCACGGCCCCCCGGAACCAGGGGTTTGAATCCCGGCTCTTCCGCTCACAAGCTGTGTAGCCTTGGTCAAATTCCTTAACCTCTCTAGGCCTCGGGGTCCTCCTCTGGGAAACGGGCAGCACTTAGCTCCCGGAGCTGGTATGAGGATTAAATAAGGCTTGGAAAGTTCTTAGTGTGGAGCCTGGCACATACCAAGCGGTCAGCAAACGCGAGTTTAATTTATTACTAGTTACCCAGGGGCTTGGGGGCGTCACTGAATCAAGCCACGGGGCCCAGCCTCCGCTCAATTCAACCTCGCAAGAATCCCCCAAACTCTTGAAGTCAGTGCCGCGGCTCCCGCACTTTTCATTGGACCAAAGGGCGCTAGGACCCGCCCCATGGGCAGGAGGTAGCCAATGAGGGGCCGCGACCAAAAGCCGGCCAGGAAGGCCCGAAGGCCCGAGCCCCTGAACGCAGAGACTAGAGTCGGGAGCGGGGGCGTGACCCGCACGGAGACACGTGCTCAGGCTGGCGGTCCTGTCCCCGACCCCCGGCAGCCGACCTCTCCCCACCCTCAGCCGTGCTCACACCCCCCTGGGGAAACTGAGGCCGCGGGGTGGTGCGCGGAGCCGGGGCCCGGACTCCAAAGTGTGCCCTGGCCCCGCGCTCCTACCTTCTGGGTCCGGGCATCATCTTCCGCCTGGATCTCAAACTCGCCGTCCTCCGAGTCGCTGCTGCGGGCCTGGGAGGCCGCGCCTCGGCGCTTCCGCAGCCCCTTCTTTTTCCTCCACTGGGCCATGGCAGTGCGGGACCGAGGTCCGGCCGCCGGGAGCCTGCCGGCCGCCATGCGGGCCCTGGTGCAGGGAACAGGGGAGGGGGCGGGGCCTGCGGGGACGTACCAACGGTGCGGCCGGGCGGGGGGGAACGGCGTCTCTGCGGGCTCCCCCCCGACCCCGCCCTCTGCCTCACCTGTAGACCCAGGAGGACTGGCGCGCATGCCCGGAGACATCCCTGACTGGCCTGAGTGGGCCCTCTCCGAGGCTTCGGGGAAACGCCGGGGGCGTCCGGAAAGGGGTGACCTCCCCCCCGGTGCTGATGGTTCCGGCCGCGCCGCCCCGTCCCTCGCTGGTTGCCGTGGGCTGCGCGCGCGGAGCACACGTCTCTAGGACTTGGCCTGTGGCGTGACTCGGTCCCTGCGGTTCCCGGGGGCGGGGGCTGGGGCTGGGACTGGGGCGAGGGGTGGGGGACGGCTCGAGGTGCCTGGGCTCCAAGGCTCCCGGACTCCGGGGTTCGGGCTGCAGATAAACTGGATCTCGGAGACATCTGCCGAGGAGTCCAGACCTGGTGAGGAGGGGGCGCTGATGCAGCCGGCATCCTGGAGCGGAGACGCTCAGGTAGGAAGATAACTCAAGAATGTAGGGACCTCGGATATCAAGCGGGCATTGACTTGGGGAGCGGGGAATATGGGGCAGTTGGAGGAATGGGTGTGACCCGCCAGTAATAGAATGGTTAAGTGCATAAGCTCTGCGCTCCTCTGTCAGGTTCTGATTTCTCTTCTACTGGTTCAGCTTTATTAGGTGCGACTTACAGGTGTGACGTGGGCTTCTGAAGTCTCAGTTTTGTCATCTGTAGAATGGCCATAACCGAAGCTACTTCGAAGGACTGTGATGAGGATTAAATGAAACAATGCTTGTAAAGCTTTTTGCACAAGGTAGGCATGAGATAATGCTGGTTGTTCACTCCATAAACATATACAGGATGTAAGGACCTGCCCTGTCTCCCGGTCCTACCATGCCAAGTTTTCTCACTGGTGCCAAAATAGGTACAGGCCCCATCTCTTCATCCCCCTAGCGTTCAACATTGAGCACCGTATGCCAGGAGTGCATATGTATTCATTAAATATTTGCCAGGAGCACCTCCTCTTCCTCTTGTTCTGACAGCCAAAAGACACATGAATCCATTTCTGAAGTGTCCCCTGGGACTGGCAGCTCCCCTTTTGTCTTTGGGTTGGGAACTTAAGAGACAGCCTAATCTTCCTCTGCTGGGACAGACAAGAACGGGTGCCACCCTGACCCCCTTTCACAGGGAGCCCTGGAGGTAGGACCTGGCAGGCAAAGCATGCCTGCTATCACGCAGAACCATGGGCAGCATGAAGACCCCTGTGGAGCTGGCCGTCAGTGGGATGCAGACCCTCCATCTTCAGCACCGTTGCCGGGGCAGCCACCGGGTCAAGGCCAGGGCATCATATGTGGATGAGTCTTTGTTTGGCAGCCCTGCGTCTACCCGGCCCACACCACCAGACTTTGACCCACCCTGGGTGGAGAAGACCAACAGAACCAGTGGAGTGGGCACAGGGACATCACGGGCCTCGGGGACCAATGGGAGCTGTGAGACCTCCTCCAGGGGCAGCACCCCAACCCTCACACCAAGGAAGAAGAACAAATACAGGTAACAGGATAGGGAGATGCACTCCTGTACTCATGAAGCCACCTGGGTTCCTATTAGAGCCTTGCTGTTAATATGGTGTGTGGCTTTGGGCAAGGTTCCTTGACCTCTCTGAGCTGCACTTTCCTGATGTGGAAAATGGGACCTAGTGGGATTATTGAGAATAAATGAAGTGAGGTGTGTGGAGGGCTTGGCATAGTACCCTGACAGGAAGCTCTCAGTAAGTGATAGTAACAATGGTTGAACATCTATTTCTAAATGCCATAGACCAAGCCAGTGAGGCCCAAGGTGGTGGTGGTTGGGCGGGGGTGGGGTGGGGGGGGTGGTGGTGTCAGGTGATCACAGAGCAAGATCACAGAGCAATTTGCATAAGAAAATTAATGTGGTTGATCCATGAAATGACATAGATGTGGTGGGTCCTAGTCTCAGCAAGTCGTTTCGGAAATGATTTTTGCCGCCTTTTCGTGAACAAGCTAGAAAAACAAGAGTTGATGCTGATAGTTATTATTGTAAGTTAATGAATTAAGTTATTTGGATTATTTCAGGTTGATATCAGCCTGGAGGGATGTGCCTAGTGGTGGGCCACAGGGCTCTTTCTTGTTTATTGTTATCAGTGGTTTGGACAAAACACTGAAGATTAGAATATTAGTCATTTATAGCCGCTGTAATAAAATACCATGGACTGGGAAGCTTAAACAACAGGAATTTGTTTTCTCACAGTTCTGGAATCTAGAAGTCCAAGTTCAAGGTACTAGAAGGCTGAAGTCTGTCCTTGGGTCACAGAGAGTCATTTCCTTGTCCTGTTCTTATATGACCTTTTCTCTGTGAGCATGTACATTCCTGGTGTCTCCTGGTGTCTCCCGCCTTCTTACAAGGACACCAGCCCTGTTGCTTTACAACATACCTATAGGACCGCGTTTAAGCCTAATTACATCTTTTAAATTCAGTGTGAATTTTGGGAAGACATAGTTCAGTCCGCAACAACGAGCCAATCCTATTTAGGGTCCATTCCAAGCCAGGAGGGACATGGATTGGTGGAACGAAGTACAATGGGAAGGGTCCCTATTTAAGGAGATAAAATTCAGTGAGAGAAAAAGGAAGACTCTGTTATTATTATGCCAGCTTGAGTGTCATGCATTTGATGTAGGGGCTGTAAAGTAGGGTCAGGTTGACGTTAACAACACCGCCACCTACAGCGTAGCTGAAAACGCTGATATCAGTGTGGGCCACATTAACAGAGGTATGGTGTCCACGGTGAGGGAGGTCAACTCCATGCTCTCCTGGAGGATGGGATTTTGTGCAGGATGCTGACAGGTAGAGAGTGTCAAGTGAGAAGGTGCATAAGAGAGAGAGAGATGCTATTGAATAAAACCTTTGGTGCCAGACAGACATAGGCAACAAGCGGCTATGGTTTTAGCAATTAAATCAAGGGGTAAAAAGTTGACTTTTCAAAGACTTGGTGTTTGAACACAGAAGCACTTTCAGTCCTGGCCAAAAAGACTTGGAGCTGATACCTCATTGGTGTGCCATGAATATTTGTGAGATTAATAGAAAAAAATAGTTGCTGAGTCAATCTAATTAAATGTGAGATGCTTAGAAGTCCCTTATATCTGACAGGCTGATCCCAGAGCTTGGGCCCTTGAGCCAGGCTGGATTTGAATCTTGTCTCCACCCTCCTTGCTGATGGAAGTGGGGGGCTTCCCCTCCCTACACCTTTTTCTGTTTGTAAGATGGGATTATCCTATCTCCCTCCTGTGGACGTTTGTGAGAGATAATGAGATGATGCACGTGACAGGCTGAGTTCTGGGTCTGCACTTGAAGAGCCCTCAATAAATACTCAAAAATTTCCGAAAAGCTTCTCTAATGATGAGGCAAGGTCAACATTGTAACACAAGTTCAAAGTGGGCGCCCTCTCAATGCCAAGCACCACCCTGTGTCATTTCAAATACAGTGACCCACAGGGCTGCAGAGAGCTTGTTGACAAGGCCACTAGGGAGAAGAAGAATTGGAGGTTAAAAAAAAAAAAGTTAAGACTTTAAAGATTGGTGTTATATTAACTGGGACTCTGAGATACAAGTGACAGAAAACTTGTCCAAAATGGCTTCAGCAGAAAAAGGATGTTTAAGGCTTTTTTGTCAAGGGCTCAAATTGTTGTTGGAGGCCGGCTTATCAGGGCCAGTTGGCAGACAAACATCTTTCTTAGTAGTTTCAACAAGGGTCCTAAGGCAGGTGCTCATTGGACAGGATGAGTCCTGTGGCCTTTCCCAAGCCAATCAGTGTGGCCAGGAAGATGGAATATGCAAATCAGCCAGGCCTCGACATGCATGAGGGAAAGGGGGAGGACAGGGTGCAGGAGACGGGCTCCTTGGCAGGGGAAAAACAACAGACATGGGGCTGTGGCCTCGCTGTGGATGCCAGGGTAGGAGACAGGGACTTTGGGATCTATAGGCAGCCCTTTTTGCTACTGCAGATGGCAGGGGAAGGGGGCTTAAGGTTTTTAGGGTTTGTTCATTACCCCAGCTCATTGCATTTCTTTTCCCTTTGCCAGACTGATCAGCCACACTCCTTCTTACTGTGATGAGTCGCTGTTTGGCTCCCGACCCGAGGGCACCAGCTGGGAAGGCCCGTGGATGGCAAAGGGGGGTGCTGCCAAACTCCATGCCCTCTTCTGGACACCCCCAGCCACCCCTAGGGGCAGCCACTCGCCCCGCCCCAGGGAGACCCCACTGCGAGCCATTCACCCAGCTGGTCCCTTGAAGACAGAGCCCACGGTGGCGGCAGACTCCCAGAAACTGTGCAGGGGTGGGTTAGACTCTCCACAGCCTCGGAGGCGGGAACGTTCTCATTCCCTTACACACCTGAATGTCCCCAGCACTGGTCGCTCACCCGCCAGTGCCCCCCATGCCAGCGGGCCTCGGGATCCCAGGCCTTCCCCATCGGGGGTGACCTTCCAGAGCCCCCTAGTGACACCCAGGGCTCGCTCAGTTCGTGTTTCTGTGCCAGCCGCTCCTCGGCAAGGTGGGGCCGCCCAGAAACCAAAGCCCCCTTGGAAATGAGTTTCTTGGTCCTCTCATCAGGTTTGCCCATGGGGTACGGGGAGGGGCCCAGTTTCAGAGGAGGGCAGACCAGAGTCTCCTAGGTGACCATGAGGCACTGGAGATGTGCTCGGGGGCGGGGGGTGGGGGGCGGACATAGTGAGAGTCGGCAATGCCTCCCTTTATGCTGATAACCACCAGTTTCTTCCTACCTTTTACCCCTCCATGGGGATTCACGGCTGCCCCTTGAGATGTCTGTTCCGGTCTTGCTAGAGCTATGAGTGCCAACTTAGGGTGCCCCTGGGAGGGGCCCACCACTCCCCCATCACTCCCACAACATCGTCTTGCTGCCACGTGTGGGTAAGTGCCACGATCACCAACCTGGTGGGTCCCTTCTTCCTTCTAGCCAAGCTTCCTGCTCAGGATGCGTCTCCAGCTGAATCCGGAGTTTTCCCAGGCACAGTGAATGGACCGTGGGGAACAGAGGATCTGGGTGACACGTGGGTGGACATGTTTTTATTTTAATAATCATGTATTTATTTTCACATATTAAAAATATATCAGTAGCTCATCAAAGACATGCCTTTACTAAGTAATGTTATTTTCCTTAGGGTCAGGGCCAATATAGGCCTGGGTTGAATTAAATAACAAAGTTAAAAAAATACAATGAAGTGGCAGAAACTGTAACTGGTCAGTTGACAACTGAGGTTTGAGAACATGGGCCTCCTGCATTTCCCACATTTTCCTAAAAAACAGAGTGATGAGGACTCTGCCAAGTGGAGAAGTCTGAGAAACCTGGAAAGTTACACATAGGATGTGGAGAGCACCCAGGACGGAGAGGTGTAAGCAGTCCGGGAGTGCCCTGCTCTTTGGCTCTGGTGCTTGCTGTCTGCACCACCCCGGGTCAGATCACTTACTCTGCTCTGAGCTGCACCCAGAATCCCAGGATCCTGCTGGATTTGGGTGGGGGCTAGGCTTTGGCCTGTGTCCCCATTTCCCTGCATTGCACCTCCAGGAAGCACTGGGATTCTAGAGAGCCCAGCTGGAAGCCACGTCATTGATTCATCACCTCCACGGGGACGAGCGGACATGTGGAGGAGCAGTCTGAAAGGGACCGACGGTGGCCAGGACCAGGGACACATGCAGACACCTACAGGGGTCAGGCGGGCTGTGAGCAAAGCAAACCAGCCACACTCTTGGCACACTTTGCAAACTCGTAGGATGTTTAAACTCCTAGAATTTTCAGAGAATTAGGTTCCTCCTTGGTTTCACCAGAGACATCCAGCTCTCCTCTGCCTTTATTTCCTTGCCCTGTGTTAAGGTAGACAAACCAGATAGGTCTCTCCACCCAAATACACTGAAGAGGGCGACAGCCCAAGTGCGATGAGACTGGGGCAACTGACAGAGGCCGTGTGTGTGGAAGGCAGCTGGGAGTGGTGGGGACTGGTGCAACCTGCGGTGTCTGCCATCTAAAAGGGGCTGCTGCTTGGCTCCAGGAGACAGACGGACGCCAGGGTATACAGATGAAATGTTTCCAGAAAAAACAGAAAGCTGGATTTTATCTAGGACAGTCTCTGACCTGAAAACCTCATCCTCCTGGAGTTCCCTGGCCCCCACCCCTTACCCTCAACCTCCTGCACGCAGCTGAGACCACAGCCCACTGCCCTGGTGGCTGCTACGTCCATTGCAGCCATGGCCCAGAGTTGGGCCAGGGTCTGGCTTCCCACTGAGGCTCAAGGAAGGAATAGCTCCGTGCTGATATTCTGGCCTCCGTGCTTTCCCCATGGGAAGGGCATCAACACAATGGACACACACACAGCCAACAGCCCCGGCAAAGTGACGTTTATTTATAGAGGATGTGGTTTAAAATGGCTTTTAACTTTGGAAAACCGTTCAAGCCAGGAATGGCAAGCTTCCCCCCTCCTTGTGGCCTCCTGGCCTGCTCTCTGGGAAGTGAGCAGCGCGGTGGCACAGGCCGGGGCGGGGACCCCAAGGGGAGACTCATTTCTTGCCCTTGCCCTTCTCCTTTCCCTTGCCCTTGCCCTTGCCCTTCCCCTTCTTGACCCTCCCTTTGCTCTTGCTCCGCTTCTTCTTCCTGGACTTGAGCATGGAGCGGACCAGGTAGCCCTTCCACAAAGCCTGGATGAGCGTGGCGGCCCGCACCATGCGCAGCATCTCCTGCTCAGCCTCGACTCTCTTCTTGGCATTGACCTCCTGCTCCGCCCGGATCTGGGAGAACTCCTCCATGAGTACATTGTGCTTCTGCTTCAGCTCCTCCAGCTGGACCTTCTCCTCCTTGTGGATGACGTCAAGCTCCTCGTACTCTTCCTGGGATGAGGGTCAGGGGGTGGGGGTCACCAAGCATAGGACGCTACCTGCCACCCTCCCCCTCAGGTATCCCCGCCCATCTGGAAGGGGCTTCTGCCCCAACAGCGCCACCTGCACTAAGCCTTTCTGCATCCAAGGCCGGGATGAGACCAGGAGAGGTGGTGGGGTCCATCCCCACTGCGGGGAGGGGGGACCTGGCTGAAATCATCTCTGGAGAAAAGGAAGAACACAGCTGGTGGCGGGGGTGGGGGGAGACTGGCTCTCACATTCCAGCCTGGCTATGCCTTGTTGGGGCTTCATGTCGGAGCTTCATTTGTTCCCTGCAACATGGGGACAATTCCAAACCCAGGAAGCGGGTGGGAGCTTTCTGCAGGATTAAAAGATGGGGTGGACACCATATACCGATGTGGTGCCAGGCACACAGTGGGGACATAAAAATGCAAACTCTGGGACACCAGGATGGCTCGGTTGGTTAAGCATCCGACTTGATTTCAGCTCAGGTCATGATCTCAGGGTCATGAGATCGAGCCCCGCATCAGGTTCTACGCTCAGTGGGGAGTCTGCTTGGGATTCTCTCTCTCCCTCCCCCTCTGCCCCTTCCCTCACTCATGTTCTCGTTCTTTCTCGAAAAATAAATCTTTTTTTTTTTTTTTTTTTAAGCTACTCCTGCCGCTAAAGCTGTGTTTCTCACAAAGATACCCAGAGTGGAACTTTCGCAGGTGACTGAGCCCCACAGTTCTTCCTTAAGTCCAACCATTCCCTCCTGCTGCAATTTACATCTATCCTCACTCCCTTCCACTCACACTTACCAAGCATCTGCCAGAAGCAAGAGCTGAGTACACTTGGTCTCTGCCGACAAGGAACCAACGCCCTCACGGGGACCAGGGAAATAAGAGCACAGCCTCTGAGCTCCCTCCTCCCTGGGGCACTTGTGATCAGAGAGAGCAAGGTCCTGACTTGCCCGTCTCCTGACTTGGGACCACTCAGAGACTGATGTCATCTCCAGTGCTCGCCAAACCTTCCTGGCCCTGAAGCTGGGTCCATGGGCCCCAATGTTAGCACAAAGCTGTGGGGAGGGGTGTGATGGGCTTAAGGGCACCCTGTTTTCCAGGCCACCATTCCCTAAGCACTTCCAGATCCCGCGCTGGGTACAAGCAATTGTGGCAATGGTGCCTCACTGCTTCGCCATCCTGGTCTCAACACGGTCCTCCTTACTGCCTCTGGTGATCACCGGCAGATCAGGCTCGGAAGGGTCAAGCCCCTTGCTTCAGTTCACCCCGCCGGTAAGTGGCTCTGGAGTAGAGCCTCCAAGCAATAATGGAGACCATCTTCCCTGCACTATCCCAGCATGTGGCACATCTCGGGCCCACGGCAGAAACTTGCTGGGTGACCGAGTGAAGTGGGGGAGGCAAGCTCATGCCTGAGTTGGCCGGGAAGGAGCCCCAGCTGCCAGGCTGCTGGCAGAAGCTGAGCGCGGAAGGGACAGAGAGTATGGGCTGCGGACACTAGATGGAGCCAAGATCGTTGGGCCTAGTGACAAGCACTTAGTAGCATGCAGCTTCTGGCTCGCTCTTTTCCATCTCTCGCCTCGCTGCCCCAGGCCAGACAAACCTCCGGCCTAAGCAAGGGGGCAGGGAAGACTGTCTGGGGAGGCCCAGAGCTTGGTACAGACAATGCAACGTTCCTACAGGATCATGGGCAATGCACTTGGGAAACTGAGGGCAACACGAGTACCTGCTTCTCACCCATCTCCATATCGTACTTCTGGATCCAGTTCTCAATTTCCGTCTCCACTTTATATTTCTTCTAAAAAAACAATGAGTCAGTGTTTGATGGATTAATATGAATAGTAAACTGCACCTCGCTTGCTCTTCAGCAGGGTTAATGCCTTGCCCACTGAATCTACTCAACATGGTAGTTTCTCCTCCATTGCTCAGATGACAAAAGTGGGGATCAGATGTGCTGACTCACTTGCCCAAGATCACAGCGCTAACCAGTGGTAGAGCCTGGAACTGGAAGCCAGAGGTCAGGCTCCAGAACATTCTAGGCTAGATAGTAGCAAGTGCAAAGGCACTGAGGTAAGAACAGGCTTGTGGTTTTAAGAACAGACTTTGAGGCAGTGTGGCCTGAATGGAGTGACTGAGGAGGAGCAGGGTCCCAGGGAGGTCAGAGTGAGAAGGTGTGGAAGGAGGTGTCAGCAGCGGAAGGAGTTTAGATCCTAGTGTAACGGAGAGGGGAAGCAAGCTGGGTGTGTGCGCGCTGGGGCTCGGGGGAGATGATGGAGAGACAAAAGAAGAGATGACATTAACCGAACACTTACTGTTGAATCTCATTCAATCCTCCTAACAACCCGTTAGCCTAAACTGATCACTTTTGCTTTCAAGATAGCAAAACTGACTTATTTCACTCAGCATAATCGCCTCTAGTTTCACCCATGTCCATGCCAGTGGTGGCTATTCATCCTTCTGAGGGCAGAGTAATGTTCCACTGTATATATAAACCACATCTTCTTTATTCCTTTGTCTGTTGAAGGACATCTTGGCTCCTTCCACAGTTTGACTATTGGGGGCATTGCTGCTATGAACATTGGGGTGCACGTGCCCCTTCTTTTCACTACATCTGTATCTTTGGGGTAAATACCCCATAGTGCCGGGTTGTAGGGTAGCTCTATTTTTAACTTTTTGAGGAACCCCCATACTGTTTTCCAAACCCCAGGAAACAAACTGAGAGTTTAAGAGGGGAGGGGTGTGGGGCGATGGGGGAGCTGCGTGATGGTATTAGGGAGGGCACGTGTTGTCAGGAGCACTGGGTGTGATATGCAACTAATGAATCATTGGACACCGCATCAAAAACTAATGATGTACTGTATGGTGGCTAACTGAACATAAATAAATAAATAAATAACAAACAAATAAATACACAAATAAGGCAAACCTGAGGCTAGAGGGGCTTACAAAATTTGAGGTGTCTGAGCTCCTCCACATCCTTTGCTCAAGGTGGGTTTTATCAACCCTGTCGGGGTGGGGCTCAGAGTAGTTAAAGAACTTTCCCAAGGTCACACAGCCTGCCTGCTGCGGGACAAACCTGTCTCACTGTCCCAGTCCCCAGGGTCTGTGCGCGGCATCCTCCCACTCCCAGGGGACGCTGGCTCAGTCCTGGGCTTCCCCTGCTCCCCCGCCTTCCTCCTCAGGGGAGCTGTTCCTTGGGAGCCTGGAGCAGCCGTGCCTTGCCCTGCCCTCCCTCTGCCTCTCCTCTTGCCCTGCCCCCCTCTATCTCCCTTGTCACCCCTCGCCCCCGCTGTCCCCGGGCACCTTCCGCAGCGCCTGCTCTGCCTCCTGGTTTTCCGCCACCAGGTTGTGGTATTGGGACCTCAGGGTCAGTAACTCCTGCTGGATCTTGGCCACCCTGGCCTGCGAGGCCCGGAAGTCGGCCTTCTGCTGCTTCTCGGCCTCCTGCTTGGTGCGAAGGAGGCTGTTCTCCGAGAGCCTGAGCACCTGGTGCAGGTGGTTTTTCAGTTCTTGGATCACAAAGTTCTCTTTCTCCACCTGGGCTGGGAAGACCAGAGGCTCCATTACTCCCTCCCGGATGCCCAATAATCCCAGGAGAACCGGCATGACCGCCTGCTTCTGGCGGGCAGAACAGACCACTTGCCTTACTACCTCGCAGATTCCTACCCCTCACGCCCCGGTGGGACAGAGACGGCCTGCTTACAGACAAGGAAGGGGGCCGGGTCATCTGTCTGGGGCTTACAGCTGAGCAGGGACTCGAGGCCAGGTCTGTCTGCTTCAGGGTCCATGTTCTTGGCCGCCCCCCCACCCCCACTTCCTGGCAGGAGTGATGGGCACAGGCGAGCCGGAGAGAGGCTGCCAGGCAGGTCAGGGCCAGTCACAGTACTCCTGCCCGGGGCACAGAACCAGGATGCTCAGTCGGCAGAGACACTTGGTGTCATTCAGGAAAGTAGGAGATACACATACAGTGGGTGCTGCCACCTGCTGAAGCCCGAGGGCCTGACTTGTTCCCTGCCCTCAGTTGGTTCGAAAACAGGAACAGGGATCGAAGATGGGGCCGTTTTGCAAATAAGCTCCACAGGCCTGTCCCAAGCCCCAGAGTCTCCCTCAGAGCACATCAGTGCTGCGGCAGGCTCAAGTTAGCAGCCTTGGGCTGGGCCGCAGGGGTTCTGAGCTTACTTCCTGCTCGCAGGGAGCCCCACGGCTGGAGGGGCCTTTGGGGCAAGCCTAGCCTGTGCACAAGGCTTCCGGCTCTAGGTGGTGGATTCTAGAGCAGGCGGTATTATCAGCAGCCAGAGCTTTTCCTGGTTGGTGTCACTTCCTTATTTTACACTGAGATCCAAGGGACAGGATAAAATTTGCTCACCTGCATAAATGGAATTTGACCCCAGATCTCTCCAACTTGGGTGCCTGAGCTGTTTCCACCACTTGAACGGGACGAGTAAAACCACTCGGGGCCCCCTCCCTGTCCCTCTCTGTCACCCTTTAACCTGCGAGTGATCTCCCCTGACTGAGCACCCAAGAGCCTGTCATCTCTCCACTCAGAAAATAGTTTCCAGGGCGCCTGGGTGCTTCAGCCAGTGAAACGTTTGCCTTTGTCTCGGGTCATGATCCCCGGGTCCTGGGATTGAGCCTCACATCGGGCTCCTGCTCAGCAGGGAGTCTGCTCTGCTCTCAATCTCTCCCTTAAATAAATAAACAAAATCTTAAAAAAAAAAAAAAAAGAAAGAAAGAAAGAAAATTGTTTCCATGCCCTTCTTTTGTGCCAGACTCACTGGGGACATGACAGTGGGCCAAAAGAGACAAGGTCCCTGTCCTTTTATGGGGATGTCAGACCCATACCAAATCATCAAAGAATCACATAAACATTTATCAACAAACACCAATGAATGCCTTACAGGGCAAAATCAGTGAGAACATAAGGCGGGGGAATGGCCTGAGCCAGCGTGTGGGGGAGGGAGGGCGGCACGAGGTTTCGAGGGCCTCGAGCTCCATGTATCACGGGCGATGAAGGGACAAGTGTGCACAGCAGCGCTGGTGGGCTGTCCCTCAGGAGCCACTCTCCCTGGAAAGGCTGTGGAGCAGAACGCGCCCCCAGGGACAGTCCAGCTTTCCCAGCATCGTTAGCCACTGGGTGGGGTTAAGAACTGTGCCACACTACTTCCAAGTTGTATCCCTAACTGGCAAGGATCGGAGGGCCCTCCTCCCCTTTCTCCCACCTGCTGGCTGGACCAGTGACATGTGACATGATGGGGGGGCTTTTGGGTCCACAGTTAGAAGTCCTGTGTGGGGCACAGCAGAAAGGCCAGATGGAAGGAATTTGAACCCCTGACAATTTCATGAGGCACAGTTTCTGTGTCTGCTCCAGCTCATTCACTAGAGAGAAACACATTTTTATCTTGACTAAACCATGTGATTCGGGGGTCTCTGTTTCAGCAACCAAACCTGTTCTTAGACACCACCTCACAGGGACTTTGTAAGGCTTTAGTGAGAAAATGTACATAAAACATAATACATAGTTATGTGTCCCAAGTGGTTATTAGGCAGGGATCATGTTATCATTTCTCTTCTTAAAAAAGTCTTCTAGAGCTTCCACCTGTCCCATCTGGCCCTTGTCCTCAGGACAGAGATCACATTCTTTGATCAGGCCTCAAAGGCACAATGTGATCTGCTGGCAAGGCCCAAAGTATTTACTTATCCAGCCCTTCATAGGAAAAGTTTGCCTGCTGCTGGCCCAGCAGGTTCCTGCCTATCTTTCTTTCTTTCTTTTTTTTTTTTTTTAAAGATTTTATTTATTTATCTGGCAGACAGAAAGATCACAGGTAGGCAGAGAGGCACCTGCCTATCTTTCTTGCCTGCTATGCTCCCTTTCATTCTTCCTGGGTTGGCTTTGACGTCTCTGACCCTTTGGGTCTAAGCTCAGTTCTCTTGTAACACCGTATTCTAGCACTCTATGCTTACCCTTCATTGTACTTCTCAAAACTGTAATTAAATCAGGTCTTTAAGACCCACCTCCTAGGAACTGCATGAAGCAGGGGCCATGTGGACTTAGGTATAAGACCTGGTACTTGGCAAGTACTCACACTGACATTTGTCGAGTGAATGAATGATAGCAGGTGTTTCAATCACTGAGGGAAAAAACCCAGCTGCCCAAAGGTCCAGCTCCTCTGTGTGGCTCCTTCCATAACCTCACCAACACCACAAAGCCATACCTCTGCTTCCCTGTTCTGCATGATTGCTGCCAACTCATCTTCAAGAGTGTTGATGATTTCTTGGTTCCTCTTGTTCCGTCTGTCGATGTCCTGTATGAACTGACTTTTGTCTCTAGCTTCCACGGGACTAGTGAGTAGCTTCTCGAACAGGAAACCCCGCAGTTCCGTCAGGCAATCAATAAAATTCTGCGCTTCGATGCTTCTGCTCAGGGTGTGTGTCTGTGCGAGGCTCACAGCCTGTGGGTTATTGAGTAAGAGTCTCAGGATGTTCTTGGTGGATTCTTTGATCTGGTGCATCAAGGGCAGGAGGTGGGATTTCTGCAGCTCTATGGAGAGGAGGCGGTCTCTGAACCACCCTTCCTCCTCACACTCTTCCTCCTCCTGCAATCGCCTTTCTTTATCCTGCAGGTAAATGACGCTGTCCAGGAGGCTTTGGCAGAGATCCTCGTGCTCTCTCACTGCCTTTATGATGTCCCCCCCAAGCATCCTCTCCAGAGTCTCATAATTGGCCCCCACATAGGACAGCAGGGTCACCAACTCCACCTTGTGGATGGTCTCATCCAGGACGGACATGATCCTCTTGGTCTCAATGGTGGTGAGTTTGGACTTAGAGGGGACCAAGGGTTTTAGCAGGGAGGCTGGCTTCTGGGATGGCACTGCCGTCAGTCTCATTCTGTTGATGTCGGGGCCCTGGTAGAGAGGGGCCACGCCGACGATATCTATAGCCATTTTCTGAGCCATCGCCTTGCCTCCGTGCGCCCTGGAGATCGAGATGTTGCTAGGCTGCACGGGTCTCTGGCTGTTATCTCCAGCGACCCTGCGAAGGAAGGAGTGGGCGGTTAGTGGAGCTAGGCTGCTGGTGTGGCCGCGGCAGCCACACGCGGTTGACGCATGAGTTTGTCCCGGGTGCCCCACAGCAAGGACACAGAACCTCTCACCGAAAGCAGTTTCTAGCTTTGTGATGGCATCGGGCTGCAAAGGTGGGGGGACCGAGTAGAGAGGTATCAGGCAGGGAACACCATTCTGTTGAAGCGACTTAACTATGGAGGATATTAGATCTTAACTAGGGAGGATGAAATGGATTTGTTCAGCCATTTATAGTAATGAGCATTTAAATGCAACAGATAGCATTTCGGGTGACTTAACATGAATGAATAAAAGTCAGCACTAGTGGACTTTTTTTTTTTTAAAGTATCTAAATACAGAAAATGAGTTGCACGGGTGATGGAAAGAGTTGTGAGGCTAAGCAGGGAAGGGGAAAAGCCACCCAGCCAATGGCAGGGGGCCACCACAGAAGGAGGTGGTGGTGAGCTTGGGGACAAGGGCCCCTCGGGGGAAGCTGGAACCACAGCCATTTCCTGTCCAGGAGGAGCTATAGCCCCCAAGGAGTTGGGGCCACTGCTGGCAAGGAGCCCAAAGCCCTCCAAGCCAACGCCAGTGCTTCCTATGGGCCAAACCCAGCGGGGAAACCAGATCACAAGGGAGCGTGGGCACTACAGCCTGCAGGTGTCAGCGGCCTGAGACAGAGCAGCACAGGGACAGAGCAAACAATGCAGCTGGGAGCAAAAGCGACTAGGAACAGCGCAGCACCTCCACGCTGGTTTTTAAGTGTGGATTGCAAACATCAGGGTGGGGATGAACAATGGCTTCGAAACCCAACTTTTTTTTTTATTTTTTATTTTTTTTATTATTTTTTTTTAATATTTTATTTATTTGACAGAGAGAAATCACAACTAGGCAGAGAGGCAGACAGAGAGAGAGGAAGAAGCAGGCTCCCCACAGAACAGAGAGCCCGATGCGGGGCTCGATCCCAGGACCCTGGGATCATGACCTGAGCCGAAGGCAGAGGCTTTAACCAACTGAGCCACCCAGGCGCCCCCAACTTTTTTTTTTAAAGATTTTATTTATCTGACAGAGAGAGATCACAAGTAGGCAGAGAGGCAGACAGAGAGAGAGGGGGAAGCAGGTTCCCCGCTGAGCAGAGAGCCTGAAGTGGGGCTCGATCCCAGGACCCTGAGATCATGACCTGAGCTGGAGGCAGCGGCTTAACCCACTGAGCCACCCAGGCGCCCTGAAATACAATTTTTAAAACTTGTTTCACTAAATGCAATGTTGTATCCTGGATTGGATCCTGGGGTGAAAAATGGAACCTAGGAAGGCAACATAAAATCCAAACCAAGCTGATAGCGTAGTTAGCAGTATTGAACCAATGCTGATTTCTTGCTTTTGACAGACATGTCTCGGCTATTTAAGATGTTAATGTTGTGGGAGCTGAATGAAGAGCATTGGGAATCCTGAACTATCTTTGTGACTTTAATCTACAGTTTCTTTTTAAGGTTTTATTTACTTATTTGCCAGAGAGAGAGAGAGAGAGAGAGAGCAAGAGAGTCAGCACAAGCAGGGAGAACAGCAGGGAGAGACAGAAGCAGACTCTCTGCTGAGCAAGGAGCCCGATGTGGGACTTGATCCTAGGACCTGGGATCATGACCTGAGCAGAAGGCAGATGCTTAACTGACTGAGCCACCTAGGCATCCCTCAATCTACAATTATTACAACATAAAAGATTTATTTAAAATTAAAGATGCTCAGAAAAATGTATAGCAGCAATCAGAGACCAATAAAGTTGTATTCACAGAATAGACTGAGGTCATGACCAGCCTTCAACAGCAGAGGGGGGACTTTGGAGTTGACCCTGTAGGAAATTGGGATCCATTTTGATTTCAGGAAACAAGTAACAGGATGAAGTCAGATTTTGCAGAAAGATTGGTCATAATGGATAATTTACAGGGAAAGCATTGGTTATATATAGGGAAAAGGCAGGTAGGTTAAGTTGGGATATTTATAAACTTTCTACCTCAGGGCCTTTGCACATGCTGCTTTTGCTTCTTGAGATACTCTTCCCCCTCTCCTCCTTGCTAAGTTAATTCTTTGTATTCAGAGCTCAGTTCAGGTGTCCCTTCCTCACAGAAGCCATCCCTGGAGTTCCAGACGAGGTCAAAGTCTTGTAGTAGGTTCTTATAAGGCCACACTCCTTTTTTGCAGGCACCATCCCCATTCCAATCTCCTTCCCTCTAGCTTGTGTATACTGGAGTGGCTGGAAATATTCAATGCTCAACTTCTCAACCTCATTTTCAGTTAAGAGTGGCTATAGACACAGTTAGAGCCAATAAAACTGAGAAGTTTCCTAGGGGCTTCTGGGAGATTTTATTCCTTCCCAATGCAAAAGAAAGACATTGTTGGTTTTACCTCCATTCCCTGAACTTGGGCTTTAATGCTGGAGCAATGGCAGCCACTTTGTGAATGAGAAGGAAAGGTTAAGAGAATTACAAGAATGCTGTCCCTGATGTCATTGAGCAACTGGACCTTCCGAGGGTCCATCTTCTCTTACCTAGATGACTGTGATAACCTCTTCACCAGTCACTCTGCTTCTGCCCCTCTGCCCCTGTCTTGTCTCAGCATCGCAGTCAGAGGGAGACTTTTAAAATGTCAGATCCTTCCACTCCTCTGCTCCAAATCCAGCTCCATGGAGCTAATTGCTAAAATTTCAGGGTACTTGTGAGCTGGTTGTGAAGCCATGGGTAGCCTGACGTCAGCCATGGTGGAAGTATTATACCAAGGAAATTGACAAATACTACAAATCAGCACCCCTTCCCTCCACTCCAACAACTCCCCATCTCACTCAGGATAAAAGCCAAAGTCCTTACCGTCCCCAGGAAGGCCTTCCGTCATCTGGACGCTATGACCACTCACTCTTCTGTCTTCATACTGACCTTTTTGCTATTCTTTGAACATGTCAAATGTGCTCCGACCTCTGACTGGGCCTTTGCGCTTGCTGTCTGCACACCGCTATGCCCAGCCCACCAGCCCCAGGTCTGGAACATTCCTCTAAAGAGCTATAAAGCTTGTTCCCTCACTCACTTCCTTCTCTACTCAATTCTCAGGGTAGTAGTGAGTGCTTTCCTCATTTTCTTCCTAAAGTATAAAACCTCACCTTCTCCCTGCCTTTATCCCCTTATCCTTTACCTTTTTCCCAGTTAAGTATCACCATCTGATGTTTCTAAATGGGCTGGTTTGTTTATTGTCTGCCTTTCCCCTCCCCTAAAAAGTAAGCTCCAATGAAGGTAGGGGGTTCATCTATTTTGATCACTGCTGCATACCCAGTGCTGAAAAAAACACCTCAGCCTTGTCTTGGGGAGAGGTATGGGGTGTGCTGTTCTCACTGTCACACTCTGTGGAGGCAAGAAATCTTTTGAAGAAGGAGTCATCTGGACTTGATGGGTGAGACCATTTGCATTTGGGGGCCTGGGAGAAAAGATGGGACCCTTGAGAAACTAGGAAAATTAGGGACAGAGGTTTGGAAGGGAGGACAAAGAGCTTGGTTTTAGGGGCACCTGGGTGGCTCAGGTCGTGATCCCAGGACCCTGGGATCGAGCCCTGCATCGGGATCTCTGCTCAGCAGGGAGCCTGCTTCCCCATCTCTCTCTCCCTGTCTGCCTCTCTGCGTACTTGTGATCTCTGTCTGTCAAATAAATAAATAAAAATCTTAAAAAAAAAGAATAAAAAACAGTTCTTAAAAAAAAAAAAGAGCTTTGTTTTAAAGTCATTTAGTTCTCACGCCTGTCACTGGTGTAGACTGTGGACAAGAGTGTCTCTGCCTCCACGAGACTCATGTCCTCTCTGTCAGGTGATAGTGCCCCGGTTTTCCATTGGGGAGCTCATCCTCTCTCCCACTGTATGCAGTCCTGGTGGGACTGCCAATCAGCGAAGGCTGGGAACCCAGAAGAATCACACGTGGATGGGAGATGGTGGGAGTTGGGTCATGCCAAGTGGGGGGTTCCTAAAGATCCTGCACCAGGACTCCCAGAAACCTCCTTGGCTGCTGTCCTTTCTGGGACCCGTTATTCAGCTTTTCCTTCACCATGTGGCCTTAGCCACAGTGTCTGTGCCTTGCAATCAAAGAACCCTAGCTGAGAATACTCTAGGCGTCTAACAACGAACGATCCAGATCCTGGGGGATCCAGGGAGGCCTTGGGGATGGAGACATAAATGCAAGGGGAAAAGTTGCTGATATCTGAAGCCACAAGAGATGTTCAGTTCTCTAAACCAGAGTCAAAGGAGAGAAGAGTGGGAATCAGAGGAACATCTCAAGTGACTATGAGCCAGGAAGAAAGGCGGTCAGAGCAGATGCTAAGGATGCTTCTTGGTTCCTTGGCCAGGCAAAATGGGTCCCAAAGCCAGAAGCCTCTGGGAGCTGACAACTGAATCAAGGGGGGCCATTATTTTGCATCTCTTTGTTTCCCACCCACTTTCTGCTCCCAAGTCAATCTCGTGAATTCTCTTAAGGTTTTTCCCAAAGATAACGTCTGGGGACAGCCGGGAGCTTCCTCAGCTCCTCTCAGGGAGGACGAAGGATCTTCGCCCCGTGACCACAGGATGGACTTGAACAAAGTGTTTCACCAACGCACTTCTCCCCAGTGTCCCCCAAAGCTCTCAGGCATAAATCAAAACGCCTGAATTCTTCAGAGATTGCGGCTGGAAATGCAACGTTATATGAAATGTTTCCAATTTGCTTTCAGCCAAATTACCTCTTATGCTTTAAAGGGCAAACTTGTTTTCTTTGATTATGATGACGCCCATCAGTTTTTGACAGCTCATTTGGGTGAACACGAAAAAGCCGGTGGAACGAGGATCGGGGGAAATGCATCTGACTCTGATGACAAAAATCACTGGAGAATCTCTTTTCTTTGAATCCTAATATGATCGTTTCATGTCCTTTTTAATGCCACCAACCTTAATATTTAAATCATTTCCAACTTAAGCCTCTCCTTTTAAAATCCCTGCCCTGAGACTGAAGCAAGATTGTTAATGGATGGGGAACCTTAATTGGATCTTCCCTTTATTTGTCATTAATTCTGCTGATGAACTTTATAAATGGAAATATATCTTTATCATGCAAATTATACCTCGTCTTCATTCAAATGGGCTTGTTGGATATTTTATTACTTTCACTCTCAGAACATTTTGGAAAAAAAAAAAAAAAGGCTTGAGCGAAATTATATTTTTTTCCCCTTGGGAGAAAAAGAAGAAGAAAACCCAACCCTCGAAAATACCGCACAAATCCGACAATGGCCCGTGGAATAGTCAGAGGGGGTTAAACAAAACCGGAGTGTGCGAGTGTTTGGGGGGGGACATCTCATTTTATTTCATTTTATTTTGTGGGGGTGGAAATCTCATTTTGAAGAATGCCATTTTAATATTAGCTAACTCTTGAGAACTAACTGCGTACCAAACACTGTTTTAAATGCTTTGCAGGAATTAACTCTTTCATTCCTTACAACTTCATAAGGTGGGTGTTTCCATTAGCTCTTTTTACAGACAGCGAAAGGGGCGCCAGGGGGGAGGTTAGATGCCTTCATGAGTTACAGCTCCTAAGGGGCTGAGATGGGGTCTCAGCCCAGGCAGCCTTTCTCGGAGCCTGCCCCTTATAAACTGATGTTCTGTCTGGTCTCACCATTTTTGGATCATCTTCTATAGTGGACCAGGCACAGTGATTCTTTGCTGGTCCAGTTTCAATAAATTCTGTCAAGCAGAGACCCAGAGGACAGACGTGTTCAGGATTCAGTTCCTATGGCATTCAATGTACTTGGTGACCACAAATATGAATTCTCATTTTATATATATATGTGCACCTCCACTGGTAGTGTTCCTGCTGGTGTCGTGCTTCTGTTGGGTAGACCCGGGATTAGACACAGTTTGCAACAAGAGAGCCGTCACCCCATCCCTCTCACCTAGCTCAAGAGAGCTTATCAGAATGCATGTGAGTGAGTGGCTGAATTATTTTAGGGAGAGCCTTGAATCATTTCTCATTGGCTTTTATGTTTTTGAGCCAATCATTCACATACTTTGGAGACTATTACAAACTAATTACCGAGACACACCTCATAACTGATCATGACACAGGGATTGTTGGGCACCATGAGGCTGCCATGTATGAGGCAGAACTTGGGTTCCGGGTCAGGAAAGAAGCCTTCATGAGCGTTAGGTCTAATTCAGGGTTGTCCAAATCTCTTTCACTAGCATGCCACTTTTGGGATTTCTGCCAAGTCTATAGACCAAGCTATTCTATTATCAACTCGTTTTTTTCCCCTGAAGTATATGTTCATTCTTAAGGACTTTTTGTTAAAAAGTACCTCCATTATAACCAGAAAAATCTATATCATTTTCCTTATATAGAAGGTAATAATGTCTACAGCCTGATATTTTACTCTAGGCCGGATGCTATTGCTCAGGGATGATGAGTGTGAGCCCAGATCGCTAGTGTTGAAAAGCAAGATGAGTAAGTGGTAGAGAGATGCTATAGACATACCAACAAAAAGGGAGAAGAGATAAATGGCGAATGTCAAGAAGGAAAGAGGGGCCATCACTATTGGGCCCATGGATGTTAAAATGATAATAAAGGAATATAATGAACTACTCTATGGCCATAAATTTGATAACTTGGATGAAATAGACCAATCCTTTGAAGATACAATCTACCAAAACTCTCACAAGGAGAAATAGATAATCTCAATGGGCCTTTATATATTAAAGAAATTGATCCATAATTAATAACTTCCCCAAACAGAAAACACCAGGTCTAGAAGATTTCACTGGTGAATTTTACTGGACATTTGAGGAAGAAATTATACCAATTTTCTAACATTTCTCCCAGAAAATAGAGGCATAAGGAATATTTCCTAACATTACTCTAATACCAAAATAGGCAAATACACTATAAGAAAAGAAAGCTATAGATCAATATTTCTCAGAAACATAGATGCAAAAATCCTTGACATAATATTCACAAATTGAATCCAACAAGGTGTAAAAAGAATTACATCCCATGACCAAGTGGGATTTCTTCCATGTTTGCAAGGCTGGTTCAACATTCAAAAATCAATTAGTGTAATCCATCACATCAACAAAAAGAAAAATCATATCATATCAACAGATGCAAAGAAGCATTTCACAAGCTCCAACACTGTTCATGACTTAAAAAAAAACAACAACAAAAACAAACTTCTCAGCAAATGAGAAATAGAGTGGAATTACCTCAACTTGATAAAGAACATCTACAAAAACCCTACAGCTAGGATCATCCTTAATTGTGAGAGACTAGAAGTTTATTCCCTAAGATCAGGAACAAGACAAGAATGTACCCTCTTTCCTTCCTGTTCAACATCATATTGGAAGTCCTAGCTCATACAACAAGACAAGAAAAGGAAATAAAATGTAATACAGATTAGGGAGGGAGAGCTAAAACTATCTTTACTCACAGATGACGTGATTGTTTATATAGAAAATCCCAAAGAATCGATATACACACTCTGGAATTACATAATTATAGCAAAGTTGCAGGATGTAAGGCTAATATACAAAAGACCTATTAACACCAAACTGAGACTTTCTCACTGGTATAATTAGAATTCAAAGAGACCTGGAAGGGTGGTCTTCGGCACAGGCTTCTCACCAGGAATCAGTGTAAATATCATGAGTGCCATGTGTGTATCTCTCTTCCTAAACCAGGTATTGTTGAAATTAAAAAGTGAACCAAACACATTCCTCTCTGATACCAGCCGTCCTAGTACATGGATTCCTAGTCAAGTTCATAGTACAAGTTCGTAGTACATGGATTCCTAGACAAGTTCATAGTACAAGTTCATAGTACATGGATTCCTAGTCAAGTCCGTAGTACAAGTTCGTAGTACATGGATTCCTAGACAAGTTCATAGTACAAGTTCGTAGTACATGGATTCCTAGACAAGTTCATAGTACAAGTTCGTAGTACATGGATTCCTAGACAAGTTCATAGTACAAGTTCGTAGTACATGGATTCCTAGACAAGTTCATAGTACAAGTTCGTAGTACATGGATTCCTAGACAAGTTCATAGTACAAGTTCATAGTACATGGGTTCCTAGACAAGTTCATAGTACAAGTCCATAGTACTGGATTCCTAGTCAAGTTCATAGTACAAGTTCATAGTACATGGATTCCTAGTCAAGTTCATAGTACAAGTTCATAGTACATGGATTCCTAGTCAAGTCCATAGTACAAGTTCGTAGTACATGGATTCCTAGACAAGTTCATAGTACAAGTTCATAGTATTGAATTCCTAGACAACTATTTCCTCAGTGATTCTTAGCTTCGATGGAGGTTTTTGTTTTTTGCCTTCCTAGCCCCAGTCTTGGTACTTCCCACGACCAGATAAAGAAAGGCTGCTTGAAGCTTAGCTCTGAGAGAGCTAAGAAAGAGTGGGTTAGCGTGGGAACTATGGCTGGAGGTCGAGATGACAAAGAGAAGTTTTCAAAAGAGACGGAGTTCATGGTCTTTGTTTTTATTTTCTACCCTAGTGGAAAATTTGTAATTCTGGCATGATTGCAGATTGAATAACACCGTGTCGTGGGGTCCACAATTTGCATAACTGTTTCATGTACTTTGTCTGAGATATACAATTCCCACCCATCCCAGACCCTCCTGTCCTATCACTAACAGTAACCTAACATAACACTCCCTGCTTCACTCCCTGAGGTCCTGCTTAGGACTCAAGGAAGTCTGATGGCTAAGGGATTCCTAGTCACTTAGTTCTTACTTTACCACCTACCTGCTGGGTTATAGGCAGAGGTTTTGCCTTTGAAGTAGGAGGAATTTTCCTTTGAGCCTCGGAAGATCCCACTGGTCTGGGAACCATGCAACAGCTTTCTTCAGAACTCTGTATGCTTTATTGGAGGTTTCTAAGTCTAGAGTGGAGAGAGTGAGAGGTGGAAAAGGGTAGAAAATCCATGACGGTAACTGTTACCCAAAAGCAGGATGGCATCAGCAAATCACTGTTGAATAAACGAAGAGATAGCAAATCCGGCTCTAACAATAGACCCATTTCCTCACACGGAGATGTTGGCCTAATAGGATAATGTTATTTCACAAAATACATTATGTCCTGGATTAGAACCAGAAAATAGTGTCATGTTTTAATAATGAAAACGATGGGCCAAGATTTGACCTATGATGGTTTCCCATCTCTGTACTCAGGGCTTGGAATTTTTAAACAAAAAGATTTAAATCTAATTTGTTTTTCTCTTTCATAGTCCCCCCTCCTCCCATTGCCACTTTTGATCTATTACCCAATCCTCTCTTGTCCTATTTGAGAACCTGTGTTTTGTGGATGATATTTGGTTTGCAAAAGATTCCCAGGCGGGAGCTGTAGCATTGAATGCTAGAGGTATTAAGAGAAGGGATCTCATCTGAGGTGATGATTCCAAGGCTGTGGGCTCCAGCGAGACCCTGTGCTTTGGAGATAGAGGACACTGAATAGTGACAGAGTCTGGGAGCGAATGTGCTCCTGGTTCTAATGAACACTCTCTGACGGACACTGGCCGTAGCTCTAGCCCTGGGCAAATTCACTTGACCTTCTGGGCCTTCATCTCCTCATCTCTGAAGCAGAAAAGAAAAACACAAGCCTACTGCAGCGTGATTAAGTTTGTGGCTTCTCATGGCAGGCAATTATGAAGTTTAATCTTTGCTGTGTGGCTTTAGGCAAGTCAAACAACCTCGCTAAGATCTGGCTTCCTTATCTATAAAATGGGGACAGGGATGGAGCCCATGGTCAATAGAACTGTCATATGAAATAAAATCCTGGCTCAGGGAGGCCTGGGTGGCTCAGTGGGTTAAGCCTCTGCCTTTGGCTCAGGTTATGATCTCAGGGTCCTGAGATCGAGGCCCATGTCCGGCTGTCTGCTCAGCAGGGAGCCTGTTTCCTCCTCTCTCTGCCTGCCTCTCTGCCCACTTGTGATCTCTGTCTGTCAAATAAGTAAGTAAATAAAATCTTAAAAAAAAATCCTGACTCAGTAATGTTTAACCTTTTTGACTTGTTATAACATCAAAAATAATATAATTTAGTATTAACATATGAACATTTACTTTTTAAAATAGAAGATGTATTTTTCCTCAATATATATGTGTGTTTCTTTTGTGCAGAAGGGTTTATAAAGAGCCAAAATGGAACCACTTTGACTCTTTTTTAACTATTTGTTTTTAATTTGACTGCTTTGTACATTATTTTCATTTTTCTGCTGGTGATGGAGGAGGCCTGGAGCCCCTTAAGTGTCTCTTTTCTGGCCTCCTCCTCCTCCTTACAAATTAAGTCACCATGATTTTTAATTCCTCCTTTGCTTACAATGTAGCTTTAGGAGTGTTTATGTCTGGTTATATCCAACTGTGGGTAGTATCCCTGTGGTTGTTTGAGACCGAAGGAAGAATTTCTTGGTGGTGCATTTACCGTCTTCTAAAATAAACTTCCCCCACTTAAGAAAAATATTTAAATCATCATCTTATCAAATGCAAAACACTGGCTTTTCCTGACTGCTTGATTACATTGAAGAAATGTCTTTTTTTAAACCAAGGACCGTGACCCTTTAGCGAATGGTGAAATCAATTTGCCTGTTGGGACTGGCATTCAAAATAAATGAAATACAATAGAAAATATTAGAGCGCACTGCATGTAGTAAGGAGTCAGGTGTAATTAAACACACGTGTGCTGGGTCGAGAAGGAAAATGTATTTCTTTGTCTGGTTTGCCGTTAAAAACAAAACCAAAAACAGTCTGTGTTTGAAAGCCCCCACATGAAAGGCATTTGACTGGTCATAGAGTATAAACTGGGACTATGATTTGAAAGCTAAGGTCAAAAAGATACTTCTCCCCGATGCTCTTTCGAATGATCTTGATTTGCAATCACATTTGCTTTCAGTTCCACGAACTGGGGCCTGAAGGGAAAGGTAGATGTGTGGGTGCGTGTGCGTGTGCATGTATTTTGCCTTGTATGAAAATATCAGTCCAGGGGGTCCTCGCCGGCTCAGTAGGAGGGGGACGCAACTCTTGATCTCAGGATTGTGAGTTTGAGCCCCATGTTGGGTGTAGAGATTATTTAAATAAATAAAACTTAAAAAAAAGGGGGAGAAAAAGAAAATAGCAGTCAGGACAGGGTTTCTCAAGCTCCACACTTCGGACATGTTAGGTCACATGATTCTTTGTCGTGGGGGCCCTAGCTGCATCCCTGGTTTCTATCCATTCGATGGCAGTAGCGCATTTCTCCCAGCACCATTTCTGACGGGTTGGAGACCAAATGTCTCCAGAGATGGTCAAATGTTCCTGTGGGGTGGGGGTGGAGGGTCGGGGGATGTCCCTGGTGGAGAGTCACTGGTTTGGACCACCGTGGCCTTGCTCTTCTATAAAACTGCCTTCCCCACCCTAAGTCCAGTGCTCTATCCAGGTTCAAAGGAAGGCTTGTGCCTGGCTAGCTCAGCTCTGTCTGACAAGCTGAGCTCTGTGCCGTCTGAAGCGGCCACCAGTTACAGAGTCAAGATCAGGTTCACAAGCTGGGTGTTAGGAGACCCAGGGGCATGACTCTTCCCTGCTGGGGCTCTTGCAATAAGTCTGGGCAAGCCCCTTATCTCTCTGGTGTCTGGGGGATATGACACCTGTCCTAGCCACATCAAAATGTAGCTGGGTGGAGGAGGGTTGATTTACTAGATGGGAAAGCCCTTTTGCGAGTTAAAAGCCCTCTTCAAAGCGGAGTGATAATTATTATATGTGGAGGCATAAATCAGGTGGTGCCTCATGGCCCTGAGTGCTTGTCTCCGGGGAAAAAGTGTGGGGGTGAATTTGGCCCTTACGCAGAGAAGACTCACCCCTTTCATTGAATTTTTCACCATAAACAGAGTGAAAATCCAAGCTAAAGCCATGGCATTCGTGTCTGACCACGTGTGCCTAGAATGTTCCTGAGGGATGCCTTGCTCAGGGTTGGGCAGAGTTCAGTCTGGGATGCCCTGGGCAGCCTGTCGGGCCTGGAGGCAGGGAGGTTGATGCTGGAACTTTGTCGCCTCTGTTATCACTGCTTCCAATCTAAGGCTGTTTGGGGCTTTCTGGGTGGAGGGTGGAGTCTGGGAAAGGGAATGATGGGGTGGATTCTTGCCTTCTACGAACTGCTTGTGTATATTGAGGCGAGGCATGAACAGTGACCTCAGACCTCAACCCTTCTCGTGCTTGCCTTTCCGGTCATTGTCACTACTTTGCCTTTTGTCCTGGCCTGGCCTGGCTATTTGGTTCTGATTCTATTCTCACTTCCTCTTGACCACTTTACAGGAGGCTCAGGGAATAAGGAAGTCATCCTGATTTGATTGTTTAGGAAATCCAGCCATGGGGCTCCTGGGTGGCTCAGTCGGTTAAGCATCCGACTCTTGGTTTTGGTTTCCCTCTCGAGGCTGTGATCTCAGGGCTGGGAGATCAAGCCCCGCTTTGGGCTCAGTGATTGGCATGGAGTCTGCCTGAGATTCTCTCTCCCTCTCCTTCTGCCCCTCCTGCTCGTACTCTCTTTCTCTCAAACAAACAAACAAACAAACAAACAAACAAATCTGGCCCGGACCGACAGCTTCCCTCATTGCTCAAGAGGAGGGATCAAAAGCTCGGGAGGGGCGTGGCAGGAGTTTTCAACAGGGAGTGACCGAGAAGACCAGATCTACAGCCTGGAAAATTGTGGTAGAAGGGCTGGCAGGTGCAATATGACGACAGGATCAGGTTTGGAAGGCTGTCACAGTGAACGGGGAACAGATGGGGGTGGCCTCAAGGAGAGACAAAGCATGGCTCCAGAAACATCAAGATGACAGAATCAATGGGATGAGGGGAAGGACTGGACATGGGGGATGGGGAAGAAGGAAATGAGGGATGATGTCTAGTGTGCTGGCTCGGGTGTCTGGATGGATTGTTTTGGTGTTTAAGAGAAGCAGGGGTTGAGGAGTTGGGGTGTTTATTGCTATCTATGTGCCAAACCTTGAAAACTGTGGGGCTGTGTGGGCCGGGAAGGAGAACCTCCTCCTAATTCATACCAAGGCACTATGTATGGATAGACCAGCAGCCACCGGATTGGGACATCTAAGAGATGTGCAGGAGTGGTTGGGTATCTGGAGTAGATTTCAAGAAAGACCCAGAAAGACCCAGAAATGGGACAGCTGTCACTGCACAGATGGTGACTAAAGCCATGGTAGGGGTAGGGGACACAGAGAGTGAGGATGAAGCCCTTTCACTCTTTTGATGACATTCCTTCTCGTTGGCTTCAGCCTACCTGACCTTCTGCCCTCATTCTCTGTGCTACAGTTGCACTGGTCTCTAAAGTGTTCAAAGCACCAGGATCTTCACCCACCATGTTTCATTTGCCAGAAACCAATTGCCAAGCCCGGATTAGCTAATTATCAACCTCCAAGTCTCAGCTCAATGGCAGCCTCTCCCCAGACTGGAAAAGAAAGTGTACCGTAATCTCTGGAAACCCTCTCCACCTTTTCTGCATGGTACTGATCATAGGTGTAATTTTTCTTTTCTTTTCTTTCCTTTTTTTTTTTTTTTTTTTACAGCTCTATTGAGGTATAATTTACATACCATAAAATTTTCCCATTGTAAGTGTACAACTCAAGGACTTTTTTGGTAAACGCTCCAAGTTATCCCCCATGACCACAAGATTTCTGTCACTCCCCCAAATTCCCGTGAGCTAATTGGCAAACTGTTTCCATTCTCACCTTTAATTTTTCTGGATATATCATATAAATAAAATCATATAAATGGAATCATATCGTATGTAATCTTTTGCATCTGACTTTGTGCTTAGCACAGGAGTTTTTAAGCAGGGGTGACTCTGGCCACAAGAGACATTTGACAATAATTTGGAGATGTATTTGGTTGTCACAACTGGGAAGGGGTGTTACTGGTAGGTAGTCGGTAGACGCTGGGGTAACAGTAAACATTCTGCTCTGAACAGCATGCCTCCCACAACAAAGAATTATCCAATCCAAAAGGTGCCAAGGTTGAGAAACCCTGATTTAGCCTAGTATTTCTTTTCTTTTTCTTTTTTTTTAAAGATTTTATTTATTTATTTGACAAAGAGGGAGATCACAAGTAGGCAAAGAGGCAGGCAGAGAGAGAGGAAGGGAAGCAGTCTCCCCACTGAGTGTAGAACCCGATGAGGGGCTCGATCTCAGGACCCTGAGATCATGACCTGAGCTGAAGGCAGAGGCTTTAACCCATTGAGCCACCCAGGTGCCATTAGCCTAGTATTTCTGTGGTTCATCCATATTATAATGTGTATTGTCCTTTCGTTTCACTATTCTACTTCCTGTCCTCATGAATTTGGCTATTCTAGATATCTTACGTAAGTGGAATCCTGCCTATTTGCCCTGTTGTGACTGGCTCACATTCCCCTAGCATTATGTTTTGTGGTCCATTCTTGTAGCATTTATCAGAATTTCATTCCTTTTAAAGGCTGAATCTAATTCCGTTGTGTGTATACCACATTTTGTTTATCCATTTATCCACTGATGGACTCGAGTTGCTTTTTGGGGAAAGGATTTGTTGACCTTCCTGCTGCAGCATTCTGGAAATGAATCTCTGCAGGTACAATTATACATGTATCTTACTAGATTAATGACTATCTCCCATATTAGACAAGCTCCACGAGTGGGAAAATGAGGGTTTTATTTTGTTGTCGTTGTTGATCGCTTTACCCAGCACCTGGTAGTAGGCACTCAGTGAATACTTGTTGAATATATGAATATTTAAGGTATGGAATGAGATGACTCCCCCGATCCATTTTTAAGCTGTAAGAGTCAAGGACAAATGTGCTTTAGGAAGAAGAAAAAACATTGCTAGTATTTACTGAGCTCAGCTCCCATGCCAAGCTTTCCGTCACCCCATTTCATCCTTACAACAAAACTTTTGAATGTACAATGAAATCACATTTTAAGGCCAAGAACGGGAGGTAGGTTCTAAAGTTGCTAGCACAAAAGGCAAACATTGGTACGATCAAAATGACCTAAACACTCACTCAAGCAAGATGCCGTTCGTTGCATGCTCATTTTGGAATGCATGGCCGTTCGGTGGAACTTACAAACTACCCTCCCATCCCCATCACCTATGATTGACTTGAAATCACCTAACCAGGATGTGACTCCACTTGACTAGTTTCATCCACGCTTTAAGGATGAAGAAGCGGGGATGCGAAGTGGTAAGCGGAGGGGCAGAGTAAAGGCAGGGACACAGAGTCCGGAGTCCCGGCAGGCAGTGGAGAGGGAGGTCTGGACTGAGTGAGGCAGGGGCTGGAGAGCACTGTTCTAAAGCAGGGACGGGATCGCGGTGAGGGCTGTTGATTCCTCGGGCAGCCAAAGGATAGCGGGCTGGACGCCATTCCACATCTCCCGCTCATTCCCCGCCTTTCCCCACCTGGTCAACTCACCTGCTCCGAGGGCCCCAGGTTTCTTAGCGCAGTTCCCTCCGCGGTGCCTGCGTTGCTAGGTTACCCGCCAATCACTGAAGGAGGGACTCGGCACCTGACTGACTTTCCTTTTCACCATTCAATTTCTTGTTCCGCTCAGTTCGCCCCACCTCCTGAGACCTGACCAATCAGAAGCACCGCCTCTCTGATCCTCCACCAATTGAAAAACTCGGGACTCTCTCTGGGTTGGGCTAAACAAGTAAGGCGGGGAGAGTAGGCGGGGAAAGGGGCAGAGCTTCTTTGTCCCGCCCCTTCCCAAGGAGGTAGGCAGGGAGTCCGGCGTCAGCCGCGGGAGAGAACTGGGGAAGGACGTGAGGCTTGACCAATCAGAGCTCATCATGCAGCCTAGGTAGCCAACAGGTCGCGGCAAAGGGGAAAGGGGGCGGGGCCGGCAGGGTTGAAGGGACGGTAGGCGGTGGATGGGAGAGCTGGCGCAGCTGCTGTGGTGGCAGCAGCTGAAGTGGCGGCGCTTGCGGTGGCTGCAACAGCTCCAGGCTCGGGGCTTTGGTGGCGGCGGCGCCCGCGGGCTGGGCTTCGCGGTGCGGACCCCGGCGCGCGGTCCGGGTTGCTGGGGCGGCGCGTGTAAGAATCCGAGGGGTGTGAGTGACGGCCTGACGGAGAGGGCAGGGGTCAGGGGTCAGAGGACGCGGAGTGAGGGGTTGCGTTGTGCACTGGGCTGTGGGAGGCGGGCAGGGCGGTCCCAAACCCGCTGCGGGGAAGTCATCGCGGCGCTTTACCTCCCTCCAGCCCGGGCCGGGGCTTGGCGCCCGCTCTTCTACCTCCCGGCTTCCTGGGGCGACCCCCATGCGGGGGCTGGACCAGAGCTGGGAGCACGTGGAGCTGGAGCCCGCATTCCTTGTCCCCCACCCCACCCCACCCCGCCGTCTGCTCAGCTCCCCCGCGCCCTGAGGCGCCCCACCCACAGAGACTCGTGCCCGGGTCAGGCATGGCTGCTGGCCGGCTTTCCTGGGACCTGTCCCCGCGGGTGACCCGTCCCTTCTGGGTCCTCCATAGAGGGAGAAGGAAAGTCCGGCGAAGGAGCCCTGGGCTAGGACTCAGGAGTCCTGCACTGGGTGACCTTGGGCAAGTCCCTTCTCCCCTCTGGGCCTCACTCTTTACTTCTCTGCAAAATGATGGGCTTGACTTCAAACTGGGGGCCTGGTTCTGCCGGAGGTAGAGGGAAATGGTTAAGTGGGCATTCCGACTGAGTTCAGACTGCCCTGGTGAAATCCGGGCTCTCCTAGTCTCCTGCTTGTAAAAGGCGGATTAAGTTAACCCCTCTAAGCCCCAGTTTTCCTCATCTGTGAAGTGGGGATATTAGCTAAATAGTATTTCTCAACAGCAGCGCTGTTGACATTTGAGCCACATATTTCTGTATCGTGGTAGGTCTCGCCTGTGCCTTGTAGGATGGAGTTTAGGGGCATCCCTGCCCTCTGCCTAAGAGCACCCCCGCCCCCTAGTTATGATAATCAAAAATGTCTCTGTGTGTTGCTGATATCCCCTGGTGGCGGGCATAGTCACCCAAGTTGAGGTCCACAGAGCTAAGATACTGCATGCATTGCAAGCAAACAGTCGTGAATGAAACAGTAAAAGGACAAACCTCTAGCCCTTACAATAACAGCGATAAAAATTTAGAACCCTCTTCTCGATAAGATGAGAAGGTTGATTGATTCTCTCGCCTGTAAAATAAACACGGGTCTTGTTAATTGTCAAAGCTGAGTGTTGGATACAAGGAAGTTCCTTTACATAATTCTGTTTTTGAGTATGTTTGAAAATACCTGCGGTAAAAAGTTAAACAAAACAAATAAAACACATAGTTCTTCAGACAGCCGAATGGTAGCGTTTCATTTGGGATTTCCTCTTTTGTCTCTCCATTATTGGGATTGCAGAGTAAAATGAATCCCCAGACCTGGGGGAAACTTAAAAGAAGTCTTAACAGGAAGTTGGCTGGGCAGAGAGCAACCGGCTTAGCAAACAGAATGGGGCTCACTTTTGCTGTCTAGTTTTAAGAAGATATTGACGCACAGGAACTTAACTCTGATGATGTGTGAAAGATGCAAATTGCCAGGTTGCCATTTAGTGGACGAGTTTGGAGGCAGACTTGATTGAACCCAGAAGGCCTCAGCTTGAGGAAGGAACCTGCTGCTCATTTCAAGTTCAAAGGTCTGCTGTCAGATCTGCTGAGTCTTTACTTTGCATTGGGTCCTACTCAGCGGAAATGGGAATGTGTATAAATAGGAACTGTAACAGGCTAGTTCTGAGTGCTTTAAACTTGGGAGTCCAGGATGAGCACTTTTGCTGTGTGACTCTGGACGTCATTTTAAAAAATACTCTTCTTCTTCCTCCTAAAACACCAAAACCTAGGAGAATGATACCTATATAAGAATGAGCTGGGCCAGATTTCCCCTTAGAGACTCCAGAAGGAATGCAGCTCTGTTAACACTTTGATTTTAACCTCATGAGGCCTGTGCTGGACAAAACTGGCAATAATAAATTTGTGTTGTTTGAAGCCAAAAAAAAAAAAAAAAAAATGAGCTGGGCACATATAGGTGATCTGGCATGCTTAACTCTACTAACCATTGGAGTTAGGTGCTATGTAGATACCAAGGCTGGGTCTTGGAGAAATTGTAGCATGGTGGATGGGATAACAGATCTGGAACCAGACTGTGTCGTTAAAAGTTGGGCTTTCTAACTGTGGGTTTTTGGGCAAGTTAGTTAAATCTGTAATGGGGGCTAGTAATCCTGTTTATTCTTACAAAGTTTCAATTAGGTTTACTTAAAAATTGCTAGGAGATGGGGCGCCTGGGTGGCTCAATGGGTTAAAGCCTCTGCCTTCGGCTCAGGTCCTGATCCCAGGGTTCTGGGATCGAGCCCCACGTTGGGCTCTCTGCTCGACAGGGAGCCTGCTTCCCTTCCTCTCTCTCTGCCTGCCTCTCTGCCTACTTGTGATCTCTGTCAAATAAATAAATAAAATCTTTAAAAAAAAAATTGCTAGGAGAACCCCCAGGACATAGGAAGTGCTCATGGAGTATGAACTACTATTATTTTAATGATTGTTTATTTAAATCTTTAAAATCCTCACAAAACACATAAACAAGGGCAAAGAGGGATGGAGGTAGAACATATTAGCCATAATCTCAATCTCCAGACATAATTATATGTAAATTTTCAGTATTTGTTTTTACAGAGTCTCCTCCCATATTTTTTTTAAATTTATTTATTTATTTGACAGAGAGAGAGAGAGATCACAAGTAGGCAGAGAGGCAGGCAGAGAGAGGGTGGGGAAGCAGGCTCCCCGCAGAGCAGAGAGCCTGATGCGGGGCTTGATCCCAGGACCCTGGGGTCATGACCTGAGCCGAAGGCAGAGGCTTTAACCCACTGAGCCACCCAGGCTCTCCTCCTCCCATATTTTAATGCTATTACTGTAATATTCTTCATTAAGATATAATTCACATACCATAAAGAATCCACCATTTTAAAGGGTACAATTCAGTAGTTTTTGGTACATTTGCATGGTTATGCAACCGTTGCTACTCTCCAATTCCAGAACTTTGTCATCTGTAGTGTTTGTATTTTGATAATTGTTTTTCTCTTTTTATCCCCAACCCCTAGAAGATGCCTCTGATGGAGGCGTTTCTGAAGAGCACCTCTGGGCCAGTGGCTTTGAAAGGAAGCTCAAAGCAGAGACTGTTTAAAGCTCTGGACATCGCATCCTGAGGGCTGCCGGAGAGGAGAGCATGGCCGTGAGTTTAGATGACGACGTTCCCCTCATCTTGACCTTGGACGAGGGTGGCGGTGCCCCACTAGCTCCCTCCAACGGCCTGGGCCAAGAAGAGCTGCCTAGCAGAAGTAAGACTGTGGGGTGCGCTGGGGACGGGGCACAGCTTTTCTGTTTCAGGGGGTGAGTTGTGGGCTTGGTGGTCTGGTAGTAGGTGCGTGTATGCTAATGCCTGACCCCATGTCTGACCCCTGAGTTCTGACACACGCTGCTGGGAGACCATGGAGTCCTAATCTTGCATCCCTAGCTTAGGGATGCTTCCAGGGACTGTGTAGGCTGCCCTTCCCGAGGCTCTTGCTTCCCTCAGGGCCTTACCTCTCTTGCACTTGAAGTACCCTGGCTTTGTGGATGCTTGGTGGGGACCTCAGGCAAATCTGCTCTTTGGCTAGCTTCCCTACCCCATTCCATGTTAAAAAAAGAAACAGATTTCGACACCAGTCTCCTCTGTCCAACCTGAAACTGTTGGCAGGAAAGCAGAGATGCCTGCTTCTCCACGCTGAGCTCAGTCCCTGCATTGCCCAGGACAGGGCGGGAGGGGGGCAAGCATTGATTTGAGGGTTTGGGGTTTTGCTTTGTCTTCCTCTTAAACCAGAGCCGAAGCACAAAGTGACCCCAAGAGAGGCGAGCTTTAAATTTTTTACATTTTAATTGTGTTTCTGGCAGAATGAGAGACCTTAAAAAGCTTTCTGGTCCTTGTCCCGGAGCCACTGGGTCCAGGAGAGTTTAAGATAACTTTCATTTTGTGGAGGGTCCTAAGATGTCAGGGACTCACGCTTTAGGATCTTCTCACCAAATGGGTGTTCTAGCTGCTGGCGGTGCTCCTGAGCCAGCACAGAGGGGTACTGCTGTCCTCCAGTCCACGAGCCTGGCTCTCCCATCTCCTTTGTCCGAAGAGAACACTGCTGAGTCGCAAGGAACTCTGCAGCCTTCCCTTGGAAGTGTTGAAGAACAGCAGTGTTCCTGGGGGTGGAAGTGCCCGCTCCCTACAAACTGGCCTCTCCTTGTTTCAGCATGTTCACCCCACTTAAAGTGGTCAATCTGGGTGGTCCAGGGAGATTGCAATAGAAACCAGATTCTTTCCTAAGCGCCATTCAGGGCCGAGAAATGAGTGGCTCTGATTTCTCTTAAATGCCCTAGAGCTGGCAGGCTAAATATGAGGCTCTTTCCTATCTGTTATCTTAACTAAGATCCTTTTGCAGGGTAGGCAGTATTATCCCTATTTGACAGAGGAGGAAACCATGAGTCAGAAAGGTAAAATGACATGCCCAAGGTCACACAGCCAAGCACGTGGTTGAGCATCAATTTGAACCCAGGACTGTTTGACTCCCCTTCCCCTCCTCCCTTTTTTGCTCTCCTGCTCCTCCTCCTTGTTCCATCAGGAACCCTTAATAAATACAACACTAGCCCTTAGCATTTACGTATATTAATCTTGTCACAGAACCTTAAGATAAAATTACTGTTATTTCCCATATCACAGAGGAAGGAGCAGCCTCAGAAAGGTTGGGTAACATGTCCAAGGTCACACAGCTAGTAAGCAATAATGCCCCTCTGCCGTCCACCCCCACACCACTATGTAAAGGTGCTTTGAAGAAAGTGATGTCAATGAATGTGACCTGGCCTTAGCTGCTGCTTCTTCCTTTTTGTTTTATGTTTTATGTTATGAGTTGGATGCTCAACCGACTGGGACACCCAGGTTCTCCCCTCCACTCCGCCCAGTCTCGGCTTCAAAGTAGGATACTCCCTACTGTGGAGGGTGGCCAGGTCCATGGCCAACAAAAGAATGGACTGCAGGGGTGGGCAGTTGACATACTAAGGGTGTGGGTCATTCTGGAAGTAGTCGGGCTCAAGATTCTAAATTGGAATCCTGCTCATTGTCTGGGTGCCTCTTTTATGTCCTTCCACAGCACCAGAGCTGATGGCCGGGGTGTCTGGCTGTCCTGTGGATCAGAGTGGGAAGAGCAACCTAGTTCTGTGTCAAGATCAGATTTTGAACCACTGATGGAGCTTGAGTGGGAATTAGGCCAAGTAGACAATAAAACCATCCTTGGATGGACCTCTAGTGAGGCTATTCTTATCTTGGTGAAGTTAGTGGCTTCTTTGGCCGTTAAAAACAATGAAAAGGGCGTCTGTGTCTCAGTTGGTTAAGGGACTGCCTTGGGCTGAGGTCATGATCCTGGAGTGCCAGGATCAAGTCCCGCATCAGGCTCCCTGGTCAGCAGGGAGTCTGCCTCTCCCTTTGACCCTCCCCCTCTCATGTTCTCTCTCTCTCTCTCTCTCAGAAAAAAAAAAAAAAAAGAAAAAGACAAAAAGGAAAGAACAATGAAATATAAAACTGTCAAGGTCCAGAGAAACTGTGCTTTCTGCACGGTGTGTTGGTGCCTCAGTTTCCCTTCTCACCCTCTTACTAGGCCATTTGCTCAGACCTCTGGGAACTAATGGTATAATCCACCAAGGCTCGTTGGCAAAACGGTGGGGCCTGTCTGAGGACAGTTTTGGCCTGTGTTATTTTGTGCTTGGATTTGGCATTGACCTTCTACCCAGCGTCCCCCAACCCTGCTGTCTGAGCAGCACGTCTAAAACACAAATTGGACCCAGTGCTCTCCCCAGCGTGCAGCTCCCCAGGACCTCACTGTCTCCTATGGGAAATAGGCCAAGCTCTTTAGCTGGTGTTTAAGGCCTTGCGTGTTCTGGCACCTTCTTGCCCAAGCAGTCTCATTTCCAGCCTTAGCTCCCAGTGTCATACCGCCTCCAGTTCTGCAAAACTACAGTGCCTTCTTAAACCTCTCTGCGTGTCGGGCGACTCTGTCTGGAGGGCCTTTCCCAGCCTCTTGTTTAGTGTTGTTGCTTGTTTCCAGTTCCGTCTTGGGAATCCTGCTGATAATCCCATCTCTTTGAGGGCTTCACTGAACCTCCCCTTCCCAACACGGCTAATTACTCACTGCCCTTTTCTGCTTCAGTATCTAGATGAGGCTTCCACGGTTACAAGTCGCTGACTGTGTGGTAATGACTTGTTTAACCATCTGATTACCTCCTGCGCCCCGAGTTCCATTCATCTTCGTATCCCCCAGCTCCATGCCTACTGTATATAGGTCCTCAACAAATCATGGTGGAAATAAACCTCGTTGGGCTTCTGGAGCTGGCTCGTGCATGTGGCTGTCAGGGCCCTGGTCAGAAGTGGGCAACATCACACCCTTTGTCTTCTCCTAACCAGTACTCTGAGTCTCATTGCTCACAGTAAGGCTGATTGCCCTGGAGGCTGCCCCCGTCGCCCCAGGCTGTGGCTAACATAAACCCTTGCAGTATCAAGGAGTTGGCCGAATTCACACAGCAGAATTGGCAGCAACGTGGGCATGAGCCACTGAGACCCAAGCCAGCTTTCTAAGAGCGTGAGCCTTGCTTGAACTTGGGCCCCTGCCCAACCCAGCAGCTGTCACGGAGGCCTTCTGGCGGCTCTGTACCTGTGTCCTCCTTTGTGGAGGACATGGCAGCTGGAGCAACCATGACAAATAGCACAGAGTGGGAGCTTAAGCCACCGAAGTTCATTTTCTTACAGTTTTGGAAGCTGGAAGTCCAAGATCAAAGTATCAGCAGGGTTAGTTTTCTTTTCTGAGACCTCCCTGCTTTCCCTGAAGACAGCCGCCTTCCGACTGTGTCCTCACATGCTCGTCCCTTAGTCTGGGTGTCTGGGTCCTCATCCATTCTTACAAGGACACCGGTCAGATTGGATGAGGGCCCAGCCACAGGACCTCATTTTACCTTAATTACCTCTTTAAAATGCAGCCACATTCTGAGGTCCTGGGGTTAGAACTTCAACATGGGAAGTTTAGGGGGACACAGTTCAGCTTGTAACCCTCCTTGCCCTCTCCTCCCATGCACCAGCGCAGGAACCTGGCAGTGCTGCCTATGACCTTTGACCCTGCGTGGGGGGCAGGAGGTGGGGGCCGAGCTGGGGCGTTATCTCCCCAGGACACTGGAGGGGTGGGATCATTTTTTCTTCTTTCCCTTTGTGGGCAAGAATGGATTTTATCCAAGACTCAGATGTCTCTGGGCTCTAAGAGCGGCTGCCGAAATGCTAATGAGTGACTCATCGGCAGAAGATGTCGACTTGATAAAGGAGGCAGGTAGAAGCAGAGGTATTTAAAGCCTGGAAATTAGGAATAACCTTGAAAACGGGGAGTGGAGCTGGCATTTGACAGCGTGGTTTCAAAATAGCTCACGGTGTGCACTGCGTACCCGGCAGTGGTCTAGACGGCCGCTTCGCCGCAGTGTCTGAGCGCTGGGGGCAGTACAAAGGATTTTCCAAGGGAGTTCTGGACACACTCACCTTTTGCCTTCTCATTGCCTTTTGGCCCAACAGTTGCCTAAGATGGGCCTGCGCTCTGTGCTTTTTCTGCATATAAAAAGGACTGGGGTTGAGGGAGTAGCTGAGACACTTCATGTCATGGGACTACTTCCGTGCCAGTGGTCCCTGGTTTCCAGGTGACAAGCCATGCAGGGATAATGCCTAAGGTAACAGGGGAGAGGAGCCCCCTCTTCGTCCTTCACCCTGATGCCTGGTATGCCGTTGGGAGTTACCTCACTCATTCCGCTATCTAGCAATGTAGAGAGGGCCACTGCCCCCTTGTAAGGGGCCAACATGTGACTCCTTTTCCAGAGTCTTCATGCAGCCAGAGCCAGTTGGCACCAGGCTCAGTCAAGGTGGGCCAGAGCTGTTGGCCTTGGGGCAGGTATAGCCAGGATGATCTGGGAAAGAGCATGGGGGCTGTCCACCCAACAACCAGCCCCACAGGTGAACTCTCCATCACAGAAATCTGGGGCTGTAGTTCTTGCCCAATGTTCTTGCCAAAGAGTGAACTTTGCCCAAGGGACTCATGTAGCTCTTGTTCATTGCGATAGCCTGGGTGGTGGACTGGTTCAACATGCGGGCTCTAGAGTCAAGCTCCAGGGTGCCAGTCCTAGCTACATAGGGATCTTTGCCTCTGTAAGCCTCAGCGTCCTCATCTGTAGAGTGGGGTCATGCTGGCATCTCCCAGGAGGGTTGTTGGGATGTAGTGAGATCATGTGCGTGGTCTCCCCATGAGACGTGCTCAGCCAGTCATGAGTGGTGTCGTCACGGCCGGAGACTGGGCTGCTGCTTTGGAACATCATAGTACATGAGCAGAAGTCCTGAACCCAGGCCAGGATCTAAATCCTGTCTGCCTCACTCCTGGCCCACGGGTGGCCACGGGCGAGCCAGGAAGCAGCGGCAGCATGGCAGCTGGAAACCAAACAGCAATTAGATTTTCACAGCCTCCCAGGGAGCCTGGGCATTTGGCTCTGCAGAGTCATTCGCCAGGCTTTCTTCAGGCCTCACCAAGGCAGAACGCCGGGTGTCACCAGGCCCGCGGAGGCACCCATTAAAATGAGCAAGCACGCGGCCTGCTGGGTTCCAGCCTCCTAACCCAGACTTGAAGCCTTTTGCTTCCTCAGCCCTCCACATCTTCACAGGGGATCCTGTCTATTGCCTTGGGCCCCCCTGCCACGAAATGCCATCTCTCCCCTCCGCACGCAGAAAGTCGCCATGGCGAAATGGCAGTCGTGGCAGCGGGGCGCGGGCTGGAGCGCCGGCTGCGCTGCTCTCTCCCCATCGCTTCGCATTTGCTCCCGAGTGCTCTGGCAGCCAGAGCAGCCGGCTTCTCCGCTTCCAAATCAGGGAGGGAACCCGGGAGGGCTTTGGTGGCTCACAGCAGTGCATCTCTGGGGGCTCCTGATGGCCGCATCCTCCCAAGGCTGCCTTGGAGGGTGGCCCAGGAGGGAAACCCAGGCTCTTGAGGGGAACCCCTAAGGCGGATGGCGGTCCCCAGACTGGCTCTATCCCACCTTGGTGTTCGGGAAGCCCATGGGGTGGCTCTCTATTCTTATCCCTTTGCTGGGGCAAATTCCCTGATTTGGACATTTCTTCACTCCTTCCCTTCTCTCCTGGTCAGTCCAAGCTGAGTAAGGTCTTACACGATAAAGATCACGGCTCTCGGGTGCGACACCCCCACCGTGTGCCCAGCAGTGTTCAGAGGCTCTTTGCTCGTGCTGGTTCTCTCACTGGATGCTCCCAGTGGATGTGTGTTGCCGGCACCTTCAGGATCCCTGTCCGACAGGCGAGGAAACTGATGCTCTGGGAGGTTGGAAACTTCCCCAAGGTCACGCAGCCAGGAAGTGCCATGGCATCGACTTATGTCTTCTAACCCCGGACGCCGGCCCTTACCTCGTGTGCCACATGCCAAGAGGTAAACTGTGTGGAAGAGGGAGAGTTTTAGGCTCAATTTTCTTATCCAGAAGGAAGTTGGTTCCCCTCTCTCTCTTTTTTAAACTTTTATTTCCTACGAGGCACATTATTCTAAATTGGAGTTCCATACCTAGAGCTCCTTTTCATAGTGTAAAAATATCCAAGCCGATGGGGTGTCATTGTACAAATTATTGGATCCTCACAGAGGAACCAGGAAACATGGGCAAGTGAAAAACCAGACCACAAAGGACACCCATGACTCCCCCCAGTAGAAAACTCCGGATCTCTCCGCCACACAAGCCCTTCTTCACCTCTTCCTTCACACAGGCATTGGGCTCAACTTTCCATCATCGTGGTGAGGCTGAAAATGAGAACTTGGAGGAGTCCAGATTGGGGAATAGAAAAGGACGAAGGAACACCAGCTTGGGAGTGTGGCATGAGGCCCAAAAGGCTGGCTGGGGTCCTGAGGAGGGTGACCCCCTGAGGTCAGTGGTTTCTGGGATAGGTGACCCCCACAACCGGGCCCTCCTGGAGGATGTCCTTGGATTGGATAACTGAGTCAGGTCATGGGTGTTTGGGCTGCCTCGGGCACCGAGGACCCCTTTTGCCTTGTTTATTATTTGTGGGAGGGACTTACTTCGCTGGAAATATACGCACTTCCCTCTCTTTGAACCCCTCGAGAAGATCTGGTTCAGCAGAATTGAACCTGTAGCATAGGTGCTGGGCCCCAGCGGGCCTGGGCCTTTGCTTCCTGGCGCTGCCCCTCCTGCCGCCCCTTCCTTCACTGTGCCACACCTGCTGCTGTGTAGGCCCACAGGCTGGTCATTACCAGATTTTCCACGGCATCAGCAGAAGTCAAAACCTACACTTTTAGGGATGCTTGGGTGACTCAGCGGGTTAAGCCCCTGCCTTCGGCTCAGGTCATGATCCCAGGGTTCTGGGATCAAGCCCCGCATCACACTCCTTGCTCAGCGGGGAGCCTGCTTCTCTCTCTGCCTCTGTCTGTTACTCTGCCTGCTTGTGCTCTCTCTTTCTCTCTCTGACAAATATAAATAAATCTTTAAAAAAAAAAACAACAACCTATACTTTTAATCAGAGTCTTCTGACTTTTTAAGTATCGGTAACAGTTCTCATTTCTTAAACACAGCCGACCAAATAAAATCTGGTCAGTGGGCTGCTGCTTTATGACCGCTGAGCGAGAGCCCACCAAGTCAGCCTTGGCTTTCGGTTCAGAACCGGCCACCTCGAAATCAGAAAACAGTATACAAAAAAAAAAAAAAAGAAAACAGTATACAACCGACCAACGAACTACGGCCCATAAGATGTTCTTGACCTTTGGGTGGCATTCAGTGGGACTTGGAACTGGCCGGGAGGTTTTTCTCTCTGCTTCCACATGATTTGCCTAGAGGAAGACCAGATTTCATCCATCTGTGGACTGGAGGCCGGATCTGGGGGGGGGTAGGAGTGCCGTGGGCACGGAAGGATGAGAGGACAGAACAGGCGGGAGCATCTCCCACAAACGCCTTTGTCTTCCTTTTCTGTTTATCCTTTCCTCCCTCTGGGTTGCGATTCATGTGACTGCCGGAGGACCCATTTCCCATTCTTCTCATCTGCATTCTGTCCAACTTAAAGATTCTCCGCTTTGTTCTTAGCTATTTTTTTTTTAAAGATTTTATTTATTTATTTGACAGAGAGAGATCACAAGTAGGCAGAGAGGCAGGCAGACAGAGAAAGAGGAGGAAGCAGGCTCCCCGCAGAGCAGAGAGCCCTACGTGGGGCTTGATCCCAGGACCCCGGGATCATGACCTGAGCTGAAGGCCGGGGCTTTAACCCACTGAGCCACCCAGGCGCCCCTGTTCTTAGCTATTTGAACCAAGCTGGCTGGGACTTTTTTTTTTTTTTTTTTGGCTTTTACTTTGAGATGTAGAACATTCAAGCAGGTGTTAGAAATCAAAAAAAGTAATAGTCTAATAGCTGGTATCCGTCTGAAGAACTTAGAACAGCCACTATGGAGGTCAGAAGGAAAGAGTCAGATGTAGTTACGGCTTTGAAGGACCGATGGTCTGGTTGGCCGCGAGGCAGATGAGTACGAAGCGTGTTCCTTTTGCGGCGTGTATTAATAACTGTGGAAGCGATTTGGAGTCGGGAGAAGAAGGAAGGCAGGGGAGGTGGGATATGGGGCAGGAGGAGTCGGGCTTTCTGATTCGGGGCTGGAGTAGCAGCAGCAGCAGCTCTAGAGAGACTGTTTGAGCGGGCGGAGTCTTTCAGGAGATGCGCAGGGAGTGAAGATTGTCCCAGAGGAAGGGATGGGGGGGCAGAGGCCCGGAGGTGTCGAGTGGGTGGGTGTGGGGGGTGCTTGGGTTGGAGGATGGGGAGGGGAGACTGGCTCCTGATCTTGGAGGTTCCGTCGCCCTCTACCCTTGGGGCCTGGCCAAGGAACTGGGACCTCATTCCGGGTGACGGTGAAGCCCGAGAGGGTGCTCTCAGCAGGAAGAGTGACACGGTCATGTTTCTGGGGAGTGTCTGAGAATTCGCCCAGGCTGCCCTGCGAGGAGTGTTTGGAGCTGGGTGTGGTGGCCCGGGAACCTGGTGGACCTGTTTCGTTCGGCGTGAACAGTGTTTTCAGAAGCAGCTTCACTGAGCAGGTCTGATCCTGGATCACGTGATGAACACGTAGCATCCATGGTCTCACACACCCCAGCTTCCCCTGGTTGTTACCCGCCAAGGGCCTGTAGGCATTTGAGTTTGTTGCCTTCGGAGTATATTCTGGCGGGGACTGTGCTGGCGGGGAATGGCGCTGGCAGAGACGGTGCTGGTGGGACGGTACTGGGGGGATGGCGCTGGTGGGGACAGTGCTGGCGGGGATGGCACCGGGGTAGTTAAGAGTACGTACTGGCGGGTCCGACCAGCTGAGTGTGAATCCGCTCTGCCATTTACTGCCGGGGTAAACAAGGTAGCACACCGCAGACCATCTGTACCGTGTCTGGTTTACATCAGAAGGAGCCCTTGGTGGATGCGAGCCATTATTAGGGACAGAGCAGGCAGACTTATTTTCTGGAGAGCCTAGAATGCCAATAGCAGGAGTTTGAACTTGGTCGAGGAGGGCTTGGGAGCTTCTATGTCTATTTGGGCCAGAAAGCCCATTATGACAGAGCAGCATCTCCCCTGTGACCCTCGCCAACTCCGGCTGCCTTCCCCAGCCACCATGATGCTCTTCCTTAGAAACCCTGAGGAGGGAGAGCCCTGAATAGGAATGGCTTTTCTCCCTGGACATTGGGAAGTGGGTGGAGAGGAAACTCCTAGAGTGTCCTGGGGTGGCAGGAGCCAGGTTTGCTGTTTTTCTGTCTTTCCAGACCAGGCTCTGGCTGTCCCCAGGGCTGGGTCCTGTGCACAGCCTTGGAGGTCGGCTCCCCACCTGCCTTGTGCTGGGCCCTCAGGACACATCTGGGCCATACAGAACTGAGGAGTACTCGCACAGGCTCACCTGGCCTGGGGAGTCGGGGAGTGCCTCCTAGACACATCAGGGACTGTGTCCAACACGGGGAAAGGAGTCAGGAAAAGAAGAGCGAGGTTGGGATGAGTCTGTTCCGCTGTGCCTGGGCCCACCATGCCTTTCCTGGTCCCATCGAGCCAAGCCCTTGGGATCAGAAAGGACCTACTCTCCTGATTTAAAAAAGCATGGCCTCCGACTGCATCCGGCAGATAAGTTTCTGCTTTGTTCCTGCGCGCTGACACAGCGCCTGAACAATCCATTTTAATCGAGGGTTGATCAGGAAGTTCTCAGTCGGCTCAGCCGGGAAGCTAGATCTAACTTTGTCTGTCGTCCCAAACGATAAAGCCTTCACGGGGTGCATTCCCCCTCATGTACTGAGGAAGTGAATACAGCTGGGGTATTTGGATTGCACATTTAAAAAATAAATATATTTTAATGTATTTATATTTCTTTAAATATATTTAAAATATAATAAAAAATATATATGTTTGAGCTGTAAAAGCAAGCACAAAGTATAATATTGCAGCCCCAGTGCCTTTTCATTTTTATTTTAAAAGGCGTGATTTAGGGGTTTTGTATTTCCACGAAAGCCTCAGTTATGTTTGGGGACTCTCCTAAGTGAAGGCGCGGTGACTTCTGGGCGGACACTCGCAGACCCCTCCCACGAGTGCTCTGTGGGCTCCACCCCTACTCCCAGGTCCGGCAGTGAATCCAGTAGCTGCCAATCAGTGCCCTTTATGCTGCCTTGAAATCTGTCTTCCCCCGAGCCACTGTCCTTACTCTCCTGTTAGTGGCCGCAAGCACTGACACTGGCTTGCAGAAGGAAAAGCTGTGTGCAGTCATGATTCACTTGGTTTACGCCGGCAGGCCTCGTGCAGTAACGACGCGCATCCCCATTTTGCAGATGGGCAGTTGGAGGCACGGAGAGTGAAGCTGAGTGGGCCCGTTCGTTCTGTCCTTGATGGGGGGTGTTCGGGGAGACTGGTGTGTGGCGAACCCTAATCCTAGACCCCGCCACCTCTGCTCTTGGGCCTTGCCGGACAGGAGTGCATCTCTGCTCAGTCTCCAGTGGCCTTGAAAGTTTCACTAAACCTCAGAGTGTAGACAAGGAAACCATAAACTTCCACCCATTCCCATGGTGAAGGTTAGGCCAAGTTCTCGGATCAAGTGTAAGATGAAGCCCTTTGAAACCAAGTACTCTGACCCACCTTCCCTGCCTTGCTCTGAGGCCCTGGCAGGGGTCCTGGCACTTTGCAGGCCATGAGAAATTTCTTCTCAGTTACACTCCGTGCTGACTGGCCTCCCTTCTTTTACTCCACCCCAGAACTCAGAATCCATAATCAGAAGTCTTAAAATGTGGCACCACTCACATAATCTCATTTGTTTTCTCATTTATTTTTTTTAAGATTTTACTTATTTATTTATTTATTAAAGATTTTATTTATTTATCTGACAGAGAGAGCACAAGTAGGCAGAGAGGCAGGCAAAGGGAAGGGGGAAGCAGGCTCCCCGCTGAGCAGAGACCCCCACAATGTGGGGCTCGATCCTAGGACCCTGAGACCATGACCTGAGCTGAAGGCAGAGGCTTAACCCACTGAGCCACCCAGGCACCGCAAGATTTTATTTATTTATTTGAGGAAGAGAAAGGGTAAGAGATAGCATGAGAGGGGAGAAGGCCAGAGGGACAAGCAGAATCCCCGTGGAGCTGGGAGCCCGATGTAGGACTCAGTCCCGGGACTCTGGGATCATGACCTGAGCTGAAGGCAGTCGTTTAACCAACTGAGCCACCAGGCGCCCTTGTTTTCTCATTTAAACCACTTTTCAGTACCAGTGTCGCCATGGGCTGCTGTCACCTGGCTTTTGATCTAGCCCTACTCCCACTTTCTCCAGCTAAAGACCTTTGTCCTTTTCTTCTACCCAGCCTTCCCCAGGCCTCCCAAACCAGTTAGGGTAGTGGCTACCCGTCCACGCCCTTGCATTCTCTACACCTTCTGTGCCTCCTTCTCTGCTGTCCAGGCACAGAGGCCCCTTCCCTCCCTAGTACCTGTGTGCGATAGACTTGATTGATGTCTTATGCACTGGATCGAGGTTTGCTTTGCACCATGGTGGATTTCTAAAGGTTGTAAGAAAATGGAATTTTGGTGAAGTAGACAATTTTTTAAAAAAAATTATTTATTTATTTTTTCAGCGTAACAGTATTCATTGTTTTTGCACAACACCCAGTGCTCCATGCAATACGTGCCCTCCCTATTACCCACCACCTGGTTCCCCCAATCCCCCCCCCCCGCCCCTTCAAAACCCTCAGGTTGTTTTTCAGAGTCCATAGTCTCTTATGGTTCGCCTCCCCCTCCAATTTCCCTCAACTTCCTTCTCCTCTCCATCTCCCAGTGTCCTCCATGTCATTTGTTATGCTCCACAAATAAGTGAAACCATATGATACTTGACTCTCTCTGCTTGACTTATTTTACTCAGCATAATCACTTCCAGTCCTGTCCATGTTGCTACAAAAGTTGGGTATTCATCCTTTCTTTTTTTTTTTTTTATAAACATATAATGTATTTTTATCCCCAGGGGTACAGGTCTGTGAATCGCCAGGTTTACACACTTCACAGCACTCACCATAGCACATACCCTCCCCAATGTCCATAACCCCCTTCCCCTCTCCCAACCCCACCTCCCCCCAGGAACCCCCAGTTTGTTTTGTGAGATTAAGAGTCATTTATGGTTTGTCTCCCTCCCAATCCCCTCTTATTTCATTTATTCTTCTCCTATCCCCCTAACTCCCCATGTTGCATCTCCACGTCCTCATATCAGGGAGATCATATGATAGTTGTCTTTCTCCGATTAACGTATTTCACTCAGCGTAATACACTCTAGTTCCATCCACATCATTGCAAATGGCAAGATTTCATTTCTTTTGATGGCTGCATAGTATTCCATTGTATGTATATACCACATCTTCTTTATCCATTCATCTGTTGATGGACATCTAGGTTCTTTTCATAGTTTGGCTATTGTAGACATTGCCGCTATAAACATTTGGGTGCACGTGCCCCTTCGGATCACTACGTTTGTATCTTTAGGGTAAATACCCAGTAGTGCAATTGCTGGGTCATAGGGTAGTTCTATTTTCAACATTTTGAGGAACCTCCATGCTGTTTTCCAGAGTGGTTGCACCAGCTTGCAATCCCACCAACAGTGGAGGAGGGTTCCCCTTTCTCTGCATCCTCGCCAGCATCTCTCATTTCCTGACTTGTTAATCTTAGCCATTCTGACTGGTGTGAGGTGGTATCTCATTTTTTGAGATATTTTTGATTTGTATTTCCCTGATGCGGAGTGATGTGGAGCACTTTTACATGTGTCTGTTGGCCATGAAGTAGACAATTTAAAATACGAGCAAGAGGGCTGAGTTTGGCAAAGCATCTTCACAGTATGATTAATTTGACTGAGTTCATCTGGTGTCGAGTTGGGTTTTATAAACCAAGTTCCTTTCAATCAGGGTTCAACCTGTTTGTGGATGTCTTTCCAGTGTCTCAGTGATGCCCATTCAGGGGGGCTAGGTTGGACAGGGCAGGAAGGTGCCGCGCCCCACTCGGTGTAATGTCTGGGTAGGCGCTGTTGTTTTGGATGTTGATATGGGGCTCGGATGTACCTCTTTCTGGTGGTACAAGTTTTGCAAAGGCAGAGACCGTGACTTTTCTACTCATAACCAAAGCATTTCATAAATAGATGTGAAGTAATGTGTCTGGGAGTGACTCACCGGGTTCACAGAATATCCAAGGCCCCAAGTGACTCTGTGGGTCACAGCGTAGCCAGCTCTGGCAGACATCTGGGGTGACAAGAAGACTCATACACATGTGATGGGTCAGAAATAGTCCAGGCAGGGCCTGGTCCTTGCTGTCCCTGGGAAGAGCTGACTTTTTGGATGGTTCTAGCACTTTGCACTTCTCCGGGAGCCCACACGTGTCCCTTAATTGCTGTGGCGGCCTGGGGTGCTTGGCTCCCACCTTCCCATCCCTCACCCCACCACCCTGCCATTGGTAGGCTGCCTTTTTTCTCCTGCTGTAATCTTCCTTTTTGTTGGATTGGGTATTTATTTAAAAAAAAAATTTTTTTTTTTTTATTCCTTTAGCTCTTGCTGAAAATCAGCTTGGGCAGAGCAGTGGTGCTCAGTGCTGGCTAATGGCTTGGAGCCCCTCCAAGCTGCCGGATGTGTTGGCTCTCACTTGTGGGTGGTCGTCGACAAGCGTGATGTCTCCTCTCTGTGACTCCCGAGGGTGCCCTCTTCTTGCCGGCTCGGCTGTTCACACTTGGCTGGCTGGCCTTGTCGTCGGCAATCGCAGTTTTTACGGCGCACCCCGGGGCTGGTCTGGTCGCCTCGACAGGGCCCAGATTTGTTCAGTACGAGAGCCCATTCGGCCTCCGGGCCCTTTGGCCCGTGTGGTCGTGTTGCAGGTTATTTTGTGCTGTTTTTGATGTGGATCTCAGATGCCGGCCCAGCGTGCCTAGAGACTCCAAGTCTGGAGACCGGTGGCTTGGGAGAACTCTCAGGTCGTTAGAGATGTGTGTGTGTTGTGTGGGCGACGTTGTCTGCTGGCACTCCCCAACATTCTGTCGCTTCTTCAAAGACTGTTAGTCTACAGAGAAGGATGGGGTTGAAATTCCGGGGTCATCGGCTGGTAGCTGCATAAGCTCGAGTGAGGAGCTGAGCCTCAGTTTCTTCATCTGTAAAATGGGGATAAGAATACCTCCATTCGGGGTTGACACAAAGATTAAGTGGGAAACTCCATGTAACATAGCCTAGGACTGACTCAGTAAACAGTAACAAAGTGTCAGGGTTTCATTTTCAACAAAGTGGCGATGTTTCCCCTTCCTGAACCCCAAGTAGGCCGTTTAAGGACTCTGGATGGAGGACTTGAACATGCTCTTCCTCTTACTAAATTCCGTGACTTCCTCTTAAGGAATTGTTAGCTGGTTTTGATATTGTCTTAAATGGTAAATGGAAGAATGACACGTTCACTCCCTTGACCACCATCCCGGGCGCACTACAGGGAGCGTTTACTTCAAGCAGCTCTGTCTCTCCCCCGCTTGTTAGGTTGGCTTTTTGGTTTCCATTGTGTTTGTCTCTATCCGCGATGCCTCTTTTGGGCTGCCTGCCTCACTTGACAGGAAGGGAAACTGAGGAAAAAGGAAGGGGAGGCTGAGGGCAGTGCCTGGCCACTGACTTTGCAGGCTCTCGGCCACGTTGGCTCCTGTAGAAGCAGCAGGTCTCGGACAAGGGGCATGCCTCAGCCCTCCAGCTCTCTGCAGGATGTCGGCCTCTGACCACTGTCACTTCCCCAAGGGCCCTGGGCCTCCGGCCACTGCACTCCTTGCTGCTGCTCTTCGGGCAGGGCTGCCAGCAGCCACGGAAGGTTCAGATGCTGGGGCGCGGCCAGTGTCTGTGCGAGCCCCGTGGAGGCAGCCGGGCAGGTGCTCCCAGGCAGGAGCTGGTGCAGACGCGGATCCATGCTGACGCCTCAGCCGATACCTCGGGGGCATTGTGGAGAATGAGTCTCATGGCCAGAAGCGTCTTCCGAATGCCGCTTGTCTGCTGAGCTCTCGTGGGGGCTCTGGAAGTGCCCGCATGCAGTGAAAAATGTCTCCTCTCCCGGGTCACCCTTCCACAGCTCCCGTCCCTGTCCCTGCATGGTTCACAATTAGCATTTCTGATGCTTCCAAGTGAACACAGGACAGATGTTCGCACAGGTGCTGCACTCCTCACTGGGTAAACAGAGTGGGGCTTGCAGCCTGTGTGTGTGTGTGTGTGTGTGTGTGTGTGTGTGTGTGTGTGTGAAGGAGTTGGGGGGGGGGGCTTCTGATGGGTGCGCAGACCTCACAAATGTCTTTTCAAGGTACCCAAAGCGCTTTGCACATGGTAGGTACTCAGCAAATCCTTGCTGATGAGTGATCAGTCCCAGTGAAAGCCCTTTGTTTCCATAAACCCAGTGACTCACGGGCAGGAAGCAGAATTGCAAGCTGAGTCTTGACTATCACGGATGAAGGAGGGAGAGATGCCATCCTGCCTGCGGGCATCCAGCAACTGCTCGTTCGCTCTCCGCCCCGGCAGAAGGGGTGGGGGGTCTGCTGGCGCACACAGTCGTGGCCGGCACAGAGTGGTGAGGAGGCTTAGGTAGCGGAGGTGAGCGTGGTGGCTCCCGGCAGGGCACCTGCCCTGCACAGGTGCGCTCACGGTGCTGCCCTGGGAGCCCGAACTTGAGGTTTTGCTGCGTACAGCGTCTGTAGATGGGGTTGTGAGGTTCACCAAGATGGGCCACCTCGTCAGGTGCACCCAGTTGACACACTTGCTCGGGTTACTTCCCTTTGAACCCAGTGGCTCGGGCTCTGTCTTCTTCAGGTGGTCTGCTCCTCCTGCCTTGTCTCTGCCTTGGTCAGCTTCAGGATCACCGAACCTTCTCTAGCTTCCCAGAAATGCCCTGCTGTTTGCCTCTTTGAGCTTTTATGCATGACCTTCTCTATTTCCGGAATGTTTTCCTTCCCCCCCACCCCCAATGCACTTCTGAATCTTCTTCCTCCTTCATCCTTCAGAAGTGGCCCAGACATCACCCCTGAGTCTCCCTGCATCTGCCCACGAGCCCCCATGGAGGGCAGTTCTCATACCCCTTTCTAGGCTGTTGTAACTAAGAAGTGACTTAATGCACCAGAATCACATTCCTTCTCTTGACTCCTGATGGTAAGCCCCATGAGGACAAAGTACGTGGTTTGACTTTTTTCAGATCCAATGCCTGGCACATGCCTGGTATTCAGTAGGTGCTGAATAAACGTCTTTAAATTAAGCTGTATTTGTTTGTATCAGGAAGGCCAGCCTTGAAAAATTCCACCCTCCCTTGTTCTCCCCCAGATTACTGCATGATTTATGAAGCCTGCCGAGTGGCTGTTAAGGTCATGTTTGCAACCTTATGGAGCAAGTGCTCCGAGTAGCCACTTGGGGGTGGGCTCCTGGGGTAGTAACCACTACCCTTAATTACAAAGAAGCATGTCCCCAGCCCCCACCCCCCCAAGAGCCTGTGTTTACAGCCACTGCTCTCAACCTTCTAGCCATTTCCCTGACAGTTCAAGGCCCTTCTGTGGCTGACCTCTTGTACCTACAGAGAATCCCTCTGGATTTGGCCACGTCGGTCTCTGTCAGCTGGCCAGAAACGAAGTTGGGGGTGACGCAGGGCATTATCCTGGCTACTTCCAAACCAGGTTCCTCCTTCTTGAACAGTGGTTGACCCATAGTACTGGCCTAGTTGAGCCTTTTGTTTTTCCTTTCCTCCTCTGGCCTGAGCCTTTGGCAGAACGAGTTTTGGGCTTGAGGCCAGCGATTCAGCTATGTTGGCTCTGTGCCAGCCCTCCCCTTCCTGGAGGTCAGTATATCTGCCTGGGGCTCTGTCTGTGTTTGCCGTCTTTCCTAGCATGCACTGATAACATGGCCCTATGTCCCGTGCCATCTCACCAGTCGTCAGAAAGAGAAGGCCCGAGCAGGAGGAAATGCGCGCCCCACTTTCTTGCCGCAGAGTGCCTTTTGCCCGGTTTTTATCTGGGGGCCTTTGAAGAGCCAGCCAGCAGCAGAAGCGGTGCCCGGAAAGCTCATCAGTGTCACTCTGGTTTATTTTCCTCTGCTCTCGGAGTTTTTTTCCCATGGAGTGGGGCTCTCAGTGACAACTGGTGAACGGTTGGGCGGTGGCTCATTGTCATTCTGGCGGGCACTGGTTTCCGGGGGGCTCCGGGTGCTTTGTGGGCATACACATTTGTTTCTGTACCGCCCGGAGCACAGCTGGCCCCAGTCCCAGTTAACGGGTGGAGAAACTGAGGCTCTGGGGATTCCAACGGCGAACCAGCGGGAGGGAAGGAGCCCAGTCGGGAGGGAGGCTTGAAGAGGATGTGCAGCGTGTGTCTGTTGGAGAATGGGTGAGGTCGTGCACATGTGAGAGGAGGAGAAGGAAGACTAGCAAAGATGGAACGGGACTAGAGAGCTCCGTATAGACCTGCCCAGCGGCAGTCCCGGTCTGGTATTCTTCCCCATCCGGGAGCTCATAGGCCTTTTATCCACAGCAGCCTCTGGTCCTAGGCCCCCAAGGAAGGTCTCAGTGGCCTCCCCAGCCCACGCAGACCCTGCCCTTGCTGGGTCTGGGGGTTGGATCCCAGAAGCCCTCCCCTCCTGCCTGTTCTTTCCGTTCTTCCGGGCTCCTCCCTAGTGCAGCTTTATGGCGGCATATGGAAACTGTTTCTATTTACCCGGTGCCACCAGGATGCTGCGTGTGCTGTGCTCCAGCGAACGGAAACCTTGGATTCCCCGCAGGGTCATTTCAGAGGCTGCATGCAAAGCAGCCAGCTGTTCTGCAGGGAGCGTCTGGGCCCTGTTACATCAGCGCAGAGAAAGCGTTACCATCTGTGCTAACAGGTCATCCTGGTTTGGCGGCCTGTCTTCTGCATCGGGAACTTCTCTTCTACTTGGAGTCAGTTTTTTGTTACTGTTGTTTTGTATTCGAAGGCCTGCCCCATTGGCCTTTCCTTTCAACTCCTTCACCTCCTCCTGCGGGTGATGTTATGTTCACCACCCTGGGCAGGCTGCCAGGATCCAGGGAGGGTAGTTAAGGAGTAGGTGTTGCGTAAATCTTTAGTGGCTAAGGTCTGCGGGCAGAGGAGGCCGTAGCCTGGTTTCCACTGGAGAGCTCTCTGCCCAGGGCAGCAGAGGAGCAGAACAAACTGTTTCTCTTCGGGAACTTTCCCTGGAGGCACAAAATGGGATCTTCTTGGTTGCCAAGAATGTTCCTGGTCAGCTTCCTCCGGCCCTTTCAAAACCTCCTGTGAGTGAGAGCCAGTGGAGAAGCTGGCTTGCTGGGAGGGCCTGGAAGTCTGCTCCTCCCACCCTCCTATACCCGCTGTGTGTCTTTTTCCTTCTTCCCTCCTGCTCCCAGGCCGGCTGCCTCCCAGGAACGCGGACATGCAGAGGCCAGGGCCGACAGCCGTTTTCCTTCTGGACGAGGTAGTGGAGGGCCAGCTCCCCGACAGCCCTGTGGTGAGGTCATCCCGTCTCCACCAGATGGGCCCTTGTGGTATGCCTTGACCTTGCCTTTCCAGCTCACCTGGAAGAGCCCACCCTGCTCTGGGTGAGGACAGTGCCAAAGTCCGAGGTTGCCGTGTTGATTCTCATGAGGTCTCTAACAATCCCCGGTTGGGCCAGACCTGGGGACCTGTGGTGAGAGCCCTCCTGACTGCTTTGTTGTCCAGGACTCTTCCCGCACAGGGAGCACCCTTCGTTCACCTGGAGACCTGGGGCCGGTATTTCCCCCAGGAAGTGTAGAGTTGGCCAGGGCGGGAGGAGTAGATGGGCAGGGCAGCAGGGAAGGGGGCTGCTTGCAACCCACCCCCCCGCCCCGGGGCTGAGGCTCCCCAGGCAGACAGACAATCTGGAGCAGACCCAGTGGGCATAGGGCGTGGGCTGTCACCAGGACATGGGGAACTTCATGCCCAGTAGAGACCAGTCAGGGGGCCTAGGAGTCTCAGCACTGCCTCTCACATCCTGCCTTGAGGGGGTCTTTGCTAAGGAAGCCCATTGGGATCTGTTCCCTGGCAGGCAGGGCCTTGTGCCCCCAGGCACCCCACTGTCTGAACCACGGGGCCACTGTCTTGTGTCCTCCAGCTCGGCTGCCCACTTGACCCCGGGCCCCTGACTTGCTCCCTGCTCCCCTGCCTTGCTCTCTTTTATGGGCTGTAATTGTCCTGCCCCTTTTGGGAGCTGCTGAGCCTTTGAACATGCCTTATACTGCAGCAATAAAGCACTTGGGATTTGGAGCATTTCCATCACCTCTGTGGCCACTTTTCCAGCCTAGGAAGTGGGAAGCAGTGTTCGGGGGCAGGGAATTAGGAGCCACGTGGTGCCCCAGGACCCCCATTTGCGGTGCACTGAAAGTGCTTCTGGACTTGGCTGCAGGGCTGCCCCCTCTGCGTGAGGGCTGCCTATAAAAGGAGCAGGGCAAGCCAGGGGCTCCCTGCCTTCCATTTGCGCCCTTTGTATAATCCCTAAATGTGCCTCCCAGCCGCTGGAGCCAGGTGCGAAGGGGCTCTGTGAAGTCTCCCATGGCTTTCCTGAAAAGCCCTGCAGCCTTCCCACTGCTCTCCCCCACCCCTGGGCCTTTGAGCCCTCCCTGAATATAAGAGCCACAAACAAGCTATGGGGCTTTGCCTTCGGGGACCTAGTAAGCAAGCCAAGTTCTGTGTTCTGAGCAAGCACCAGGTTGAATGGTTAGAACAAAGTCCGCCCTGGAGGGGAGACTCCTCCATTCTTTCCTCTTGGCTCTGCCAGTCACATTTTTCCTTTTCTTTTTAAGGTTCTGCCCTGAGTTACCCTTATACAAAATAGTGCCTCTCCAGCAAATCCTTAAAAGAATGATCTTTTAGAAAGCACAGAGATCATGTCATGGCCCCTTAACGCCCTCTGGCACTCCCACTGCAGCCCCAGGGGAGCCTACCTGCTAGGCTCTGCATAGTTCCCTGTCCCTGCCCTCTGGTCACTGGCCCAGGAGTATGCTTCTGGAATCTTTGGGGAAGAGCTTCATTTCACTTCATTTCAGATGTCAGTGGAGCATTTGTCCACCATGCCCAGCGCTGTTCTGGGTCCTGGGGACTCCACAACAAGACGAAAGTCCTGGCCTCACAGAGCTGACATTCTAGGTGGGGAATGCATGAAACAGGCCGACAAGTAAATCAGTGCCCTTCTAGGTGGTGACACGACCCCAGGGAGGAGCACGGAGGAGCCCGAGGAGGACTGGGTGTGCCAGTGACTTCCAGAGTTGGGAGAGATCGGGGGAGGGCAGAGGGAACACAAAGTGCACAGGGCCTGAGGCAGAATCTTCCAGGCCTGTCCCAGGACAGTGAGGCCAGCATGTCTGGAGCGAGAAGGTGGGTGGGACGAGACATCTCAGTCTCACAGGCCATTTTAATCCAGGGGAGGACTTGAGGGTTTTCCTGAGAGCGGGAGGCTGCAGTCTGTTTGGAGTGGAGGAGTGATATCATCTGGCTTGGGTTTTTAAAGGATTATTGTTATACTGAACTACAAAGTTTGCTTAAAACATGCGCACACACAAACACACACACAGACAGACACACACACACACACACTAAAGGACTTCTCTGACTGGCCTAGAGACTAGACAGGCAGGGCGAGGTGTGGGGAGCCCAGTTAGCAGAAGGGGTTGTGCTTTCCCGGGGGAGAGGTGGCTTGGGCCACGGCACAAGGCTGGAGCGGGTAAGCCATGGGATCTTACCGGCTGGGCGCAGCCACCATCTGGGCGTCATTCAGCATAAGTGAATGAAGGGCATACCAGGGGCTGAGCCTCCTGACTCCTGAGGAACCCTCCTGCTCTGGGATTCCTATGGGTGTGGCTACGCTGCTCAACATTTTAGGTTGAGGAAAATATTTTCCCGTAATACTTGCTCACCCCCCAGTTCCCCACCTACTGAGCACACGGGGTAACTAACCCTCCTCTGTGATTCAGCACGGTGCTTCTGAACACAGACCTGGTTCGCTTTCTAAATGTGTGAGACCTGGGGCAAGTTCACACTTCGCTCTGCTCTGCCATTGCCTCATTTGCAAAATGGGGACAGTCGTGGGTCCGTTAGCAGGACGAATTTCTTGTGCATATGGAGTGTGTAGGAAGTGCCTGGCACCAGGGATATGCGCTGTGTGTGCGGAAGTCCGTTACTTGGGCAGAAGCTGAGCTGCTGAGCTCCGGACTGCGAAGATCTGTGGGGCTGCGGTTAATCAGGGGAGGGAGAGGAATGAGTGTGCTAAGAGGCACCCTCACCCTCTCCATGCATCCAGGCGTGTTTGAGGAAGGCTGTTGATTACTAGCAAGGTCTAAGCGGCTGGACCCTGCCCCAAGGAAGGTCATGAATTTGAATTGTTTTTAAGGCCATCTGCCCCAACCTGCCTGTCCCCTCGGAGTCTCTGTGTACCTGTAAATACAGAGATGCTGGGGATTGCAAGGCAGCTGGTCAACTCCCCACTTGCGGAGTGAACCTCCATTCTGTTGAAACACCCCCCTGGAAGGCTGTGGAAACTCTTCTTGAGGCCCCGTGGTGATGGCGCCCTTGCTGTCTCCACAGACACATGCCCCTGCAGAGCCGGGACTGTCCAGGTACCTCCAGTCCCCACCCCACCCTGGGCACTGCCATCCGCCCCGCGGAGGCCCACCAAACAAATGAGTACATGAACAAGGCAATTGTGGCTTAAAGTAATTTTGTAAAGAATTATTTCCAATGTACAGATCATATTTAGAATAAAATAACAACTATGTACCCAGCTGTAACAGGGCCTAGCGTTTACTAACTTACTTTAGCAAAGCAAACATGACAGCTAAAGCCCCTTCTGCGCAGGGTGTCGTTGGTCAGCCCTGCAGCATGTCTGCTCTCACACGCCAGCCAGCCCTGTGTGGTCTGTGGCTTTGGAGCGCACGTTTTATCTCTGTGGTGCTCACTGTCACGTGGGGCTCCCCGTGTCCTCAGCGCACCTTAGGAACCGGCTGCCCTCTGGAGCCTGGCCCATGAGCGTCAGGCCGACGAGCCACCAGTCTGTTAGAACTTGGGAAGGATTGCGATTCTAAAGACCCTTGCTTGCCCCATGCATATAGCTCCTTGTAGGACGAAGAAGTCTGAAGAAGTCTGAGTTCTTCCTGAGGGCAAGCCATTATGAGATTTTAAGCAACAGAGCACGTTCCCTATTGATGCTTTGCCGACCTCATCCTCCAACAAGATGCCTGGGGTCAGGAGGCCGGGAGAGGCCAGGGCAGTGAGAGCCAGTCTCGGGGCTATTGCTGTCTTGTAGGGGAAAGGCAGGGACCAGCGAAGGTGGGGAGTGGATTTGGGTCTCAGAGAGGAGACTCTGCCAGAGTTGGAGCCTCACTGGCCATGGAGAGAAAGATGATGTCAAAGTTTTCCCTCAAAGCCTGGAAGCCTGGTCCTTCCCATCCCAGTGGTCCCTGTGGATTTCAGAAACAGGAGGGAGCTGTTGTTTGTGGCTTAGAGGGGAAGATGCCACAGGGCATCTGGTCCCAGGCAAAAACCCGCTGGTGTGAGTGTGAGCAAGGTGCACGGGTGGCAAGGAGTGGCCTGCGCTGGGGGATGCCCCCCCCCCAGCCCCATCACAGTGGTGTGGGCGGAAGTGGTGAAGGCCGGAGGGGAGAAACCAGGAGGGCTGAGGGAGCTCCTGGGTGTGAGGAAGAAGCCAGATCCATCTGCTGAGAGCCCCAAGAGGAAGGAAGGGCCAAGAAAGTTTGCACAGAGGGTCTCTGAGGCAGGGGCTCACACAGATGCCAGCGTCCAGCACTGGCTGGGAAAGTGGCAGTCATGTCCGCCGCCATCTGTACCAGCTCATCGCCGCCCACCCCACACCGGCCCCGTTATTTCTTCCACCTAGGACTGCTGTGGCGCGGGCGCAGGCTCCTGCCATGGAGCGGGAAGGTCATGGAGGACGGGCGCAGGCACGCGAGGGCACAGCGCCGTCCAGCTGCCTGTTGGCGGCTTCTCCTACTAGGGAGTCACGCTTCGGCTCCTGCTTCCCTGGTCCACACCAGCATATCCAGGAAGGCGGTTCAACCTTCTGTCTGCGCCTAGGGCTTACTTCTTCCAGAAATGGAAACCGGGAGCAGAGTCGGGGAGGGTCGGCCTCGGGTAGAGAAGGACCGGAATGGTTGACCGCGAGCTGCAGCCAGATGGGCCACCTCCTGCTTGTGACCTCTTAGAGGGACGGAACTGCTGCTGTGTTTCATCCTTTTTGGCACTACCCCGACACCCTTTCCAGGCTTCCATTTCCCGAGAAGAAACGGAAGAGGCATGTAGCCTGCTGATGAGGAACTAATCACCCAGTTATGTATCCCAGCCCTGCTTCCTGCCCGCCGCTTGGCTTCAGGAAGGCACCTGGCCTTTCTGCGGGGTTGTCGGGAGCGTTACATAGGTCAGTGGGTATAAAGCACTTAGATGGGAGTCAGTTATCGATCGCTCTAGAGCAGAGCATCGGAAAACGTCGTGCCTGAAGATAGCAGATATTGTCTTGAGACATCTTGTGCAAAAGCCTACAGTTTGGGCAGGGCCCGGTGGAGGGGCTTATCTCTGTGCCACGCTGTGTCAGTTTGGACACTTGTCTGGGGTACAGGATCTGGTTTTGAGATGGTTCGTTCACCCGACTGGCAGGTTGCAGGCTGTCGGCTGGGGGCTTAGCTGGGCTGTGGACAGGGGGCCTTGCTTCTTCTCCACGGGCGTCTCCGCCACACAGCGTGGTGACTAGATTCCAAGAGCAAGGGTCCCAGCAAAGGGTCCCAGTAGAAAAAAGGGTGGGAGCGTTCTTATGACTTAGGCTCAGAAGTCATTAGCATTATGTCCTCCATCCTGCGTTGGTCAAGATAGGCACAGTCTCACCTGGTTTCAAGAGGGAGACACCCAGGCTCCACCCGTTTGTGGGGAAGTGGCAATGTTCTAGAAGAGTACATAGGATGAAAGATTGTGCCGTGGCTGAATTTGCAAAATACAGTCTGCCGCAGCCTAGGTTTTGGCATGTGGTAACCCTCAATAAGTGCTTGTTACCATGACTTTAAAGGCATCATCTGCTGTCCTTCTTCGCAGACTGCTCTCTCTTAGAGTTGGTCGTGGAGCATAGGAGTTAAATGCATCTGTTCTGGAGCCAGGCTGCCCGGGGTCAAATCCTGGCTTGGCCCCTTAGAGCTGTGTGACCTTGGCTGAATTGCTTAACGTCCTCGTACAGTAGCGTTTATGACCGTACATACCGCTTGGGATTGTGAGCACAAAGCAAGTAGTGTTAACTCTTTCCTGTTCTTATGTGCTTCGGCTGGTGCAGTCCCTTCTAGGAAGATTCTTGTGGTTACACATCCTCGCAGTGGAGATGAGGCACATTCCAGGTTAGGTCTGTGACCTGGAAATCCCTGCGTTTCCAGAAGCCTGAAGTTTGGGAGGGGAGAGAGGGAAGTGTACGGTTAAACGGGTATGGTTCTTATCCTGTACATGAGGTGACACAATATCGCTTGACCAACGACTGTGATAAATTAAAAACGTGAACCATAAACCCTAAAGCAACCTCCAAAAAGCACTGTAGCTGAGCCAGCAAAGGAGATAAAATGGAATCATAATAAATATTCAGTGACCCAGAAGAAGGCAGAAGAAGAGAACAAAGAACAGATGGGACAACTATAAAAAGACAGTAAGACGATATATTTAAACCTAAGCCTGTCAATAATTACATTAAATGTGAGTAATCTAAATACGCCAATTAAAAGGCAGAGATTTCTCAGACTGGGGGAAGGCAGCAAAATCAAACTATATGCTGCCCCCAAGAAACACTGGTTAAATATAAAGACATTAAGAGATTACAAGTAAAAGAATGGAAAAAGCCACACTAATCCCTAATTGAAAGAAATAATCAAAAGCTGAAATAAAGACTTCAGATAGATAAAGACTTGGGTCTATTTAGAGAATGCACATATGTATATGTATATGTATATGTATGTATGTGTATATATATATATAATCAAAAATAAGAAAATTACCCAAAAAAGAAACAAGTAAAAGATTTGTAGATGCTTCAACTAAAACATACAAATGGCAAATAGGCCTGTGGAAAGGCCCTCAAGATTATTAGCCCAAATGCATATTAAAAGCTTTAGAACTGGTATGAGTGAGACTGTGGAGGAAGGGAGTCTCCCCTGCCCTGCAGGTCATTTGCAAAACAGTCTGGCAGTTTCTTAAGTTAAGCGTATGATCTAGCAATTTCACCTGTAGGTATTTACTGGAAAGAATTGAAAGCAAGTGTCTGTACAAAGCCGCGTGCATGCGTGCTCATAGCAGCTTCGTCTGAAACAGCCCCAAACTGGGTGCAATCACCTGGGTGTACACCAGGTGAGCGGATGAACTGTGGTATGTCCACATACCATGGAATACTGCTCAGCCAAAACACTGGAATGAGCTCCCGATACACCGAACAGCGTGAGGGAGCAAAGTCAAACCAGGAAAGCATATGTACTCCGTGATCCCATCTGTGTAAAATTCTGAGATACAGATTCATCTAATAGTGACAGAGAGCACGGAGCAGTGATTACCTGGGCGTGGATGGGCAGGGGTGGGCATGAAGGGGTGATGGATGTGTGATCTTGATCATAGTGGTGGTTTCACAAGCGTGTGCATATATCAGAACATACCAGATTGTGCGTTTTACTGTGCATCAGATATACCTACATGAAATTGTTTTTAGAAGTGGGTGGAGAAGAGCTTTGCAGGACCCGGCTGCCCTTGACTGGCCGTTCAAGCTTAGAAGGACCAGGTAGGACTCTGCAGCCGTAGGACCCTTGCCAGTTTCCTCCTCTTTCCTCTCCGGGGGTGAGCTTTACGCATTTGCTTCCTGCCACCTCTGTGCATATCTCCTTGTCCAAACATAACTTCATTCTTTATTTTTCTGGAGGAGGATCAGTTTGAGTGTGAATTTTGGGCAGCTCGAGTCTCATTCAAGATGACGACAAAACTTCCCAATAAATGAACAAGTTGGAAGTCATCTCTTAGTGCCTTTGCTTACCGTGTATCAGTGGACACACGTGAGGGTCGTGACAAACCCAATTCAGACAGGCTTAAGTATAAAAGGATCTTTATAGGCTCCGATTTTGGAAATGCTAGGAGGTCCATATCAGGCACATGTCAGTCCCAGGGTGGAATTAATGTTATCTCTGTGATTCTTATGTTCCCCTTCTCAGGCAGGATTCCCTCACATGGTGGTGGCGGAGGCAGCCACCTGCCCCAGCAGGGAAAGAGCCCCTCCTTCCCGAGTGCTCCAGGGAAAGGTCCAAGTTCAGTCCTCATTAGCTGGGTGGAGATAGAATACCCCACCCCCCAGCCTGAACCAATGCCTGTGCAGGGAAAGGAAGTGCTTTTGTTGCACCTGCCGGGAGCCAGGGGTGGAGAGGGCTGGAGAGGGCTGGAGACAAAGCATGGGTGCAGAGTAGGGAGGGAGAGGATGTTCTCCAAAGGCAGATGGGTTCAGTGTTACTGGAAGGAAAGAGGCCTGGGTATCAGCAGGGAAAAACAAAAACAAAAACAGATGACCCTGCACCAGGAAACAGATCCAGTTATTTTTGTTTTAACCACGTAGAATACTAACATGCTTCCAAAAGTCAAAAATGTACAAAAACGGGGTGCCTGGGTGGCTCAGTTGGTTAAGCGCCTGACTCTTGATTTCAGCTCAGGTCATGATCTCGGGGTCTTGAGGTTGAGGCCCACATCTGGCTCTGCACTCACTTTGCTTGAGATACTCTCTCTCTCTCTCCCTCTCTCCCTCTCCTGCTTGCTCGTTCACTTGCTTTCTCTAAAATAAATAAATATAAAAAAAAAGTGTTCAGGAGGATCACTCCCTTTGAGTGACACTTCTATGCTGCCTCCTGTACCCCTTGTAAGTAAATGTATCCTTGTTTCTTTTTGTAAAGATGGATATCTGTATGTTTTCTCTCCGCCTTTTTTTTTTTTTTACACAAAAGATAGCGTTTTATATGTGTTCTCTTGCACTTGCTTCTTTCATTTAAAGAGAGAATGAAAAGCATTTTTAATTAGCCGTGCTAATCCTTGCTATTATTCCAGGGGTTCAAGCACTGACTTGTAGATAATGGGATATATGTGTGAGCAGACGAGCCTTTTCTTCTGGTGAATAGTGTCTTTATTCTCTTGAGCCTGGGTTGTAAGTGAATCCCTCTCCCCTTCCTATGCAGATGGAGGCAGCTATTCCGTCCACGACTCCTGGACCCCCAGTCTAGGCTCAGGGGGTGAGAGTCCCACCGGACACAACTGGGAGATCAATTATCAAGAGGCAGCAATCTACCTCCAGGTGAGTCTCTCCGATCGGGATGTCTGTTTCCGGTCCCTCTTGGCCGAGTTGTGCAGCCAGGGTTCTGTTACAGCCCCAGAGTTCTGGCTTCGGTTCTTGTCCTGGCTCCGTGTGTGAGCTCATCTGTAAGGTGGGGAGAGACTACGTGATCATGCTCAGATGAGCAGGGCGATGTGTGTGGACTTTCTTGTGACCCCCCCCAGCATGTGGCCCTGCCTGCCCCCAAGTCTCCCTGAGTCTATCCACTTGGCCTTGGGGTACACTGGCAGCCAGTTCCCGAGGGGGGAGTTTCTTTAAATATGTTACACTATAGCAGGGGTTTGTTGCCCATAATGGGAACTTAGAGACCTTTATTCCTTTCCTGTTAATTTGCTGTTTCTTTCAGGTTTGCTGTTTCTTGCTTGGTACTGGCTGTTGTTTTGTTTTTGTTTTTTTCTCTTTCAAAAAAAAAACAAAAAAACAACACCTTTCTTTGTAGAACTAACACACGCTCATTGTGGTAAGTTTAAGCACAAAGGGGCTGTGGAAAATACCTCCACCCAAGTCACTGTCAGCATTATTGAAGATTAATACATAGGTTTTATGTGTTTTGTAAAGTTAATTTTAAAGTCACAGTTGTATAGTCTTTTCTTCCCCATAGTGTGTAACAGAAGCTTTTTTCTTTTTTTTTTTTTTAAAGATTTTATTTATTTATTTGACAGAGATCACAAGAAGGCAGAGAGGCAGGCAGAGAGAGAGGGGGAAGGAGGCTCCCTGCCAAACAGAGAGCCCGATGTGGGGCTCGATCCCAGGACCCTGGGATCGTGACCCAAGCTGAAGGCAGAGGCTTTAACCCACTGAGCCACCCAGGCACTCCTGGAAGCTTTTTTCTTCTGTTATTATAACTCCTATAATAAATTTTAATGACTTTTATAATTATATCTGGGAAATTTATCCTAATTTACTTAAACTATCCTGATAAGGCTGGGTATTTTCCCTTTTTATGGTTCCCTCATTATATATTATGCATTTCCCTATTATAAATTATAATCTGAGGACCATCTACACAAAGAGCTATTTCTCTCTTTAATATCCAGGATCGTTTTATTAGGAAAGTCTCTAGGAAGTGGAATTACCAGATGGGAAGCATCAACATTTGTAGGACCTTGATGTACAGTTATTGAGTGATCTCCAAAAGGGGTATTGCCTCTTAACTGCCCTTCTCACTGTTTACGCCATTGCCATTTTAATCTTGCCATTCTTGTCACCATGAGATCTCTGTTTCTTGTGTGCATGGAGTAAGAACCTAGGTGAGGAAATGGAATCTTTCTGAAATTCATTTGAATAATAATTTCCCCAATCTTTTTTCTTTGAAGCAGCTCTCACACTGCAAGTATGTGTTTGGTTACTTCTTTTGGAAGATTGCATTACGTTTGGATATTTGTTTGGTGATCGTTCAGTTGTCTTTATGCTTCTCATGTATTTTTTTTTTTAATTTTATTTACTTATTTAACAGAGATCACAAGTAGGCAGACAGGCAGGCAGAGAGAGAAGGGGAAACAGGCTCCCTGCTGAGCAGAGAGCCCGACGTGGGCCTCGATCCCAGGACCCTGGGATCATGACTTGAGCTGAAGGCAGAGGCTTAACCCACTGAGCCACCCAGGCGCCCCTGCTGCTCATGTCTTATATGGGGTCACACGAGTTGTACCTCTCAGCCAGTGCATTCTGACCCAAGTTGAAGCAATAGTAATGTTTCAGAGACATTTTGGCGAGCTCAGGCATGCCTGTTGATGATCTTGCAGAGTCCCCCAGGGTCACCCGTGCACTGTCACCTTCTCCGAGGTTGACTAGATGCTGGAGAAGAGCACGGGGTGGGTCAAGACACAGAGGGAGGATGGCCTGGGGGACTTCAGAAATCTAGCAATGCCTTCTCTCCTTAAGCGGCTGAGAACATTAGTGATAAAAATATCTATTTTTAAGTGAGCCCCATTCTAACAATTGCCCCCCAAAGTGCTTTGATCATCTTCCATTTACAGACTAGCAGCTGACACTGAGGGGAGCTAAAGGAGTCCAAGGCCATCCAGCTAGTAAGTTACGAGCGTGGATTTAAACCATGTCCCGCTCACCTCCAAACGATGCTCTTTCTTCTGCACATTGTTCCTCCATTTCTATAGCTGATCACATGTAACCATTTAAAAGTGGGCCATGTGAAAAAGAGGCCACAGAACGGCAGGTAGAGTGTGATAATTTTTGTGTAATATTTATACACACACACACTTAGGTTCATACACGTATATAGCAGCATACACCTGTGCGTACACACGCATGTGCACACAGATTCCCCCTTCACATCTGGAAAGCTGTTCATCTAAATATTAAAGGTGATTATCTTTGGCTGACGGAATTGTTACTGCCTTATAATCCTGTGTGTTGTTTGAATTATCTTACCAACAATGCATCACTTTAAAAAAACAGTAAAAATAAAAACCGTACCTGGATGCCTGGGAACATCAGTCGTGGCCATTTCTGGGGGTGGGTGGGCGTAGCCGGTGTCAGATGGTTTTTTTCCTGCTCTTCCGCTGAGCGGGCGGTCGGTGTGCTTGAGTAATTGGCCCCTTGCCGCCTGGAGGGTACCTGAGGCCTGTTGACTCGCTCATCCTCAGGAACCATGTGCTCTGCTCTGCTCCGCAGTCCTTGTGCCTCTGAGACAGGACTGGTTTCCTGGGTGGAATTTCTACCCCAGGGGGCAGAGAGAGAAGCCAGAAGTCACACACAACTGGCCTGTCTTATTTCTCTTAATCTAGTTCGTGATCAGCGGCCAGGAAACTAGGCCAGTGTTCTCTTCGCGCTATGGTCGGCCAGGAAACGAGGCCAGTGTTCTCATCGCGCTATCCGTGGTGCTGGAGACCTTACATTCTGTCTTTGCTGGCAATGCTCTCGCCCTAGAGGTGAAACCCAAGCCCCCCCACCGTCAGTGGTTTCTGCTTCATTCCTGGCTATTTACTGGAACACGTTACCCGAGTATTGCATTTTCTGGCAATCCAAGCCAGAGGCTTCCCAGACCCCTCTGCGTGTCCCCCCAGCCACAGTGGTGCTGGTACAAACCACAGCCCTGTACAGATCGCAGGACCGCAAACCAGGCTTGCCCAGCATGCCCGCTGTTTGACCACTGGGATGTTTGTTCCCTTTGTCTGGCCTGCCCCTGTCGGGACTGTGGTTTGTCTTTAGTTTTTGGTGACGAGGGCAGTGATGTGTCTGGCTTCGGGGAAGTGACTCGCTCCAGGCTACCTCACAAACCACAGCCGAGGGCAGAGCTCCCCTTCCCGCATCTACTGGGCAGTTCCCAGGCCGGACTGCGGCCTGGAGAAGTGATCTCTGGCGGGAGTGGTTCATCCTACCAAACAGCCATGAAACCCCTACTGTGTGTAGCAGGCACCACTCTGGGTGAGACCTGACAACATCCCTTGCCAGGCCAGACTGCTTTCCACGGCACAGTGGGCCCCTCTGGGCCCAGAGCCCTCCTTCTGCTAGCCTGCAGCTTCGGCAGGAATTGCTATGATGTGTGTTAGTCTCTTCTCCCTGGGATAAGGGTTGTGGGCATGTGGAGGGTGACCTTTATCTCAGAAGAGCCGAATAGCTGGAAGAGTTGAAGGTCTGACTCATTCCAGGACAGCTGGAATGCTGCCAGAGGGCTCTGGGTCAGGGGGCCTGGGTGTCCTTTCTGGCTCCGCCACTTCCCTCTCCAGGAAATGACGCTGGTGGGAAAAGTCTAGCGGAGAGTTGGTGCTGGAAGTGATGAGCCAGGTGCACCCCTGACATTTGGGGCCGGATAACTCGTTCCCCCGCCCTGTGCATTGGAGGGTGTTGAGTGGCATCCCCGGGATCGGCACACTAGTTGCCAGCGGCACCCCAGGGGTGAGGAGCAGATGTCTCCAGGCCCGGCTGGGTGATGGGGCCGGGGAGGGGGCGGCGTTGCCCCCGGTTCAGGAGTGCTAAAGCTAGGCAATGCCTGCAGAGCTTTACCAAGTAATTTCCACTCCGCGCTGGCTGCTGGCTGGGGTGCAGATGCGACAGAGCGGGTGAGGCGGGGCGACCCTCCTCCCCGCGCCCACTAGTTCCAGGGAGACAGTGAAGACCTCCCCCCCACCAACCACCACCACCAGAAGGCTGACCCGAATGGAGGGGTGGCCCTGGAATGTCATCTGCTCGTAGTCACAGGTGGGCCGCTCCCAGGGCTCTGTCACTTAGTCCCCACGTCAGCAGCTGGAGGCTAATCATGGAGCCTGAGCACGGGACCCAGACGGCCTGGCTCCAGAAGCTCAGGCTCTCCTGAAGCTTCTGTCCCTCGATTTTCTCATCTGTCAGATGGGGTAATAAGAGCACCCACCTGAGAGGGCCATGGTCAGGACTGAAGGAGGGCCTAGCGCTTAGGGAAGGGGCTGAGCGCAGTGCCTGGTCTGGTGGGCAGTCAGGGTTGGCTCCTGTCCCATTATCACTGGAGCACAGGAATTGGGACAAGGCCTGTCATTGTGCAGAGGTTAGGAAAGGAGGTGAAATAGTCAAGAAAGTAAGAAGCAGAACATAAATCTTTTATGTGTGTCTGTGTGTGTATATACCTAATACATAATATAAGGTATTTTCAGGCTCCGTTTCTTCTCAATGTTAGCATCATAATCGTAATAACAGGTGACATCTGCCGGGAACTTGCCGTACCCCACACCCCGTCCTAAGTGTCTTGGGGGAGCCTAATGAGTAAGTACACATGTTAGCCTCTTGGCAGTTGAAGAAGGGGAAGGAACTTTCTGAGCGTTCTCCAGGGAGGAGTGGGGAAGCAGGACTCTGCCGTGGTTGCTCACCCCGACTCCCAGTTTGTTACGTTCCATGGACACTTCTGAGCATGGAGTCTGGCCGCTGAGGGGCTCACATGTGTCGCCACTGTTCGTTCTCTTGGGGACTATACTTTGATTCTTCCAGGTGGTTTTTGGGAAGGAGCCCCATCAGCAGAATTGACAGGGGTGCATTTTGGTGAAAATAATGCTTTTTTTTTAAAAAAAAAAAAAAGACTTTATTTATTTATTTGAAAGAGCAAGAGCGCAAGCAGGGGGAGAGGCAGGCAGAGGGAGAGGGAGAAGCAGGATTCCCACGGAGCAAGGAGCCTGACGTGGGACTCAATCTCAGGACCCTGAGATCATGACCTGAGCCGAAGGCAGACGCTTACCAACTGAGCCACCCAGGCGCCCTAAAGATAACACTTTTGATCTCCCATCATCTTCCATTTCTGTCCCGACTCTGCTTGTCCGCTGGGGGCCTCCTTCTCCTCTCCGTCCACGGCACCCCGAGGTGTCTCATCCCGAGGTCCATTCGCGCACCCGGCTCTCATTTTCCTCAGGAAGGCGAGAATAATGACAAGTTCTTCACCCACCCCAAGAACGCCAAAGCGCTGGCGGCCTACCTCTTCGCACACAACCACCTGTTCTACCTGATGGAGCTGTCCACAGCCCTGCTCCTGCTGCTGCTCTCCCTGTGTGAGGCCCCCGCTGTCCCCGCGCTCCGGCTCGGCATTTACGTGAGTGTCCGTCTCCATGGCACGCCTGACAGGGAACGTTCTGGAAGGGCACATACTTTGAGCCGATGTAAAACAGAGCGGCCCGGTGGTGGGGAGGGGAGGTCCTAGAGGCCTCAGGAGCCGCAGTGGATCACCAGTCTTGCCTGGGGTCCCTGCTAAAATGAATGCACCCCCCACCCCCCGTGATTTGGTTCACGGGTAAATTCCAGGGAGGGGTGCCGTCTGATTGCCTCACTTAGGACCACGGGCCGCACCTTGGTTCCCAGTGAGCAGTGCACCTGATGAGCCCTGCCACACACCATCGCCAGCCTCGGGCAGGGGAGAGGGAGACAGTGGGGCTGGTGATGGGCCATCTCCCCATACCCTTTGGTTGCAGGTCCACGCGACCCTGGAGCTGTTCGCCCTGATGGTGGTTGTGTTTGAACTCTGCATGAAGCTGCGGTGGCTGGGCCTCCACACCTTCATCCGGCATAGACGGACCATGGTCAAGGTGATGGGTCCGTCTCTGTATGGCATTGTCTTCCACATCCCCGTCTAGCCTATGTCTTCAGTTCAATTCCACACCTCCCACGGGCTGAGCCCTGCCCTCAGAAGTGTGGCCCCCCGGACTGTCCTCGCCTTACGGAGCCTTGCTCCAGAGGTCATGGTGCAGGTAACAGGAGCCACCGGGAGTTGGCATCTAGTGTGTGCCAGGCCCTGGCATGACAGCCTTGGCGGGAGATGTGTTACTTTTTTTAGTTCATACCCTGCCACCCGGTGAGAATGGGACCTAAACCCCAGAGGCTTGGGATTCAAACCCAGGTCCGTCTGGCCTCTAAGCCCACGCTGAGCAGGCCAGTAACCTACGGCTCTCTCTGTGCAGTGAGCGGGAATGCGGCAGCGTGCACTTTGCTACATAAAAGCACACACTTGTCCAGGAGAATGTGTCCAAGGAACGGCAGATCAGGAAGCCCTGCAGGCCCCAGCGGTGTGGGGCGAGCTGAAGGCAGAGGGTGGGCAGACGTGGTTGGGCAGAGTGGCAGTTTTGCTTAGAATACTACCCGTCGAGCTTCTGGGAGCTCTGCCTATGGTTTCCTTCTCCTAGGGCCACATGTCTGTGTCAGCAGCCACCGGGCTTGTCTCCAGGGGCTGCTTAAAGTCAGGGGAGGCCCAAGAGAGCTGGAGAGAAGGGAAGGGCCTCTCGGGCCCAGAGTTGGCAGGACCTGGCCGGCCCTCTGTTCTGCGTATTCGGGAGGGGCCTGGGTTGGAGGGGCTGATGGTGCTCTGTGCCTGTCCACCCCCAGACCTCCGTGCTGGTGGTGCAGTTCATCGAGGCCATCGTGGTGTTGGTACGGCAGACGTCCCACGTGCGTGTGACCCGGGCGCTGCGCTGCATTTTCCTGGTGGACTGTCGGTACTGCGGGGGAGTCCGGCGGTAAGGCCTGGGGAACGAGATGGTTGCTATCCTGGCCTGGCCTGGACCCTCTGGGCCTGTGGAGCAGGACCCAGTGAGTCAGGTAGTGATAAGATGAGTCCTGCATGCTGGGAGAACATAGCACGCTCACTTTCCCCAGCTGCTCAACCCACATGGAGCAGAAGGCGGGAATCTGCTCAGATTTTGGTTTCCTGGCACTGGGTCTGGGGTTCTCCCCATCTTACCTACAGCCTCCTGGGGCCGGCTTCTCTCTCTGAGCACATCAGTTGCTCAAACATAGCAGCGGCAGCAGCCCAACTCCAAGTTGGCAGGCTGACACCCCCACTGAGCCTGGGGGGCTGGACTCAGCCTGCCCATCAGCCTGGAGATAAGCGTAGTTCTGAAGGATCCATCTGGAAAATCTCTTGGCTGGGACATTGTTGATGAGAGCAGGCTACCAGTTCATTCTTCAGGCCTATCCTCAAAGCTGGAAGCCAGTGTCCCAGGAGCAGGTGGCCCCGAAATGTCTCTGTGCATCCCATATCCCGCTCAGGGAAGCTTTGTGCCCCAGGCCGTGCACTTGGCCTTCTGGCCTTCCCTCCATCACTCACAGGGCCCTTGTCTTCTGGGGCTCCACGAGCAGGGGGAGGGGCTGCGTGTGCCGCACCTGCCCCGGTCTTCCCTGTCACCTCCTGAGTGCAAGTCCTCCAGGAAAACATGAAGCGTGATGTCACAGACCAGGGTGCAGTGGAACTTAGTCTGTGAATCAGGAGCCCCAGGTCCCCATCTCACCCCTGGAGTCCCAGACAGCACTCCCCGCTTCACCCCTTCCTGCCCCACTCTCTCTGCAGCAACCTGCGCCAGATCTTCCAGTCCCTGCCGCCCTTCATGGACATCCTCCTGCTGCTGCTCTTCTTCATGGTCATTTTTGCCATCCTTGGTGAGTCCCCATACCCCAGTGCCCCGGGCGGCCCCTGAACATCAAATCCACGGTTGAAGGAGCATTGACTTTGACAGTGTTAGAAGTCCAGAAAGGAAAAAACAAAACAAAACAAAACAAAAAGTCCAGAAAGGTCTCACAAGTGGTTCAACACCCATGACCTTCAACTTAGGAGATCCACTATTAGGAATAAAACGGGAGCCACGCTGTATCTTTCCGCGAGGTCAGCTCCCTTTCCCATCAGAGCTCCCGCCTGACCTCGGCTACCATCGCACACACATATCTCTATAGTTACACTTCCTGTTTCCTTAAACCACAAGTAAGTGCGATTGCTTTGCAAATTGAAGCATCTTACGTAAGTGGTCACGTAACGTGTGTGTGCCCTCCTGCGAAGTTTCTTCCGTTTTCACTATTACACATCACACTGCTGGGAATGCTCGCACATCTGTGAGAGTTTGTCCAGGACGTGTGCCTGGGGTGGGATCATGTGCACATTTCAGCCTCCCCAGGTTCAAAAGCAAGATCATGGCCTTTCTAACCCTGGGGAAGCCTTGCCTCTTCAGATAAGGCCAAGTATTAATGTGACAGCCACATCCAGACACAGGGCTTAGACGGTGGAGACCCTGGGACATGGCTGGGAAGCCTGGAGTCTCTTCTCTGGTCCTGGGATGGCGAAGACAGGAGAACCAGAGAGCCCTGCATCTAAGGCCAGTGCCTTAGGCCCTTCTGATTGCTGTGTCCTGAGCCGTTGACTCCCGCGTTACCTCCTGACCCCCACCCTACCACCCCGGGTCTCTGCAGAATTCCCTTTCTGCTCCAAGGGGGCTACTTCTCCTGAGGTCAGAGCTTCTCCCCTTTCCCCACTCTACTTCGAGGACTCAGGGAATAGCCTATTCCAGGAGGGAGGCTACTGGTGGTGTTCCCACCCCAGGACCCTGGGCCATTGGAGAACACGGGGATCCCTTTGGAATTGTTACTTGGCTGTCCTGTTCCCCAAAGCAAAATTACAAACCAGCAGTCGGTTTCCAGATCCAGCCTTGGTCTGAAAATGTTGAGCCAACATTTAAAAATTAGATTTCTTGCCTGAAAATACAGATTTCCAGCCTTGAAAAATTTTTTAATCTTCTTTTCAAAAATTAACAAATTGGAGATGGAATCGACATATAACACCGTATTAGTTTTGGGTGCACAACATAACGACTTGATACTCATGTATATCATGATCCCCACAGTAAGTCTCGTTAACATCCGTCCCCACAGTTACAGTTTTTTTTCTTGTGATGAGAACTTTCAAATAGATGATATATTATCTGCTCTCTGAGCAACTTCCAAATATATGAGAGTGTTGTTAACTAGCCATCGTGCTGTACATGTGGCCTTTTCAAACAGTAGACTCAGTGGTTCTTGGGCCACATTTCCAAAGGACAACATTTCTGCCATGTCCAAGCACACCTGCTCCTTCAGACAGAGCACGGAGTGTTTTCCAGAATGCCCTAGTCCGCACCACTCCCTGATGCTCTCCCTTTGCCCCCCTGTGCTCGTTTACATTTGTGCAATCCTTTGATGTCTGGGTTGGGGTCCTCTGCTCTAACCTTTTTTTATGTTTTCTGCCACCTTCTAGGTTTCTACTTGTTCTCCCCTAATCCTTCAGACCCTGTAAGTAATCTTTGTATTTGTCTTTCTTTTTTTGTTGTTATTCTTGGTGTTTTTAAAAATTTTTTGTTTGTTGTTATTTGTTTGTTTGCTTGTTTTTAGAGAGAGAGAGAGCACATGCATGCATGGGAGGGGGGCAGAGGGATAGAGAGAATCTTAAGCGGTTTCCATGCCAACGTGGGGCTTGATCCCATGACCCTGAGATCATGACCCGAGCTGAAATCAAGAGTCAGATGCTTAACCGACCAAGCCATCCAGGCATCCTTATCTGTTTCCTTTTTTTATGTGGGGCCTTTCCCCTCAGGGGAATGTGTGACCATGGCCACTTAGAAAGGTCTCTCAGCATAATTTATGGCGCCGGAAAGCTCCTGTCACCCTTACTTGAACTGCTCCCTTTTTTAAGCACCAAGGGGATCCCCCTTCCTGCCCTTGAGACACGTTTCCAGGATCATAGTCCCAGTCAGTTGTCTGCTTCTGCCAGAAGCACAGAGTTCAGGAAGGCAGAGGCAGCTGGACTCCGCATTTGCTCCTTCCTCTGTCCTCAGGATTTCTTGGGAGGAGGCGGAGTTGGTGGGGTGGGGAGGGGAGGAGCAGGCCGGGGCCCTCCAGGTGGCCCATGGCGGCCTGTTTCTGGTGCCAGTGCATTCTTCTGCCTTCTTTCCCTACAGTACTTCAGCACGCTGGAGAACAGCATCGTCAGTCTGTTTGTCCTTCTGACCACAGCCAAGTGAGTGTGGGCTCTGCTTGGGCCTGGGCCCTCTGCCGGTGCCCCAGGCTCTTCTCTTTTCAGCCAAGAATGTTCCACACCTGAGCGCAGACAGGTGCCCGGGGATGGGGGTGGCCGGATGAGCTCAAAGCCCATGGACTGAGAGGAGGGAAGGCAGAAAAGAGAGATGTCCTCTGGGAGGATGGAGAAAGGGAGAAAGATGTGGGGCCCTGCGGTAATGCTCTGCACATTCAGTTTCCCAGACGTGATGATGCCCTCCTACTCCCGGAACCCCTGGTCCTGTGTCTTCTTCATTGTCTACCTCTCCATTGAGCTGTACTTCATCATGAACCTGGTGAGTGAGCACCCGTCTCGCCCCCTCGGAGCTGCCATCCCAGCCGGCACAGCACCGGGCCCCGAGGGGATGAAGTAGAGACCGCTCGTGGCCTCCTTTGGGGAGGGGTCCCAGGCCGTGCTCAAGTGTGGTGTGGCGGCAGACGCCCTGTCGGGACCTGAGTTCTGCTGCTTACAGGGTCGTGGCCTCCCCAAGGTGGTGCTGCTGAACCGTTAGCGCTGGACTGAGCCTGCTAGGTCAGGCCACCTGGGGCTGTTTGTTCTCCAGCAAACACGTGTCAGAATAACTATAAAAGCTGGTTGGGGCGCCTGGTGGCCCAGTCGGTTGAGCGACCACCTCTTGATTTCAGCTCAGGTCATGATCTCAGGGTCGTGAGATCGTCCCCCCCTTCCCCCCATCCCCGCACACACGTGTGCTCTCGCTCTCTCCCTCTAAATAAATAAATAAATAAAAGAACTATGAAAGCCATGGCCAGGCACTGGGCAAAGTGCTCTATATATGAGGATTAAATGATTTATCACAAAACCCCTGGAGCTACTATTACGATTTTCAGCATACCGACGCGGAAACTGGGGGCCAGAGCGGCACAGTGACTTGCCCACAGCCGCACAGCGGCATATTAATGATACAGTCTGCATTATCTGCATTATTATTAGCGTGGGACGGCCCGGTGAGCTGGTCGGACCGCGGAGCCCCACTGCACCCATGTGTCTGTTTCCCCCCCACCCCCCACTGACCGGGAGCCATCAGAAAAGCCAACACAGGGGGCGCCTGGGTGGCTCAGTGGGTTAAGCCTCTGCCTTCGGCTCAGGTCATGATCTCAGGATCCTGGGATCGAGCCCCACATCGGGCTCTCTGCTCAGTGGGGAGCCTGCTTCCCTCTCTCTCTGCCTGCCTCTCTGCCTACTTGTGATCTCTGTCTGTCAAATAAATAAATAAAATCTTTAAAAAAAAAAAAAAAAGAAAAGCCAACACAGGGCACCCTCTGCTCAGAAGAACATGACGTCCCCGCACACACTGGGAACTTTTGGAGGTTTTGCCGAGGCCCAGCTGGCCACCAGGAAGGTTCCTGCCATCAGCAGGTTGCCCCGAAGAGGAGGCCCTCAGGCCCACGTGGAGGGCACATGTCAGTGCCAAAACTATCAGAGAAGCTTTATCAAGTGTTGGCGTTTGTTTTTTATTATTTTTAGTTTTTTTTAAAGATTTTATTTATTTGTCAGAGAGAGAGAGAGAGGACAATCGGGGAGTGGCAGGCAGAAGGAGAAGCAGACCCCCCCACCACTGAGCAGGGACCCCGATATGGAACTCCATCCCAGGACCTTGAGATCATGACCTGAGCTAAAGGCAGATGCCTAATGGACACCACCCAGGCGACCCCTGGCTTTATATTTTATATTTTATTATTTTTTTAAAGATTTTATTTTTAAGTAATCTGTACACCCAGTGTGGTGCTGGAACTCACAACCCTGAGATCAAGAATCATATGCTCTCCCAGCTGAGCCAGCCAGGTGGCCCAAGTCTTGTGATTATTTTTATACTTTCAAGAGCATCCTTACCCTGCTTCCCACAGTCAGGCCCAGGGTAGAAATGGAAAGCAGTTACCCTGGGGTGGACTTGTGAAATGTCCTAAAAACTGGAAGTCTTAAAAAGGAAAATATTTTCCTTTTTTTATTCTTTAAAACCAAAATGTTGGCTATCTATATACGTGTTATAGTTCTTATGTACTGTTGTCAGTTTAGAATCATAAAAATATATTCTGTGTGACTGATTTGCTTCAATTTGTAGCATATTTAGAGCTGCGAAAATCTAGGGCATGGGTCAGCAAACTGCAGCCTCCTGGCCAAAGCCAGCCCACCGCCTGTTTCTATAAATAAAGTTTTATTGGCCCACCGCCATGTCCATTTGTTTATGTATCATCTGTGGCTGATTCCATGCTACAGCTGCAAGGTTGAGTAGTTTTAACAGACACCATCTGGCCTTCAGAGCCTGAAATATTTGCTGTCTGTCCTGCTACAGAAAAAGTTTGCTGACCCTCCCTTGATCTAAAGGGGAAAAATGGCAGACCAGTTCAAAGGGATGGAAAAGACAAGAGAGTTTCCCTCAAAATATTTTCGAGAGAAAAAGAAAGCGTTTCCAAAAAAGCCTTCTTTCAATTTTGTTCCTGCCCTCCCAGTGCCCTTTGATAATGCAGACTGTATCATTAATATGCCAGCTCTGGAATTAGGCAGCCTGGGAATGTTGTGCCCTGGAGGACAGACTGCCCCACTGCCCTGATTTCTGGGGCCACGCATGAACCCGTGACTCACAGGAAACAAGGGGGGCTGGCAGGAAGAAGTGCCCCGTGTTCCTTCCTGTTTGGGAGGTTGGGATGGACACAGGCTCTCTGGCCACGATACTGGGCCAAACTGGGTGTCGAACCCAGTGTGTTCCTCTCGCCGCTTCCCCTTAGAGCACTGCCCAGCCTGTCATGAGCTTGGGCAGAGAGGAGCACTTGGGGGAAAGTAGAATAATGACTTCATGTATCCAAAGAGAGAATACTTAGATATAGCTGTGGATGGCCTTCCCCTGCTGATGCTTTGAGACAAACTTCCTATACAAGGGGCAGGTGGTAGGGTCTTCTCAAGCCCCCTCTTCTGGGGTGGCTGGAACTGCCCAACCCCTTGAGGCCCCACCCAGCAGGGGAGCCAGGTTCTGTGTTCTTTGCTCATAGCTTCTGGCCGTGGTGTTCGACACCTTCAACGACATTGAGAAACGCAAGTTCAAGTCCCTGCTGCTGCACAAGCGAACCGCCATCCAGCACGCCTACCGCCTGCTCGTCAGCCAGCGGGTAGGGACGGCTGGGGTGGGCCTGGCAGGGGAGTGGTCCCTGCTGCCCCTCACTTGCCCCGAGCAGCCCCCGAAGCACGGCAGGGCCAGCAGCCAGGAGTTGTGTCCCTGGGAGAACAGGGAAGAGCCGGGTGCCCTGGGATCCCTTGTTGTCCTTGGGCTTCCCCCCAGGGAAGGGGCAGTCTGGGCTCTGCATCTTCCTGCGTTCACACAGCCGTCTGCCCTGACCCCGCAGAGGCCCGCCGGCATCTCCTACAGGCAGTTTGAAGGCTTAATGCGCTTCTACAGGCCCCGGATGAGTGCCAGGGAGCGTTACCTGACTTTCAAGGCCCTGAATCAGAGCAACACACCTCTGCTCAGGTAGGACTGGACCAGGTGGGACTGGGTGGCCAAAGGCGCTTGTGAGTGGGAGTTGCAGGGGGCAAAGGCCCCAGCAGCTGGGGAGCAAAGACGCTTGTAGAGACGAGTTTTCCCCACAGAGATTCTTCTACATGTAGATGGTATCGTGCATCAGGTTTCTTTTCACAAGTAACAGAAGTCCAGCCCAAACCCAGTTCAAGCTGGCTTGACAAAAAAGGAATGCACGGGCTGGTGAAATGGACTGGCCCGGCCACTTGCTTTCAGCCCTGAACGAGGTGGGGTAATGCTGTGCGAGCAGAGCCCCAGGGCCAGTCAGGCACACACGCACACGAGCACACGCACACGCGCACACGTGCACACGCGCACACACATGCTCTCAGCCCTGGCAGAGCCTCCAGAACCAGCCCTGAGATCTGCATGGGCAGTCTTGGTGTTCCAGACTGCTGACGATCGGAACCCTTCTTTCTGGGGAAGGAAGCGGGCCAGCTTTAGAAACAGGAGTAACCGAGCTCTGTTTGGGCTGAACTCAGCCCCCGGTGTTCCACGAAGTCCTCTGCTAGTGGAGGCTCTGTCTAAGAGTTACAGCCATCCCGTGAGGGGGCGGGATGAACGCTGTCTGTGGTCAGTGTAGACGAAGCAGATTCAGTATGTGTGGCGCCTGGAGGGAGGAGATGAAATGCCCCCAGGTAAGGGTCCCTGGGGCCCCAAGGTGCTGAAACTCATAGATGTCCCCTCCCCCATTGAAAGGAGCACATGTGGACAAGGGAGACCTGAAGCTCAGTGGGAACACGTTCTGATTTTTTTTCCTTTTACCTTTTCACGTTGCTTACAACAGCCTGAAGGATTTTTATGACATCTATGAAGTCGCTGCCTTGAAGTGGAAGGTGAGTGCTCGTGTGTGCGGGACCAAAGACCAGAGAGCTGGCTGCTGGGGGCTGGGGGGATGAGGCTCACTGCCCTGGAGGCCCAGCTCCTTCCCCACTGGAGCAGCTCTCAGCTCTCGGCTTGGCGCCCCGCACTGCAGGATTATAGGAGGCCCCCCACATGCCATGATAGTTGCCCTGTAGCTTCCTCGTTAGGAGCACTGAATCTCGGGTAGACCCCATTAGTCACGGACATTGGGCAAGTTACCGAACCTTCCCAAGGCCCGTCTGACCTGGGAAATGGCAGAACAATGATCCCTACCTACAGTCACCTTCAGGATTACACGAAAAGAAGGCATGTGCGTGGCTCCACTTACAGGCTCCGTGGACAGTGGCATCGTGGTCCTTATTCCCACCCCTGAGTGTTTTCATTGCTCCCCAAGTTAGCCAGGGGTGCAGGGCAGGAAAGCAGCAGCCTGACCCCCCGGGCAAGGTTCTGCTCACCATTCCTCACACCCCCTCTCCATGGCCCTGTCTTCTGGCCAGGCCAAGAGAAATCGAGAACACTGGTTTGATGAGCTTCCCAGAACAGCATTCCTCATCTTCAAAGGTAAGGTTGACCTGAGTATGACACCTGGGCAGCTGGGGACAGATGGAGGCTTCCGGGGACCATAGACGAGCATTGAAGAGCCTGCTCCCAGGGTGTGTGTGTACGTGTGCATCTGGATGTGTGCGTACCAGAGGCAGACAGTGCGCTCACCCCAGCCGGCAGGTAAGTGCAGTTTTTAAAAAGGTAATAGGACCGCATTATCAATTCTCTTCTCAAACCTTCTTTTGGGCCTAATAACAGATTCCAGCCATCCTCCTGTGGCAGGATGTATAGCAAGTGTAGATGGTCCCTGACATCATGCTTGCCCAGCATAAAATTCAAAATTCTCAAATCCAAGTGTTGCCCCTTAATTGAATGCCAGTTCTGAAGTTCTGTGGCAGGGCGTGGTTAGCTTGCGGGGGATTTTGCTTGCAAAAAGCCTGGAAGCCTGGGTGCGGTCCGTTGGGAACAAGAGTCAGGACGGGGTTTCTTCCGCAGCTAGGGCTTTGGGCACCGCTGTTAGCCTATAGTCTTTAAGAGTTTTCCATTCCACAGAGTGATAGTTACTCAAGTGGATGAACATAGTCCCGGGTCGAGCCAGCAACAAGTTAAGGTTAGCAGTGGCCAGCAAAGCTTCGCTCTGCTCCATTCTGGCTCTGAGCTGCCCGGGCTCTCCCCAGAGCAGCTGTTGGCTCTGTGGTCTTGCCCGAGCACAAGTGTGGGGCCGCTCTCAGAGCACGCCCTCCTTCCTCACCCCTGGGCGTAAACACCCCAAGTGCTCATGTGTGCGGTAGGAGAAAGTGTCCTTGCAAATGGAGATTTCGATGTTAACATGTCTTCTCTTCAAATAGGAATTAACATCCTTGTGAAGTCCAAGGCCTTCCAGTATTTCATGTGTAAGTGTGAAATACCACAGCTCCAGGCCCCATCCTGCCTGAGTCTTTCACATTCCAGAAGGTGGAGAGGCAAGGGATTAGCTGTGATGCCATGTAGTTGACTTTTTATTACAGAAAGTCCAAGCATGTGTAAAAGTGGGGAGAGGATTATGAGTACCCGCATACCCATCACCCAGCTTCAGCGGCTGTCACCCCACGGCCGGTCTTTCTGTCTGTCTGTACCCACCTCGCTGAGGCTCATCATCCCCTCTCTAGACCTGGAGATTTTGGAAGCACATTTCAGAACCACAAGAAGTGTTTGGTTGCTCTGTCACTTGAGTGGGTTTCAATCTGTAGGTTTCTCTTCCCTCCCTTTTCTCCATCTTGTGACACTGAGTTGAAGAAACAGGACTGTTGGCCTTCAGTCTTGTTTTTGCATGTTCCTCTGTTGTGTATTTCCTGTCATTCCCGTTATCCAGTGGTTACATCTAGAGCTGTGTTTTCCAGTGTGGTAGCAATTTGCCAGGTGTGGCTTTTTAAATTTAAGCAACTAAAATGAAAAAAGCCACAGTAGCTACATTTCAAGTGCTCAGTCACTGCAGACAGCTAACAACTACCAGTGGGCAGCCCAGAGGAGGCAATTTCTGTTGTCATAGGAAGTTCTCTTGGATAGTACTGATGGAGTGTCCTGATGGCGTTCAGTCTTTCTAAGGAACTCTGGTTCCATTTAGTGGGAAATGGTGTTTAGACACCACAGTTTGAAATGTTGAAGGTGCTCGCGGCTTGGAGTTGGTTATTATTTCTAGGCCTTTCCATGGACAGAGGTGGGATTTTGCTTTTAAAGATAAACCATTTCAGGAGTTGATCCTGACTTTTCTAATTCAAATCCAGGACTACTGCGTTTTTACCAAACTTCCTTACCCTTTCATATCCAGATCCCACCCCTGGCCCCCCTCTGTCTTAAAATCCTGGTTCCCAATACCACTCACACAGTTACTCATTCGCTGTACCCCACAGTAGACTCATAACCATCTTCAGATGGCGATCCCAACACAGTCCCAGCAACACAGAGACTAGAACACCCCCGCAGGGACATATGTTCACATGACACATGTTAAAGTCATCTGTAGTAGTCCTTTCTCCACATGGCGGTGTTACCACCTGGACGCACATTTAGTTTTCTTTATTTCATTTTATTTTTGATTTTCAGGGATTGCTTTTTTGACATCTTTGTTTTATACTTATGTAAATTATCTACGTAGTTCCAAGTCAGATCTACAAAACAAATATATTTAAGGATATCTCATTTACATCCTGTCAAACCTCCTCCAATGGATAATTTTTATTTTGGTTTCTTCTTCCATTATTTAAAAACTATAAGTAGATGTATATATATTCCTATCCCCATGTCTTAACGATGGCATACTTCATATACACTCTTTCCCACTTTGCTTTTTTTCGCTTAACCGCATATCCCAGAGACCACTCCCTCATTTCTTTTTAGAGTTGATACTTCACCATTTCACGAATGTGTCATAGTTGATCCAACCAGTCCACTGCTGATCATTTAGGGCACTTCTAGATTTTTGCTCTCATGAACAGTTCTCCAGCAGATGGCTTGCAGGACACGTTTTGTGTTTTGCTGTTATCTCATGGGGGGGTGGATCGCTAAAAAGTTGTTGGTATGTAAAAGGCCAAATGAATATGTCATTCTGCTAACCAGTTCATGCAGTCATCTTAAAATCACCTGTCTCCAGGGAAGGGCAACCATTTTAATGCGCAAACGTCTTTTACACTGACGTGGAATGGCCTGTAGGATTTACTGAGACAGCTGGTATCCCTACGGCGACATAGAGCATGCTTCCGGAAACCTGTGGCTGTTTTCTGAGTGAAACCACTGGTTGATGTAGCTCCTGTGAATTCACTGATCTATCCCATGGGTGTGTGGAGCATCTCCCGGGGGCTGCTTGTGTAAAGTCGCCAGGGGGCTACAGTGCTGAGCTCTAGGTTCGTACACCCATCCGTGTTTTCTCTCTTACGGGCCTGTCTGTTTGCAGACCTGGTGGTGGCTGTCAACGGGGTCTGGATCCTCGTGGAGACCTTCATGCTGAAAGGTGAGCCCTGGCCGGGGGACCAGCCGGTCCTGTGGGCACACCTGCCGCCCCCCTCGCCTGACTTCCCACCTCTTGTCTCACAGGTGGGAACTTCTTCTCCAAGAACGTGCCCTGGAGTTACGTCGTCTTTCTGACTAGTAGGTTTCTGAACGTGGCTTTGCTGAACTGCTTGTCTGAAACCCTGGCCTGGGCCGGGAAACCTCAGAAGGGCCTCGGTTCCCGGGCAGGCCGGGTGGTGGGAGGGGCTGGGGCCAGGCCGCTACTAACTGCCTCCTCCTGTTCCCAGTCTATGGCGTGGAGCTGTTCCTGAAGGTTGCTGGCCTTGGCCCTGTGCAATACCTGTCCTCCGGGTGGAATCTGTGAGTGGACTGCATGTTTCTTTCTTTTTTTTTTTTTAAAGATTTTATTTATTTATTTGACACACAGAGAGAGATCTCAAGTAGGCAGAGAGGCAGGCAGAGAGAGAGAGAGAGAGAGAGAGGGAAGCAGGCTCCCTGCTGAGCAGAGAGCCCGATGCGGGACTCGATCCCAGGACCCCGAGATCATGACCTGAGCCGAAGGCAGCGGCTTAACCCACTGAGCCACCCAGGCGCCCCTGGACTGTGTGTTTCTTAACCATGGCCGAGACCGAGAGGGCCGCGGGTCCGCTCCCTACACACCCGCAGCATGCGCAGTGGTCTGCAGTGGCAGGAGGAGGGGCCAAGGACAGGACAAGGCCTTTGTCTCCAGGAAGAGTTCTGCGTGTGGCTCTGGGACTTGCCAGCATCAGGCTCTTGGCCTACTCTCTCGGGCCCTCCTTGTGTATTCCTCCTAGACATGGCCTCTTAAAGGGCCTCAGGCTGGCTGGCTCTAACTAGTCATTTAGTCCCTGCACCTGTCGCTGACGACTAAGCTCTTTGCTCCTGCATAAAAACCATGATTCCATCAGAGAAGGAAGCTCCCCCACCCACTTCGGTCAGCCACTAGCTGGGGGTGGTGAAGAGACCTGAGCAGCTCTCGTCCCCATCCACAGAGACCTCCAAGGCCACTTACTGTCCACTTAAGTGAACTTACCCACAAAATGAGGCTATACTCACGAGGCCTGGGTCTTGACAGTTAGAGAAGAATCCAGGCAGAGCAGTGGGGGGCTGAGCACCGTGCTGCCTTCGGGGTCTCCGTGCATGTCTGCAGGGAGGGAAGGCTCCCTGTCTCGAGCAGGGCTGGCTGGCTAGCCTTGGGGGGAATCCAGTTGCCCATCCTGCCTCTTCCCTCAGTGACCTCATCGGGGTCAGAGGTCACCCATATAACCCAACATCTGCCGTTAGACCAGTGCAGGACCTTTGGGCTTTGGAGGGGGTGGTATTTCCTGGGCATTTCTGATCCCCGCTATGTATGCTGTGCCTGGGGGTCCAGCCAAGCTGGCCTCAGAAACCCCAGGGCAGTAAGAAGCTGCTTCCCGAGCTGTGCAGCTGTAGGCTCTCGCTCTTACGGGGGTCAGCATGTGGGTTCGCTGGAAGGGAGCACTGAGAACAGGGCTGGGGAGCAGGGAGTGTGGGAGAGAGGCGGGCCCGGGCAGGCCGAATGGACCTTGCTTCTCCCTCTCCCTCCGAGGTTCGACTTCTCGGTCACAGTGTTCGCCTTCCTGGGACTGCTGGCTCTGGCCTTCGACATGGAGCCCTTTTATTTCATAGTGGTCCTGCGTCCCCTCCAGCTGCTGAGGTGACAGGGGCAGGGGCAGGGTGGGGAAAGCCTTGGGACTGGTCTGGGAAGTGGCAGGATGGTGCGAGAAGATTCACGAGCCTGGTGTCAGAGACGCACCCCACTGTGGAGGCTCCCGGCTCCCGTCTCCACTTGTGGGGGCGTGCGGCTTGCCCATCTCCTCACCTCATAGGGGTGGTTGCCTCTGACCGTGGAGGGGAAGCATGGCCTGCAGTGCGGGTGACCTCGGCCTACAGCCACAGAGACACACGTGCTCAGGGTCATAAACCAGAAGGCCACAGCCTCTGAGGGTACAGGAGGATTTTTGAGGGGCCCCAGGGTTTTCTGGCACAGCATCTTGTCAAGAAAACCCCTCCCTGGGTCTCCGCTTTTCCGCAGAGACAGCTGTGGGGCATTAGTAAGGCACTGCTCCGTGGAACCCCCTTCCTGCCTGGGGAGCATGAGCTCTTGGTGTCTCCAGTGGATTGTGGTGTCCAGCCACGATCCCATACGTGTCCCTCCTGGGAGGAGAGGTGGATGTGGGCATGGCGATCGGGGGCAGTGTTTCTATCTAGAAGAACCCGCAGCTGTGCCCCTGTGGTGGTGGCCAGGGGTGGGGGGATGTCCACTTCCTCCCCACACACCATGGCCCTTTCTTGGCCGCCGAGCTGCCGTGCCCCCGGTTCCTCTACAGGCGTGGCTTCTGTTCCCTTCTTGCCTCACTGTGCCGGGTGAGGACTTGTCTCTCTCAGAGCCTCCTGGTTCTGTTGCTGACCAGTGGCGAACAGCCACAGCTGCCTCTTCCACCAAAGAAGAGGCTGGGGAGATGCCCCCGGGCCGGCAGCAGGGTGGGCAGCAGGGCTCGGGTGGGCGAGAGGCCCGGGCCATCCCCTCCCGTCTGTACTGGGGGTGGGGAGGGGGCTGCGGCACTCTGAACACCAGCCGGTCTCTCTTCAGGCTGTTTAAGTTGAAGAAGCGCTACCGCAACGTGCTAGACACCATGTTTGAGCTGCTGCCCCGGATGGCCAGGTACTGCCTGCCTCTCAGCCCCCGGGGCCAGGCGCTGCGAGGCTTGCGCCCCCAGGGGGCAGCTGGGTGGTAGTCTGGGGAGAGGAGGCGGCCCACAGAGGACTGACATCGAGGGTCTGACGGGTCTCCAAGGAGACTGAGCTGTTGACCACCACAGGTCTCCCTGGTACCACTTTCCTCCACTGACCTGTCTGAAATACTGAGTAGGGAGGGCAGGGAGCTGTCCACTCACTTACCACCTGTGTCTACATTCACAGGTAAGGGGTCACCTGTGAGTCTACCTTCACAGGTAAGGGGTGAATCTCCGGTAAGGGGCATCTGTTAGTAGAGTCCTGGCTCGAGCCGTTTTTGACCCCAGACCTGAATCACGAGGCCCCTTGCCTGCAGGCACTTTCCAGTCGGTAAACCTGGCTAGGGGCATGCCTGTCCATCAGTCAGCGCAGTGGGTCTGAGGACGCGGGGCTGCCGGAGGCGCTGGTCTCTCCTTCCTGGCCCTTAGTCACCCTGTCCCTTCTGACCCTCCTCCCCAGCCTGGGCCTCACCCTGCTCATCTTCTACTACTCCTTCGCCATCGTGGGCATGGAATTCTTCTGTGGAATCCTCTACCCCAACTGCTGCAAGTGAGTACATGGTGTGCGCCCCCAACCCTGCCCACCCCCAGGCAGCCCGTGTTTCCCGAGGACCCAAGCCAGGACCGATGTGCTGCCCCCAGCCCCTCTAAGCGGGTCCCCCGCAGCCTTGGGGGCCGCAGGGACACGGTCCCTGAGCCACAGCACCCTTCGAAGCCCCTGGAATCACTTTGCTTTGCTTTCCGGGGCCTTAGTTGAATACAGTAGCCACGTGAGGGACCTGGAATCAGAGGGCTGTCTCTGAAGCGAGGACATCTGAACAGGTTTCCCATCCCCTTGCCCTTGGGGCTGAGGTCTGAAGGTCTGCCCTCAACCGGGAGTGGCCCGAGGCCCGAGTTCTTTGGCTTCCTCTCACTTCTCTGGGGGCGATGGGGACTCGGCAGACTCCTCGGCTCGGGCCTCCTGGCAGCATCAGGCCGATGGACACCCACGGGAAGGCCTTGGGGGGCAGGGGAGGAGTGTGGAGAGCACAAGCTCCCATGACCTCTCCCTCCTGCATGCCACCACAATGAAAGCAGTGTGCTCGGACTTTAATTCTCCAGTGAGTGTTCTCCAAACTTTAGCCCATGAGGCCTCAAGCACAAACTCCTTCCAAAGACACTGGCAGCCGTTTTGAATGTCAGCCTGGGCTCAGAACCAGGCCGAGAACAGTGGGCCACAAACTCCACAGTGGGCCAGAGCCGCCAGGGCAGCTGCCCAAGGCCCGGCACTCTGAATTCTGAGCAAGTTCCCTGGGGGCCCAAGGACCAGACACGTGGAAACATCGGCATGAATGTTAACAGAGCCAACAGAAAGGACTGGAAGGAAAGCTGCACATGAGCTCTTAGAACAGGGGCAGCCTTTTGGAGCATCCCAACCTCGTGCTGGGGCGAGCCTGGCAAGGGGCTTTCTCAGGGTCAGCGGGGTCACTGGCCGGCACCCGGGTCCCAGAGCAGATCGCAGGTGGGGAAAACCAGGGGAGACACTGCCCTTCGCTCCCTCCAGTAGCTGGGAGGGAGGTGGCTTCCCTGGTGGCAGAGCAATGCCCAGTGGACACAGATAAGCAGGGGGCAAGCCCAGGAGTCCCCAGCTACACCCGAGGGCCGCCCTTGAGCCAGGAACGTGGGCCGGAGAGCTGGGGGCTGGGCCAGGACGGCCGCTCCCGGTCAGAGCTTGGTTCACTTAAGCCTTTTGTCCTTGGTCGAGGTGACCGATTTTCTTGTGCCCTTCCCTTCTGCCCCTCTGTCTCCCTGGCCAGTACGAGCACTGTGGCCGATGCCTACCGCTGGCTCAACCACACCGTGGGCAACCGGACTGTCGTGGACGAAGGCTACTACTATCTCAATAACTTTGACAACATCCTGAATAGCTTCGGTGAGTGCGGAGACCACAGGCGGCACAGTCCCCAGACCCACTGCCTTTGTTACCGCGGGCCCCAGACGCGGCCTAGCAGAGCTGTCTGAGGCCTCCTGGGTCCTCTGGAGCCTCAGCAGGGCCTGTGGTTGGCCTTGCCGCAGGGGTGGAGGCCGGGCCAGATCCCAGCACCCACTCACCACCAGCTTTTGTTCCTGGGAGTGGAGAGCTCATGCTTTGCTCAGAAGGGGACCAGGGGACCCACCCCCAGTCACGGCCCCACAGTTGCAGGGTGGGACAAGCCACACCAACCTGCCACAGCGCCCTGCACTGACCCCAGCTCAGGTCCACACAGTGCTGCTCCCGTGTTCTGTGGAGAGGCCGGGGCAGGGGCAAGGGCAGGGCTAGGGCACGGCTCAAGAGGAATGGGAGCCCCTCACGGCATCCCAGAACCACAGCAAGTCAGGTCTGATGCTTTTTCCCCACCGCCCAACCCCAGCCCTGGTTCGTCCCAGGCTGCTGAGGCAACGGGCATGCCCTTTGGGAGACGGGTCAAGAGGGCAGCACTGTGGGGTGGGCGCTCAGGGAGGGCCTTGGAACGCACAGCCCACGCTGGCAGATGAGGACGCCATCATTTAGGTGCGTGGTACCCCGGACACATGGAGAGAGGCCACTTGAAACAGACTTGGAAAAAGCGAGTCTCATTCTCCCTTCCCTTTGGCAGTGACCTTGTTCGAGCTCACGGTTGTCAACAACTGGTACATCATTATGGTAAGGACCTTGGTCAGCTGCTGGGGGCATCTTCCCGCCATCCTCTGAGTCCGGCTCTGGTCTTGCCTGGCCCCCGATGGGATGTATCACTCTTCCGCTCTCTCTTGGGGTTGGAGTTCTGCCCAGAACCCACAGTGCAGGCTGGGCCCCAGGAGCTACCCCTCTGCGTTTGCATCCCTGCCCCTTGCATGTCCCCTAGTGGCCTGGAGATGCCAGTTAGCATGTGGGTCTCTGGCCTCCCACCACTGTCAAGGAGCAGCGTGGCAAGAGTTGTTAGGTTTTGTTTTCCATTCCTTAAATTCTTCCAAGTCTTCTGCCCCTGCTTGGGACAAAGACTGCCCGTGTCAATGCTGAACCCTGCCACCCTGGGGAGCGTCCGAGGCTCATGCAGCACGGAAGAGTTTTTAGACCCTGGGAGTGAGGGTCCCCCCTCCCGTGTCTCCCACAATAGACACTCCCGTGTCTACCCAATCTGCCCGGGCAGATCGGGTAGGGTCTGTAAAGAGCATGTGGGGGACCGTGGAGTGGCCCAAGTACACAGTGACCCGGCCCCGCCCGGGCACTCACTCACTGGCCGCCTCCCCGTGTCCCCAGGAAGGTGTCACCTCTCAGACCTCACACTGGAGCCGCCTGTACTTCATGACTTTTTACATCGTGACCATGGTAGGTCCCTGGCCATGCTCTCTGCCCGTCAACACTCAGAGTCTCCAGCCGCCCCCGCCCGGTGGGCGGCCACCGAGGGATGAGGGGCCTGGACTGGGGTCAGCATCTGACCGAGCTCGTCTGGGTGCGGGTCCTACAGCAGCTCACGCACCCCTTCCCGCTCTCTGCACCCGGCCAGGTGGTGATGACCATCATTGTCGCCTTCATCCTCGAGGCCTTCGTCTTCCGAATGAACTACAGCCGCAAGAACCAGGACTCGGAAGGTCTGTGCAAGCAGCCGTGGCCAGAGCCTTCCCACTGCTCGTCTGCCTGGCTGCCCGGCTGTCCCGCTGTCTAGCTGTCCAGCTGTCCAGGCTTCTGGCAATTCAGCGTATCTGTCTGGTTTATCTGTTACATCTCTCATGTGCATTGATTTTCAAATGCTTTTTTTTTCTTTTTTGATATTCAAATACTTAATGATGGGAGAAAGCTCTTGATAATCATGTTCAAAATAAAGACAGTCCATGTCCGAGATTAGAAGAATCGCAGAGCAGAGACAGGCCTATTGTGAACACAGCAGCCTTCTGGCTGTCCTTTCCGCTGTGACCTCCGCATCTCTAAATCACCCGGTCACGGTGGGCTCTAGATTGAAAGGGTGTGAATGCTGTGCCCGTGCCTCATCCTCCTGCAGCTGGATGACCGCGGCTCTGGCAATGGCCTCGCCTCTTCCGGGGTGCAGAGCTTTGTCCGTACCGATCCTTCCAGATTCTCCATCAGAGCCGCTACAGACCTGTTCATTGTTTCCAAGTCCGTCTTATCAGGCCATCTGACCATTTTGACTCCGAGACTCCCTGCTGAAACCCTCTGTCCCCTATAAGCTGCTGGCCCAGCCAGTGCCGCCCGCACCCGCAGCAAAAGGAGGGAAGGGATGTACGTGCCAGACAGTGAGGGTTTGGGGGGGGGTGGGCGCCATGCTGATGCGGGTTTTCTCAGAGAAGGAACCTTAGGACGCCTGCCGGGGCCGCAGGGAAGAGGGCCGAATCAGGCCAAACCAGATTGGGGGGCTCTGAGCCCCAGGCTCCTTCCCAGCCCTGGCCTCCCCTCCCACAGTTGACAGCGGCATCACCCTCGAGAAGGAAATCTCCAAAGATGAGCTGACTGCTGTTCTGGAGCTCTACCGGGAGGGGCACGGAGCCACGTCCGACGTGGCCCGGCTGCTCCAGGTCCTCTCCCAGATGGAGAGGCACGAGGTGAGGAGCCGTGGGGCCGCCTCCGATGGAGGGGCAGGTTTCGGCTTAGTGGAGGGTCTGCCCCGCTTGGGCCCACCCCAAGTCTCTGCTCTTTTTTTTAGCAAAACACCGTGGTGTTTCTGGGACGGAGATCAAGGACCAAAAGTGACCTGAGCCTAAAGATGTACCAAGAGGAAATTCAGGTGGGAGCACCCCTGCCCCTGCTGCCTAGACCCTCCCAGCTCCTGCCTGGGGGTGGGCCTCCCTGCTGCTGAGCAGGGATGCCCTCCTGTCCCTATCCTGAGTGTGCAGGCGGGGAGGCTCCGGCAAGGATCAGGGCCATCCATTGGGACCGCAGCCAGTGGAGTCTGGGACGCAGGGCTGGGTGGAGCTCTGGCTTGGCCGTGAACCCTCCGCCCTTCCCCATCACGAGCAGCTCTCCCATATGGCCCTGCTGCTTGAGCATTCTCCAGAACCTACCCTGATTCTTACTCTGAGCCGGAGCCACAAGCGTGGCATGCACAGCAGGAGACATCGTGGCCAAGAGGGGCTGCAGGGACCTGGAGAGCTGGCAAGGGCAGGGCTCATCGGAGGGGGCGGCCTCTGCTCAGGGCCATCAGATTCTCCGTTTGAGGTTTTTGTTGTTGTTCTAATTTAAGAGAAGGGAGAAGTCAAATTTTTAAAAATTTTTTTAAGTAAAATGAAGTTTTGAAGTAAAATTAAATTTTTAAGTAAAATTTCCCCATCTTTCCACATCAGCAGCTAAGTAAGCGAGCTTGCAAAGCAAGCTGGGGGGCTAATGCCCCACGTCCCCGGCAGAACCCCACAGAGCGCAGGTCGCCAGCATGTGAGCTCTGCTTTGGCTCTTCTCTTCAGCCTCCAGGTCCCAGGGCTCGGGGGAGGGTCTCCCACACCACCCATCGTGACTCTGCAGTTTCTGGCATCCTCACAGCTAGAAATCCTCTGTTTCCACGGGGACAGTGATGACCACTGCTGCTTCCCCGAGCTGACTCACACAGTCCTGAGAACATGTGCTCAGCTGCTGTCCTTTGTCCTCTGCCCATGGGTCCCCTCCTGGCCTCAGTGTCCCACTCTCTACAGTGAGGGGGCACAGAAAGAAGGCCATCTGTCTTGTTGAAGCTCCACACGTAAGGCAGCTTTTCTGATTCCTTAATCACCTGAACACCCGTCTCCGAAAATGTCAGATGACATAACAATATGGGTCTTAGGCGGGTTACATTTTTTTTTTGCAAAATGATTTCACGGCCTTACCGGGGGTACCAAAAGCAATGTGGGAGTTCGGAGAGGCCCTCAACGTCTTCCAGCTTCATACAGCTACTAAGCCTCGGTTTTCTCGGGTGTATCATGAGGACATGGTTCCTGCCGAGCTCAAAAGGGATAACACCCGGGAATCCCTTTGTGAAGGACAAAAGATTATGTTCACAACCAAACAGAGGGTGATGATGACTACCTGGGCTTTGCTTAAAGAGACGCTATGTGCCAAGGAGAACATTTATAAGGAGGCTTGCAAACCTCTAATCAATAAGGGAAAGATTTCACAGTAATTTTTCTATCCAGGCCATATGCAGAATTCCCAGCAGGTCCGGGGGTGTCCTGAGTGAGGCTGGCTCCCACTGGCCTCTGTGTACCGCGGGCAGGTGGGGGGTGCCCTCCAGGCTGGGGCAAGCGTGGGGCAGGCGGGGACGGGTGCAGGCCGCTCAGTGCCCCATCCGCACTCTGCCCTAGGAGTGGTACGAGGAGCACGCCCGCAAGCAGGAGCAGCAGGAGGGACCGCTCGGTGGCAGCGGCCGGGGCCCCGCCCCCCAGCACCTCCCAGGCAGCCGCCAGCGCTCCCAGACCGTCACCTAACTCCAGCACGCGACAGCCATCTCGTCTATGCAGTAACGCAATAGTATTATTTTACTACGACGTATGGAAAAAATGCGTGTGTGTGTGTGTGTACACGCACACGCATTCATATATATGCACATATTTATATATAGGAAGAAAAAAAGACAAGATGGGGCTTGGTGTGTAACCACCCTGCCCTGTTTTTCTTAACCCCAGAGGTCACTTTGGTTTAGCGGGTCAGGCCGCCTGTGAGCTCTTCCTAATGTGGAAGGTTCCAGAAGGCCTCTTCAGAAGAAGACCACTCGGATAGATCCTGCCGATCTCTGAAGGGCTCGCCTTCAAAGTGGGTCAGCCCTCCCTAGGCCAGATCCAAACCGTCTTCCCCACGCTGCGCTCACACTCGCGTCCCAGCTGACGGCTTCCCCACTAACTTTCCCTGCAGCCTGCGTCGCGGAGTGTCTGTGACCGGCGTTAGGGACACAACCACTTAGGATGTGGGTTAGTATTTCTCTATATATGATAATGTAATAGAACATTCCTTTGGGGGACCAGTGCCTAGGACCTAACGGATAGCGTAATCAAGGGGTGTGATCATAGCCACGCGGTCAGATCGCAGCCAGTGCTGGGCAGCGCGAGAGTGTGCGTGATGGCACAAGATTGTGCGAATTTCACAGCCCAGCTCTGTGAGTCTTCCCTCCCGTACTTTCTTTGGTTTAAGTCTTGCGGCTGCAGATCCTTCTAAAATAGCCTCCTTTAGAATCTCAGGAGGAGAGCAAGCAAAAGGCCGGGCTGATGGCTTCCGGACGCATTCCTGAGATGGGCTTTCTCCACTCGATCCCTTTTCCTTGGGATTACCTTGTTCAGCAGAGAGACATCTCGGTTAACACGGGATTCTGCTGAAGACAACGGCAGATCCTTCACACCGTACATTAGGTTCTGCTGCTAGAAAGGGGTGCACAGAGCTGACACTCACCCAGGGGGGTCCATGCGGGCCTGCGCCTGAGCCCCTGCTGGTCCACTGGGACAGCTCCCCCCACCCCCACCTTAAGCAGTCCCCTCTGTGGACTTGCCCCAAGGTTTTTCACTGGCACACCTAGCTTCAGGTGAGCCCTTGATTAACCGAGACCCCCCCCATATCTTGGGGGGGTTCTCCTGAGGTCAGCTTGGTTGGGTAGGACCGGTGCTTGAATCCAGAGCGGACGGTGGGGTGGGCAGCCCGGTGAGCGCTGTTGGCGGCAGCAGAAGCGGGGTCAGAGCAGAGGGAGTTCTGGTTCAGCTCCGCTGGGCTGCAGACCTAGCACAGGGCAGGAGGCAGAGGCGCTGGGATGAAAGGGGTCGGCAGGGGGCAGGGGAAGCAGCCCCCACTGGGCATCCCGGTCTAACCCCAGCTTTCCAGATGCCTCCACTGCCTCCCAGGACTTAGGAAGGTGGGTGGGCAGAAGTCTCTCCCTGCCACGCCTTCTTCCTAGCAGGGCACGGCCTGATCCCAGGGGTGCCAACCTGGCGGCCCCGGAGGGGCTGATACCCAGAGCCAGCACTGCGGAGCTGTGCCCCTCACCAAGGCAGGAGTGGCAGGCATTTGTTTCTGTTTTTAAAGCACAGCCCTTTGGGGGAAACAATGAACCAGGGAGATCCCCATGGGGCATCAGGAGACTGGCATTGTCTTCTCTGGCTCTGGAGGGCCACCAGCCAGCACACGCAGCTCTGCACCGAGCCCCAGGCCAGAACCCCTCGCCCTCTCCAGAGAAGGAACTTTATTTATAATTTGCACAATTGGGTGCCTTTTAGCCTTTGTGTGTTGAAATGGGTATTTTGGAATCAGGAGTCAAGGGACAGCTTTCAAAGGAGGACAGGTCCTCTGCCCTGAGTGTTTGAGCTTCATTCTAGTCCCTTCCCCTGGTGAACCAGGGAGGGGTGCCAGGGTAGTTGAGGCCCCTTGTGTGCGGGTGGTACCAGCCCCAGTCCTCTGAGAAAGGCCCTGATTTTAGCTAGATGGGATGAATGCTGCCACAATTGCGCTGCAGGCCAGACTCTGGCCAGTAGAGGGCGCTTGTCATTGAGGCTAAGGACAGCTGGCCCCCTTGGGCTCACCGAGGCCTGTGAGATCCGAGGGACCTGGGACATCACCCAGTTCAGATGCCCTCTCACCATCCTTGTCCTAGCCGAATGAAACCAAGGTCAAACCAACCTGCCCTTGGCCATGATGGCAGTATGCCCCTGCCCCGCTTTGGGGGGACACCACCTGGTCCCTCCTCCTCGCCTCCCTCCCCGAACCCAGCCTTACTCCACACCACGTGACAATCATTTTGTATGGATAGCGGGAGCAACGCTGTAAGGTTTTGTACATTGGTGATTTGTTACCTAGAAAACCCACTGTGTCTCCAGATTTCTGGCATATTAATAAAAAAGCCTCTGCTTTGTAAACGTGGCTGCTGCCTCGTGACTTCCCCCGAGTGACGTTCTATGGGTTCCGGTACCGTGGAGAAAGGTGCGAGGTCAATCCACGGTTGTTCCCGACCCCACCTCAGGCCCAAGCCTTTGGCCTTGGAACCAACCACTCCTCCCCTGGCCCAGGTAAGGAAGAACCGATAAGAGAGGGGTGTGCTGCTTTCTGGACACTTGAAATATTTAATAATTTTTTCACTGGAAAAAAAGACATTTGAATCGCCTTGCTGCTGCTGGCAGAAGGCAGTTGGGCAAACCGGAGAGCTGCTTCTTGAAAAGTCAGGTCTGTAGCTGACAGCAGGAAGGCACTGGGGAGCACCCGCTCCGTGCTCCCTAGAAGCTTCCGGGCATTGGCACCCCGGCCCAGGGCTCCCCCTGAGGTAGGACAGGGCATGGTCCAACTGATGCCTGTTGCACAGCTGGGGAAACCCAAGGTTCAGGGCACAGAGGAGTCTGCCAGCAGCCGGCAGGCGGTTCTAGAGGTAGAGGCCAGGGCTGTGCCATCCAAGCCAGTGGCCGTAATCGGGCCGGGGCCATAGGCTGACATTTTGGAGCCATTCACTAATGCATATAATATAGGTTCTGTTTCTTTTGGCTTTTATTAACATGGCAACTAGAAATTTCAAAATTTGGTGTCTCACGTTCTAGTTCTGTCGGATGGTGCAGTTCTCGGACTCAGCCCGGGATGGCCTGATGCTCACTGTGTCCTGCCCACCCTCTGAGTTGTCCTGTCACCCTAATAAGCCCGGGCTTGGCAGCGGTTTGAGTGAGCCCTGAGGAGAAGATGGCAGGAAGGCAGCAGGGCACGGCTACAGGCCCTAGAACACTCCGCTGCCCTTCTGGCACCGGCCCGGAAGGCACTCAGCCTCCAAGAGGCTCCACAGATAAGCCAAGGAAGTCTACCTTCTGTCCGCAGCTTTGTCCACAGCACAGCCCCGTCTCCGATGTCCCAGAAACAAGGCTTAGCTGTTGTCCCTGCGCAGGGCGACAAGCAGGAAACCAGCAGAGGCAGCAGGGCCCCCGGCAGCCAGACGTCCATCTCGCTGCCTGCAGTAACACCTCCCAGCCACCAGGCGGCCCCAGGTGCAAGGCGGCACTCAGACACTTTTCAAGCGAATCACCCCAAATTCTGTCAGCAGGGCCACCACGAGGAAGCTCCCATAGAAGAGGAGCAGGCAGAAACCGTAGACTCTGTTCAACTGGAAGCACTGCAGGGGGACCGAGACCAGGGAGCAGACGAGGCTGAGGCCCAGGGCGCCCGCCAGGACCCACACCAACAGTCCATCTGGCTCCAGCTGTGGGGGGAACGGGGGAGGGGGGAGAGGCTGGGTCACTGCAGCCACCAGCCGCCCGTCCCTCACTGGGGGCCAGTGCAGGACTTCCGACCCCTCTGGCCACTCCCCACCTTGAAGTTTCCTGCTTCAAGTGCCCTAACTTGGGGTCATCTGTCGTGCGGCCCTGGGACGCTAACACAGACAGTGACATACACACAGATGTTGAAAATTCCTCAAGCCACACAGAAGAGTAAACAGTGAGGTTAGTCCTCACCCTCTTCCCTTCCTTCCACACTGGGGACTGTGCTGGGTGTGTTCCCTGCACCATCTACGCTCTCGTCTTCCCACCCGCCTGTGCGGGGACCCCCAGGACACACACGAGCAAACCAGTGAGCGAGGGACAGAGCCCAGATGGACGTCCAAGCTCTGAATGACACTGTCTCCTCCTCCCCACACAGTGGCATGGCTGCACACACTGAGCGGGGGCGCACGCACACACACATCAGACACCGGCACAGCAATTCGGAAACCAGAAATGGAATCGCGCACTGGGCAGCGTTTAAGAGCTGCCTGTGTTTTCCACCCAACACAACCCACGGCCACCCTCTCCGATGGTCTTCCCGGGTGCCTCGCGCCTTACTTAACAGCGGGAGCATTTGGGACACTCAGTACCAAGGCAGTGGAACACAGACACACACGTGCACGCCCGCACACACACCCGACAAAGAGCAAGAGGAAGGAAGAAATAGAACCAGTGGAGTCAACCCTCAAGCCTCATTATCCGCAACTGCCTGGGAACTGATAGTGAAAGGAGCCAACTAAACCCGTGAGGAGCATAGACAAAATTCGCGGATGGTGTTCACCTTTTAGGAAAGCAAACTTTCCGGGGCACCCGGGTGACTCAGTCTGTGAGGCGCCGACTCTTGGCTCTGGATTTCAGCTCATGTCGAGATCTCAGGGTTGTGAGATCGAGCCCCTGCTTAAGATTCTCTCTCTCCTCGGCCCCTCCCCCCCCCAAGACTGTCTACTTAAAGCAAAGCAAACTTTCCGAGCAGTAAGTTAAGTTCGTAGCTATTTGTGTGGGGGCCTGGCCACTGCCAGAGGCTGGCCCCATGTCAGCTAATTATAAGCCAGCCACAAGTCCTCACCATCGTCACCATCAAGAGCGGAGAGAGAGTGGGTGACCGCTCCTGTTACCATTGCCATCTTTCGGCCTCACAGGACCGCAAGTGCACGTGTGGGTTTGGGGGGGGAGCCTGCCAGCTGTCTCCCGAGGCCACGCCCCCTCCCCATCCCCATCATCATCGTTCTCTTGTTCGGGCTTTGAATTCGGGTCCTTCTGAACAGAGATGCCCAGTGTGTGACCCAGTGTGATATCTGAGACCAGCAAAGTCCTCTAAGAATCCTGACTTCTCCAGAAAATCTGGAGTATCCAGCCGCACGAGGCCCCCGAGTCACCTGCACGTATAGCTTACCTTCCTGGCCGCAGCAAGTGTTGGAGGTTTCTACCTCTGTTGGAACAGGCGTTCTCAGGCGACCTACCCTCATCGGTCCCCAGTGAGCTTATTTTATAATGGAGGTTTCCGGGCCCCCTCCCCCAGAATGCCTGGGACTGGAGGTCCCACGCACCCCCAGGAAGTTCTTGGGCATCGTGGGAATTGAGAACCTCTGCTGAATGGGTCTCAGAACCTTCTCTAAATCCACCAAGCTCCCGCCTGCTGGAGCTCCCGCCTGCTGGGACTCCCGCAGTCCCTCATGCTGGTGTGTCCTGTGAGCTAAGACAAGGTGTTCGGCCTGGCCCTTACCTTGTGCGTGCTGCCCAGGAGGCTTGCGGGGGGGTCCTCAACCCCACTTCACAGGCAAGGAGACTGAGGCCCAGAGATGTCTTAAATTCACCCACAGTCACATAGAAAAAGACTTAAGTGATGGGACCATTACCTAAATCCAGGACCTTCCTGCCCGTTCCCTGAAGCTCCATCCTAGTTACTCCTGAACTTATAAGGAATACATATTTTCAACCCTCTATTCAAGATATTTTTGAAACATTCTACAGATCAGTCTTGTCACAAACTCAGACAACGCCCCTCCCCAGCAAGCATAGGCCGCTGAGATGTGAATGGTCTCAGGGTGGGACCCCATGAGAAGGGGCCCCTCACAGGAGAGTCTGGCCACTCACCTTCACCTCCGCCGTGGGGTTCCTGGAGATCTGGAGCAGGCAGCCCAGCCCCACTCCCACCAGCAGATCTGTGGCCTGGCTCAGGAAGTTCGCTGGAACAACGGTCCCCCACCCCAACCGCACACCCGTCAGCTTTGCTTACGGTCTCTGCACCCCCAGCCCCAAAACTCCCTCTCTGAGGAGATCCTGCCCAGTGTGAGCCCTTTTAGCAGGGCGAGTGTCCACTGTGCATTCTGCACTTGATCTGGAAACAGGGAATGAGGTGACAGAAGGAAGTGCTTGGCACGTGGTAAGCTCTCGGCTTCCCTGCAGCTAGGCGAGGTGACCAGCCACCATCCCCTGGGTGATGAAGCACAGGTCAAGGCCATCCCTAGGTATTGTTCAGGGGATCCTGGTCCAGGCAGAGCTCTTTCCTTCCCACCCCAGCCTGAAGGATCAGGGGAGGCCAGAGCCCGAAAGCCGGGAGCAGGTCTCAGTGGGGGCAAGGGGCCCCAGAAAGCCCTGTCCAGCCGGGGAGTTACATACACCAGGAACGCCTCCCGGGCCCTGCCCATTCTGGCTGTGCTGTGCGGCCACCCTCCTGGCTCTGGGCTCAGCCTGCATGCCCTTGCGTGCAAGGTGCCTGGGCACAGCTGCACTCTAAGGGCTTTCAAATACTCTGACTTTATTTCACAACCAACACCATCTCCCATTTGTTGGGCACACAGCCTGGGCCAGGCATGGTCCTGGGTGCTGTGCCCCACTGTCGGTCATCATCCCAACCCGTTCTGAACGCACAGAGATCACCGAGGGGCAGAAAGCAGGATGTGTGCGAAGCTCCGAGGTCACACAGTGGGGACATGGTGGCGCCAGACCTGGGACCCCGACCAGATACTTTCAAATCCCTTTCTTCTCCCAGTCCCAGGCGGTTTGCTTTGTCTTTGTCTTTTCTAGATAGAACAGGGGGCAGCAAGTTGCAGCCTGCAGCCCCTCTGGCCTGCTGTCCACTTTTATAAAGTTTTATAAATAAAGTTTTATTAGAACATTTAATGAGTGGCTATGCCCACTCATTTCTGTATTGCCTATGGCTGTTTTCACACTAACAGCGGAGTCAAGTAGTCGCCAGAGAGGTTGGTATGGCCCACAAAGTCTAAAATATTTACTCTCTGGCCCTTTCAGAAAAAGCTTGCCAAGCCCTAACATCTATAGACCATGACTTCTATAAGCAAGAGGAAGATGGTCTTCCGCAGGCAGGGGCCTCGGAAGCTCAGCATGGGGGCGTCTATGAAAAACACCTCCATCCACCAAGTGCTTGCCACACATTTCTGCCACCTCATTCAGTCCACACAACAACCCAGCTGTGGTTGGTCCTCTCAACACCCCCATTTTACAGATGAGGAAGCCGAGGTCCCAGCACCTGTGTCTCCTGCCCCAGGTGTTCCAGGAAGGAACACTCCCCAATCCCAGGAGTGGGGCATGGAGCACAGCCATGGCCCTTGGAGCCCGTGCCGCGGAGAGGGCAGCCCCACAAAGGATACTCAAGATGATGCCGCCAAAACAGGCTGAGAATGCCATCCGCGGGTAACCCTGGCGGGCCAGCGTGAAATCTGAGAAGGCATCTGCAGGGAAATGGGAGACCGCTTTGAATGGGGAGTAGCTTCCCCTGGCCCTCTTGGGTCATTCACTCCTTACTGTTACCCACAGTCATTCAGTCAATAAACACTGATGAGTGCCCATCTGGGCCTTGCAGTAGCTAGCTGGGTGCTGCAGCCACAGCATCCCATGACACAATTTCCTCCTTGATTCTTTCTACCCCATTCTTTCCCACCAGGGGCAACTCTGGGATGTGACCTACCATTACTGCTAGCACGCACAGCACATTTATGTAAATTCGGGAAAGGTGCCCCAAAAGCTCAGTGGAAAGAGAGCTAGATTTCAGCCCCCCTGACTTCTTGTCTGAATGCTCTTGTGCAGTTCACAACTTAGCCAACCATACCTGGCAGCTATAGTTAGAAAAGGGTCTACTAATGTATGTGTGAATGCCTGTGTATGTCACACACCCATGTACACATTCAGCATGGTTGGCTGCAATAGGCTCCATGTCCTGCCTGAGCCCTGGGGAGGCACCTGTCCACATAAGCAGAGAGTGGGGAAGAGGCTGGGGCCTCTCTAGTCTCCTGGCCTGGGTATAAGCCCGGCCACCTCAACCCAATGCCCAGTGATGGTCATTCCAAACAACAGTGGGCCTGAGCTCGTGCTGCGTGCAGGTGCCCCAGATGGCCCCGCTCACATGCACTCTGGCTAGGGGAGCAGAGAGCAATGACGCAGCTGCACTCATCCCAGAACCCCAGCTGCCCCCGAGTCACCTCCAATGCTGTTCCCCCAGGCCAGCAGCGTGAGCCCCAGGACAGTGTTGCTCAGCCGGAAGACCACTCCCAGGGTCCGCAGGATGTTCACCACCTCCGTGGCCGCTGCGTTGATCCACAGGGCGCTGGTCAGGAAGCCCAGGAAAGCAAAGAGCTGGGGAGGGAATGGGTGCTGATGGGCCCAAGGCCAGTCCCCAATAGGGATACGGTCCCCAATGGGCACATGGCCTCAGTTCCTCCTCACTAAGATGGGATGATCACAGGACCCACCCCGAGATTCTCCTGAGCAGAAATGAGTTAACAGATTCCGAGCCGGCAGTGCTCGGCACATAGTAAGTGCTGGGTAAAATGTTAGCTCGGCATTACTCTTCTGTCAGGGAAGAGTTCCAGAAGCTTCCCTCAGTTTCCAGGCTAGAGACCAAATGCTGTCCCATGACCACAAAAAGAAACTCCGCGCCCGTCAGCAGTGATTCCCCATCCCACCCAGCCTTCCTCCAGCCCTGGGCCTCCACTACTCTGCTTCCTGTCTGTATGGACCTGCGTGTTCTAGACACTTCATTACGTGGTCTCACGCCACACGTGGTCCTTCGCGGCGGGCCTCTCTCACTCAGCGCTGTGTCTTTGGGGGACATCCGTTGGGAGTGGGTGAAGTACTTCAAAACCCAGTAAAAACACTGGCTGAACACTATTTCCCTACATCATCAATTGGTCAAAATTTGACCTGCTTTGGGTTGACACACTCAAGAGTTTCTCAAAATAAAAGCTATAATTTTTTTATCAATACATAGCAAAAAACATTAAACTTGTAAGTGAACTTTGAAGAGTACCTTCTAAACAAACTGTCTAAAAAAATTCCTCAGCGTGCTGCAAGGTGGAGAGAAGGGGGAAAAAAAAAACCCCACGAACACTGGACAATTCCATCCTTGGAATGTGGCTGTGAGACACGCGGGTGCGTCCCCAAGAGTGAGCAGGAGAGAGTCTGGTAATTGTTCAAAAAGTGAAACATAACGTCTGTCCCTGCAGCTTCACCCAGGACTGCACCCAAGAGGAATGAAAGCCTATTTCTAGACCCATGTGTTTACACAAACGTCACAGCAGCGTTCCTTGTTAACAGCCCCAAAGTAGAAACAACTCGTGTCCACCGCTGGTGAACAGATAAACGAAACATGTTGTATCCGTACCATGGATCGTGTTCGGCCATGAAAAGGAGTGACCCCCTAATCCCTGGCTAGTGCACAGGACGACCCTGAAAACACGAGGCAAACTCACAAAGGACCACATGTCTTATGATCCCATTTCCATGGGAAGTCCAGAACAGGCAACTCCATAGACACAGGACATGGCTGGGGCAGGGGGCAGGGGGGGTGGTGAGGGGGGAAGGGAGGGCACTGACTGCTAACGGGTGTGGGTCTTGAAATGCTCTCAGGTTGATAGTGGTGATCGTGGCAAAATTCTGTGTATATAACAAAAACTGCTGAATTCCACACTTTAAATAGGCAAATTATATGTATGGTATGTGAATTACATCTCCATAAAATGAAGCTGTTACCAAAATAAAAAAGATCTTGAAAAGGAACAAAACTATCCTCCAAAGTGGCCTTAAAGACCTGTCATTACGGAAAGTGATTCCGGGCCTATCTGCCCCAGGGGCACAAACAGGACGCCCTCCTGGAAGACCCCACTGTCCTCTTGCCCCAACTTGGGATGCTGGGGATTCTTACCCAGTGAAGCCTGGGGGGCTCGCTGTTGGATGTGGCAAAAAAGGTCACCGCAGCCACGGCTGTGCCCGTAATCACCACGACGGCCCAGACAGGAAGGAGGCCACCGATCTCATAGACGCCATCTGCAGAAGGGCAAGAAGGGGGGGGGGCTGTTACTTTCCACTGCTTCAGCTTGGCCTCTGCTCCTGGAGAGCACACCCCTTCCCCAGAATGAGTGGGAGCGCCTGGGGGAGAGGCCCAGGGATAAAACTCATTTACATGCGATTGTTTGGACATAAAATGTCCCCAGTGCTACCCTGGGCACTTGAGTGGGACAGAGAAATTAAAGACAGGGCTTGCCCTGAAGCTAGCCACACCAGAAAGAAGGCAGACAATGTTAAAGACAGACTCTCCCAGCCTTCTGCTAGGAGACCAGAATGGGAATGGCTAAGGCCACTCACCACCACTGTCCTCTCCCACACCCATGGCAGACATCACTAATCAAACATCATGCCGATGCTTCCTCCAACTGAGCTTCAAGGCAGCACCCTCCTTGGCATTGCCAATGGATGGGCATCGCTCCACTAAATGAACCATGCAGTCAAACCCAACCCTTACCCACTGGTCCTGGGGCCCAGCACCTGCTCTCTTGATGAGTCCACTCCACAAACCAACCCATTCAAAGTTACGAAAGTTCCGGGGCCGCCTGTGGCTCAGTCAGTTGGTTAAGCATCGGACTCTTGATTTCAGCTCGGGTCATGACCTCAGGGTCATGTGATTGAGTCCTGCATGGGGCTCTGCACTCAGCGGGGAATCTGCTTGAGATTCTCTGGCTCCCCTTCCCTCTACCCTTTGCCCCCCCCCACCCCGAGTCTCTCTCTCTCTCTAAAATAATAAATGAATAAATCTTAAAAAAAAAAAAAGTTATGGGGCGCCTGGGTGGCTCAGTGGGTTAAAGCCTCAGGTCATGATCTCAGGGTCCTGGGATCAAGCCCCGCATCGGGCGCTCTGCTCAGCGGAGAGACTGTTTCCCCCCCCCCTCTCTGCCTGCCTCTCTGCGTACTTGTGATCTCTGTCAAATAAACAAATAAAATATTAAAAAAAAAAAAAGTTATGAAAGTTCCAGGGGCTTCGCATCAAAACATGAAAAGGAAAACCTGACAGGCAGATGGCACACTCTAGAATTCTCCACACACAACTGTTTCCGGCACCGGGCAGTTAGTACTGGTCTCACAGGCAGTGGATGGTTTGGCTGCCCAGACACCTGCGTCCAGACTTTCCTCTCCTCCTTCTTCGGTCTAGCTCCCTGGCTCTCCGGTGTCAGGGGCATCAGAATTACACAAGGGAGGGGCGCCTGGGGGGCTCAGTGGCTTAAAACCTCTGCCTTCGGCTCAGGTCATGATCCCAGGGTCCTGGGATCGAGCCCCACATCCGGCTCTTTGCTCATCAGGGAATCTGCTTCCTCCTCTCTCTCTGCCTGCCTCTCTGGCTACTTGTGATCTCTGTCAAATAAATAAATAAAATCTTAAAAAAAAAAAAAAACTACACAAGGGAGCTGATACACAAAATTGTGTCCACGATCCATTGTGTGTGGATCTCAGGAGGTCATTTTGACTGAATGCGGTTCTGACCGGGTAGCGCCGGCTTTGGAACCCGACACCTGACCGAGGGGCCCTTTCTCTGAATTTGCCACGCCTGTTCTGGGGGAGTTTCAGGAGGAGGCTGGGGTGCAGGGTGGTCGGGAAAGGCTTCTTCAAGTGCTGAGGATGTGAGATGACACGTGAACAGAGAGAGGGTACAAGGCCCACAGGGGAAGAGGAGAGAGCTGGGTAGGAAGGAACCAAGCAGGTGGACGCCAGCAAGGACAGAGAGCAGGGAACGCTGCTGTCTTAGGAATGGCCGGGGCGGTGTGGACTTGGACCAAGAAGTACTAGGGAGCCATGGAGGTTTTTGAGTGGAGGAGTGACCACGACCTTGGAAAAGCAGCACTTTAGAAAGATGGCTCTGGGTGTTGCTCAGAGAGGGACGAGGCTGGGAGGCTCTGCTGGCAGACCCGATACCCCCTCAGGCAGGGAGCCAAGTCCAGGGCTCAGCCCAGAAGGGGGTCATAAATGCTTTCACCTGAAGCAGTAATGCCCCAGTGGGGACCTGCTATCACCAGACGGTGCCGGTATGTGGGCAGGACACTGCCGTGCTCATCCTAGGCGAGCGATTTCTCCTTTGTAGGAAATCTCCATAGGCATGAATAGGTCTGCAGTGTCTCTAACCCCTGCTTCACGCCCTATGGAACAGAGATTCAGGCTCAGACGCTTTATTTTTATTGTATTTATCTTTGCAGCTACCTTGAATTTACTGGCAACGAAGCCACTTTCCTATTGGTGCAGTTCAGTAACTTTAAAAACAGCGGATCCAAGAAAACGTCAACGGGAATAGTCAGTGATGGGAGAAAAGTCAAGCAGCTGGGTCGTGAACGAGATGCTTGCGGTCCACTCTTTTAAGAAGCCCCAGAGGTGACAGAGAGTCCCTGGCAGTGGCCTGGCCTGGGAGGCTGGGTTCATTCGCTTGACAAGGAACAGAAGACTGATGAGCCAGACAGCTGGCACCCCTAAGGGGCACCCTTCTCAGCTCTGGGGTCACATTGGGCCCTGGTGGGCTCTCTCACAGTGTCCCCCTGCCATAAATCTAGGAGGGGACCCACAGAGAACTTGCTGACCCTGTTAGAGCCAAAAACGCCACGGCCAGCCATGCACGGGCCCCCAGCGCCCAACCTCCTCCACCTCCAGGTGATGCCCGGGGGACAGAGAGGAGCGGGCAGCGTGAAACACTAAAGGCAGACAACAGGAAGAAGTCCGAGCAGCGGGAGCTGGAAGGCGCCTGACAAAACTGGGCATTTCTTGAGCCAGAGCAGGTCAGAAAGGGCAAGGACAGCCTGGAGCAGACAGAGAAAACGGCAATTCCCCAGCCGGGTACCCCGAGAGGCAAGGGAGGGGACTGCCTGCTGTGGACAGTGGTGGGGTGGGGACCCACACAGTGGGGGCGCCCTTCTCAACACCAGCCAGTTCTGCCATTGGGAACCCCAGACCCGGTTTCTGATGTGCAATCTCCTAATATTTTAACGCAGGCAAATGACAGAGGGCTGGGCCCCGTCCGAGGGCCACTATCTGCCCCCATCCGCGGCTGGCAGCACCGGATAGGCTGAGTGTGGGACGCTGGTGCCCCTTTATGGCACAAGCATTTGTTAAGTGCCCGGGATTCTGCCGCAGGCCCAGGACCCTGTGGTGCCGTTGAGAAGAAAACTCTGGAATGTGTGTATGTGTGGTGGTCGGGGCGGGGGGCGGGGGGCTAGCCTGGGGGAGGGGATACTCACAGGCCCCCGACTGCAGGGTCAGGACCAAGACCAGCGGGCTGGTGACCAGGTGCAGGCAGTTGAGGGGTCGTTTCCAGTTCCCATCCTCTTTGTCGGGGTCCACGACAGGGACGGTGAGCAGCAGTAGGAACTCCACGGGCAGCTGCCAAGAGTGTCAAGGCAGGAGGGTGTCACTAGGGAGGCCCGTGTCTGGGCCAGCCGCCCCCTGGGCAGGGTCACCCAGGAATGTGGCCCGTGAGGCTAAGGCCCCGGCCTTGGGCAGGCCCAGGCCCAGTTCCACCGGTGGTCTCCTGCTGCTGCTGGAACCCCAGCCCAAAGCCAGTGCCTTCCAGAAACATAAATCTATCCCCTCCTGGCCCTGGGGCACGGGGTCCTAAAATCGAGGTCTTGGCGAGGCCTTGGCTTGTGGCCCTAGTCAGTCCCAGCTGTGCTTCTGGAATCACATCTCCTCTGACTCCGGCCCCCACCCTTCAGCCCCCCCTCTTTCCCCGTAAGGACCCTTGTGATGACATCAGGCCCACCTGGATAACCCAGGAGACGCTTCGCCTCTCCAGACCTTTCATCACACCTGCATATCTCTTTAGCCAGGAAGGTAACAGAGTCACTTTTCTGGGGATCGGGACCTGGAGATCTTTTGGGGGGGGCTGCGACTCAGGTGACCGTGGTACCTCGTCCACTAATCCTGACCTCGGCCCCAGGTGTAAGAACTATGCTTTTTCTCACCTTCCAGAAAAAAGGGACTGAGGCTCAGAGAGGTTAAGGAACTTCTCCAAAGACGCACAGAAGGGTATGTGAACTGGGATCCAGGGCCAGCTCCGACGGACTCCACACCCTGTGCTTTCAGCCAATAACTAAATTAATAATCCCATGTACGGAGTGCTCACTACACACCAACCGCAGAGACATCGTGGGTTCAGTTCCAAACCACCTCAGTAAATGTGGGTCCCAAGACAGCAAGTCAAATGAATTTTTCGGTTTCTCAGCCCATAGAAAAGTGATGTTTACGCTACACTGTCTATTAAGAGTGTGTAGCATGGTGTCTCCAAAAAAATCTACACTTCCTTAATTAAAAAAATATTTTATTGCTAGAAAATGCTGTCAAGCAGCCAGGCTTCCAGCAAGCTGTCACCACCGTGCCCAGATCACCACGACCCCTGGAGTAGCGCGGAAAAGACTGAAATGTTGCAAGAAATTCCAGCCGGTGACATGGGGACACAGAATCAGTCAATGCTTTTGGAAAAGCTGTGTTAACATGACAACTAAGCCCAGGGTCCCACAGACCTGCAACCTGTAACAGACACAGTATCTGTGAAGCTAGGGGAAGCCAAGTGTGATGAAATGAGGCCGTGCCTGTTTGGCACCATACTCAGCCCATCACGTAATAGCTTTTATGAAATTGTCACAAACCGTGATAGGCCTGATACCATTCACAATTCTTCAATCCCTTCCTAGAACAGAATTAAACGCCCATGTCCTTTGTCAAGTGATTAGAGGCTGCAGAATATATTTTCCTGCTCCACTGACATTGAACGTGGCCACAGGACGAGCTTCGGCTCATGGGCGGTTGGTGAATGTGACCGGAGTAGAGGCTTAAAATGTGCACGCAAAGTCTGCCTTGGCCTCTTGTGCCAAGACAAGAACACACCCCCCCACCTCAAGTACCCAGTAGGCCCAGGATATGATGCTGGGCAGACTGGAGAGGCTCCCTCCCCTCTTCCTCTGTCCCAGAAGCAATCCTTCCTCCATGTGGGACAGGTCAGGCCACCAGCCAAACTATGCCTCGGTTTCCCCATCCCGTGCCATGTAATCTATTCTGAAAGGGTCTCAGCAGACCCCGGCCCGTGCCCTCTCACTGAGATAGAGAAGGCTGAGTGGCCACTGTCCTGTGTTGTCATGGAGCCATAAGTCTGGCTCCAGAGTCCCCCCCTCCTACCTTGAACACCTTGAGGGCCCTCCAAGACACTGACTTGCTCCTCCACTTCCTGTAATCCAGGGGGTTGAGGGCATGGGCCAGGATCTGAGCCGTGGTCTCCTGATAGAAGAGCAGCGGTCGGTACTCTTCACCTGGGTGTACGAGGGCGAGAGGGGCAGGTGTCCCTGGCCAGCTCAGCCTCCGGGAGACCCTCTCCCCGCCCCCTGGTCCTCCCAACCCTCAGGAAGAAGGAAAAGCCCAGGGCCTGGCTTGGCTGTCATGCAGTGAGAGATGGGGCTGCTTTGAAACCTCATTCCTGGGCCCTCCATGGCCCCCTCTCTCCACCTCTCTACCCCTAGCCCTGCCCAGGTACCCCACCCCAGCTGGGCACAGAGTCCAGACTCACTGTAGTCATAGCTGTTGGAAGACACGGGCTCCTCCTCAGAATCTGAGAGCATTTCTGTAGGAGAGAGGGGAGTTTCACATGAGCCAGCTAGGGAGCCCAGAGCCCCCCCACCCCCCGCCCTGCACCGTTCCCAGGTAGGACAGCTCCGGGACAGGGCCATTTTCAGGGTACAAGTGTGTAGGCCCTCTGGACCTTGGAGTTCTCAGCAATCCCTAGGCATGCTAGAACTCTTACCGAGTGAGAAAGTCTAACTCAAAAAACACCTTCACATGTAATGCTCTAGCTATAAAGCCAAATTTAATAAGTGCATTTAAAGATATAACTCAAACATTTGCAGACTTCAATTTTGTACTTTCCAGAATCTGGAACCCACTGTATTTTTCTTTCTCAGTCTGAACCTTTTCTTGGAAGTCCTCGGGAATGCTACAGCCTGAGCCCAACAAAGAGGGGCCTTAAAAGGATAATTGTCTTCCTCATCGCTCGCTATCCCTAGTCCTGCCTCTGTGTGACCTTAGGCCCTTCTCCAGGTCTCATTCCCCCTCTTCCTCCAGTCTGATGGGCGATGAAGACGGCACAGGGCTGATGTGTGCTGAACTTGGAAGGGTCAGTAGACAGAGGGGAGGAGAGGAAAAATCACGGAAGACTTCCTGCAGGGGGAGTCACTGGCCCCTGTGTGTTGTTTATGGGGATGTGTATGTGTATATGTACCTGGGTGTGTTGTGTATGTATTTGTATATATATATATTTGCATGACTGCGTGTTGTGTAGGTGTGTGTGTACGTGGATTTGCATACGTGTGTGCTACATGTGTATGTGTGTTTGTGTGTGCACATACTGGTATTATTGGTAGGTGCATACGGGTGCACATGCTTAGGGAAGCATTCGGGTTCGAAGCCGAGGGCAGTGGGGAGCGTTACTGGATGTAAGCGGTGACAGATCTGAGACAGATGTTGCCCTGGAGAGAGCATGGAGAAGGAAGAGCCAGGGAAACCAGCACAGCCAAAGTATGCAGGTGGGACCTCGGCACAGAACAAGTAGGAAAAGTACGAAGAGACGAGCAACGATGACGTTGGCCTCCAGAGATGAAAGGCAGTTGTGAGGGGTGCAAGGGTGCCAGTCCCCACTGGCCTCGTGGGAGCTCAACTCGGACCCCTACCTGGAGTGCCTGGCATGGAGTAGACCAGGGACCTCCTCCGCTGCCATCGGTAGATCCAGGTGCAGAGAACCACGGTGATCACGTAGAACACGTACAAGCCCAGGTAACCTGCAGACAAGGGTGCAGGCCGTCACCAAGTGGCATACCGCCGCAGCCCCAGACAGCGGGTGCTGCCCGTTCTCCTGCTGGTGCCTGCTGCTGGTGGTCTGTGTTAGCCCAGCCCAGTAGCAGCCGGGAAATGGCCATGTCTTAGAGCCCCCGCCCTACTGCCTGGCTTTTCCTCAGCCCACTTTCCCTTCTTGCCCTCCAGAATCGGGCAAAGAAGTAACGCCGGGCACAGTCGCCTCCAGGACCCGATTCAAGTGCTAAGGGCTGGTGTCCTGCTCTGAGATGCCAAAGTCCTGCCCTGAGAAGCTCGGCCCCACAGACCACAGCCCCTGAGCTCTGGTGGTACTGGGTTTGGTGAGAAGGGGTCTGGGGACAAATCAGAAGGCAGCAAGGGAGAGTCCGTGGTGCTTTTTCAGGCGGCCTCCCTGGTGTGGTGCCCCGTTTCTGGTAGGACCTGCGACCCTCTGTGGCTGTTGCCTGCGCTTGGTGACACCAGGTCTAGGCCTCGCGACCCTCTGTGGCTGTTGCCTGTGCTTGGTGACACCAGGTCTAGGCCTCTAGTCCTCGCTGGGCTCCAGCCACCATCCCCTCGCATCTTAGGGGCTCCTATAGCTGCTGACCCCTGGATGTCCTGGCATCCCTGCATCCCTTGTGGGTTTCCAAAACCCCGTGTGAACTGTGCCTCTGTCCGTTACTTGAACCACGAGGGGAGCGTGTGCACTGCAGGGACATTGGGGGCCACAGTCAGCAACCCGGGCAGAGTGCTTGTTAAAATGGGACACTGAGAAAATCCAGAACATCACCCCAGGCTCCCCCCGGCCCCCTTTGTTTATCCGAACCACAGGTTCCCTTTTTTGGGCTCGAGCCAATGGAGAGGTTTCCCTCCTTCAGAACCGGAAGTGACACTGAGCCCGGCTGGCCACCCGCTCGTGTCCCCTGGTGCCTCCCACCCGCCAGTCCTGCGGCTGCTCACCCAGGGCCCATGCCAGTGTGACCCTGCCGAGGTAGAGTGCGGTGAAGGTCAGGAACACAGCCACCATGTAGAAAATGATGTCTCTGAGGAAGGGCCTGGAGGCGGCTGTGAAGGGGCGCAGGATGGCGATGCCGCCGGCTACCACGGTGGTGACCAGCACGCCCGCGCCTGGAGGAGAAGACGCTGAGCTCAGCCTGCCCTGCCCGGACGCTGCTGCCCCCCTCCACCTACCCCTGCTGCCCCAGGCCCGCTCTTACCAAACAGCGCCCCAAAGGCCAGGCCGGCCGTGCGTGGATCCGAGAAAGCCACCAGGGCGCTGAAGATATCGGGTGCGCCATTCCCGAACGCCAGGAACGTGACGCCATGGGGGGAGTACGTCAAGGGGACACAAAGCAGGGGCCCCAGCCTGGCCAGACCTGTCCCAGGCCGTGAGCCACCACCCCCGGTCTCCCAGACTCCCCTCCCACCGCCCTCCCACCCTCCGGGGTGCAGACTCGGGGACAAAAGGATACTGCCACATTGTGGGACAGCTTGAGCACGGTGGAGATGGCTGACAAGTTAGGGCAGAAACTATGGAGAGAAAGCAAACAGGGTGTGCCTTCACGGCCATCCTCCCCCTAAACATGGGGTCAGCCCAGTGCCAACCTCCCAGGGACTCCATTCCCGTCTATAAGCTGGATGGGAGCCCAGGCCACACTTACAACTTCGCCGCAGTGACTCCCAGAATCAGAAACAGGTAAAGCAGCCAGAAAGCCTGGGAGAGGGGTGCAGGGTTGGGAGGGGGTGGTGGGACTGTCAAGTCCAGCCTGGGCCCCCAGCCCTGCTCCCTCACACCCCCCTACCCCGGGGCAGGGCCTCACATAGAGGGTGACAGCCAGAGGGAGGAGGTCAGGTGGGAAGTAGCAGAAGATGCCTTCGAGGTAGTTCAGGTAACCCCCATCGCTGTGGCAGTCAGGGGTGGTCCGGATGAAAGAACAGCGGTCAGAGACGTTCAGGCCACACACGTCGCGACACTGCAGCGAGGGAGAAAGGGGGATGTCAGGGGTCGACCCCCTGAGGGCACCTGGATCAGGACCGTCTAAGCAGCGAAAGATGACCTCCTTCAGCCCGACCCCTAAGCCCCCCATACCCTCCAAGTGCCAACTGTTTAAAATAGACTTGTTTATACGAGTCATTCATGAATGTGTTTCTCTTCCCTACCCTCTACAATCCCACCTTTCTCCAAAGTTCCCACCACGATCAGTTTCCAGAGTCCCGTTATGGGCATAATAACCTTGTATACACATCCTGTTACATAGTTGGTTTTGTTTTATAGAAATGGATCCCTCTTAACTCTCTCATTTCTACAATTTGCTTTTAGCACTTCACATATATGCCACCCATTAAGATACTGGTACACGTAACGATTGAAGAAGGGGATCAAAGTCAAAGCACGCTGAGTAATTTCCATATGCCAGGCACAGGGCTAGGAGCTTAAAATGTATCTCAATTAAACTGTCCCAGAGTCTTGCAAGGAAGGCACTACTATCATGCCCCTTAGACAGAAAAGGAGACAAAACAGTGTCCTGGGGTCCACTCTGTGGTAGACAGGGTCAGAACTGAGGTTCTAGGGCTGGTTTGAGGTTCTAGAACCCTGTCTTAACCATCACACTCCCTGTGGATACCCTATGATCTTTTTTTTTTTTTTTAAGATTTTATTTATTTATTTGACAGAGAGAGATCACAAGTAGGCAGAGAGGCAGGCAGAGAGAGAGGAGGAAGCAGGCTGCCCACTGAGCAGGAAGCCTGACGCGGGGCTCGATCCCAGGACCCTGGGATCATGACCTGAGCCGAAGTCAGAGGCTTTAACCCACTGAGCCACCCAGGCACCCCTACCCTATGGTCTTTTTAACATTACTGCAGTATTTCATGCTCTGAATGATATGGGGGGTGGGGTAATATTTCCCCACCAGTGGGCATACAGGTGTGTCTCATTTTTTAGGAGAGCCAGCAATAAACATCCTTGCACGGGACTCTCTGAGTACATATGAGAATATTTTGAAAAGAGAGACTTCTAGGAGTAAAAGTGCTGAGTCAGAGTGCATCAGACTCTGGGTTCCTCCAGAAGCAACCCAAAGACAAGGATTTACGAGGGAGTAAATATGTATTTGGGAAGTGTATGGAATGCAGTCGCCACAATGGGGCAGCAGGAGAAGGAGGGGAAAGAAACCAGCGAGGCCAGAGGCCAGGTAATCCCAGGGGAAGGGAGATGTGGTATTTATTCACCAACTCCTAGGAGACATCAAGAGAGGATGCTGGTGGGGGTCGGGGGTGGGGAAGTGCTAGTTCCTCAGCTCTACTACCCGCCTCCCATGTTTATGGGCCGTTCTGGAAAAAGATGCTTGCCACTAGAAGTCAACAGAAGCCCTCCCAAGGGGTAGTGTGCGAAGGACACGGGCAGGGCCCTGACGCCACTTCTTGCACTTAGAAACTTGATGGGTTTTGCCAAAATACGCTCCCCCAAGCCTTACTCATACACACTGGCGCCAGCCCCGGCAAATGGGATTCCACACCCGCGCCTGCCCCCCAAGCCTTGTGCGGGCTGATGTGGCAGGAATCTTCTTGCTGTTCAATTGCAAGTCCCTGATTATCTGCCAGTGCCCGTCTTGTGGTCATTTGTATTCCTTCTTCGAGCTGCCCCTTTTTTCAACTGGAATGTTTGCTTCTTCTTATTGACTTGGAGATGCTCTCTATATAATGGATATTTGTCCTTTGTCATGTCAGCCTGGGCTTAGGCACTGTCCTCCGCCTGCAATGTCCCTCCCCCTTTTCAAACTTTCTGTTAAAAGCTTTGTAAATACCAGCTCACACCCATTAGGATAGCTACCGTACAAAGCAAACAGTGCCAGAAACTAGAAGGTATCGGCCAGGATGGGGAGGAATTGGAGCCCTCGTGCGCCGTTGGTGGGAATGTGAAACCGTGCAGAGCCTTGCCAAACAGCACGGTTTCCCGAAAAATCAAAAAAGAGCATTAGTCACCAGGACAGGGAGGTAACGCACAGCACGGGGACCGGTGAGTGCTGCTGTCCGGTAAGTATGAAGACCGATAGAACATCACAAGGGAAAACACCATTTTTCCTTTCTTTTTTAAACCTGAGAGGCGGGATGTTAACTAGGGTTATTGTCATCATTTCCCAATAGATGTACGTTAATTCCTCATGCTGGACACCTTACACTTACCACAGTGTGGGATGTCATTTCTATCCCAATAAAAGTGGGAAAACATAGAATTACCCTATGATCCAGTAAATCCGTTTCCGGGTTGAAACCGGAAAGAACGGAAAGCCAGGTCTCAGAGAGAAGACAGGCACAGCCACGTTCACGGCGGCACACTGTTGGTGACAGCCAGAAGGGTTAGAAGCAGCAAGTGTCCCCGATGGATGAATGGATGAACCAGAGGTGGCACATCCACACAATGACCATCATTCAGCCTTCAGAGGGCAGGGAGTTCTGACACATGCTACAATATGGGAGAACCTTCTGGAAGCCATAACTGAGAACATCGTGCTTACTGCAATAAGCGAGTCACCAAAAGACAAACACCCACTAATTCTGTTTATAGGAGGGACCTGGACTAGTCAAATCCACAGAAACAGAAAGCACTAAGCAGGGGATAGGGGAGGAGGTAATGGGGAGTTCTTAGGTACTGGGGGCGGAGCCTTGGTTTTGCCAGAGGGGAAAGCTCTGGAGGTGGATGGCGGTGATGGCTACAATGGCGTGAAGGAGCTATGCCACGGAACAGCACACTGAGAAATGGTTCACGAGGGAGAATTTCAGGTTATGTTGGTGAAATTTAAGTCATGTATATTTCACCCTAATTTCAAAAGAAACTACTTTGTCAGACGGTGGCTCTGTGATCCTTCAGCCCTCTCTGAACTCCCACCAACACCACGCGGGGGGTGAGATTTCTAGATTCTGAGCCCCCTGGCCATCGCCCCAACCCTGGCCCGTGGCTCTCTGCCAATGCGACACCCAGCCCACTGTACTCAGGGCGCCTGCCGTCGCTTCAGCCCACTACCCCACTCCGTCTTTGTCCCCCTGAATCCACATTCATCCTCCAATCCCTAGTTCCCCAGATGCTTCCTCCAGGAAGCCTTCCCTAACTGCCTCCAGCTTAGGGCAGATCCCCCAGTTATAAACTCTCATCACTCCAGGTGCTCTCCTTCCAAGCACTTATGTGTTTTGAAATCCCCAGTAATTTGTAGGATCATAGACTTGTCCCGGGTCCACCTCTCCCACTAAAATCTTGCACAGTGCTGGGCACAGAGTAGGTCCTCGTAACTGTTTTGCCACACATTGTGCTGGGCACCATCTCACTCAGTCTTCATGACAGACCCAGGAGGTTGGTACGATTCTGTCCACTTAAGAGATTAGAGAACGGAGGCACAGAGTGGCAAAGTGACTTGCCCAAGGGCACACAGCCCACCACTGCTAGGTGGTTTCAGACTCAGCTCTGCCTGAAAGTTACCAGCTGAAGCTCTTGGGGAAACAGCCAACTGGGTAGGGGTAGCCTCCTCTTCCTGTCTGCCCTCCTTCCCGGCTCCCCATCCTCAGGATCAGCCAGGGAGGATCCAGGGAGACGCTCCCACCCCAGCTTGTCTCCATCCCCCTGACAGCAGAGTGAGCCAGCAAATCAGGTCCCCCAAATCAGCCCCATCCCAAGGGGGTCATGCCCTCCCCCCAAGGCCCACCAGCACCTGTTCGCAGCTCTCTGCCCTTGAGTGGCACAGTCATAGTGGTCCTGCTCTGCACCTGGGATGGGTGACTTTTCACCTCTGCCCATTCCCTTCTCATCCTCTTCCCCGAGTCGCTAAGGAGACCCGGGGAAATAGCTGACCCTCTTCTGGCTCTGGCCAGCTTCCCATCGCTAAACACCTTAGTACTCTCGTCTCTAGTATGGAGATGTTTTTACCCATCTCGGGAGGTTTAGGAGAGAATTTGTTGAGCTTGACACAGGGCTGGCCTGAGTGCTCAGTAACTCAGAGGTTATCTGGCACAAACCACAGATTACCTCGGTTTTCCTACTCCCAGGGAGCATGACCCTCTTTGGAGAGGCACCAGTAATTTAATAACCACAGTAACCATAAACCACTTTCCCTTCTGTAAAATGGGCATAATTACCCGTTCAGCCTCCGAAAGTAGGCATGAAGGTGCTCTGCAGCCCCATAAAGTTGGCTTGGGCACTTAACACTCTCAGCCCTTCAGTTCGAGAGGGAGGAGTTTGTTTTTCTGTTCTCCTGGGAATGGGGAAGGGCGGGAACTCCAGCCCCTGCACGTGGAATGGAGGCCTGAGGGTCATCGTATGCAGTCCCCTGCCTTCAGTCTTTAACTCGGGATCCGCTGTGACCTCTCCTCTGCTTACAGACATCAGGATGGCATGATTCAAGTTCCTGCAGCCTGTCTCAATGGCCTATGGGGAGAAGACTTCCTGCCTCTCACCAAAGTGTCCCCATTTCTCCTCCCTCCAAACATCTAAGTCAACAGCACCCCTTTCTCCCCAGAAATCTCCTTTCTTCCGCCACCATGCCCTTCCCTCTAATCCCTCAGTACATTCCACTCACTGTGCCCCCAACATTTATCTCAAATCCCTCCACTCCTTTCCTATCCCCCACAACCACCACCCCTCTTCTAGATACGTGCAACAGCCTCTCCACTGGTCTCCCTGGTGTGACACTCACTCCTCTCAATCCATTCTTCCCAGAGAAGCCAGAGAGCTCCTTTGAAGACATAAATCAGCCTTTGACATCCCTCTGCTTAAAACTCCCCATGGGCCCCCAGCTACTGTAAACAAATATCATCTCTTAGCCTCAGTCTATAGGGCCTTTTGTAATCTAGTCACCACTACCTCTTCATCCTCATCTCTTAATATTTTCCCCCTCGCTCACTCTGTTCCAGCCATTCTGGCCTCCTCCATGCTCCAAGAACATACTAAGCTTGTCATGGCCTCAGGGCCTTTGCGCTTGCTGTTCTCTCCCTGGAATGTTCTTTTTCCAGATGCCTGTATAAGTGACTGACTTTTCCATTCAGGGCTTGGCTCAGAGGTCACGTCCACACAGAAGCCACCTGTGACCGCCCACTCTGAAATATTTGGAAATATGCCCTTCCCGTCACAGCTCCCACCCGAAGAGGTTATTTGCAAACCACTTAACATCTTACCACCTGAAATGTACATGTTTGCTCCACTACCTGTCCTCTTAGAAGACTGCTAGCTCCATCAGGGCAGGAATTTTTGTCTGTACTGTTCCCTGATACACCTCAGGGTTCAGCTCAGTGCCTGGCACATAGTAGATGCTCAGTAAATATCTGATTGGATGAATACACCCCTACCAATGCCAGCTTCCTACCTGGATGCTCACATCTTCCATGGGGGTCTGGTTCACACCTGAGGCTGAAAACTGGGGGCTGATGTGGCCCCCTATAAATGGGCGCCTGGTCCCAGACACCGTCTCCACCATCAGCAGCCCCACACAGAAGAAACTCAGCACTGGGTACAGATACAGTTGTCTGCCGGCCATCAGACCCGGCGGAGCCTGGCCCTCACTCTCCGCTTCCCCTTCTGCCATGTTTCACTTCCAAATAGCTCGTCGCTCCAGTGGCCTGCAGAGAGTGAGGTGAGAAGGAGGGACAGGGTCACCGAAGAGCCTAGGCCCTAGCAGGAAGGGACTGAAGACTTTCTCAGTTGAGGAACTGCCCTGCCCGCTAACCCCACCAAAGGAAGGCCAAATGTAGAAACTCATTCTGGATGGAGGCTCTTCGGAGGATCCCAGGGCCCCCGCTCATTCAGCATGCAGATTAGTTACGCCCTTCTTCCTAAGGACCCCCCCGATAGTGTCTCCATGGAGATGCAGGCCTCTCCCATCCACACCCCTACCCCGACACTGGGCTGGAACGAGGAATCCTGGGACTCTAGAAGACTTCAGCTCCGGGATTAGCTGTGGGAAATCAATCCAGGAAGTGGGCAGCGGTGGGGACTTGGCAAGCCCTCGGAACAACAGAACCTACTTCTGGGGGTGGACGTGGCCTTTGGGCCACCAATTTGAGACAACTAAGCAATGCTGTTCTGTGACTTCCAATGAACTAAGCACTTATCACAGATGACCTCATTTAATTCCCGCAACTGGCCAAAGGGAGGTACTATTATTACTTCCATTTTACAGATGAGGAAACCTGGGCACAAGGCCAGGTCTGTGTCCTCACTCAGCGGCTGTGCCTCACCTCTCTCATCCAGTCCTCAGGACAACCATGGAGATGTCCTTGTCTCCGCCTGTCTTACAGAGGAGGGAGCTGGGCTCAGAGGAGTTCCCTAACGTGCCCAAAGTCACAAGGCAAGGAAGTCACAAAGTCAACAGCAGCTCCTCTGATGGGGGAGTCAAGGCCCAGGGGGAAGTGAATTGCTCAAAATCAGACAGCTTGTTAGCAGCAGAGCTGAGCTGGATTCTAGCATCTGCTTTTCACCTCAACACCAGGGCAAAACCAGCTTCAGTCCTTCCAAAGAAATCAAACTGGGAAAAAACCCACGTCCTTGGCACACGGACTTCCTTCTTTTGGCTCTGCCCCACGTCGTAGATGAGCATGTTTTATTTTGGCATCAACAGAAACAAAGTTCACAAAACGTTATTTTTTTTTTTGTCATTCTCTGCACAGTTATTTCTCAATGACCTGACAGGGCAGGGGTGGGGGAAGAGGCTCCAGAGGAAGAGAAGGAAATGGAGGGGCAGAAAAGGCCTGTCCCAGCTCTCTTTTCTCACCTGTTAACTTTCCCCTCCTGCTGTTTCCCGGAACTTGGCACCGATTTGGACCCAGACACTCCAGCTTTCCAGTTCAGTCACAGCCCAAATTAGGAGCTGTGCGGCCTCGGTGAGGTCACTTCACCTCTGAGCTTCTGATTCCGCATCTGCAAAATGGAGACAAATGCTGGCCCATCAGGGCAGACGGCAAGAGCTCAATAAATGCCTGCATCTGTGGTGTGCCTCCTCTCTACTGGCTGCCGATTTCTTGCACTTATTCACAAGGGAGCATTTATTGAGCGCTTCCTGTGCGCCTGTCCCGAGCTCAGAAGACCTGAGTCCTGATAGGAAGGGGTGGGCGCAGGAAGTTGGGGCTGCAACCCCATCTGCGGCCGCACTTTCTAGATGCGAGACCCCGAGAACGTCAAAGTGCAGTTTCCCAACCCTTGACGGATGTTGAGAAGTTGAAGTCCGGGTGCCCGGCCCTCAGGCGGCGCCCTGGCGGACGAGGAGACTCCCCTTACCTCGGGCGGGGCCTCGGACCCGCCAACTCCGAACCTCGACCCCGCCGGGCCTCGAGGTCCTCCCGGTGCCCCGCCGCCGGCAGGCGCTGCCCGACCTTTCCCGCTACCGTCGCCGCGGATCCGGGGGCCCAGCGGGTGGCAGAGTCCCCGGCACTTTCCAGGCCTAGTCGGCAGGGGCGGGCCCCGCTTCGGCCCTGCCCTCACTGGCCCTGCCCAGTGACACGCCCCCGACGGCTGGCCCCGCCCCCTCCCTTAAAGGTACAGGCTCCCTCGAGGTCCCGGGACTGTCCTCCTTCTCTCAGTCCAGCGCCTGTCGGTTCGGTTCGTGCGGCTGAAGCAGAAGCCGAGATAAAACCTGACGGTTAAAGACGGCAGGAGGCCGGAGAGGGAAGAGTTAGAGAATGAAACTAGGGGTTTTATTCCCAGATGCTTTGGGAATCCGCGAGGATAAGGGACGCTTGAGAAAGTCCTAGGAGGGGGTAGGTCCTGCCTCACCCACAAATATTCCGACGGTCCTGCCTGTAACGTCCCTGTTCGTGAGACCTCCTAATTAGGGTCAGCACTCCGCCCCGTAGCAACACTTTTAGAAGAAAAATATGGCAAGCAGATCAAGACAGGGGAGTGGGTGCTGCACTCGTACCCTCCCCGATTCCCAGACTCTGGGGAGGTGCGGGTTCCCGCCCTCTCCCCGTGCGCTGGGCTGTAGGGCGGTCGGCTGGAACGGGGCGCGGCTGACGTCCCCTCCAGGGCAGCCCCTCAGCCTGCCCCTGCTACCGCAAATGCACCTCCGACGCCTCTACCCAGCTCTGGGGCCGCCGGCTTCCCCTTCACCTGCAGGCGGCGGCCCGACTCCAGCGGGCGTTGCTCCTCAGCGTCCAGCCCTCGCGCCCCTGTCGGACTTCATCTGGTATCCCCGACGCCACCCCCTCCCGCCCTGGCCGGGGAGGGCTCCCCATTCCCCAAACACCCTGCTGCATACGTACACGGGTACTGCACCTCTGCTCCTTCTGAGCTCCCTGCCCGGGAGGCCACACTTCCTTTTTTTCCACCCGATAAACTCTTACTGGGGCGCCTGGCCCAGCTCAAACGCCGGTTCTCCACCCTCCCCGCTACCCTCCAACGCCTCCATCGCCCCCACGCTCCCGGGTTCCTTACCTTCAAAGAGAGCATATCTCTGGTTCCCCACTCTGGGTCGGATGACACTGTGGTCTAGAGCATGCTCTGTTTGGAATCTCAGAGCATCTGGTTTCTGTGCAAACTTTGGTAAACACACTCTTTGAGCCTTACTTTCCTTCCCTGAAAAATGGGAATAATAGCACCTACCACGTGGGGTCCCTGCAAGATGAAATCCAGCACTGCCTGTAAAGCCCTGGACCCCATGCTGGTGGCTGAGTAAACACTCCCTCCACGGAAGGCATGGTTGCAGTCATTATTCCATGCATCCTGCAATATAGGAACCCGCATGCCTGATTTCCCCATCAGCGGGGAGCCCATCAGAGCAGGGAGAAAGCCAAGCTCACCTGCATGCGTGTTCAGGTAGTGAGCACAGGGCGCCTGCAGCTGTGCGCCGCAATGACTGAGCCTCCTCTGGGGTCAGCTGCTCCCCAGGCCGCCCGCTGCTTTGGGAAGTAGTTCCAAACTTGCTGAGTTTGGAGCCAAAGTCCTTCCCTGAGGGGCCCTGACTGGTACTCAGTGGCCCAGCCAGCATAAGAACCCAATGTCACCATCCTAAGTCAGCTGGGCCAGTGGATCACTATCTCCTTGTGTCCTAGGGCAGTTGCGGGGTAGAGGGGGTGATGAACGTGTGTTGGGAGATCCCAGGAAAGAGTCAAGGGAGGAAAAGAATCATGGGGACAGAGAAGGGAGTCAAACGTTGCCTGGGACAGAGCCCCCACCTCCCCTTGCTCTAGTGGGCCATGTTCTGGGTTACGGTCAATTTCCCAGTCTGGGAAAGGCCATTTTGACATTACAGAGTCGTCACAGGAAGACCTCAGAAGTCACCCAATCCAGGTTCAGATTCTAACTCTGCCACCTTCTGGCTACCTGACCTTGGAAAAGTCATTTAATTTTTTTGACCTTCAGTGTCCTCCTCTGGGAAATGGAATTAAGGACAGCACCTGCGGGGCACTCACAGGACTGTAGTCAGGATGCGCTGAGATCATACACACAAACCCCACAGCCCACTGCCTGGCTCTTGCAAAAGCTGGGTGCACAGAAGCTACTGGTATTATTATCACCATTCTTTTTACTGCCGAGGGTAGAAGGACCTGCCACACGGTCTGACACACAGTAGGTGGAAATGTTGGTTGTAAATAAAGGATTTCAGGGTTCTGTCAGTCAAGAATTCGGAAGGGCTCTGCTGGGTGGTCCTGGAGTGGGTCTCTTACATGCTTGCTATCCAGCAGTAGCTGGCCTGGGGTGACCAGGGGCTGCCTGGATGGATCTTCCTTTCTACATGGGGTCTTGGGGCGTCTGCATGGGGTTTCTCTGCATGAGCTGGTCTCTGGGCTTTCTTGGAGCAGGGCGGTTGCAGGCAGCCGGACTCCCCAGATGGCACGACCAGAGGCGGGGGCAGCTCAGGCTCTGTGGGTGAGGTTCTAAGGGAGGGGCCGGCGGCCACATTGCCTTTTAGGACTTGGTTGTAGAAGGGACACTGTGTCACACCATAGGCACAGGTCCACCCAGATTCAAGGACAGGAAACAGACCCCACCTCTCAGGGGGAGATATGTTAAAGTCATGCCATAGGAAGAGTATGTGGTATGTGTGCCAGCCTGCTTTACTCCACGGAGGTGACTAATGGTGTATACGGAGGTAGCCAACATAGCAGAAGAGGAGAGTTATGCTTTGGAGGTAGGAGCAGAAAGGACCCTCAAATCCCACCGGGTGGACAGCTGCCTACAGCATCACACTCGGGCTGGTCCTGTCCTCAGCCTCTTACGAATAAACACCAAACAAATAAAAATAAATAAGGACTGTTTATTGAAGACTTACATTTTTTAAAAAAGATTTTATTTATTCATTTGACAGAGATCACAAGTAGGCAGAGAGGCAGGCAGAGAGAGAGAGGAGGAAGCAGGCACCCTGCCGAGCAGAGGGCCCGATGCGGGGCTCGATCCCAGGACCCTGGGATCATGACCTGAGCTGAAGGCAGAGGCTTTAACCCACTGAGCCACCCAGGTGCCCTGAAGACTTACCTTTGTAGGGAGTGTTCACATGCGTGTCCCATCTAACAGCCCATGGGGTGAGGACTACAGTAATCCCCCTTTCCAAGAGCAGGGAAGTTGAGGTTCAGGAGATAAAGTGACCCGGCCCCAAGGCACCCACTGGGAAGTGGTAGAGACGGGATTTGCACCTACATCTGTGTGACCTCAAGTGAGTCCCCTTTATCACCCTGGACCTAGCATCCTGCATCATTCAAAGGTAAGGCCAGCTCTGCCCAACACCCAGCCCCCTAGAATAATGCAAGTTCCTCTGGAACATGAGCAGAAGTGGTAAGGCTTGAAGGGGTACATCAAAGAGGAACTAGGGAACCAGAAATTTCAGTCTTAATCAAAGAGGCCCAGAAACTTGGAAAGTTCCTTCAGGATGCCTGAGTCTTACCTGCAAACAGTCCTAGTTCCCTTTTGAGCCTAGCTGCCCTAGAAGTGAGCAAACGGTCACATCATACCTACTTAACCCCCTCCCCCCAGGGACGGGGTGCTCACTACCTCTCATGGCAGCCCAATCTCTGGAGGAAGTGCCTTCATTGACATTGCCAGGGCAAGTCCCCCATTGGAATAATCCTTGTAGAAAGTGAGTTGGTCATTGATAGCTGTCCATCTTAGGAGCCACAAAAACACCTGTGCCTTTGCTCCGGAGCTTTTCTGAAGTGAAGAAGAGAAGATGTGAGCCATGCCGTACGCACAAGTGTTCAGGACAGCCATCCCTACAGCTGTGCGACAGTTAGAAGCCCCCTATGGTCCGGCGACGGCGGTGTCGGCCAGCGTTCAACCAGTAGGACAACCAGGAGAAGATCGAAACTCTGAGATGTACTGTAAGGAGTAGATTTATAAGACTGGGGGTGGAGGCTCGTTGGGCGAGTCCAAAATCCAGAGGGCAGGCTGGCAGAAAAGTCTTGGGCATGAGCCGTCACAAGTAGAATTTCTTCTTTGGGGAAGTGTCAGCTCTGCTCCTAAAGCCTTTCAACAGGTTGGTTCAGGACTACCCAGGTGATCCAGGATAGTCTCTTTTGCTTGAAATCAACAGAGTATGGACTTTAATCACATCTACAAAACTCCTTCACGGCCACGAGTGGCTCAATGCTTGATGGAACACCAGGGACTATAGCCCAGCCAAGCTGACACACAGCTATGACCTTCATAGGTGTAAACCAGGAAGTGGGATTGCTTGGGCCCCAGCAAGGAGCAAGGTGGGAAAGGAGTCACAGTGTGCGGTGGTTTTTTTAAAGATTTTATTTCTTTATTTGACAGAGATTACAAGTAGGTAGAGCAGCAGGCAGAGGGAGAGAGGGAAGCAGACTCCCCACTGAGCAGAGAGCCCGATGTAGGGCTCGATCCCAGGACCCTGAGATCATGACCCTAGCTGAAGGCAAAGGCTTAACCCACTGAGACACCCAGGCAGCCCACGGTGTGAGTTTTTGCACAAGATATCATTCCGTCTTTTCTTTCATTACCAAAACAGCAGAAAGAATGGCTGTTGAAGTGTGAAAGCCATTTCAATAAATGATGAAACTCATTCTGCCCCTCAACCCTTTCTAAGGACCCGACACCCCTCTACCCTGCCCCTGCCCTGTCCCAGACAGCCAGTTAGGAGCTCTTGTATGCAAATATATGCATATACGTATCCCAACTTGGATTTCATTACATTTTTATAAGGCAGACTTATAATGTGGAGGTTACTTTGTAACTTGCATTTAAAAAAATTAATGACATTTTATGGGTGTCCCTCATGCTGGGACACAAGTCTAAAATCATTCTTTGTAATAGTTGCTTAACATTCTGTTGGACAAAGAAGGGCACTATAACTTTGCAAACACTCCTGCATTGGTGGGCCTCTGGGTTTTTGCCCCATATCAACAACGTTCCATAAACATCGTTGCAGACATTTCCTCTGGTGCAACCACTTTTATTTCTGTCGGACAGAATCCCCAAAGCAGAGGCAGATCAACTTGGGCATGGATATTTTAAATGTTAAAAGGCTCCGGCAGATACTTCCCAAGGTCCCACCAGCAATATCAGGGGTCAGGGAATGTGCATGCTCACCAGCACTGATTTTTGACGATTTTGTTAACCCTTGCCAGCCCAAGTGGCGGGGGGGATTTACTTTCTCATCATTTCTTTAATTTGTATTTTTTCTCTGTGGGCAAGGCTGGTAAATTTTCAGACGCTTGTCGCTACCTGCATTTTCTTTTCATGAACTGCTGGCTCACGTCTTTGGAATATTTTTCTGTGGGGCTCTTGCCCTTGTTACCAGTACAAAACGGCATTGTTCAATCCGTTTTGGGGAGACTCTGTGTGTGAGAGCTCTGCTCATTTTGGGATCCCCCGATATGTCGTGGATAAGAAGTACATCTTGAATCGGTCAGACTTGGGTACCCTACTTACTTGAGTTTGTCCCTGGGAGAAGTTACCTCTCCTCTGGGACGCTGGGTCTCCACCTTTCAAATGGAGTTCAGGGGTTTTGGATCTCTTAGGCTTGTTGCCAAGATTGAAGGACTAGGTGAACATCAGAAGCTTGGAATTCACAAGCGCTCAGCTGGGAGATGTCGGATGTTGTTATCAGGGGTCGAGTCTACAGGAACATGGAATTGCTCCGTGGTCACATGCCGTGCACCCGAGGTAACCAGCAGTAGTCACAGGGGGTCACATGACCCATGGGAAGGATCAAAGGCCAGGGTGGGACACTGCTGTCACAGCAGGGGATTTGCCTAACACGGAATGGGCCATCATTGAGCCTGACCGGTGTCCTCTCTGTATGGGGAGCCCTGTGTTCTTGGCATGAATGGCTGCCTTGGATGGTGGGGACCTCAAAACTGGATGTGCTGAGGTGAGCAACTGGATAGGGGCCAGGGTGTGGGGGGCAGGCCAGGATCCTGAGACATGAGGTCTGCCCCTTCTGGGTGGCTCAAGGAGGTGGCATTAGGAGGCAGGACGGAAGAAGGTCCTTCCAGGCTTTCGTAGTGCCCAGGATGACACACAAACTTCTGGACAAGCCGATATGACTATTATCCTCCTTTCAGTTGGGCTCAGAGAGGTCAGGTCACTTTCTCAAGATCACACAGCCAACAAATGACAGAGCTGGGATTTGAACCCGAGTCTGTCTGAAGCCCCAACTCCGTGCTCCTGATCATGACTACACACTGGGCAAGGAGAACACTATTGCCCTTGTTTCCAGTTGCTCTGTCCACAGTGGTCACCTGGACTAAATGTCCGCGGGAAGTGTCCCACAGAATTCTCAGTGGAGCAGATTTAGACAAGTATGGTATACTTAGAAGGCACCAGGGCTGAGGAGCAGCAGCGATGAGGGCCGCTAACTTTCAGCTCTTATTTAACCCTGGGAGCCCTACTCGGTAGGTCCTGTTCTGGGATTTTTTTTTACAGCTGGCCAAACCGAGGCACAGAATGGTGATGTCACTTTAGCTAGGGACCGCCAACTGGCGAATGAGGGTTGGTGTGGAGACACAAGGCCCCACCTGTCTCCAGCCAGGGCCCGGGCACCACCATTTGGAGAGGGACGCAGGAAATGGTTGGTATCAAACATCTGGGGACTCGGTGGAGGGCGCCCTCTGGTGGTGGGCACCATGGGGCCACGGCCACGCCGCAGTGCCCCAGAGCTGAATTCAAATCCCTGTTGGGACATTTCCTAGTTGGTAATCTAGACAAGTCATTTTCCCTGCTAGAATTTCAGTTTCTCCATTTGTAAAAGGGGAATAGTAACAGTGGGGCACCTGGGTGGCTCAGTGGGTTAAGTCTCTGCCTTTGGCTCAGGTCATGGTCTCAGGGTCCTGGGATGGAGCCCTGCATCGGGCTCTCTGCTCAGCAAGGAGTCTGCTTCCCCCTGTCTCTCTGCCTGCCTCTCTGCCTACTTGTGATGTCTCTCTCTCTATCAAATAAACAAATAAAACATCTTTAAAAAAAAAGGAATAGTAATAGTGGGGATTCTCAGGTAGTTGTGAGGTAGAATGATAATGATTCCTTCCTTTCCAGGGATGGGAAGGGAGATGGAATGCCCTCTCGGGTCCAACTCACCACAGGTAGGCAGAGTAGGGGAAGGGCACCCTGGAAGCTTTAGAAAGTTATTTTGGGGCAAATCGAGGACCATTCCGTGACCTTGTGCCACCTTCTCCCCTCCTTCACTGGCCTTCCTCTGCTGGCAAGGCCAGGAAGTCTCAGAGCAGCCTGCTTCCCACATCAGGACTGTAACTACTTACTACCTCCTGGCTAATCTCCCCCAAGCCTCTGCTTTCCTCACTGCCTTCACTCCCCAGCTCAAACACCATCCGAGGCTCCCCATGGTTCCCAAAGTTCACTGTCCACCAACCCGCCTTCAACCAATCCTTTCAAACCCTCTCCCTGTCCAATCAAAACAAAGGAACCCTGTCAAAATACTAAATCAGATCACGTCTTACTCTGCTCCAAACTCCCCTGCGGAGAAAAGTTTTGCAAATCTTCTGTCTGATAAAGGACTTGCATTTAGCGTCCGTACAAAAACTCCTACAACTCAATAATGAAAAGGCAAATAATGCATTCAAAACTAGGCAAGGGATCTGATGAACATTTCTTGGAATAGACATATAAAGGGCCTAGAAGCATATCACTCATCATTAAGGAAGTGGGAATCAATGCCCTGAGATACTTCTTCACACCCCAAAGGATGGCTATGGCTTCCAAAGACAGATAATAGCAAGTGTTGGAGAGGATGTGGAGAAAATGGAACCCTCCAGCAGTGGTGAGAACATACAACAGTGCCGCTGCTCTGGAAAATGGGTTGGCGATTCCTCAAAAATGCTACGTATAGAACTACCACGTGACTCAGTGTATTAGTCAACTCCGGCTGCAACGTCATGGCTTACGGCTACTCGCGGCTTTAGAAGGCTGGGAAGACCATGGTCAAGGTGCCAGTGTTCTTAGTTCGCCCTCATGGATTTTATTTAATTCTATCACTATTATCATGTTCCAATTGTCCTGGTTTTAACCAATGGGAGCCTTGGCAAGCGGGCTCCTGCCCTTTGGACATTACTCCAACCTTCTTTGAGTAACTCCGTGGTTTGGGGCACAAGACGTTGCATGCTGATCTTATACTCTCCCTGGGTCAGCCTCGAAGTTAGCTTTTTCCTCTGTGGAGTCCCGACTCCTTTTTGGTGGATTTGGACACGAGGTGTGCTCCTTATCACTGGGGTGTCACTGCCCCTGTGGCTTCTTAATTGGACAGAGCAAGGGACTGTTTATGTAGATTTCTCTGTCTGAAAAACCACGAGTTCACCCTGATATTTTCAATATAGCCCACTGCCACAATAACCTTCTGAGGCTTCTAGCTCTCCAATATCTGTATTTATCTGAGGAACAAACCTGGATCCCAAATAAGCATTACATTTATTCATTTGCTGAATCCCACACTACACAGAGAATAGTTTCAGAATAGCACTTTGGAAAAACAAACTTAAGACAAAGTTTAAGATTTGTTCAGTGTGGTTCTGTGATTTATTTGAAATAAGTCAAATTTGTTTGTCTCTGCTTGCATTCCTTTTTACAGATGTCCCCATACTGTTGACTCAAAATTTTTTTAATTATGCAAAATATCAACACATTTCCAAAAGTCAAAACTGCACGAAAAGGGAACACTGTAGTTAATGATAATGGAATTTAAAAAAAAGAAACTACAAAAAGATATCCTTATAGACACGTCATTCTCTCTCCTAACCCTCCCAGGATGTTAAGTCTCTGCCTTTGGCTCAGGTCATGGTCTCAGGGTCCTGGGATGGAGCCCTGCATCGGGCTCTCTGCTCAGCAAGGAGTCTGCTTCCCCCTGTCTCTCTGCCTGCCTCTCTGCCTACTTGTGATGTCTCTCTCTCTATCAAATAAACAAATAAAACGTCTTTTAAAAAAAAGGAATAGTAATAGTGGGGATTCTCAGGTAGTTGTGAGGTAGAATGATAATGATTCCTTGGGGGAACTAATTTCATTAGTTTGGACTTTATCCTACCTGTGTTTCCTTGAAAAAATTAGAAGATTCAAGTACATTATATCTCCCTTTCATTTTTTACACAAAATAAAGTGTACTATATATACTTTTTCACACTTTGCTTTTTTCAGTGAACACTATGTCTTAGTAATCACTCCAATCAAGTTTATAGAAAACTTCCTTTTTCTTTCTTTCTTTCTGTTTTCTACAGCTGTATAGTACTCCATTGTGGGGTTGATCCACTTCCTCAATGAATTTCCTACACATGGGCATTTCGGTGTTTCCAATATTTCAAAATTATAAACAGTGCTGTGGTGAACAACGTTATGTGTAAATATTTAGGTGGGATTGCTAGATCAAAAGGTAAATGCATGTGAAGTTTTTTAAAGACACTACCTATTTCCCCTCCATTTAGCACCCCTACCGGCCATGGACCTATGTCCATTTCCCCCCAGGACATCAAGAGAGTATGTTGTCAAGCTTCTTGATTTTTTCTAATCTGACGGGTGAGAAGTCATTTCTTTTAAGTTTTTTGAAAAGTAGTACACTTTCTGTGCAGTCTATCCAGCTTCTCCCAAAGATAACATCCCACGTAACCAAAATATAATGACCACAATCAGGACATTGACTTTAACGCCTCACTTTTAACTAAATTACAGACCTCAGTCCAATCTCACAGTTTTCACATACACTCAAAAATTCTGGTGTGTATTTCTATGAAATTTCATTCTCAATGTAGCTATAATTTGCGTTTCTCTCATGGTCAACGAAGTGAGCATTTTCCCTAAGTGTAAGGATCATTTTTCTTGATCCTTAAATCAAGATCACAATCTTGAATTGTCTGTTCATATTTTTTGTCCATTTTTCTATCTGGTTTTCACATCCCCCCCCAATTTAAGGAATTTTTCATATATTAATGATATTAGCCCTTTATCTATGATATATGTTGTTAATATTTTGTCCTGGTTTGTCAGTTGTATTTTGACTTTGCTTACATGTGTTTTCCACATGTAAAAGTTACAGAAGACTTTATATAGTCAATTGTATAAATCTTTCATTACATCTGAATTTTAAGTCATAGTTGGGGCCTTTTTCACACAAGTTGTGGAGGAATTCACCCGTGTTTTCTCCTATATATGCAGTTCTGTTTTTTACACTTAGATGCCCATCATTCAGGAGTTTCTATTTGTCTATGGTGTGAAGAGCGGATCCTGGAGCAATTAAATAAATGTAGCAAATTATTAGCAATTGATGACACGCACACGGGTATTTACCGCGGTTGCAACTTTTCTCAAAGTTTGACAATTTGAAAAATAAACAGCTGGGGGTAAAGCCTGTTAAGCCGCCTTTGCGGAGGCGCGGAGGCTCCGGGGGGCCCTTTAAGATAGGCCCCGCCCACCCCGGAAGGGCTCGTCCAAGCCCCGCCCTCTGCCTCTAGTCGCCCTCTCCCCGGTCAGCTCTGGTCCCGCCCTCCACAGCGAAGTCCAGTCACGTGAGCCGGGCTGCGGCGCCCCGCTCCGCGCCGTCATGGTGGCCCCGATGTACGGCTCCCCCGGCGGCCGGCTGGCCCGAGCGCTGACTCGGGCACTGGCGCTGGCCCTGGTGCTGGCCCTGCTGGTCGGGCTGTTCCTGAGCGGCCTGACGGGCGCGATCCCCATCGCGGGACGCCAGTGGGGGCCCAAGGGGCCGGTCCCTCCTGACTCCCGCAGCCGCTCGGTGCTCCTGGACGCCGAGACCGGCCAGCTCCGACTGGTGGATGGCCGCCACCCGGATGCCGTGGCCTGGGCCAACCTCACCAACGCCATCCGCGAGACCGGGTAAGGGTTGGCCTGACCTCGCGCGGGACCGGCTGGGGGAGGGGGTTGCACGGGCGCGGGGCCTCGCCTGCCCCTAGGGCAGTGCTCCTGGCTCCCTGGGGGTCAGTTTCCCCGCCTCTTAGGCTGCAGCACAGTCACCTGGACCAGGTCCCTGGTCGGGTCGGGGCTAATGCGGTATCCCTCAAGGCGTGGGGATCAGTCCCTCGCCTTCAGCTAAGGGTGACCGTACCTCGGTTACACTAGAGACTAGATCCCTGCCACCCAGGCCCCAATGCCTCCATCTGGATCAGGTCCGAGGAGCACCGCCCCCCCCTCCACCCCCGCCATCCCCACCGCGCCTCTGGGCCAGAAGGCTTGTGATAGCTCAAGGGAGAAACTCTCACTTCCTTGACGGTGGCTTACCCCGTGGGTGCCTTCCTCTTGCCTCTGTTCCAGAACGAGGGCAGCAAGACTGAGCCTGGATTCTAGGCCAGTGTGAAAACCCAGGATCCTTAAATTCATGTAGACCCAGATGGTATTTTTGCTGGGGCTCTGCTCCTTCTTTCTCTCCTCCCTCCGGATGCAGGGGAAAGTTGCTTTCTGAGATAGTTAGTACCAGCCAAGTGCTCTGTCCTTGGTAGTCATGATTAGCTGTTGTTCTAACGCGCCCCCCCCCCCCCCCCCCCCCGTCTGGGCTCCCATTTCCTTGTCTGTGGCTCACATTTTGAGGATATGCTCTGGCAGGGAGGTTGGGTGGTACCCTTCTCAGGCCCTGTACCAGGGCTTGTGCCCATTCATTCATTTACTCACCTGATATACTTGGCCTTGGGGACACAGAGCTGAGCAAGATGGGTCTTCATTCAGAGCGGGAGACAGAGAGTGCGAGAAGGGTAACTTGAGTCAGTGGTAGTGGGGAAAATCCGCCTTAAAGCCTTGTCAGCAGGGCTCAGGCCCTGGATTAAGGCTATGCTGGGGATTTTAGTGTACCCTAAGTTCCCCCTCTTCCACCCATCCGTTTTGCTGGCATGCATTAATTCCTGCAGGTGTTGGAGAAATACAGGACACTGAGGACATCCCCATTTGGATGCTTTGTGGCACTGGGGAGGGTATCAGATAGACAGAGGGAAGATTATAAAGAGGGGATTTGCGGCAGACATAGGAGCTGGGTGGGGCTAATCTGGGAAGGCTCCTGGGAAGAGGAGGCCACAGAGTCTGCTAGTTACTCTCCGTGGGGGGAGCTAGAGCTCTGTGGCTCTGGAATCTGGTGACCCATTCTCTGCTGACTCACATGTGTTTTTGGCCCTGCTTAGCAAAGCCAAGAGGGCATGACAAATCTCTGCTTCCATGCCAGCTAGGAAGGAGGCACAGAGGTGAGGCCCAGCTTGGGGAGGGGGCCTTGTCCTACTGGAGGCCCCAACTGGGCTGTGTTGCTCTGAATTATGGAAAACAGAAGTGGAAAGAGGGCTTCCTTGATGACTGTGCTGGATGGAGAGCTCTTTGTGGCCCAGCTCCCTTGCTGTGTGACCTTGGACAAATCACTTCGCCTCTGAACCGGTTTCCTCTCCTAAAAGTGAGGCTTGAAGGGAAATTCAGTGGGATCACAGAAAGCACCTGTGTTTGTTTACTGAAGGAAGGAATGAGTGAAAGAAAGGAGCAGGTGTCCTCTGCCCCCATTTTATAGTTAGGGACACTGAGCCCTGAGGCGAGAGCCCAGGTCTCATCCACACTTCTCTCTCTCACGTCCCGTTCCCAGCATCCTTTCCATCCAGTTGGCCCCTTTAGCCCTGGGGGCTGTGCTGTAGAGAGAACTGTATTAGAAACCCCTATTTTGGGGTGGCTCAGTGGGTTAAGCGTCTGCCTTCAGCTCAGGTCATGATCCCAGAGTCCTGGGATCAAGTGTCACATCGGGCTCCCTGCTCAGTGGGGAGTCTGCGTCTCCCTCTGGCCCTCCCCTCTGCTCATGCTCTCTCTCTCACTCTCTCCCAAATAAATAAAATATTAAAGAAAAAAAAAAGAAGCTCTCATATTGGAAGCAGGGAAATTGAGACCCTGAAGATCGACCTCTTAGAACTTAGGGATAAGACGAAAGAAAGACATCTGAGGTTTCCTGGCCCCCAATCAGCAGAACCTCTGAACTGTGGGTGACTGTCTCATTTCTCAAAGGATGAAGGCCAGGGATTTGACTCTTCTGTTTACCTGGATCTGGGATCTCTCCTCTTCCTGTCCCCCAGAATTTGCCACGGGGGATCCTGGGATTGTCGGGATAAATTCCATGTCCTCTTTCCCCCCATGGTCTGTCTTCTTTCATTTGTGCTGAATCTGACCTTGGACCAACACTCCCCATGAAGCCTGAAACATTGAGGATTTGGTACTTGGCCATCAGAAGTGCGCCAGGAGGCAGGGCATGCGTGTTTGGTTCCCGCCTTGGTGCTGGGGAGGCTGGACCCCTTCAGCCCTGCCTGACTCCCCAGCCAGCTGATTGACACAAATCACGAGTCACTGTGGAGTTGGGGAAGGAAGTGAGTGCCAATAAGAAGGAATTACCCTACTAAGAAGCAGGGAACCCGCTTAAATGCACCAGCTAAGGAGCAGCAGCCCAGCCCAGTAAAGTTGGTAGATACCATCCAGCTGTTCTTGGAAGTCAGAAAAGGTGAACATATGCCGTCAAGAGTGAGGAGGAATGGTAGCCACAGATTAAGGTAGGCGAGGGTGTCCACGGTGCACTGTCCCCCAAAGCAGGGTGTGGGGACCGGGGGAGGTGTGTGACACCCTGCTCAGCACACAGTAGTGGTCTGGTGTTCCTCAAATGTGGCCTCTTTAGACTCTGGAGTCATCAGGCACTAGGCCCCCGTGACATAAAATCACAGTGTGGCCCATAGACTCTCCAGAAAAAAAAAAAAAAAAAAAAAAAAAAGATCGGAGAAAGAGATCAGTGCTGCCAACTTCTTACTTTTTTTGAGTGAGTGCATTAAAAACAAAACCGAACTGCATTTGTTGACCTCTGTTAAGTTTTCTCTCCTGAAAGATCAGCTATTTTAGAATCAAGTGCGCAGAAAGGACGTGTTCTTTCGTAGAGAACAGTCTAATGGGTACATTTCACTTTAGAAACACTCGTCAGTGGTTTGCTTTTGACCGGGGATGGGGGGTTTTGCAAAGTTTTCAGTTGGCACAGCAGTGAGGGACTCTAGAGGCCGTTTGCCCAAGTTCGAGCCTCCCTGTTTTACAGATGGGGAGGTCGAGGCTGGAAGGGCCAGGAAGTATAGTATAGAGCAGAGTTGTAGGTTTACTCTCAGACCAATCTCTGTTCCTATCTTCGCCTGCCTCATCTCTGGTGGGGATGGTGAGAACCTTGCAGAGTTGCGGGGGTGGGGATGGGGGGGGTGAGGTGGCGAGGAATCATTTGATTAGGCTTCAGGCCAAGGCAGCAGAGGGATCCTCAGAGAATAGCCTCGGGCTCTGGCACTGAAGTCTGGTGGCTTGAACAAGACCTCTTAAATGGGAACGTCCCCCACTCAAAGTGTTCTGGAAAGATGGGGGAAACCCATCTATCTAGGTTTTCTGAGGACTCGGGCAAAGTGACTAAAACCCATCTAAATGGAAGCCCCCCCCCCCCCAGTTGCCCTCTGGAACAAGGCAGCACACAAGGAGATACGGGGGTGGGTGGTGATGGTCAGACAAATAATTAGCCTTTCGTGGTTTAAAAAAAAATCCCAACAGTTTAGAAAAGTGAGACAGGATGTATGAGGTAAGTCCTCCCATATATAACCACTGTTAGCTCTTTCTTCCAGAACTTTCTATGCATAAATAGGCCTAAATAAGCACACGCGTGTGTAAGCACAGGTATGCACGCGTGCTTGCGTAAAATGCTGTCATACACAGGGTTGTCCTGAGTCTACCATTTATCCTCCTCTGATCCTTTCTTCTTCTTCTTTTTAATGTTGTCTCTGACATCTTGTCAGCACATGGTACCCCTTTCTCATCAAAGCTGTTGCCCTGCTATGTCATTATCTGCTTACATGGCAGCCCCCCTCCCCTCAGCCACCCGTCACGCCCGCATTAGCCTTGGGAAGGCCAGGCCTGAATACCATCCACTCTGGCGTGCCCTGCCCTCCACGTCTGGCACCCAGTAGGCTCGCAAAATGGCTTGCTTGACGAAAGTAACAGGTGAGCGTATTTTGATGTCTTTTCCTCTCCAGAGTCCTCCCCAGGCCACAGCCGTTCTCGCCCTGGAGCTCTTGGGTGGTTTGCTGCCTGCCCATGAGACTGTCCTGGCAGATCCTGGCTCTGCCTTGGTTTAGAGACTCCTCTTGGTGCCCCTGGTTTTCTTCGTAGAAATTGCTTTAACAAATGTTTGTCCTTAGTTACAGAAGCCACCTGGGCGGATAGTTTTGTGTCCTAGGAGCAAGAATGAAATCCAGAAGCATAAAGGAAAGGATGGATAGGTTTGGCTGCACAAAACTCCCCCAAAACCTCTGTAGGGTAAAAGCAAAAGCAAAAAAAAAAAATCAATTAAATCAATTAAAACACAAATATATTTTCAATATTAGTGACCAGCAAAGGGCTAATGTGTACATAGAGAACACAAATCAATAAGAAAAGATAAACACAGTGGAGAAAAGTGACTCAGCACTTGAACCAAAGAACTATAAATGACCAATAAAAACTCAAAAGCAAGTGTAGGGGCGCCTGGGTGGCTCAGTTGGGCAAGAGTCTGACTCTTGATCTCAGCTCAGGTCTTAATCTGAGGGTTGTGAGTTCAAGCTCTGCGCTGGGTGTGAAGCCTACTTTCAAAATTAATTAATTAAATTTAAAAAATTAAAATAAGTGTAATTGAAGTAATTAAAGGATTATAATTAAAAAAACACGATTGTGTTTTTCCACTGTTGCCTTGGAAAACTTGAGAAAGATTGCTAGGAATCATTTCAAACAAGGGAGTGGGCAGGCAGGAGCGGGTACATTGTGGCGAGGTAGCCCACAGCCCAGCGTGGGAGCGGGCTCCTAGTGTTGGCCTCACCTGGCCCCTCGTTAGAAGTCCAGGGTCTCGGGCCCTGCCCCAGATCCCGATCCGAGTCTGCCTCCGAGCCAGGTCTTCAGGTGACACGGCTGCACATCTGAGTTTGGAAAGTGCCGCTTCCCAGAAGGAGCCGGAGCCAGTCCGCCTGGAATTAAACCCCGGCACTGCCCTTTGCCGGCTCTGTAAGCTTCAGCAAATGTATCAGCTCATGTCGGGCCCCAGTGCCTTGGAACGAACCACCCGCCAAACCTGCTGGCTTTGCAAATAACCAAGGGTTATTGATGGATCTGGGGGGCACCAGGGCAGCTGTGCTTCATGCCGTGGGTCTGCTCCGGGTTTCTCTCATGTCCCTGAGAGCAGCGGGCTGGCGGGGGCGTGTTCTCCTGGAGGTGGCAGAGGCATAGCAGGGCGAGCGGAAACAAAGGAGGCTTCTCAAAGGCTCGCCTTCTACCTGGCATGCGGGCATTGCCCTCCTTTGGCGAAAGCAAGCCAGATGGCCGAGTCCACATCAGTGGGGCAGAGAAGGACTTGGCCGTGGGTAGAAGGGGCCTCAAGGCCACATGGCAGAGGGCCCGGATAGGAGGAGGGCAGCAGCATGGGCTTCCTTGGTTGCGAAGCCCTGTGCCTTCATCTCGTCCTCTTCTGTGCTGCGGGGAACAGCAGTGCCGGCCTGGTAGGATCGTGGGGTTGTCGCGAGGATTGAATGAGTCCGTGGACGAGAAGTGACTAGAATGCCGTCTGGCCCAGAGGAAGCCCTCAGATGACCCAGACTGGTGTGATGGTGGGGGCTGGGATGTGGATTAGTACAGCTCTGGGCCGGCGGCTATTTGTCAGTGCTTATAAAGTTAAAAATACCTGTGCCCTTTGACCCAGCATCTCCCCTTTGAGAGATTTCCCCTGACATGTGCACAAAGACAGACAGACAGCCATTCACGTGAATGGCCGTTCCTCACTGCATCTTTTATGGTTTAACACCGGCGATGGCCGTGTGCCCTGCCTAGGGCTGGCTGTGCGTGTGCCCCCCCAGCTGACCAATGTCCGTTCCCCTCTCCGCCTAGGTGGGCCTTTCTGGAGCTGCGCACGAACGGCCGCTACAATGACAGCCTGCAGGCCTACGCCGCGGGCGTGGTGGAGGCCGCCGTGTCTGAGGAGGTAAGGGCCAGATGGGGGAGCCTGGGGCTCCCACCTCCCACCCCACCTGGCGCGCGCCCCCGGAAGCTTGGAAGGGTCCTCAGATGAGGTGTGTGTGGTGGGGGGCGGGGGGCTACTCCCGCCCTCCATGTCGTTGGGAAGCAAGAGCTCACGTGCATTCTCTAAAAACTTAGGCTAGGTACTGTTTGATGCATATGAAATCATGAAGCCCAGTAATGAAACGAACATCTGGACTGAAACGTGCAATGTTACTCATCCGTCTGAGCCCCCTTCCCAACCCCTGCCCCCAGAGGTGCCGTGCCCCTAAGTGTCCGTTCATTCATTCATTTATATTGAGATATAATTCACATGCCATAAAACTCACTGTTTGAAAATGCACAATTCAGTGGTTTTTAGTGTATTCACAGGGTTGCCCAACCATCTCCAATACCCAATTCCAGAGCATTCTCACCGCCCTAGAAAGAAACCCCATACCCATACCTCCCCTCTCTCCCTCACCCCAGGCCCTGGCAACCATTAACCTACCTTCCGTCTCCATGGGTTTGCTGATTCTTGACATTTCATGTGAGTGGGTGGTCTTGTGTATCTGGCTTCTTTTCCTCAACATCGTGTTTTCCAGCTTCACTCCCATTCTGGACCGTGTCAGTCCTTCACTCCTTTTTGTGGCCCAGTAATACTGTCTTGTATGGACGGACCACATTTCATTTATCCATGCATCCGTGGGCAGACTCTTGGGTTATTTCCACTCTCTTACTTTTATTAAACTGGTTTTACCATGTGTGCTGAATCCTCAGGCAGCATACCGTTCTGCTGTACTCGATCTGGGGCTTTAGAACAGTGCAAGCCTCCATTTCAGAAGGTGGCCCGTATCAGAAGTGGGTAAGATGTCGCAGTGACAGCCAGTCCCCCGCAGTGTGGGTGGAGGTGTGACACCCACTTGGGAAGGTCATTTGGCTGTGGTGGCTTTGAGCCCACACATGCCGTAGGGCTGCCGAGCACCACGTGATGGAGCTTTGGGAAGGAATCAGCAACGCAGACGCCTCCCACAGGCTGGCTGCTGAGCGGGAAAGAGCCGGTGACAGATGACGGCACACAGGGGACACCCTGTGGTGAAACTCACACTTCTCATTCTGACAGCCAGCAGGGACCTGGACGTCCACTTGGGACCTTGATGTCTGGGGAGCTGCTCAGACGCTGGGCCTGGCGGGTGCTGCTTGGGGTGTAGTGAATGAGGCAGGAGTCCGTCTCTCGAGGGGCCACTAGCCTGCCAGAAACTGAGGCAAGGCCCCAGGGGCTCTCCTGTGAGGACTCCCGGACATACGTACCAGGAGCCTGGCCCCTGTTCTCTCCGTCAGCCCTCACACTGGCCTCCCTGCCCTACTGAGAGAGGCGTGACCAGCCCACTGAGGCCCAGAGAGCTGCAATTACTTACCCAGGGTCGCATAGCCAGTGAGCAGAGGGGCCGGCATTCAAACCCAGCTCTGTCTGACCAGAGTCACTGTTTCTAAGCGTTTTGCTCGGCTGCCCCCTGCCGCTGCAGCCCCACTGGCCTGGGAGCTTCTCGTTTGTGGTGATTGTGTCCGGTCCCTAGCTGTGACCCCTGCACTCAGGCCAGAGCCTCATAGAGGACAGGCATTTAGGAAATGCTTCTGGAAGTACTGGAAAGCTGCACGGAGGAGGCGGCATCTCTTTGAGGCCTCGAGGGCAGAGGAGAATTTGGATGTGTTTCAGGGATATGGCAGTGGAGCAGGGGAATCCCCAAGCGATCGGTCTTGGGGTACCGGGTGCTGCCACCATTCGCTCACTGGCCTGTGTGTCTTGGGAATATTTCCAGTGTGGTGAGGGGTGTGGCTGGGAGTTAACCCGCCAGCCTTGGCCCCGTGAGGTCTGTGCTTTGGGAAATCACAAATCCGCACATTTCCAGGGTTCAGATCTTGATTCTGATTCATGGTCTGGAGGACCTTGGGTAAGTTAGTCACCTGCCCGTGCCTCGATGTCTTCAGCTATAAAGCGGGGATGGTGGGGATAGCACTTTCCTTCCAGAGTTGCCGTGAGGTTTGCACGGGTCTGTTCATATGGAGTGCCATTCGTGTGAGCTCCGGGCATGGACCCCTTCCCTGGAGGGCCACAATATAGGGGACATCCCACCCCCTGCTGGAATGCCAGCTGGGTGGATTTGGGATTCTGGGCCAGGCCTGGCTGACCTCAGCTGGGCTCACCCGTGCTTTTGCGGTCAGCTGGCAGTTCGGGGCGGGGGGACAGCTGAGTGGCTTAGAATGGTCTCCTTCATGCGTCTGGGGGTTGGCTCTCTATCAGCCGGGGTGACGGGAGTGATGGGGCCGATGGGGCCTCCATGGTCTTGAACCTGCCAGCAGGCCAGCCCAGGCTTGTTCACATGACATCAGGCCTCTTGAGGGCTGGTTGAACCGGTCCAGCATTCACTTGCACACGTGTCCCTTGTGAGTTCCCTGCCATGTCCTCGGGGCTTAGGACAGGACGTGGTGGGGTGCGAAAGTCGTACTTCGTTGACTGACCGAATACATCTCTAGCTTGGGGGTCTCTGGTAGCCGAGGAGGCCTGGTCTAGAACGGACTTGGAATACTAAAGTCTCTCAAAAGAGGGGGACATCCAGAAGCTTTGGGCCCTGATGGGACAGAGTGGGATGGGTGAGAGGGGCCCCCGGGGGAAGAGAACCCGCGTGAGCAAAGGCGTGGGCCTCACCAGGGCACTATGGTTCTCAGAGGCCTGGCTGGGGGTGAGGAGTCTGAGCCTCAGAATCAGCAGGGTCCTTGGCAAGGCGGGCAGCCCGGCCCCTCCGCACCTGCCCTCGCCCACCTTGCCTGCCCCACAGCTCATCTATATGCACTGGATGAACACGGTGGTGAATTATTGTGGCCCCTTTGAGTACGAAGTCGGTTACTGTGAGAGGCTCAAGAGTTTCCTGGAGACCAACCTGGAGTGGATGCAGGAGGAGATGGAGCTGAACCAGGGGTCCGCTTACTGGCATCAGGTGGGTGCAGCCCCCACGCGCCGGGGGTCTGCTCTCGGCACCTGCCGCGGCTGCGGCTGCTGCTGGCCTGGCTGGCCCGCTGCCTGTTTTGCACCCCTCTTCGCCAGCCCTTTCCCCCTCCCCCCCTTCCCCTCTCCTTCAGCCATCCATCCATCCATCCATCAGTCCTGCCTCCATTTGTCTATCCATCCATCCTGTCTTCCCTCCCTTCCTTCTTCCCTCTCCCTCTGTCCCTCCCTCCCAACTATCCATTCATCCATCTGTCCATCCGTGTTCCCTTCCGCCATACTTCCCTGCCAACCTTCTTCTTCTTTTTTTTTTTTTAAGATTTTTATTTTTTATTTATTTGACAGAGAGAGATCACAAGTAGATAGAGAGGCAGGCAGAGAGAGAGAGAGAGGTAAGCAGGCTCCCTGCTGAGCAGAGAGCCCGATGTGGGACTCGATCCCAGGACCCCGAGATCATGACCTGAGCCGAAGGCAGCGGCTTAACCCACTGAGCCACCCAGGCGCCCCGTCTTCCCTGCCAACCTTCTGTCTTCCCTTTCCCTCCGTCCTTCCCTCTCTCCCTCCCACCCACCCACCCACCCACCCATCCAACCATCAGTCTTCCGTTCATCCCCTCTCCCTCCCTGTCCACCCTTCCTTCCCACCCAGCCATCCACGGGGCTCGTCTGTCAGCACACACACCACCCACAGGCTTATCCATCTTCCTCTCTCTTCCTGTCACCCGTCTGCCACCCCCTGCCCGTCGTAGGCCAGCTCTATTCTCCCAACAGCCACTGCCCCAGCCATTGACATACCCTCTTTGGCCGCCTGTCCAGCTTCCTGCCCTCTGTCTACCCATCTGTCCACTCCCCCCTACACTTCTTCCCATTCACTTGCCCAGTTGTCTGTCTGAAACCCACCTTGTCTCCTTCATTCCCCACCTACCTCCTGGCGATCGGAGCACCTCCAGGTGTCAATCTGTCCATCTGTAGCTCCACCACAGCTGCTCGCTCTCCCCACCGAGGGCCGCCTGGTTCCCTGGAGATGATGCCCGCGCCCCTTTTGTGCCCTGTCCATCCCTAGGCTCATCTCCTGCTGACCTCCTGCTCTGTGTCCAGCCCCCCTTAACCTCCTGGTTCCTTGAACACAATGTGTTTCCTCTTGCCTCAGGGCTGATGACCTGCTGCCCCTTCTGCCCAGAGCACGTCCTCCCCCCCCACCTCTGTCCTGTCCCCACACTTACCTGCGGTGCTGTAGCGAGGGACTCAGAGTCTGTCTTCAGCGAGACCCGAGCCCTGTGAGGACAAGGCAGGGATCAGTCCTGCTTTGTTCACCACAGGATCCAAGGCGCCTAGCACGAGGGCCAGCACATAGTAGGTGCTTTACATGTAAAGATTGGTTGAATATTTATAGATGAAGGAATGGATCTGTCTCGTCCTGTCTGTGCATCCAGGCTCCGCATCCGACTGGACAGCTGTCGTTCTGTACACCCTGCCCTCCACCTGGACGATTGCTTCTCTGTCCTTGCCTCCCTTCTACCTAACTTAGCAGCCACGCATCCATCTCTCAGTGCTGTCTGACTTCTGTCCATGTATCTTACCCTTTTGTCTGTCCGTCCATCCCTCTTACAGATGCTAACAAAGTGCCTGGTGTGTACCCAGAGCCGACCACGGCCGCTCGGGGACCCTGTGACGATCTCCCTAGCTAGAGAATAGTGACAATGACAGTGGGACCGAGTCAGCTAGTGAGACATATGCCCGAGTGGCAGCGTAGCCAGGAGCTGAGCTCAGAATAAGGAACAGTTGACAGTGGGTTAGGGTCGGCTGGAAGGCTTTTTGGAGGAGGGGGCTTTCAGCTGGGCTCTTAAGTGGGGGTAATTTAGGTTAGCAGAGGGCAGAAACATCTAGTTAGCTAAGTGATGGCAAGAGGGTGCCTGGCACGGAGGGCTGGGTGAGGGGGGGTCAGGGCTGTCTAGATCCTGGAGGATGCACCTGGGCCCCTCACATTGTAAGAGAAGGCTTGAGCCCTAGGGGGAGAGGCCTCACCCCGCCTGTGCCCTTCCCCCTAGGTGCGGCTGACCCTCCTCCAGCTGAAGGGCCTTGAGGACAGCTATGAAGGCCGTATGACCTTTCCAACTGGGAGGTTTACCATCAAACCCTTGGGGTTCCTGTAAGTGCCACTCCCGGAGCGGACAGGGTGGGGGAGAGGGCCATGCACCCTATTGTCAGACAGACCTGGGTTCCCCTGTGGGTTCTGCCTCCTCCTGGCCCAGCCTCGGACCGCTCACCTAGCCTTCCAGAGCCTCAGCTTCCTCCTCTGTGAAAGGGGTATGGAAACAGGCTGCCGGCAGGCCGGTGTGGTAACCTTCTAGCATCCTGCCCTCCTCAGCTTGTTGCAGCTTGCAGGGGACCTGGGAGACTTGGAGCCCGCCCTGAATAAGACCAAGACCAAGCACATTATGGGCTCTGGCTCTTGCTCTGCCCTCATCAAGCTGCTGCCTGGCCAGACGGACCTGCTGATTGCCCACAACACCTGGAGCTCCTACCAGAACATGCTGCGCATCATCAAGAAGTACTGGTTCCAGTTCCGGGAAGACCCCCTAGGTGGGTGGACATGGGTGTGTCCGTGTGTGTGAGCGTGCATGCGGGCAGGGGTTGGGGGTTGCTGGGAGCTGTGAGCCTTGGCCCTGTGCACACCGTGGAACCATTCTAGGTGTCCGCCTTATTGTTAACATCTTGGTTTCTTTTTAGTTCCTTTTCACAAGGCGTATCAGTTACCTGCTGCTGCGTGACAAATCACCCAAAATTTAAAACAACAAAAACTTAAAACACAATAATTAATTTTTGCTCAGTGTGTCTGTGGGTCAGCCGGATGGTTTTGTTATGCTGGGCCAGGCCCGGCTGATCTTGGCTGAGTCACTGATGGTTCTGCAGTCGGCGACTGAGGCTGGCCTCCTCCGCGTGTCTGGGGGTGGCTTTCTGCTGGGTGCAGGGGCAGCTGGGTGAGCTCAGGCTTATTCAGGTGACATCTGGGCAGGGCAGTGTGGAAGGCCTCTTGATGGCTGATTGAAACGGGCACAACCCTCTGCTGCTCAAAGCAAGGCAGGTGGCCAGCTCTGATTTGAGAGGAGAGGGAAACAGAGCCTAGCATCTGATGTGAGGAGTCGAAGGGTCGCACGGCAGACGGTAGGGACACAAGCTTGGGAAGACTCACAGCAGACACTCAGGGCAAATGCTCAGCTACACAAGCAATCCACGAAGACATGAATACACCCTTCCTGTCAAATGTGGAAACTTTGCAGCTAAGGCCCGAGTACCCCAGCATGGCGATCCCTTACAATCCCGGGCCCCAGTGTCCCCCCCAGAGGTAGCCACAGTCAGATGTTTGCAGTACCTCCTTCTTGGCGAAACTTAAAATTAAATCCAATGTTGCCAGGAGATGGCGAGTCCCTCTGCTAATGATGGCAGTACCGGTTAGCGCCGGCACTTGGAGACAAAACCCGCCGGTATCTGATAAAATTCAAAATCTGTCACTCCCGTGGTCCAGCAGTTCTTGGCTCAGATCTGTCCCCAGGGAGCCATTTTGCCTTCTGCACAGCGATGGTGTACAAGGATGTCAACTACAGTAATGGTTGGGAAACAACCTCATGTCCATTAACTTAAGTAGATTTCTGCGTTGACATGTACACAGAGAAGCGTGCACATCACACGAGTCCGGCTGCAAGTGTTGCTGCCTGTGTGTGCACCCAGACTGAGAAACAGAACGTTCCCAGCCCCCCTGCAGCTGCTCTCCCGGCCCTTTCCAGGCACGTATCACCCCAGCATCATCTCCATCTGCCTTCTTACAGCGTAGATGCGGCGTGCCTGACTTTGCATGTTACGTGCACGGGCTCGCTTGTGTCTGACTTCTGTTGTCTAGCGCAGTAGCTGTGAACTTTATTCATGTTGTTGTTTGTAGCCACAGATCTGTCCGGTTCATTGCTCTAGATCCATGAACATTGTAGTCTCTTCCGATGAGAACCTATGTGAGGGGGCGCCTGGCTGGCTCAGTCCGCAGAGCACGCAACTCTTGGATCTCAGGGTTGTGAGTTTGAGCCCCGTGTTGGGAGTAGAGATTATTTAAACAAAGAAACGAAAACCTACATAACTCATACACATAGGGTATAGGAAATAGGAAAATACACTAAAACATTCATATACAATCAGAATCACTTGAACACCCCGTAACTCACAGGAGATAATTTCTGTGAATATCTGGTTCTGTTTTTCTTCTAAATGAAATGTTCCTTATTTTCCCATTTGTTTTCGTTGATTTTTGTTATGCTAGTAATATGTGAATACATTCTTGCTGACACAAGTTCCAGCAGTGCAGATAAAGAAATACATCTCTTGTGATACCCTGCTTCCAAATTCTAGACCCTTCCTTGCTGCCAATTCGGTTTGGATCTGTCTAGACTTTTTGGATTCTTTGAATGCACTTCTATTGTGTATATATGTGAACCTTTTTTTTTTTTTTTTAGTTAATAGGCTTTATTTGTTAGAAAAGCTTTAGGTTTACAGATAAATCAAGTAGATAATACACAGAGTTCCCGTATACCTCCCTGCTCCTTTCTCCTGTTATAAATGTGTTGCATTGGCGTGGTACATTTGTTATAATTATCTGTCAATGTCAGTACGTTACTCTCAGTGGAAATCATAGTTGACATTCAAGTTCACTCTGAATGGTATGGTTGTACAGATTTTGGTAAACACACAATGATGGGTATCTACTTTTATGGTTCCATACAGCAGTTTCGCTGCCCTAAACAGTTTGCTTTCTGGATTTTTTTTTTAAACATAAATAAGACTGTACCATATGGATGGTTTGCAGCTTCCTCTCTTTGCTCAACAGCTGGCCTTGGAGAATTTTGGATATTGCCATGTTCAGTCCACCTTCTAATCGCTGATACTAAACATTTAACTAGTTCTCGATTGAGGATTTGGGCCATGTCCGGGTGTTTGGTGTTTTCGGTCGGGGCTATGGCAAGACAAGTAGGCCCCCAAGTGGAAACCCTAGGTTAAAAGATGGACATAAGTAGGGGTGCCTGGGGGGCCCAGTCACTTAAGCATCCAATTCTTGATTTCGGCTCAAGTTGTGACCTCAGGATTGTGAGATGGAGTCCCATGTCAGGCTCTGTGCTGAACACAGCATCTGCTTGTCCCTCTCCCTCTGTTCCTTCCCCCACTTGTTCTCTCTCTCAAATAAAATCTTAAAAAAATAAGATGGGCATAATTGGTGGTGCCTGGGTGGCTCAGTTGGTTAAGCGTCCAACTCTAGATTTCAGCCCAGGTCTTGATCTTGGGGTTGTGAGCCCAGCATTGGGCTCCTCACTGGGTATGGAGCCTACTTTAAAAAAAAAAAAAAAAAAGATGGGTATAATTAAACATTTTAGTCTCTGGATACATACAGCCAAATTGCCTCTGAAAGTGGCTGGTCCAGTTTACACTTGTCCACAAGTCTATGAGCGTGTCAGCTTTCCCCCAACTTTGCCAGCACTGGGTGTTCTGTTCATTTCAGTTTTTTCATTCTGATAGGTGATACATGACATCCTGGGCTGAGCTCCACCCCCCACCCCCATATTAACTTTACGGATGGCTGGCTTACACACACCTTTAGGATGTATATATTGGGGGCTCTGGACAAACACATGCAGTCCTGTGACCGCCACTCAGTAAAGACAGAGAGCATTTCCATCCCTCCAGGCAGTTTTCTGTGCCCCTTTGTAGTTATTCTTCAGGCACTCTTCTAGCTTCCTTCCCTTTAGGTAGTTATGCCTATTCTAGAAGAGGCAAACAAACAAACAAAGAACTTGCATTACTTTTAAAGAAAATTTCTGGTAGTAAAAAAATAATAATTTAATTGAGGTGAAATTCACATGGCGTAAAGCGAACAATTCAGTGGCATTTAGAATATACGCAGTGTGTGTGTCCATCACCCGCGTCTCGTTCCCGGATACCTTCATCACCCTGGAAGGAAACCCCAGGAAGCCGTCATTCCCCAGTCCCCTTTCCCACCAGCGGCTCATGGCCTGGTTTGCTAAAATATCAGAATGGATGGAGGCTCCCCCAAGACCGGCTGCTTTCCTACCTGGAAGCTCTGGCTCTTGGGTTGGGGTTGCTGGGGGGGGCCCCCAGAGGGTTTGTCCGACCTGCACCCCCACCCCCTGCTGGGCTCACTTTCCTCCACTCCCCCTCCACCGCCCCCCCCCCCCCCCCCCCGCAGAGAACTCTCCCCTGGCTCCGGGCAACAAGGTGGTCTTCTCGTCCTACCCTGGCACACTCTTCTCCTGCGACGACTTCTACATCATGGGCAGCGGGCTGGTGAGTGTCCCTCCCATGTGGCCTTTCTCTTCCAGGGGTTTTGGGTCACCCGGCAGCTCTGGGCAGGTGGGTAGATGCAGCCCCCCCCCCCCCCCCCCGGGCCCCCGCCACCATCCCGTGCTGGGCCTCTTCTGCTGTGGTGCTTGGACCACTGGGGAGTGGCGGGTTGATTCTTACAAACGATTCCCAGTCCCAGTCGGTCAGGGCCGCCAGATCCAGTAGCCTCCCTGGACTCTGCACTCTGAGCCAGCTCCTCAGCCTTCGCTGCACTTGAGGCCCTTTTGCAAAATCTTTGACCTTGACCTCAGTGACCCTGTTTTGTTTGGCGGTCTTTAGCATCAGCCATCCCTCCCTCCACCACGCCCTTGCTGTTTCTCATCCTGCCTCCCCTCCTGCCTTCCTCAAACTCCTTCTAACCCGGCCAGGTTTTCTGAATAAATGTTGTTTACAATGTGTTGTTTTTATCGGTTTTCCTGGCTGGGGTCCAGGCTCGTTTAGAAATCTGTTCCTGGCACCCCTCGCCGGGGCATTAGGCCCTGAGATTGCAACATGCGGAGGAGAGGAAAACATTGCCCTAAAAACACCCTCCAAGCAGAAGGTGCCAGTTTCCCTGCGGTTCGGCGACAAGGGGCTCTTTCCTTCTCTTGCTGCCTTCTGAGAGCAGTGGGGGGCTTAGTCCCCTGAAATGGGGAAGGAGGTGTGAGACGGCCAGGTGGTAGCTGAGGGGACCCCCTCGCTACGGTCTGACTGGGGCAAGGAGGGGACTGTCTGGGGAAGAACAGCTGAGAAGGTCTCACCCAGTGACCTGGAGGGGTCCCAGCAGGAAATGTACCTCCCATCGGGGTCTTTAACTGTGGCTAAGCCACAGACCCCTTTGGCAGAATCTGGGGGTGCTGTGAACCCTTTCTCAGAATAACATTCTCAGATGCAGAAACCAAAATATATGGGATCATAAAGGAAACCAGTGATATTAAAAGGTGTTTGACAAAATATTACATAAATAACCTTTTAACATTATATACGTGCTGCTTTGTGAACTTAACTAAATCACAAGCTCTCAGAGTGGATGTGCTAACTACCTTAATTTCGAAGGAACGGGGCGCATAAGTGATATTTTGAGATGGGTGGAACCCTGTCATATGGTGGACACATCTGATTTCTGTTGGTGGCGGTCTCAGGTACCACTCACGTCATGGTGGCAGGTCGCCCGTGCTCACAGTGCAAGGAGATGCTGAGTGCAGTTTGGCGGCAGTGGGAAGGAAGAGGTGGTGTTTTCCCCTCTAAGTCTGCAGACTCCCTGAGTACAGCCCCAGGTTCAGAACTCCTCCATCCTGGGAGGGGAAACTGCCTTCCAGGGCTTTCTGGGCCACCCTGATCTGAATCCCGGCAGTGGCTCCGGAGACTGAGAGTGGCTGGTTGGGGGACAAGGGAGGTACAGGCTGAAAGGAGTGGAAGAAAGTGTTCTCACCTGGGTATCGCTGTCAAGAGGCTCGCTTTCCAGATTCTTCCTTTAAACATCACATTTATGGCTCTTGCTACCTTTTAGCTCGTTTGGGGGCTTTGCATAAGAGAGGAGGAAGCATGCTAATATCCTGCTGTAGAGGAGAGGACATTGATTTAAGAACTGGAAGTTTGCTGATGGAATCTTGGCCTGTCCGCTGACCAGCTGTGACATTTGGCACGTCTCTTAGCTTCTTCAGGCCTCAGTTTACCTTTCAGTAAAAAGGAACATTAGTAGCGATGCTGTGTTTTTCCCAGGAGGGCTGGAAGAGGTTGGTGAGACTGTGATGGTCTACCAGGCTAACAGCCTCGAGTCGCCTGATTTTCTCCGCAAAACTGCAAGGAAGGGGTAGAAATGGGACACTGTCCCTCTGGGGAAAGAGTTGATTGACTTGGTTGGAGGATTGGGTCCATAGGAGCAGCGCCATGGGCTCTCCCAGGGGCTGTTCCCCAGGGCAAAGCTGGATGCATGATCGTGACTCTCCCTTGGCGCTCAGCCAGGGAACCAGTGAGGAATGTGTACCCAAAGCAGCACGTGAGGTTTCAAAAAACTGCAATCAATGTACGGACCATGACTGATCAGCACTGCCACTTGGTGACAGCATGCCCTCATCCTCAGTGAGGGGACCCTTCTGTGCAGCACCGCCTCGGCCCTCCCACAGGTGACCCTGGAGACCACCATCGGCAACAGGAACCCGGCGCTCTGGAAGTATGTGCAGCCCAAGGACTGTGTGTTGGAGTGGTTGCGTAATGTGGCGGCCAACCGCTTGGCCTTGGACGGGGACGCCTGGGCAGACATCTTCAAAAGGTTCAACAGTGGCACGTGAGTCGGCTCCCGGCACTGAGAAATGGACCAGCTTCCCATTGACAGAGCCCAAGGGACCTGACGTGGCACCAGGGCCGCACACCACCCCCCCACCCCCTGCAGAGCCCTCTCATGGTTCCTGCTGGAGGCAGAAGATGTCTTAATGTCTTCTCCCTTGTTTTATACTTAGGGAAACGCGGGCTTCGCCTCTCCCCTGCAGGATCTTCCATACAGGGAGAGGCCCTCAGAGGGAGGCCAGGAAGGGAACTTGGGATTTGAGGGCCCTGGAGGTGGGAGGGCCGTCTGAGCAAGTGGGCATGGGTCAGTGGGGGCCCTCTGAGCCGGAGACATTGGAGCTGGATAGTGCAGGGACTTAAAACGTCGGCTGAAGGGGCGCCTGGGTGGCTCAGTGGGCTAAAGCCTCTGCCTTCGGCTCAAGTCATGATCCCAGGATCCTGGGATCGAGCCCCATATCGGGCTCTCTGCTCAGCAGGGAGTCTGCTTCCTTCCCCTCTCTCTCTCTGCCTGCCTCTCTGCCTACTTGTGATCTCTCTCTGTCAAATAAATAAATAAATAAATCTTTAAAAAAAAAAAAACACCAAAAATGTTGGCTGAAGAATTGACCTGTATTCCTATAAGCACTAGGGAGCCACAGCCTTCTGTGGAGCAGACAGACAGCATGATGGGAGCCGAGGACACCTGGTCAAGCTGCAGTGTCAGGGTGACAGTCAGATGTCAGGACACCCCCCCCTCCCAGCCAAGTGCCACTTCTTTCTCTTGATTTCTGGTGGTGCAGAGCACTGAGGCTACAGGGAGGCTGGGGCAGAGGTCTCAAGGTGTGTTCATTCCTCCTTCCTTTGGCGTGGCAGGTACAACAACCAGTGGATGATTGTGGACTACAAGGCATTTGTCCCTGGCGGACCCAGCCCTGGGAATAGGGTGCTCACCATCCTGGAGCAGATCCCGTGAGTAGCCTGGGAAGGAAAGCAGGGGGTTCCGGGGCTGCCTAGGCGAAGGTCTGGATGCACGCCGGAATGTGTGTGGGAAGGTGAACATCTAAGGTGGGAGGGGGAGGCAGCCTCGGACTGGGGTGGAAGATCCAGGACTTAATCTACCTCTGGGCAGTGGGGAGTCACCGGGGGTTCTTGAGCAGGGCAGTGCCCACAGGTGCCACTTTTCTCACCAGTCTTGCCCCATCTCTCTTCTTGGTCCCAGGGGCATGGTGGTGGTGGCCGATAAGACTTCGGAACTCTACCAGAAGACCTACTGGGCCAGCTACAACCTACCGTATGTCCCCACCCCTGCCCCATACCTGCCTCACCCCTACTCAGTTCTCCATGCTGGTCAGGGGTTCTTTCTTACGTGATCTTTTCAGCCCACAGAGCAGAGAAACCTTTCTTTGGCCAGGAAAGCCCTACCAGTCTGGGGCAGAGTGGTGGGACTTAGGTCTACACCCATGGGGGGAGGGTCGGGGGTGGCCAGGCTCAGGTGCCACCCCCGCTGTGGCTCCCCCATTGGGTCTTCTCTACCTAGGCCGCACGGCCATCACCTCCGGACACTCACATGCCCTACCAGTGAGAGATTTGCTCCTTACAACCAGTGCACGGTCGCCATGGCCCCCGTTCCCATTTCACAGACGAGGAAACTGAGGCCTGCAAATGCCCAACTGTCCCAAGGCACATTCCCCAGCTGTTCAGTGGTGAAGTCAGCATCTGAACCATGTCTCTTGGACAACAGAGCCCAAGCTTGGTCACCCCAGCGAGCCACCTCCCAGCATACACAGAAGACATGACTGTCACTGTCCTGTTGTGGTTGCTAGTGTTCTTGTTCTGGTGTGACCGCCCCTCTGTCTCCCCGGGCACAGTGAGTGACTGTCCTTGTCCCCCATAGGTATTTTGAGAGTGTGTTCAACGCCAGCGGGCTGCAGGCCCTGGTGGCCCAGTACGGAGACTGGTTCTCCTATGATGGGAGCCCCCGGGCCCAGATCTTCCGACGGAACCAGTCTCTGGTGCACGACCTGGACTCCATGCTCCGGCTCATGAGGTGCGTGGGGGAGCAGGCACCGCGAGTCCCATAGAGCTTTACACACGCTTCACTGGCCCTGTGTGTAAGCCTCACTACGAGCCCGGAGGTCGCAGGGTGGCAAGCAGCCGTAAGCACACGTTACAGGTATGGGTTCTGGCCTGCTGCTGAGTGGCCCCCTGGTGCAGGGCACTGTGCTCAGAGCCAGAGGAATGGCCCAAAACAGGGAGCCCCTGCTGTGGGAGATGTGAGATCCGTCAAGAACTCGTGGGGATGTGGGCACGGAGTGAGAACGGACTGAGCCCCCAGCACTGCTGTGAGGGGCAGGATGGGGTATCGAGCCCAGATCGGGGGTGGGTGCCCCAGAGGATCTCCGGAGGAAGGGCTGCCTTGGTGGATGTGAGGACAGGTGTGGAATGATGAGGTGAACGGTGAGGGAAGCTGGGCACATGAATGCAGGTGGCTTGTTTCTCGGGCTGCCACCAGTGGGAGCTTGGCCTCCCCTTCCCAGCACGCCCAACGCCCCCTCCCTTCCCACATCCAGGTACAATGACTTCCTGCATGACCCCCTGTCACTGTGCAAAGCCTGCAATCCCCAGGCCAACGCAGAGAACGCCATCTCGGCCCGCTCTGACCTGAATCCCGCCAACGGCTCCTACCCTTTCCAGGCCCTGCACCAGCGCTCCCATGGGGGCATAGACGTAAAGGTCCTGCCCCACCCCGGGCCTGGGGGCAGGGGGTGGGCTGGGATGCTATCATCGCTGTGGGGCACAGGGTGGCGGGGGTCAGAGCAGATGGCGGGCCAGGGAGCAGGGTTGGCATGGGGTTACGGGTGGGGTCCAAGTTAGGGCTGGGGTCAGGGCCCTTTGGATTGGGGCAGCTCAGAGCCCAGCCCAGGCTGGTGCTCAGTGACCTCTGCCCTGGCCTCCAGATGACCAGCATGGCGTTGGCCAGGGCCTTTCATATTGTCGCAGTCAGTGGCCCTACGTGGGACCAGCTGCCCCCGTTCCAGTGGAGCTCCTCGCCGTTCAGCGGCCTGCTGCACATGGGCCAGCCTGACCTCTGGAAGTTCTCGCCCATCGAGGTCTGGTGGGACTGAGTCTCATTCTCTGCCCTGCTGACGGTCACTGGGGCCACTCGCCGGCCACCACCCTGACCTCCTGCCCGCCCCTTCCGTGGCCTTCGTCCCCAGCTGTGCCCAGATGGGGGGCCTGGGTCTGCCAGGTTCACTGGCCTCCGGATCATCTCCTGGTTGGGATGCGGGGCCTGATGGGGCCCAGCACTGACTCGCTCGCTCCCCTTCAGTAAGGGACCCCTGCCTCTCTGCATCTCTCTCTCTCTCTCCTCTGTCTCCTTCTCTCTTTCTCCTACGCTGGGGCCCTGTCCTCATGCTGCCCCCTCTTGAGGGCTTGGGAGGGGTTCTCAGATGGGGTTTGGGCAGGAGGGGACCTTTCCAGTTCCCGCCTCCCAATGTCATTCCTGCCAGTGGCTCTGGGACTTGTGGGGTTTTGGCCCGAGACCCGGGCATTGCCTCTGGTTGGCATTGGTCCTTCCGTCTCCCAGCCCCAGCTGCTCTGCTCCCTCGGGAAGCAGCCTCTTTGTTTCCCCTTCTGGACAGCTTCCCTGAGGACAGAAACTTGAAAACAAACAAAACCAAAGTTTCTGGTGACTTGAGGCTGGAGGGGCCTTCGGGGCAGAGAAGAGTGTCAGCCTCTCTCCTGCAGCCTCGTGTCCCCTGCCCCCAGCTTGGGCCTGCCCCTGGCCTCAGGGCAGTGCCCACAGCGACCCTGCTGTAGGAACCAAATTGCAGACTGTGCTGCCATTAAATGAGAGGCCGTGGCCCGTGTGCTGTGCTTTTTTAGATAATTGGGGGAGGCTGGGTTGGTGCCCTTTGTCCTCCCTGTTTTGGGTTCTACACCATCCACCCATGCATCCTCCTGTCCATTCTTCTGTCCATTCATCTGTCCATTTATTTGTCTGCGGACCTGCCTACCCATTGTCCACCTGCTGCCTTCCATTCATTCATCCATCTACTCATCTGTCCATCTATCCACACAGCCACCCAGCCACCTTTCCATTCACCTACCTGTCCATCCATCCATCCCTCCATCAGTCCATCCATCCATCCCTCCATCTCTCCATCCATCCGTCCGTCCGTCCATCCATCCACCCGTCCGTCCGTCCGTCCGTCCATCCATCCACCACCCATCTGTCCGTCCATCCATCCATCCACCATCCATCCCTCTATCCATCCCCCTGTCTGTCCATCCATCCATCCATCCACCTGACCATCAGTCCGTCCGTCCATCCATCCACCCATCCATCCATTTTCCATCTACTCACCTATTCATCTGTCATCCGTCTGTCCATCCACCTATTCATTTATCTATATCTATCCGTCCATCCATCCATCTGTCCGTCCATTCAGATGTTCTTGAGCACCTACTTTGTTCTGGGTACTATCCCAGGGCCTTGGTAACCAACAAGACTTTCCCAAGTTCCACCGTGGGATACAGGGCAACACGAAACAGTCTCTCCCCATCTGATCTTAGCCAGATCCCCAGCCCTCCACGCCTCAGCTCTTCTAGTGGACAGAGGTGTAGACCTTACCTCTTTGGGGGGTTTTGTGCTGACTCAAGTGGGACAGTCGAGGCTGGAAGCAACCTTGTTCTGGGCAGGCTTTTTTTTTTTTTTTAATTTGACAGAGAGAAATCACAACTAGGCAGAGAGGCAGGCAGAGAGAGAGAGGAGGAAGCAGGCTCCTTGCAGAGCAGAGAGCCCGATGTGGGGTTCGATCCCAGGACCCTGGGATCATGACCTGAACCGAAGGCAGAGGCTTTAACCCACTGAGCCACCCAGGCGCCCTGGGCAGGCTTTCTTGAACTGAGCACCACTCTGTCTCCATCAGGAAGAAATCTGGGGCCAAGGGACTGATGGTTTTCTATCCCTGCCTGCCTGCCCGTGATGTCCCATCACCTATAAAATATGTTTCTGTCCCTCCTGGCTGGAAGTCAGTGGATGAGCCTGTGTCCGGGTGGGTTTGGGGTGAGTTTTACACTCTCCCCTGAATCTCCCAGTCTCTGCTGGTAGTCAGTGTGGGTAGGGGCTCTGCAGACCCATGTGGAGCTGCATCGTGTCCTGAGGGACTGGAGGGGGTCTCAAGCTGCACTCTGAACTTGGGGACTCAGTGAATTGCCTGGGGCTGCGGGGGGTGGTGTGGTGGCGCCCCCTCCCAGACCTCGAGGAGCCCCCAGCAGGCCCTCTTCCGTCTGTTTCCCTGCGTTGGCGTCAGCAGCGCTCTCCTGGGAAGAGGGTTTCACGTCTGGGAGGCTTTGCATGGCATTCATCTCAAGTCCGCTCCTTCCGCGTCCCTGAGATGGGTGTCCCGTGTCAGTTTACACACCCCCTGGGATGGGGACTCAGTGGTTCTGTGGTCAAGTCATTCTAATAGCAGGAAGGACTTCTTGTCAGAAGGAGGCCAGCCTCACCTGCCTCTTGGTTTGGGGTTGGTTCTGGCTCCAGTGGAGGCGGCCCTTGCCCCAGCTCTTGCTCACCTCCCTCCCTTCCTGTTTCCTGCCTCCCAGCATGCAAGCCCCCTGGGAGCAGGGTCCTGGCCCCCACGTCCATGGGGCGCCAAGGTTCCACGGGGCAGGGGGTAGGGGGCAGGGCTACAAGCAGGCAGGTGTGGGGAGAGGAGGGAGGGAGACACACGGTGATGAAGGAGAAACTTAAAGGATCTTCATTTCATAAATACATTTTTTTCCTTTTCAATGAAAAAGCTGCAATTAGAAAAATGCCTGGGGGGTGGGGCCAGGCTGGGCTTCCTGGGGGAGAGGACAGACGGTTCTCAGACCTGGACTACGGCCCTCTGCACCTTCCAGGGAGGAGGCTCATCCTGCTACGATCTACCCGCCCCACCCCCCCCGCACTGGGGACCTGGTGTAGGATACACGGGCGGCCGTCACCGAGCCACAGTGGCTAGGGACAGTCACAGAACCACCGCACAATGTCCAGAGAGGTTCAGTCCATGGCCTCGCTGGCTGCCGACCTGGCTCCACCTCAGAGCTGCGGCCCCTTGGCACAGCGGGCTTGTGGGACGGAGAAGGGAACCGGCTGGCCCGGGCCGTGGCTCCCAGGCAGACACAAGAATATTTACAACGAGGTGCTGGATAAAACTCCAGCTCCTCCAGGGGTTCCCCGGGGAGGGGAGGCAGACGGGTGGGGACGGTCCTTCACTTGGGCAGCCCGTTCTTCATGCCCAGCTGTTCCTTGAGGGCCTGCAGCTGGCCCAGACTGATGTTGCTGCCGCCACAGACAATGACCACGATGGAGGACAGCGGGGCCCGGAGCTTGCCCTCTCCTTGCAGCTTCTGGATCACGTGGCTGTACACGGCAGCCAGGGCTGCCCCACAGGCGGGCTCCACCAGGATCTTCTCGTCATCTGTGGAGGAGGGAGTGATGAGGTGGGACCTGGGGGCAGGGCACAGGGGTGCTCTTGGGCCATAGGGAAAGCCTGAGGGTGTGAGCCACTGGGCTCTCTCTCTCGGCCCTGACCACAGACTCCGGTCCCAGGCCAAACCTCCCCTCACTGCCCCAGCTTGACCTTCCAAGTCCCGATCATGACTCGGTTTCATTAGGAGTGCGGGCACTGATAAAATGATTGTAACTGCCTGAGCCCTGTGTTGAGAAGGCTTGAGTCATCATCTGAGCAAGACTGCCGTGGTTGATGAGCCCACTGAGTGCTAATACAGATAAGTGGCAGTGTGAGTGCTTACTGTGTGTGTGTGTGTGTGTGTGTGCGCTTGCACACATGTGCATGTGTCATCCCTGACCTACACTGAACCCAGAAGGAAACCGGTCTACTTACAGACCCATTTCTGAAGCCAGGCCTGAGGCCCATACTTTCCCTTTTCACCTGGACTACCAGGAAGCTCAAGGTTCGCATTTTTAAATATTTTATTGCTATTCCTGCTGTCATGGTTATCAAGCTGACTTCTTCACTTGTGGTTTTGGCCTTTCTACTTCTACAACTGCATTGTATTACCTTTCATGAGTGGGAAGTTCTAGGAAGGGGTGGGAGATTGGGGTGGGAGATAGGACTGTCAGGAAAGTTTGCAGGGAATGGGATCTCTTAGGATACCATGTGGATAGCCAGTTAGTTCCTGAGCTAGCAGATCAGGTCTTGAAAGAACGCAGCACATACCCACGAATTTCTCAATGGCGGCCACAGCCTCCTGGTCCGAGATGACTTCAGAGAAGATGGGGTGTTCCTGAAATAGCTTCAGGGCCTGAGCCCCCACAGTCTTCACGCACAGGGCCTTGGCCACACTGGGAAAGGTGGGGATGGGGAAAAGGAGGGGAATGGGGGAAACAGGAGGGAGGAGGGAGGCAGAGATTGGGATGAGGAGGGATGGAAAAAGAAAGACGGATTTGAGAGGGAGGAGGGAAGCAGGGTCCATGGGCAGGCTCCCCGATAGTAAAGTCTTTTTTAATAAGGCACAGAGGCTTGACTGGGGGTAAATAGCATATCTTGCGCAGGTATTAAGTGCCAAGGATTTTGCGGGCATTATTTAATTCTCACAACCATTTTTGCTGTTCATTGGTTCGATTTTAATGGGAGAGGAAGTCAAGACAGAGAGTATGCAGGTCACTTGCCCGAAGTTATGTGCCTAGGCAGTGGTGGTGTGAGCACTTCAAGCGGGATCCTTGTCACTCCAGGACCTGCACTCATCATCAGGGTGTTCACTTTCTCCCTGCTCCCTGGAGTCATCACTTTCTATTCCCAGCTTGCCCAGGAGCACCTGGGGCCTGAACCACCTTAGTCCTAAGCCTGGCATAGCTCACAGTAGGCACTCGACAATTATTTCCTCAATCCCAGCAGTGCAGGATCAGAGCCCAAATGGTAGCTCCTGGGTGCCAGGCTCAAGGATCCAGAATTCTGGGCTCAGTCTTCCCTCTCTGTGGTAAGGCCTTGTCTACCCAATATCTATTCTAGCTGCACACATGGAGACCTGGTAAGAAGACATTTCCCCGCCTCCCTTGCAGTAGCTGTGGCCATGTGACTAAGTTCTGGTCAATGAGAGGAAAGTAGAAGTACTGTGTCTGTCTTTAAAGAGAAGGGGCATCACTTCTGCCCTCCCTTTCTCCTGCCAGATGGAGTGTGGGTGTGATAGTCGGCACTTACGCAGCTATTTTGGGCCGTAGGGCTACATGATAAGGATGATGGAGAACAAACTCAAGGGACCTGTGCCCTGGCTTCTTGGAGCCCCTGGACTGCCTACCTGTAGACACTTCTTTCATTTTGTGTAAAGTTCAATCTGGTTTAAGGCACTGTTATTTGGGGCTCCTATATAATGTGACAAACCTAATCCTAATTAAATACCATCTGTCAAATGTTGGGGACTGGAATACGAACTTGGGAGCAGGGGCTGTGTTTATTCACCACTCTGGTCCAGGATCAGCAGTGCTTATGTACAGGAGGGGCCCAGTAAATGGCAAATGAATGAGGTGTGCAAACCCCTGTCACAGGGCAGTCAATACATGCTTAATATTGGACTCCGTGTGAGAAAGCATGACGTTCACGGTAGTGAGTCACGCAGACTTGGGTCCAGTCCCAGCAGTACCACTCACTGGCTGTGTGACTTTGGACAAGTGACCAGAGCCTCGGTTTCCTCATCTCTAAAATGGGACTGACATGGGGGGTCTACCTCGAAGCCAGCCCGAGGTGGGCTCCCCAAGGCTCACGAACAGCCAACAGAGGCAGCCCCGCTGCTCACCTGGTAACCTGGGGCAGGGAGACGAGCTTGCCGGCAGTGGTGGCAGCATGGAAGCTGTGGGCTCCGACGGTCTCCATGGCGATGACAGGCACGTCCCCCCAGCCCACCTCCTGCAGCCCCTGGACCACTCCACACAGCAGGCCCCCGCCACCCACCGACAGCGCGATGGCCCCTGGCTTGGTGCTCAGCGTCTCCTTCAGCTCCCTCACGATGGAAGTGTGGCCTTCCCTGGAGGGTGGGCGGGAGTTAAGGCTGGGCTCCCTGGAGACACGACGCAGGGACCCTAGAGATGCCCCTTGTCCTCATCCCAGGCAGCCGAGGGGCTTTGTGCTAGACGCCCCCTCCCCAACTCCTCCCCGATTTCCGGCTGCCAGCATCCCCATGTCCACCCAAAGGCGTCCTCCGGCTACTGGAGCTGCCTGCAAATGTAGGAGGAGACAACAGCCCTGGAGAGCAGCCCTCAGCCCATGTCTGTGGCCACCCGGAATGGTGGCAGGGGTGTATAAGCTCCCAGCACCCTCTCCCACAGTTGGATCACTCTGGTTTGGGTTCCACGCTGGCTCCCAGGGACCCCCAATGGGGTAAGCTCGGGCCATCCACCAAGGTCTGCCCGCCCCTGAGAGCCCTTTATCAAACGCTCTCTTCTGGCCTCTGCTCCCTCCCACCTTCCCTGCTACATCATCCCCCAGGTAAACTGCTTTTCCTGAAATCTTTGTCTTGGGGTTGGCTTTCAGGGGACCTGGCTGCAGGTACGTGTGCATCCGGGCTCTCATGAGCACTCATGGCCTCGGGGAACAGGCACTGGCACCCGTGTGTGGGCACCTGCTCTCTCCCGATGGCATGCCCACGCACGTACAGCTGCTGTGCCCGGTGGGTCGATGACGTGCATTGTGGCAGGTGCCCACCCAGGGGTGTGGGAGATGGACCCCACCTGCGCCAGGGGACTCTGGGCTCCACGTACCAGATGAGGGGGTCGTCAAAGGGCGGAATGTAGACCCAGCCTGGGTTGTTCTTTGCCAGGGCCTTGGCCAGCTCGAAAGCCTCGTCCAACATCTGCAAGACCACGGCAGAGGTCGGAGGAGGTGAGGGGCTGGGGGACCCTGCCCTGCCACCAGACGCCCTCCGCGGCCCCTGCCCTGGGTTGGTACTCACCTCACCTACCACCTTGACGATGGCACCCTCATTCTTGAGCCGCTCGATGGTGAGGGCAGGTGTGGTGCTGGGCACCACGATGGTGGCGGGGATGCCCAGCTTCCTGGCAGCATAGGCGGCTGCCATGCCTGCGTTGCCAGCTGCCAGGGATGGGGGTGGAGAGTGTGTCAGGGCAGGAGGGCCTGGGAGCCCGACTGGGACTGCTCATCTCCAACCTTGGGACTCTGAACACCTCCCTGAGGGACTGCTTGCTTCCCCCTGGAATTCCAAACTGCGGCTACTGCGGATGTTTGTCCTGGCTCGTCGCTTGGGAAACCAGGGCCCAGAGAGGTAGAGCGCCTGGCCCGGGGACACACAGCAGGGCACAGGAGGAGGCAGGGAGACCACTTACCTGAGGAGCAGACGAAATGTTCACAGCCTTGCTCAGCCCACTGTAGAGACAAGGTGGGGAGGGTGAGGCCCTCCTCCCAGTCTTCCCCCGGGCTCTCCCCGCCACACTGGAGTGCTTCCCAGTGATTCCAGTATACACTGGCCTCTCCTTCCTTCACACAGATTTTGCGCTGCCCTAGCCTCTCAGATGACATCGCTCCTCCCAAAGAGACTGGCTCAGGGAAGTGTTGGGGGGGTGGGCAGTGGGGGAAGCAGGCAAATGACAGCTCTGGGATCAGTCCACGAGGAGACCCTCTGGGGTGGGCACCCCTTCTCTAGAGGGAGGGCTACTAGCAGATACTGGAGCATTGTGGGAGTCAGCACACCACACTGGCCTGGCCCTGCTGAGGAAAAAGGACCAGCCACCCCAGCTCCAAAAATGCAGAGCCCCGCCCATACATTCTTGCACAGGTGTCCAATGCCGCGGATCTTGAAGGAGCCCGAAGGTTGAGCACTGTCCATCTTGAGGTAGACACTGGTGCCTGCCACTTTGGACAGGGACATGCTGTCACGGATGGGGGTCTTGACGTGCAGGGGCTCTCCAGATGTCATCGCTGGGAGGAAGGAAGGACACGCAGATGGTCAGGAGAGCCAGCCGTGGTGAAGGCCGCTGCCATGTAACCCTCAGCATGCCTGCGAGTGACCCCTCCCCTCGTTTCCCATGAGGCCGAGGGAAGAGCCCAGACGAGGAGCATCCTGGAGACCTGAATTCAAATCCCAGCTGAGCTGCCTACTCACCAGGTGACATCATGCAAGCAATCCCGCCTCAGCCTCAGCTGCCTCATCTGTAAAATGGGGACAAGGACTCCCCCCCCACCCCACAACAGGCTGGGAAGCTGTGAACTTCAGAAATAACACTCAGACCTTGCACATTTCAAGGCATGTGAGATGAGGATGGATTTGCAGGTGCTGAGTCAGAGTGAGTTCAGTGCTTTGGCTCAGTGAACCAAAGATGGTTCAGTGCTAAAAAAGGGGCAGGACAGCAGGTGTAGTCTATTTGTGCAAAAACATGGGGACACACACACACATAATCCATAAGCTTCTGCGTACATAGAACATCTTAGGAAACACACAAGAAACTCATGAGGGTGAGGGGCTTCTGGGGAGAGGGCTGGCACTCAGCATCCCTTTTGTGCTTTTTGAAAGTTTTATTGTGCATAGGAAATATCGATTTAAATGCATGTATTTTTTCATACTGACCTTCGGAAAGCCCCATCCCCAGTTAGAGTAGACTTTTTTTTTTTTAAAGATTTATTTATTTGACAGATAGAGATTACAAGTAGGCAGAGTGGCAGGCAGAGAGAGAGAGAGAGGAGGAAGCAGGCTCCCAGCCAAGCAGAGAGCCCGATGCGGGGCTCGATCCCAGGACCCTGGGATCATGACCTGAGCTGAAGGCAGAGGCTTTAACCCGCTGAGCCACCCAGGTGCCCCTAGAGTAGACTTTTTATAATAATTATTTTATTATGTAATCATCATTTCTAAAGTGATTACCATGTGCCACACACTGTTTTAAGCTTTATAGATATTAATGCATTTAATCCTTTTAACAATCCCAGGAGGCGCGTTATTAGTCCATTCTCCTGATGCGCAACAAGGCTCAGATTGTGTTTCCCAGAATGCCCACTGCAAAACTCTTGCCATCCCACATGCATCTCTTATGGTGTGACACAGATGCTTTTCCCAGTGAGAGGTGGGGCCTGTGCTTCCTGCTCGGGGACCCTGGAGGAGCGGGTGGCCTGTGGCTGTAGGTGGAAGGGACACTCTGTGGCCTCCAAGCATCGCAGTGGGGGTGAATATTTAACAAGATTCTGCAAAGAAAAACCAAGCCCTGATTTGCTGTGTGTGCACTTCTGTGCTGTACATGACTTTCCCCAAGGCCACTTCAAGCTACCAACACGACGTCACTGAGCGTGGAGCTGGGAAGAGATGGCACGGTCTGCTCTCTGGAGCCCGAGTGAGCCGGCTCCACTCCAGCCCCGCTCCCAAGGCGAGGCCACGGAAGGGAACACAGCCTCTGCCTGGCTGTCTCTCTCCGGCAGCTCCGTCTCCAACCCCGGCTGCCGTGATGGGAATAAGCCCAGGCCTCACGCAGAGGGCACATGTAGGTAGTCTACCTGACAGCGGATGGCCAGTGTCTCCTGCCAGACATGGGAGGTGACCTTGAGACATCAGCTACCATCACAGTCACACGGTGGCAGCGGCAGATGTCTGAGAGACCCCAGTGAGAACTGCCTGCTGACCCCAGTTAAGCCCCAGAGCCACGAGAGACAGCAATCCAATGATTGCTATTGTTTTAGGTGCCTACACCTTGGGCCATAGGGACTGGAATATTAATGTGACTTGCCCGAGGCCACACAGCTCAGGGACAGGGGAGGAAGGATTTGAATTCAGACAGTCTAGCGCAGGAGCTAGGTTCTCTCCAGGACCATGGGCGTGGCTCGGACCGCCTGGTCTGACCGACTCTGGGTGATCAAAAAGCTGATGTGGCCCAGAGTCTGGACACAGACGTGCAGCTCTTCCTCCTCCTCTTCTCCTGGATTCTCCCCAACTTGGGCTGAGCCAGAATTTTATCAGCAGGTGGTTGGGTGAGTAGCCTATCTGGTCCCCGCCCCCAACGTCCTCCCTTATCCTAGAAGGCCAAGCAAGGACGGCTGTCTCTCTCCACGCACCTCCCCATTTCTAATGATACCACCTGGGACAGCCCGAGGCTTGGCCACCAGCCCTTTCCAGGCTGAGCTAGATATACCTTGGTAGAAGACAAGTGAGGGATGGGGTTCCTGACCACCCCACTAGCCTTAGCACCCCCAAATAGGGATAGTTCGTGTCTGTCTGAATTAACTAACATTCAGGGTCTGGGAGGGGGTGCTCTCCCCTAGATCTCTTGAACCAAAGCCAGGAACGAGAGGCACTCCTTTACAGGAACATCCCATATCTTTTTTTTTTTTTTAAAGATTTTATTTATTTATTTGACAGAGAGAGATCACAAGCAGGCAAAGAGGCAGGCAGAGAGAGTGAGAGGGAAGCAGGCTCCCCGCAGAGCAGAGAGCCGGACGCGGGACTCATCCAGGACCCTGAGATCATGACCTGAGCCGAAGGCAGCAGCTTAAACCACTGAGCCACCCAGGTGCCCCCATCCCATATCTTTTTGAATTAACTTTAATTAGCCTCCCGGAGGTTCTCCCCGAAACAACAGCACCCCCGTTCTGGCTCAGTGGACCTTGTGACCTTGCCAAGCCCTGGCCTCAGGGAGCTCTCCTGGTTGGAGTGGGAAGCATGGCCCACAAGACCCCTTTCAGGTAGATTTGGGAAGTCTTCTCCCCCACCTGTGTCTGGCTGCCTTCAGGTGAGGGGCAGGGACCCCCTATGGGCATCACTCCTTCTAGCACAACATCTTGAAGTTGTGCGGAACATGGAGGAGGGCAGGCGCTCTGCCTTTGTGTCCCCTCTCGGTCAGAACTCACTCCCCTCTCACTCGGCTCAAAGCAAGAGTTCAATAAAAACGAACTATTATTATATCTGACTGGACATTTTAAGTGCATGGTCTCATATCATCTTTACAACAACCTTACGAGGAAGGGTCTGTTATTATTCCCATTTTAGAGATGAGAACACTGAGGCCCAGAGCTATGCCGACCCAGCCAGTCTGGCTTCAAAGCATGGGTTTTTAGGTTCAAATGCCTCTACCTCCTCCACTGTCCCCAGAACCTCTTCTCCCTGCCCTTGGCCCCAGGCACTCCAGATTGTAGGTGGCGGAGGAGCGGGTACTTACCTGCCCAAGGTGGTGGAGCTGGGCGGCCTGGACCGAGGGAGCAGACCGGGAAGGGATGGCCTGGAGACGGTCTAGATGGATAGACTGGGTAGAGAGTCCTCAGAGAGATGGAGGGCAGATGGACAGGTAGAATGTCTCCTGAATTGTCCCAGGGGCTATGGATCTGGGGCTTTGGTCCGGGGCTTTATTCCCAGGGCGCCTCCGGGCAGCCAATGGGGGCCCAGGGATGGCCACGCCCCCCGCCAAACCCCGCCCCTGGCCCGCTGCCCTGGGGCTTCCAGGAGGCGAGGGGGAAGCTGGCTGAGCTTCTGCTGGCAGCTTCCTCCGGGCTCTCCCCCATTCACCCCTCCCCTTCCCATCCTCAGCTTCTTCAGTCGCTAGTGAGAACAACACCTGCTTCCCAAGACTGTTCCCAAAGGCTTGCAGGATTGTAGGAGGACGGCCTGAGATCGTGCACTTCCCAGCTCTAGCATGTGCTTGGCACATAGTAGGCACCCAGGAAACACACCATGGGAGGAAGTGGATACTCTTATCATCCTCATTTTCAAGAAAAGAGAGGCTGAGACCCAGAGAGTAAGAGATGAGCTGGCATTTGAACCAGTCTGCCTGCTATAGTGTAAATGGCCTTTCCCTGTCATCCTTTAGGACTCTAGTCTTGAAGGGGCAGATGGCTTTACGCGTATGAGCCAGACGGCTCAGGGTTCAAATCCTGGCTCTGCCATTTTCCAGCCGTGTGGCCCGGGCCAGGTCAGTTTGCTTCCCTGAGCCTCCCTTTGCCCATCTGTAAAATGGGGATGAAAATGGAGCGTCCCTCCTCAGATGAGATGACATAACAATGTATGTGTAGGTATGGGGCCTGGACCTGAGTGTTCAGTGTTAGCAGCCATCATCATCATCTTCATCATCACATGCACCTGAACTCACTCCCTGCCCCATGCCAAGCCTCCTGCCTGTCCCTGGCTGTGTGCAGGGGTCTGTCTGGATGTCCACAGGGGTGGTGTGCCCAAACACGTCCGGCCGGATCTTTTCCTGGTCCCCTCAACAAAGCTCTCTTGTCCCGTTGGCCAGGACGAGAATAGCAATGAGACAGAGGGCAGTGAGGGCACCAGCAGCCCGCACAACGGTCCCTCTCTGTGGGACAAGCTGACCTTCCTCAGGGACTCCCAAGCCCTCTTCTCAGCAGAACGTCCACGCGCATGCGCAGGAGATACAGGGTGGCCAAACTGACACCACGTGGGCGTCGTGGAGGTCCCATGCAGGCACAGCATCCCTGGGTGCCTCTGAGTGTATACAGTCGGCCCTCACGTTGCCCGGCTTCTGCTTGTGTCTGATCCCCAGCCAAGTGTTGCTGCGTGGGGTTTCACTGAACTCTCCAACCACCAGGTGAGTGGGCATTTTAAGTCGGGTGTCCCAGGTGAGGGGACAGGCTCAGGAATTCTGAGCCCTTTGCAGACATGAGGCTGATGAGAGGGGACAGGTGGAGGCCAGTGGGGGCATCTGGCCCAGCGGTGTCACATTCACAGGACCCAGATGTGGGCTTTGGGTGTTGTGTCCATGTGAGGTTATCCACACGGCCAGGGGTGACAACTGTCTCATCATGTTGGATTCGTCTCCTCTCCTCCGCGGCAGCAGCATTGGGACTGGGGGAGGGCAGGGAGGGGCAAGGGGTGCAAGGAGGCGATCCTGTCCTTCCTGGGTCCTCTGCATATTACTCCATTGGTTTGGACAAGAATGCGTCATGTCCTGTCTGAGTGCATCCTTTTTTAAAAACAACTCTTTTGAGCTACAATTCACATACCATATACTTCACCCATTTATGGAGCATCAGTTTTAGAACACTTCATCACCCCAAAGAAAAACCCCATACCTGTTTCCAGTTGCTCCCCTTTCCCCCTCCCTGCAGCCCCCAGCAATCACCGGTCTGCTTTCTGTCTCTGTGGATTCTCCTGTTTTGGACATTTCCTGTCAATGGAACCATAGGGCGTGTGGTCTTTTGTGTCTGGCTTCTTCATTTAGTCATTTGACAGACAGAGATCACAAGTAGGCAGAGCAACAGGCAGAGAGAGGGGGAAGCAGGCTCTCCGCTGAGCAGAGAGCCCGACTCGGGGTTCGATCCCAGGACCCTGAGACCATGATCCAAGCCCAAGGCAGAAGCGTTAACCCCCTGAGCCGCCCAGGCGCCCCCGCACCATGTTTTCAAGATAGAGCTGTACTGTAGTATGTGCTTCGTTCCTTTACATAGCTGAATACTATTCCATCATAGTGATGGGCCACGTGCTTATTATCCAGTCAGCAGTGGGTACACATTTCCTGTCTGGATATAGCTTCATTTTTAAATATATATGAAATATGCAGGGCGCCTGGGTGGCTCAGTGGGTTAAGCATCTGCCTTCCACTCAGGTCATGGTCCCGGGGTCCTGGGATCGAGTTCCGCATCGGGCTCCCTGCTCAGCGGGAAGCCTGCTTCTCCATCCACTTGCCTCTCCCTCTGCCTGCTGCTCCCCCCCCCCCCCGGCTTGTGCTCTCTCTCTCTCTGACAAATAATTAAATAATTAAGAAAATAATTTAAAATAACTTAAAATAAAAAAAAAAAGAAGAAATATGTAGGGATGACTTTAGCTCAGGTCATGATCCCGGGGTTCTGGGATCGAGCCCTGCATTGGGCTCGCTGTTCAGCTGGGAATCTGCTTCTCTCTCCCCCTCTACCTCTGCCCCCAACTTGTGCCCACGCACTTTCTCTCTCTCAACTAAATAAAATCTTAAAAGAAATACATATATATACATGTGTGGACGCATGTGTGCCTCTGTATCCTATCATGTGGGTGGGAACCCAAGACCCTAGGAGGGCAGGGGATTCACCCAAGAGAAGAGAATAGAGCAGATGCAGGAAGAGTGGCCATGTGACGGGGACATTCTCACCAGGCAGCTGCTGGAGGGTCCTGGGGGAAGGCTAGCCGCTGCCAGTGTGCAGCCATCGGGGGCATCTGTTTGGGCCGGTGACTACAGCATCCCAACATGTGTCAGTTTTCATACAGCAAGTGCGTGACTTTTCTGACAGGCCCAAGTTTTAATCCAACTTCTCTCATCGATTTGCTGTGTGACCTTGGATGTGTTGCTTAACCTCTCTGTGCCTCAGTTTCTTTAACTGATAGTAGTGTCCAACTCTTAGATTTGTAATGAGGATTTAAACCTAATTGGTGTGAAGTTATAAGGATAGTACGCAGTGACTTGTGGGCACTTACTAGGTGATGGTCATCTTTATTTTCTGGTGCTCAAGAGGGCATTTGAGTCCCTAGTTCTGGGTGATGGGGCATGAGGAACTTCCTCTCCCATCTATTCCTCCTTTAAAATACCTTCAGAAGTAGGGGAGGAAAGTGAAAGTCACCTTCCCCCATTTAGCAGATGGGCAAACTGAGGTTTGGATTTATCCTATGCAGAAAGGTGAGGACAGAGCCCATAGTCCCAGGAGGAGGGGCGGGAGTCTGGCTGGGGGACTTTGGGTAAATTTCCAGCCTCGCCTCCACCTGCTGGCTCTATTACATCACACCCTCCCCAGAAGTGTCCCCGAGGATGGCCAGATCGGTATGTCCTTGACTGTGGGAGGTGGGGATACTGATTGTTTTCACAGCTTCAAGAGGAACGGGCAGCTCTCATCTGTTTGTCCACTGTGGCTGGAACAGCCAATCCTGGAGTCTGCGGATTGGTTAAGGTCTCAGGCTCCTGAGTCCATCACACCTGGGTTGAAACTGACACCCAGCTGTGACCTCAGAGAACTCACTTAACTTCCCTTAACCTTGGTTTCTGGCTGCCAGAAATGGGGACGAACCAGCCTGGTGCCAGGTGTGGAATAAGGGCTCAAAGAATATAGCTGCTATTATGCTTATCTTTGGTTTTGTTATTATAATCCAGAACCTTCCCAAACCTTCTGGTCCCTTTTCCCTGAGTCTTCCCTCCTCACTCATGTTTCCTCCTTGTCAAGTCTGGGTTGGTACCTCTTTGGGATTCTGCAGCCTGGCAGCCCCTGGAGTCTCTTCCCAGGGGCTCATGAGCAGACTTAGGACAGGTCTGCACTGACCCCTTCCCTGCTGGACTCCCCTCTCCTGCCTCCATCCACTCAGCATCCTATGGGGCACAGGACAGCTCCCTCTACCCTCCACCAAAGGATTATCTGGCCCCAAATGTCAGTAGTGTCAGGGTTGAGAGACTCTGCCTAAGAGTAATATGGAACAAGATGAATATCTCCCTCATTCTATCTTCTGTACTTCTATTAATATGACCAGGAGAAATTAACTAATCCCACGCAGGTGAAATGCGCTTAATCTTAAAAGCCTGTTGTTCTATATCCAACAGCTACTCAATCGACCTCCAGAGAAGTTAAAAGATTTATTTTCTTGGTGAAATTAACCCAATTAGATCAGGTGTATCTTGTTTTGATGTACTTAATCTCTGTAGCTTCCACCATAGGACTTGGCACCCAGCCCTCTTCGTGCTCGTTCACCTGGCTTCAGTCCATCATTTGATTCGATTGAGACTTTGTGACCCTTTCTTGGGTCAATCGACAACGCCATCTGTAGTGATGCTTCCCCGCTTTGCGTCATCCAAAAATGTGGCAAACAGTCTCTTGGTGGACCCTTATGGCTAAAACTGGCCACAGCCAAGGTCAGAACCCCATGGCCACACTGGGCCTCCCCCTTGGGCTTATCATCACCCATCCATCAACATGTGATGGGTGGAGTTGGCCAGGTCCAGAGGGCCCGTGAGGGATTTTTGTCCAAAGTTCATAGAAAAATCAAGATATTTGCAGTAGGATTAACTCTCAGACCACAAACTCCATGTGCAACAAATGGAGACTTCTTTGTTTTCCCTTAACTTGGCTTAATTTTTATTTCAAGAAGATAATTCATTGGAGGAAATGAGGGGTTTCCCCTTCTCACTAGAGATGGCAGGGACATTCAGGGGTGCTGAATGGTTCCGTTGTCTGCCCCCTGCCCCAGCTTGCCTGAGAGCCCCTTCCTCAGCCCCAGACACGTGGGTCCTTGTCCTACAGTCTGGGGCCCATGACAACCATTCCAGAGAATGGTTGGCAACTCAAGGTGGCTTCCCCCTGAGTTGTGGCCATTGTCATAAAGTCTTTCTCTTATTTTGCTATTACTTCCATTCCTAGAGGCAGAAAGCTCTCCCTGCTTGTAGGATGCCCGCCTTCCCCATCCCCCAGCAGTGGAGCTCGGGACTAGACTCCTACCAACTGTTAATTTTGCAGGACGTTTTCGAGCCAGTGGTTAAAGCTTTCGTTGCTTGGAACTGTCCACTGTGGGAGTGTTGACACCATGGAAATCAGCAAATGCTACAAATCAGGACTCTTTTTTGCTAGCTTGCTTGCTTTCCGTCCCTGTATTTTTCTCTCTGTCTCTCTCTCCTTCCTGGGGGCGGGGGGTGGGGAGTAAGGGGGAGGCAGTGATACATTAGTATTCTCAAAAGATAATTTCTCCCTCACACATGCCCCGTTGCATTCATTTTCCCGATTGTGCAGACAAATAACTGGCAAAGGGAAAAAAAATAAAGACGCTGATCGTGGGATAGCTCTCACTCATTGCCCCTTGTTTATCTAATGGTTGCGACTGATGTCTTTTCCAGCTTTTTCTCTGTCCTCCACTAGCTTCTCGACATCTCTGTCCAAGGCTTGGGTTTGTCAATGGAGCTCTATTTTTTTAATTAATTAATTATTTCAGCGTAAGAGTATTCATTGTTTTTGCACAACACCCAGTGCTCCATGCAATACGTGCCCCCCCTATTACCCACCACCTGGTTCCCCCAATCGCCCACCCCTGCCCCTTCAAAACCCTCAGGTTGTTTTTCAGAGTAATGGAGCTCTATTTTAATGACAACAAAACCAGCCTCATTATTTGAGTCCTCTCTGAGGAGAAGCTTTCTGCAAAGAATTCGCTCTTAAGGGGTGTTCGTATTTTCCACTACTTTTGCAGGTTTGGGCATAGGGACTTAAAAGAACCCTCTTTTGGGATGCCTGGGTGGCTCAGTGGGTTGAGCATCTGCCTTCGCCTTGGGTTGTGATCCCGGTGTCCTGGGATCGAGTCCCACATCGGGCTCCTTGCTCGGCAGGGAGCCTGCTTCTCCCTCTGCCTCTGCCTGCTGCTCTGTCTGTCTGTGCTCGCTCTCTCTCTCTCTAACAAATAAATAAAATCTCAAAAAAAAAGAGCCCTCTTTTTATTTCTGCATAGTTCTAGATTTACGGAAAAGGAAATCTAAAACTGTGTAGACAGTATTCTACACCATATTCCCGTCTCCCAGTTTCCCCTGTTATTAACAACAGTACCCTTAATGTGGTATGTTTGTCACAATTATTGATCCAATATCGATGCACTAGTATTCATTGAAGTCCATACTCTCTGCGGACTCCCTTAGTTTCCCCCTAATGTCCTTTCTCTGCTCCAGAGTCCCATCTAGGACAGTGCACTGTATTTTATCATTATATCTCCTTAAGCTCCTCTTGGCTGTGACCGTTCCCTAAACTTCCCTAGTTTTCTGTGACCTTGACAGTTTTGAATAGTACTGGTCATGGATTTTGTAATTTTTTTTTTTTTCTCATGAGTAGAATGGGTTATAGGATCTGGGGAGAAAGACCATGGAGGTAAAATGCTATTCTCAGCACATGCCTGTATCAATGACCAACATGGCTTACCACTGTTGATGTTGACCTTCACCGCCTGGTTGAAGTAGTGTTTATCAGGTGTCTTCAGTGGAAAGTTCCTTCCTTTTTTCCAGGTGTGGGATTTTTTTAAAGTTGCGTCTATCTGTATGCCACATGGATCCAGGGATGTTTCTATGGGGTCCTCACTGTCCTGTTTGGTAATTATCTTTCGTCTGCAGGTCCCTCAGATCTGTCTGTCTTGGGATGAGAGCATCATTACACAAAGCTGAAGGATTTATTAATGCCCCCCGCTTCCCTGGTGACAATGACCTGTATCATGTTGGGTCTACACCATCTCCTAGATAGATTCTTTAGACCTGTGCTGTCCATTCTGGTCACTGCTGGCCACTTGCAGTGTTTGAACTTAGTAAAAATTAAGCAAAATTTGCAATTTAGTTTTTCAAATGCACAAACACATTTCAAGGGGTCAGTGGCCACAGGTGATGAATGGCTAGTGTATTGGACAGGGCAGATGATGGGACATTTACCTTCACAATTTCATTATGGTCCCCTGCCCCCTTCCCTCTCTCCTCCTCCTCCCCACTTCCCCAGTCACCCCGGGACAACAAACGTGATCAGCATGATTCTCCTCAAGCCTGCAGGTGTTTACATGACTGGTATTTTAGGCACTTTGGGTCACCGTTCTTTGTTAAAAAAGAAAAGTTCTTACCCACTGTACATATATATTTTTTCATTTTCTCACTTACAATGCACCGTGAATATCTCTATAGGTCAATAAATTTAGATCTAATTTATTCTTTGCGATAGCTGCACGAAATTGCATGCTGAAGGTGTATGATGACTTACTCAACCACTTCCCAATGCAAAGGCATCCAAGCTTTCAGTTTTCTGTTTGTTTGTTTGTTTGTTACTGTGAAGATGATCCTAATAAACATTCTCATACTCTTATCCCCGCCTGGCACTTTTAATTTTAGAGAATAAATCTCCTAAATTAAGACTTCTTGGTCAAAGGAATGGGTGTTTATCAGTTGTAATCCATATCGACGGATCTATTTTCCATAAGGCTGCAGCAATTTCTGATCCCACCAGCAATGTGGGAACGTGCCTATTTTCCCTCATACTCACCAGCACTTGTTGTTATTGCTTTTATGCCTTTTAAAATTTTTTTGCCAACCCAATAATTTGTTGTTGTTATTGTTTTTGAAGGGCAGTTATTGTTGCTCTGATTTGCATTTTCCTGTTGCTGTGTCTATAACACTTCATGTATCTGTTTACTGACATGTTGACTATAAGCCAGGAGGTCCAGGAGTATCTGTCTTCATCTCTCTCTTCCTAGGGGTCTAGATTTTGGTTGTTTGGAGTAATGTTTTATGAGTGCAAAAATGAACGGCTTAATTCAGAAAGCCAGTTGGGATGTGGACCCGGGTCTTCTGACATTCAACACAGCACAGCATCTCAGCTGAGGTCTCGGACTTTTTGAGCCTTGCCAAGATAAGTATTTCAAACCCAGAAAGGGTCTCAAAACTAGGGGGCCGCTGGCTTACTCACCAGCGAGATTGCTTGCTTCACTGCCCCAGGCCCATTTCTTTCACCTGGTTTGTGCACCTGGGCCTCTGTGGCCTGGAAAGTGCATGACACAGAGTCCAAATGCGATTTGGGAGGACTCATCTCCTGTGTCTGGGGCTCTATCCCTCCTCCCCATGCTGTTCCCTCACCCTGGGGACATCTGGAGGTGAGGATGGTGAAATGAAGCTTAATGAATAACCCAGGGGACTGGCCTGGGTGAGTGTTTGGGGGTTCTAGGTGTCAGGGACAGGGGCTGGCTGACGAACATAGCTCTGGGCTCCGGGACAGGAAGGGTCAGTGACCTGGTCCACCTCTCTAGGCTTATCTGCTCTCTGATGCAGCCATCCTGGCACTCCCACCGTATGCTCTTCCAAGCCAAGTGCTCTGGAGCCAGGCCCCTCTGCTTCTGAACACTGGCTCTGCTACTGTTGTGTGACCTTGGAAAGTGACTTGGCCTTTCTGAGCTAGTCTGATTCCACAATAGAGGCTTTGTTACAACATACACCTCCCCAGGGTGTTGCAAACATTCTATGATATGATGATGTCATTCCTAACCTTTGAACATTCATTGCCACCTTTGGCGTTTCTGCCATATCTCTGTGTCATCTCTTATAATAACGCTAATACCAACAATAGCATCCAACACAGAAAGCACTTTCTACTGTTCTTTCTTTTTCTTTCATTTATTTATTTGACAGAGAGAGAGGGATCACAAGTAGGCAGAGAGGCAGGCAGAGAGAGAGGGAGAAGCAGGCTCCCCATTGAGTAGAGAGCCCCATGCGGGGCTCCATCCCAGGACCCCGAGACCATGACCTGAGCGGAAGGCAGAGGCTCAACCCACTGAGCCACCCAGGCACCCCACTTTCTACTGCTCTAAATAGTTTACATATATTAACCCATTTGATCCTCACATTAATTCTACCAGAGACTCCCTCAAAACCTAATTCCCAAAAGCCCATTGTTGGCCAGAAACCTTACCAATAACAGAAAGTTGGTTAACATGCATTTTGCGGGCTATATGTACTTTATACTGATTTCTTACAATAAAGTAAGCTGGAGAAAAGAAAATATTATTAAGAAAATCATAAGGAAGAGAAAATATGCTTATAGTCCTGTGCTGGAAAAAGTCCACATATAAATGGACCAGCGCAGTTCAAAGCCATGTTGTTCAAGGGCTGTCATGTTTCTTGTCCAAGTCTGAGTTGTGTGCTAAGGCTCCACTCTTCCAGGAAGCCCGCCCTCATTTCACCCAGACCCAGCTGCCCTGTGAGGACCTTCTGTCCTCTGTCTTCCTGGAGGTGGTAAAATTGTCACTGAATTGGATGGCTTCCTCTCCCCTCTAGTCCAGAGGCCACCTCAGGGTACAGACTGGGTTTAGCCATGGGTCTGTCCCCAGGCCAGGAGGACACCAGACAAGGATGTGTTTATGTTTAATGGGAAGATGATAATGAAGCTGCCAGAGTCCTCATCAGGGATCATGGCCAAGCAGCTCAACTTTACCCCAAGCAGTCAGAAGTTAATCATCAAACCTGGGGAGGTCACACTCGGTCCTAGAAGGGCAAAGAATATCTTGCCTGCCAGGTCCTTTCTGGAGCTCACCTCCCATTTTTTATGTAAGGAAACTGAGGCTCCAAGGTGGATATGACTAGCTCAGTTTCACCCGGTGAGATGGAGACGATGTAAATCTGACTGTGTTATTCCTCTGCCTCCAGCCTTCTATGGCTCCCGAGTATTCCTGGGTGAGGTCAAGACTCCGGAATGGCACAGACATCGCTGTGGACTCTGGCCCTTGCCCACATCTCCAGCCCCAAACCTGCTTTCCTCCAAGAGGCTTTCCCAGCCCTCTGGGGCCAGGTAAGGTCCCCGCTCTGACCGTCCAGAGCCCTGCTCCACCCCTGCCTGACCGCATCTGGGAACACTGATGGCAACTGCTCTCTGGTGGCCCATTGGGACTTCATGAGAGGAGGGGACATGCTGCATTGTCAGAGGCTGAAGTCCCCAGGGCTTGACACATAGTAGGTGTTCAGTAAACCTTTGTTGAGCAAACAAATGGCCAGAGGCATTCATCTGAACCATAAATGACTGTTTGAATTCCTTTGTTGGGTGTAAAATATTAGAGGTGAGAAGGTGCTTCAGAAAAAAACTAGGCTTTCTCAGGTGGCAGGTAACCATTGTTTCTTTGGGCGTTTGCCCTAAGCTGACCCTGTCAGTGGTCAGGGGTGATGGCTTGACTTTCAGGGCAAGCCCTGGACCCAGAGTAAGAAGATCTGGGCATGTCTGTGTCACGGAAGAGGTGGTCCAGGGTGGCTCTCCCTGGCTGGGTGGCCTTGGCCAAGTGAGTCTCCCTCTCTGAGCCAGCTTCGTCTGTCAAATGGGACCATGGACAGCGCACAGGGAGGCAGTGAAAGTTGACCTCGTCCCCTTTCACAGTGGGACGGTGTGGAGCTGTCCCTTTAACACGGGAGGAGGGGCCAAGACCACAGGAAGTTGGGGGAAACTGGGAAGAGCTGGTGCCGGGGCAGGCTGGTGGGCTGCCGGCTGGAGCCAAGCTGGGTCTGGGGACTGCTAGGCAGTCAGGTAAGGGGGCCTGGGGCCAAATGGTGCCTCTAGGGATCTGTGTGCATGTGTGAATGTGAGTGTAGGGCCATCTGGAAGCTTCTGGGACAAGGTTCATGATAAGCAGGCAGAAAGTGAAGGGTTTGGGTGCAAAACCTTCCCAGGAACAGTGATTTAACTCAGGGTGCTCTGTGGTCTGTGCCCTGGAGAAGAAGGCTGGGTGCCATGGACTCTGATGGCTGGGCAGCAGGTCCTGCTTGCCAGAGGGGCAGGACTGGGCACTCTGCTGCTGTGCCCAAGTTTTCGCGTCCGAGAGACCACCAAGGAGCCAACACCGATGCAATCACACGAGGGTTTATTTGACAAGCTTAAGCTTGGGCCCAAGTACACCCGACGCACAGGAGTAGGGACTTGGACCCCGAACCAGATTACAGTCAGAGTTTTTCTTTCGTTTATTTATTTATTTATTTTCAGCGTAACAGTACTCATTGTTTTTGCACCACACCCAGTGCTCCATGCAATACGTGCCCTCCCTATTACCCTCCACCTGGTTCCCCAACCTCCCACCCCCCCGCCCCTTCAAAACCCTCAGGTTGTTTTTCAGAGTCCATAGTCTCTCATGGTTTATCTCCCCTTCCAATTTCCCTCAACTCCCTTCTCCTCTCCATCTCCCCATGTCCTCCATGTTCTTGATTACAGTCAGTTTTTAAAGGCAGAGTAGGGGTGGACTCGGCGGTAGGTGAGGACAAAGGGGATTGGGGATGATGTTAGTCTCTAAGGAATTTTGGAAGCAAGGTCTCCAGGACCTTGAGGGGCTAGCTATTGTTGGGAGAAAGGTTATTTATTACCAGTAATAAAAATCTTCTCGTGAGACCCGTTAGATGTATATCAGTGGACCATATGCTTGGGAATGATTATTGACACTATCTTGGAGGTTTAGAGATAAAGTTTCCTAAAGGAATTGTTAAAGTAGACTTACAGGATCCTGGTTGGACCTGTTGGGGTAGGGGGTCGGTCAGGCCAGGATTGTCCTTAGCAAAACCTCAAGGTGAGGGCAGTGGAGTCCCCAGGGGAGAGCCACTCTGCCTGTTTCTAGAGCTTGCCAGTAGGTAAGGAATTTGAATGATTTTCTTCTGCCTCTGTTTCCCACATCATTCCCCCCTGAACAATCTTGACCCTTAAATCTTTAAGGTTGTTGAAGGTGGAAGGTCTCATCTTTTGTAACTTCTTCCTGCTGAACAGGGGTGTAGAGTTGTCCCTACCCACTCGGGTCAACACTGGTCAGTTGGGGAATGTGTAGGGGAGTTATGAAAGACAGAGGCAGCTGAGGCCAGGGGAGACTGCTCAGGTGATCTTCCCGAGTGGAAAGGTTCGTCCGTGGAAGTTATGACACCAGAGGAGTTGAAGTCAGGTGAGGAGACATGGCAGAAAACAGCAAAACATGATGAGTGTAACAAAAAGAAAAGGAAGCTCAGATAAGTTTTTTTGCTATTTGACAAAAAACCCTTTTCCAGTCCAGGAGTTTAAACCAATCATTAAAGGAGGGAGGGACTGTTTAAAATGTTAACCTGAGGGGCGCCTGGGTGGCTCAGTGGGTTAGCCTCTGCCTTCGGCTCGGGTCATGATCTCAGGGTCCTGGGATCGAGCCCCGCATCGGGCTCTCTGCTCAGCAGGGAGCCTGCTTCCTCCTCTCTCTCTCTGTCTGCCTCTCTGCCTACTTGTGATCGCTTTCTCTCTGTTAAATAAATAAATAAAATATTAAAAAAAATGCTAACCTGAGTAGGTCAGAACCCAAGAAATATTTTATGATAATCTGGAACATCAAGATGGCTGCACTTACGTCAGGGCTGGACTCGAGGTGGGTACAGCCTTGTTTTTCTTGGCCTCCACATTTCCCCCTCTCAGAGGAACCTAAGGAAAGACCCAATCATGGGTCCAAACTGGCCTCAGTAACAAAGGCCAGTGGTTGGTATTGCTGTCTGAGTACCATGAGCTGAACTGCACCGACTCTGTCTTTGACAAAAGTAACTAATCTATTGATAATGCAGGGCCCGAAGGTAAGGAGGAGAAGGAGGATAATGAGGGGTCCGGTTAGGGTGGACAGCAAGGTAGTTAACCATGAGGAATGATTGAACCATGATTCAGTCATGGTTCCAATCAGGAACCAAGCCTGTTGTGGGGCAATTTTTGAGAGGGAATATACAACCTTGCTGCTGTTCCCATTCCCGTTTGCATCTAGCCAAACCTTCTCTGACTTTTACCATAGATTCTCGGACTATTCCTGAGTGCTCAATGAAGAAGCAACCTTCCTTGTTTAGGGCAGCACATAACCCCCCTTGTTGTAAGACGATTAAATCGAGTCCTCTCCTGTTTTGAAGGACAAACTCAGACAAAGATGTTAGGGAGTCTTGGAGGTGGGAAATAGAGGTCTCTATCCATTCTATGTCCAGATCGATGGCTGCCCCGAGACTGTTATAGTGGGAGTTCTGTACGGCTAGTGAAGCCATACCCGTCCCTGCACCTGCTAACCCAATTCCCAACAGCGTGGTGATGGTGATAGCCGAGATGGGCTCTCTTTTATCCCATCTGTGGGTACCTGCATCGAACCATGGAAGTACCTGCTCACCTGAGTGGTAGAAAATTTTAGGAAGTAGCTGAACTAACACACAGAAACCCTTTGTCTGATTTAGAATCTGACCATGAAAACAGGGGGAAAGGCCTGTAGAACATGCCCACGAACCATCTTGAGGAGGTAGGTGGTAGTCTAAGTTAGACATAGGTCTATAGGTCTTGTCTCTTCACATAGGGACTGGTATTGGGGTGAAAGGGTGCCTATACAGAGTCCCTGACCTGACACGGATTGTAAAGTGAGTCCTTGAGTCTTCTGATGACATCTAAAGGCATTAGGGTTGGAGGTTATGTTGTACTGACCCAACATCGCGGTTCCCTCATAGGAGGGAGGCTGGATTTCATGGCAGAGCCAGCAAGATCGGGTAAGATGGGGCTTGGTTGCATTGAGGAACCTGTAAGCTTGGAACAATAGGTTCCAAAGAGGATGCTGAGAGGGGTTGAGGAAGGGAGGATCTTGTGGGAAGGAGGCCGGGACGGGAGTGATTGTGTCTGCGTCAGGGGTGTTAGTGGACGCAGACGGCATGTAGGTACAGGGGAGGGTGGTGGGGAGGTAGGGGTTGTCTGAGGTTTGGGCGGAGGAGGCGTTAGCACAGGGTTTGGGCCTACGTTAACCTGATTATTCTGGGCCGAGAGTCTCACGATGAATAGTGTACCTGGTACACTGGGTCCTGGTAACCGAGTCTTACTACGTCATAGATTCTTAAGCCCCAAGTAAATCCTACCTGCCATCTTATATCTAGTTTGCCGGCCTCTGTGAATTTTAGGGTGATCAGATTACCAGTTTCAGAGCTCTGCGATGTGCGGTTTCTTTTAAGAGTAATTAAATCGGGGGCACCTGGGTGGCTCAGTGGGTTAAAGCCTCTGCCTTCGGCTCAGGTCATGATCCAGTGTCCTGGGATCGAGCCCCGCATCGGGCTCTCTGCTCTGTGGGGAGCCTGCTTCCTCCTCTCTCTCTGCCTGCCTCTCTGCCTGCTTGTGATCTCTGTCTGTCAAATAAAAAAAAAAAAAGAGTAATTAAATCATCTTTGTAGGGGGCCGTCCACCAAATTTCGCCCGTGGAGACACAGCTCCAGCTGGCACAGTAAACGTGGGGGGCCCCCCATGCTGCCTTGCCTGGTTTCCTGTAAGGTGTCCCGGGCAAACATAAAAATGTCGTTTGTATAGTTGGCTTCTTAATCCGTGGAGATGGGTGTCCCCAGGTAGTTTTGTTAGATCAAGAGTAAGGTCAGGGAACCAAGCCTGTTGTGGGGCAATTTTTGAGAGGGAATATACAACCTCTGCATTAGAAACACTTGTTACCTGCCATGTTAGGTTAAGTGGTTGGTGGGAATTGGCCCTGGCGTGAGGGGGACATGGCGTAAGCAACATTAGTGGGGTAAGTGAGAACGGCGCAGTCTTAGCTTTAGGGGATTGTCCTTGTCGGGCTGACTTTTCCATTCTGGAACAAAGTCCTTGAGAACAGCGTGTGGGTCAGCTGGCCGGACGTGGGTGTAGTGGACCCAGGGAGTAATTCCTTTGACCTTGAGAGCGGTGGGAGTGGTCAGGATCACGATGTAGGGTCCCTTCCAGCGCGGTTGGAGTGTCTGGTGTTGGCGTCTCCGAACGCACACCCAGTCACCCGGTCGATATCGATGGGGGTCCGGGGGGGCCCCCGTCTCATAGAGGGCCCTCAGCTCAGACCACACCTGTCCATGGGTTCGTTGTAACATTTGGAGGGAGAAAAGGAGTTGGTGATCATCAAACCCAGCAAGCACCTGAGGTTTTAAATTGGGAATAACAGGTGGAGAAACACCGAACATGGTCTCGTAGAGGGTAAGTCCCATCTTACATGGGGAGTTTCGCACCCTATATAGGGCGAAGGGGAGGAGAGTCACCCAATCCCCACCAGTCTCTAGGGCTAATTTAGTTAAGGTCTCCTTTGACGTCCTGTTCATCCTCTCTACCTGTCCTGAGCTTTGGGGCCTATAGGCACAATGTAATCTCCAATCTGCCCCAAGGACCGGTGCTGCTCCCAGTGTCACCTTAGAGACGAATCCTGGTCCGTCTTCTGATCCAATCCTAACAGGAAAACCACACCCCGGTGAGATGTCTTCCAACAGCTTCTTGGTCACGGTCTGTGCGGTTTCACGTCTGGTGGGAAATGCCTCTGTCCATCCTGAAAAAGTATCTACAAACACTAGCAAATACCTGTACCCGTGTTTTCCAGGTTCTACCTCAGTGAAGTCCGCTTCCCAGTAGGCTCCTGGGCGGTCCCCCCGGAGCCGGGTGCCCGGGTTAGATCCATGGGCGGTGCATTAGTTAATTGGCATGCGTGATGGCTTGCCACAATCTGTTCGACCTTGGATCGGGAGTCTTTGATGGTGATCTTTGCATGTCGCTCCAAGTCTTCCATTTTTTTTGTTCCCAGGCGGGTCCTCCTGTGCATTTTGGATACGACTCGCCGTCCCAGTTCCTCTGGTGGGATTATGCTGCGGTCTGTAGCTCTCCACCAGCCATGTAACATTGTGTCCCGGGCAGACGCCTAATCCATTGTAAGTCTTCGTCAGTGTCCTTGGGGCTGTCTGGCAGGCTCGGTGCTCCCGGATCGGGCAGCGTGGTCACTAAGACATGGTCCACCGAAAGAGCTGCCTCTTTTTGCCTTTAAGTCGGCCAGCCTGTTTCCCCTGGCCACTGGCGTGTCTGCTTTTTGGTGTCCCGGACAGTGGATAATGGCCAGTGCCTTAGGCAGCCAGAGGGCCCTTAGGAGCTCGAGGATTTCTGTCTTGTTTTTAATAGTCTTTCCTTCTGCTGTTAAGAGCCCTCTTTCTCTATAAATGGCTCCGTGGATGTGGGCCGTGGCAAAGACGTACCTGCTATCAGTATCGATGTTTATCCGCTTGCCTGCTCGCATTGTTAGCGCCTTGGTTAGCGCAATCAGTTCTGCACGTTGGGCCGATGTACCAGCCGCTAACGGTTCTGCCCAGTCTCTGTCTCTGTGGTCACAGCTGCCCCCGCATACCTGATTCCTTCCCGGACAAGGCAACTGCCGTCTGTATACCAGGTGTCCTCTGCATTCAGCAATGGTCGGACCTGGAGATCGGCTCTGACTCTGTGCACCTGAGCCAGGATTTCTTGGCAGTCATGTAGCGGGGGTTCCCGGTCAGGGTTAGGGAGAAGTGTCGCTGGGTTTAGGGCTCTTGGCTCCTGGAACAAAATTCTGGTTGGGTTCAAAAGCAAGCCCTGGTAATGGGTCAAGCGGGCATTGCTGATCCACCGGTCTGGGGTTGTTTGTTCAATGGCAAGTGGGGTAGTGACGTATAGTTCCTGCCCCATAGCCAGCTTATCTGCACCTTTAACCATGGTGGCCACTGCAGCAATAATTTTTAAGCATGGAGGCCGTCCAGCGGCCACGGCATCGAATTTCTTTGAGAGGTAGGCCGCCGGCCTCTTCCAGGGGCCTATGTACTGAATTAGGACGCCCTTGGCCACCCCTTCCTTTTCATCCACGTGAAGGTGGAGGGCTTAGTCAGATCAGGCAGCCCGAGTGCCGAGGCCGAAAGCAAGGCTTGCTTGAGGTCATCGAAGGCTTTGTTCATGGCCTCAGTCCACACAAAGTCCTGTCTTTGCTTTGTGGCCTTGTAGAGGGGCCTGGCTATGTCAGCGAAACCAGGGATCCACAAACGGCAGAGCCCAGCCGACCCCAAGAATTCACGCACCTGGTGGATGTTTCGAGGCTGCAGGATCCTCAGGACGGTCTCCTTCCGTGCATCCGTTAACCATCTTTGTCCATCTCTACCTGTAACCCAGGTAGCTCACCTCCATTTTGCAGATCTGGGCCTTTTTAGCTGAAGCCCGGTATCCCAGAGTTGCTATCGTTTGTAGAAAATCCTTGGTGCCTTCCTTGTAGGCATGTTTCCTGGTCCTCTGCTGCCAACAGGATATCATCTACATATTGTAATAGAGTCAGATTAGGGTGCTCGGCACGGAACTCACCTAAGTGCCTCGTCGAAGACGGTGGGTGAATTCTTGAATCCTTGTGGCAGTCGAGTCCAGGTGAGTTGGCCATGGATGCCCTTCTCCGGGTCCGCCCATTCAAAAGCGAAGACGTCTTGGCTCTTTGGGGCCAAGGGCAAGCTGAAAAGGGCATCCTTTAGGTCTAGCACTGTGTACCAAGTCTTGTCTGGGGGCAAGGTGGAGCGGAGAGTGTAGGGGTTTGGGACCGTCGGGTGCATGTCCATCACCCGTCGGTTGACTTCCCTCAAGTCCTGGGCCGGTCTATAGTCATTAGAGTGTGGCTTTCGCACCGCCTGCAGCAGGGGAGTGTTCCATGCCGACTGAGAAAAATCTTCTCGTGAGATCCTTTAGATGTCTATCAGTGGGCCATATGCTTGGGAATGATTGTCGACACTATCTTGGAGGTTTAGAGATAAAGTTTCCTAAAGGAATTGTTAAAGTAGACTTACAGGATCCTGGTCTGACCTGTTGGGGTAGGGGGTCGGTCAGGCCAGGATTGTCCTTAGCAAAACCTCAAGGTGAGGGCAGTGGAGTCCCCAGGGGAGCGCCACTCTGCCTGTTTCTAGAGCTTGCCAGTAGGTAAGGAATTTGAATGATTTTCTTCTGCCTCTGTTTCCCATATCACTGCCAGCCCTGGCATCAGGGATTTGGCTGGGAGTGTCACCCAGGTGGCCTCTGGAAAAGCCTGAGGGACAAAGAGGCAGGAACAGTAGATGGTCCTTGGGCCCAATTCATAGAGGCAGCAGGAGAGGCCCAGTGAGGAAAGGTGACATGGCCAAAGTCATGCTTGCTGGGACCTGAACCCAAGCCCCAGGCTTCCCACTGTACTGCTCCACAACAGGGAGGGCCCAGGGCTCCCACCTCAGCCCCAGTGGTGGCCACATGCTGTGAGAGCCATGTGTCCCTAGGCCATAGTCTCACCTCGGCCCTTGACCTTAGTCTGGGAGGCCTGGGCCCTTATGGGCATCTGGGCTTGATGAGGCTGTAGGAAGTTTTGGGGCTTGTTCATTTGACAAGCCTGCTGTTTTCCTGGGGGCCTTTAGTGTAACCCAGAGGCCTGGGAGAACCCGGGGGCCGAGCCAGGGACATTTGGCTCCCAAGGACGACTGGTAATTAAGAGGAAATGCTCATCCCTTTAACCACCACTACCGTCACCATCACCGGCAGCAGCAGCAGCTCGTAGATAAAGTGTGGCATGGTGTTAAGAGCACAGATGCCAAAGTGCACTGCCTAAGTTTTAATCCTGGCCATGCCATTTCCAGCTGTGTGACCTTGGACAGGTTACTTAACCTCTCTGGGCCTCAGCGTCATTATCTACAAAATGGAGCTAATAAGTGTACCTATCTCCAGGTTGTCTCAATGATTATACAAGATGGTACACGAGGTCCTTGGCACCGTGCCTGGCTGGCAGTAGGTCCCACACAACTATTAGCTATTGTTATATGTCAGGCATGGAGTCGAGGCCTTCACTGTATGGCCTCACGGTGTCCGCATGGTGATTCCGTGACACCCAAACTCTTCTCCTAGTTTGTTGTATGATTAATTCATTCTTATTTTTCAGGTCTCAGTTTTAATGGTCATTTCCTGCCTTTCCTGTTCTAGCCACAACAAGTGTCCCAGTTCTCCTCTTTAAGACTCCCTGTATGTGTGCTTTCCTCAGTAGTTTTCACCATTTTTGATTATGTTGTTTTTCTATACAGTTATTGGTCGAATGCTGATCTCCCCATCAGCTCCAAGAGGAGATGTCTGTCTTGCTCACCTTGGTATCCCCAGTTCCTAGGTCAGGGCCTACACCTCGCAGGTGCCCTATAGACATGCGGGAGAAAGGGTAAGCACGCCTGCATGGCTAGAAGGCCCCAAAGAGATGGTGGGTGCCTCTAGAGGACTCCGCTGATATCTGACATAGAATAGAGCAGAAGGGACGATGGCACAGGGAAGTTGAGACTCTTGTTTGGGTCACACAGCTGGAAATACGGAGCTGGTTTCTAACTTTGGTCCCTGATTGAGCCCCTAAGCCCAGAGCCAAGGTGAGGCCCAGGCTGAGGTGTGCTGACTCTGAGTGATCCACTGGTCTCTGTCCCTCGGTGCCATGTCCAGTGCCCTAATGCAACTGGGTGGGGGTGGCTTAGACTCTGCCGGGCCTGGGGAACCTCAGGGCCATCCCAACCAGGGCCCTGGGGTCCAATCCAGAGACAGGAGATCTGGAACCCTCTGGTGGGGCGGCGGGCATAGCCAGGACTAAGAAAAGGTGAGCAAGAAGCTTGAGCCCTGGAGGGTGGAGGAGGCTGCAGCGCTCCTCCTACTGGCCAGTAGTGGAACTGCAGGGCGTGGCTCCATGCTTTTTCTGCCCCAGAGAAAAAAGATGGGTTGCATTTGCTCCTTAAAAACACCCCTCTAGGGGTGCCTGGGTGGCTCAGTGGTTTAAGCCGCTGCCTTCGGCTCAGGTCATGATCTCAGGGTCTTAGGATCGAGTCCCACATCCAGCTCTCTGCTCTGAAGGGAGCCTGCTTCCCTCTCACTCTCTCTGCCTTCCTCTCTGCCTACTTGTGATCTCTCTCTGTCAAATAAATAAATAAAATCTTAAAAAAAAAACCAAAACCCTCTATTCCCCCCACTTCCTATTTTCTCCCTTTTTGTTTCTTGCTTTTTCCCACGGGGTCATTCACTAACTGTGCCTTTGCTTCAAACCTCCCGACGGTTTCCCCTTGCAAGTGTAATTGGAATAACATCCCAGCTCTTGACAGCTAGAAGGTTCCCCAAGGGCCTGCCCACCTCTCCTTGCTCGCCTCCTGTGCCCAGTCACTTCTCCCTGCAGTGGCAATAGTCCGAGTTCGTTTCTCCCTCAAGGTGCTTCCAACTGCTCTCCCCGCTGCAGGAATGCTTTTCCCTGGGCTCCCTGCTGTCACTCCCCTTGGAGAACTTGCAGATGAAAAGAGAATTCAAAGCCGTCTCAGCCAACCTGATACTCTCAGATCCGATTTGCATCCTGATCCAAATGCTTAGAAACCCCAAACACTGACTGCAAAACCAACCAATGGGACACATGGGACAACCATGTGTCCCATTTAATGAGACGATCGGAAAGGTGAGCGATTACCAGATATTGGATGATAGTAAGAGATGATTATTAATAGTTTTAGATGTGATAATGGTATTGTGATGACATTTTTTTAAAAAATAGCATCACTGAGATATGATTTCCATAAAATAGAATTAGCTCAGCGCACCTGGATGGCTCAGTAGGTTAAGTATCTGATCCTTGATTTTTGGCTCAGGTCATGATCTCAGGGTGGTGGGACGGAGGTCCCCGTTGGGCTCCGCACTGGGTGTGGAGCCTGCTTAAGATTCTCTCTCTCTCCCTCTCCCTCCACCCCTCCCCTGGCTCACTCTTTCTCTTTCTCTTAAAAAAAAAATTAGTTCACTTTGAATAAGAATTCAGTGAGTTTGCACAAATGTATACAGTTGTGAAACCATGTGGTTATATTGTTTAAAAAGTTCTTTGCTTTTAGAGATCTATGCTGAAGTACTTACAGATGAAGTAGTATAGGAAGAAAATACAGTAAGAAGAATAAAGGAGGGAAAAAGCATAGTACGGGGAGGGGGGGCACAGGTGGGGATGGAACAGAGCAGGCCACGAGCACTTGCCTGAGCTGAGTGATGAGGATTACACCAGAGGTTCCTTAGAGAGTTCTCGATATTTTGCTATGTTTAAATTCTCCATAATTCAAGTTTTTAAAAGTTTTTCTCTCTTGAAAGACCCTTTCTGACCATGTTTGCTAATACACTGCCTCCCACCCCCATTGCCCCTGTTTGAAATTGTGTGATTCTGTCTCCCCAACTGGAATGTGAGCTCTGGCAAAGCAGGGGCTGCCTCCGACTTGTGTGCCCCCAAACATGGAACTGCCTGGCACATAGTAGGTGCTCAGTAAAAGGTTTTTTTTTTTTTTTTTTTTTTTTTTTTGCGTGCATGCATGAAGAATGAATGAATGAATTTTCCCACGCTTATTCATTCATCACCAAGTATTGGCCATGTTCTACACCCCCAGCCCTGTGGGCAGCCACAGTTACAGAATGAAAGAGTCCCTAGTCCAAACCTTTATGTCCAGATGGGGAAACTGAGGCCTAGGGAGGAGCAGATACTTGCCTGGAGTCTCACAGCTTGGTAGCCAGATAAGGCTAAGGAGCCTAGCTAAGGCTCTTCTCCTTACCCCCCATACCCTGGGGAAGGGGTCTCTTGCTGGAGCTGCCTGGGACATGGCCTTCGTGATCTCCTGCAGGCCTCCTGGTGATTGCTGGAATGGAGAGCTCTCTGACAGGCTGCACTAAGCCTGAGCACTTCCACACAGTCACTCCTCTGCTGGAGAGCTGGGCGCTTTCCCAGGTGGCAGGCACGACTGTCTTCCTCAAGTGTGAGAATGTGCAGCCGGCTGGCTCCTTCAAAATCCGGGGCATTGGGCATTTCTGCCAGGAGGTAAGGTGTTGGCAGGAGGGGAGGAGTGAGATGGTTCGGGAAGGAGGAGCAGGGAGATGGATGCTGGCTGGCTAGGGGTGAGGGCAGGAGGGGAGAAGTAAACGTGTACAGATGGGTGGGGCTGGATGAGGGGCAAGGAGTATCAGGGTGGGCTGGGAAGGGACTAAATCCATCCCACACAGGCTCTATGACATTTGCCTGGGTCAGTCCCCAACCCCATTCCTTCTCTTCCCAGGTAGCCAAGAAGGGATGCAGACACCTGGTGTGCTCCTCAGGTGACCCTCAGGGCGGGGTCCTCAGGGCTGCACTGCGGGGTCCTCAGGGCTGCACTGCGGGGTCCTCAGGGCTGCACTGCGGGGAGAAAGAGCTGTCTGGAGCTGCAGTAAATGTCCAGGTTTCAACCCCCTCAAGATGACCACTTCATGTATCTTCTTTTAGCCCTCTTCCCATATTCAGGATTTATAGCCAAAGTGGCAGAAACCCATTCAATACATGTTTAAGATACAGGCCCCAAGAACTGAACATTCTTGGGATAAGTGGCTTTCAGGTATAGCTGGATCCAGGAGCTCTCCTTTGTATCTCTCTTCCCTTGACTTGTCATTTTTTCTATACTAGCTTTATTTTCACACAGACTTCATAGCAGCAAGATGGCCACTGGGAATTCTAGGCCTGCCTCCTATCATCCTGTCAGCCCTAGTGAATAGGAAGCAACCCCTTCTTGTTGGTTTTCCTCAATCCATGATTTGGTCTTTTCACCTCGCTTGGCTCATGTACTCATCCCTGAACCAATTATGGGTTAAGGGCTTGAGTTCTCTGATTAAGTCTATCTAGATCACATATCCACCTCTGGGACCAGAAGGAGAACTCAAAGTTGGGGCATATGAGTGCTGGGAAGGAGTGATCCACAGAGGGAAATGGAGGGGGAAGGAAGATGGTGTGTTAACAGGCTAAAACAATGGCACCCCTTCTGTTGCTTCCACAGGGGGCAACGCAGGCATTGCGGCTGCTTATGCTGCTCGGAAGCTGGGCATCCCTGCCACCATCGTGCTCCCTGAGGGCACCTCCCTGCAGGTGGTGAGGAGGTTGCAGGGGGAGGGGGCTGAGGTGCAGTTGACTGGAAAGGTAAGGACCCCAGTAAGGAGAAGCCAGCTGGGGTGGGCTCTTCCCTTGTCCCCCACCTCAACCCTAGGAGAGGCTAGCTCTCTGCTTTTTTCTTTCCTTTTTTAATGAACAATGCCCGGAGCCCAGTCTTCTGGCTGAGCTGAGAGGTGGGAGCGAGGCATGTTGTACATGGAGGCCTGGGACCTCCTGCCTCTACCTACCTTGAGAAGACTTCTCCTGCCTGAACCCAAGAGAAACAGGAAGCTCATGGACCACGAGTGTGTTCATCTCCTTATAGCCTCATTAACACTTGGTATTATTCATTTAAAAATGTTTGCCATTTGATGAGACGAAAAGTATAAAGAAAGGTGACAGCGGCATCATTTCTCATTCTGAGACCACCCCAGTAATGAAAGGTGCCCACCACCAGGGATAGAGCTGATTCATCTTGTTGCCAAAGAAAGAGAGATGCAAACATGTGATCCTTCTACCTTCCTAGAAGGAAGAAAAAAATTTCCCTGGAAAAGAGATTTTTTTAAAAAACCATTAAAATTAAAACTAAAAAGCCGTACCATGGTACCTGAAAGCTGGTCTGCAAATACTTAGTGTCCAGCTTCCTTCCTTGCTTTCTCCCTTCTTTCTTCTCTTTCTTCATCTATTCAACTGTCCTCCCATCCATCACCCTCTCTCCCTTCCTCTCTCCCATTCATCTGTCCGTCTATCCATCCATCTGTCCATCCATCTGTCCAACCATCTGTCTAACATCCATCCATCCATCTATCCATCCATCCATCCATCTCCCCAACACCTTTCTCCCTCCTCCCCTTCCTTCCTTCCTTCCTTCCTTCCTTCCTTCCTTCCTTCCAGCTCACACTATATGCCTGTACTAGGTTAGAGCTAGGGATATAGAGATAGTAAGACATGGTCTCTACTCTCATGAAGCTCAGGTGTTGTTGGGGAGACACACAGATAATCAGATGTTGATAAGAGATTGCAGTAAGTGTTGTGATGGGAAGAACACGGCCCTGACGAAGAACAGAGAAAACATATTGCTTTAATCAGCTATTGCTGCTAGATCGTGCTTATGAGAAACCCGATCTCTCTTGCTCGTGGGCTTGTGAGTGGGCCAGGTGGCTCTGTGCCAGGCTGCAGGCAGGATTAAGGTCTGCATACATGTCCCCCACATCCCTCTGGACCGGTGGCCACCTGGGACGTGTTCTTCTCTAGGTGAATGGCAGGAGGAGTGGGAGGAAAGACCCTTTTGAGGCTGTGGCTCAGAATGGCTACACTGACACTTCTGCCACATGCCACTGGGCAAAGCAAGTCACACGGCTGGGACCTACATCAGTGTAGGTGAGAAAATGGACTCTGGCCCCTGGTGGGAAGAACAGCAGTCACCTAACAAAAGGCAAGGACGTGTGATTCTAATGGAGGGAGGGGGGAGAGAACTGGGCAGTGGCCTCAGACCTGGGGAGATGATCCAGGAAAGGCTCCCCAAGAAGGGTCCCCTGTGTTATCTTGAAAGGGAAATACAAGTCTTCCCATTGGGGAGAGGGTCATGGACAGAGGAAGGAGCCCAGAAAGGCCTGGAATGGGAGTGAGCCTGGTGCATTCCATTTGCTGTGGCCTGGCCCCTGGGGGAAGGGGTGACAGGTGAGGCTGGAGAGGGGGACAGTCCCCTCGGTGGACAGGGCGGCTTGTAGGTGAGGTTGGCATAGGGCAAAGGGGAGCCACGGCAGGAGTCTGAGCAGGAGAGGAGCACAGGGGGCGCTCACTCTGGCTTCTCTTGGGCCATGGACAGGAGGCAGGAAGCCGGTGAGTGGCACTAAGGACTGCATAATTCTTTTTTTTTTTTTTTTTAAAGATTTTTTTATTTATTTATTTGACACAGAGAGAGATCACAAGTAGGCAGAGAGGCAGGCAGAGAGGCAGGCAGAGAGAGAGGAGGAAGCAGGCTCCCCGCGGAGCAGAGAGCCCGATGCGGGACTCGATCCCAGGACCCTGAGATCATGACCTGAGCCGAAGGCAGCGGCTTAATCCACTGAGCCACCCAGGCGCCCAGGACTGCATAATTCTGAGTCTCACGTTTGTTTCAATAACTCCAGAGAATGAGGCCTGTCTCTTTGGTTCAACGGGTGATTCCTTGTGAACAGAGACTATCTCTTTGTCCTCTCTGTGTCCCCTGGCACAGGCTAGGCCCAGTGTGGGTGTTGCTGGGGGCCAGAGGATGGGAGAAGGTGATCTCCAGCCCCCTTGTCACCATCTGTCCCTTGGAGGAGGGGCTGTTATTTGTCGCTTAGCTTCTGCTGGGATTGGCCAGGGTGGGGGCCCCTCCGAAATCCTGTCTTAGCTTGGGTTCCCCAGAAGCAGACCCTGAGACAAGGAAGGGGGTGCATGTAGTTTATTTGAGAGGTGATTACAGAGATGGTGGGGACATAGAAATGAGACAGGGAAGGGAAGAAAGCTCCCAGTGGTGTGTCCGGGAGTCATCTCTGTGGGCAATTGGGGTTCAGTCCACATTCGGGGCTCCTGTGGAGGACACACACAGGGAGGGTCAGAGGACCTGCCCCTTGCCACTGAAGTCTACCCTGCCCACTGCCCCGCAGAATCCCCTAGCCGGAAAATACCCTACAAGTGACCTCTGCGCTGGGCTGCGGGGACGTGGACTTCTGCCACAGATGCCAAGCCCACGAGAAAAGTGCACCCACCTTTGATATGGTCCACGTAGGTCTGTCAAGACCCGGGCTGCCTCTGGCTGCCTGAATTCAACTGGCAGGTCATCCCCTGGGCGATCGCTGGTTTTCATGGACACCATCTGTAGGGGCCAAGTTGCTACTTGGGGCTCTGATTTGAGGGGGCTTCTCCCCTGTTGGCTGGCTAGAAGCGGAAAAACTGCTTAGCTGGCCTTGGAGCTCACCCTCCCCTGAAACTGCAGGCCGGCCTGTTGGGATTGCGGAAAGCACGTGACATCTACTTACCCGACTAGAAGCCTCCGCCTTGGACCCAGGAGGCTGCCGGGCCCACCCCAGCTCTGGTCTCGCCCTTGGGGTTTTCCTCAGCCCATCAGACCCTGGGGCCATGCAGGAGACCTCAGGCTCTGCTCCAGTCTCCAGAGAGGTCCGATTCCTGGGGCTCCTCAGGACCTCGCTTCTTTTTAGGTCTGGGACGAGGCCAGTCTGAAGGCACAAGAGTTGGCCAAGAGGGATGGTTGGGTGAACGTCCCTCCGTTTGACCACCCCCTGATCTGGTAAGGTTGTTGCCCCTCCCCCATGGAGCTCAGGGCCCAGACCCTCCGTGAGTTGGGGTCCTTCCATTGGACAGAAGGGGAAACTGAGGCCTAGAGAGGAGAAGAGGCTCGGAAGGCAGGCACACTGGGGTTCAGACCCTGCTTCTGCCACTTGCAAGTTGTGACTCTACAAAGTATCTCTCCCTGTGCCTCAGTTTCCACATGTGTACAGTGGAAATGGCAATAGTCAATCCTACGTATTCAGTGTACTTTGGGACACATTTATCTATTTGATCCTCCCCAGAGCCCTCGAGGTGGGAGTTTGATATCCATTCCACAGGCACAGGGTGCTCAAGGAACTTGCCCAAGATCACACAGCTAATAAATGGCCAAGACATTGGGTCCCAGGCCCAGAACTTGCTGGATGCCAATTGATATGCTCGTCCCCTCTTAAGCACACACACTAACGCTGCCTCTTTCCAAGATTGTGGAGGGGATTAAACGGGATAGTGTCTGAGAACATGGCTGGGAGGTGTGGGGAGGGGAAAGAATGAGTGAATGAATACATTGAATGGATGAACACTGAGCTAATTAAGGGTTGCAGGGTCTCTGCTCCCCGTGCTGTCGATGGGGAGTGGGGTGGTGATGAGGAGAGTTTGTGTATACATCAGCCTTTGGGAATGGGGGCCTTTCTCACCCTGCTTTCTCCTTCCCCCAGGGAAGGCCACGCCAGCCTGGTGCGAGAGCTGAAGACAGCACTGGGAACCCCACCGGGGGCCCTGGTGCTGGCAGTAGGGGGTGGAGGGCTCCTGGCTGGGGTATCAGCTGGCCTCATAGAAGTGGGCTGGCAGGATGTGCCCATCATCGCTGTGGAGACCCAAGGGGCCCACTGTTTCAATGCAGCCATCAAGGCAGGCAGGCTAGTCACACTGCCAGAGATCACCAGGTAGGTGTGGGCTGGGGCAGGTGTGGGAGGCTGAGGGTAGGAGTGTTGCTGTCCTATCAGTGGAGGTAGGGAGGACCCAAGAGACTCAACTTCTCCTTAGGACTCCAACCACAGTAATGTCAGAAGGCAACGCCAAAAATGCAGATGAAAGATATGATTCATTTAAGTTTCAGTAATGGACAAAAAAATTTCATTGGTCTATATCATTACAAAGGCAGTTTAAGTGTTTTGCAGGTAAGTTAGAAAATGTAGGCAAGCCATAAGCAACGGAAAACAAAATGGCGCCTTCAAGTCCACCCTCCAAAGACGAACAATGGGTTATGTTTTCCCGGTCTGTGTTTTCCCCTTAGGCATGCATAGTTACATACAAGTGAAATGAGCCTGGCACACAGTAGGTGCTCAACAGATGTCTGTGAAATGAATGAATGAATCGATCATATATTTTTAAGTTGGGATCGTATCCTTCCTAAACTCGATTTTTCTAGTTCCTATGATCCATCATGAACATGGTTTCGTTTTTTTCTGCAATACCATTAGAGAAGTTTTTCCTTGTTACTTCGTGTAACCGATTTTAATTCAACTGAGGAAAAGTTCTTATGAACCACTTAAGTAACTAATCAAGAGTGGCCAGCCTCCAGACCCATGTCATCTTACATCCTCCGTCATCATCACCACAACCATCCTCACGGGTGCTGCGTTAGTTTCCTAGGGCTGCCATAAAGATAACCACAAACTAGGTGGCTTAAAAGAACAGAAATGCATTCTTTCATAGCCCTGGAAGCTGAAAGTGTGGCATCAAGGAGCTAGCAGGGCCACACTCCCTCGGAAGGCCCTACGGCCTCCTTCAGCTTCTGCCTCTGTCTTCACATCACCTTCTTCTCTGTGTGTCTGTCCTGTTCTTGGAAGGGCACCAGTCATTGAATTTAGGGTCCTTTAATCCAGTGTGACATTATCTTCTAATTCCATCTGCAAAGAACCTAGTTCCAAAGTAGATCATGTTCTGAGGTTCTGTATGGCTGTGGATTTGAAGGGAGACACTGTTCAACCCTCTACGGCTACCAGCACCCTATTTTATTAAACACCCATTACGTGCTGGAACTTATCCACATCATGGTGTATGACAGCAAGGTGGCTGAAATCAGAACAGCCTATTAAGTCATCTCTATTAAGCACCTATTGTATATATGGTTCTGGCTGGCCAGTTAGAGAAATAGTCTTTGCTTCAAGGAGAGTTCTGTCTGGACATACGAGTCTCCTTAATGTCTTTCTGGTACCATTTCCACTCCTGTCTGACGCCACTCACCCTCCAGTGTCTCCGTGCTGCCTTTCCCTGAAAATTATTTGTGCCTCTAACTTCGGGGCCTTTCCTGTCCCTTGCACCCGAAATACCAGCCCCTCCTACATTGATGAAATCCTCCAGGGCTCAGCTGGGCAGTTGCTTCTCATATGCAAAGGCCCCAAAGACATTCTGTGTCACTCCTCAGCTGTGAAAGAGCTTGTGGATGGGCTGGTTTGGGCCCCTAGTTGGGAAAGAGGGGCTTGAGGATGGGGACTGGCTATTCAGCTCTGAGTCCCTCGTACCTCCCTCAGAGCCCGGCACAGTGGAGCACTAAGGGAAGTTCATGGATTTACTGCTTTTGTAAAGGACACCACTCTCCAGCCTGGGGCTCTGACCAGACCCACCCGACAGTCAGCTTGCTGGGAGTTCTGTCCACTCTCCCACTGGACTCCAGCTCCTGTCCAGCTCTGTCCCCACCCCGGGGCAGCAGCGCTCCCCTAGATGGCTGTCCCAGCCCTTCTCCATCCTCTGGCTCTGCTTGGAGCTTTATTGAGATAGACTTCATGTTTCATGTAATTCATCCTCTTAGAGGGTAGAGTTCAGTGATTTTAAGTATATTCAGAGTTGTGCCTCCGTCACCAAAATCCCTTTTAGAACGTTTTCCTTTTTTTTTTTTTTTAAAGATTTTATTTATTCATTTGACAGAGAGAGATCACAAGTAGGCGGGGGGGTGGGGGGGAAGCAGGCTCCCTGCTGAGCAGAGAGCCCGATGCGGGGCTTGATCCCAGGACCCTGAGATCATGACCCGAGCCGAAGGCAGGGGCTTAACCCATTGAGCCACCCAGGCAACCCCCTTTTAGAACATTTTCCTCACCTGTCCCCAAGTCCCTCTTCCCCTCCAGCCCCCAGCGATTACTGCTCCACAGCCTGTCCCTATGAACTCGCCTGTTGGGGACATTTCCATTTGGATGAAGTCATACAATACGTGGCCTTTTGTGTCGGCTTCTCTCACTCAGCCTCACGTCTCTTGGCTTCATCCGTGTCGTTGTCCTCACTTCATTCTGTTTTATGGCCAAATACTACTCTCCCATGTGGCTGGACCCCATCTTGCCTATCCCTGCCTCAGCGGCTGCACTGTCTGGGTTTCGGGCTCTGGGGAGTCGTGCTGCTGCTTGTAGGGACCTTTGCTTGTGGACGAACGTGTCCATTTCTCTGGGCTGCGTCCCTACACGTGGTATTGTTGAGCGTCCTTGTTGCCCTGAGTCCTTTGTCTCCCGGCAGGTCAGGGCGTCCTTCCTCCGCTGCTGACCTACGGGACCCTTCACCCCCCACCCCCTGCTTGGGGTGCTTTCCCCAGGCTCTCAGGCCCAGATCCACACTCCCCTCAGCCCCACTCCAGCTGCTGGCCTGTCGTCCCGCCCCTTGGCTGGGTCACGCTCTTTCCTGCCACCAACGTCTGCTCATGCTGCTTCCTCTGCCCAGAATGTTCCTGCCCCTCCCCTTCCCTCCTTTTGGCCGGGATCTCTCACCCTAGGGAGATTGGCCCCACACCCCTGTTTCAGGGAGGGTGCCCTCCCGGGGGTCTGCCTCTATCTATCTACTTAATTCTTTTTCCTCTCCCAGACGTTGTTCTTACGTATTTATTTATAATCAAGGTTTCTAGTCAACCTAAAACATCCTACTCATTTTGGTCGTACCAGGTAGCGATCCGGGAAGCCTCCGCATCCCACTGTCTCACCAGCAGGAGTGGAATCGCCTCTCCACTGTCACCACACGAAGTGACGACCGTGTTACTGACTCTCTCCCGGGCTGGACGTTCCATCCCTGTGGCTTATTAATTTTATAACTGGAAGTTTGGTCCTCTTCATCCTCTTTATCGGTTTCGCCCAGATCTGCCCCCCGCCCCAGCCCTTTCCCTTCCGGTGACCACGATTGACGGGTCTGTAGTTGGGCCCGTTTCTCTCTGGTCGTTGTTGTTGACTTTGTTCTTAGTAACCGCGCTGGTAATAGCCACCACCAGCCCTTCCAAAGGACTTTCTATGCACCAGGCTCTCTTCTACACACTCAGAACGTTGGAACTCCACCCCCATGGCAATCTCGTGGACAAGGGACCGTCGTCACCTCCATTTTCAGACTTAGGAAGCTGACGATCGGGGAGGTGCAGTGACCTTCACGAGGTCCCCCTGCTAGCGCGGGGCTCAGGTTTGAAATCGGGCAGCCTGGCTCCTGAGTTCTGGGCTCTGGGCCGCTCGGGGCTCAGGGCCGGCTCTGCTGGGCCTGAAACACTGCCCAGCTTGGGAAGGAACCGGCAGGTGGGCCATCCCAATCACAGAGATAAACAGCATGGACGCTGGAGCCAGACTGTCTGGATTTCAATCCACACTGCTACGTTCAGACTCGCTGTGTGTCCTTGAGCTACTTCCTTAACCTCCCTGGGCCTCTTAGTTTCCTCCCTTGGAAAACGGAGCTCATACATTTCTAACTCCAAGGTGGGATTTTGAGGATTAAGAGAGGAAACACATGCATCTATCACCTGGTAGATAGTTCATAAATATTAGTTATCGTATAGACATGATAAGTAGCTATGAATGAATAAGACACAACCCAGTCCGTTTCCATGCTTGGCTTTCTGGGGTCTGTGTAAGGACGGCCACAATCACGGTTGGAGGGAGTGGTATGCATTTGTTGGTCCCTCATGGGGCGCCCAATTTTGGGGCTACTGCCTCTGTGCCAGTGCTGTGCTGGGCTTTTGCGAGGCTGAGCCCCGGGTCCGTTGCAGGACGGGAAGGGGGCCTGAGGCTTAGAGGGCTGCGTCTGTGAGGGTGGAGGCCCGAGGAGTCCTCAGCTCTGCCCCACACCCCGGCCCTCCCTGCCCCCTCGCCCTCTCCCACAGCGTGGCCAGGAGCCTGGGTGCCAAGACCGTGGCTGCGAGGGCCCTGGCGTGCACGCAGGAGCTAGACATCATCTCCGAGGTGGTGGAGGACGGCCAGGCTGTGAGTGCTGTGCAGCAGTTCCTGGGTGAGTGAGACTTGCCCTCCCTCCCCAGGCTCGGGGACCTCCAAAGACCCTGGGTCTCTGGGTGCTCTGTCTTGTCTGTACGCTCAGTGCCTACCGCAGGGCTGGGTGTGCACCAGTTATGCGACAAGTGCATGCTGAGCCTGTGGAAGGATAGGGCCAGAGGCCACGGTGCTGCCTCTAGCCTCCGGACATTTATATGTGCTCTGCTTCCTCCTGGCCACGCCCCCCACCCCCACCCCGGGCCAGTTTCCTGCTGATTTCACATGACTCGGGCTACTCAGTCAAAATGGCGCCTCCTCCGATCTTCCACTCTTATCCCTCCTGTGCTGGAGACTCCCCATGGCCTCTGTTCATAGCTGCCTGGTTGTTATTCATCTACAGCGCTAGATGTAAGCCCCGTGGGGGTGAGACTGGGCATGTCCTCTTTACTGTGGTGACCCCAGGGCCTTCCTCGCATAGGGCCTAGCAGAGAGTGGGTGCTCCATAAATATTTGTCAAATGAATGGGTGAATGTATGAGTGAATGGAAAGGTAGATAATGGGTGGATGGATGGATGGATGGATGGGTGTATGGACGGACACAGTGATTAATGGACACATTGATGGATGGACAGACAGACGGTCAAGTGATAGGGGATGGATGGATGAATGCATGGATGGATGGACGGATGGATGGATGGACGCACTGATTGATGGATACACTAATGGATGGACAGACAGACAGTCAAATGATGGATAGGGGATGATGGATGAATGGATGGATAGATAGATGGATATGTTGATTGATGGATACACTGATGGATGGACAGACAGACAGCCAAATGATGGATAGAGGAATGGATGGATGGATAGATAGATGAAAGGTGGATGGATGGAGGGATGGGTGGTCAGATTGATGGATGGAGAGAGGGTCAGGCAGATGATGGATTGTGAGCTGGCTGGCTGGCTGGCTGGCTTCATGGATTTGCGGTGCCCAGAGCCTACTGAGCACTAAATGCTTTTTCTTCCCTTTCTCTCTTCTCATGCACTCCGTTCCCCTGCTCCGGGCAGATGATGAGCGCATGTTGGTGGAGCCCGCCTGCGGGGCCCCTCTGGCTGTCATCTACTCAGGCCTCCTGGGGAGGCTCCAGGCCAAGGGCCGCCTGCACCCGTCCCTGGCCTCGGTCGTGGTCATTGTGTGTGGAGGCAATAACATTGATAGTGGAGCGTTGCAGGCTCTGAAAGCCCAGCTGGGTCAGAGCTGATGGCTCCTCGTCTGGGATGGACACCCCCATAGCTGGCCGAGGGGCCTCTGTGCTCATGGATGGCCATGGAAACTGCTCCGTGCTTCTGTGCCCAGCTGCCTCCTGCAGGAAGCCCTCCTGAAATGCTTCCCTTGGCTCCCCCGCAGACCTAGTCAATAAACACTCCGAGATGAAGTTGTGACTCCAGCTGGTCCCATCTCTCTGGCTCCACAAGCTCACAGAAGGCCCCCAGCAACCTTGAGGCTGGCCCTGTGTGAAGGGACTCTCCATCACACAGCTGGGACCAGAAAGCCAAGGATTCAAACCTTGGAGCTCTGAGACAGTCCAGTCGTGATGAACTCCTGGTAGGGCTTCCCTCAGCTGGGGGACCTGCCCAGGAGGAGAGGGGGGCATTCTGCACAGCTGTACTCAGATCTGGGTGGGCAAGGACAATAACACCTGGCTTTCTCTAGAGCTTTGTATGTGCCGGAAACTTCTAAGAACTTTCCACTCATTGCCTTCTTTAATGTTTGGAAGGGCACCATGAAGCAGAAATCATTGTATCATCCCTGTTATAAAGATGGGGAAACTGAGGCACCGGACGGTGACCAAACCCACTTGATGTCCTGGCGGGCACATGGCCCAGCCAGGCTCAAACCCTGTGATTTTCAATACGACTCTATTTCTTGGACCTCAGCCTTCTTCGTGTGCTGGCTGGTGGTGATGGGACCCTGGGGTAGGAAGCAGGACTGACAGATGGGTTTGGACACACCTGTGGGTCACAACGAGGGTGGGTGCCGGTCCTGGGTTGGGTACCTCTCCCCCATGGGAAGCATCTCTTAGGAAACAGAGGGGAAATTAGAATCTTTTGGAGCCACCAGGGGGCAGCAAAGTGTCTCTGATAGGGTAGCCTGGCTCAGGGCAGGGGAGGCCCAGCCCTGCCCCAGCCTCCCTTGGCTCTTTCTCTAGAGGGGGCCGGCCCTTACCCCATCCGGGGGCGTGCTGAGGTCCCAGAGATGGCTAGGATCCACGAGAGCTTGGCATTGGGGAGCCCTATCCAACCCTCACTGCCTTGCTGGAAACAAGGCTTAGAGCGTGGAGTCCGCCAGGCATCACAGCCCCTGGTAGATAGTGAGGCCTTCCCCTGGGGCCTCCTTTCCTGCCTCCTGCACGCTGTGTGTGCATGGACAAGTGCTCTCCCTTCTCTGGGCCTCAGGTCGCACCTCTGGGCTGGAGGGGGCCCGCTTGTAGCTTCCCACCCCCTTTCCTATCCCCAGGCTGTTGCCCCTGCCAGGCACCACCTCCCTCTCTCAAGAGGAGAACTTGAGGGCAGCAGTGACGTCCCTTTGCCTCTGTCCCCTTCTCTCCTGGCCCCCAGACACTGCCTTCCATTCTCAGCTTTGTGCGTCCCGAAGCCACCGGGCCTAGCAGTATTTCCTTGGAATCTTACAGCGTGAACTCCCCAGAATAGAGGGGGCACAGAGAGCCCCAGCAGAGGACTCAGCCAGAATCGGGCCTGATGCCGTTCCTCCTCACCAGCCTTGAGCAAGCGAAGCTCTGCTTCAGAGCCTCAGTGTTCTGATCTGTGAAATGGGTGGTTTGCAGGTTCTTGCTACAGACCTGGCATATATCAATCAGGGTTGGTTCTTACTATGTTCTGAGCGCTTCTCCCCAGCCATGAGGGGTGGGGAAGAGCCAGAATGTATTCACGGCTTGAGTACCTACCACATGCAAATGGGCCTTAGCAGTCATTTCGTTTAATCCCCGCAATTACTCACGTGGTTGATACTGTAACGTTCATTTTTGCAAATGAGGAAACTGAGGCACAGAGCAGCTGAGCGCTCCCTGCAGGGGGTGGCAGAGCTCACCTCAGTCCCAGGTGTTCTGTTTCCCAGTCAGAGCTTTGCCCTTGGCCGTACTCCTGGGAGACTTGTCAGCTGCCGTTTGCTCCCTTCCTCGTCTCGGCAGGCCGGAGATAAGAAGCCGAGGGGCCTGTTGACCCCATTCAGATAACACCCGCCAATGACCTTACTGTAGCCCTCCCTGGCTGACACCCCAGGAATGCCAAGCGCTGGGGGGACACAGGGAGAGGGCAAGGACACGGGTGGTGGAAGCCGAGGCCATGGGTGCCATGCAAAGATGACATGACCTGGTCTCGCAGATCGGGGTGTGGGCACAGGGACCCTCCTCACTTTGTCTCTGCCCTCTCCCACCACACCGAGGGGGATCTGGAAGCCTAGCCAAGGGTCCTGGGAGCAGGAGCGTCTCTGTGTTTGTCCAGGGCGGTGCGGAGAGCTTGGCAGCCTGGGCCCCCAGGTGTGTGTACTTGTCTGGACACGCCCAGCCTCCCCCTCTCCCTGCTGGGGCCCCTATCCTGGCTCCGAGGACCCCATGGCATCCCTGTGGCTTTCCTCTGCACCCTCACCAGGCTGATTGCAGCAACCTGCCTCCCGAGACCTCTCCTCCATCTAGTCCTTTATTCCAGCCTCAAACCTGGGAATCCAGACAAGGTGGGATGTGAGGAGGGGGCCCAGGCTCATACCACGGCTGCTCTCCCTTCCCCAGCTTGGGCAGAACCCGTACAAGGCAGGACATGGGGCTCCGTACCTGTGGAGCGGCAAGTCGTTTGGGACCCTCTCTTTGGGGACATGTTGGCTGAGGCTTTGTGTCCCCAGTCGCCTGTGTGTGGTTGTGTGTGCACCTGTGTGCTCATAACCTTGCATGCACGCGTGTTTGTGTCCAAGTGTGTGCCTGCGGGAGAGTGCACACACTCGTGTATTTATGAGGAAATAGTGTCATTAAGTGAGGGTTATTTGATTTCCCTTCAAGTATGTAATGCTTCCCATTTTTGCATTTGGGACTTAGCATCTCACCACTAGCCTCATATCAAACTTAGGTGTCTGCAGGGAGGCAGGGAAGGAGCTAGACTTTTGGGAATGGTGGGGATTGGAACAAACTGAGAGCTTTTGTTCTGTGGAAAGGAGGCAGCCACGGCTCGAGCCCAGTGTAACAGATGTCCTGATTGTTTAGCTCAGAATCAAAGCAATTTGGGAAACACTGTATGTGCTCTTTGCCCACATATTCATTTAAAGTCTCTGACAAGTCCTGCAAGAAAGTGACTGCTCTGAACCAGGAGGAGGAGCATGTGACCCCAACCTGACCCAGTGTGAGGGTCCTATCTCCCTGGGCCACAGTGATTGGTTCAAGGGTGGGACCAGGGGCCACGCTGTTCAAACAGACTGTCAGGACTTCAAGAGGGAATTGAGACGGGCACCTGGGTGGCTCAGAGGGTTAAGCCTCTGCCTTCGGCTCAGGTCATGATCTCAGGGTCCTGGGATCGAGCCCTGCATTGGGCTCTCTGCTCAGCAGGGAGCTTGCTTCTCCCTCTCTCTGCCTACTTGCGATTTCTGTCAAATAAATAAATAAAGTCTTAAAAAAAAAAAAAAGAGGGAATTGGGAGACACCCATGGACTGTTTATTTATGCAAGCCAGGGCCTTCTCCTTTATGCTTCAGCCCACAATTTCTGTCTCCTGCGAAAGGAAGCACCCCGATGGATGGCCCACACAGTTCATACAGGTCTCCTGAATGGTATTCACTTGCTTTGAGCTGCCTAGGTTTGAGCCCAATCCGGGCTTGGCCCTCCGCAAAAATGAGGCCAAACTGGGCAGTTTGTTTTTCATCCTCTGCCTGTCTTGGGGTACACTTTCCCTTCTTGGTCACAGGCACAAGGATTCATGCTCCTTGGTTTTACGGGGAGAACAAAGCATAACCCAATGTGATATTAATGATTGGGGGGGCAGAGTTTTATGAAGCTGGGAGGGTGTTTTAAATCAGTGCGTAGGAGCCGCTTTTGGAAGTAGCTGGTGTGAGTGGAGGTTGGGGTGGGTGTCAGAGAAGACAATTGCCTAATTTTCCACGCACCCTTGGGGCCTGGGGCCAGCGTCACTCTGACTCAGAGCCTCATGCCCATCTCCCCTGAGGCCTGACAGGACTGTTAGCTGCTGGTGAGGAGGTGGATGAGGCTTAGAAAGGAAAAGCTACTCATGCCACGACTCCAGGGGTGAGTGCCCAAGGCTCTTCCTGGTGGCCTGGTAGGGCTCTTTGCTCTCACAAAGGTGTAAAGCCCACTTATTCCTAATCTCTACGTCCAGCCCCTCCAGAGCTTTCTGGGGGGGGGGGGGCAGTCTGGCCTCTTGTGGCCCACGCAGAGGGGTACAAAGGATCCATCCCAGACCTGCACACCCAGTTCCATTATTTTGTGTTGATGCTTTGTTTCAGAATGAACTAACGCATGTGAGTAAATCAGGATTAGGTTTAGCTTTGTAATTCAGAAAAGATGAAATAAGTGGCGTAAGCCAAAATAGAGGTTTATTTCTCTTTCACTTAAAAGCCTGTAGTTAGGTTGCCTAGGGCTGTTGTAGTGGTGTCTCATGGATACTAAAGACCCAAACTCCTCTGCTTCTGGTTGCTCAGCTGTGAATGAATTCCATTCCCAAGGTCACCTCATAGTCCCAAATGGGTGCTGGGGGGCCAGTCATGATATCCTCATTCCAGGCAGCAGGAAGGAGGGAAGGATGAAGAAAGGCACATTTCTTCTTTTTAAGGACACTCCCTATAATTAATACACGCTATTTCCACGCATAGCTCATTGGTCAGAACTTAGTCACATGCCATAGCTAGCTGCAAGGGAGGCTGGGAAATGTAGTCTTTATAACAGGCAGCCAAATGCCCAGCTAAAACCAGAAATTCTTCTACAGGAAAAGAAGAATAAATGAAGTCTTTGGCATACAGAATAAATGCGTAAGCATACAGATTAAGTTGCTATAATGAAAAGACCCCCGAACTGGTTCCGAGAAGGTAGGCAGTTCTGTTCCACTGGGTTTTACAGGGACCCAGGTTCGTTCTATCCTATTGTTCCACCATCCCAGAAGATACCGTCCTCATCCACATGGTCTAAATTGGTCCATAAATAACCATGGCTGCAGTGGGGGAAGAAGAAAGTAGAGGGCAAGAAGTTTCCCGTCTAAGGGTATCACCTGGATGTGGCACGCTTTGCATCCCCTCACAGCCCACTGGCCCAAACCGAATCACATGGCTCACCTTGCTGCAAAGGAGTATGGGAAATGTAGTCTGTAGCCCAGGAGGCCCTCAGCCTACTGAAGCTCAGGGTTCAGTTTCTAAAAGAGGAGAATTGGGACCAGAAGGCAATTAGCAGTCTTCGCTACGATGAGGAATGAAGGGGTGGGCAATTGAGCAGCCACGATGAGGGGGTGGGAGGGACCCTGGCTGGACTGAAGTCTGTCTGCCCTGGGGTTAGATGCTCAGATGCCAAACTCCAGACTCACCTCTGCTTGGCTGGGTGGTGCTGGGCAAGACCTGGAGGCTTTGACCATCTGGTCTGACCATGTGGTTTGCTTTGGAGAAGAGGTGAGGAATCTGGAGAAATATTGAGAAAGTAGAATCAACACAACCTGGTGATTGATTTAGTGGTGAGGGGGCCCCCAGGGTTGGTAACCATCTGGGGGGATGGCTGAGAAGGGAGATCCAAAAAGAGGGAGTGTGTGAGAAGAGCCAATGATTCCATCCATCCAATAATTCATTTAGCAAATATTTATTAAGCACCTACTCTGTGTTGGACATTTTTGTAGGTGCTGGGAATATAGCAAACATCCTGGCCTCAGGGGCTTGCATTTTGGCAGAGAGGGACAGACAATGACAAATCCCCAATTAAAAACATGACCTGTGAGATGCTGATAGATACTGTCAGGAAGGATGGGGCAGGACACAGGGAGACAGAATGCCTGGGAAGAGGTGGGAGGCTATTTTGTTTCGTTGAAGTATGCAAAAAAAAAGAAAAAGTATGCCAAGGCATCATATAGTCTCACTCATAAAGTCTGTCAGTATGGTCCCTAACAGATCAGGAAAAAAAATTTTTTAATGTAAACATCACTCCATTACCGCATCAATCACAATGAACGAATAACTCCTTAGTGTTCTCCACTACTCAGGCTGTATTCAGCTTTTCCCAGTTGGTCTTGAAAATGTCTTGTTGGGGGGGCGCCTGGGTGGCTCGGTGGCTCAGTGGGTTAAAGCCTCTGCTTTCGTCTCAGGTCATGATCTCAGGGTCCTGAGATCGAGCCCTGGGTCGGGCTCTCTGCTCAGCAAGGAGCCTGCTTCCTCCTCTCTGTCTCTGCCTGCCTCTCTGCATACTTGTGATCTCTGTCTGGCAAATAAATAAATAAATAATAAAATCTTTAAAAAAAAAAAAAGAAAGAAAGAAAGAAAATGTCCTGTTGGTTTGTTGGAATCAGGGTCCAAAGGGTTCACATTGCATTTGGTTGTGAAATGGGTCTTGTGGGTCTCTTAATCTATTGGTAGGCTGAGGTAGGATAGTCCAAGTAGGCCTCTTAGAAAAGGTAAAATCTGAGGTGAGGTCTGAAGGAAATGAAGAAACAAGCCACGTGGGGCAGAGGGGACAGCATGTGCAAAGGTCCTGAGGTAGGAACATGTGAGGAGGCCAGCATGACTGCAGGGGAATGGGTAAGGGAGAGAATGGCAGGAGATGGTAGAAGACAGGCAAAGAGAGTGTGTGTGTGTGTGTGTGTGTGTGTGTGTGTGTGTGTGTGTGTGTGAAAGGGAACAGGACATTGGATCATGGAGGGTCTTGTAGGCTGTGGTTAGGACTATGGTTTTTACTCTGAGCATGAGGAGAGCCCTGGGACAGTGGAGCATGAGACCCATGCCCCTGCCTGTATCCCTTAGCCCTGTCCGCAGCTTAGAGTTCCATCTCCTGTCCAGACACACCTTGTCTCTGCAATGGACTCTACTGGTGCCCCAACCCCTCACTCAAACCCCTTTATCAGCTGGGCTCCTGAGCTGCGGGGGGTGCGGCTGTTAACAGCCCATAGCTGCTCCCACCCCTCTGCAGAGAATAGCCCATGGGAACAGCTGTGTCCGGAGATGCGTGAGAGGTCATGCCTTCCTGGGGTAGTCCATAACCGATGACCGATGGATGGAGGGATAGAAAAGGCAGACCCCCTTGCAAGCTCCAAGGGGAGAACCTCGGCGGGTGGTGCCATCCGTGGCGTAGGGATCCCAGCTGGTGGTGATTGGGATTGGGCTGAGGCCAGACTCCCCTCAGAGCCCTCCCCTCCCTCTGTCCTCCCATCCCGAGCCCTCCCTCCAGAAGTCGGGCCCCAGGAATCCCTGGCTTAGGCTCTGGCTTGTGGAGAACCCACCCTTAATGGACCCTCCCTTCTTCTCCTGGTCCCATCGGCCTCTCCCTTCTCCAGTGTTTGTGCTTTTTAAACTCCACCAAAAATGTCATGGGCTGGTTTCTCTCATTGCTTCCAAACTCCCTGATAAATTCCACTGGCCAGGCAACCCCAGGAGAGGTTTTCTGGAGCAAGGAACCCCATAAATCACCTCGCTGCCACTCCAGCGTGGGCAATATCTTATGTAAAAAGGTGTTTCCTGGGAGCGCCACAGGCAGGAGAATCCTATTACAAGCCGCCCCATTAATTATAAAGAGTCAAGCCGACCCTTTGCTGCGATTTTTTATCTTAAGTCCAAAAACTGATTACCTTCACCAATCCTTCCTCTTCCCCCATCCCCTCCCCCTCAAAAAAAAGAAAGAAAGAAAAAAACCAACCCAAGGAATAAAATAAATGTTTGAAGAACAAATATCAAAGTTTCTCCATTTAGGAAAGAACCAGCAGAGAGAGGAGTGGGTGGGAAAAGGCCTTTTGTCTTCCTTTTAACGTAGGAGGTAGCAAGGGCTTTAACCTGGGCTTGGCTTACGTCCTTTCCTTGCCTCGTCATGCCTAGGAAGTGAGAATTACAATCTGTCCCACATTACAGATGAGGGAAACTGAGGCTCATTTGAGGTTACGTGATGTAGTCCTTTCTTCTGTAAGGTGAGCAGAGTGTGGAGCAGGCTGAGTCTTGGAAGACCCAAGTTCAAACTCCACCTCGGCTTCTTACTAGGTGGGACCCTGAGCAGGTGAATTCACCTCTCTGAGCCTCAGTTTCCCCTCCTGCAAAACAAGGAATAAAAGATGCCAGTGGTCCCCATGCCCAGTCTTGAGGCTCCCCTCCCCCGCCCCCCACGCTGATCTGTTTGGTCTTGAACAAGCCTAAGTCAGATCTTTCCCCCTTTCCTCACCCTGTTTAAATCCTATGTCTGCGATGCATTTAGGATAAAGGGCCCATCCTTCACCTTGGCCTACAGAACCCTGCATCATCTGACTGCTGCTGACCTTTCAGACCCTAGCTCCTGCCTTGTCCCAGGCCCTCCTCTTCTCATTCCCCCACTGGCAGCCATGCCAGCCTCCTCCTCTTCCTAGAATTCACCAAGCTTGACCCTGCCTCAGGGCCATTGTCAGTGCTGTTCCCTTTGCCTGTCACACTCTTCCCCCAGATCACAGTTAAGTGAGCACTTCTCCTCATGCAGGCCTTACCTCAGAGGGGCCCTCCCAGCTCACAGCCTGGCCTTACAGGGCTGAATCTAGGTTTAGGCAAGTAAGACACTCACCTGGGGAGCCAAAAGCAAGGGGTGCTCCAAACTCAGCAATCAAGATAAATTATATTGTAATAAAACATTTTTCCAATTCAAATTTATGTGAAAGAAATTTGTGATGAATAAAATAGTGACATTTTAAATAAAGATGGGATCTCACTTGGTCTTGCGTCTCACCGCACCGAATCCCAGGCCTGTCAGATCCTGTCTTGATTGAAAAGTTTGCCGTTTTGCTCATTATGGGCTATTGTGCATTAGTTTTGACTTTTCAAAACATTATATGAAAACATGACTTACCTTGATAACTGAGTTTTTGGTATGCGTCTCTCCTGTCCTGCCACTTACATTTTACACACAAGGCAGTACCCCTCTTGCCTGACCTTGGCCTGGCCAGGCACCTCTCCCAGCACCCAGGCCCTCTTGATCTCATTTCCTTCTCTTTCTTTCTTTCTTTTTTTTTTTTTTTTAAGATTTTTATTTATTTATTTGACAGAGAGATCACAAGTAGGCAGAGAGTCAGGCAGAGAAAGAGGGGGAAGCAGGTTCCCCACTGTGCAGAGAGCCCGATGTGGGGTTTGATCCCAGGACCCTGGGATCATGACCTGAGTTGAAGACAGAGGCTTAACCCACGGAGCCACCCAGGCACCCCTCTTTTTTTTTTTTTGTTTAAAGATTTTATTTATTTGACAAAGAAGACCGTGAGAGAGGGAACACAAGGAGGGGGAGCGGGAGAGGGAGAAGCAGGCTTCCTGCCGAGTGGGGAGCCCAATGCGGGGCTCGATCCCAGGACCCTGGGATCATGACCTGAGCCGAAGGCAGACACTTAATGACTGGGTCACCCAGGTGCCCCTGCCTTCTCTTTCTACTGCTGTTTGCAATGATGACTCTTCTCTCTTGGCTCTTGTCTCTCCCAGTAGAATATCAGTTCCACGAGGATTGGGATGGAACCTGTTGTATTCACATCTGGAACCCAGAGCTCAGAAGAATGCCCAGTGCATATTAGGCATTCAACAGATATTTGCAGAAAGAAGGAAAGAAAGAAAGTAAGTTAGTTCAAGAAGTCAGGCAGATGTCTGTCTGTACAACTTCGTTATAGGCTCTTTGGTCCACCTCCCAGGCCCATTTTCCCGAAGAGGAGGCCGAGGCCCAGAGAGGGTGAGTTACCTAGTCAGCCCCACACAGGAGAATCCCATGGGGCTACACGTTGACCACAGAGAAGCCTCTGGTGACCTGGAGTGGGCCAGGTCGGGGCCAGCTCTCCTGGCTGGCGCATATTCCGGAAACATGGTCCCTGCGCTCCTGTTACCAGCTCGGGCCGTTCGGATCCATGCGTCATCTTTACTATTACGCAGTTCATACGTTTCTTGAAACCTTAAATGCCTTTTAGAGAGAAAACGTTATCACTGCTCTAAGTGGAGAAACGGTATCACTTCCCAGAATTAGGTAATAAACATAGCAATAAATAAAAGCAGAAACAAAACGATGCCTGGGCGTTGTCTCTGGCTTCTGCTGGGCCAAGTCTCCGAGCCTGCCTGCAGTGCGTTTGCTAAGCCAGCTGGAGACGGGTGTTTAAGACCCCAAAGAGACCGGCCCTAAGACAGAGGAGTGGAAAAGGCGCCCCAAAGAGTGACTTCCTGCTGTGTATCAGGCTCCTGTGAAAATGCCCAGCTCCTCCAGATGTCCCTGGATGTCAATCTGATTTCAGGGACCCCCACCCCAAATGCATGAAGCAAACTCCCTCCAGCAAGGTCTGCCAGGAGGGGCTGGAGCCCGAGCTCCCCTGTCTGGCTCCCACAGAGGCTTCAAAGACTCCTCAAGCAGCAGCAGAGAATGGACTTTTTCGTGAGTCTTGGGTGTCCTGGAGGTCCCAAACATAATGAAACTGCATTTCTTTTTTCATTTTTAAAAAACGGGGTGAAACACAACGTAAAATTAATCGCGTGAACGTGAACAATGCAGAGGCGTTTAGGGCGTTCATAACGTGGCTTAACCTCCTCCTTTACCCAGTTGCAGGACATTTCCGTCACCCCAAAAGGAAACTCTGGGCCCATTAAGCAGCCACTCCCCGTCCCCATCCTCGCCCAACCCTCAACCTGTTTTCTGACTCTATGGGTGTGCCTGTTCTGGACATTTCATGTAGATAGAGAAGATCAGACGATATACGGTTTGTTTGTTTGTTTTTTAAAGTATTTTTATTTATGTATTTATTTATTATTTTATTTACTATGTATTTTTAAGTATTTTTATTTATTTATTATTTATTATTTTACTTTGTTTTTTTAGGTATATTTATTTATTTGTTTGTTTGTTTGTTTATTTTTGGGGGTGGGAGCAGTAGGGGCAGAGAAGCAGGCTCCCCTATGAGCATGGGGCCAGAATATGTAGTTTTCTTGTGCCTGGCTTCTTTCCCTCAGTGTCATGTTTTTGGGGTTCCCCTGTATCTTAGCAGGTGCCAGTCCTTCCTTCCTTTTTATGGCTGAGTAGAAATACCCCGCTGAATGGACCTACCACATCTTGTTTATCCTTTCATTGTCGACAGCGCGTTTCCTGTTAAACAGATTGCCGAATTATTCCTGATTAAGCCTTGACCTCCTACTACGCGCCAGACACATTCTTATCTTCGCAGGCCCTATAATTTCCCAGCTGGTGGAAGCGTGGATATCTTTAAGTACATTCTGGAAAGTAATACATTGCGTCTCTGGACATGTAGGCTGTGAAGTTAGTCCTTGTTTTAAAAAGAATGTGAGAGGTCATTGTTACTCTAACTATACCATGATTATGTCAATCAGGGTCTGACAGTGACCCCACGCGGGTAGATCTGATTGTAGCCCTTCTGTTCACAGCGAACCTCAGAGAGGTTGAGTGCCCAACGTCAAGTCATACGGTCCCTGGTTTCAAGTTGCTCACAGCCTGGGGATGGGGACAGAGACACGGCGTGCACACGGGCTCGGCTGGTGGCTTCATCTTCCCTTAGTCAGCTTGACTGTGTAATCGGGGACCCCGCTGCTTCTGAGCAAAAAAGACTAAGCAAGGTGAGGTTTTCCTGCAGCGAGAAAGGGATCGATGGCTCAGGGTCGGGGTGTGTTCTAAGCCAGCACTTCTGAAACAGACCGTGCCCTCCGAGCCCCTGGGGGTCGGATGCATTCTGGATCTGAAGTTCCAGGATGGACCCCTGAGGGTCTGCCTTTCTACCTGGCTCCTGGGTCCTGCCCCTGAGGACCGCACTTGGAGTTTCCCCGGGGATCTGAATTTGGTTCCCAGCTCTGGTGTGAACTCTCTGTGGGAGCTTAGGCCAGTCTCTTGCCCTCTCTGAGTCTCAGTTTATTTCCCTGGTCAATGGGGGCATTGTCCTCCATTTGGAACATTCTCTGAAGGATTAAAAAAAAAAAAAAGTGGTGTTGGAACTAGAAAGCCAAAGGCATCTGCTGGGGTGAGGGATTTCCTCCCAGAGCCCCCGGAGCCCACCAGCAGGTGCTAGGGGGAAGTGGGGGGCAGTCCTGAGCCCTGGCACAAAATGCAGAAAGAGGAGGCCAGGGGCAGCGAGGCCCGGGAGAAGTGGCGAGAGAGGTTTCCGTTCATCACAGAAATGGCCCATTTGCAATGATCGGTTGCCCAGGTGTTAATAACGCTAATGGCATAGGAAGGGTAAACTCGGTCACTTGGCTGAACAGAAGAAATATGCAGAGAAGTGTTCAGGTTTCCATAAATCAGCCGTGTGCGGCACTACGAGGGAGACAGGACTTAAAATTCTGGTCAGGAGATGGGTATTCTCATAATCCGAGCTGGAGAGGTAATTTATTCTGTTTATATCTTTTTACTGCACGACAAGGCTTGGGAGCAGGAGCCCTCCACAGCCATTCTGCATTTTAAATATTAGTCCTAAGCACAGTGGGTCAGCTTTCGTGCTCTGTGAGGTGTTCATTTCAGGGCCGGGGCACGGGGCTGGGGCCGGGGGAGAGCCTGATGATGGGGGCTGGAAGACACGTGGTTTCACTGGCCAGTGTTGCCGGAATGACAGCCTGGGGGCCGCCAGGGACAGGGGAGGGGCCTCTTCTGCCCCGAGCTGGAGGGCACAGCCGGGGGCCGGCTAGCTTCCTTACTTGCACGGCTTAGAGTATTTTTTTCCTCTTCAGAAATCTTTTATTTTTAAATGATAATAAATACAGGTAATGAAGAGGTGGAAGGAGATGAACAGATACATTAAAGGAGGTGGAAGGGGGTCGGGAGGCAAAGAGGGTGAGTGGAGAACCAAGGGCAAGGCGGAGAAGCCGGAAGTCCTTGTGTCTTTTGACCTTGGCAGTTTTTATTATGCCCTTTGCCCTCTGGCTGGTTCTGTTGGAAACCACCACCCCACCCCCACCCGCCCTGCTTTTTTATGGCAGCTGAAATGCACGGATTCATTCCTGTAGTTGCTTTGCAGAGAACACAGAGAATGAGACCTTAACCTGGGCCAGGCTCTGTCCTGGGTCCTGGACCAACGTGAGCTCTGAAGGCAGGAGGTCTGGATTCAAAGCCTGGGTCTGTCATCACTCCCTGGAGGCATAACCCCCGGCAGCTCACTTCACCTCTAGGGGCTCAGTCTTCTCATCTGCAAAGTGGGGTTAACTGCACTCATGCTGAAGGGCGCCTGAGGGTCTGCGGGGACTCCAGAGGGACAAGACGTCGTTGGGCAGTGCTCCTGCAAAGTTGGGGGACATCAGAATCAGCTTGGGAGCTTGAACGTGTGGAGTATCCGGGACCCTGTGTCTGGGAGCAATGCCGGCAATGGGCCAGGAGGCCTGGGGAGACAGGTCCTTCTAAACAATGCATGCAAGGCACATCTTTTTTTTTCTTTTTTTTTAAAGATTTTATTTATTTATTTGAGACAGAGAGAGACCATGAGAGGGGAGAGGTCAGAGGGAGAAGCAGACTCCCCGCCGAGCAGGGAGCCTGATACGGGACTCGATCCTGGGACTCCAGAACCACGACCCGAGCCGAAGGCAGTCGTTCAAACAACTGAGCCACCCAAGTGCCCCCAGACAGGTCCTTCTAATAAGCAATGCCCTCTGATCACACTTTGGGAAAACGGTTGGGGTGTCCAGGGACCAGCAGTCCTCCAGCTCTCCCCCTTCCCTGCCCAGACTCTCAGAGGAACTGCCTCCCTAACTTAGTACACCCAGTGCCACGACTGTGGGCCCCGCAGGGACACTGTGATGGGGTGGGTGGGGCTGGGGTTTCTCCTCTTAGAGTTCCTGGGTCCAGTAGGCACTTGGAGAGGTGAGAGAAGCTGATTTTGGCAAGGTCCCCGCTCCCCCAACTCTTGTCCTCCTCCAAGGAAGCTGGTGGGGGCAGGGAGATGGGAGTGGGGATTGAACCTGGGACCTAGATTTCCAGAACCTTGGTTGCAAGTTGAATGACATCCCTCCAGTGTGGATGAAATGCCCTTGTGAGCCCATTTTGCAGTGGGGCAAACCAAGGCTCAGAAAAGTGACAGAGTGACCAGTCAGAGAGTCTCCCGGACCCCAGGGCCCTGGCTCTGTTCTGCCCCCATCCTCTTCCCAGGTGACCGCTGCTCCCATCCCGCCTCGCTCAAGAACACTTGAAGGAAGGGCCCTGGGAGCTGGCCCCAAATACTGACCTGGACCCCACAGATGCTGCCCCCTCCTGGAATCCGGCGTTTGGAACAGCGTCAGAGTGTTGATGGGATCACTCCGGGGTTATTCAAGTCCTTCCTGATGCATGGGTGGGCTCCTGCCCCTCCCCGTTCTCCCAGATGGAAACTGTGGGCCTCTGAAGGGCAGGTATATGCTGTGTACATGTGTGTGCACGCACGTGCACAAGGACGTGAGGTTCAGGTCTGTGTATGTCCATGGGGGTTGGGCATGTGGGTTCAAAGCAAGTATGCAGGGGCATGTGGGTGGTTCAGTCGTTGAAGCATCTGCCTTTGGCTCCGGTCATGATCCCAGAGTCCTGGGATCGAGGTCCGCATCAGGCTCCTTGTTCAGCAGGGAGCCTGCTTCTCCCTCTGCCTGCTGCTCCCCCCGCTTATGCGCTCTCTCTCAAATAAATAAATAAAATCTTAAAAAAAAAAGCAGGTATGTGTATAGATGCATGTGTGTGCTTGTGTGCATTTCCGTATCTGTGCAAAGATGTGTGGCCCACACACGCGGGGAGGCGTGCACATTAACGTGCACGTGTTTGCATGTAGCTGTGTGAGTGTGAGCTCGTGGAGTGTGAGCCTGCCGTCTAGCACGTGCCTGGGTGTACAGCTCAGGAGCGTGTCCATGTGGCTGGTGTGTGTCCATGTGCCTGTGCCCCTGTCTGTATGTGTGGCTGTTTCTGTTTTGGCACACGTTTTTGTATGCGTGACTGTGCAATTGTGTGAGTATCTACCTGTTTGGTGTGTGTGTGTGTGTGTGTGTAGCTGGATGGGAGGAGGGGAGAGATGCTGCCACAGTGAATTCTTACCCCGTGGGTCCACTCAGCTGCCCCCATGATGGGGTTCCCTGACAGCTCTGGCTCAAGCTTTCCACCTGGGTCGGAGGCTGGGGGTCCGAGCGTACCCACAAGAGGGAGTCCTCCCACCTCTTGCAAATCTCCTTCTTCCCTGCTCCTCCCTGCCTCTGCGACCCTGTCACAAACCTGCCTGCCGGGAGCCAAGTTCTCTCTGTGGTGAAAGTTCTTAGGGAGCCCTTCTTGTGCTCGCTTCGGCAGCACATATATTAGGGAGCCCTTCTTGAAAAATTCACATGTTTCCAGAAAATATTTGGGGGGCCTGACAGAGATAGGGCCTAGAATCTTGCAAATTCTCTCTTGGGTTCTATGACTCATTACAATCAGGACACTGTTGTGGAGTAGAAGCACAACCCAATACGTACACAGGCTCGAATCCCTGCTCTGCCACTCGCCAGCTATGTGACCTTGGGCAAGTCCCTTCACCTATGTTAACATCCTAATGGGGCACATAATTCCTACTCTGATACAAGTCCAGAGATTTAGCTAAGAGGATATTTATTCCAGCGTGGTTTAAAGTGGTAAAAAAAAAAAAAAAAAAGGGTGGACCCAAATGTCCAACAACAGAACTGGCTAAAAAGAAAACAAAACCTGAAAAAGGATGGGTCACCCATCACCAGCAGGTTTCAGCCTATCACTACCAAGAAGGAGATAGCTCTGACCACGATCAATTTATTAATCCGGGCGATATTGCTGAGTGAACCAGCGCCAGTAATCGCATGGCGCATAGAAAATGATCTCTAGTTTCAAAACGAACAAATAAAGAAAAGTCTGGAAGGAAAGACATCAAATACCTTACCAAGGAGTTTGAGATTCTGGGTGATTACATTTCCTTCCCTTTGTTTATCTGAAATTTTGAAATTTTCCTCAATGAGCAAGGGGCATTCATCTGAGAAAGACAAACACCTATAAAGGAGAGGAAAAGCCAAGCCAGCGCCTTTCGGTATTCTCATGAGGTCCACATCCAAGAGGGACAGGTGAGCTGGACTCTTAGAGTATACCTATTGCTTGGTGGGCCACTCCTCTGCTCCCTCGCCCCCTCCCCTCTGGCACGCACCCCCTTCTCCTCCCCAGCTTGGATGAAAAGGGACTCAAGGCAGGACACCCTGACATATATTTTTATCTCCCTCTTCTGCTTTTCTATCCCTACAGTGTCTGGGTTGGAAGGGAAGGTAGGAAGCCCTCCCTCCCATCTCCGCTTTTGCAAGTAAGGAAACAGGCCTTGCGTTCAGGCAGCGGCTCAGGCCTCCCAGATCTCATCTAGCGCTCTCTCCATCACACTGATTTACCCAATGGTGCCAGCATTCCTTCCTTCGGAGTTGCAGATCACATCAGCTTGGCTGTCCCTGGGCTCCTTCTGCCCTGATATAGCCTTGCCGGTAACTAGAGTCAGCTTACCAGCCCGCCCGAATTACACGAGGCCTCATTAGGAGGGAAGCTGGAGTCTTTCTGACATCCCAGGGGCAAACAAATCACACAACCATTCATTGGCCAAGTATCTTGAAGGCCTACTATGCACTGGGCAGGCTTGTGTTAGATGGTGGGTGGTCTTTATATAAAACATGGGGCTATACTGCGTTGGGCACGGTGTAGGCAGCCACTTTCATTTCCTAGTGGTTCTCCAACGCACGCCCCTGCAGGTGGCCCAATACCCATCAAGTCTGTTTTACCCGGACAACACGAACTAGAGAGAAGGACTCTGTTCCCTCGGAAGGACTCTGGGGGTAGGCGCGCGCACACACACACACACACACGAAAGAAAACCACACAGCACTGAGGGAAAAAAAGAATTTTTTTTATTAATCTTTCTTTTTTTAAAAAAGTTGATTTTTTGTGTTTTTTTTTTGTGTTTTTTTTAGGTAAACCTCTTTCTGTCTCCCCTCCCTCACTCTGCCCACCCTCCTCTTAAAAATATAAAAATGTCCAGCCCCAGATAACTAGAGTACAATAAATAAACAGTAAACACAAAAACATACTTTATTTGTTTCTTCTTTATACAAAATAAGGAAACTAGAAGCGTTCGACTTCCAAAAAAGTATAATACTGTACATCCTGACGACCCCGCCTCCAGGCCCCGGGCAGGGAGGGTGGTCTATGGGCCGGAGCCCGAAATCTTGGTGCCTTGCCCAGGGGGAGAGCGGGGTGGACGAGCGTTCCAGTCTGGCCTGGACCCCCGGGCTCACAATAAATGTCAAAAGAAGGAAGGGTTGGTGGGGGTGGGGGATGCGTGCCCCGCCCCCCGCCGGGAGGTCCGGACCGCCCCCTTCCTAGAAAGCTGACCTTGATCCTCAAGTGTGGCCACCAGGGGGCGCCCGCGCGCAGGCGGCTCCGTCCTCCGGCCGGTGACACCCCCACTGGAGCGCGCTCCTCTCCCGCTCTCTCTCCATCTTCTCGCGCCCTCTCCGGCTGGCGCTCGCTCCATCTTCTCTCTTCCTTATTCTGCTCCCTTCCCTCGCTCTCCCTTCACTCTCTCCCTTTTTCTTATCATCTTGTTTTAAAGACGGGGAAAGCCCAGTGAGAAATAAGGTCACCAAAATGCCACTCGGATGGCAGAGAGGGGGAACGACCAGCTCCGGCCCTCGGCCTCAACCCTCTGTTGGTCCAAAGAGGTGGTGGTAGGGGTCGGGGCGTCTAGAGCGTGCTGGAAATCTGTCGACCCTCCGCAGTATTGACTTTGGTCCCGAGCATCGCTCGCGCCGCCCGGAGAGCCCTGGCAGCGGGCCGGGGTGGGGGTGGGGGGACCCGGGGGCGCCCCGCCGCGCGTCCCGCCGAGGAGCCTGGGCCGCTGCGTGCGGACCCGGGAGAGAACCCCTGAGCGCGGCGTTTCGGTTCGGGCGGCTGCGTCCCGGGGGCGGCCCGGCCCCGCCCGGCGGCCTTACCACACGGCGGCCTCGTTGAGCTCGGGGTTGGGGTGCGACAGGGGTCCGCTGTAGCCGCTGGCGCCGCTCATGGGGAAGGGCGGGCTGGGCCCGCCGCTGAACACCTCGCCGGGCAGGGGGTGCAGCGCGCCGGGCAGGCCCGGCTCGGGGCTCGGCGTGTCCGGGTGCGAGATCATGTCGGTGAACCTGGGGTTGTCGGCGGCGTGCGGGCCGGCCAGCGGCGGCTCCAGCGCTCCCAGCGGCGTCGAGCCGGGCCCCGACGCCGCCAGGAAGCTCGAGTCGGCCGGGGACTGTGCCTGCGACGGCGGGCCGTGCGCGAAGAAGTCGTAGTTGCCTCCGGGCGCGTAGTAGTCGCCTTGATAGTCTGCAGGCGGGGACCGGGAGGAGACAGGGAGAGGTCAGAGGCGGCCAGGCCTGGAAGGGGACCCGCGTGGACGGAGGCCCAGACCCAGCGGGAACCGCGCGACACTGATTCAGGTTGGCGAGCCCCGCAGAGATGGAGAGAGAGCGCGGCTGGCCGAGGAGGGTCTGGGGGGAGGACGCAGCAGACACAGAGCCAGTGTCAGGGAGAAAGACCGTCAGAGGCGCCCCAAGGCCCAGACACCTATCCTGAGAGACCCGCGGGCCAGAGGGAGAGACTCAGAGACAGAAACACAGAGAGAAAGATGTTGTGACTTCAGAGTCAGAGGTTCCCCATAGACAAAAAGGGAGAAAGACAGTGAGTGGCAGGGGAGACACAGACAGTGACCCATCCTAGACCGTGTCTTAGGACTGGGGAGAGATCCACAGAGAGCCAGAGAGAGACACAGAAGGAGCCAGAGACAGGGTCAGTGAGAGATCTGCAGAAAACCGAGTGACGGGGAGCCAAGAGGGGACGCTGCAGGGAGTCCCGGGACTCCGGTCAGAAAAGAGACCTAGAGGCGCCAAGACCAAGGCAGACACTGAGACCAGGACGATGGTCTAGGACAAACACAGAGAAAGAGATGAGAACAGCCCTGTGGTTAGAGACACACTGGTAAAAACCTGCGAGAGACCCAGGGGCGAGAAGAAAGGTCAGGAGAGACAGAGGCGCCCACAGATCCGCCAGATGAGTCAGAGACATCAGAGATGCGTGGAGTAGAGCTGGGCAGCGAGGCTGGGGTGGACAGAGACCAGAGCGTCAAATGGTTGAGGGGCGCGGCCGCCTGGCAGGGAAGAAGCCAGACCTGGTCCCCACACCCCAGCAGCGGAGAGGGACTGTCGAGTTGGGTCGGGGATGTGGCCAACAGCACTCTGATCCCACAAGGCAGCTGAGTGCCGTCTCCTTCCCCATGAGTACCCGGTGGACCTGGCCCACCCTTCACCCCCTCTAGTACAGCCCTGCGACCTTCTGGGTGAATGTGGGGGTCTGGCCATTTGCGCCACCTCCCGGGCCTGACAAGGGAGGGAGGGCATTGGCCTGATCACCCACATCCAACATTTCACCAGCGCTTAAACAAGTGCATTTGCCAGGACACTCAGTTTCTGAAATATTTGGGGACAGAATCCTTTTGAGAATCTGCTGATAGCTAGGGGCTCTCTCCAGAAAAATGCACAAATCGCATTTTTGCCCCAAAACTCAGGGGGCATAAGGGCTACAAACCCAGCCATTTTCAATAAATGGTTTCTGCATCAACTGTCTGACCTCTTCCCCGAGTCCCCTCCCCGGGGACCTCCTCCAGGTCGACCTCCTGAGGGTTTGGGGTGTGGGACTCCATGAAAGGAGCCCCTTGTCGCCGACACCCGTGACAATAACCCGCTTTGTGCGGTGGGAAAACCAGCGCACCCCCAAGCAGGGTTTCCTCTGCAACACCCGCCCTCCACCCCGCGCTGCGTCTTTGGGTTTCAGTCACCAGGGTGAATTCTGGACGTCCCCTGCCGCCCGGCCCCCCTTCTTTCTCCAAACCCTTAAATCAGTCCAAATGGGGGTGCCCTAAGGCACGGCCTGTAGACGGTTTAAGCAACAGCTAAAACGGTTGCCAATTACTTTTTAAAAACCACTCATTCCATTCTCCCCGAAAGTGAAGGGAAAGGTTGGAAGCCGCAAATTGGGGCCCCTAAGGGCCGGGGATGGGGGACGGCTGCGGCCCGCAGCGAGCGGGTAAGACAGCAAGGGCCGCGGCCCCCGCGCGGAGCGCACCGCCTCCGCCCATATGGCGGCCGGGCCGGAGGTAATTGGAACAAACGCCGTCTGAAAAGGGCACAAAAGCCGCAGCTGGGGCTTTGTCCGCGCTCCCACGGGGAGCCGCCGGCCCCGCCGCCCAGCCCCTTTCTCGCCCGCTGCCGGCCGCCGCCTCCCCGATCTCCCAGCGCGGACTAGGCGGGGCTGCCTCTCTGGGGCTGGGGTGTCCTGCCCCCCATTCCGGAGAAAGAGGGGTCCGCGTGTCCTGGCCCCCACCCCATCCAGCAGACGCGCGGGTAGAGGAGGCCGCGGGACTGGTGGGGGCACACCAATCCTCGGGGAAACCTTGCTTAATTACCCAGGCGAGGAGAAATTCCGGACTGCATCGTCCCACCACCTCCCGGCGCCTGTTGGAGATGGTGTGCGGAACGAAGCAAAGATAGGGAGAATTCGTGGCTGAAGACAGCAGGACGGGTCCACCATCCGAGCTACCCTCCGCAACCGCAGCCCCAAACCCCAGCAATGACATCGCACAGTCTCTCCCCCAGAAGCACGGCCACACAATTTGCCCACGATTTCACGGAGGGGTGGGCCTGGCCAGACCTGAAGATCTAACCTCCCAGGAGGACCATGTGCTGAAGCCTTCCCTCCTGGGTCTGCCTGGGTGCGGCAGGGCCTACCCTGCACGTTGGCCCTGGCATTGCCTCCAAATGCATGTGTCTAAGAAAAGTCTCTCTCCCCGAACTGGGCCAGTAGCCTTCCCGCTTCCCAGGCCTGTAGCACTGAACGACTCAGCAGAGATCGGTCTCAAGCACAGGCACTCTGAGGGCTCTCCAAATTCAGAGGCTCAGAAACACAAGGGGGAGGTGTTTTCCTTGAGCCCAAAGGGTGGGGATGTGAAGGACCATGGATGGATTTCCTAGAGCACCTGGGGTCTCAAAAAGCCAGTGAGGGAGCTGGGACGGTCATGGGGGGTTGGAATGGGTTGTCACTGTGGGTAGGAAGGAAATGGAGGGGTGAGGGGACAAGGCGGGAAGGAAAAGAGGAGGGAAGGAAGAAAGGGAGCAGCGGCCAGGAGAGTTCACCGGAGCCTGAGCCCCAAAACACCGGCAGCAGAATGCCTCTCTGCGAACTCCAGCTCCTTGCAGAGAGTGGGTAACTGGGTGGGCCCATCTCTTACACTTCCAACCCCAGTGAACACTGGTGGGCTTGGGGCTGGACAATGGGCGAGAGTCCTGCCCAGAGCAATTGCCCGCATCCTGGCTAACAGTGCCAGATGCTGAGTGCATAGTTCCCAAGGCAGAACAGGAGGTTTGGACTCGCAAGCTGGCTAGCAGGTGGCCCCGGATGGATTCGGACCCCTCCATCCCTACTGCCTGCGCTGCCCTCCAGTCCTATGCCAAGTGCACCACAACGCCAAGGGCAAGGGCAGCAGAAAGGCTGGGTGTCAGGTGGGGGCAGGGTGCATGGCCATTTGCAGTGCTCTCCTTGGTATGATGCTCGGAGTGTGGGAGCCCGTGAATCTCTTTGGGTGTGTTTGTCCATGAGTGAATCTGGGGGAGTGGCGTGCACCTGTGTGTGTTGTTGTATGTGATCACGTGCGGAGATTCGTATCCCCGTATCCCCGAGGTCTCTGAACTCCAGTGCGTGCAAGGGAGTGGCAACCGTGTGGCTTGCGTGAGTGCGTGTTTGTGTGCGTGTAACACTGTATGGGTGAGTGGACCCATGCATCTGATTTTGTGTCCAGGAGGTATCTATGGGTGAGCGGGCGCCCGCCTGTTGCTGTGTGTCTGTTAAGGGGTGTTCATGATTGTGTATGTTCCGCGTGCATAGAAGGGAGGGAGGGATCCCTGGCGGCCAATAGTGCCCGCATCCGGCCCTGCGTCCTCCGGTCCCTGAGTCCTCAGTCCCCAAAACCGCAGGGGCCTGGCTGTAAGGCAGCGCCGTTCCAGGGTGGGCGGGGGCGGGGGTCCTTACCTCCGTAGTAGGTGTACGGAGTGGACCCCAACATCTCAGACTCGTCCAAGCGGCCGCCCAGCGGACGCATGCGCCGCGGACTCCGGAAGAAGGCGTGTCTCCGGGCGCCCAGTGCGCTCAGCTGTTTCATCCTGCGTTCTTTGGACCTTCGGTTCTGGAACCACACCTGGGACAGGGCGGGAATTGTGAGCTCCGGTCCGGGGTGCAGATGACTCCCTGCCCAGGCCTCCCCTTCTGGGTCCTATAGTCTCCTCCGAAACAAGACTGCCCAGAGGCGGGGGCCGGGCGGATTAGGCCCGGAGAGGTGGAGAGGGGCTTCGGAGAACCAGCCAAGGGTGAAGGATTTCGCGGACCCGTGGGGCGACTCATAAAGACTTGGGCTTCCTGGTCCTCCGCCCGCCCTCGGCCTGACGACTTTATAAAGGCCTCCCGCCCTGCACGGCTCTAGTCCCGGCCCCTCGGCTCCCCAGGCTCCCCAGCCTCCCCAGCCGGGTTCTGGCCGTTTGTCTGTCTGCCCGCGCACCCGCACAGGGAGGGGGCACGTGAAAAACCTTGCCCCTTTCTCTGCTCCGAAAGATGGGAGGAGAGGAGGGATAACCCAGTGAGGCTTAAAACTCTCCTTGAACGGGGAGCGGGCGAGATTCCGAGGGGTGAGTGACCCGCCCAAGACAGCACCGTGGGGAGCACAGCAGGACTCTACGCGATCTTTTGGTTAGAAGTCTGACCGGCTAGCCCGGACGTCGGGCACACAGTCTGCGCTTCGGCAGACCCGAACGAGGCTCCCTCTCAGCCAAGGGGGCTGGGTGGGAGGCTTCTGGACTCAGCTAGCCTGGGGAAGAGTGACCCGGGGCCGGCCGCACCTGGATCACGCGCATGTTGAGGCCGGTCTCCTGCGCCAGCTGTTCGCGGATGTGGCGCGTGGGCTTGGGCGTGGCGGCGAAGGCTGCCTTGAGCGTCTCCAGCTGCTTGGCTTTGATGGTGGTGCGCGGGCCGCGCCGCTTCGTGCCAGAGTTCTGCTCCTCGTTCTCGTTGTTGGCTGTCTCCTTGTCCGACGACGTTGAGTTGTCCGTCTCCTTGGGGTCGTCCTGGAGTGGGTCCTGGAGGTCCGGGGACAAACTGCGGTCCGTACAGGATGACACTGCGGCGGACGGAACGGGAAGAGGACAGCGGCGTCAGCGGCGGCCCAAGGTCTCTCCAATCCGGTAGCCGGTTCCCGCAGATCCAGGCCCCCGCCGTACGCGCCTGGTTCCCCTCGGAGCCACGCGACAGCCCCTCCCCCCAGGGGTCCGGCGCCCGCCCACTCTCTCCAGGTGGGGCCGGGCCTTAGAAGGGACCCTTTACAAGTCCTCGGGGCACTTTTGGGCTACTGCTTCGGTTAGGGGGAGGCGCGCCCTCTGCGGGAGCGCGGCCTCGGTGGAGAGGGTAAGGGAGGAGGCTACAGATGCCCTCTGGGCCTCAGATCTTCCTCCCCATGTCTCCTTCCTCCGGACCCCAATTGCCTTCCTCCCAGTGCAGCCTGAAATTACCAGGAGCTGAAAAGACTCCGAAAAGGGGGAAATTGTGTGTCTCCAAATTGGGGGAGGAGGGCAACTTGGAAAAGGCCCCTCAGTGGAAGGAGATGAGGAGGGGAGCTGGTAGTCCTCTCCTGTAGGACAGACTCCAAATGCTATCCCCCTTCCCCAGCCCCCCACACACCTCTCTCCCGGCCCTTTCATTTGCCTAGAAATGCCCGATGGCAGTGGAGAGCTCTGAGCGGGGCACAGAATGCGCGCAAGGGCCTGAGTAGAAAGCGCCAGGCTGGCTGGAGGGTCTTTTAGGGCCTGAGGCTGGGGAGGGGAGGAGATCGCCTACCTGAGTTGAGGCTGCCCTCCTTGAGGCTGGAGGAGCTCAGGTAGTCGTCCTTGCATACGAACTTGTTCTCATCGATGACGTAGAGCTCCTCGCCCGTGGACAGCTGCTTGTTGCACACCATGCAGGTGAAGCAGTTCAGGTGGAAGACCTTACTGCGGGCCTTGCGCACCAGGTCGCTGGGCGAGATGCCTTGCGCACAGCCCGCACACTTTGTGCCAAAGCGCCTGCACACACAACATGGCCTGTCACCTTGGAGCAGCCTGGGGTCCCATCCTCTTGAGCCCCTGACTGCTTCCCACCCACCCTAGGCTTTGAGAGGTCCCCATTTCCACATCTGTCAAACGAGAGCCCCCATCCTGTACTCTCTGGCTAGTGCGAGAGAGGGGGGACAAATGTCCTGGGCCGTTCTTGGGGCTGGGACTGCCATGCCCTGTTCAGGTTTATTCGTCCTCCCCAAGGTTTAGAGCAGTGGGTGCCGTCTTCAGCCAAGCACAGACCCCGAGCACCCCAAGATGCTCCCCGCATCCCTGCCAGATCTGCCTGGACTGCTTGAGGCAAACTTGGCCATCCAAGTTATTTACATTTTAAGCCAGCCCAGCCAGGTTTCGGCCACTCCTTGGCTTAGCCTCCTGGATCCTCTCCAGTCTGCTGCGGCCCAGGTAAGGCCAGTTGGCCTGGCTGGCAGGTCCAAGCCATGGGCGGGAAGCCCCTCTCCTGAGCTGGATCTGAGCAAGCGGGAAGGAACCAATTGCTGATTCCCAGTGCCAGCAGCTCCCAAGGCCTTCCAGTCCCCACTCTGGGACCCGCGGGAGCTAGTTGGCCTTGTGGACAGCAAAGCCCTGTAACAGTGGACTGTGGAAGGTAGGGATTGAGTCCCCAACCCCCCAAAATCTCCAGCCCTGGCAGGCACTGGGAGAATGTGACCAGAAGGCAATGCTAAGCCTGCATGGCCAGTACGGAGGATCTCTCAAATTCCCCCTTTCCCGCATTCCCGTTCCCGTTCTAAATCCCTTTCTTTCTTCCTTGAGCGCTTGGAGAAGGCCAGCCTCCCCCAAGTGGGTGGTGGCGACCAGCGCTGGGAGGGGTGAGGTGCAGGTAGAGAGGGAGAACGAGGGCCCAGGACCCTGGGGCCCCACATCTACTCATACCCATGTCTCTAAACAGGGCGAATTTGGGTGACGTTGATGTAGTGAGGGCATTAGAAGCCATAAGTCACTTTTGGCCTTATCCGGCAGTGTAATTGGCCATATGCACCTTATCAAAAATCATTAGGCACTTTGCAAGCACCCCACATTAGGGGCCTCAGGCCTCCGGAGCCAGGGAGTTTACACGTGTAAAGCCGTGGCTGACATTTTCTCCTATTCAAATTCCCTAATGCCGAGCTGCTGGGGCCGGTGAGCAGCCTTTCTCCACGGTGTTAATCACGCCCCCCTTCCCTCGGTGCCCGGAATTCACAGGCACAAAGCCGGCTGCGGGCGCCTGGTGGAAGCAGGCAGGGCTGAGCTGCTGGAAAACCCACAGCCTTCCAGGCCATCCCTTGGCGTTTCCCAGGTGGGGAAACTGAGGCCCAGAAAAGTGTTTTGCCCTGGCTCACCTGAGGGCCCCTATGGGCAGCAAGGGAAGGTGACATATTGCAGATTGAACCCTGAAGGTCCTGATTCTCAGCTTCAATTTCGTTTGTACATTTCAAGAGGGGAGGAAATGTGTAAGGAGTTGGTGGGGGTGGGGAGCAAGGAGAAGGTTCCTTCCCTCCCTCATCAGAAGAGATCTACTGGGCTGAGCCCCCTCGGAGTTGGGGAAGTTTCTGTTTGTCCAGGAGGGCTCTGGGGCCCTGGCCTGCTGGGAGGTCAGCCCCCCAGGCTCCTGCACTCTGCCCGGTGAGAGAAACCTCCAGCAGCCCCTAACTTAGGCAAAAATTCTTCCTCTCTCAGAACCGGGTTTGAAGTTCCACCCTGGAAGGGATTGAGGTCCCTGGGGTCGCAGCTGCAGGAAAGGGGCAGAGACGCGCGGGGAGCAAGTTTGTCAGGGCTTCTTCCCCCTGCCCCATCGGGGCTCCAAGCCGGCCTGGAGGAGCGAACTAGAGCCAGCGAAGCAGCGTTCTTCTTACTCCGCCCGGGCTCGGCGCTTTCCCGGACCAAGGACAGGACGAGAGCAGCGGGCTGCCCCGCTTCCCGTGTAAGCTTGTGAGCCCAGGAGGCAGGATGCGCGGTCTCCCCTTCCCGGGCGCCCCAACGGAGCGCGCGCAGAGCGGGCGCGCGGGGCGGGCGCGCAGGCGGCAGGGCGGCAGGCGGCAGGGCGGCGGGGCGGCGGGGCGGCGCGGCCTCTTACCTGAAGAAGTCATTTTTGCAGTAGAGCTTGCCCTCGCGCGAGAAGCACTTCTCCGAGAGGTTGGTCTTACACTCGCAGCACTGAACGCATTTGATGTGCCACGCGCGGTCCAGCACGTTCAGCAGGAAGCGGTCTAGGATGGGCCGCTCGCAGCCGGCACAGTGCACCATCATAGCGCCCCGGCGGCTCGGGCCGCCTTGCCCTCCCTTTGGGCCCCCGGCCCTCGGGCCCCCGGGCCCCGCTGCTGCACTCCGCCTCTTATCTCGGCCGCCGCCGGGCGAGTCCGGTCCGGACCAAGACTCAGCCGGTCAAGTCCTTGGGTGATCGCTGGCCTGGCGCTGGGCTGCCCGGGGTGGGGTGGGGAGGGGTGGCTTTCACAGCCTCATGCCCGGGGTCGCGCGTCCCAGTGCTTATTCCGGGCTCCTCCAGGTGTCTTGGGTGGCTAATGGCCTCGGCGCTGCGGAGCGGCTTTCCCCGGTGGCGGAGGCGCCGGCACTTTCCCCCACTTTCAAGCGGTCCCGATCCTCATCTTTGTCTGGCCGCCGCCTAATTCGCGCATCCTTATTCAGATTTGGTGACGTGGCGCGGCACGTAGGGGGCCCGGCGGCCAATGGGCGCGCGGTGGCCATGGCAACCTCTTAAATTTATAGCATATCTAAATTGGCTACAGCGTTGCGGTCCGGACAGAGCAAAAAAAACAAGGCATCAGTATTGTTGAGTATTAGCTTGTACCTGGTTCGGAGGCTAAGTAAGTATTTACCTTCCAGTTTGGGGCTGGGGGCGGGGGGCCGCGCGATCTGAAAACTGCATCTCCCTTCCTCTCTCTTCTCACAAGTATCTGGGGGCCAGGATTCCAGGGCCTGATGGGAGAGGGACCCCTGCCCCGTTCGCTATCCCCGGAACTTGCAGAAGTTGCCCGAGGCCGGGAGCGCGCTCTACGTTCGCCTCCTCTTCGCGAGTCCAGCCCGCCCAAATTAGACTCCCTCATCCTCGCGTCCCTGGGGTCTGCGCCCTGGAGCTGCGACAGCGCGGTTCACGGGGCTCCCAGAGCCGGGCCCAGCTTCTTTTGTCATACACCGAGCTGGGGCTCAGCCCGGCCTTTCTCATGGACAGAGGGAGAGAGAGAGAGCGAGAGAACGAGAGCAAGCGAGCAAGAGCGCGAGCCGCGCCCTTTGGGTATCTTTCCCCCGCGCAGGCCCAGGCCCTAGTTGGGGGAGGGTGTCATCTGGCCTGGTCCGGACCCGGAGTTTCAGGCCTGAGCGCGCGGCCCACGGGGCTCAGGGCGAGATTTGGGGAGGAGGCGGTCAGGGGAGGCGGGTCTTTCTGAAGCCTGATCAGAGGTGGAGGTCGCCACGTCTCTCCTTTCCCCGGCACACCTTCCAGATCCCGGGTCAGCCATTTAGGGCGCCGGGATGAGTGGGTCGCACTGCCCAGGTGGGGAACGCTAGAGATTGCGTGGGCGCTGCTTGCACACACGGCGCGCGGGCTGTACGTGCAAGTTCCAATCTCTGTAGGACGCAGGAAGAGTGGCCCCTTGTTAGGGAGCCGAGGGTCTGGGGAGTGTGTGTGGGGGGTGCGGAGGAGTGCTTGCAGGTGTGTGTGAAGAGGGAGATGGGGATCTGGGGGATAGAGGAAGAAGCCAGGCCTCCTTTCCCAAGGGGCCAACCTGGCCTCGGGACACTCCAAGTTTGGGAGGCCCGGAAGTCTCCGCAGGATTTTTCCATCCTGCTCCCCGAAAGTCTTGGCAGCCCGCTGACTGGGGAGGTGGGCCCTGGGCAGGAGGGAGCCAGAGAAGTGTGTTTGTGTCAAGCCTTGGATGTGAATATGTGTTTGGGTGCATTTACTGAGTTTGTTAGTGTATATTTGCTGTTTGAGAATTGCGTTTTTGTCTGTTTCTAGACCATAATCTGTAATGCGAGTACATTTGGGTATGTGTCTTTTTTGTGTGAATTTGTGTGTTTGTATTTGTGCATAGTTCTGCTGTGTATTTGTCTGTGGACTCTTATTTTCGTTGGTCTCTGTATAGGCGTGTCTGCTTACTTTTGGCCACTCGAATGTGAGTGTGTTCGTGTGTGCATCTGTGTACAACTATTGTGCCTGCACGAGCATTGGTGTGTATGTCAGTGGACTTAAAAAATCTGAATGTGTGTGTTTGTGTGTGGGTGACCGTGTGCATGCTTGAGACCCTGGGTGGATGTGACTGGGTGTGTTGGTGAGTGCAGAATTCTGTGCATTTTTGTTTGTGCTCCATTCACAACGTGTGTGCCTGCATGGGATAGCAGTGTTTTTGTTCATATGACTCCTGGAGGGTTTTTTTGGGGGGGAGGGTGCGTGTTGTGTGTGTCCTCCTAGCATTGCCTTTGTGGGTTTGGCGGGGACAGGATTTCTGGATGCCTGTGTGGGGGCGTTTGGTGGAGGCACAGAGATGCTGACTTCTCTCTCTGTTCCTGTCTAGGCCTAGCTCTGTCCCGCACAGTCTCTAGGGGAGGTGATCTGGCTGGGGACAGGAAATTGACAGATGCTGGTCACCAGGTGGGACACTGACCCACAGCTGGGCCTCTGAAAAGAAGTCCCCAAATCGGGTAGCTGCTGCCTGATGGTGCTGGTACTCCATCCTCCGGCTTGTGCGGGGACAGGTGTCTATACCACGTAGTGTAGTGGTGTGGCTGGTTAGAGCCTGGCTCGGCCAGGCACAAGTAGACTGCATTTTGCCTGGTTTCCCAGGCCCAGCTGGGAGAGGTCCAAGAGCCCCAGATGAAATCGCAGTTTCTGGAAGCACCTGGCCCTGCCCTCCTGGGGCACGAGGAGCCCTGAGACCCAGCGGAGCAGGGTCCGAGAGAGCCAAGAACACAGCAAGAAAGAGGTACCAGGCTGGAAGTGGAGGCCAATCGGGTTGCCTACTCGCCCTTTGTTTCACAGGGGTTTCTCTCTCCCACGTTCTCTGCACATCTGTTTTCCTTTCGGTCTCCTTTTCTTTCTGACGTTCAGCCTCTGTTCTCTTTCTGTTTCCCTTTCCCTCTGTTTCTCCATCACTTTCCTTCTTGATTTCACTGTTTTTATTTCCTTCCCTCTGCCTCTCTACTGGGCGTCCAAATCCAGCACCCGACTCAACGCTGCAATGAACAGTTCTCATCGTGCACCGCACAGCTATTGGGTTGCTGGAAAACTCACATACAGTCATTAAAAGCCCCCATCTGACAGCCTCTGCCCTGCTCTGGACTAGGCGCCCCAAACCTGCCTTCCTCTAATGCCCCCCACCCACCCCGGTCCTCCCTGAGAGCTGGGGTACTGCATCTTCCCAGCCCTGGCTTTGCCAACACTGCCCGGCTGCTGGGGCCTGTGTACCAGGCTCCATGTTGGACAAATCCACCCACCCCCACCTCCTGGGGGTGCTTAAATGCCAATGCACAGCCAGGACCCAGGCTGTGGGAGGTAGCAGGAGTTGGGGACAGTCTCAGAGAGCCGCTCTTGTTCTTCCCGAGCCTGGATGTTGTGTGGGGGCTGAAAGCCCGAATTTGCAGGAGATGAGGACTCTACTTCCAGAAGCCCTGGTCTGGCCTTCTGCCTCCTATACCTGAGTTTGCCCAACCTCTCCAGGTCACAGACCCCCTGAAGTTGCCCTGTGAGCCTCAGCCCAGCCCAGTCCCAGTCCAAAACCTCCATGCCCCGGCCCGGCTGCAGGAAAGCCGGCTTGGCCTTTGCCAGCCCTCCACCTTCTAGGGAGCACGGCATCCGAAAAATGCCAGCAGACCAACTATTAGACGAATTATCCCGCCCTAACAGCACTAACAGATGGCGACCAGGCAGCAAAATCCCCTCCTATATGTAACTAATAAACCGCTTGTGTCTTAACAGGGTAATGCATGGAGACGCAATGTCACTTATACAAGATGTTGATGAAATTTACTATATAAAAATCTTCCTCCTAGACTAAAGAGTATCAACATTACAACTCGACAGACGGCGGCGGGATAAGTAAAACAGACAAAAGACAAACAAGATAATAATCTGTTTCCAATCACTTAAGCCCTGTAGAGTTAGTAATATGCGGTTTGCATATTCCCCCTTGAGTTCGGTAATTAATTACCGGCGAAGAGGCACACACCCGCCCGGGGTGGGAGTTTTGAAGCGCGCTGAGCTGGGGCTTGGGGTGGGTGGGGGCGGCTTTCCTGTCTTCTCCAGCCCGGGACGCAGGGCAGCGGCCGGAATGGGGACTCTTCAGGGCATCTGGAGCTGACCTACGCCTCAGGCTAAAGAGAATTTTCAGCTGCTCCTCCCTACTCCTCACTGGAAACTCTCTTGCGTGGGGTGTGGGGGGGAGGGACGTGGTGGTGGTTCAGCAGCTCAGAAGGAACGTGGGGGCTTTTCTGGCGGCGGGAGGATCTCCCTTCGCCCCTCTGAAGACATCCCCTTCCTTTGAATGGGCCGGAGTGGCTTGCTTTCTTGGGGAATGCGCGCTCTGAGGAAACCCGAGGGGTGCGCCCCTCGTCCTCTCCTCCGCGTGGTATCTTGGGCTGCGCAGCGGGTCCTCTCCCGACTTCGATCATTATTTCCCCCCAACCCCCCAGCCAAACGCCTTCTCCTCACCCCCCCACCCCGCCCCCAAGAGCCGGCGCGGCTTTAACATTAAACAAACGCAGCGAGCGTCTCAGAGCTGCGCTCTCGGCCGGGTCTGCGCGGCGGCGGCGGCGTTACAAATTGTAAATTTAAATTGCTCGCCGGATTCATTACCTCCCCTCTTTGATTTCAGCCAGCCGTGAAAAATTATACTGGTGTACCACTGAGAAACTGTTTTGCCGCAAAGAGCCCGCGCCTAATCACTGGCTTTCTCCCTCCGACAAAAGTGTAATTATTTTGTTTGGGGTGTAAATATAGGCCGCGCCGCGCACACACACTCAGCGTCCCGCCGCGCCGCCGAGCACTGCCCGCCGCCGCGCGGCATCGGCCCCGAGAAGGAGCGAGCGGGGAGGCCGGGCCCTGCTGCCCCGAGGCCTGAGAAGGGCGGTTGTTGGCGCTCCAGCGAGACCCAGAGAGCCGAGATGGCAGGCCAGGTCCCAGCCCCTGTCCTCAGGAGTTCGAGTTTGCCCGAGGACGCCCAGAACCTGTGCGCCCTGGCTGGCCTGGGTGGACGCCGGTGGGGCGTGATGGGAGGGTCAGGGCTCGCGCTCTGGCCTAGGTATCCGCTCAGGGATGCGGAGTGTGGGGGGGTGGATCAGCCTCCCGGGAGCTCCGAGGGGGCGGCCACCGGAGGGCAGCCCTGAGTCCAGGCTGGAAAAGTATCTGGGCTTGGGCGTCCCCAAGAGCACCGGGGCATAGGCGGAACCCTGGAAGACAGGGGTGATAAGGCCGGTGTGCCCCTTCCGCTCTGCCTTGGACTGCTTGGTTTCCAGAGCATCTCCGCGGGGTGCAGGGCCTTCCTGTCAGCTGAATTGCGCCCGGCTTAATTAACGGTCTCGTTAACTGGGCAGGCCCGACCTGGAACGTTTAATCAAAAAGGCAGGGAATCCCTCTGTTTCCTTCCTTCCTTCCGTCCTTCCTTCCTTCCTCCCTCCCTCTCTGCCATTCGCTGGCTGACCCACTCACACACCCTTCCTTCCTTCTTTCCTTCCTCCTTCCTTTCTTCCTTCTTTCCTTCCTTCTTCTATTTATCTATTTAACAATGGCACTCCTCCCCATTCTCCCGCCCTCCCGAGTCCCCTTCCCAGTGTTGGGAAGTGTGTGTGTGTGGGGGGGGGGGGGGCGGCTCTTGAGTCTGAACTTAACCCCTGCCCAATATCTGGACTGGGACTCAAAGGGGCTTGTAGGGTGCAAGCCTGCAGGGGTTGGGCAACACTGTCCTGTTGGGTGGCTTTGGGATAGGCACTGGTGCCAGAAGGCTGTGTCAGCTTCAGGGGAGCCAGGAGTCCGGCCATGATGGAGGTTGGCTGGGCAGACTTAGCAGGCACCTGGCATCTCTGAGAGGGAGCAGGTGGGGAGGACAGTGGCTGAACAGGACTTTGGGTTGTGGGAGATCCAGTCCCAAAGTGAGTGCATGTGCTTGGTAAGGCTGGCCAGCTTAGAGACCCAGATGCTTCCGTGGCCAAGGCCAGGTGTGGTGGCCCCTCTCTCCTTCCTGCAAGCCCCGCACCTGGAAGGCACCCCCTCCCCCAGTGGCCCTACCCTCCTGGTTGCCCGGCCAGCTTATGTGCTGCAACGCATTGCCAAACTCACACTCCAGTCGCTGGGAGGGCACAGGCTGGGGCTGATTTCTGGGGGCCAGAGGGGGTCTAAGGAGGACAGAGAGAAAGGTGCAGCCAGTCCCCCAACTTGTGAGGAAAACACTGAGGCTTTTGTTCAGAGAGGGAAAACCCCGGCCCTTGGTGCTGAGCTGTGCGCTGTCCCAAGGACTGCCCGCTGGAGCGCGTATCCCAGGCGGCTTGATAAGCCGAAGGTCTGAGCTGAGAACCGCTGGGATCCTCCTCCTCCTTGCCTCGCCTGTTAGGCCTGGAGGCCGGCCCCAGCTGTGTGGCGTGGGAGGGCAGGCAGCTCTGGGAGCTCGCGGCTTCTTTGGCCCCATTGAGCGTATCTGAAGGTGGAGACCATCCGCCCGCAGAGGAAGCTGTTTCTAAGAAGATGCCTGCAACCCCACACCAACTCCGGCACACGAATGGGGAGAGCTTTCCAGGGACGTTAACCTTCAAATTAAGGGTCCCCTAGACTTTCTAATTACTGGCCAGTGAGCGTTCGAGTCTGTATCTTGCGGCCCCTTTCTTTCCTGTAGGTCTTTTTCACGGTCTCGATAACATTGCCCCCCTTCTCCTCTCCTCATTCTAGCCCACCTCCTCTCCCCGCCCCTCCGTATTCCACCTCCTTTTTGTTAGCCTAATACGGGTTCCTTTATAATTCGCCCGACTTTGGCAGCCCGCGCGCTGTGTGTGTGTGTGTGTGTGCGCGCGCGAGCGTGCGCGCGGATGTGCGCGCGCGTTTATTTCTCGGCTGCTAATGATTGTGTGTTGATAGAGTAAAGCAGTGGCCTCATTAGCCTTTGTTTAGAAGGTGTTAAAAGGGAAATCTGCATCGGAAAGCGGCGGTTTACACCGCAGCCGGGCTGAACAGCAAGCCGGAGCGGGCTGGGTGGGGGGCGTCCCTCCCCCACCTCCACACCTCCAAGCGCTCACCGCGGCGGACCCCGGGAGAGGGGAGGGGCCCAGGGAAAGCGACCCCCAGCTCTTTCCTCCCAAGGCGAGTATGTTTACCCCGCTGAGCGCCCTTCTGCGCCACGGGGACCTCAGCGGGGATCGCGCTTTCTCTAAAACTCCTTTGAGCTGCCCAACAGTGTGCAGTAGCCTTTCTCCTCCAGATTTCTTGGGGGAGGAGGAGGGGAAGGACAGAATGCTGTTTGGGGGACATTCCAGGGATTTTTTGTTTTTCTTTTCCCTGAAGGGGATGGTGAAGCTTCTTATTTGGGAGGCGGATACCAATCCATCCACAGTGTCTGGAGTGGGCTCCAGGTCTTCTGGCTGGTTGGCTTGCTGCGGTATCTCTGTGCTCCAGACGTTGGTGTGGGGGCCCTAAGCTTTAGATCCGCAAGAGTCCTCTTTCTTTCCTCTTAACACATTTGCAGATGGCCACAGGAAGTCTTCTTGTACAGGAGGCTCATTCTGAAACTTCCTTGTCTATACCCTGCCCTAAGGCTCCACTTGGGGAACAAATTGTGTGAGAACAAATCGTAGCTTCGCTGGCCCACTTCTCTGAAGCTTGGCGAAAGCGCAGAACTTATTGACCCTGGCTGCATTGTTTTTTTCTCTCTCTCTGTTTATGTATGTTGAGTGTAAGATTTGGAGAATGCGCTTTACACACGGGGCATTTCTCACTCCCTCGGGGAAGCAAGGTTTTAGGCAAATGAGAACATGAGAAGAGATTCTTTGTATCCTGGATCCTACGAAAGGGCCCAGAAAAAAAAAAAAAAAAAGTCTTTTGAGCAACCTCTGTAGGTGAGGCTTGTTGAACTCAGAATCAGATGCTTTCTCTGGAGAAAGGGAGAGAAATGACGCTGAATTCGTGTGCCGGGATGTACGGTTTCTGAACATAACATAATCCATTGCTTTTTGCCAGGCTTAGGTTGAATTGGAAGAAACCCCTTCTCATCTTCCTGGTTTCTGTCTCCCAGGGGTGGTTTTTCCTTTCCTGGGTTTGATGCTGTGGGTGTTGGGCCAAGCTCAGCTGGTCTGGGCGTCCTTGTGTGTCCACAGCCCAGGATGCGCACCAGCGAACTGATCGACACCGCTGTTTTTTTTTTTTTTTTTTTTTTCCTTTTCTTTCTTTATTTTTTCGGTCGGAGGGTAGGCCTTGTCTGGGGACAGATGTGGGAGGCTGGGGCCTGGGACAGTGACAGTGAAACGAATTTCAAATTCAATCTGCACTCGCCACGGCGACACCCCAGCCCCCAACACCATGTAGACGGAAGCGGGATTCCGGTGAAGCCAAGTTAAAATCGGCAGCTGCCATGTGATGGGATGAAATCAAAGACGAGTTCGGAGGATGCGGGCTGAGGACGGGAAGATCTCTCTCTCTCTCTCTTTCTCTCTCTCTCTGCTATGCGCGCGCTCTCTCTCCGAAGCAGGTTTTGTGGAGAAAGCAACGGGCGTGCCAGCCGTGGCCGTCGGGCTGAGCGCGGGCGCTGGAGTTTGGACCAAGACAAAGACGGGAGCTGTCCGCGGTGCTGACCCTGCCGCGCCGCCGAGGGCGCACACGGGCTCCTGTAACCTGCCCTCTCTCCCATTACCCCCTCCTTTTGTCTTTCTTTTACTCTGTGATTTTTGCCCTCTCCTATGCTTATTTCCCCCTTTTGTCTTTCCTTAGAACCCGCGCCCTGTACACAGGTATATATATCAAAGAACAAAACAATTGACTGAAAACGGTGTCTTCTCCTTTCTTCCCAAATAAATGCTGTAAGAAAGGTTTATTTTAAATGTACTCTAAAGCAGTTACAAGGAGCTATCTCTAACCCCAAAGAAACGAAAATTCATGCTTAAAACAGTAGACTTGTGCAATAGTGAATGCCATGAATCTGCCCTTTGATTTATTCTGAAGAAGCGGCTAGGGGTTTAGACATTTTGGTTTCAGGAAAATCATATCCTTGGCATCTTAACTTCATGGGTTCAAAAATATAAGAGCTGGGGAGGATTGGTGGTCAAATATGAAGGTGAACAGAATAAGGCACTTGCCTACAAGTCGATAGATGGCTTGTGAGGGTCAAAGCATGGACATTAAGTTGACTTAACCCTTTGAGGCTGAGATGAGATCTGAAAGGATAACAATCTTCAGGATTATTAAGATGGAAATGATTCCTTTTGAAAGTTTGGGTACAAAAGGGTTAATCTGGTGTTTCATTTTCTAAATGTGCACCGTGTTATCTAGACGCCTGGCATGGTGTATAACCAAGCATCGATTCCTCTGCTCAAATTTGTATGCAGCACTTGTCTAAAGAAGTTTGTGCAGGGGAGAAAAAAAATCACATACTCCCTCTGGAGGGGGGGCTCCCACCCACTTTAATGCACACAGATCTGTACACATTCCTTCTGGCATCTCATAGATACACTGCTTTCCAGAGAGCCCAGATACCCTGAGGCCACTTCTTCATGTGGTCTTCTCTGAACCCTCCAAACCTCCCCACCACAGGGGTGCCAGCTAAGCCCAGTTGTTAGCATTGTCAATACATCTGGAGAGAGGTCCCTGTGAATTCAATGGGATAGATTCATTCTGGCTCCCCACCTGGGCATTCTAGAGCTAATTTGCCCATAAAGGCAGAGGAACCAGAATTTTCAAATGGGGATAATTTGTAATAGGAGGTTGAATCTTTGGGTTGAGATAATGAGCCCCAGTTCCTCCAACCCCTGTCTGTTAAAATTACTGGAGAGGTTTCATTAAGGCCAAAGCCGTCATCCTTCTGGATCATACACCTTTCAACCTCTTAGAATGCAGAACCGCATAGTGCCAGGAGGGAAACCTTGACCTTGAGTGAGTAGAGGAGAAGGGAAGGGGAGGAAGCAGTCATTTACTGAGTGACCATTATGTGTATTTGATTCCTAATCTTCACTGAGATTCTGAAAAGTGGTAGATATTTATCATGGCTCCATATTACAGATGAGGAAATTGAGGCTCAGAGGTATTCATTAAGTTTCTTATGGTTACACGGTGATTCTAGCTCACATTGGTTCTGGAGCCTGTACTTGCTCTCATACCCCATCTTTTCTGGGGCCACACTGATGGTTATACTGGTGGTTCTATCAGTGGTCACTCTGCCATGGTCCCTTTGGATTCCCCAGCCATCATGGCCTTTGGTCTGGTTTTGGAAGTTGGTTTAAACTCTAAATCTGGAAGCAAGAAAAAAGAATGGAGAGGACAGAGGAACCCCCCATTCATGTGGATTAGGTGGGTTTTCACAAAATGTGAAAAAGTCCTGGTCCGTCTTGTAGGAGTCACACCTCATAGTCATCCTTACCTCCCCCGTTCTCTCCTGCCTCATATCCAATCCATCAACAAGTTCCGTTAGCTCTACCTCCAAAATATATCCCAACCCATCTACTTCTCATCTTCTCCTCCATTATCACCCTCGTCTAAGCCACCATCATCTCATCTGTTTTCTAACAGTAGCCTCCTGACTGGTCTCCCTATTCTATCCTTGCTTTCCTCTGCAATCCATTCTCTACACGATAACTAAAGTTACATTTTAAAATCATAAATCAGATCTTGTCATTCTTCTGCTTTTAGCCCTCCAACGACTCCCCAGTGCACTTGGAATGAAATCCATACTCCTCACCCTGCTCTGCAGGGGCCTCTGTCATTAGCTCCCACCCATCTCTGTAACATGCTCCCCCTTCATTGGCCCCCTTGCTATGCCTCACACACTTCTCATTTTTCTCACCTCCAGACCTTTGCACTTGGCTTTCCCCTCTGCCCTCCGATCCCTATGATATTGGCTTCCTCTTGTCACTTAGGTCTCAGCTCAAATGTCGACTCCTCAGAGAAGTCTTTACTGACCATCTTAGCTAAGCACCCCATCCTCTGTCACTCCCTCCCTAGTCTCCCTCTCTGTCAATTTTCTTTGTATCCTTTATCAATATCTAGAATTATCCTATTTATATGTGGAAGTACACATTGTCTGTCTTTCTTCATAAAGTATCCGTTCTTTAAGGGCAGAGACTGTGTTCATCTTGTTCAGTGTTGAATCCCCGGTGCCTAGCCCAGGACCTGGAATATAGCTGTTTAAATACGTATGTGTCGACTGAATGAATAAATGAATATATAAATGGCCCACATGGTTCAGAAGTGAGTGGAGATGGATGTGCAAAGCTGAGGAAGGGATGAACTTCATTTGCCTATCTTCTGGGCTGGGTAGGTTCCCAGGATGGAAACGGGAAGAAAGAAGTTTGCCCAAAGACCCCAAGAGGGTAGAGTCTTTAGGTGGATTCTGAAGACCAGATACAGGATCAAATTGGGGTGGAGAATCTAGTTTATGCCTTGGAGAGTGATTTTTATTTGTTCTTTTGGGTCTGAAACCTTCTCTTGGTTACAAACAAAAGGGTGATAAATGGAAAAGCAACGGCAAATCACAAGATAGCTAAATTACAAAATCTTTTTTTGAAATCTAGCCGGTACTACTTGTGAAAAAGGCGACACAGTGTGGTGTTAACAGTTTCAACTCTGGAGCCCAATTCTCCTGGGCTGGAATCTGGCTCCATTGCTGACCAGCTGTGTGATGTGGGGCAAGTCATTTAGCCTCTCTGTTTCTCAGTGCCCTCATCTGTGAAATAGAGATCAAAATAGCACACCTGTCTCCTAGTGGCCTTGAGGGTTGGCTCTAGTCTGTTTTATTTGTATTGGAGTTTGGTATAGGAGAGGAAAAGGGGGAGCATAGCACGTTCGGGGATGCAAGTGGGGAAGACGATGGTACAAACAGACTGAATGCAAAGGGAAAAAGATGAGACTCATCTATTCAGACCTCATTTTCTCCTTCAAGAGCTGTTCTCTTATCTGTCAAGGTAGACGAGGGCTCTGAAGCTAGACGGCCCGGCTTTGAGTCTTAGCTGCATTGCTGACCAGCTCAGTCATGGCAGGAAGGAACGCTCAGCCTCTTTGAGCCTCAGTCTTCTCATCTGTAAAATGGGTACTAATTGTGCCTGCTTCAGAGGGTTGCCTGGAGCATTTGGGGGGACGATGTTTGGGAACCTGGATAACATCCAGCTTTCCAGTAGTTAGCTGCTATTACTGGGTCTAAGTTGGAGCCTATTTTCTTTACAAAGAGAAGTGTCTCTTTGAGCAGGTGAAAGTGAGTGAGACCAATTTGTTGGGCCCTTGGATAGACAGAGTAGGAAGGTGAGAGTTGCCTTCTTGGAGGGAGGTATAAATAACTACGTGACTGAAGTCATTAAAGGGTCTTTAATGTTTCCGGTGCTGTGGCTGGGGCTGGCCCAGTTTCAGATGGAGCTGGTTCCCATAGGCCACCGTGGTCACTTTGACCCTTCAGGGGAACCATCCTTTACACAATAGAGATATTGTACAAAGACATGTCTTCATCCCACAATGGTCAATGTCACCAGGTGTTAAATGCACTACAGAAATGTGACATTAAGGTAATTCTCCTGCTGAATCGTTTTGTTAAGTTAATGATCACTCCCTAATCTACACATTAAAAAAGTCATCGAGTCTTCTCAGGTGCCTGATGTTGTGCTATGCACCGCAATGATCCGTGGAAAACTTGTCATCTTGTCGCGTGCTCAAAACAACACTGGGAGGCAGGCCCCATTTTACAGATGGAGAAACTAAGAGAGGGGAAGTGACACGCTGGTAAGTGTCAGAACCCACCACCCAGATTTATACCTGGATCTGAAGACTCAGTCTGAATTTCTGGCCACAGTAATGACGTGCCTCTCTCTCTCTTTCTCGGTAAAATTTTAAAGAAAAAAATTCACAATATAATACAATATATATCTTATATAATTTATATATAATATATAATTTATATAAGTATATATCATATAATTTATATATAATATATAATTTATATAAATATATATCATATAATTTATATATAATATAGTATAATATATAATATATAATATAATAGGGGCTTCCATGAAAATCTTCCATGAAGTGGTGCTCAAGGTTAGTTGTGAACAGAGCAGGTATTTCTCCCAGTGTGGTCCCCCTGCTGGTGCATCTCATTGACACATAGTCCAAAAGATCCCCTGATGAAATTGAAGGGGGGTGGAGTCTCCCTTTCTCTGAGTAACTCCAAGGAAATTTCCTCCTTCGTCTTCTTGGCTTCATCTCTCTCTCTGGCTGACTCCGGAAGCCACCCATTTCCTACCCAGCACTCTGGTGTTGCTTGTCTTTACCAGACAGTGCAGGAGGTGCTAAGCTTGGCAGAGGCGGGCTGAGCTGTATTCGTCTGTTTCTTCCTTCCCCAGCCCTTCTTACAGTTCTCTTATACCAGACTTTTTTTTTTTAAGATTTTTATTTATTTATTTGTTTGACAGAGAGAGAGAGAGAGAGAGATCACAAGCAGGCAGAGAGAGAGGGGGAAGCAAGCACCCTGCTGAGCAGAGTGCATGATGCGGGGCTTGATCCCAGGACCTTGAGATCATGAACTGAGCCGAAGGCAGTGGCTTAACCCTCTGAGTCACCCAGGCGCCCCATATCAGACAGTTTTGATACAGGTGTTTTGAATGAGTGAATGAACAACCAGATGACCTTGTAGTGTCTTGCCCCTAAATATCTCTAACAATCCCTGATTATGTTTCATCTGCAGATAGGTCCACCTAGAGCAGTCTTTTTTTTTTTTTTTAAAGATTTTATTTATTTATTTGACAGACAGAGATCACAAGTAGGCAGAGAGGCAGGCAGAGAGAGAGGAATGAGCAGGCTCCCTGCTGAGCAGAGAGCCCGATGTGGGGCTTGATCCCAGGACCCTGAGATCATGACCCAAGCCTAAGGCAGAGGCTTAACACACTGAGCCACCCAGGTGCCCCGAGCAGTCTTTATTATAATAGACCAAGCACTATTAACATTCTGGGCTGGACAGTTCTTCATTGTTGGGGGCCGTCCTGTGCATAGAAGGCACCCTCTGCTTCCCCTCCCACTGGCCAGCAGAAGCACCTCCTCCCACTTGGGACCACTGCAAGCATCTCTAGATGTGGCCACATGTCCCCCCAGGGTACAAAGTCACTCCTGCTTAAGAAGTACTGATCTAGAGCCAGATCTGCCAGACTATCTACAGCCCTAGGAAGCCTAAGGATTCCAGAACCTGCCCTGAATTCTTTGAACAATGTGTAACAATACTGAGATTCTACTGTGGGATAGAGCCTGTGCCGGGACTGGAGCGTGGTGTTTGTGGAGGAAGAGGCCTCCTTTCACTGGCTCACTGCATAAGCCTGTATCGTCTCCTACGCTGTTCGAGCTGAGGCTGAGTTAGCTCCGTGAACGAGGAGCACCCTTCCCCCAGCCCCCGCACGGCTCAGGCTTGGCCGGGGAGACCCACCATCAACTTGAATTTCCCTTCAATGTGTCCTGCATTACTAGGAACATCAAAGGAGGGAGAGCTACAGAGTTGCTGGGCTGTTCCTTCCTTCCTTCCTTCCCCGGAAGCCATCAAGCCTGGTGCTTTTTGCTTTCCTTACTTAACGGCTCACTGTCCTCATTTGCAAACCAGGAAAAATAATCATGATGAAAGAAACGAAGAAGCTCATGGAGTTGTGAGGATTAAATGAGATGATAAATGTAAAGTGCTCCGTACAGTGCCTGGCACAAGGTAAATGCCCAATTAATGACGGCTGCTATTAATTATTAGTGATGAAATACGCCGTAGTAATAAGAACGGCACAGATTTGTCGAATAATTATTTGGAGTGCATGCATGGAAGTGCCTTGTCTACAAAAAGGAATCAATAAATATTTACATACTAGAATCATATCCGTATTAAGGAAAATAAGAAGGAGTGATCCCTCAGAATAAAGGAGAGGGGTGTAAGCTCTCTTTCCTGGACCAGGTCCCCCAGGGTCCTACAATGCACAGGACCATTTCCTCCAACCCCAGAATTACTCACAGTCTCAGTACATGTAGAGGCTGAGAAACCCCACCTTACACTCTACGGTTGGTAGGAAGCCCTCATTCCATTGCCTGGGATTAAGACCTTGATACCAAGCCCTCGCACTAAAGGACCCTACTGCTGTGTGTGTGTGTGTGTGTGTGTGTGTGTGTGTCCACACCCAGTGGGACCTGGCCCACTCCTTCCTGAGCCAATTGGTAGCCCCAGCCAGTCCCATCCCTGGGGCCAGCAGTTACATGGGCTTCTCCAGAGGGTTCTCCTGGCAGGCAAGTGTTGTGAAAACCTCTCGGGGCCTCTTTGCCTTTTCTGCTTCTCCCTGGGAGGCTTTAGGATTTTTGAGACCTCATGAAACCAGACCCAAGAAGGTCTTTGTTTGGTATTGCTTTAAGATTTTGTCTATTTATTCCAGAAAGAGAGAGAGAAAGAGAAAGCAGGGGGCAGGGGCAGAGGGAGAAGGAGAGAGAATCCCAAGCAGACTCCACTCTGAGCACGGAGCCCGGCACAGGGCTCGATCTCACCACTGTGAGGTCATCCTGAACTGAAGCCAAGAGTCTGATGCTTAACCGACTGTGCCACCCAGGTGCCCCAAGAAGGTTTTCAAAGATGCCACTGGGTCTCTCTCTGGGAGGAGGTGATCCCACCATTGCACACAGGTTTCCACTGGGCCATGTCCTTGTGGAATCTGCAGGTGGGGTCGGGGCACGCAGGTTACCAGGAGGTTTGGGACCAAATTCGTGGGAGCTCTGAGGGGTACCAGAAGTTCTGCGGTCTATAAGGTCTCCCAGCCTGCTCTATTTCAGTGCAAGTCATTTCTACCAACAGCAGGACCTCTCGGGGGTCTTTTGAAAAGTAAACAGTAGCCTCAAAGGCATGTGCCTCCTTGAGGTAGGGGCTAGTATTCTATCTGCCGCATAGATAAGGAGACTGTGATGCAGAGAGGCTGAGGAGCTCTTCCTGGATTTTACAACCTCCAGCTTGCAAAGCCAAGAGGGCATCTGGGGCTATCTGATGCTAACTCAGCAGCATGCTCTCCCGACAGGGAGGCTTTGGTCTGATGGACCTCGTGTTGCCAAACTCTGCCACTGGCTCGCTGTGCGAGCTTGGGGGAATCACTCCACCTCTCTGGGCATCAGTCTGTGGAGTGGGGCTGGTGGATCATCTACCCCAACCCCGCATGGTCTTGACTGGCGTGTGTGTGTTTGAACTGATTATTTCCCACGGGAGATGGCGGCGGACCTTTCCCGGACTCTGATCTCAAGGAAACTTGAGAGCAGAGAGGAGAAAGTAGCAGGGTGCCCCACCCCCTTATTTGATGAGAGAAGTGATTCTTTTCATGTGAATTCTGATTGCCTAGACCTCAAGTCCTTCCTTCTATCATTACTGCCACTTCACAGACATCTGAGGCCCGGAGCAGATGGCTGCCTTGGTATTTCCCACGTGGTCAGAAAAAGGGTCCAGATAGAAATCCAGATTTCCAAAGGGCAGTCCAGGGCCACGAACATTATTCAGTCAATGGCTTGTTTCCCCCCTCCTCCAACGATTTCTCCTTTCCACCTCATCAAAGGGTCAAAATGAATCAGCAGACTCTTACTGAGCCTCCTTCGCGATCAAGGCACTTGGCGAGGGGCTGGGGAGCAGGAAGATGAATCAGACTCAGTTTCTGCCCCAGGAGTTCAGGTGGAGAAGATTAAATATGAAACCAGAAAAGATACGAAATGCCCCCAGGAAGGAAGAGTTGGCCGTGACCGGGCTCAGAAACCCAGGAGTGGGGGAGAGGAGGAAATCTAGCTTCTGCTCCCATGAGAAAGCACCCTTCCCTTTCCTAGCTGTGAGGTTGTGGGCAAGTCACTTTACCCCTCCACACTATTCATGGCTTTTCTTTATTTTTTTCTTTTTTAATTAATTAATTAATTATTTCTTTAAAAACATTTTTTTAAAGATTTTATTTATTCACTCAACACACACACACAGAGATCACAAGTAGGCAGAGAGGCAGGCAGAGAGAGAGGAAGAAGCAGGCTCTTCGCTGTGCAGAGAGCCTGATGCGGGGCTCGATCCCAGGACCCTGAGATCATGACCTGAGCCGAAGACAGAGGCTTAACCCACTGAGCCACCCAGGCGCCCTATTCATGACTTTTCTAATCTGAGATCCTCAGGGTCCTCAGAGGCCGGCTTTTGGAGAGTGTAGAGAGGGAAGTTGAGCCAGTGTTGGGGACAGGACACCCTCAGCAATGGGAAGCCTGGTTCCACCTTTGGATTTGCTGTGTGGCCTTGGGAAGGCTCCTGAACCTCTCGGTTGCATCTCCCGGTCTTTGAATTGAGAATTATGTGTCCCCAGCCTTGGTGACATTGTCCAGAGCTTGCCGGAGAACAATGTTGGAGAAATCTGAGATATAATGATTCATATTTGGCAGACACAGAGTTCTGTTTCCTTCTGAGAGTGAACTGATCATGGAGAGGGGAGACCAACCAGAGACCTATTCTTCTCCAGGAACGGGGAACCTATGTGGGAGTCCTGGGAGGACTTGGTGGAGTTGGCCCATGGGAATTTAGGGTTCCTCTCCATATCCTGTTCTCCTCCGGGGCTTGGACTGAAGAGAGATGGGAACCTCTCCAACAAACAAGTAGATGTCCCTTGAGACTGAGTGTATTAGTACAAGTCTGGAGAGAAATCAGCAATGGGTCAGTCAACAAACATCTGTTAGGAGGAAAGCTTGTGTCAGGCCTTGTGTGCAGTTTGCTGTGGGTTCAGAGAGGGATCTCATAACTTCTTCAAGGACTTCGAAGCTTAAGGAGAGGACTTGAGACCTGGCTCCTGGATGTCAGGTTCATCGGCACAGACTCCCGTGGGGTCCTAAGGACCCCTCAAACTCAGTGTGATCAGTGCTAACTTGTCATCTTCTCCCTCCCATATCAGCTGCCCCTCCGGCCACCGTCATCCACCCAGCGGCCCAAGCCAGAAACCACACTGGATCCTTCTCTCTCACTCCCCACAACCTCTCCCAAATCCTGCTCAGTCTCTCACCTGCCTGTGGTCACACCCTAGTTCAGGCCAGGCCACCTCTTATCAGGACACCTAGTGTCCCGCCAGAGCGATTTTGCCATAGAACAGAAGTGATGAGGGGACTCCCGTGCTTAAAACCTTCCAGGAGCTTCCCTGTTGCTGCCAGGACAAAATGCAATGCCTTAGTTGGTTTCCAAACCCCTGCCCCCACCAACCCCCCTTACTTCCTCTCTTGCCGCCTCCTTCCCTCCAGTCCGACTGTCCTGAGCTTTGACTGGATTCACCACCAACACACTCCGTCCCTTCTGAGCCTGTTGTTAATTTCATCTTAACTATTCTTTGTCCCCAACTTCCACTCGCTTCTCTTGCTTTCCGGGTCGGCTCTTAGACCTATTTCCTCCAGGAAACCCTCATACACCTCCTGACCCCTTCTCCCTTCCCCCCACAGGGCTCTGGGCTCACCGGGGGCTGGGACTAGTCCTAGCATCCTGCCCAGGGTGTGGTCCATAGTAGATGCTCGGTACATACTTGCTGGATGCGTGGAGACAGAACACGGACAACCAGGGATCGGGCGTTATTAGGAAGTAGGGAATATAAAGATTTTGGGGGGGGGGGATTTGTTTTTGGTCTAGCTTTATTCAAATAGAACGGATGTATAATAAACTGCATGTATTTAAAGCGTATGATTTGATGCGTTTTGGCATACGTATACACCGGTATAAACCATCACCACAATCAAGATAGCGAACGTTGCCATCAGCCTTCAAAATCACCTCATATCCCTTTGCGTCTCCTTATGCCTCCCACCCAACCCCATCCCCAGGCAACCAGGGCTCTGCTTTCTGTCACTACGGATGAGTTTGCATTTTCCAAAATTTTATATAAACGGAGTCATACAGTATGTATTGTTTTGTTTCTTTTATTCAGTGTACAGGGGAGCGGAATCTGAGCTGGGCTGGGAGGGATGGGGTATGACTCAGAGAGGAAGCAGAGGGCATGTTAGGGGAAAAGACGAGTGCGAACAAAAATCCAGAGGCAGAAAAATGCAAGGTAACCAGATGAGGCTGCGTCAAGGCTCACTCACTCACACAATACATCGAACTTCTGTTTGAGCTCCAGCTTTACGCCGGGCGCTGTGCTAAGAATGGGGCTAGAATGGCATGTGGGGTCTTCTGTTTGATGCTCTATGTTCAGTGTCCAGCCTTCCTCCCCGTTCCATGTTCTGGGAGGCTGACCTGTATGGAGTACCCACGGGCTCTCTTCCCTCTGACTTCTGCTTGGCTTTGGCCAATGGGGATACCGGTGGGAGATCAGAGGGGGGTGGGCAGTTTGTCCTCTGGCTCCTTCCTTGGGGCCACAGCTCCTGCTGAGAGACCGTCTCTACTGCCCGACAAGCCATCATTCCAGGTGCTTCTCTGGGCGTGTGGACCAAAGCCCATGCTCAGTGCTAAAAAGCACCAGAAAATGGCCTGATGAGGGGACAGGCTGTTTTCTGGAGTCCTTTCCCACTGCCATCCTTGGATGACACGAGAGGCTCACGGCCTCTCCCCCCCACCCCCAGCCCCAGGGAGGAGCTCTGTGCAAAACCTTCAAACATGACTCACTCCGAGGTCTTTGCACAGAGAAGCTGAGTCTTCAGGGTTTCTGGGAACTGAGGTCCTGGCCCCACCTGAGAGAACAATTTTTAAATGATCAGAAAGAGATTTTTGAATTTATACCTGGTCCCGTTCTGATCAGTATGCTTCTCCCAACAACGCAGCCAGGACTGACTGGGTGCCGAAAACCTCTAAAAGGAAAGTCCCTAAATGTAAAGTTCTACCTTTTGCAGGAGGGCGGGTCTGATTGTTTGGGCTGGTCCGAGTTTTATCACGAAGTCGGTGCTACAGGGCCTGTGACCTCCCCCCACCCCCAACGTGGACCCCATGAAACAGGACAGACATTTGATTTTCTCCTTTGGAACTAAACGACAAAGCATCGTGAAAAAAGGTCTCTGCATTTTGGGTCACTTCTGCTCCTCATTACCGAATATCTTTCTAGACTACAAAGACCCTTGTTTTTATTTGGTGGGGAGGCGGTGCAGGAGGAGGGACTGTTGCTTTGAATAGTGTTGCTTCTTAAATACTCTTCTCTGATTATGGAAGGGATCCAAGTTGATGGTGGAACATTTTGGAGATGAAGCCGGATGTCAAAAATAATAAATAGGGGGTATCTAATCCAGAACAAGGATTTAATTTAATTAAATCCTGCTCCTCCCCTAGGAGGAGAGAAAGCAAGAAATGGGACTTATTGAAGGGCTTAGGGAGGTACAGCCTGAAGACCTGAGGCTTTTTGGCGGGCTGTGGTTTGATGGGGGAATTAGGTCTCTTCAGAGGGACGTTGTGGGTCACATAAGGGTCAGTCGGTAGAAGATATGGGGGGGCAGATTCAGCATCTGTAGAAGGTTAGTCTTGCCAACCCTCAGGGCTATTGCAAAAGAGGATGAGCCTCCCCATCACTGGGGGTGTGCAAGAGAAGGCATTCCAATAATGACCCAGCTAGGTCATCCATTCCCAGACACCTGCAAATCACCCAGGCCCTTACAGAAAACAGACTCATTCATTCACATACGCTCTGACATTTATTGAGCATCTACTATGTGCCCAGCCCTAGGTGTGGCAGCAAGGCCATCATAGCAACAGAACAGATAAGGTCCTGGTGACCATGTAGCTCATGTCCTGGTCAGGGAGACAGACAACGAAATGTACATACATAAGGTATTTTTATTTGGTGATCAGAGCTGCAGAGTTAACCAACTCAGGTCATTAATACAAAGGGACAGGGCCTGGGGACCTGCTTTGGCTGTGTGCCTCAGGATGTGATGTTTAAGCAGAGCCTTGGGAAGGTCCAGGAAGAGTGTGTTCCTGATAGAAGAAACAGGAAGGGGGGTTGGCAGAAGAGAAGAGTGTGGGCCAGCCAGATGGCATGGGGTTCTGTGGGGACCTAGATTTTATCTACCTGCACAGGAATCATCAGAAACCCTGGGAATGGTGGACCCAGACAGTCCACTTTTCCAATCCGTTTTCTGGGTGAGCTCGACGTGCAGCTAGCCAGCTTCTAAGGTCTCCAGACAAGAGGGCCTCCTCCTGCCAGCTGTCTTTCTTGTCCTCACTAGTCCTGTCCCTAGGGCAGTCCACAGTCTCTGGGACGAGGAGGGGAGAAAGCTAAGGAGAATTTGAGTACTTTCTGTGTGTTGTTCTTCTCCCCCATGCCCTTTGCTGGTCCCTAGAGGGAAGACATTTAAAATAGGAGGAGGGTCATGAAAGTCGTGATGAAGCGGACTGGTGACCTCATGGGTGCAGCCCCTTCCTGCTGGGAGTTCTAGAAACACTTTCCTGCAAACCCGAAAGGGGTAAATTGGTTCTCTTGGTGGGGCAGGGTCTGGACAAGGGAGTGGCAGGAGCCAAGGTGCGAAATGAAAATGAGGGCCCTTCACAGTGATTAGGAATTTTTAAAGAATTTTAAGAGTGGGTAGTCCCGTGGTACTCCATGGTGTGCACACCCAGGAAACCCATCCTGGAGAGAAGGGAGGGAGGAGGAGGAAATGGGAAAGGTGAGGGGGAAAGAGGCCGTGAGCAAAAAGGAGCAGGGAGGAACCCTGGGGCTGGGAATCCATGGTCTCCCGCATCGGCTTTCTGCTTCACCTACCTGTGCCACTGAATCCTTCTGACAACCTGGGGGTGGCGGGTAGGGGCCGTTATGACTCTGGCTCAGCAGAAACAGGACCAGAGAGTTGAAGTCACCAACCCAAGGTCACACAGCTGGAAGGGCAGACCTGGAACCTGAACTCTCAGGTATGGGTCTACCCTGAAGCCTCCAAAGCTGGACGTTTCTGCCACAGGGGAGCGTGTGGAGGCGTCAGTCCTGGGTTTGAGTCCCAGCATTAATAGTGCTGCGGGGATGCCTTGGGTAAAGGGCTCTGGCCACTATGGTCTCTGGCCCGGACAAAGGCAGTGGCCATCCCACTGGTCTGCCCACTGCCGTCCCTGCCCTTCCATGGTGTTTTTCTTTTTCCTTTTACTGTGACAAAATAAATCTAATGTAAAACTCGCCATTGTAGCCATTTTTGGCATATGATTCAGTATCCCCGGGGACATTCACAGCATCTGCAAATGTCTTGTTGTCTAATCCTGCAACATCTTCACCCCAGACCCTGCCTCTGAAGAAACAAAGCCCCCCTTCCCCTGTCCCAGCTCCTGGGGCTCCCAGTCCACTTTCTGTCTCTCTGGAGTTGACTCTTCTCGATACTTTGTGGTTGGGGGCGGGACACGTAACAGGTGTCCTTTTGGGCTGGCTTCTCTCACTTGGCGTCATGTTCCCGAGGCTCTGCTGTGTGGTGGCAGGTTTCCGTGCTTCACTCCTCTTCGTGACCAGACAGGATTCCATTGTCCGGATCAGTCACATCTGTTGATCTGTGGGTGCTGGACATTTAGGTGCTCTCTGCCTTCTGGCTGTTGTGAGTAGTCCCTCGGTGAACATGTGCGTTCCAGTGTCTGCTGGAGTCCCGGTTTCCAATTCTTTTGAGCATCTACCCAGGAAGCAGTGATTTTTTTGCTGTTCTTGTTTTTTAAAGATTTTATTTATTTATTTTGAGAGCGAGAGAGAGTGCATGAGCAGGGGGGAAGGGCAGAGGAAGAGAGAGAACCAGGCTCCCTTCTGAGCAGGGAGCCCAATGCGGGGATCTATCCCAGGACCCAGGGATCATAACCTGAGCCAAACGCAGATGCTTAACCCACTGAGCCACCCAGGTGCCCAGAAGCGGTGATGTTTTTCACGTAAGTCAGATCATATGACTTCTTCGCTGTGAGTTCTCGGTGATGTTGACTCCCCCTACAGCTGAATAAAACCTAGGCTGCCCCCATTGACTGGCTCCTCCCAGCCCCACTGCCCTCCTTTCCCAACCCTATTTCACTCCTCCTGCCCCAGGCACCCCCCCTCTTCCTGCTGACCTTTGAACTCCACCACACTCCCTGCCCCAGGGCCTTTGCTCTGACCACTCTCTTTGCTCAGGAATGGGGATCTGCTTCTCAATTCCCTCAGGCCCCAGCTCAGATGTCAACTTCCCAGACAGGTGGTCCCTGACACCCTGTCTAGAGCAGCCCTCACCCCACTCCCATGATGCCCCATCCGCCTTCCCCGTGCTTTTGGCTTCAGAGCACTTCCTACCACCTACAAATTTGTCATCCATGCCTTCCTTCCCTTCCCTGAGTACCCTCTGTCTTCCCTCCTAGAACTCAACTTCAAGTCATTTCCTGTGTCTCTAGGCCTCGCCCAGTGACCAGCACGAGGCATCCGCTCATTAAATATTAGGATGAACCCTTTGAATTTGCTGACATTTGACTGTTTTGACCTTTCAAAAATGGCCATTCCAAAAGGGCTAACCTAATCCTGAATGAGTGAATGAGTGAATGAATGAATGAAATGAAAGCATGCCTCCTCTCTGAATCTCTGCCTTCACATCGGTGGGTTGGGGCAGTCATGGCTGAGCAGGGGCAGGGATTGGGAGGCCAGTCCTCCCTCCCCCCTTGTAGCTGTGGCTGCCCCTCCATGTGGGAGGGGCTGGCGGAGGGACATCGGCGGGAGGCCCTGCGGCTGGAGATACGGGGTGATGAATGGATCGCGGAATAGGTCCTAGGAGGAGACGGAAAGGATGGGCATGACACTATTTAGCTGAGGAATGACCTCCTGACACTCTTCAAATAAATGCAGGCTTGTTATAGAGAAGGGGAGGTGGCTGCCGCGGTGGCCGCTGCCTCCCGAGTCTGGCCTGCGGGAGAGAACAGAACGGACCCGCGGTGCGCGCGCGTGCGACTCAGTCCCTCTGTGTGCGCATGTGTGCATCCAAGTGTGTCTCTGTGTGTCTGTCTTCTTTGTGTGTCTGTGTGCCTGTCTCTATTGGTGTGCATCTGACCATGTCTGTTGATGACCGCGTGTTTGATGGCGTCTGTCTGTCTGTCTGGACGGGTTTCTGTCTGCCTTTGTGTTTCTGTGTGTCTGAATGTGTCCTTCTTGCCGTGTGTCTGTCTGTGTGTGTGTCTGGCTTTGTGTGTGTGTGAATGTGAGAGCTGCCCGGACATATCAAAGGAGCTTCTCTGCATCCCTCGAGCTGGTCACTGCCCATGTTAATTCAATATCCAACTTCTACCTTCCAGGCACTGTGCTGGGTGCAGGGAGTGACCCCAAAGTAAAACCTAAACCATAACCCCTGGGGGGTGGGGTTGGGGCAGAAAGCTCTCAGCACCCCTTGGATTCCCACCAGCAGGTGAAGGGTGTTGTATTAACCACACCCGCAGTGATTGACCACTAACTGGGTGTGTTTACTACTTCCTGTGGATGTCTTAAAATCTGGTTTCTACTCCTATGACGAGGGTACTATGATTATGTCCACTTGGCTTATGGGGAAGCTGAGAACAGAGAGGGGAATCCCTTGCCCAGTGTCACCCAGCAAGCTGGTGGTGAGATGCGGGAGTTGGTCAAACCCAGGAAGCTGGACTCTAGAATTCACGTTCTTTTTTATTCACACTCAAGATCTTTATGGATTGACAGTAAGAGCCACCACTTGGGAGAATTTTTTCCCCCCAAGTTTCCAAATATCTCTTGGCTTGGAAGGAGAGTTAAAAAAAAAAAATAACCTTGGGGCACCTGGATGGCTCAGTAGGTTAAGCCTGTCTTCGACTCAGGTCATGGACTCAGTGTCCTGGGATCGAGCCCCGCATTGGGCTCTCTGCTCAGCGGGGAGCCTGCTTCCCCCCATCTCTCTGTCTGCCTCTCTGCTTACTTGTGATCTCTCTCTCTGCGTCAAATAAATTAAAAAAATCTTAAAAAAAAACACCAAAAACCCTTGAACCAGTCCCTAAAGTTACACACAACTGCCCCAAGGGCTGCATGGGTGCCCACTGCCCACAGACAGAAGATCCCCCCTTCTGTGGGCAGCTGTGGGCAGCTGTGGGACTGGAACATCCAGGGAAAGACCCCCCACTTACCATGGTCCAGGCAGCATCGCGGCGGGGAACGCTAGAAAAGAGCACCAGGTGGGAGAAGTCAAGGTGGCCTTTGGAGAGGGGGGCCAGGCCTGAGCAGGTGCTTAGGCCAGGTGGGTTTAATCAGGTGGAGGCAGAAGGGAATTTCTACTCACAAGACTGGCAGCAAAAGGCCTGCCTCACAGCCTGGTCTGAGGGTGACTTGTTTGCAGTTTCCGGAGATACTGGTCGAAGATGCAGATTCCTGGGCCCACCGAGGCCTGCAGAAACAGACTCTCTGAAGGGAGGGCCCAGGAATCTGCATTGTAACAAGGGCTCCCGGTGATGTTTATACTCCCTTATATTTCAGAACCACAGGCATTTGGGGTGCAGAGAAAACCTGGGGAGGTTAGGTAGTGTCAGATCACAGACGGCCTTAATGTTATGCTATGTTTAGATGTTGTCCTGAGAGTCACGGGGAGCCATCCAAAGTGTTTGAACAAGGGAGGGACCTGGCTTATGTCTGGTGGTGCAGGGAAGACTGGTTGGAAGGAAATAAGGCAGCAGGCAGGGAGAACCACTGTAGAACAAAGGTGCAACAATTCATGGGTGAAACAATAGGGCCTGAACTTGGATAGAAACGTCTAGAGAGGAGGCAGACAGTCATTGTGCACCTGTAGCACTGTAGAAATTGCGAATGGTTCTGCCTTATATGGACGTCGGGGATGGGGGACACATAGTCTTGATCTTTCCACACAGGGCCTTCTTCCAAGTTTAGATCCATACATTGAATTTCACCCAACCAGAGAAGGCTTCCTGGAGGCGGTGATGCTACCCCCAGATATCAGTGAGGGATAAACCCAAAGAGAAAAGAAAAGGGATTTCAGGAGAAACAGTCCAGTGTTCAAAGTCACTCCCTCCCAAGGCGCTTCTTGCATCCAACGCATTGGGAACTTCTCCACCGAGTTTCAGAGACCCCTCTTGGGTGTGTATCTTCCATCAAGACATGGGGAAAGTTGATTAGTGTGGGCGTCAGCAAGGACTGGCGTTTCTAATTAACACGCAGGCAGGGAGAATGCCTCTTCTTCCAGAGTCTGTATTCAGCTGATTGAATATCAGGGCTCGGGCTAAACTATGAATCGTGTGTCAAAAATAAAGCCTGCGCTCTCTTCTTGTTAAAGGAGCAGAGTCCCCATTTCCAGCCCCCTGCCTTCCTGTCAGCTGGCGTGCTGCTTAGAGCCCGGGGCAGGAGACTGGGGGCTCCAGGTAGGGATGAGGAAGGAGAGGCACTTGGGGGGTTGGGGACAGCGGGCTCAGAGTGGGAAAACACCGGAGGAAGGTGGAGAGGAACCCCAGGTGGGTTTTGGGGGCTGCCGGGTTCAGGAGGAGAAGGAAGGGAAACGGGCCATAAAAAGAAAGGCGGCTTGCTGTGGCGGGAGAGAGAGAGGGGGGCGAGCAAACACAGGTTCATTAATCTGTAGTTCGTCTGCCTTTTCTGTTAGGAGGATGAACTTGATGAGTTAATTAAGTCGCAGTCTGTAAAACCAGTTTATTTGCATAGCAAACTCCTGGGCCAGTGTGCTGTGAGTTGAGTGTGTACGAGCAGACAATTCGGGGGAAATTACAGCCTCATTAATATGCTAATCTGGTTGCAGGCCTGGAACGGAGTTTTGGGTTGGTGGTGCTCCGGGGTGGTGGGTGTTTGGTTGCTTAGCAACCTTTTTCTCCAGGTAACCCTTCTCTGGCTTGCCCTTGATATCCCCCAAAGGATTGCAATGTGGAAGAGGAGGTAAGCGGGGGGAAAGCATTCTGTTGTCACAGAACAGTGAGCAAAATAAAAGGCAAACACACACACACATTCACACACACATTCACATTATGCCGGGTGTCTTTGCAAACAGGCTTGGGGAGGGGGCAGGGGAGGCGGTGTGAGTGCAGCAGACAGACACCGATATGCAAATGCCGTGTGTGGTCTGTGGAAATAGACACAGGGGTAACACCCTCCTACGCGCACAGACACACACACACGCTCGCGTGTGCATACAAACACAATTGCTGCGTGGGTTTTGTTTAACAAATAAACCCACAGAATGAGACCCTCGGTTTATATAATAATACACGCTCTAGGTAATATCCTCCCCCACACACACACACACACACACACGCACCCACACACCCATCCTGTGTGCCGTCTTTGCCAATAACACAATACATACAAATGCATTAAACACAGTGTGTGGTATTTGGATTACGCAAATGATAAATAATAATTAATGATCAACAATGAAATGCACACGCATGTGTGCGTGCTCACACACACGTTCCTGCAGCAGCCAGAAAAGCAAACCAGGGCTAACCAGGGCAACGTGGTGGCCATAAAAATATTTTATGCGAAAAAGTAAGAAACAGCTAAAGATGTGTAAAAAGCATATCGTTTATGTAAATTAGAGCCAGTGTGATAGTCCCTCAGCAGTTGACGGGGCAGATACCCTGTGGTACTGTCACCGAATGGAGCAGTACTCAGCAGTACACAGGAATGGACCGCTGATTCAGACTCAGCACAGGGAAGCCGCGGAAGCCTCCTGCCAGGTGAGGCAGCCGTGCACGGAAGACTGAGTCTGGTGGGGTCCCCAATCATACACAGGTCAACAACAGGGAAAACTATCTATAGGGGCAGGAAGGTGGGGCCTGGGGAGGTAGAATTGTCTCCAAGGAGGTATAAGTAAACTTCCTCTAGGAGAAGGCAACATTCTATGTCCTGAGTTCCCATTGTTTGTATACATCCATGTATCCACACATGATACATGTCTGGGTAAATGGAGACATTTATCCAAACTTACCAAATTAGATACTTAAAACAGGGTACATGACCTTACTAAGTGTAAATTAGCTTCGATAAAGTTTATTTAAAACCAGATTTCATTGGGGCACCTGGGTGGCTCAGTCGGTTAAACGTCCGACTCCTGGCTTTGGCTCAGGTCACGGTCTCGGGTCTTGAGATTGAACTCCGTGTCGGGCTCTGGGCTCAGCGTGGAGTCTGCCTGGGATTCTTTCCCCTTCTGTCTGAACCCTCTCTCTTCAAACCAACCAACCAACCAACCAATAAAATCTTTAAAAACTCCCAAACCCAAGATTTTATTGCAAATAATAAAATATAAAGCCCAAGGGATACTTAAAATTTTTATTTTTAAAGATTTTATTTTATTTTTAAGATTTATTTATTTATTGGAGAGAGAGAGAGAGAGAGTGAGAGAGCACAAGCAGGGTGAGGGTCAGAGGGAGAAACAGACTCTCCACGTAGCAGGGAGTCTGATTAGGGGCTCAGTCCTGTGACTCTGGGATCATGACCTGAGCCAAAGGCAGATGCTTAACCGACTGAGCCACCCAGGTGCTCCTAAAGATTTTATTTATTTTTTATTTATTATTTTTTAAAAAATATTTTGTTTATTTGACAGAGATCACAAGTAGGCAGAGAGGCAGGCAGAGAGAGAGGGGAAAACAGGCTTCTTGCCGAGCAGAGAGCCTGATGCGGGGCTTGATCCCAGGACCCTGAGATCATGACCTGAGCTGAAGGCAAAGGCTTTAATCACTGAGCCACCCAGGTACCCCTGAAGATTTTATTTTTAAGTAATCTCTACACCCAGCGTAGAGGCTTGAACTCATAACCCTGAGATCAAGGGTTGCATGTTCCGCTAACTGAGCCAGCCAGGTGACCACTACTTTAAAAATTTTCATGACTACATTTGTAAATATGCCTCAATGTCTCTCTGTGTTTGTTTCTATGCACGTATGTATGTATGTGTCTTCCATCCATTGGACATAGAGGAGTAGGTAATGCGGTGGGGAGGGAAAGGAAATCGTGAATGGGTGATTGTGGTAGATTGGATCATTGTTCCCAATTCCCCACTCCCTCTTGGTATAAAATTAAATTCTCCACCTTCATTATGTCTTCAGTGTGGTGGGGTGAACTTTCCTGTTCCTTGAGTTTGAACTTGGTCATGTGAATTGACCAACAGAATGTTAAATGATGTGATTATAAGCAAAGGCTGTAAATGTGTCCGTGGGGTCTGCCCTTCTCTCTTGCACGTTCACGATCTGCCGTGACAAATATTTGACCTGGGCAGCTGCCGGGCCCACAGAGCAAACCCACGCCCTTCGGGAAGCCTGGAGCCCACCTTCCCCCGTGGGCTCAGCTTGGATCAACAAAACCACAGCCAACCTGCAGACCCAAGTGTGTGAAACAATTGTAAATTTGTTGCTGTAGCCCTCTGGGGTTATGGGGTTTTTGTTATACAGCGTTATTGTAGCCGTAACTGACAGACACAGGGACAGAGGGAGACATAATAATAAAATAAAAAGCAAAAGGGGAGCCTGGCATGAAGAAACGGTGATAACATACCCTATGGATTGAGAATAATCAACTTGATTTCAACCATTGAGGTTAAGAACAAACCGACTGACTCGTTCACTGGGCACCCTCCCTGCTGGGCAGAATAACCGGCCCAGATTCTGTCTTTCCTCGTCCTGAACTGGGGAAGTCCGCCCTTCCTGCTTGCATCCTGGGGTACCTAATCTTATTGTCTCTAGTGCGAGGGGAAGAATTAACTTGCCTACATCTGTCTGTCTGTCTGCCTGTTGGATCCACGCCACGATGCCCTGAGCAACTCCTCAAAACCGCATTCCTTTGACCCGCTGGGTCTGATACACTGTTCTGATGGTGGATGCTGGATGCTATTTACCCTTTCAAGACTTAGATCAAAGAGGCACCCAGGAACCGGTACGGTCACCTCCCCCAGGCACCACACACTGTGCCCAGAATATCATCTCCCTTGATCTTCCAAAGAACCTTGTGGGCCAGTAGTGTTGCTGTCCCCACTTCACAGATGGGAAACGGAGGCCAGAGCATAGACATCATTTGCCCTGGGTCACACCTCTAACGGGCCGTGGAAATCTACGAATCTGACCCCCAAGTCTCGTCCAAAATTAAAGAACTTTGCTTCCAGATGCCTTTTAGGATTTTCTTTTCTGTTGGGTGTTTCCGCCCTCCCAAGAGGGCAGCAGGAGTCAGGGAGACCTTTTTGTGATGGAAACCTTAATGTGCTTGAACCTGAGCACGTCACCTTGGGGAAGGGCTTTGTCCCTTAAGAAATTATAAATATTTCATTTTCCCCTCTTCCCTCCCGCCTTGTCAGTCGTGAGATGGAGTTATCGACGGGAACCCGGGTGATGGACAGATTGGCGGGGTTCTGTATTGATGAGTTAATAGATTGTTGGCTTTTTTTTTTCATTCTCTGAAAAAAAGAAGTCTTGACAGCTGTTTTCACTGTTGTGGGGGTGGGTGGGGGCCGCTGCAGAAGGTGATGGAAAGCAAGGCCTGGGTCAGGGTGGTGCCCGTCAGACAGTCATGTCAGCTCGACCTTCAATGTTTCTCCTGAATCTGACCAGCTCCCCCGCTCCGCATGGCTGACCCTGGTCGGATGCCCCATTGTCTGTGGGCTGCCCCTTCCTGGCCTCCCTGCTTATTCTTGCTCCCCAGTTCCTTCAACAGCCAACAGCAAGAGCTCTCCCAAAGCATGAGCCGGATCCTGTCATTCCCCTGCCCCAAACCCTCAGATCACCCCCATCATAGCTGAATCCCCAAGTCCTAATGCGGGGGCAGTTTCCTCCATCATTACCCCTCCCTGCCTCTGTCCTGTCCTCCTCCTGCTCTGACCACAGCTTTCTTGCTGTTTCTCAAACTGTCCAGGCATGGGTCCGTCTTGGGGTGTTGGCATCTACTGCCCTAGCCCGGTTTGCTCTTCCTGCTGCTGTCCACCTGACTCTCACCTGTCCCTCCTTCGTGGGACTTATAACATCTTGACATGATTCATACAGTTATTGATTTGTTCACTGTCTGTTTCTCTCCATAGAATGGAAGCTCCATGAGGGCAGAACCTTTGAATGACGTGTTCACAGCGGTATCTTCATTACCTAGGACGGCATCAATACGTTACAGCCCATGGACAAAGTCAGCTTGCAGCTTGCTGTTTTTATAAATAAAGCTTTGTTGGAACACAGCCATGCCCATTTATCTCTGTCCATGGTTGCCTTTGTTCTATAAGCTCAGAGTTCAACAGAGATAGGTAGGGTGTGCAAAGTCAAAAATATTTACTATCTGGCCTTCTGCAGAAAAAGTTTGCTGCCCCTGACCTCGAACGCTGCCCTACACACAGCAAGTATTCAACATTTATTTGTGGAATGAGTGAATGAGTGAATGAATGATATGAGACCTAAACTTTTTAAGGATCAGACACTGACCAGAAGGTTAAGTAACTGGGTATTATAGCCATTGGTAATCCTTGCCCTGTGGGAAAACAGAACCCCTGTATCCTCCTTCCTAATGGACTCCCATGTCCTGCAGAACTCCCTGGGTTGCAAGTAACAGGAGATCCAGCTTGACTGACTTCATCCTGAAAAGGTAATTTGTTTGCTTATAAACTGGAAAGTTGAAGGTAGACTCCTTCAGGCAAAGCTGGATCCAGGGCCTCATACTCCTAGGTTCGAGGCCAGAGAAAGGGAGAGTCTCTACTTTTCCTGGGAGCACGATCTTGGATAAGTTGATTGCTTTCAGAGTCAGTTTTCTTATCTGTAAAGTTGGAGGGGGGATAATTATCCCTCCCTCATCAGTTAGCTGCATGGGGGAAATGAGTCAATCCCAGTCAGGTGGGCGGAAGAAAAAAATGTCCCTGGAACCTGTAAATATTTTCATTCACGTGGCTGAAGGGGCTGGTTAAGGTGGTTAAGGATCTTGAGATGGAGAAATAATCCTGGATTATCCAGGTGGGCCCAGTGTAAAGATACGAGTCCTTGTAAGAGGGAGACTGGAGGATGTAAGGATGGAAGCAGAGGTCGGAGAGAGAGAGAGACAGACAGACAGACAGGAAAGAAAGCTTTTGGCTCTCTACAAGGAGGAAGGGGCTATAAGCCAAGGAAAGCAGGTGGCCTCTAGAAGCTAGGAAAGGAAGGAACAGATTCTGCCCTAGAGCCCCCAGAATAAAGGCAGCACGGTCAACACCTTGATTTTACCCCGTGAGATCCATGGCATATTTCTGACCTCCAGAATGATCAGCTAATCATTTTTGAGTTGTTTTCCAACACCCCTAGGAAACTCACACACCAGGTAAATCTCTTACTGCTGTGCCTGGCACATAGCAAGCCCTTGGTCAATGTGAGCTGCTATTCTTATCAGTCAAATATTACAATTTCCCCCACTTTTGCCATTTGGGCTCTTTGGATCAGCCCAGCTATTTTAGATAAAGCCCCCAGGGTAATTCCCAGTCCCTGAAACTGTGTGAAGTCCCCAGCAGGTGCCAGGATTAGGGTTGGCTTCCAAGAGCCTTATCTAGGACCCACAGTTGACCCAGATCGGCACTGGGTCTGCAAGCTACCTCCTGCCTCCCCAGCCGGTGAGCTCTCTCGGCCCACCAGGCATCTCTGTCGCCACTTCCCCGTCCCCCCCCCATGCTGTCCCCTCCACCCAGAGAATCCCCTCCCCACTAAGCTATATTTAAGCCACGCCCCTTCCCACTCCCTGTTTGATCTTCAACCTGGTACTCCCTGAAAGCCCTTGGTGGCAGGGGCCCAACAAATTCTCCAGGTCTTTTGTCGCCATCTGTCCCTTTGCTCATTGAGGTCAGCAGCAGGATCCCAGGCTGGCTGAAGGTATAATCTCTGACTCCCCCAAGCAAAAGCTTTCAGGGCTTCCACTTCCCAATGGTGGAACGTTCTCTCGCAACAGTGAGCAGAGACCATCCTTCCTGTGCTACTGCTGATGACTGGGGGGCTGCTGGCAGGGGTTGCTGTTTCTGTATACATTTTTGTCATTTATTTCACACTTGCTCATATGACATTTCCTTCGTGTCGGGCACTGTGTCAATTGTTACCCAAGTATTTTCATTTCACAGCGATGTTGTGGGTGGGAGTGATGATCCTCTCCATTTTCAGGTGGGCACAGATAGATTAGGTAACTTGCCCAAGGTCACACAGCGGGTTCAGAGGCAGAGCTGGCATTTGAACCCAGGCAGGATGTGTGCTTCACTATTACCCTCCAAGTCTCTCATTCTAGAGTAACGGGTTCTTCTCCAGCCTTCTGTCTACCCTGCCTGGTGCTCTCTGGGTTCCCATAATCCCCCCAGGCAGGGGCCAGCTGCCTAGAACTTGCCCGCTGCTCTCCAACCTCCTCCCTATTACAGTCACTGGCATTTTGCAACCTGCCACAGATGGGCTGGTCTTCCCAGTGACCCTGGGGAGCAGGGGTTGTGATCATCATTTCCCTGATGCAGACAAGGAAGCCAAGGTTCAGAGAGGTGAGGCCACTGCCTGTCCAAGGTCACCCAGCTGAGAAGTGACCGAGTCAGGACTTGAGCGCTGACGTTCTGACTCGGAAGCGTGGACCTGGGCTCTGGTGTCTTCCCCCATACTCCAGGAGAATCACTGGGTTTGCTTCTGAGGGCTTCGTGACACAGTACTGCAAACTGGGTGGCTTAGAACGATGGAGACTTACTGCCTCCGTTCAGAAGGTCAGCGGTGCCAAACTAAGGTGCCAGGAGGGTCCTATTCCGTCTGAGACCTGCACCGGAGAACCCTTTCGAGGCTCCCCCAGTGTCTGCTGGTTGCCTCGCTGGAACAAAAGATCTGTGAGGGCAGGGGTCGCCCCTCCCCAGCGCCTGGCGCCAGACCTGGCATTCAGCAGGCACTCATCAACGCTCGAATGAATGAAAGATCACACGAATGAAGGGCCACATCCCCCATCAGCCAGCCCACCAGCCTTCCCAGGACCAGGAGGTGCACTGATTTATCAGGAGTCTTGAACCTGCAGCGGAGCCCCTCAGCATGGTAGCACCATTGCAGCTGGGCTGCAATGGTGAAATTATTAAACCTTATTCCAAATTGGATTTTAATCTCTTTAAACCCTGTCACTAGAGTGTCAGAAGAAGCAAGAACCCCCTCCCTCCCTTCTTTCTTTTCTTCTTCCAGATACAGAGACTTTCTGATCTTTCTGACCAAGTTACGGCGTGGGGACTGATGGCCAAGAGACTTGGCTAGTTCCCAGCTGTCTACCCTGCCCATCTAGTCACAGATAGGAGCCTGGGGCAAGCCTGGGGGCTCTCGGCTCTCATCTTGGACTTTCCATCGGACCCTCCCTTCCTCTCTTCCTCTCCAGTTCCCTCTCTGCACAGCAGCCAGGCATGGTTCCTGCCCACAGAAGCCAAAGGTTGGCAGAGGGGGATACTGAGGCAAGGAGTAGTTCTGTGTCTTTGCAGAGGGTCCTGAACACTTGGGGAAAGTCAGGACAAGCAGCACCAGCTCCCTCTTCTGGATCTCTTTTGCCCAAGTTCCTCTTCCCAAAGCCCTCACCTCAGAAATTGGAGAGATGTCTTCCCTTGCTCCCCCTGCTGAGCGGGGATGGACTGGGGGGGTGTCTGCGGGGCTGGGGATAACAGTAGAATGGACTCTACAACAGGGGGGCCGCTGCCACGGGGGAGGAGGCAAGACCTTGGTCGTGAACTCAGGAGGTCGCATCTCAGCTCTCCCTCTGACTGGCTTTCCTCTCACTGGGACTCAGTTTCCCCGTCTGCAAATAGGCAGCATAGACACCCTGGGAGGTAGAAGTGGGGGAGTTGCGGGCCAGCACCTCCCTCCTGTCTCCCCAGCAGGCTCTGCCTCCGAGAGCTGGACTACTATTTATTTCCTGAGGTGCTAAGGGCCCAGGAGCCCCAGGGAGAGCCCCACCCCCACCTGGAGCCTTGGGATGGGGCCTTCCCAAACCAGAGAGGAGGAACATTCCCCCTTCACTAGGACCACCTCGATTTGCATCCTAAAGCCCAGCCCTCCCTGGATGGAGCTGGGCAGAGGTGAAGGGGTTAATAGACCCAACTGGCCCCCTTTCCCCAGAGGGCCCCCCCCACCTCCAGGTGGGGCTGCCCTGACAAGTAGAATGAGTGAGGAGGGCTCCATCTGGTCTCCAGTGGGCCTTGCCTGCAGGACTTAGAGTGACTGACAGGTCACAGCAAGCCTGGCTGAGGGACACAGCATGGACAGAGGCTGGCTGGGGGTGGGGGCTGGGGGTGGGGAGGGGGGTTCTCCAGCAAGCCCAGACTGGATTCCAGCAGGAGCAGAGGACTCCCGAGGAAGACCTTTAGAATTGAGTCTTGGAGCACACTTCTTGAGGGCTTTGGCTCATTCATTTAAAAAACCCACGGGGTGCCCTACTGTGTGCCAGGTGCTTTGGGAGACACTGGAAACACCTCAGGGACAGCAGAGATGAAAATGCTGACCTTTTAGTGGTCGCTGCAGATTGGTTTTCCTCATTGCTGTGTCATATTCCATTTCATGAAGAAGTCCTATTTGATTTATCGAGTACCGTTGATTGGTATTTGCGCAGTTTCCATGCTTGGGGGCTATCCGGGACCATGTTGTCCCTCTGAACCTCACCCCCATCTTTCCCAAACCCAGAGACGGGCCAACCTGCCAAATGACAGTAATCCATTGGACACAGTGGAGGAATGGCACCCCTCCAGCCTGGGCCACTTAGTCCAGGTCCCCTTCCCCTGTACCGTCCCCCCAATCCATGGGCTCCCCATTCTCCAGCACTTGCGTGGCCTCTGAGTTTGCAAGGCGCCTGGGATCCCTGGCTGGGCAGCCAGCTAGGGCGGGAGCCTTCCAGCCGACTGTCACCCCACACCCCCTGCGTACCCCAAAGTGCCAGCTTGGAGCCCAGCCTGCTGATGACAGGTGCTGGGCAGCGGTGTTGGACCATCTCTCCCAGTGCGGGGGGGGGGGGGGGGGGGTGAGGGTGGGGGGGCGGGAGGAGGAGGAGAGTGGCTGAAACAACAGAAAAGTTGGGGGGGTGGGAAGCAGAGCTCCATAATTATAGAGGAAGAGGCAGTGATAAAATGATAATGGGCGCGTTTTGACCCCGACTAACCAGTTCTGGAGCCGTGAAGTAACTCGGAGGCTCGTGATGGAGGGCAAGGGGCCGCCGCCGGGCTGCAGCTGAAATGGCGCTTTCACAAACAAGACATAAATTGGATGCAAACATCTAATTAACCTTCTCCCTCAGTTCCCTCCGCAGAGGGGGAAGCAGCCCTCCCAGGGCTCTCAGCCTTCCCTCAGGGGATGGATTTGGGGGAAGGGAGAGGAGGGGAGGCGCTAGGAGGGAGAGAGAAAGCCAGGCTTTTTTTTTTTTTGCCAATTCCCCTCCGGGCAGGGGCTGAGCTGAACCTCCAGCCAGTTTCATTTTCTCAAGGGGGGCCTCGGGCTGGATCTGAGATCTGCATTCCTGTTTAATAGGCCCCAGCACGCTGGGCCAGCCCACAGTATATGCTGGGGTTAGGTATGTGGCCTTACAATCAGGAAAAAGGGACAGTTGGTTTTCTGGGTTTCTCCTTTGGTTGGGGATTCCATGCTACAAAGCCTGCTCCTGGCGGGAGTCCTCTTGACCTTGGAGTCTCCAGGACACGGGGGGTGGGTGGGTGGGTGGGTGGGGGGTGGATGCAGCAGGTGTGAACGTGTGCACGTGGAGCTACCCCGAACCTGGGCAAGCCCGAAGTCCATCCCAGGCAGCTGTGTGCCCCTGGGCACCTCGGTGCCACTCCCTGAACTTCATTCATTCACTCAACAAATACTCATGATGTCCGCACTGTGTGGCAGGTGTTGCTCTAGGTGCTGGGACGTAGTAAGTGATAAAACAGATAAAAAACCAAACACTTCCGTCTTCCCGGGGCTAGGAAGGCTGTGTGGGGGGTGGGCAGGAAGATAGCCAAGGAGGGCCAAATGGGCATCTCTCCATCCTTTGAGAAGATGGTAATATCAGGCTACTCCTCAGCTTTGATTGATGTAATGTATTAGCATCGTTTGATGACTCTTGCCTGCATCCATTATGATGATATCTCCCCAATGCGGGTTTTCTAACTGCAGTCCTCCTTCTACACTTATTCGCCGGCTTTCTACTGTAAACAAGAGAATTCCTTATGTATTCATGTATTTATTTATCTACCCATTCGTTTATTTATTCATTGGTAGTATTTACTGTGTCAGCATGGGCTTAAGACGTTTATTCCCTTTCCAATAATCCTTTACTATCATTAGGTATTTTGATGTTCAACTTGTCCTATAGCTTTGGCCAATGGAAGCCTTTCAAGTGGACGCCCATACCCTTTTGGATGGGACCCCTCCTGTCCCTTCCTTCGGACAGGACCTTACTGTCTTACATGGGCAGGTATCCTAGACTGACTTCACCCTGTCCCTGCTCCAGACCTAGAATCAGCCATTTCTTTTCTTTCTTTCTTTCTTTCTTTTTTTTTTTTTTAAAGATTTTATTTATTGATTTGACAGACAGAGATCACAAGTAGGCAGAGAGGCAGGTTGGGGGTGGGAGGGGGGAAGAAGGCTCCTTGCTGAGCAGAGATTTGGGGCTTGATCCCAGGACCCTTGGGATCATGACCTGAGCTGAAGGCAGAAGCTTTAACCCACTGAGCCACCCAGGTGCCCCTAGAATCAGCCATTTCTGCAAGGAGTCCTACCTAGTTCCTTTTAGTGGGGAAAGGGATGTAGAAGCCACAGTCTGGGTTCCAGGTGTGCTCACTGCTCCTGGGGTGTCAGTTCAGGTAGGCATTTTCAGAGCACCTACTGGGTGCCTCAGTTTCTCCACCTGTTAATGACAGACAATAATCCCTGCCTCCTAGATTGTGTGAGGGTTGAATGAGCCAGTATCCGAAATGGGCTTAGAACCATGCCTGGCCCATAGACAACACGAGACAAATACTCGTTAGATAAATAAGAAATACTTATGGGGTGCTAGATAGAGAAGTGTGCCCGAGGGAAAGAAACTGTGGCAGGTGTTCCAATTGATATAGGATGATCAAGAAAAGCCCTGACCTTGGAGGATGACATTTGAGTAGAGACCTGAATGGGTGAAAGGGAAGAAGGCAGAAGGAACAGCCGGTGTAAAGGCCCTGGGCGTACTTGGCTGGAAAGTACAGCCTAGCTCCCTAGACTCCAGGGAAACCAAATTTCTAAGTAGAGGCACTTTTTTTTTTTTTTTAGCGAGGGGATAAGGCAGGGAGCTCTGAAATCTAAAATCTGGCTCAGGAACCTCCAGGGACATAGTTTTCATGGATCAAATGCCTACTTCCTGCCAGGGACTGGGCCAAGCGTTTCCCATGGATGATCTCATTTAGTCCCCACAACGCCTTCAGGAGGCAGGCACACTTATTACCCCATTTTACAGATGAGGCTTAGGCCGAATGAGTCACTTGGCCAGGGTGCAGTCAGTAAGTGGGAAGTCCGCAGAATCAAAAAACCCGCCTATCAGACTCCAAAGGCTTTGCCAGAACTGGCAAAGAGGCTGGAGCTGCTTTCCCGTCTCTGCTCTGACCCTTCCTCACTGTCAGACCGTTGGCGAGGCAGGCCTCAGTTTCCCCACTTGCCAAGACAGCAGCGCCTCGTTCCCTGGGTGGTGCTGGGTGGACTCCAACCTCCCTGGAAGGCGAGGTGGGCAGGGCGGGGGCGTCCCCCTCTGAGAGGCAGCCCGGGCTTCTCCGCATGGCTTCCCTGCGGCTGCCCCTCCCCCACGGCCCTTCCGACGACGGGCGCCCCCCTTCCTCTTTTTCACCCCATCTTCCCCAGGGGCAGCCAGCCAGCAAAAAGAGTCCCTCAGCAGCAATGATGAAGATGGATGTGTGATTGATTCAGCCCCCCTTCCCTCTGCCCTTCTGGTAGAAAATTAAAAGACCATTTGTTAAGGGGCGAAAGTCCTCAGGTGCATCCTGAGGCCGGACAATTTGTCTCTGTGAAAAGGACGCTATTATGAGAGGCTGGATGCAGGCGGAGGGCGGGCCGGAGGGGCGGCTGGGGAAGGGGAGGCCCCGAGGAGGGAGGGGGCTCGGGCCGGGTGGGGGGAGGCCCAGACAATGGGGGAAAAAATAATAAATACATCGGAGCGTGCCAGCCGCGGGGCTCCGGCCTGCAGAGGCGTGGGGGGCGGGGGCGGCCGGGGCTGGGCGAGCTCATGTGCTGGGGCCTCCGAAGCCAATTCCTTTTTCATGACCCTTGTCCGGGACCAGAAGGGTGTCACCCGGGAGCTCTGCCGCCCTCCATTAAGGAGGGTTTGTAAATGACCCTCTTTAAGGAGCGAGTTTCTCTTTATAGACCTGGTGCAGAGAGGGGAAGGCGGAGGGGGGCCTTGAGTGAGCCCCCCTCCGCCCTCTTGGGGGTCATTAAGTGATTAGAAAGAAGGGGCCGGTTCTCCAGCCGCCATTCAGATGAGGGGATGCATTTATCACGGGGCGCTATTATTTATTGTTTTTTAAAAGGTTGCATTAGGCTCCCCCTGCTGTCTCCCGGCTCCCTTTGTGTAGTTGACTTCTTTCTGGGGCTGCTTCCTCAAGGATCCCTGGGGCAAGGTGCCCCCTTCCTCTAGCACCCACCCTGAGCCTGCTCCCCACCCTCTCCAGGCCTGCCGCGCCCCTCTCCCACGGCCCGCTGCCCTCCCGGAGGCTCCTGGCTGTCCCCTCAGTCCAGCAACGGCAGGAACGCAGCTGTCCCCATGAGGACCCCGCTGTCCCCGCCTGGCCCCAACCCCCGCCCTTATTACAAGACCCTTGCCAACTTCTTCATCTTCTGCACTAGCCTTTGGGTTTCTCGAGGGCGGTGGCTGTGGCTTGTTCGTGGCTCTGTCCCCTGCGCCAGTACGGTGCCTGGCCCGAGGGCACTGCGTTTGTGAGCACCCCTTGGGAGATCTCATTTTCTTCTTCTGGGAATCTGAAAACATTTGCCCCATTGGACAGATGGGGAGACAGGCTCAGAGATGTCGCAGAGTTACATAGATGGCTGGGGGGTGGGGGGCGGGGGCAGAGCTAGGATCTGAAGCTGGTTCTTAACACTCATGAGGAAGAAAGAGACATCTGGAGGAAGGAAGGTCTGTCTGGCCCTCTGATTCTAGAAAGCTCTCTGTTTTGGTAGAAAAATAATCTGAACCCAGCCGCGATCCAAGGGAACTAACTTTTCCATGTTCTCATCCAAGGGGGGAGACAAAGTGACCTTTAAGACATACTGTCTGGAAAATATCCTTCCTGTGCTTAAAACCCACCTCCCCGTGTGGCTCGAGGGCTAGGCTGTGGGTTCTGCAGATTTTTACCTCCTGTTAGTCTCCCTTCTCTCGTCCCTCCGGGCTGCAAGCCCCTTCCAGCTCCAGGCTGGGGCTCAGGTTGATCTCCTTGCCTGGCCAGCTCCCCTCCCTCTCTCTGAGCAGCCCGCTTTCCCCAACTTGGCCCGCGTGTTAGAATCCCATAGTCGGCTTCCTAAATGAAGGTCACTGACCCTCGAACCCCGTTCAGACCAACAGAAGCAGGTGGCATGGTTGGGTATGGGTATTTTTACCCATATGGGGCGGCATGGAGCATGGGTATTTTTAGGTGAGTTGAAAGCCCTGGGAGGGTTGAGAAGCTCTGAGCCAGCCAGTTCCGACTCCTGTTTCCCATCGGGCAGCCGGGCAGGGTCAGGTAGCAGCACAGTGTCTCCTGGCCTGTTCAGCCCCCTTGCTTCGGGCTCTGGGGTCACACGCTCAATCCCCGTGCCTCCGACATTGGCCTGTTTCGTGCCCGGAGCATGTATAATAGGTTCCCATCAAGGTTTTGTGAGATGAAGGAGTAAACCTTGAGAGGATGCCTGGCCGAGAAGAAAGCAGGCCTTGGAACAAAATCTAAAAGGGTTTTTTTTGGGTTTCGCTGATGTGCCCTTTCCCTGCCCAGGGGCGGCTGTGTGGGGGACAATGAGATAGAAGCCCTGTGCTCTCCTACCCGCCCCCCTTCCCTCCATGCACCCCTCTGCTCTGTGCCTCTCCCCTGCCTCCCCATCTCTCTGGCCTGTCCCTGTTGTCAGTGACATCTTCAGGCATTTGCCCCAGCCCCTTCCCTCACCAGAGTGTCCCTCCAGCTGTCTCTCTGCTGGGGCACAGGGTTGGGGGGCCACCCCCCAGGGCCCAGGAAAGAACCTTCCCTGTAGGAGGTGTTCACTGCCTTTGGGCTGAATAAGTAGGACTTGGATCCGAATCTTGGAGGAGGACAGTGTGGGGCACATGCAGTTTGGAAAAGCATATAAAGTATCACAGTGTGATTTGATATTTGGAAAGCGAAGGAGAAAAACTGTGGCAGCATAGGGGACAAACTCAATTCAGTGACACGGGGGCCCGGCAGTTCTTCCATGTTCCGTGCAGTGAGCACAGGCAAGTCACGTCCTCTCTGTGCCTCAGTTTCCCATCATAAATCTGCAAGATCCAGGGGCACCCGAGTGGCTCAGTGGGTTAAAGCCTCTGCCTTCGGCTCAGGTCGTGATCTCGGGGCCCTGGGATCGAGCCCCACATCGGGCTCTCTGCTCTGCGGGGAGCCTGCTCCCCCCCCACCCGCCTGCCTCTCTGCCTACTTGTGATCTCTGTCTGTCAAATAATAAATAAAATCTTTAAAAAAAAACAAAACAAAACTGCAGGATCTGTCTGAAAGCATTATTATTATTATATAAAATTATAGGTGGTATAGGACTATTTAGTAATAGTATGTATATCTTATATTGTACATTACAATGATTGATTATCATTGTTAGGTGGATTAATATTTATAAAGCTCTTGGAATAGTGCCGCACACCTATGAGCATTCAGTAAATATTATCTCTACCGTTCTTGTTGTTATTTGTAATATATCCTAAGACTCGGTGTCATCTGAGCTCGTGGGAGGGACTTCTGTCACTTAGGGCTCAGTGGTCTCACACTCAAGGCGGGGGCACCCTAAGGTGGGAGGAGATGGAAACTAGATTCCGATTTCTCTCTGGGGCAGGTTTTAGACCTTTATCAAAACGTCTGTGGAGGCAAAGGGCTTCATCACAGTATCTCGTGGAGGACTGGGGCTCCATCCCACTCCTGGCGGCTCCTCTGACCTCTTGGCCAGCTCTGGGAGTGGAGGTTTCCTGGGGGCCTGGTGAAGTGGCCATGTGTCCTCAGAGAAAATGGGAGAAGTCAGGAGGAAGGAAGGAGATTTGCGCCAAGCTGAACCTGTTGAGTACAAAGCACTGTCCTGTTTTCTGAGATTATGTCCTTCCTCCTTTCTCCTTTTTTTTCTGGTGCTAAATGTCCTTTCTATTATAAAATTATTATAAAATCCAATAGGTTTTTTAATTATTTATTTTTCTTTTTGATCATTTACAATCTTGGGGAGAGGAAGGCTTATATAATGGTCTCCCATTTTGGGGGTCAGTGCGGGGGACAATGTACTCGTCGGCAAAATCCAAGCGCATCCACAAGAGCACAATTCATTTGTTCAGCCTCGTGCGTGTGGCCACACAGCGGTCAGAGTGAGTTTTCACACCCAGAAACTCGGCCACATTGCTATCCTGTGTGAAACTCTTCTAACCCTTTTTAAACTAAAAGCCAATTTGTGACCCTGACCTCAGAGACCCTATAGAATCTTGGCCCCGTCTAGCCCTCATCTTCCTGTGGCTGCTCTGGCCTCTGTCGTTCTTCAGACCCACTAAGTGCATCCCACCTCAGGGCCTTTGCACTGGCTGTCCCTTCCACCTGGGATGTCCCTCCCACACCAAACTGCATGCTTTCTCCTTTTACCTTATTCAGGTCTCAGCTTAAACATTTCAGAGAGGCTTCTGTTGACCCCCCCCCCCCCCCCCGCATGGAGAATATCCCTTGCTCCATCTCCCTGATGGCTTTTGATTCCCCCAGCACTTGAAGTCACCTGAAATTATCTAATGCGTCCGTTTACTCACTTAGTGTCTGTCTCCTGTGTCAGTTGCCTGTCTTGTTCACCAAGTTGGTTGTGACTTCTGAGCCCCTAAAGCTTGCAGCACTGGGAGAGGTATACGTTATGCACTCAGGGCATTGTCTATGGGTTGATTCCAGCCAGGAGACATGAGTGGGAATTCCCAAGGTTGGTGTGACCTTGGACGGGTCCCTCCTCTAAAATGATTCCAGACTGGAAGCAGAAAGGAGCAGGGTGGCATGTCCAAATGCACCCCTGCCCTGTGCACTGTCAGGCACAGGTGGTCCCCTCTTCACTGCCGGCCCATGGGTAGGCACGGGGTTATCACAGGTGGCTGGCTGGAGCAGGAAATAGGACTGGGTGATTGGTCTTTTTTTTTTTTTTTTTTAAGATTTTATTTATTTATTTGACTGAGAGAGAGATCACAAGTAGGCAGAGAGGCAGGCAGAGAGAGAGGGGGAAGCAGGCTCCTTGCTGAGCAGAGAGCCTGATGCGGGGCTCGATCCCAGGACCCTGAGACCATGACCTGAGCCGAAGGCAGAGGCTTAACCCACTGAGCCACCCAGGCGCCCCTTGGGTGGCTGGTCTTAAGCTCCTTTGCTCTCAGATCCATTCCCTGCCCTTGCCCGGCCATCGGGGACCGGCACCTGCAAGCTGCATTTCTAGCCTCGCAGCCACTAGGAGACACTGCCAGGGCACTAGAGGGTGCGAGGAAGGGAGACACTAGGGGGTTCCCCCTGCTCTCTCTTCTATTAGTGACTTCTGTGGTTAATAGTCCTCTCCCGATGTGGCTCCAGCTCCTTCCGGAGGGCCCCTGGCTGAGGTTCTGGTTTCTCCTGACCTCCAGTGCCTGGCTCCAGTGACGCCCCCATCTTCTCTCCCTCCTGATCAGGGCGGAGGCAGGTTCCAGCTCTTGCTGATCTCCGGGGTCTCGTCACTGTCCCCCGTGGGACATAAGCTTTCTCAGCACCTTGCATCCTTCCTACCCTTGTGAACTCTTCACGTGCCCTCGCTGGACCCTAACAGAGGCGCAGGGCTGCTGTGGACGTGGGGGGAGGGGCACCTCCCACCCGGGGTGGGAACCTGGAGGGGCTCCACAGGGGAGCTTCTCTCCAAGCAAAGGCTGCCTTCCTGCCCTGTTGCGGGGTTTCCTGTTTGGAGCTTTCCCCAGAGCCCAGCCCTGTGTAGCGTGGGAGTTCAGCAACTTCACTGGCCTCCTGCCACCAGATATGCTAGTGTCCCGCGACATTTAGCTGCAACAACCCAAAATATCCTCAGACGTTGCCAAATGCCGCCCCCGTCCAAACTACCCCCCCCCCCCCACGGAGAACCCCTTCCTGATATCTACATGGAACATCCAAGCAAGTGGCTCCCAATCCTGGCTACACCCAAGAATTACCCCCCAAAAGGGCAACTTCAAACTTAACCGATAGCTGAATCAGGATCTCTGCGGTGAAGCCCTGGGCCCTGGAGGGGGTTTAAAATTCCCCCCAGTGATTCTGACACCGCAGCAAGGTTGAGAGGTGCTGGGCTGGCCCGTGAAAGGCCACGTCTACCTCGATTGTTTCCTGGTTCACAGAGGAGGAAACAGAAGCTCAGATAGCCCTAATGTTGCTTGCAGTTAAAATCTCCCACCAAGCGACAGGAGCTGTACCAACCAGGTCCGGCCAAAATGCTTTTGTTCAACTAAATCTAAAGGGGAAAAAAAATGCATGCTCTGTGCACAGACACATGCATAAACTCACATCAGACAAACAGCAACCATTACGTCGCAGGCGGCGCCAGCCCTTTCTTAATACAGATGACAGGGACCCCAAGGGGGGCTTTCTCTCCCCCGGCAATGTCTCCATTTCCTCCAACCCATTTCATGCTCTGGAATAGCATCTGTGTCCTGCTTTCTCTCCTGGGATGATCGCGGAGTGCCAGTGGTCTGGAGGTATTGCCAACCCGCGCAGCTGCGATGTGGATGGCACAGGGGTCGTCGTGATCCCGCACCTCCTCGGGTCTTGTCATCAGCCAGCCAGCCAGACTGACATCTCCAAGCGGGGACTCCCACTCAGCCCTTCCTCCTGGGGGTCTTAAATCCAGGCTTCTTGGTGGATCTGGAAGTTTCCTGGCTTTGAGTTAATTGTGACTATTTCTTGGCCATGGGTGTGTGTATTTTCTCAAGGCACGAAGTTCTGTCCCATGAGCCTAAAATCAGCTAATAAGGTTATTTTATTTCTTTGAATGGTTCCTCACCACGTACTTCTTCTGAAAGTCTTCCTGGGCTGGTGTAGGACAAGAGCCAGCAAACAGGCACAGGCGTCTGGGCTGGCCACCTGTTTTTGTAAATAAAGCTTTATTGGCACACAGCCATGACCATTTGGTTATATACCGCCTATGACTGCTGCATTTCAGGTCCAAGAGAAGAGCTGAGGAGATGCGGTGGAGACCGTCTCACCTGTACAGCCAAAAACATTTATGATCTGCTCTTTCGTGGAAAAGTTTTACAGACTGCTGTTTTACGATAGTGACTTGGGGAGCAAGCTGGTTTTTCCTTGGGAATCCTAGGTGCTTGTCCCAGACCCATCGAGTCACTGGGAAGCTTTGGGCAAGGCATGCTTATTTTCTGAGCCTCAGTCTACCTATTTGGGAATGAAGAGTATTTGTTCTTGTTGATTCTGTCTCCAAATTATGTCCCAAATCAAATATTTCTCTCCATCCCACTGCTGTTGCCTGGGTCTGAGTGATGGTCTTCTCTCACCAATAGGAAGGCAGCAGCCTTCTCACTGTCCTCCCTGCTCCCACCTCTAGTTCCCACGGTGCCCCCCACCACCCCTCCCCACACACTGCCAGAGAGATTTCTGTAAATTATCAACCAGCTCACACCACTCCCAGCTCAAACCCTCCACATCCTTTCTGCTTCCCATTCCTTCCAAGGACCTGCCAGGTTGACTCCCTGTTGCCTCTCTGCCCTTAATTCCTACCACACCCACACCCCTTTGCTCCCTATGTGCCAGTTGACACTCAAACCTGCAAGCTTATTCCCACCCCAGGACCTTTGCACTTGCTGTTCCCTCTGCTTGGATTGCTCATCTCCCATCCACATGTAGCCTCAATCCATTCAGGTCTCTGTTCAAATGTTGCTTGCTTCCTTAGAGATACTTTTCGCAATCACCTTCTAAAATGTTATTTATTTATTTGTTTGTTTATTGCCTGTCTCCCCCCAACTAGATTATAAACTCCATGACGGCAGAGGCAGTGTCTGTCTAGAAAGATATCACCAAATCTTCAGAATGGAGAACAGGTGTGCTCAAGAAATGAACTTGTGGGAGTGAATGAAGGAATATTTATCTTGCAAGTGTTGCCAGAAGGATGTAGATAACACACGTAAAATGTTTAGCAGCCTACTTGGTACATAGTAGGTGTGCAGTGGAGGATAACTTTTATTAGTAACAATGTCAGAGAGACAGAGAGCTTGTCCGGCCCCTCTGCTGCCTCTTCTTGGGTGGCCCTTCCTTTCCTCCCCTCCACAGCGAGTAGGCTTGGAGGATTTTCAGGTTCTCTGCCTCCCCTTCTCCCTGGATCTCTGCCTCCCAGAGGTACGGCCTGAGGGTTTCCCATCCTCGCTTCTCTCCATCTCGCCTCCTCCTCTCCCTGTCAGGTGTTTTGCTCATCTTGGGTTCTAATTGAGATGGCAAATTCCAGGGACAGGGCTTGCAGCCAACTCTGCCAGCCTCCCCTGCCAGGAGCAGGAGGAAGAAAACAAAACCCCAGCAACGTGACGAGCAAACCCCTCTCTATGCACCAGGAAAGGAGCCTCCTGCCTGGCCCAGTTGGTCCATCCCATGGAGGCGGGAGCCCAGGTTGGCTGAAGGCGCAAGTCCCAGCCTCCTCCCAGCTCCCAGCCAAAAAGCACCTGACGTCCCCCTGCCACCCCCACGGCGGCTGCGCCAAGCGAAGGGGCAGTTTCCTGCTAAATGGAGACCAGGTGGTTCCTAAGGCAATTAGAAGCCCCTGAGCTGGCAGCGGGCATTGATATGTGGGAGTGCCTGCTTCCCGATTCTCTCTTCCCTGGCTTTATTTGTTTGCTTTGGATTAGAAAGGCTTGTGCAAAACCAAGCTCTCATTTCTGTCCTGTTTCCACTCCCCCCAGGCTGGGAAAGAGCTGATATTTGCAAACACGGTCTCTTATGAACTTGAGAGGAACCCCACACCCAAGCAACTCATCCATAAAATGGGGGCCTGATTCCTGACTTTTGAGATCGTCACGAACACATTTCATAAAGGTGACTTCTTAGGCACTTGTATTTGAGTTACTTATGCAACAAAGATCTGGGGGTGGGATATCTTGGGGGGAGGGAGCAGTAGATGCAGAGATGAACCTGCTTCTGATGTAGGAAGGCTCATGGTGTGTTTGAAGTTTGCGGGATGTGGCCCAAACCCGTGGATTTTACAGGGAGAGATTGCAAATGTGCATTTGGGAAGAAATGAAGGGCTAGGGAGGGTAGAATTTTTCTGGGAGTTGCACAATAGCTGTCTAATAAAATTCTTTCCGATTAATCTAGCTAGAGTGAGTTTTTGCAGCTTCTGACCAAACCCCTGATAGGTTCAGGCCCATCTGTTACTTATGCTGTTCTTTAATTATTTAAGTCATTCATCCATCCATTTATCCATCCATCCATCCATCCATCCATCCATCCATCCATCCAAACAATTTGTTTCAGTCATTCATTCATTTATTCCTTCAATAAATATTCTGCTATTTGCATGCCAGTCTCTGTAGTAGGTACAGAAGGAAAGTCAGAGATAAGTTAAACAAGGCACATAGTAGGTGCTTCATAAACGTTCATGGATTTCGTATGAGACTTCCAAAGTCCCTGTTGAACATTACTGACCGCATGTGCGTTTCCTGAGGCAATCCAGTGGCAAACAGCACGATTTCCTCCAAGGTATCTGGACGGAGGAGCGGGGAGAGGATAGACGTGGGAAAGAGAACATACAGATCAGTGCTAGTTTTCGCTCTCTTTATCCTGCTCCCTCATCGCTTCCCTTCTCTTCCATAGATTCGGGGGCACTGATGAGCTACCGACCTTCGCTTCTTCCATATTATCTGTTGGAGCTCTAACCAGTCTGTGATCCAAATAGCACTCTCTTCTTCCCAACCAGGAGCTGGTTAATGGCAATGTGCAGGACTCACGAGCTCGTTGGCCGATGGGTGGAAAAAAGACAGCAGGGAACATTTGCCTCCGTGGCTTTTGTTCAATTCCTTGGGAAGCCAAGATGGAAGGAAGTAGGGTACTGCCTAAGCCTATTAGTGTTTGGTTGAATGTCAACCATCAGTCTGTTGGGGAAAACCATTGTTGCTTCTCTACTTCAACAGAGGACAGGGCTGGCTCACCCCAAGACCCAGAGGTACCAAGCAACCGAAAGTCAGGGCTGGGTGTCTCCAGAGGGACATAGCCCAATGGGTGGGATAGGATGTGAGCCCTCTGGCTGCAGAAGAGGGTTTTCACGACTGCGTGTGCAGGACCCAACCTGACCCCGAATCTCCGGTTATTTCTTTCTGTATCTTCTTTCAATCCTTTCAATTCTGCCCACGTCAAACTCTCAGCTACGTTCGACCGGGTCTTTAACACCCCTCCAGTAGCAGCCTGCGTTAGCCAGTCTCCCCTTTTCACGAGAGAGACCGGGCTCAGGCACCAGTCCTTCAGCAGACAGCAAGGACTGGCTAGAATCTTGTAACAGTGTCTTCTTTTCGTGCTATTTTCCTGGTTAACTCCTCATTATGACATGTAAGTGATTTCCCATTTAAGCTCAGCAGGCGAAGTTTTCTTCCCAAATAAATTTAAGTAAAAACAGAATCAATGGCAATGAACGTATTAAAATAATTGTGTTGGGCTTGCCACTCAAGAATCACGCTTGCGGCATGGCGACGTTTGAAAATGACTCAAGTACGGAAGGTAAAAGCTCAGAAACGTAAGGAGGGAAAGCTAAGATGCCTACAAGAGCCACGCCGTGTGGGGCACACTTGGAAGGTTTTAGAGACCTGAAACAGAGGACTTCCCAACACCCCTACAAGGGGAGTAGAATTATAGCCCCATTGAGCAGATGAGGAAACGGAGCCTCAGAGCGGCGAGGAAACTTGCTCCGACTCTCACAGCTAGCAAACGGCAGAGACAGGACTTGAACCCAGAGCCGTGGGCTCTTAGGGGCTATGTATGCAACCACTGGGCTACACTTGCAGAATAGGAAAGAATGATACGAGGGGATGATGTGCGTTCTATATACTCTCTGCCCCATTTCCTCTTATTGGTTTCATCCAGAACCTTAGCCGTTCAGAACAAAAAAATATCTCACGATGCTGTTAAAGCCCCGGTCTGACTGTGTCCAGCAAGATCCCGTCTCATCCCCCAATGGGATTTTGGTGTCCATCGGTCCACACTGCAGCGCCTTTATTCCACCCTGGCTGTTCCCATTTGCCGACCCCTAGGCTGGACGCACGCATGCCCAGACCCCCAAACCCTGCATACCCTGCTCCCCAGACAGCTCGCTCTCTGCTCTGGCCCCCCAGGAGCGGGGTGTGTGGGACAGTGGGCCAGGCCTGGGCTGCCCCGCGGCCCTCCGGCACTTCAGACTTGCCTCTTTGTCTCTCTACCCTTGGGACAAATGTCTCATTCCCCAGGGTGTCAAGGGGAAAATTAATCACCCGGGGGAGATCAGTCAGCCTGCTGACTTGGCAGGGGAAGACAAAGAGAAATAGGGTGTCTCGCGGATTGGTTGGGTCCCCCATTAAGAGGTGGAAAAATGCTTGCTTTGCGATTACAAATGGGCAACATTCGGGCCGGCGATTCCCGTCCCCGTCACCTCAGGAAATTGCTGCTAATGCGGTTCTGGAGAAGGAGGCTGTTTCCTCTCCTGGTTGCTCTGGCGCTGTCCTCCTGCAGGTCAAATCCTGGCCCTGCACCTGCCTTTGGGATCAGTGCCGGGTTTCTTCCCAGCAGGACATCCTCCCTCTTGGCCTGGCCCTGTCCCTCCAGAAATAAGGCTTCAGTCAACTCTGGCATAGCACGGTGGCTGTCTATAAAATCGATTCTTGGACCGCTGCAAGGGAGGTGTCACCCGTAGGGGTTAAGAGCAGGGACCCAGATTGGGTTAAGAGGAGCCTGTGCAAGTTGCTTGATTCGGCTGTATCTCGGTGTTGATGGGGCGAACGGAACAGGTCTGGGCCTCTTGCCTCCGATCCTCTCCCTATCCTCTCCCGGATCTGTTGGAGCCCAGGCTTCTCTGTGCCAGCTGGAGTCGGGAGGAAGGGAAAAGCCAGGGTGCTTCCTCCTCTCTCTCTCCAACTTGGGGAGCTTCTGGGGAAGCAGCTCCTGTCTTCCTGGAGGGTCCCCAGCTGTGATTCCAACTTCCATTCGAGGATTCCGTCAGAACACTCCCAGCCACTGGGCTCTAGAAGCATCCCTTCCTCCCTCTGCCCCTTCAGCCAAACTAGGGGTAGAAATGCTGGTTTGTAACCAGTTCCTGGCCTTACCTTCCCCTTGTGTTCAAATGTAAAGCGGTGTCTGTTTACTGCTTGGGTCCTGATAGATACACCGGCTCACTCTCAAGTGAGTTTGTGGATGTAGAACGAGTAAAGCGCCTTGAAAAGTGACAGGCACAGAACAGGTCCCATATAAGCGCTTGTTCAGTAAAATAAGAGTGGTCGATGTGTAGTCACGGCAAGGTTGACATTTTGATCGTTCCCAGTTTACAGGTCAGCAGACTGAGGCTCAGAGAGGCTCAGAGACCTGCCAGGTCACACAGCTTATTTGTGGCCGAGCCTGACTTTGATCCCAGGTCTGTTCCCCTGCATCCCTAAACTCACTGCCAGGCGACTACGACTCCTGAAGCCTTTTGTACCCCCTTGTTCTGCAGGGTGGCACTGTAGGATGGACGTAATGGGTAGTCCCAGGTTACAGATGAGGGAACCCAGATCTAGAGAGGTTTAGGAGCCCCTATGTGCTAGAACCAGGACCAGAATGTGGGTTCTCCTACTCCACACAGCACCATTTCTTCCTCCGGCTTACTTTCGCTCGGCTGAAGGGTGCCTCTTCCTTCTTCCAAAAGCCAGTTGAAGCCTCCTCCTCCAGGAAGCCTTCCCTGATCCACAGTGGTCAGTTGCGTGCTTCCCTTCAGAATGGGGTCATGCAACTAATTCTGACATTGTTTTCAGGCTTCTGTAGTTCCAAGGAGCCTCATGTTATTGGGTTTCATGTGGGAGCATCTTGGACTGTCTTCCTCAGTCTGTCCCTCGAATGTCTTGCTTTCTATCTTCAGCTTCGATATTCAAATTGCTGTGTCCATTCTGAGCCGAAACTTGGCAAAATCCCTCTTATGTCTGGTATACCTCACACGTCTCTGATCACCTCCTGATGCCCCGTCTCTCCCAAGGGTCTCAGAGCATAGGAGTGTCTGGAACCAGATGCCCGGAGCAGGGGTGAGGCTGAGTCTTGAGGCTTGCCCCTGACAAGCTGTATGACTCTGGGCCAGTCCTACACCACTCTGTGCCTTGCTCACTTCTTCAGGAACAATAGTCCCCCCTCCCAGGGCTGTCATGAAACATAAACAAGTTAGCACATGGGAAACTCTCCCTCCGTGCTCTGGGGCTGGTGTGAGCTGGCAGACCCCACTGCATTTGCCCTTTCTCTGGTTACCCAGAGACCCCCCTCTTGCTAGGTCAGGGTCAGTGGGTCTGACCTTTGTCACGACTCCACTTGGCCTCAGTGCAGAGCTGGGACTGGAGGCGTAAACCTTAGACTCCAAGTCCTGACACTCAGGCTCTCATTCTTGCTCTGCCCATGGGCTGTGTGGCCTTGGACAAGTCACTGTTCAACTGTGAGTCTCAGTGGCCTTGACTTCAAGCTGGGCTGTCTAATCTCTGTCCTCTTCTGCCTCAGAGGGCTGTGGGAACAAGATGAGAGGACACATTCTAAGGACTGTTATTATGAGCCTAAACCATGAACCACAGAACAGCCATGAGTTAAGTACAGCTACCCCATTTTGCAGGTTGGCAAACTGAGGCCCAGAACAGCTAAGAACTTTCACAAGGCTGAGCATCTGGTTAACCACCATGTGCCTGTGAGTAATATCATTGCCTCGATCTGTCCTGACTTCCTTACTCCCCATCTCTCTGTCTCGCTCTCTCTCTTTCACAGATGTGAAAGGTCAAAACCAGACAGATCAGTGCTCTCAAGGAGCTCCTGTTCTCTGTCCTCTTTTCCTTTACTCCTCAATCAGTTTTCAGAAACCGCCTTCAAGAATATAACGGATCAAGGCATCTGGGTGGCTCAAATGGTTGAGCATCTGACTCTTGATTTAGGCTCAGATCATGATCTCAGGGTCATGTGATCGAGTGCTACATCGGGCTCTGTGCTGGGCGAGGAGCCTGCTTAAGTTTCTCTCTCTCCCTCTCCCTCTGCCCCTCCCCAACCGTGCTCCCTGCTCCCTCGTGTGTGCATGTGCTCTCTCTCTCTTAAAAAAAAAAAAAAAAAAAAAAAAAAAAAAGAATAGAAAGGACCAACCTAGCTAAAAATGGTCTAGAGTTGCTCTGTCCAATAGACTGTGGTGCCTTAATTTTAAGTTAATTAAAATGAAATAAAGGGGCGCCTGGACGGCTCAGTTGTTAAGCATCTGCCTTCGGCTCAGGTCATGATCCCAGCATCCTGGGAGTGAGTCCCGCATCGAGCTCCCTACTCTGGGGGGAAGCATGCTTCTCCCTCTCCCACTCCCCCTGCTTGTGTTCCCTCTCTCGCTGTGTCTCTCTCTGTCAAATAAATAAATAAAATCTTCTTTAAAAAGTGAAATAAAATTCACAGTTCAGTTCCTTAGTTGCATGAGCCTCATTTCGAGTGTTCCAGAGGCACCTGTGCCCACGGCTCCCCTATCGGACAGTGCGGATACGGAGCACCTCATCGTCACGGAGAACTCCCTGTAATGCTGACAATTCGGGCTGGGTCCTTCATGGTGCGGGCAGCATCCCTGACCTCTCTCCGCTGGATGCCAGGAGCACTTGTCCCCGGTTGTGACAACCAGGAATGCCTCCTGACATGGCCACAGGTCCCCTGGGGCGGGGGAGGGGGACAAACTCCCTGCTGGCTGGGAGCCACTGGTCTCGATGATTTAGATAATGCGCCTTTCTTGCTCAGCACTAAGGGGAACGGTCATCCTGACTCAGTGAGAGGGACTGAAGTTTTAACAAAAAGAATTTCCTTGTTAAGATGGTGATGACGACGTGGCTCTGGGCCTCAGCTGTACCTTTATTCAAAGCCCCACTCACCGCCTCGCTGCTGGGTTCCTTTAGGTAAGTCAGTTTCCCTCTCTGGGCCTCTGTTCTCAGCTGCGGCATGAGGGTAATTATAACGGCTCCTGCTTCACCAGGCAGTGGTGAAAATGAAATCAGATAATGCATTTAAAGTGTTTGGAACCCAGGAGGCACCCAGGGAAATGTGGCTCCTCTCCCCCCGCCCCCCTCCCCACCTTATTAGAGCAAGACGAGGAAATTCGCTGCCACGGCTCCCAGGAGGCAGGGGACGAGGCAGGGGACAGGAGAGATGACCTGCTGTGAGGCCCCTCAGCCTGGAACCAGCCATCCCCTGAGCTCTAGAGGGATGCTCCTGGGGCCTCACCCTCAGGGTGGGTCCAGCTGGATGGGGGGCGGGCGACGGGGGCATTCCTGGGGACTCAAGGAAGGCGGGAGGCCGGGGGCCCATCCCTCCAGAAGCATCCATCAATGCAGAGGAAGAGGCCAGGCAGCTCAATACAGGAGGGGTTTGCGAGCCGGGAGTGAGGAAAATTGATGCCTGCAGGAGACAAAAGAGAGCCGGGAGAGTGGCCCCCAGGCCAGCTCCTTCCACAGGTGATAAGATTGATGGGCAGACCAAGGAGGCAGCCTGAGTGATAGATAATTTCAAATCGGCGGTAAACACGGCTGCGGGGACTCGTAGCTTTTCTAACAAGTGTGACACGGGTGTGGAGGGGAGATGAGGTGACTGATTAGGAAACAAGACAGCCAGAGACCCTTCTGAGAGGCAGCTGGGCTTGGTGGGGCCGCCTCGAGAGCGAGAGGCACGCAGGAAGGAAGCCGGAGATGGACAGAGAGATGTGCGCTGGGGCCTCGGGGCTCCGGCATCTCAGCCCCTGCTGTTCTCACTCATTCGCTCAGCCAGCATTTGCTGACCACTTACTACATCATGCCACGTGCTGGGCCGGGTGCTGCGGGTCTGGCTGGGGGCCGGCCAGACACAGTGCCTGTCCCCACGGGGCTTCTATTCCCGTGTGAGAGATGGTAAACAATCAAATGGACGAACGGGTCGATTTTTAGATGGTTGTGGCTTTTCTGAAGCACGTAGAGCAGGGCATGGGGAAGTGGGGAGACTCAGGGACAGCCCCTTGCAGGGGACAGCACGGGGCTGGGATCTGAACTGGGGGAAGGAGCAGGTCATTCCAAGAGCAGAACTTTGAAGATGAGCCTTCTGGTGGGCCCTGGAGTCTGAACTTTCCCTCCCTTCCTTCTTCTCTATTTCCCCACCCCAAACTTCTTTGAGCATACTTTTTGGGTGATGTAAGTGAAAATAAGCCCGCTCAAAATGATATAGGTTAGTGGCACCTGGGTGGCTCAGTTAGGTGTCGGACTCTTGATTTTGGCTCAGGTCACGATCTCAATGTCAGGCTCTGAGCTGAGCATGGAACCTGCTGAAGATTTTCTCTTTCCCTTGCCCTCTGCCCCTCCCCTCTTCCTCTCTTAAAAAAAAAATGCTATAGATGGGGCACCTGAGTGGCTCAGTGGGTTAAGCTTCTGCCTTCGGCTCAGGTCATGATCCCGGGGTCATGGGATCGAGCCCCGCATCGGGCTCTCTGCTCAGTGGGAAGCCTGCTTCCCCCCCTCTCTCTGCCTGCCTCCCCCTCTCTCTCTGCCTGCCTCTCTGCTTGCTTGTGATCTCTGTCTGCCAAATAAATAAATGAAATTAAAAAAAATGCTACAGATTTATTTTGTACTCTCCCTTTTACAGGCAGCAAAACTGAGGTTTAGAAGTGCTAAAAACTGCTCAGGACACACCAGGAGCTCCAGGTGGGCTAAACCAGGTAGTTGGGCTCCAGAGCTCAGGGAGGAGCCCCGTCTCCAAAACTGGGGTTGGGGTTCATCTAAAGGACTTTAGCCCTGGAGACAGTTGCTGCCCAAGAAGGGCAAGAACTGATCTTCTGCGAGCAGGTGCCGTGTGACACACACGGTGCGAAGCCATCTGTCCATCGCAGGAGCAGCAAGAAGACACCTGGGGTCCTTGTGGGTCCAGTCACTCCCATTTCACAGATGGAGACTTTGAGGCTCTTGGAAGTTAAGTCCCTTGCTTGGGTCATTCAGCAGGATTTTTGGAAGAGGCTAGTTTTGAAGTGATGGAGCCGGGATTCAAACCCGAATTTCTAGCTTGTTCCAATGCTCTTCCCATGGTGTCCCGCTCCCAGAATGGGGGCAACTTTCCTGAACTGACCGGTGAATGTTTACTGAGCCTGAGGAAGCAAAGTCCCTTGTCATCCAGACGGAAACACCCTTACCAATGACTGCTAATAATAGCCACCCTCTGGCGGGTACCTACTTAAATCCAGGAGCTGTGCTCTCCATTTACTTGTCATGACAACCCTGTGAGGCAACTATTATCATGCTCACTCTACAGATGAAGACAATGAGGACCCTGAGGTTAAGCAACTTGCTTAACTGTGCACATTGAGTTTGCGGCAGGGCTTCAGTGAGAGTCTAATGACTCCAGAGCCCATGCCTTTCCGGGACTCCTGTATCAGTCAGCTAATGCTGTGTAACAAACTATCCCAAGATGTGGTGGGTTCAACACCTTCTATTTCACCTTGCTGTGGGGGGCTGTGATTTAGTTCATTCCCGTTGGGCTTGCTCATGCTGCTGAGGGTTGGTTGGTTTAAGGGGGCCACACTAGTTTAGGTGTGGCTGGGACACCTTGGCTAGGGACACCATTCCCACCTATCTCTCACCTTCTTCCATGGTCCAGTGGGTATGTCCTTCTCATGGCAAAGACAGGTGTGCGAGAGAAGAAGTGGAAACACACAAGGCCTCCTCGGAGAGTGAAGGTAAGTGAGCCGTCATGTAGCAAGGTGGGCTTCTTCCTCCTTGGTGGGTTCTGGAAACTTAGCTGACTCTTTGTGGGCTGCTTAGGACAGTAGGGCTAGGGGCTCGGGAAGGGACCATGGGACCTGGCAGTGTGTGTGCATTTGCGTGTGAATGCTTGCGTGTGCATGTGTGTGTGTGTGTGTGTATTCTTATTATCTGTCTCTTTCCACTAGTTAGCACTGGGGAAAAGGGATTTCTGACATTTTGTTTATCACTGTATCTCCAGTGCCTAGAACAGTGCCTGGCTCATAGTAGATGTTCAGTAAATATTTGCTGAATGAATGAATGAATGAGTGAGTGAGAGAGTGAATTAAATTCTCACATCCCCACCGGGTAGACATTGTTATTAACCGCATTTTGCAGATGAGGAAACAGGCTCAGAGAGTTCCTTGCCTGAGCAGGGTCTCTGGCTAGGAAACAGCGGGGAGTCTGATGCCACAGCCCTAGGTTTTTCCTGTATTTTAAATAGCCTCTAATTCCACAAGCAGCACGTTGCCTGGGCCAGTAGGCAAAAGGCAAGAGAAAAACATCTCACAATTCCACACCATGATTACTTTCCCAGAGTTCAGACTGGGCCTTATCTGCACGCAGAGTCCCTGCGCTTACCTGTTTTGGGGTTGAATCGACTTTGAGAGGCCTCCAGCCCCCTTTTCCAGGAAGACAGCTAGGAGTTTGGGGCCCAGAGGTTGGGTGACGCCCTTGACTGGGGTCTTCCTCCTCACTCTGCCGCCCCAAGAAATATCGAGCTGGATCTACCCAGGTCCCCCTGCAGGAGCAACACTTCAAGTCCTTTCTAGCAGGCCCTCTTTCCGGTGCCAGGGGGCTTGGCTTTGTCATGAGAAAGGATGTCCCCAGAGTCCAGAACATCCCAGACCGTGGATATTCGGCCCACTGCTGCTCGTCTGGACTCATGTAAGCACGTATTTTGGGGTGCAGCTTCTGCGCACGGAACGAATGTCCGGTGAAGAGAATCCTCACGTTTGATCACTTCCAACATCCTGGTGGAGGAACCGTCTCCGTTAGCGCATGAGATGAACCACTCTGGGCTCGGTTTCCCTCTCCCTACAGTGGGGAGGAAAGTACCACGTCAGAGGGCAATGGACTAGCGCTCAGAGGGCACCCGCTGTGTTAGCACTTATTAGGTTCTGCCCTGGGCATGGAGATGCATGTATCTCACCGAACCTGCACGGAGACTTTACACACCGTGAGCTCTCCTTCTGCAGACAGTACTCAGTAAGAATGGGGCAATGTATATACTGCTGGGGCACACCGCCTGGGCGCGCCCCCCCCCCCACACCCCTGTGCCAGCTGTGCCGGCCTAAGTTCTGCGCAGGGATCAGCTCACTGAATCCTCCGACAACCCAATGCAGTGGGTGGCATTATTCCCATTTTACAAATGGAGAAACTAAGGCATAGGACGTTTTGATTATTGGTCCAAGGCTGGTCCCAGTGTGCATGGGCTCCTGGCTGTCCCTTGATGCTGTTGTACTCTTTTTAGGGGTACAGCCCTCAGAAGCGACTGATGGATCCTCTGCCTACTGCTGGGCCCCTGGAAGAGGAGGTCAGGAGAGAGCTCAGTCCATGATGGCCCAGCCTCCCTCCCCACGGCCCCAGCCCTGTGCCCTTGATGTCCTTGACCCCACGCTGCAGGGGGTCACCGTCTCATCTGTATGGCTCCCACAGAATGGCAGGACAGCTCCCAATGCATCACCGGGTGGCAGTCACGCAAAAGCCTGTGTGTCATTTCCATCCATCTTTCTCCAACCGTTCCCTGTCAGGAAGCAAGGGAGGCCAGGCTGGTGGAGGGGAGGAAGAGGGAAAGATGGATGGGGCGGGGGTGGTGGTAGGGGGGTGCTCAGAGGCCTGGATGGGCACAGAGGGGGAGGGCAGAGAGGGGGAGGAGGATGGGGAGAGGAAGATGGGAGAAACAGGAGAAAGAAGGAAGACAGGGAGGAAACGTCCCGGGGGAAGGAAATGAGAAATGGGCGGGAAGGAGAGGGAAGAAGGGGTGAGTGAGAGAGAAGGCAGAGGCGTCCATAAAAGGACTGGGGTGGGGGCCAGGGTGAGGAAGGGAATGGGGAGAAAGAAGGCCAGAAAGGGAGCAAGAGGATGTAGAAGCCTGGGAGGGGAGTTCTGGAAGGGGAGATCAGAGGGAGTGAGCTGAGAGGCAGGGAGGGGAGGAGGAGGGCTGGAGGGCTGCCGGTCCTTTTGTTGATTTGTTTTCTCAATCACAGAGGCCCCGCCTCTACTCAGGGATGCACTGGTACAAATGCTCAGTGCTAGTGTGGGCTGGGGGGGCAGGGGTTTCCCTGTGAGCGCCCCTTCAGGGTTCAGCCTGATTCATCCCCCACCCTAGAGGGGGCCCCAGCAAAGGAGAGAGAGCCTCAGACCCCACAGGTTTTGGACCCTTAGGAAGACATTTGTCCTGGGGAGGGGAGGCTGTTGCTTTCAGGAGGAGTGACTGACACTCTCTTCCTCCCCTCTGCAGATCTTATCCATTCCCCAGCCTTTCCTCACTGAATGGGGTCTCTTCGGATTCCCCACATTCAAGTGGAATCCTTGCTCAGGGTTTGACACTTAACTCATGGCTGCGGAGTCTCAAACTGAAATGAACAGAGCAGCCAGGCAGTTAACATACATGCGGGGGGCCGGTCAGATTCCCTTGGAGCAATAGGGAATGGTGGGGACTTTGGCAAACTGGGGAGAGTTTGAGAATATCCCAACAGTGTCCCAGGAGGAAATAGATGGCATTTTCAAATTAAGATAATCCAACAGGGTTTATTTATGGGGGACAAATTACAAAGGTGTGGGGAGAGTGGAGAGGAACCAAAGGGACAGAGGAGAAACCTGAGAGGAACCGTGAGCCACTTCTGGACCAGGGGGATGAGCAGGGAGACTAGAGGTGACAGGGATCCAGAGGAAAGCCTCACACTTTTCTCACTGTTCAGTCTCCTGCTGGTGACTCCTATAGGCTGATTCCATCTGTAAACCAGAGGGAAGGGAGCCCATTAGTGAGTCCATATGGGTCAAATTCCTGAGACCAGGACAAGATTAAAAAAAAAAGTGGAGAATGGATTTGGGGGGACAAAGAGAATGTATCTGGGATAGCATGGCCTACCGAAGGTGTTAAAATTTATTATATTTTAAACACTGTGTCGTCTAAGCAGAATGCAAAATTAATTCAGCCCTTGACCCACCAGTTTATTTTTTTAAAGGGCTTTTCATTCTCCCCTGATCCCTCCACTCCCACCCCATGAATTAGTCTCAAAATCCTTGAAGGCAAAGATTGAGTGTTGCTTGCTTTTTCTGTATCTCCAGAATGGCTTACTGTAATAGGCACATAGTAGGTGCTTAAAAAACTGGATCCCTGGGATTGGGAGATCTAATAGCAGATTCCACAGAGCTATATGAGACCTTTGCACAACACAAGTAGTAGCCTGTAATGTAATCAACCAACGTAGGAATTTATTTATTTATTTATTTATTTATTTTTTTAAAGATTTTATTTATTTATTTGACAGAGAGAGATCACAAGTAGGCAGAGAGGCACGCAGAGAGAGTGAGAGGGAAGCAGGCTCCCTGCTGAGCAGAGAGCCCGATGCGGGACGAGCCCAGGACCCTGAGATCATGACCTGAGCCGAAGGCAGCGGCTTAAACCACTGAGCCACCCAGACGCCCCCCCAACGTAGGAATTTAAATCTTATGTGCATATAGGTGAGGATCACTCAGAAGCTGAGTGAGCCTAGCAGTCACCTAGTGCTCGTTTCATTACCTCTGTTTCCTGCTCAGGGAATCTGGTTAGCGGGTGAAAACTTCCACTGTGGAAAAATGACTCCAGGAAAAAAAGAAAAAAGCTAGCCTTCAGAACTGGTGAGATGGGTGTGTCAGTCTTGGCTGTGTAAGAAGCTGCCCCAGAATACAGTGGCTTAAAACAACACCAATTCTCTTTAGCTCTTGATTCTGTAAGTTGGCTGGAATGGCTGGATATGGCTGCGGTAGATTTTCTGGTTTGTTTTAGCTCAGCTGGGGCTGCGTGGTCTAGGATGTCCTCACTCATATGTCTGGGGGCTGATAGGATGTTTGATGCAAAGGACCTAGCTAGGTGTTCCTCACTGCCCCACCGGGCCTCTCATTTCCTGGCAGTCCTGCTTGGGATTCTTTACATGGTGATCGCAGGATTCTGAAAAACAGCACCATATGGCAAGCTGTAATTTACAAGCACTCTTAAAAATCTCTGCTTGCATCATACTTACTAAGGTCCCCTTGGCCAAACCAAGTTACATGGCCAAGTCTAGATTCAAGAGAGGGTGGGGAGAGATGGATTCCATCTTTTGGTGGGAGAGCAGCAAAGACTTTGTGGCCATTTTTGCAACTGACCATAAGGTATGACCAAATAAAAGAGGTATAAACTTGGTTGCTCCCGTCACATTGGCCTTCTCTCAATTCCTTTAAGCATATTAAGCTGTTTCCTGCCTCGGGGCCTTTGCACCTGCTATTTCCTTGCCTCTGAATGTTCTTCCCATGGATCTTGAAAAAGTTGTTTCATTCTCTCTCTCTCTCTCTCTCTTTTTTTTTTTTTCAGTTGAAATGTTAGCTTCTCAGGGAGTTCTCTTTGACATCTCTCTCTAAATAAGTTTCTTTTATTAGTATCACTCAAAGCATCTTGTCCCTTTCTCACCAGAAGTACATATTCCATAATGATTTCTTTATCATTATTATTCTTTATCATTATCATTGATTTCTTTCTATCAATTCCATGAGGTTAGAGACTTTGTCTAGCCCAGTTGCCACAGTGTCTTGTGCATAGTGTGTGCTCAGTAAATATCTGCTGAGTGAAAGTAATGATTTGTAACAAGAAAAATAGCCTTATAAGTAATGTTGCTCTTATATGTATGGATCATTATGGATATACAAGAGAGCAATGAAATTTGGTTATTCTCAACCACCTTTTCTGGAAGAAATAGGCTATGGTGTAAGGGAAACAGGCTTGGGAGGTGGAGAACTTATTTGGTCAACAGGGACATTCAGGATTGATAATAGTATTTGCCATGAGTTGGGGTGCACTGAGTAATTCTTCCTTTCTCTCTGCCAGCACAAACTTGGTTGGGTGATCAACCAGTGGAGAGTGGGGTGCAGGAAGATGCGGGAGGACTTGAGGGGGAGTATGGAGACCTCAGAAGTTAAGAGCATACAACTTGGAGAAGGAGCCCCAGCTCTGCCACTTTCTAGCTGTGTGTCCTTGGGCTGTGACTTAACCTCTCTCAGCTTCCTCCCCTCATCCGTAAGGCAAGCGTATTAACAAATCCCCTAAGGCCAGGATGAAGCTTAGAGAGACCAAGCTTGTGGTACGGGCGTGCAGTACAAGCTCCGTCAATATCAGGAGTATGTCTGCTCTGCTTTTGCAGTCAGGAGGTGCAACGCTCTCCAGGAAGGAGAGAGGTACCTCCGCCCTCATGGATGGGCTCCTACATCCCAAAGCTAAGGCATTTTTGGCACTGTGGAGCTGGATCAATTTGTCTCCTTTGTCTCTGCTCCATGGATGTCCTAGAGAGAATGGAGAGAACCAGAGAATCCAGCCTTTGTTCCTTTCTCCACCTTGCTCCATGCTGGCAACCATTCAACAGGAGATCATTCCTAGGAAAGTTTCCCAGCCCTCCAGAAGCACATGTGGCCTGATCTCCATGCAGCAGCCTTGGGAAAACAACCCAGAGACAAAGCTCTGGAATCAAAATTAAGTAAATTTCCACTCCCCTCCCAGGTCTCAGAAATCCCAGGGGCAATTGGGGCAAGGGATGGAGCCTCTTTTTGGAGCAGGGCTTCCCGGGGGGTGGGGGCAGGTATTCTGTGCTAGAGTACTGGATTGTGAACTTTTTATTTCCCGTGTAAATTTGGGGAATTATAGATAACACTGTATGAACATCTTCGTGCATCTATCTTCTGGCTTCTGAGGAATTTTTTTTTCTTAGAATAAATTTGCAAGGGAGGGTTTAATGCATCAAGGGCAACTGCTAGTTTTTACCTCTTGAACTATTCATTCTCTACCTTCCTTTGACATGCTCTGTGCCTCGGGAGGCTGACCCCTGCTGAATTGATTTCCTAGGCTCCCTTACTTTTTGTCTTATATTGGGCTTGGCCAATGGAAGGCTCCAGAAGGAGACTGGATGCAGGAGGAAACAGAGGTTGGTGTATTTCTTCCCACTCCTTCTTGCTGCTGTGCTGGGTCTTGGATCATGGTTGTCCCTCTAGACTACAGTACCCATGATCCCTCCTCAAGCCCTCTCTGAGCTTGCCTAGCACTATGTCCTCCTCTTCAGCACTGAGGGAGGGACAGCGTATCACTGCTGCTAGTCTCTGTGTCCCTCAACCTCTGTGTTGGTTCTCTTTATCCTCCTCACGTCTCTATAAGCAGCCTTTTCATTAGAATCCTTTTAGTTGAATGTTCTTGGGAAGAATTCTATTTTTAAGAAAGATTGTATTTATCTTTTAGAGAGAGAGAGAGAGAAAGAGTGCAAGCAGGGTGAGGAGCAGATGAGGAAATAGAGGGAGGGGGAAAGAACCCCAAGCAGACTCTGAGGTAAGCACAGAGCCCAATGCAGGACTCGATCCCATGACCCCAAGATCATGATCTGAGCTGAAACCAGGAGTCGAATGCTCAACCAAACCAGCCATCCAGGTGCCCTGGGGAGAATTCTAATTTTTAGACCCTGACTAATAAATGGTTTACTACATTGAATGACATAAGTATTTCCATGATTGTTGCCTCAGGTAGATTTCCACCCGCTTATACCGGTTGATCCTGCTGTAAATGAAGATTGCTTTCACCTTTTGCCAGCAACATTGCGAGCATTGGTGGTTATGATTTTTTGAAAACTGAGAGAGTTCTAAATGTCATCTCAAAGTTTTAATTGCCCTTCCTTGATGATTAATAAGACTGTATCGGTGGTTTTCAAGTGGTGATAATTTGGGCCCCAGGAGACATTTGGCAATTTCCAGAGACATTTTTGCTTGTCTCCAGAACAGGGAGGCTTGATGCCACTGGAATCTAGAAGGTAGAGCCCAGAGAGGCTGTTAACTATCCTATAATTCGTGGTACAGCCTACCACAACAACAAAAAACTGAGCTAGACCAAAATGTGCCAAGATCGAGAAACCACAGGCCACACATTGCTCACAGACAATGTGCCAGGTCATTTGTCTTTTCTTTGTTGGAATCATCTGTTTGCGTCCTTTGGCCAGTGGCCTGGGATTTGGCAAATCCAGGCTCCAGGCCCAGCTTGGCCATTCACTTGTCTTGTGATCCTGGCTCACATTCCTCATCGGCTCAGAAAGGCCTTCTCTCCTTGTCCTGTGTCTCCTTCGGTTTTTGGTGACAGCCAGATGGCAGCAGGGAGGGATGGGTTTGGAAGATTATGAAATGCATTACAAATCAGCCCAAACTATACCTTCTGAGCACCTACTGTGTGCTGGGGGTTCGGATCAAGAATTCTGGAAAATTGCTGAAGAAATGTCACAGATACACATGTAATCCAGGATGGGCCACTGGCCATCCTGTTGTCAAAGACTGTTGTCCATGACAAGCATCCTCAGAGTAGGCTAGGAAGGCTTCCTGAAGGAGGAGCAAGTCATGCGTGGTCTTGGGGCCACATAACATAGTGGTTAGATTTGCAAGAGTCAGACTTTCTGATACCTGGTACCATCCCCAGTAGCTCTGTTGCTTTGGTCAAGTGATTTCATTTCTCTGGGCCTCAGTTTACTCATCTGTAGAAAATGAAGTAAAATATTAGTTCCTGTTTCCGTTATTTATTTATGTTATTATGTTAGTTATTTATTTATTTATGGAGAAACCACCCCCAAATTTCGTGACTTTGAACACCAGCTTATTATTTTTCACAATGCTGTAGATGAGCCAGCCCAGCTGGCATCTGCTAGGACCACTTTCATGGGGCATTTGTGTGGCAGCTGGACCAGGTAGGAAGGTCCAAGAAGGCGTCCCTTACACGTCTGGTGCGCTAGGGCCCCTGCATGTGACCTTTGGCTCATTGTGGCTGGCTTGGGCTTCCTCACAACATGGTGGTCTCAGGGGGCTCAGACTTCTTCTCACATGGACTCTGGCTTCAAAAAAGAAGCAGTAGAAAGCTCCAAGTCTTCTTAACACCTGGGCTTGAAAATCTCAGAACATCCTTTCCACTGCATTCCATGAATCACGCGGGTGGCTCAGTTGGGTAAGTGTCTGCCTTCGGCTCAGGTCATGATCTTGGGGTCCTGGGATCGAGTCCCGCATCGGGCTCCCTGCTCAGTGGAGAGCCTGCTTGTCCCTCTTCCTCTGTTCCCACTCTCTGCTTGTGCTCTCTCTCTCTTGTGCTCTATCTCAATTAAATAAATAAATAAATAAATAAATTTTAAGGGGTTGGGGGAGACCGGGCTTCAAAATCCCAGAACGTCCTTTCTGTTGCATTCAATGATTCAAAGCAAGTCTGAAGGCAAGACTGGGAAAGAGACTCCTTACCTCCTGACAGGAGGGGCAGCGTGGATGTACAGGGAGGGAAGGGATTGGTGGTGGGCGGCTTTGGAAATGATCTACCACAGGGCCTGTCTCTTAGACCTGTTGTCGGGATGGAGGCTGTGTTCCATGTGACGTACATGGCTAAGTCTAGAACCGTAAGTCAGTTGTTCCTGGAGGGGGTATTACATGGGGTACATGTAGTAAGTTTGTCCTATGTACTCAAGGCTGCTGGTTTGGATGGTACCTTTCCCAGGTGCCCTGTCTCCAGATGTCCCCTGAGCCACGTGACACTTAGACCTTCAGAGGTAGCAATTCTAGTCATGCCAATTGTTATAGAAACTTTCTGTGTACAAATGCTTTGTGTATGTTAGTATACTTAGTCCTTGCAACAGCCCTCTGAGGTAGGTACCATTATTATACCATCTTTAGAGACAAGGAAACGGAGTCACCAAGCGATTAAGCAAGTTGTGTAAGGTTAGCAAGAAAATGGCAGATCCGGGATTTGAACTTAGGCAGGCTGGTTCTGTGGTCCGTTCCCAGCCATTGTGTTAGTTAGCTGTTTCTGTGTAACAGACTGCGATCTCTATGGCTTGAGGAAGCGAACATTTATTACCCCACAGTTTCTGAGGGTCAGGAGCCTGGGAGTGGGCTTAGGTCGGGGGTTCCTGGCTGAGGGACACTCACAGGTGAAAATCAAGGTGCTGTCTGGGGCCACGGTCATGTCAAGTCTCGACTGGGGGCGGGTCCACTTCTAAGCTCCCTCATGGAGCTGCTGGCAGGGCTCAGGGTCTCTCAGGCTCTTGGCTGGGGACATTAGCTTCTTGTCACGTGGAACTCTCCACAGGGCTGTTCGCAATATGGCAGCCCGATACCCCCAAAGTGAGGGGTCTAAGAGAAAGAGCAGGCAGAAATCACGGTCTTTTCCCAACCTGATCTTGGAAATGGCATCTCGTTTGCCAATTCTATTCATTACAAATGAGTCGCTAGGTTCAGCCCACTCTCAAGGGGTGGGAACCACACAAACCATGAACACCAGTGGGCAGGGAACATCAGGGTCATCTCGGGAACGGCCACATTGGGGACAGCCACCTTGGGGATGGGCTCCCATAACCACTGTGCTCTAATCTTGCAACATCAAAGCCTGCCTCAGCAATCAACAACAGTTGCTTCCGTGTCCTGGCTTTCCTTAGTATATTCTTTGAGACATTCTCAAAGGCTGGGGCGGATGCCCAGAGAGTCCCGTAGAGCTCCTCAGGCCTTGGTTCCTGTCCTCCAAGACACAACAAGCAAACACAGAGAGTGTGGATTCAGGATGTAGGTAGATCGGTTGCTAGTGAGAATGTCCCCGAGAAGGGTGGGTGCAGTATGAGAAATTAGTTGCGTTTGGGAAGAGAATCAGGCCTGTCGTTTTTGTGGCGCACACTACCAGATCTAAGGGCGAAGAGAATCGTCCTTGGTTTGTGGGGGTGCGCGGGCGGGCAGGGCTGGAATTCTCACCCGTCGATGGGTTGGCTGGCGTAGGGGGGGGGGGAAGAAGGAGATTTTTGCAATTATCAAGAGGCTGAGAAACACATCGAACTCTGGTTGTTTAGATAGCTACTGTGCATGCCTCCTGCTTCGGGACAGGGTACCCCGAGTCAGCCACCGCTCATGGCAGATACGGCCGCTGCCCGAGTCCCCTGAGCTCTTGGATCCTGAGTCTAAGACTCCCCGTGGTACGACCTGGACTGTGATGGAGAAAAGGACCCATTTGTGCGGGGGGATGTGCTGGGATGCGTGGGGAAACCCGTTCTGGGGAGGTACATGCTAGAGGGAGGGGATGCCAGTTGTTGTAAAGGCTCAGGAGCTTCGTGATCCAAACTTTTCTTACAGATGGGAGAAGGGCCTGGAAATGGTCTCTCTTCCCGGCTGGCTAGGAATTTCTCCAGCTTTGAGGGAGGACAAGGGCAAGTAGGGGAGGGAACACCCCCAGCACAGCCTTCAGGTGACAATAATGGGCCACCAGCAACCTCTAATGAACCCGAGACACCTGTTGGGTATGTAACCCTCACAACCTTCCCCCGGGAGTCACCGGCCTGGTTCTTAACCCCATTGGCATCTGGGGAAACAGCTGGAGAGAAAGGGGAGTGATTTGCTCAAAGTCACACAGCTTAGAAGTGTCTGAGCAAGAATTCGAACATGGTGCATCCGTTTCCAGCACCAAGACCGTTAACCACTGAGCACGCTTGCTGGGTGGGTCTCATTCCTCTGTGGGGTACGTTTGGCGGCCTTGGTAAATTTGCCCACAGAGCCCCCTTATTACTTTTCCCGCCAGAGCCGTTAGAATACTGCATCTCTGTCTCCGGGTTCTGGGCTCTCTTCCCCATTCAGGGGCAAGAGGCCCTGTTCTCCAGGTCAGTATCCTCAGCGTGGAACAAGGCCAGGCACAAACACCGTGCTGTGCAGGGTCTCCACTTGGTGCTGGCAAAATATTGTTCAAGGAGTGAAGGGAGACACACGTATCTTGGGAAGGGGTATTTTGTCCTTAGCTTTGAACGTAGGTTTGTTTTCTGTGACAGACTCATCTTGTGCTGTGAGGGAGGATATCCCCCATCGGTCCCCAGTTTTGGTCTAAGCTCTTTGAGCCTTGTACCTCGCTCCCTCCTTCCAGCCCCATCCGGACGGACGGACGAGGCTGCCCCTGTCCACCCGCGGAGCTGTCACGTCCCGGCCTCGCTGTCCTCCCAGGTGGGCGGTGCCGATGTTGGTTCCCCATGGGAAGCGGAAGGAGGGAAGGAAGGATTGGGTCTTGGTGGCTCACCGGGCTCTAGGGAGGGAGCTCACACCTCTCCCTCCCCAAGTGCTTCCCGCTGGGCTGAGGATAGATCAGAGGATAAGGACTATGGAGGGGGTGGGAAGACTGTCAGAGACCAGACCCATGTGGTCTCAGCACAAGCTTTTGCTGAGACACACACACACACACACACACACACACACCCCTTTTATCTCCTCTCCTGGACTGTAGGCTCTAGACACTGTCTACAGACATTGGATTGTACATCTCTTTCAGGGACCACAATACAGAACTTTCGAAACCAAAATGGCCCGAGTATGTGGGATGGTGGCTTTTCCAACAGAACACAAATCTGTGTCCAGCGGAGTTGTCCCTGTGGACGACATTTCCCTGTGCCCTCCTCATCCGCGGCCGCCGTCCACTTCCCCTCTGTCACCAGCTACGCAAGGGGGAAAATCAGATCGAAAGCTCGCCTGGTTCGTATGCCCCAGCCCCCTGCCCAGAGACGCACAGGCACACCCACTCGGTGTCCATGGTGTCGGGACACGCCACACACATGTGCACTCACACGCACAGACACAAGTCCCCCTGGGAACCTCCACCCAGACACTTGTAAATAGAGTTGTGACACGTGGAGACACAGGCTACACATGCAGATCTCTATACCCAAGCCACACACGCGCTAGCCACACACGCACACGCACAAGTAATCCTCACATGACTAATCAGTCCGCGCGTGGGCACGTGTGTGTGTGTGTGTGTGTGTGTCCCAGCACGCCCCTGGCAGGCACACGCCGGCCAACCACCACTTGAATTAGCACCAAAGGATTATGGGACCCTGGGCCATTAATCTAGGTGACAAACAGGACTCAGAAGGCATATTTGCACCCCGAAATTGAAAAGATTAGGCCATATTTGTCAAGGATTGGTAGGGCTTTATCGCCTCCCCGGCAGATGCTGTTAAATATTCATGAGCGGCATAAGTGGGAGAAACCCTAGCTAGACCTGCCGACTTTCAGCTGTAGAGGGAGAGGAGGGGGGAGATTTATCTGAACTCGGCGAGGGATGAAAGGTATGAGATCATGTACCCTGGCTTGCTGGGCACAAGACGCTGGCCGTCCATCGCGGGAGGGGGCCTGCCCGTGGCTTTGTGAGGCTGGGGGCTGGGCCAGGCCGGGCGGGGATGGTAGGACGAGATGAGGAGGTTGTTCTTCTCTGGGCTCTTATCTCACTGTGTTGTGGGTAACTGTCTACTTGCCTGCTGCCCCCCCAGGAGATGGGTATCTCCCCAAGGGGGTACCCCTATGACCTCTGCGGTTCCCCATCTCCCTGACTACTTGGGGTCCTGTCCGATGCTCACCGCATGGTCAGCGGGCATTTACAGGTGCAGGGAACGGCTTCTTAGCCTGGACAAGGAGGAAGGAGAGGGATGAAGGTTTCACTGCTGGGTCCTGGAGCTGGTTCTGAAACTATTCTAGAAGCCTGGGCTCTATGTACACCTATGGGAATTGAGATTCAGACAGACCCTGGCCAAATCCTGGACCCATTACTTCTTGGTTGTGGGAGTTTGAGCAGGTCGCTTAGTGCCCCCCGTCACCCACCCCCCGTCTCAGTTTCCTCCTCTGAAAAGTAGATTTGATAACAAGAGTAGTCATGTCCCTTGGTTGCTGGAGGATTAAATCAAGCTATTGGAGTAATGTCTGGCATACAGTAAGCGCTCAATCAATGGAGGGAGACCATGGCTTATGGAGGGCTCCTTCTGTGCTAGTCATTGTGCCCAGTTGGTTCAGTCTCAACAGTGGACCCAGGCACCAGGCAAAAATTAGATGGTGTAGCTTTGCTGTTAGGAAAGTTAAGTTAGCTACTAGCCACATGTGATTGTTTAAGGTTAAATTAAGTAAAATTTAAAAATTAAGTTCCTTAGTCACAGTAGCCACATCTCAAGTCCTAAAGAGCTCCATGTGGCTGCCATATGGGATAGGCCAGGCATAGAACGTTTCTATCACTGCAGAAAGTTCAATGGACAGTGTTGTATACGATCTTCCTACAGCTCAGAAGGGTTAAAATTCCAGTGACCTGCCTAGCCCAGTTTGGCTGGATCGAATCTGAACCTTGGAGGATGAATATGTCAAATATGTCTGATAAACCCTGAGTCAAACAAAGTGAAACCAGATTCTTTCCTGCAGGACTTGTCAGAGCATTTACCATGTCCTGGGTTTTGTGAAGAGAGTATACAGGTATAACCCATGTGATAAGACCACAACATTCTTTTTCTCCCCATCAAAGCATCTCCCAGGAGTAGAGTTCCCTGGAATGTACTTTGCGAAACAGTGATACCACTAATCCTCCACAAGCGGCTGTGACTAGAAGTGGGTGAATGTCTCCTGAGGTCATCTGTGCTCGAATATGTCATTATGATTGGTGTGTGTGCGTGTGTGTGTGTGTGTGTGTGTGTGTTTGTGTCTGTGTATCAGCCTTCCCTACTGGCAGGAGGCTGTAGGACTCTACATTACAGCTGCATCTTCGGAGCCCAGCACAGTGCCAGAAACACAGGATGTCATTCATTCATTCATTCATTCAATGAACATCCAGTGTATATCACAGCGACAGTCAGGGCGCTGTCCAGACCTACTGAGCCTTTTTCTCTACTTGGGGAAGCATGTTTAGTTTCCACCCAACTGTTTTCTCCCTGGCCCTAGGAGGAGGCTGGCAGGCAGCCCTAAACCAATGGCACACAAGCACGCAGTCCTCTCCATCCCATGGGAGGGATTCGCCCCGAGGGCCCATGCAGTTTGCACTGTCTCCCCAGCACCCCAGGCTCTGAGCTCCAGCTAGGCACGGTGCAAAGGGGCCCTGGTAACATCTTGACTGCTTCTGTCTGTCCCTTCTCGCTTTCTTACTCCCCTTCCAGTTGGAACCCCCTCTCAAATCAAACACCTGCATTCGAGTCCCCTCATCCCGGGGGAGCTCATATCCTGCTACGTTTTGTCGCTTCTGTCAACTCAAGCCCATGCACCTGAGGCTGACCATCCATCCAGCTGCGTCACCCCCCCCCCCCCCGATCCCGCTCCCCCAGCTCGGGCTGGATTGTTTCCTACCTCTGAAGCATGTCCCTCCCACTCCCCACATCCAATCATTGCCCAAACCTCCACGGCTGCCAAGTTGCTGTCCCTCACCAAGGACCACCTCAAAGGTCCTTCACACTCCTCCCAGGGTGGTAGACACTGGTTCACCCCAAAGGCATGCCCACATCGGACCCTCAGAGGGGTGCAGGGGGGGGGGGAACGTGGATGCCCACACCGTCCTGGATGTCGGGCCTCAGGGATTTGTTGGGAATTAAAATGTTGCCCAGAAAAGAAATTGCTAAGGTTTAACGATGAAGCCATTTCTCTCTGGGTGTCATGGGGGATGCTGAGCCAGCATAGCTCTCTGCTGAAAGCCTAAAGAAGGATCAGAGCCGGGGAGGTTTAAGATAGCCCAGGGAATGTTGTCCCAAAGCCCAGGTTTTGAATGGGAGAGACACCCTGAGACTCTGCCCTCACACGCTTTTAATGACAAGACATGCTGTCTGTAACCGTGACCCATGACACCTTCAGGGTCATCATTACCCAAGGTATTGGGACCTCATGGGACCCTTAAGGCTAAGCCTGAACATGTTGGTCCCACGTCAATGACCAGGAATGGCTGATTCAATGGAATAGGAGGAAAAAAGCAAGCAAGCAAGCAAGCAAGCAAGCAAGCAAGCCAGCCAGCCCGGTCAAGCATCTGGATGCTGGTCAGCACGAGGTCAATACTTTGGGTCTTAGAACATCTGGATTTAGGACTGGAGTTTGGTCAGGTCCCAGGCAGGGACAGGAGAATGAGAGGAGAAAAAGCAAAAAAAAGGAAGAAACGAACTAGCGTTTACTGAGCACCTGCTTTGTGCGCAGGGGACACACTGGTCTAGAGCTTGGGGTCTGGGGCCAGACTGCCTGGGTTTGAATCCCAGCTCCGCCTCCTTCAGCTGCATGACCTTGGCACGTTACTTTATGTTCGGGATCTCAATTTCCTCTTCTGGAAAATGCAGAGGAAAAACCCTTCTTTGTAGGGTTCTTACGAAGATTAAATAAATTAACCCATCTTTAGAACAATGGCTGGTTCACTTCAATAAATGCTGTTACTATTATTTTCTGGGTTTTTAATAGATACAATTAATCTCATTTACCCTCTAATTCTAGGAGGTAGATGATCCAGTTTTACAGATGAAAAAACTGAGGCTTACAGAACTTCTAAAAAAACTGTCCGAAAGTCACACAGAGGGTAATCAGCGTGCTGGCATTTAAACAGAATGCAAAACCCTTGTTCTTTCCACTCCCCGGCTTGAGGCTTGGGGGGAGGGGCCCGGGAAGCTGATGGGAATATCCACAGAGGCCAGACGCACATGGGTCTTTCCGGGAAATAGCGAAGCTGTGCGAGGACAGAAGGAGGCAAAGCAGACGATCCGTTGTAGATCTGTGTACACCAGCGCAGAACCAGGGTCTGAAGGTACCCCCACCCCCATTTTATCTCCTCTCCTGGACTGTAAGCTCCAGACACTCTCTGTGGACCTCAGATTGTACGCCTTTTACAGGGACAGCAATACAGAACCTTTGAAACCAAAATGGCCCCGAGGATGTGGGATGGTGGCTTTTCCAGCAGAACACAGACGTGTTTCCAGACGAGTTGTCCCTGTAGACATTTCCTTGTGCCCTCCTCATCTGTAGTCACCATCCACCACCGACAGGAGGGGAAAATCAGGCGAAATATTTAACTGGTTTAACTGGTTGACCCCCCCACCCCCCACCCCAGATCTGCATAGGAGGGGAGATGCTGAGGACGAGAAAGGAGGGCGAGCTAAGAGGGTCCACCCACCTCCCCGCTATGGCCTCACCAGCTTTCCTCCACCCAGGGCCATGGGCTGCTGGTCGCCCCCCACCCCTGCAGTCCTGCCCTCCCCGCACCCCTCCCGCCCCAGGCTGGTGGAGAGGAAAAGGAGAGTGCAGTGCAGTGGGGGGAAGGCAATGCTGTGTGGTAGAGATGCGTATTCTCCTCGGTGACACAGTGAGCTCTCTTGCCGGCAAAATGTCCCTTGATCTATTTCCCCTGGTAGTGATTTCAACAACAACAATAACAGAAATCCATCATTTCCGTAGCGGGGAATGGAGGACGGTGGGGGTTTGTTTTTCTTCTAGCGTGGACAGAAAGCTCTTTATTCTCTCCTTGTTTGGGAAGACTTCAGGCCAGAGGAGCCCAGCCTGGGCCCGGGGAGGGACAGGGGTGGAGAGACAGCAAGAACAATTGAGCCCTGGCTGGGCGGCTGACCTTGGGCAAGCCACCTCCCCTCCTCAGTCTGCTCTTCTCAGATATGGGGAGAATCCCCCAGCAAAAGAGAGGGAGGCAGACAGCACGAAGGCAGCCTTGGGCGTTGAGGATAATGGACTGACTGTTACCGGTCATGAAAATAATGAGCTAATGCACGTGTTACAGCTAGCATAGTGCCTGGATATGATAATTACGGATCTCATGTTCTGCACCCTTGCCTTGTGCTATATGTTTTAATGTTCATGGCCTTCTGGAACTTCCAGTTAGCTCTGCAAAGCGGGTCCCTCCACATCCATTTCCCATGTAATAAGATGGAGGTTCAGAGAGGTTAGGTAACTTGCCCAAGATCACACAGCATGCAAATGGTGAAGGGAGCAGGGTGGGCAGAGGGAGAAGCTGGGCTAGGCTTTAATTGCAGTGGTGGCCTCAGTCCATCCTAGGGAAGCTCTGGAGTTGGAGTGGCCTATCCAAGGTGCTCAAATGGAGGCAAAAAGGGCTGGGCCTTTGTAGCCTTGCACCGACCAGTCATTGTTGCTTGGCGGTGGGGCTGGGGTGGGGTAAGGTGTTGAAGCCTGAGTGAGGTGCCTCCCTCCAGTCCGGGGCAGGTCCTGGGGCGGGCGGACAGCAGAGGAACCATCAGAAGCCACCACTTCAGCATCTGGGGAATGAGGGTCTGTCTGGAGTCTGGGTGGCACACCACAGCATCCACTATACCGGGCATATGACTTTTCCTCGATTTCTTCATCTGTAGAATGGGAATGAGGGTATGTTTCTTTTCAGTCTGCCACCTGGAGTATTTTGATCAAATGACATGACGAAGACAATGATGATAGCACTGTTGTTTGTTGACTGTGTTACAAGCCAGGCTGTGCTGAAAGGCTTCATGCCGTCCCCCGCGACACAGCCAGCTCATCTGGGCCTCATTCCAACCCTGGGAAGTGGGAGCCACCATGACTCCTATCTTTCAGAGGAGGAACAGAGGTTCGGAGGGATGAAATAATTTGCCTGAGGTCTCTCAGCTAGCTACAAAGCGGCGCACCTGGGCTTCTGAGCCCACCCCCTTACCAGTGCACTACCCTCCCCCATCCCAGTACAGCTGCCTTACGTTCAGCGCCCGTGTGAGAGGTAGGGTTGCCTCACCTCCCTTTGGGAGTTTATGAATAATCCAGGGGATGGTGTGCATGTGCACACTTTTTGATTAACCTGGCTCCCACTCTTGGGAAACACCAGGGCTCCCGCGAGTTAGTAATGGGGAGACTAAGGCTCTCATTTCAAGAATCCAGCCAGGAAAAGAAGCCTGCCCCTGGCTTCCCCACCTGAGGCCATCTCTCTGGGTTTCAAGGATGCAGGAGGCTACATCATAGACCTGGAGAAGCCCAGCTCCATGGACAGCAGTCTGAATGTGGACCCACAGCCAGGACTCACGTGCACACTCAGGCTGGGGCACCCAGACTGCCACCATGAGCATGCCTGGCCCTTTAAATCTGGCCTCTGTCCATGGGTCCCTGAAGCCCGGGCCTTCTCATCAACCTCTGCCTCTAGCCATCTCTCCAGTGGGGAGTGTGAAGGATGCATTCCCTGTCCTGTAAACACAATCCCAAGTGGTTAAACAAAAGGCAATCAGTAGGGCTGTTGGCCAGGAGAAATCTAAAAATTAGGAAACCCCTAGACAGGGAGTCAGCAGATTCAGTCTCCACAGCCTGTTTTCGTAAATAAAGTTTTATCGGAACCCAGTGATGCCCATTTGTCTGTGTCTTTCAGGTCACAATGGCAGAGCTGAGTAGGGACAACAGAGACTTGAGGGCCTGGAAAGCCAAAAATATTTACTATCTGGCCCTTTGCAGAGGAAGTTTGCCAATCCCTGGTCTAGCCAGAAAGCTTTCCCAGGGCGGGGGCTGTGGCTGAGACTTGAGTTAGGCTGGAGCTGGGGAACAAGGGGCTTTGTCAGAGCTGGGGATCTGGAGAAAGTGAGAAGCAAGGCTTGTACTTCCCTACAGGTAGGTCTTTGCCCAAACCAGAACCCTGGCTCCAATGGCTTCTGTCCCCACAACCCACTCTTCCTCGCCCCCCAGAAGCTCTCTTGCTCACCGTTGCATGGTCAGGGTCTAGCCCAGCGTCTGACACCATAAAGACGCCCTCATACATTTTTAGCAAATGAAGGCACAGATGATTCTCCAACTCACCCTTCAACCTTGGGTGAGTCTCACCCTCTCTGGGTCACAGTTTTCACATCTGTAGAATGACCCTGGTCAGGGTCTGTTCTCTAGGTCCCGTGTCTGTGAATGCTGTGAGTGGGGAGGGACACGAGAGGTTCAGGATTCAGGGTCTGATTCAGGAATGAGGAGGAACAGGCAGCTTGGTGCCAAGAAAGCCACAGAGACAGGAAAGAGGAGGTAAACGGGCGAGGACAGGAGTCAAGAGGGGCGGCAGGCAGGGCGGAGGGGAGAAGACAAAGGGGAAGGGTTCCGAGCAGGGAGGCAGATGGGAAGGAGTGGCCCCCGGGTGGGACCGCGGGGAGGCACCGGCCACAATCACAGACCCAGCAGTAGAGCGTGATGCCACAAGCAGAACTCCAGCTTTCGTTGGAGAATGAGCCTGGGGAGCTAATGAGCTCGGGAGGTGCAAAGGACGCCTTCGCGTTAATTCCTGCTCCCTGGGAGCAGCCAGGAGAGGGAGAGGGGGCCGGGCCCAGGCTGGGCAGCTGGGCCCCACTCAGGGGGCTCGGCCAGCTGGTCAGCCGCCGGCTGGGGCTTCACGCCAGGCCTGCGGACGCTCGCCTGCCTCACGCCCCACTGCCCCTGGCCTTGGGCAGGGAGAAGAGGGGTCATCCTGTGGCTTGGTCCCTGGAGCCCGTGTTGTGACAGTCGTGGGCTCCCCCTGGATGGCCAGTTGGTCCACGGGCTTCCACGAGCTGGGGCTCGGACAGCCAAGCGCGTGTCTGAGTTTTTCTTTTTTCTTTTTAAACAATTCTTAGATCTGAGTATAGTTGAGCATCTTTGAGCTTTAAAAAATAGTCCACTCTTCCCCATGGTCAACGATTATGACACCCACCACGTGATCATGCTATGGTGGTTCCAACAGCCTCCTGTTCTCTGGCATCTCCTGGAGTCTTAGGGCTGTCCGACTTTATTGACCAAATGCCTCTTGATTCTGGGGAGGCTGACCTGAGCATTGTAGGATGCTGAGCAGAACAACTGGGCTCTCACTGGGTGCCAAGGGCACTCCCCCCACCCCCCAAATCATGACAGGCGGCTGAGGCAGTGCCCCTGGTTCAGAACCACTGATAATACCCTATTTTACAGATGCGGATGCTGAGGCTGAAGATTCTGGGTATCAAATGTCAGTCTTTGTCCTCCTCCCCTCCATGGCCCCACCCAGCCGGTTACTAGGATTTGCTGGTTATTTTTCAGATATGGAGTTCCAATCTTTTTCTATGAATACATTTACAAAATTGGGATCATACCGAATGTGCCATTATGTAACCTGCTTTTCTCCATTAACAACCTAGCACATACAAGGTTGGGTGAGAAAAGCAAGTTGCCAATCCGTATATATAGCACGACACCCTTTGTGTAAACACACATACAGGCATGCACACGTGCGCACACACACACACACACACACACACACACACGTGGGGGTATTTGTATCTGCAAAGAAACTGTCCAGAAAGATAAGCACAAAATTCCGATTTACAGTCTCCTCTGAGATTGAAGAAAGGGGAGCAGGAAACAGAGGACTTTAAGTTTACATCATACCCTCCTGGACTCTTTGACTTTTGGCAACAAGTACATCTTTCTTTTTAATTTTAAAGATTAATAAAATGACACGGAGATCCCTCTTGACAGTCAACAGACACCTAGAACATGAGTTTTTAAGTACAATGAGATCTCCATTGCATGGATGTGCTACCGCTAATCTCGTCATTTCCTCGGGTTGCAGGTCGAGGGGGTCTCTGGGCATCCCAACTACACAATGCCACCAAGAACATCTCAAGCTGTTCCCTGGGGGGCAGATTCCTGGGGTTTCCCCTCAACTCAGCCCCACAGAAAACACCAAACAGCCTCACCTCCTTTAATCTCTTAGCAATGCCTTGTGAAGGACCTTATCATGGTCCGCATTGTGCAGTGCGGAACATGGGACACCAAGACGCCCGCCAAGATGCCCAGTGACTTGCTCAAGGTCTCACAGGGAGATAGCATGGGTCAGAAAGGCATTAAAGAAATACGAGTTCTCAATGAAGACTTTCTCCCTAAAGTGAGTCAAGGGGCTGAAAGAAAAGAAGAGATGATAACCTTCCACGTGTTTGATTTTTCCCAGTCACCATGCATTGGAGAGACCTGGGGACCTGATGGAGCGCAGACCCTGTAGAAGGTAGGGAGGCAGCAAGGAGGGAGGCGGCTGTGGCTCCAGCAGGATGACACCAGGGACCCTTGGGATGCATGTTCTGTCCCTTGACTGTGGTGGTGATGAAATTGCACAGAAGTAAATACACAAGAAACTGAGCAAAACGAACAAGTAGAAAGTGAGACTGATGAAATCCAGGGGCGCCTGGCGGGCTCAGTCGGTGGAGCGTGCCACTCTTGATCTTGGGGTTGTGAGTTTGAGCCTCAAGTTGAGTGTGGAGTTTACTATTAAAAAAAAAAAGAAAGAAAGAAAACAAAACTGGGGAACTTCTCTGAATACGGTGGGTGGACCCATGTGCTGGTTGTGATTCGAACTGTAGTTTTCCAAGATGCACCACAGGATGAGGGGTGCTCGGGATAAACCCATGTTATTTCTGTAACTCCTTGTGGATCTAACATAACTTCAAATAAAAAGCTAAAGCTAAAAAAAAAAAAAAATCCTCATTCTGATTTAGGAGGTCTGGGGTAAACTGAGACTCTGCATTTCTAAGAAACGCCCCAGGGGTGCTGGCCACGACCAGAGTCTAACACTACTCTCCCTGGTATGGTGGCCTCTGGTCATAGGTGGTTAACCAGCCTTTAAAATGTGGCTGGTCTGGGTTAAGGGGCACAGTATATACAGCACACAGTGGGCTTTGAAGACAGTAGGGAAAGGAGAACACAAAATCTTTCATTAGGAGCTTAAAGAACTTATATGTTGAAATAGTACTTTGGATACATTTTGTTCAATTAAATACATGATTAAATTTAATATTACCTCTTCTTTTTGACTTTAAGAATGAGGTTATTAGGGCGCCTGGGTGGCTCAGTCATTAAATGTCTGCCTTCGGCTCAGGTCATGATCCCAGGGTCCTGGGTTCGAGCCCCGCATCAGGCTCTCTGCTCAGCGGGAAGCCTGCTTCTCCCTCTCCCACTCCCCCTGCTTGTGTTCTCTGTCTTGCTGTGTCTCTCTCTGTCAAATAAATAAATAAAACCTTTAAAAAAAAAGAATGAGGCTATTAGAAAATTCAAAATGATGTTTGTGCATTAGAGGAAGCTGGGTAAAATGTTTTAGAGGACCTCTCCACTTTCTTGGCAATGTTTTCATATATTTTAGAATTTGAAAATAAAAATCTTACTTAAACAAAAAAATAAAATAAAATGATGTTTGCGGCTGATATTCTATTTCTCCTGGGTGGCTCTGAGCCGGTAGGGTGAGGAAGATGGTATCCAGCATAGCAGTGGTCCATCTGTTAGTCAATTAACAAACAGTCACCCAACCTATACTGCGTGAGGAGGCAAGCCGAACAGCCCCAGACCATGACCTCACAGAGCTTGTGGTTTAGGAAAGGAAGAACTGAGTTACTGATTATGTGAGGGCCTGAAAGAAAGTGTCCAGGTGGAAGCAAAAGGCAACCATGTGTCTGAAGCTGTGTGGATATGACAGTTGCCCTCACAGCCTGGCGGCAGACTGACGTGGTCAGAGCGTGAAGCTGATCATTTTCTCCAGGCTGGCCACCAGGCTGATTATCAGTGAATAATCACCCAGGTAATGCCATGAGCCCCATGTTACAGCTGCAAGAGAGGCCCAGAGAGGTGAAGTGGTCTGGCCGAGATTGCACAGCCAGAGAGTGAGTGGCTGAATGGGGATTTGAACCCAGTTCTGACTCCAGATGAGATACCTGTTTCCCTTGCCGGAGAGCTCAGCATTATTGCATTGTCGCGTGCAAATGCATTACTTGGGGACTCTCCCCCACGCCAGCTCTCCAGCGGGTGGAAGTGGGCTGCCCAGTCCCTCCTCCCCCAGGCAACTTGGCTGCCACCCTCCCCAGCTGGTGTCATTGGAAAATCTGATTCTCCCCATCCTCCGTCTTCAGCCCGAATCCCACCATCACGACCCCTGTGGAAATGGCTCTTGGAGCAGGGGTGGGACTGACACCATGGGGTGGGAGGAGTGTGGGGGGGGGGGTTGAGGGAACTTGCCTCTGTGGCCAGAGCAAAGTTAAGGCCGAAGGGACGTCACTTCCATCCCCTCCCCCTTCTCCCCACTCTGCCCCCCCACCGTGGTCCCCAAGCCCCCCTCAGCTTCAACGCAATTTAATGTCTCACCGAGCTGTCCCTATTTGACAAACAGGTGATTTTGCTAATGAGGAATAAATGAGATCCACAGGATGAGAGAGGGTGTGCGGCAGCTGGCGTGAGGGCGAGATGTGCCGAGTTTATTAAAATAATATGTGGCCACATGCTCGGTGCTCAGGGTCCAGGCTGGAGGGGCGCCTTGTTTTTTCTCTCCTCCACCTTCTGCTGCTCCCCAGCCACGGCCCCGTCCCTGTCCCCTTCCAGCTTTCCGGAAGGTGCCCATTCTCAATGGGGGCTGGCAGTGCCCCTGTGGACCATGACCACTGGGGTGTTCACGCCTGTGGGAGGCAGGGAGGGGGGCAGGAAGACCGCAGGGCTGACAGATGACCCGAGTGGGAGTGGAGCGTGTGAGGGACGGCGTGACTGCGTGTGGGGCCTGAGTGGGAGAGGCGGGTCCCACAGGAAGAGCGGGAAGAGAGTGGGCAGGAGAGCTGGCAGGGGAGGGGAGGGAGAGCTGGGGGTGGGGGATGGGGGGAGAGACAGACAGACAGAGAAGTCAAGGCACAGGAAGACAGAGGGAGAGTCCCTCACAGAACGAAGAGAAGGCACAGAGAGAGTTGAAGATGCAGAGACTGGAAAAGGGATGGGAGAGAGAGAGGGGGAGGGGGAGATTTCTAATCTCAGAGATGGACACACACAGAAGGATGGAGACTAGAACCTGCAAGTCTCCTGAAGGCAGGAGATGGGGAAAGAGGAGGCAGGAATCTAGGAACAGAGAAGACCAGAGCCTGGGGCAGGGGGACACCAGGGAGAGAGCAGGGAGGAGGGGAGCTGAGTGCACGGGCAAGGAGTGCAGGCGCTCAGAACTCTGAGTTCCCGGATGACCCCTTGAGTGCCTGCCACCTGGTGACCTGGGCTTGGCGTCCTCCCTCTCTGGGCCTCAGTTTCCCCTACCTGCTCCACAATGAGGGGTTGAACTTGATGTGGGTACCTACCGCCCTTCCCATGCCACTGCTGGATGAAAAGGGGAAAGAGAGGGACGGGGGTGGGAGAGAAGGAGGTCACAGATAGGTGTGACCTTTCCTATTCTAAAGCTGGGATCAGAAAGGAGAACGTGAATGCCAGCTTCCCACACCATGGCCCTCTGAAGACAGGAATGGGCCCGAGTGCAAGGTCTGGAGCAAAGGCCCTGAAGCTGATGCAAAAAGGCAGATTGAGGAGGAAGAGGGGGACCCTTATCCCGTCTTTCCCATCCCCTTCTATCTTGCTCCCCTTGTTCCCCGGGCCTGTTCCTCTCCCTCTGTGGGGAAAACCTCCTCTTCCCTTTCTGCCCGGGCCTCCAGAATCCTGGGCCAGCATGCCTCCTTCTGGGGCTATGCACCAGCTCCCGTCCCGCCCTCTTTTGAACCTGGGGAATAGTCAGAGGAAACATAAGATGGTGGGGCATCCCAGGAAGGCTTCCCAGAGGAGGCGAGGTTCCTACACTTCAGTCCAGTGCCACTTTCGGAGTCGGTGGCCTATCTGCCGTGGCCGCATTTACTTGACATTGTTCTTCAAATCCAGTTACTCTTTGTACTTCAACAACTGCATTTAGGAAAAAACTGTGGTGGTCACAGGTGGGAATTCAGTGCCATTTGATGGGCTCGTTAACATGTTTTCGTGTAGGGACTGATTTTCCTGTGTGACTCATGGGTGTTAAGACATGTTGAGCTGGGCACTCGGGACAGGAGCCCTGGGGGTCCCAGAGTGGGGCTGGTGCCAAGGCAGGGAGCGGGGAGAGAGGGAGGGAGGCAAGCAGATCTGAGAGAGCTGTGAACGCCAAGGGAGAAGGAAGGGTGGGCTCCTTGTGGGAGGCAATAGGGAGCCACAGAAGGTTTGGAGGGGTGCGCTGAAGCATGTCCAGGGTGGCAAGGCCAGGGAGGCTCCAGGAGGCATGGGGTCAGCGTGGGGGTCTCATGGGGGCCTGCCCTCCCCACCTGTCAGTCCTCTGTCCCTGCTGTCCCCCCTGTCACCATCCTCTCTGTTTCTGTCACTGGCTGTGACCCTGCCCCTTTCAAGTGCTATTCTGTCTGTCTTTTTTAATCCCTGTCATTTGCCTTCTGGGCTCTCGCACATGCGTGGCTTCCCCTCCACCAGGCGTGCTGTGCCCCCAGGACCCCAATTCCGTGGCTCCCTCCCTTCTGCCTCTCTCCCTCCAGATCACTCTTGACCAGCTTAGAGCCCACGGCACAGCACACAGTAGGTCTTCAGGACTGGTTGGAGGAGTCATTGCCCTTTGCTGCTCCTATGAGGGTCCAGCCCCCAAGAAGCGCGCCCTGCCTGGTGTGGAGGAAGGAGAGGCCAACACACTCCCGGTCCCACCTCCCCCCTCCCCCTTCCCTGACAGTTTTCCTGTTGCAGGCTGTCTTCCTTCCCATCCATCATTTCCTCTTTTTCTGCTCCCTCCTCCAGTCCCACACCCCCATCACTCTCGCTAAGGCTGAGCTGCCCCCCTCCCCACTCTGCATCCTTCCAGTCCCTCCCCCACCCCCAGCCCCAAAGCAAACAGCCCTGCTCCCAGCACTGCTGGGTAGGCCCCTGGGGTGGGGAGGGAGGCATCAGAGACCTGAGATGGGTAATGATGGCAGAATCTGCTTAGAGCTCAGTTAATAGCCAAAGCCACACAAACACCCGCCTCACCAGGCCCTCCTCTTGTCACCTCCAGCCACGGGCCTCAGGTTGTGCGGAAGGAGGAGGAGAGGCAGAATTTTCTCCTGAGATGTTCCCTCCGAGCTTCCCATCACAAGACAGGACCCAATACCAGCCTTTAAGAACGATGCTCAAAGTTACACCACGACACTATATTGTAAGCATTTATCCATGTCTGGATGTTTAAAAAGTAATTTCTAAACATCTAACATAGAATGACCCAAACCACAACACGACAAAACAAAACAAAACACCCATGCATGGAAAACAGACCGGAAAGAAATAAGCTTTAATATTAATAGTGGCTGCCTTTGAGTGGTGGGCCTCTGGGGAAAACATATATATTTTCCCTCCTTTTCTATATTTTCCAAATGTTTCTTAATGAGCACCTCTTAAGTTAATTCATTGTTTTCAAACGGCTGTTTGTCCAGACATCTGTGTATGCATTTAACATATACACTGATTTAATGGTGCTATTTGGAAAGTGCTTTATTTTCACATTTAAATTTTATTTATTTTTTGAGTAGGTAATACATTCACAGGGTTTATAACTCAAAAGGTACCAAAAGAGGTGTACAGTTGGACTGCTATGTCTGTTCCCACCATCCCCGGCCACGTGGCTCCCCTCAGGGAGAGAAAAGGAAGCCCCCGTCCTCATGTGTGTTTCCAGACACAGCATCATGTCAGAAACAGACATACATTTTTAAGGAAAGAGATGACAGAGTGATCTCTTTAGCATCAGTTTTTCTTGGAATTTTCCTAGCCTGGGGCAGGGAACATTTTGGATTCTAGAACAGAATGCTCTTTGATTCTAGAACAGAATGCTCTGGAACCTTTCCTAGCAGCCCTCCTGACCTCTCCTGCTGGCCAGGACCTAAAGGACCTCCTTTCCTTTTCAAACTCTATTAGTCCAGATCATAAAAGCAATGCTTAGATGGAAATGTTATGGAAATGTGTAATATAGAACATCCAATGTAATCCCGCCGGTGGGAGGGCTTTTGGTTAATTTTTCTGCAGCATTTTCTTTTTTAGGTGTCTATTTTTAAAAAGTGAAGTAGGACTGAACAGCCTTGTGGCATTTTTCCAATTTTTCACTTAATTTATCTTCACTTAATATATCCGCCCATGCTGGTACAGAGAGATATTTCTCAATAAGACTATTCATTTTCTGGAGGTGTTTTGGGGTAAGAGAAGGAAGACCTTTTGTGCTCTGATGTCGCTTGTTTTCAAGGGGGTTGGAACTGGTGAAGTCTAGGTGGGGAATGTCAGCCAAACCAGGGGACCCAAGGTACCTGATGCTTTGCCTCCTGGAAGGAAGGAGATCCAGAGGTTCTTAGAGGGGAGCAGAAACGATGAAGGGCTGCTTTGATCTAATCTGTGTCACACGTGGTCCAGTCTTACGCGGGCTCGGTACTAACTGGAAAGGACCAAGATGAACATAGTCTTGGTGTGACTCATGATGCGTCCCACTCCCCACCTGCAGAATGGGAGGGTGGAGTGGATGTTAGCATCATATGAATGCTTGGGAGATGCCCGGTGCCCATGCCGAGTCATGTCCTTTTCATTTGCTGATTTCAGCTTAACCCCCATTGTAGGTGCTGCTATTATCCCCATTGCACAGAAGAGGAACCCAGACTCAAAGAGAGGAGAGAGTTTCCCTGAATTCACCCAAATGATAAGTGCAGGAGCTGGGATCTGAACTCAGAGCTGTTGACTCCAGAGCCCAAGTTCTTGACCTTGCCTCTCTAAGGACCTGATGGCCTAAGAGTCCATGAATTATTCTGACTTCTCCATAAGGACAACCACGTGGGATTGGGAATGTGAGGGTGACTTCAGTGGGCTTGGGTTTGACTTTCTTTACATGTGAGCTTCTTGTATTTATTTATAGTCCTCTGACACCTTTGAGGTCGATAGGACTGGGTTCAAATCTTATTCATCCTTGCATCTCTAGCATCCTGGGCATTGCCCTGTACACAGAAGCTCTCAAGGAGTATTTGTTGAATGACTGTAAGTGGAAGTTGTTCATCAAGCAACTCTTTCTTTTGTGTGTGTGTGTGTGTGTGTGTGAGAGAGAGAGAGAGAGAGAGAGAAGGAGAGAGAGAATGAGAGAGAGAGAGAAAGCATGAGAGCAGAGAAGTCAGAAGGAGAAGCAGACTCCCCACCAAGCAGGGAGCCTGATGTGGGACTCGATCCTGAGACTCAAGGATCGTGACCTGAGCCAAAGGCAGCCACTAAATAAACTGAGCCACCCAGATGCACCAAGCAACTTTTTTTTTTTTTTTTAAAGCAGGCTCCACACCCAGCATGGAGCCCAGTGCAGGGCTCAAACTATTGACCTTGAGATCAAGGTCTGAGTTGAGATCAAGAGTTGGGTGCTCAACCAACTGAGCCACCCAGGCACCCCAGCAAGCAACTTTTGAATTCCTGTTATATGGTGGGCAATGTTCTAGATGTGAGATGTGGGCAATGTTCTAGATGTTCTAGAAAGTAATAATAGTGAGTAACAATGATAGTAGTCTTTGTCATGTGCTGGGTAGATTGCTTTAATTAATTTATTTTTTCAGTGTAACAGTATTCATTGTTTTTGCACAACACCCAGTGCTCCATGCAAAACGTGCCATCGCTATTACCCACCACCTGTTCCCCCAACCTCCCACCCCTGACCCTTCAAAACCCTCAGGTTGTTTTTCAGAGTCCATTGTCTCTTATGGTTTGCCTCCCCTTCCAATTTTTTTTATAAACATATTAGATTGCTTTATGTATAAATGCACATATAATGTCAACCCGTTTAGTATAAACTTCAAAGCAACACTAAAATGTTTTCAATTTTTATATGAGAGAAGAGCTCAGAGAAGTCAAGAACTTACCTAAGGGCACATACCTTATAAAAAAAATGGTCCTACTGGGCTTTGAGGATGGGTCTGTCAAGTTCCAAAGTGCTTTTTGTCACTAAACTATATTCCTCCCCCTCCACCACCCCACCTATGGCCCTAAGGTGCTCACACTTTAGTGTGATAGGATAGGGCACTATCTTAGTAGACGGGATATGGGCACAAACAGCTAGAATAAAATGCAGGAGGGGGTAGGTAGCTTTAGAGAACTATAGCGAATGAATGAATGATACAAGTCGTGTGAGCTTCGAAGATGGAGAGAGAGCCTATTTGTGATTGGGAGACCAAGAGAGCTTTTGTAAAAACACTGTGGCCCTTGTACTGAGCACTGGGGAATAGGTAGGATTTGTACCTGCAGAAAATGCAAGGAAAATCAAGGTGAGATAAAGGTCCAGAGGTGGGAAATTGCAGAACAGATGCAGAGAACAGAGATGGTGAGTTTTCTTGGAATGTAGGATGTAGAAGGGGAGAGGAAAAGAAGCAATAATGATTTTCAGATAGTGTTTTGTTATGGCAGTTGCTTCATTTGCATTTATCAAGTAGACAGTCTTATGACATATACATAATGACAAATTGGTCTTTTCTTTTCCCAACATCATACTTTAATTTTTTTCTTGTCTTATTGCATTGGTTAACACCTGAAGTATAAATTGAATAGTAGTGATGATTCCAGATAACTTTATCTCAGTCCTAAATTTAAATGGGAGTATTTTTAATATTTCATCCATAAATATGTTGCTTGGTAAGTTTTTATTGTAGCAGAAGTTGAAGTCAGATTCTCCTGGACTCACCTGCTTCCCAGATCTCAACTATTTGCTCCAGCCACCATAGCAGACAACAGACACCATGTGGCCGCAGGCAAGTCAGCTGCCCAACCCCGACTGGCTGCAAGCCCAAAGTCTCTGGTTTCTCTTGCCATTTCTGGACTTCGGAGAAATGCCATCCTATAGGGTGTGACTTTCCAAGGAGCTGTCTGTGGGCTTTCATGATGCAACTAGAAATACAGGACAATAAATCCAGGAGGGAATCTTTGGCCAGTGGGAAACAGAAGTTGAAGAGGAAGCTGGGCTGGTGAATCCTCTCTTTCCTCCTCTGAGACACTGCTCAGAGGCATGTCCTTCTGGAGGTTCGCCAGGGGCTGAACAGCCACACCAGCCAATCACTTGCTGTGATTTTCCAAGAAACTGTGAGCAGACAGCAACATATCACCTTGCCAACCCCATCCTCTCCTGCCTCAATCCCCCTTTCCCTCCCTACACTGCCCTGGCTTTGCATCTACTAGAGAATTTTTCTCCTCTGGAATGTGGGTGATGGCACTTTTCATATACCTTTTCAGCCTTTATTGCGAGAACTATGTCACTTTCCTTTAATCTGTTAGTGCAGTGAATTACACTGCTACTTTGTCTGCAAACATGTTTGTATTCTTGTCATAAACCCTACCTGGCAGGTGGGTCTTTCTGTAGGCGTATGAGGTTCTTTACTCCATGCCATTCCGTTGAGCACACCTGGGTACACAGGTAACACGACCTCCAAGAGAGTGATCTGTGAAGCCTCCCCTCGCAGTTTCCAGCCCCGTTTCTCCTCTGCAGAGGAAGTCAGGCAGACAGGCAGGTGGGGATGATGGAGGTGGTGGCAGCAGGTCTGAGGGGGGCTAGGAGGAGAGAGAGTGAGGAGAGAGAGGTAATTAGGAACCAGGCGGTATCACAAATCTCCCAGCCGCGCTGACACCCAGGGAGAGTGATCACACACTTGGAGTCAACCCAGACAAGTATGAAAGCCCTTCACTCCATCCCTAGGAAGAAGGAGGAAGGGGAAGAGGCGGACTGGGTAACCACGTGACAGCCCCATCCCCAGCTCTCCCACCAAGACAGCCATGAGGTCATTGTCACACTTCCCCTCCCTCCGCCCCGACCCGGGTCAGGGAGCTGTGATGCAGGGGTGTGGACGGGCAGCGGAGGACACTACAAGACAAGCGAGAGGTCCTGGAAGGATGTGCCCCAGAGAAGGAAGGTGAGGAAAGCCTTCGTTGTGGCATCCAATCAAGCTAGGCAGATTTTAGCAAGCCCTCAGCAAACTCAGACTGCCCCTCGTCAAAGGTGGCAAAGCATGCTTCCCATGCTTGCAAAATTGGTCCCCAAGGAAAGCGGAAATGCACATCGGTCGAAAGATGCCTGTGTAACAGGGACCAGACGTGTGTTATTTCTCGACAATCCTGCTGTTCACTCGATGAGGAAATGGAGGCTCAGAGAGGCTGAGTCCTTGGCGCAAGAGCATCCAGTTATGAAGGGGTAGAAGTGAGACCTGCCTACTTTGGGAAGTCCTAGCTTCTATCACACCATCTGCCTGTTCTGAAAACGAAGTGGGAGCTCTTTTCATAAGGGGTAAGTTCTTGAAGGTAGCGTTGTTTCAGAGGCAGGGAGATGGGAAAGTTGTTTTTTCAGTCCAAAGAGAGGAATAGACCCTCTGCTCCCACCCCCAACACCCACCAGGCTAGCTTTGGCTCTTGAGGATGCCTGAGAGAGAAAGCTTTTTGGGTCAGTGACTTTGGGTCCATGGAAATTACAGAACTGGGGATTCTTCCTCTTTCTCTTATTATAGCAATTTCCCACCAGGGAAGGTGGACCGAGGGAGCAGCCTGCCCTGGCCATGGCACGTGGTCCTGTGGGTGAATCAGGTGTGCGCTGTCATTCCCTCCCTAGGCCTGCTGCCCCTCCGCAGTGGACATGGGGTGGAGGGGGGATGCTAAGGTGGGAAGGTTGGGGTCAGCACAGGGAAGGTCCTCAAACTCAGGCTAAGAATTTACACTGAAGACCTGTAAAGGGACTCCCTCCCCCCAACCTCTCTCTGACCTCTTGTCCCATCACTCCTCCCCCTGCTCACTCTGTCCCCAGAACATTCCAGAACGTCTCCTGGCTTGGTGTATCTGTTTCTGCTGTTCCCTCTGCCTGGAATACTATTAGTGTCAGATCTTTGCTTGGTTGTTCTCTCCTCAACAATGAGTTCTCAGTTCAAATATCATCCCCTCAGAGAGGACCTCCCTGACCAAAGTAGTCTTCTATTACTCTGTCTCTTTTCTCCCACAACACCTATGCTAAACTCTCTAAACAAGTTAACGAACACATAAGCACAATAATTTTTGTCTCCTCCTCCTCCCTTGCCCTGCCATTACGTGGTAGATTTCACAAGAGCTAAGCTCTTGCTTGTTTTGATCATAGCCAAGGACATGCCTTGCCTGACACATGATACGTGTGCCACAGAAATATCTACTGAATAAGTGACTCACTGAATTGATGAACGGATCAGCTCACGAGCTCTGGAGCCAGGTAGCATCTGGCATCAAATCCCAGCTCTGCTACTTATTAGCTATATGATCTTGGGCAAGTTACCTAACGCCCCATGCCTCAGTTTCCCCATTTGTAAAATGGGAGTGACAGCAGTACCTTCTTCGTGAGGCCGCTGTGTAGGTCCCATGACACAATGTAGGCAAGCAGCCCATCCATTCCAGTTATCATCCATTAACTGTCTTACAAGGGAGGAAAGTGGGGCCCAGACAAGGGTGGCTGGTCCTGGGTTGCAAAGAGCCCCAGTGGGATTGCAGCTTGAACATCCTGACTCCTGGGGATTCCTTTCCTGAGAAGGTGGAACTCAATTCAGTGGGATCTGGGAGATGGAGGGTTGTGTTCCTAGACAAACACACACACACCTGTTCTCCAGGAAACACAGACACGGATGCTCAGAGCCACTGCGCAAGAAGAAAACCAGGAAACAATCGAAAGATTCTGCTGTTGCAAATCTGAATGAATTAGGGCTCCGCACAGACTTGGAGGGTCTCCCAAACCTGGCCTTGAATCAGAAGAGCAAGCTACAGAAGGAAATATACAACGGTTCATGGTTCCCCATGGGGAGAGTTTTTGCCTCTCCTCACCCCCAGCCTGGGGTGTCTGGACACATTTTTAGCTGTCACAACTTGGGGGGTGCTAGTGGCATTTAGTTGGGGGGGAAGCCAGAGATGCTACTCCAGATCCTCCCACGCACAGGCCAGCCCTCACTCAAAGAATTATCCTGCCCCAAATGTCAATATTGCCCCGAATGTCAATATTGCCCCAAAGCTGAGAAACCCTGCTGCAGGTAACGCCCTTTCTATGAAGCTCAAGGGCAGGTTAACGAAACTAGATGCTGTTTAAGGATACAGACATTTATAGCAAAAGTACAAGGAAATGCGTTCCACTAGACTGCGTTTCCCATGAGAAAAAGATTTTGGGGGAAAGGCCTTCCACAGTGTCCGCCGCTCTGTCATTACGCATCCCATGAACGAACAATGACCGATTAGCTCTAATTTTAGAATGGGGTATTGCAGGGTGGGGGTGGGGATTTTGTTTTCCTTAAGTCTTAAATATTTCATAATTAAAATGTCCTCGGGGGGGGGGCACAAGGAAACAATGCATCCTGCCCACTTTTAAGGAAAAACCCACCTCAGATCTGGGTGCTCACGCTACTTAGCTTTGTGATGAGGGTGCATTGCTTGTTTGGGGTGTAAATCTCCTGACCTGTGAGCAGAGGTCCTCTGCCCTGTATTTACCACTCAGGGATATGGCACAGCCCCGAGGAGATGCCCGCTGGGAAAACACTTGGGAAGATGGGGGGAGGGGATCTCTGCTGCACACCCGCCCCCCCAGCTCATTGGAGGGAGTCACTGCTGAACCTGAACCCGCAGGGGAGCCTTAGCAGGTGGACAGAGGCCTCAGGCACATGAATGGGCTCGGAAACTGCCAAGGAGGAATTTTGCTAAATTTTAGACAGAAGGCTGCCAGCGGTGGGGGAGGGGGTTGGAGGCCAGCGAGGCCGAGCATTCGTATGTGAATGTGAGGATGTGCACGTGTGTCTGTGTGACTGGGAGCGACTGTGTGTGTGTGTGTGTGTGTGTGTGTGTGTGTGTGCGCGCGCCTGGGTCTAGGCATGTGTGGCAGTGTGCATGGGAATTTGTGTGTGGTCCCTGAGCGTGTGTCTCTGCGTGAGCAGCAGACAAGGGTGTATGCTCTTGTGTGTGTGGGAATGTCTGCGTGTGACTTCGTATATGTGATTGTGTACACACATGTTGTGTGTGGTTCCGGGCATGGAAATAAAAATGAGTGGACAGGATGGACACACACACGTTTAGGGATAACTCCGCATTCGTACACACGTGCATGTGTGTGCACGTGTGCTGGTGTATATGTGTTGTGATTATGTGCGTATAAGTGTCTCTATTCTTTTTTTTTTTTAAAGATTTTATTTATTTACTTGACAGAAAGAGATCACAACTAGGCAGAGAGGCAGGCAGAGAGAGAGAGAGGGAAGCAGGCCCCCTGCTGAGCAGAGAGCCCGATGCGGGACTCGATCCCAGGACCCTGAGATCATGACCTGAGCCGAAGGCAGCGGCCTAACCCACTGAGCCACCCAGGCGCCCCCCCCCTTTTTTTTTTAAAGATTTTATTTATTTACTTGACAGAAAGAGATCACAACTAGGCAGAGAGGCAGGCAGAGAGAGAGAGAGAGAGGGAAAGGTGTCTCTATTCTTCCTCGGATACGGGTCTCAGGCTTCTTCCCTCTCTCCCTTTCTTCCATCTCCCCCACCTCCCTCCTGCTCCCCCTGCCCTTCTCCCTCCTCTTTCTCCTTGTGCTCAGGTGTGTCAGCCTAAGAATGGGCCTCAGGCAGGGCCTCCCTACTGCCCTGGCTTTGGGTACCCCCAGCAGGTGGGAGGCAGCTCTGGGCAGACTCTTAGCAGGTGAAATATCCAGCCCCAGCCCCTACTGAGCCTCAGCGAGAAAGGAATTCCCTGCAGGCTCTTCCTTAATCCCCCAATGCATCCCTCCCCCACTCACCTCTCCACATCTCCTAGAACAAAGGACCCTTTTTGCGTTCTGTACTCATGGGTGGTCACATTCCTCACAGCTTGACTCAGAATGGGGGGGGGCACAGTGAAGTCTACGGGGAGAGCATTTGGGCAACCTCTATTGGTCTTGGTTTCTTCTCTGAGAAATGGGGGAAGACAGTGCAGAAAAGTCAGCATGCAAAACTATATCGCCAACGTGCTTACTTACGCCTTATCAGCCTCCTCGTGGGACCATCTCAGGATGCGTTTGCTGAGAATCTGCTGTGTGCCAGGCTCTCTACGAGGGGCTGAAAACAAGAGCCGAGCCAAAGGCATTTCTCTATCTTGGGGAGCCCATGGTGGCCATGGAAGTGGGAAGCAACCATGGAGAAACAGGTCACTAGAATCCTGGATGGAACGTGTTACCTGGGGGCAGACCTAGGACTAAAAACCTTTCCATAGCTCCATCTTACCCGCCCGATTAAAGTCTTTAGCACGTCATTCAAGGCCCAGATGATGGGGGCGCGGGCACAACAGGGAGGCTTCCTGCAGGTGCAGGTATGGGAGAGAGAATCAGCCCTGAGAGAACAGGCGAAGTTTTGGTAAAATGGAGATGTCAGGGAGGAGCCTTTTGGAAGAGATCCTGGCTTAAGAGAGTGTGGCCACTGGACTTTGCAGTCCGGCTGGTCCACCACCGATGGGCTGGGTGTGGTGACAGATTTCATGGATTGATATCAGCGCATTATGGGGGGTGTCCCCCTTGACAAAGTCCCTCCGCTCCTGTTACTACTTCTCTTTTTCCTTCACCCACGGAGGCTGATACTCATCAGCACATCCTATGTCCATCTGATACCAGGAGAGATGGAAGAAACAGGAAAAAGTGATGACTCCTCCTAGGTGTGCAGAGGGCCCAGTGTCCAGTCCCCTGGAAGGGGAAACCCTTGGTACGTACCTTGAGACCCCACCGCAGGAAGGTACCTCTGGGGATGGCAGATTCCTGCTTTGTTTGTAAGGGCTTATGTTTTGACTTTGTCAGCAAATCAACGTCACCACTAGGAACACACTTACCCTCCTGGGCTCACGCATTTATCTGGTCACGCATCCATCCACACCTCTATCCATCTACCTAGTCACCATTACTATACATCTACTCATCTGTCCATTCACCGTTTCGCCTCCCGGCCCACCCATCCGTCCACCCACACAACCACCCACCCCCACACACCGTCACCCATGCATCTACTGACCTACTACCCACCCACTGGTTTACTCATCAGTCCACCCATCCACACATCTGCCTATCCGTCTTCTACCCACCCACCCATCCATACACTTATCTGCTAGTGTCTTCCTATCCATTCACCTACTCGTCCATTTTCCAGCCACCCAACTGTCTACCATGAGCTCATCAACGCATGCTCCCATCCATCCAAATGGCCCTCCCATCTACACAGTTACCCACTATTCATTATCCATCCTCACTTACCCACTCGCCCATGTATGTACCTATTTATCCATCAACACACGGACCCACCCACACACTCCTCATCTATCCATCCAACTGCCTGCAAATTTGGCCACCTCGACACTCACCTACTCACGCCTTTATCCATCCATTCACCTGTATTTCCACTTCCTTGTTCATCTACGACCACCTATCTGCCTATCCATTCACCTACCCATTTATCCATTCATCTGCACAACCGTCTCACTACCCATTAGCCCTATACTAACCACCCATCTATTTGACCGACCAATCACCCATTCACCCCTCCAAATACTCAACTGACAACCTTGGCACTAATCCACTCATCCACCCAACTATCCACCCACCCACCCATCATCCCTGGGTTCCCACTCTGTGACAGTGCAGGCGGGTCTCACGAAGCCATCGCTGTGGGCTTGCAGGGCTCATCCTGGGATATTCTAACGACCCAACCTGCAGGCAGAGACCCGCGGGGACGGGAGGTGGAGACGGCTGGGGTGGCAGTAAAAATCACCCATGTCCAGCGGTAAGAATTTTGGGAACTGAAGGAAAAGAGAGACAGAGAGACAGAAACCTGGAGGGGAGGGTGAGGAAGAGAGAGACTTAGTGAGCGAACTAAAGAGGGGGAGAGAAAGAGAGAAATCTATAGAGAGATTGGAAGTGGAACAGAGGTGACGCGCAGGGACTGGAGGCAGGGGAGAGAAATGGAAGAGAGCCGCATGGAAGAGCACATTTTACTTTTGGGAGCGGAAGGGAGGCGGAAAGCAGGGGAGAGCGGACGCAGAGGGTCCCAGGTGTCACACCCCCCCCCCCCCCCGCGCCCCTCTCTCGGCACCGGGCTCCCCGGAAGTCCCCGCGGCCCAGGAAGCCACCCCCGCAGGGAGGGCTCAGCGCGCCAGGGCGCACGGGGACGGCGGTGGCGTGGGCTCGGCTGGCCGCGCCATCAATTAGGCGGTCGCCAGGCCTGGCGAGCGGCGGCGTCTGTGGAAATTACCTTTTAATTTCTTAATTACATTGTCCTCACCTGCAGCTCAACCCGCCTCCGAGAGGCGCGCGCGGAGCTGCTTCCCGGATCTGCTCTCCCGGTGCCATAAATTAGGACGCCGCCCGCCCGCCCGCGCTCTGGGGGCGCGCGCCCCGCCCGCCGGCTGGTGTTACCTCTCGGCAGGCACCTTCGAGGAGCTTCTGCAGTGGCTCCCCCCGCCTGGCCTCATCAGCCCCACCGTGAGACCCAAGGACCCAAGACCGGTCCCGGGGCCGGGCGGGGTGGGGGGAGGGTTGGGCTCCAAGAGACACCCCTGAACCAGGAACCGGCCGTTGCAGGGGCGCTGGCTGTGTGTCTTCACCTGGCGGAATCTCCGTTTCCCCATCTGACTCATGGAAATGAAGCGAACGCTCGGATGGTGAGGTTTACTGAAGATAAGGCCTGAAGCGGGAGTCCCGAAGTGTTCCCAGAATATTGGCTCTTGCTCACTGGTTCCTTGAACCGGTGTTTTTTGAGTACCGGCCATGCATCTCCTGCGCACCCTGCGGACAGAGAGATGGACAAAACAGCGGCTGCTTTCCTGGAACGAGCAATGGTTGTGATTGAGGATAGTGGTGGTGGCGATTTTCCTGTGCGCAAAAGGGTCCAGGACTTGGGAGACCATTTGTGGGTGTTGCAGATGGGGGCGTGGAGAGGAGGTGATGTTGGGGAGGCAGATGGGGGTTCAGAGAGGAGGAGCAGAGGGATCAGAGGGCAGGTGATCCACAACACAGGTGGGAGGCTCTCTCGGTGGTCCTATCCACTGGGTATGACAGGTCGGAACACCGACTTGCCTAAATCCATTGTGTCACTGGTGGGAGCTCAGGTCCCCACTTTCACACCTTCCCTTCCCATGGCTCAGTGGTTCTCAAAGGGGGTGCTTCCTGGGGCCCGCAGCATCGGAGACACAGAATCGTCCCCGAGCTTGTTAGAAATGCAAGGGCTTACCCTGAGACTTACTGAATCAAAACTTCTGGGGTCAGGGCCCAGGAATCGATGTCTTGTAAGCTCCCCAGGAGATCTCATGGTTGGTAAAGTTTGAGAAGTCCTGTCATGACCGAAGCAAGTGTTCCTTTGTTCACTACCTTTGTAGGAGGACAGGGATCACGAGGCCCCCGTTTATGAGAATCTGAATTGTGCCCAGGCTGAGACCCCAGCATGTCATAATTTCAGCATCTCAGGCCTCCCAATGCCTGGGTTCGAACATGTGTCATAGCCCAGGCTCACACTGGAATTGCCTGGGGGAAGCCTGAGAAATTTCAGATGCCCAGGTTCCCATAGAGGACCGATTGTGAGTTTCTTGGAGACGGTCCTGAGCAGTAACCTTTTCAAAGCTGCCAGGCGATTCTGTTGTTCCGAGGGGATGGACAGCATCAGCCAGTGTGGAAGAGGACCGGAATGGGGAGCTAGTGGTCTTCCAAGGGCAGTCCTGCCGCTAACTCATCGTTTGGGCCCAAATGTGTGATCCTTCAGATGGCCACAGTCTTTCAGTTTATCCTCTGTCGGACGCATTGGGGGAAGATGGGGGGACACGTAGAAAAGACGGATTCTGCATGAGGCCCTAGTCCCAGGTTGAAGCAGGGCCTGAGAATAGGTGTTAAAAAAAAAAAAAAAAAGCCAGCACGTACACTTTACTACAAAACCTCAAGCTTTGAGCAATTCTGATAAGACATATCCGAGCAGGTTGAGTTTACCTGCTTGACTCCTATGTCCCAAACCTGCTTGTCTTCTTGTCTCCTCGCTGAATTTAGAGCTACCCCCCTCTTTTGAATGTGTTTATCCACACTCCTGTATATTCATGTTCCGTGATAAATAATTTTTACACAGTAGTTGAGGGAGAGAAGTTTTGCAGGGGCAGTTCGAGGGAGAAGGTCCTCCTCTCCCACCCACTATATACTTTTGCTCTTACCAAAATTCTCAAAATGTTTCTACTCCCCTGGGGATAAAAATACATTATATGTTTATAAAAAAATAAGAAATAAATAAAAAATTTAAGAAAAATGTTTCTACTCAGCTTCTGTTTCAAGAACGAGAGACACATTCTGGACAAGAAATCCTGTTCTGCCTTAAAAAAAAAAATTAGGGGTGCCTGCGTGGCAGTGGGTTAAAGCCTCTGTCTTCAGCTCAGGTCATGATCCCAGGGTCCTGGGATCCAGCACCGCATCAGGCTCTCTGCTCAGCAGGGAGCCTGCTTCCCCCCCTTTCTCTCTCTGCCTGCCTCTCTGCCTCCTTGTGATCTCTGTCTGTCAAATAAATAAATAAAATCTTTAAAGAAAAACCCCAAATCAGACCAAAATACCGAGAAACAGCAGTCTCAAATGTTGGACACAAGGCAGCCCCGTCTCTGGTCTCCAAGAGAAAAAAAAAAAGCAAATGAGATAAGCCCTGTGAGAGATGTAGGGCCAAGGAGAGGGCAAATCCAAAGAATCTGGTGGTTTCTTTAGCTGAAATCAAGGTAGGGAGTGGAGTTTGGGGAGTCCAAGATGGCTGGAGTTTGTGGGATGGACTACTTGAGAAGAGAGATCTTCATGGGGAGAAAATTCCAGAAATCTGCGAAGGCTTGTCCTCATGTCTTTAAGTCTGTGTTTGTGAGAGAGGCCAAGGAGAGAATTCCTGAGGCCAAGGGGAGAACCTGAAAAGGATCAGGTAGGACAATTCTTGGGTCCCACTGAGGGCTGGGAATGGTTCTCTCACTGCTAGCCAGAGTGAAGAGACCCAGCAACAGAGGTAAGCTCTTCCATGATAGTCTCCTCGGAAAGAATACTGCCTTAAAAGTGCTGATAAATTGGGGTGCCTGGGTGGCTCAGTGGGTTAAAGCCTCTGCCTTCAGCTCGGGTCATGGTCCCAGGGTCCTGGGATCGAGCCCGGCATCGGGCTCTCTGCTCAGTGGAGATCCTGCTTCCTCCTCTCTCTGCCTGCCTCTCTGCCTACTTGTGATCTCTGTCTGTCAAATAAATAAAATCTTTAAAAAAAAACAAGCTTCTGTCAAGGTAGCTTTAATTTAAAAAAAAAAAGTGCTGATAAATTATCTCTAGATGAAAGGCTGCTCTAGAATTGTCCTTAGGAAGCTCGAAAGTAAGATTTGAAAAGGCACCTCTCACTCCCAGTGATGTAGCTATGTGCCGGAACAAAATTCAACACATTTATTTTTAATTTTTTTGCATTTTTAAAAAACTGTAAATTCAATTAATTAACATATAATGTATTATTAGTTTCAGAGGTAGAGTTCCATGAGTCATCAGTCTTATGTAACACCCAGTGCTCATTACATCACATGTCCTCCTTAATGTCCATCCCCCCGTTACCCCATCCCCCTACCCCCCTCCAGCAACCCTCAGTTTGTTTTCTGTGCTTAAGAGTCTCTTATGGTTTGTCTTCCTCTCTGATTTCATCTTATTTTTTCCTCTCTTCCCTACGATCCTCTGTTTTGCTTCTTTCTTTCTTTTTTTTTTTTAAGATTTTATTTATTCATTTGACAGAGAGAGAGATTACAAGTAGGCAGAAAGGCAGGCAGAGAGAGAGGGGGAAGCAGGCTCCCCACTGAGTGGAGAGCCCAATGAGGGGCTCGATCCCAGGACCCTGAGATCATGAACTGAGCCGAAGGCAGAGACTTAACCCACTGAGCCACCCAGGCACCCTGTTTTGTTTCTTAAATTCCACATATGACTGAGATCGTGAATGGATCAAGAAGACGTGGTATATATATACAATGAAATACTATGCAGCCACCAAAAGAAACGAAATCTTACCATTTGCAATGATGTGGATGGAACTAGAGGGTATTATGCTGAGTGAAATAAGGCCATCAGGGAAAGACAATTATCATAAGTCAACACTTTTCAAAGGAATGCAGTAAAACTGAGCCACCAACAGGGAAAAATGAAGGTACAGAGCCTCCAATCAAAATGGTACCGAAGGGAAATATTCAGAATATGGACAAGGATTGGGGCGCCTGGGTGGCTCAGTGGGTTAAAGCCTCTGCCTTCAGCTCAGGTCATGATCCCAGAGTCCTGGGATCAAGCCCCGCATCAGGCTCTCTGCTTAGCAGGGAACCTGCTTCCCCCTCTCTCTCTCTCTGCCTGCCTCTCTGCCTACTTGTGATCTCTTTCTGTCAAATAAATAAAATCTTTAAGAAAAAAAAGAATATAGATAAGGATTTATGCACAAAGATGGACTTATTGTGAAAAAATGTATGCAAGCAAAATGTCCAATTGCAGGATGAAATAAATGATAGTATATACATACAATGGATTGCTGTGTCCATTACTTAAATGACTTAATGAAGTGGAAAGATGCCCATGATAAAATGCTCACTGAAAGAGAAGGAGTGGGATGTGGGCTCCAGAGCCTAGATGCCTGGGTTGACTCCTGGTTTTGCCCACACCCGAGCTGTATGGTGTCTGGGAAGACTTAGCTTCTGTAAGCCTAGATTTTCTCACCTGTACAATGGAGGTGCCAGGAACACCTGTAGTAAAGGATGTGGCCAGGATTAGAAATAACACGAGGAAAATTCTTAGGCTCTGGCATTTGACAAACGCACAATAAACACTAGCTGAGATTATTTGCTGTTCCCAAAGTCTACATACAGTTGGAGAGTTAGGTTTAAAATTCTGTATAAAAGACAAGATAGAAATACACAAACATGGGCCACCTGGGTGGCTCAGTGGGTTAAAGCCTCTGTCTTCGGCTCAGGTCATGATCTCAGGGTCCTGGGATCGAGCCCCTCATTGGGCTCTCTGCTCAGCGGGGAGCCTGCTACCCTCTCTCTCTCTGCCTGCCTCTCTGCCTACTTGTGATCTCTCTCTGCCAAATAAACAAATAAAATCTTAAAAAAAAAAGGAAATACACAAACATACTTATGTTGGTCATCTCTGGGTTATGGGAATGCAGTTCATATGAATATGCTTCCTTATACTTTATTTTCCAGTGGTTCTATAATAAGGACGCATTGCCTGTAGAATCAGAACTAAAACAATAGACATTGCAAAGATTTTCTCTTCCACTCCTGAGATTCAACAAATGCATAATAGAGGATCATTGTAGGCGCTGAGGATTGTGGTAGGGGAATAGGGTGGAGATTGGAGAAGTACAAGGACGGGGTCAAAGTATGGTTCTCCTTTCAAAGCGTTTATCATTTCCTTGGAGAGATGTAACTGGAAAGGACAGGAGATTAGACTCGCAGGGACCTGGATGGTGGGGGCAGGTCAGGGTGGTCCTCGGGAAGTGCGGAGGGCCCTCTGGAGACCGAGTCATCCGGCTGTGAGGCTGGGAGGGGAAGGGCACTCCTGGCAGAGGGTCCGGAAGGAGCAAAGAAGCTGAGAGAGGAGTGTGTGGGCGTCGTTCAGGAGTGATCCATGGACTCTGCTGGGGGCGTGCGAGAGGGAGCGTGGTGGGGAAGGAAGGCTGGACAGGTAGAAGGAACACTGGGTCTCAGTTCATGGTTTGGGGGCACTTACTCTGTGCCGGGCTCTGTTCTAAATGTTTTAAATGTATTAACAAATGTGGAGTCATGAAATCTTGAGGTAGGCACTATTTTTTTTTTTAAGATTTTATTTATTTATTTGACAGATCACAAGCAGGCAGAGAGGTAGGCAGAGAGAGAGAGAGGGAAGCGGGCTCCCTGCTGAGCAGAGAGCCTGATGCGGGGCTCCATCCCAGGACCCTGGGATCATGACCTGAGCTGAAGGCAGAGGCTTAACCCACTGAGCCACCCAGGCGCCCCAAGGTAGGCATTATTTTAAGCCCCATTTTATACAGAGCAAACCAAGGCACAGAGAGGTTTCAAGGCTTGGGTAAAGTCCTCACAGCTGGTAGGCGGTGGGGCCAGGACTCGAACCCAGGCCGTCTGACTGCAGAGCCCACCATCCCTGCCCCAACATGACACTGTGATTACCTGGTTGGAAATTTTGGATATTTTCTCTTTGCAATCGGAAGCCATGGATGCTTTCATAAAAGAACCGGAGAGTGACCGGCCTGAACACAAGCCTGTCTCTGCGTGAGAATAATTGCTTTTTCCTTCCTTCCTACCTCAAAAGATATTCAGGAGGAAACCAAAGGTGATCTGTTGGTCAGGGGACAGGAGATTGGATTTAACCCATCAACTCTGACCCTCCGGGGGAAGCAAAACATTTCCATTTTGAACCGTAGATTTCTTGTCTTAATAACGATGGAGACGGGGGGGGTGGGTGGGGTGGGGGGGGGGCGGTGGAGGACAGGGAGCAGTGCCAGGAGAAGGGAGTGTTTCCAGTTGGGGACAAAAAAAAAAAAAAAAAAAAAAAACCAAGAAAGAAAAAAAACAAAAAAAAAAACCCTGAAATTTTATCTCAGCCTCACGTGGAGATCGGCCATGCCAAAATCTCTGTATTATTGATAACAATAACGATGGCGATTATTATATTTTATTTTTCAATCGTGGTAATTATTGTACATTAAATCATTAGCATTCATTATCCCTACAATGTGTAATTAGGACAATGGTGGATAGATTGCTCTTGACTGTAATGAAGTTTTTATAATTGTAATTTATTGGCATCAAATTACCTTTCTTAAAACGAATCTGAACATCACACTCTTAATTCTGGGGAGGGGGTGGCAATTATTTTTAATTAATGTTTCTTGTTTGTGCCACACAGGGGGAGCAGTCCGACCAATCCAATTCCCCATGTCTGCGAGGAAGTTAACCAAGAATATCAAAGGCATTCTTGGATCAGTCATCTATCACGGAACACTCTCCTCCTCCCCGTCCCCCACCCGCTTCCCTCAACCTCCTCCTCCCAAGCAGCAGCCACAGGGAAAAAAACCCCAACCATTTACCAACATGATTAGCTGAGGAGACAAGGGACGATGACGCAGATTATTTAAGCCAATTTGTTGCTAAGTGTGAGAAGAGTATTTTTTTCCTCCTTCAAAAATGGCTGCCTAGCCAGCCTCTGTCTTGGAGGACATGGACTTTGGGGGCTTTTGGTTTTGTTGTCCTGCAAATTGTATCCTGAGGGTTAACGTAGGGTGGGGAGTCCTTCCCCCACACCCCCCTCACCCGATAATTGGCAGAGGGGGTCTTTGCAAAAATATGAATTTACATCTCATTTCTAGAAAGGCTGAGTGAGAAGTCTCAGGACATTGGCTGTCATAATAGGAGATCGCCTGTATTTGACTGGTTTTGACCTACAAAAATGACGATATAATAACTCCAATGAATGTATCCACTGCAGGGGTGATCAATGAAAGGGCTCCTCCCCAAAGATGATGATTAGGAGGGAGAGAAAGGCCATTAGTTTTTAGGTGATTGGATGAGTAAGATGGGTGTACGGAAGGGAGGGCGTGAGGGAAGGAGGGGGACTACACAGAAAGGAAGGGGCCTGGAGAAACGGATTGGCCTTGGTTCGCCATCCTTCAGGTAGCAAGCATGGGCCAGGCCCTTTCTGTGCTGGTGTGAAGTCACCTGCCCAAGGGGGTGAGTGATTCCTTCCCCGTCTCTCCAACTACCACACACCTGCACTTCCTTGCCCAGAAATGAATTGTCATCAGTCCTTGACACCTTACAGTAGCCACAAGTCCAGCCTGATCTTTGGCCTCCTAAACTTGACCTTGGTTTCCTGGTAAAGGAATGTTAGCCTCATTAAGCCGGAAGAGAAGTATTTTGGGGTCCTGAAGTCCTAGGTCCTATGCCCCTAGAATCAAGAGATAGGAGGCAAGCATCTACTTCATACAGGGAGACTTCTTCGTGCTGGTTTGAATGGGGGGGGAGACTTTAGCCTCGTTTTAGGAAGGATCTGGTTCCGCTTCTAGGCTGTGGCTCGGGGGAACACACAGAGCCTCTGATGCCCTGTTGCCAGGGGAACCCCGTCAAGGGGAACGGCGTTCAGAGCAGACACTTCTGTGGTTGGCGGAGCTGGGACAGGGTCTGGTTCTAGGACCAGGAACGGAGGAATCCCAGCAAGTTGCTAAAACCAGTACTCTGATTCTGAATTCCCTAGCTGGCAGAATTCATGCATAAAGTTGCTAATTTCTAAGGGATGCTGCAGGCCCTCTGGCCCCACCCAGATCTGGCTTTGAGGATCTGGGAGGAACGTTGGATTCTCCAGTGTCGGGAGACCCCGACAGGCCAGGGCAAGGGGACCTTGCAAGGTGAGCTACACTCAATTCCGGGATTTCTAGGGATCCCCTGGGGTCATCTTGTCTACTCCCTGTTTCCCCAGGTGGCATTCCTCTTTCCCGTCTCTCTCGGGATGAGAACCCTGATTCTTTCCCTGTGTCTGGGATATATTCCAGCTCTGCCACTGACTGGCTGGAAACATTGGTCAAATGGATGAATTATCATCGGGTTCTGAAGATGAAAGAAATCTCACACCGAATGGAGCACAGGAAATGCTCAATAAGAGACAATCATGGCTCTTTTTCCAGAAACAGAGTTCATAGCCCTTCTTAATAAAAATGATAATAGCAACTCTCTTTTAGTGAGCACTTGCTATGTGCTTGGCTCTGTCTTGCATGCTGTAAATGCATCGTCTCGCTCTCAACAGACCCTAGATCCATTAGGAGCTGGGGCGGAGCAAGGTTCTAGAAGTGGCAAGTGGCAGAGCTGGGATTTGCACCGTGGCGGCATGGTCTCAGAGCCCGCCCTTAACCATGAAGTCCTGTGGTTTCTTACAGCTCAGCTAGAGGCTCTCAATCCCTGGGACTATTATTATTAATGTAGGTACCAGCATGATTTCTCTACACTATCATTATTATTTTAAGATTTATTTCTTTGAGAGAGAGAGAGAGTGTGTGTGTGCACACACAGGTGAGTGGGGGAGGGGCAGAGTGAGAGCGGGAAGCAGATCCTGTGCTGAGCAGGGAGCCCGTTGACCTTAGCCCAGTGAGATCCCAGGACCCTGAGATCATGACCTGAGCTGGAATCAAGAGTCTGACGCTTAACCAACGGAACCATCCAGGCGCCCCGACACTATTATCAATTAGTTCTCTTCCTTCTCCAATCCCTTTTTTCTTGAAAGAAAACAGCTTGATCAGAGGGTGTATGGACTAAGGAGGAAGGTGCCAGGAAGAAAGAAAGGGCCCCTAAGGGATAGCACGAGGCGCCAGTGCTGGGCACCCTGGGAGTGTGTGTAGGTGGGTTCCTTGCTTTGGGGAACTCCCAGGCAGGTGGTGGTGTGTGTGTTGGTGTGGACAGGTGCACAAGAACCACAACTTCAGTTATAAAGTGCCAGAGGTAAGATATCAAATGCCATGGGAAATCAGGGAAGACAGCTGTTTTCAGTTAGGCAGTAACTTTATGGAGGACTTCCTGGAGGAGGGACCCTCTGATCCAGGCATGCAGAACATGCAGGAAGGGGGAAGTGTGCCAAAGAAGAGAGGTTTTCAACCAAGCAGCCTGGATGGGGCTGCTCTCTTTCCTCCTGTTCCTGGTTCCTCCCTCCTTCTCTCTCTCTGGTTTTCCCTTCTCCCTTCCTTGCTTCTTCCCTCTCCCCTCCCTTCTTCCCCCTTTCCCCTTCTTCTTCTTCCTCCTTTCCTTCTCCCCTAGATTGTCTCATGATAATTGACTGACTCACCATATCAGAGAATCAGCTAGAGACTCAGAACATGAATCTGGAAACCTCCCTCCAGCTCTTTTGTCAGACTCCACACTTGGAGTTGAAATAGAAACTGGCTAGACATGGGGGTGCGTTCTGTTGTGGGGGAGGCAGTGCCGTCGTCAAGGAGGACAGCACGTGATCTCCACCTCCAGGAAAGGGCTATATGAGCCATGAGTCTGGCCGAGCAGATTGTGGACCAGCTCCGGCCCCATCCCTGTATGACCCGTGTGACCTTCAGCCGGTAGCTAGCTGTGAGTCTGTTTCTGCACATTTTTCTCTGTAAAAGGGGAGGAAACTGGGGTTCCCTTTTCACAGGATGCCGTCAGGGTTAAGTGCAATAATCTGTGTAATGTGTTTGGCATCGCTCCTGGCACATAGTAGATGCTAAAGAAAGTTCACTTCCCATCTCCTTTAATTAATGAGTCTCTATATTTAAAATGGGGTCTGTGGCTTCCGCGCGAGCAAGTAGTAATGGGGGATGTGCGGGCAGAAGGGAAGGAAGGCGGGAGAGCCGGTCTCGTTGGTGAAGGGGTGAAGGTGGGCGCTGTCAATCTAATTTCGCAGCAAAGGCTGCAATTTGCTAGCCCTTTTAATTATTATTTTTTATCACGGATACAAATTAAAAATAAACTGTGTGTCTCAATCACAGCAGGGATTAAAATTGTTCCCTAATTGTTATCTTTGAATCAATCTAGCTTCCATTAGCTCTGCTTCCTGAGGTATAATTGAGGTAGGTGTGTGTGTGTGTGTGTGTGCGCGCGCGCACGCACGTGCACACATGTGTGTCCACATACGTGCGCATGTGCCTGTGTGTGTGTGTGTCCTTGGTTTGTGGGGAAGGACTCTCCCTCCATTTCATGCTCCGAATGATCTCTTCCAAAGTCCTGTTTCCTTCCTCTTTTCTAAAGATCTGGCAGGACAGTCGCATTGAGGGATCTTAAATGTCGACCCCTGTCCACATTCTACTATTCCTGAAAGATGTATTTCAAAACCCATCATGCTGTTTGCTGCATGGGGGTGCGTGTTTTGATTAGCTGGGGTGGGGGGGGGTGGCAGCAGCGACGTAAAGTCCATATGTTGAGAATGGCTAAACTCAAGTTTTCCCAAATTTGGGGATTACTAGTTGTGAACTTATAAGGCTGGGGGTCCAGGGATGGGGGGTACAGTTGTCTGTGTTGCTCACTGCTTTAGTCTCAGAACCCAGACCAATGCCTGTCACCTGGTCAGTTCTCATTAAATATTAATCGATTTAGCTCAAGCCCCTCTCTAGGAGAATACACGCCAAGCACACAGACACGCAGCCCATCGCCAGCGTATACACATGTTGGGGACACTCAGTAACACACAGCTCCTTGTATTTTTATCACGGATATCCAAGCTCAGATGGACCATCCCGAGACTATTTCTTTCTCCTTGAATTATATTTTAACATTCACCGTTACTGGTTTGTCAAGGTGTCGTTGTATATCCTTGGTACTTTTTGTATGTTATTACTGATACACAGGCACTTTTATCTTTTATTCTGCCTGTGTTACAGTAAGTACCCAGAGGCTCAGGGAGGTGAGATCACTAGCCCCAGATCACACAGGGGCTAAGTGACAGGACTGGGATTTGAACTCAGGTCGGCCAGGCTCCTAACGCTCATGGTCTATCTTGTCACTCTTCCTCCCTGCCTTGGGATCCAACTTATTTATTTTTCCCAAGGAAGCAAAAGTGAGGGTTTCGGCCCCATTTTTCAGGTGAAGACAATAAAACCCAGAGAGAAGTCTTAGGACTTGCCTGGAGGTGACGAAGTGTCCAATGTCACATGCATGGGGACCTCATGCTAACTTGAAAATGAATGAGAACTTTGAATCTACTTGATCAAGGGCAGACATGGACCAGAGTGGTGGCATGGTCCAGTCAAAGACCTTTTGCCGAGACTATGCAACTAGAAAGGGGTTAAGCTCCAAGTTTGGGGACAATGGAGCATTTGTTCATTCATGTTTTATACAAATATTTTGTGAGGACCTATGTTCATCAAGCCTGAAGGAAGTTCTGGGATGTGCCTAGGAACAGAAAAGCCTGACTCTGCCTTTAGAAGTGTCTGATCTAGTGGGGGAGACATTAATAAGATATTCACGCAGGCATAGAACTATTGACTGTGATAAACGTAGGAGGAAAACCTACAGAGATTGGAAACGAGGGGACATGATCCTGGTGAAGGGTGGGGTGTGTGTGCATGTATGTGTGTGTTCTAGAAGGCTTCGCCATGTAATGTTTCAGTGATGATTAGTAGGAGGGGTTAACTGGGTGACTAATGTAGTCGGCAGGCACAGACATGCTGGTGTGAGGGGAATGAGAGAGCAGGTGTGTGGCTGAGTCAGGAAAAGTCGGCAGGGGCCAGATCCTCAGGACCTTGGGCCCAGGATGTGGGGGCAGCAGGGAACCAGTGAAAACCTGCAGGTCAGGGGATGACTTGATTGGATTTTTGCATGAAAGTTTGACCTGGTTGCTTCGTGGAAAAGAGAGTGGTGGTGTGTGGGCAGAGGGGAGGTGGGGGGAGAAGAGAAGAAGCTACTGCAACAGTCCAGGCGATCAGCGATGCAGGTTGGTCTGGGGGTGCAGTGGAGGTGGGAAGAAGGTTTCAGAAGTAAACCCATTGGATGTGGGGTTGAGGGAAATTAGGATTAAGGATTGAATCTAGTTTGAAGAGAGAAACTGCACACACAGGCACAGGAGTCAGTTAAAGAATCTTGCAGACACTATGTTGCATGAAGAACAGCCAGACTCAAATAAGTATGTACTGTGTGTCCACTTAGGTGAAGTTCAAGAATGGACCAAACAGGGGCACCTGGGTGGCTCAGTGGGTTAAGCATCTGCCTTTGGCTCAGGTCATGATCCCAGGGTCCTGGGATCGAGCCCCGCATCTCTCTCTCTGCTCGGCGGGGAGCCTCCTTCTCTCTCTGCCTGCTTGTGATCTCTGTCAAATAAATAAATAAAATCTTAAAAAAAAAAAAAAGAATGGACTGAACAGTTAGATGGTAATATGGAAGTCAGAATAGTGGCTGTATCAACTGGGGTGCCTCTGGGCACGGGGGTATTGACAGAGAAGAAATGTGAGCCGGGGTGGGGGCACCTGGGTGGCTCAGTCAGTTACGCATCAGACGACTTAGGCTCAGGTCATGATCTCAAGGTGGTGGGATCGAGCCTCTCCTCTGGGACCCCACTCAGTGAGGAGTCTGCTTGTCTTTCTTCCTCTGTCTCCCTCCCCCAACTCCCACACGTGCTCTCTCTCAAAGAAATAAATAAAATCTTAAAAAAAAAAAAAAAAAGAAGTGCAAGGGGTCTTGTGGGAACTGGAAGGTTTTCCATCTCGACTGGGTGGTGGTTACGTGAGTGTGTACGTTGATTAGAACCCACTGGGCTAGACACTTAACCTGAGTTTGCTTAACTGAGTGTGAGTTCTATAACAAATACCTAATAGTGACAAGTGAGTGAACCCATAGAAAATATAAATAAGTAAGACCGACTATTTCTAATAGGGAAGCAGAAATGAAATGGTAAAAAAAAAAAAAAAAAAAAAAAAAAAAAAAAAAAAGAGCACTGAAAGAAAATGCAGAAATACAGAATCATCAGAAATACAGAAAAGTACAAGAAATAAAAGCTGTTTGAGGATTAAGAGACTTGATAAGAGAACACTCAGGGCAGTTCTTCTGGTATTTGATATCCAGAGACTCTGTTTTGAATTGACTATTAGGGAACCCATTCTCAGCAGGGGTGCTGAAACAGACCCATTGGCCATCCAGGGGGACACTCATTGAGAACATTGTCTGGAGGACTGGTGAACTGGGGACAGCTTTCAGGGATATCATTTCCATTCTGGAAGTTTCGGTCTACGCACCATCAGAACTTTGGGAGTCTGTGGTGGTCATTAGGGCTGTTCCCAAATGTGTCTTTCTCTGATTTCTGGGCATGGGGCAGGAATGTCCTCCTCTGGCCACTTGAAGGAGGTCGTGGCCATGTAACTTGTTTTGGCCAATGTCACGCTTAATACCCTCCTCCTGATTTCTGGTTTTTTAAAAAAAAATCACAGCATCATATCAAGGCTGAGTCTTTATGAATATTTGCCTTTGCAATCAGGGAATGGTGGGTCAGGTGGTGCCTCCCTCAAGCTGGGATCTCAAGTCAGCACAAGGGTCAAAGCCTCCTTGCTAACCCACCGTGAGACGTGAGCTGTCGGGATTGTTTGTTACTCTGGCTTAACCTAGCGCTTGCTGACACTTAACAGCTCTCCTGGTACAATGCGCTTGGTGTCCAGGTGCAGGTGTGGGATGTGGATTGCTTTGTTACCATTGAGAAATCTACCCCCAAGGAAAGATTTTGAAATGCAGACAATACTGACTGTAGAAAGATTTTCATTTTATTATTATTAATATTATTAATTCATTTTATTATTAATTAAGAAATATCCATATTTATTATTCATTTATTATTTCATTTTATTATTATGATATTGAAACACCAGAAATGATCTAAATAGTTTTCAGCAGAGGTCTGGTTAGCAATGAATGCTTCTTTTTTTTCTTTTTTCTTTTCTTTTCTGGTTAGCAATGAATGCTTCTTTTCTTTTCTTTTCTTTTTTAAACTCCTATTTATTCATCTCTAAATTTAAACTCCTATTTATTCATCTCTAAATTCTATCATTTAGTCATCTCTACACCCAACATGGGGCTTGAACTCACTACCCAGAGATTAAGAGTCCTGTGCTCTTCTGACAGAGCCAGCCAGGCCCTCTGGTTAGGATGGAATGCTTGAGAGCCACTGAACATGAAAGAGGAAAAGATATAGAAATTTACATATGAATAAGGACTTGTAAAAATGTATGTACACACCCTGGCAAAATATAGGCTTGCAATGCAATACATAGTCATTAATGATTCACTCTAGAGAATGGGATCGGAAATATTTTTTTGGTGTTTTTCTGTACTTAGAATCTATAAAATATATTGCTATGAATTCAAAAATATTGTTCAAGAAGAGTTTTGAAATAAGACAAAATAAGTTTTACATAAAGACATTTTTATGCAAAGTGAAGAAAGCAGGGTCCAAGATTGTGTAAGAATAGGGTAAAACTTGGATTTGTCTGCAGGGGAAAAAAAAAAGACTGGAAGGAAATATACTAAAAGGTTAATACCTGGCTTCTCTGGGGGCCCCTGGGTGGCTCAGTGGGTTAAGCCTCTGCCTTTGGCTCAGGTCGTGATCTCGGGTCCTGGATTGAGCCCCTGCATCGGGTTCTCTGCTCAGCGGGGAGCCTGCTTCCCTCTCTCTCTGCCTGCCTCTCTGCCTACTTGTGATCTCTGTCTGTAAAATAAATAAATAAAATAAAATGAAAATACCTGGGGGTGCCTGGGTGGCTCAGTGGTTTAAGCGCCTGCCTTCTGCTCAGGTTATGATCTCAGGGTCCAGGGATCGAGCCCCACATCGGGCTCTCTGCTCAGCAGGGAGCCTGTTTCCTCCTCTCTCTCTATCTGCCTCTCTGCCTACTTGAGATCTCTGTCTGTCAAATAAATAAATAAAATCTTTAAAAAAAATATCTGGCTTCTCTGGGTAGTGTGATTTAGAAAGCTTTCTAGAAATTTCCACCCTTCCCCCACTCCCCTGGATTTCCCCATTTTCTATAATGACTATGAATTGGTTTTGTAATAAGAAACATAATAGTTTAAGAACCAGTGCCAATTCTGATATCTTGATACATTGTGAAATGCCTTTCATACACCCTCCTTGAGTCCCTCCTTCCTTCCCTCCTGTCTCTGCCTCCCTCTTTCATGTCTATCTGTCTGGCTCTCTCCTTCCCTCCCTCCCTCTCTCTTCTCTCCCCTCATCTATTTTATTACCATATAAACTTGCTTTTGTCATAAATTGAGCGGGTCTAAAATGGAACCCTGATTTTTAGTGTCTCCGTCTTGACTTGGTTCTGAAAAAAAAATGGCGCCATGCTTCCTGAAATAAATTGTTAACGGGAACCACATTGTTTTCACTCAAAAAGACAAATTCGTAACAACACAGACACACAAACCCGGTTTAACACTGAGCACGGTCACCTACGCAGCAATAATAACACATATGCCCACTGTAGGAATTGACCAGAGCCAAGTGCTCTTTCTTTGGAACATTTCTTTCAAAGATGCCAATTTTTCTCAAAGACGCGACCATATGGGTGGCCTTCCTAGGCCAGGAGAGGAAGTGGGCAACAGTGGGCATCTCCTTGGGTGTCTTTGCTGGGAAGGGAAGGTCCTTCAGGCACTTGGACGATGGCCAGCTTTCATTCTCTCCTCACTGGGCAAATCCCTGGGCTTCCTTTGGGTCACAGAACCTTCCACACACGTACCCCAGCTTGTGGCCGCATCTTTCTCATGTGCTCCTTTGTCCAATACCTGCCCCCTCACCACATGGTGAGCTCCAGCAGGATGTGGATTTTTGTCTGGTTCCCTCACTGCTGTGTCTAGAGCCTAGGACATTGCCTGGCACATGGTGGGTACCTAATGTTTGTTCAATGAATAAATAAACGAATGAAAATAACTCCCGTGATTTGGAATAGTCCAGCCCCTCCCCCATGGTGGAAAGAGGACCCCGGAATTCCAGTGCCTCTGCCTTTGTTTATCTGCTCTCTGTGACCCAGAACTGTGTCTATTAAAAAGAAAAAGGAAAAAAAGATTAAAATGGCATCTTCTGACTGTATTGGGATAAAGACAAATATCATCCAGGCTGGGTTTTAGACTCCATACACATTATTATTGCATTCATTTTTCCTTTTGATCTTCAGAGAAATTAACATGAAAGTTCTGGTGGCCCCCAAGGAATGTGTCTACTGTGCCTAGTGGGGAAGTCGGCTCTGGGCTGACCTTGTTCCTGGTCATTCATTCATTCTCTATATATTCATTTATTCCTTCATTCAGCAAGAACCTACAGAGCAGATTCTCAGGCCAAGAGCTGAAGCAGGCCCTGGAGTCCCATGGTGGGCAGAAGCAGCCCCCGTCCCTACCCTTCCATGGCTGATACGCTAGTAGGGGGGGGAAAGATGTTGATCAAATGCACCAAGAAATAAATGTGTATTTACCCAATTATAAGGTCTTTTGAGAGCCCAAAACAAGAAAATGTCAGGCGTTCTGAAGAGAAGGTGGGTCAGTTAGGGATAGCTCCCCAGTCTGAGGTGCAAGTTAGCTCTGCCAAGAGGGTAGGAAGCAGTCCAGGCAGAAGTGCCTGCAGAAGCAAAGGTCCTGGGGCAGGATTTCTGAGCAACTACTGGGAGACCAGGGGTTCTGCGGAGAAGGAGGGCTGAGGGCAGGAACTTTAACCAGCTTCTTGAGTCTCACTACGAAGCCTCAACGGTCCCTCGGGACTCTGGCCTCCTCACCCTGGTTCTCATTTTCCCACCCTTGCACCCCATTGCATGAGGGTTGCCGCCTAGGCCTCCAGCTCTGGGCACAGAGCAGGAATCAGGGAGGGCTGGTTTGATTAGATCACTGTCAGCCAGGGACAGGAGGTTAATTGCTACTCTTTTAGTGAGTCTGCCTTGGCCCAGTCGCTGTGCTCCTGTCCGTGTGTGCGTGCGTGCGAGTGAGCGCGTGCATGTGTGTGTGCATATGTGTGTAGGGTAGTCTGGCCTCAGGCGGGGCGGGGGGGGGGGGGGAGGCTGCAGGGGCAGGGGTGGGTTGCCCAAGATTTCTCTGCAAGTTCTGAGCCTTGTCTTGTCTGGTGTGCAGCAAAGAGGAGTACTTAACGAGCATTAAGGGACACAAATAATTCCCCTTTTCTCCTCTCTGCCTATTCTTCCCTCTCTCTCTTCTTGTAAATCCTGCTTCTTGCATGTGAATAGCCGAATGGCTTCATCTGGGACCTTTAATCAGATCCCTGGTAGGCACTAGGAGGGCAAAGTGCCGGAGGGATTACCTTTTATTTTAGGGTTTTTCTCCCCTGGTTTTGCCATCCCCCCTTCCCCTCCCCCCGCCATGTTTTCCTCCTTGGCATTTGTTCTCCGCAGAAGTAAGTAAGGAAGGCTTAAGGGGCGGGGGAGGGGGGCTTACAAACTTAAGGGGATCGGGCCCTATTCAGCGGGGCTTGTCCACAGTCTTTCTGCTTTTGTTCCCGGGCCATTCTTCAGCTGATTTCTTCACTCCAGTAAAAGCACTTTAATTCCCTTTTAGATACGGAGAATCCGTCCTCTTCCCCTCGCTGCCCCCCCCCTCCACCCCGCACACCCCATTTCACTTTCTCAGACCTTTCATGTTGCGTCCTCGGCCGCCCCAACAAAGACCTAACATCCTCGCCAACTATTTCTTTCACCATCAAGTGAGGCTGCAGAGACCCTGGGGGAGGGGGGAAGGGAAGAGGGAGGAGAGGGAGAAGGAGGAGGGGAAGGTGGGGCTCCTCCGGGACTAGCCACTCCCCCCCATCCCGCCCCCCAAAACCGGGCCTTGGTGGGGGGAGCCCCTGGCTTCCGACATCACCCTGGACACCCCCGCCACCGAGCCTACGATGGCAAGGTCAGGCGTGGGCGCCGGCACGTGTGTCGGGGCAGGAGAGTGTGTGTGAGCGCGTGTCTGTGTGAGCGTGACAGGGTCAATGGAGACATCTGAGGCCTGGCATGGGCTTGGTCAGCATTTCTGAAAGCAGCCCGAGGCTTCCCAGAGACACTCTGTGCAGGGGGAGGACACCAAGCCTCCCCGCCTCCTCCGTGGAAATCCTGAAAATCCCTGAGACCTCTCCAGGCCGTCCCAGGGAGCCCCGCCAGAGAGAGCATCCCAGCAGAGGCAGAGCCTACGCCCTTGCTGGAGCTTTTCAGCTTCCCCCAAAATGCTGGGAGACCTGGAAAAAAAATGGGTGGCTACAAGATAAGGAAAGGAAACTCCCGATTTGAATGGAAGCAGAATTTTAAGTATGCCCAGTGTATTTTAGGTCAGCTGTGCTCAACGGGACATTCATAAGACATTTAATCGCATATGAAAATGGTTTGTAGGGTCAAGCTTCCTTTTTCCTTCTGAGCATGACCTGCCCCCCAAACCTGGCTCCCCCCCATAATATAATGAACACCCAAGAACAACCCAGAGTCTGGAATGCTGCTGGTAACTCTCACCAACCTGATGCTTCATTCCTGATTCCGATGCCCTCCCTCCCGTAAGGCTAACAACCATCTGCTTAAATTCTTTCTCTTTCAGGAGTAGTTGTGATCACATAGTTATCTTTTCAAGCAACATCCCCTTTCGAGTTCCTTCAGATTTTTTTTTCACCCTGCAAGGAATTCTCAAGCTTGCCTGAGAATGGCCACGTAATCCTAGCCAGCCATCAGTTCGGTGAGTTCCTTATAACCAAACTGCAGAAGGAAAAACGTGAAAAGTCCTTTCAAGAATTGTAACAGCAACAGGGTGCCTAGGTGGCTCAGTGGGTTAAAGCCTCTGCCTTCGGCTCAGGTCATGATCCCAGGGTCCTGGGATTGAGCCCCGCATCTGGGCTCTCTGCTCAGCGGGGAGCCTGCTTCCCTTTCTCTCTCTGCCTGCCTCTCTGCCTACTTGTGATCTCTGTCAAATAAATAAATAAGATCTTAAAAAAAAAAAAAAAGAATTGTCACAGCAAAAGCGGCTCTATGCTGTGCTTTTAGTTGTGATTTTTTTGTTTCGTTCTGTTTTAATAATGTGGGAAGGGCTTCAAGGTAAGTGTCTAGGTGCCTGCTAATATCTGAAAAGGGCTCTGCCTTGCCTCCCACTTTCATCATGGGATTGAGTTGTGCCGTCAATCACCAGCCTTGCTTTCTCCATCTACGAAATGGGAACAACAGAGAAGCTTGGCTTTTCACTGAGGAATAAAAAACCAGGCACCCCAATGAGAAGCAATCTCACAGCCTCCCCCTAGAAAGAGAAAGCGAGCTTTCCTATCTTCTTTCTGTCTGAGAGGTGAGAAAGATGAGTCCCTCTTCAAAATGTTGAACATAGCGACACAGGGCCATTTAAGAGAAAGTGGGCCGGGCGTAATAGCGCAATTGGGAGTCTGAGCGGCAGAAGGGCTGGCTCTCTCTCCATGCCAGAGGATGGGCAATTACCGCCAGGCATTTTTCGGGCAAAATAGGAGGCAGAGAAATAGCAAGCAGCAGCCCCAATTATGGGGAGTCATTCTCAGGACGGAAACACACTGCCTCATTCTTGTGCGGCTAACTGCAGCCAGCGAGACACAGGGCAGTTAGATGTGGTTAGGAGAAGACATTCAGCCAGGATAATGTCTGGCCTTTCTTTGCCCAAAGGCTGGGCTTGGGGGGTGGGTGGGGGGGCGGGGAGGAGGCTAGATGGATGGCTGGGAAGCCAGTATGGATCGCCTCTCCCTCCTGGTTGGTATGGGTCCTGAGCAAGGCATGTCATTCTCTGCCTTCACCCCCAAAGGAAGCCAGGAATCTTTGCCCTTCCTGCTTCCAGACATACACATGGTCTCTAGCCACCATGAGGGGTGTAGGCAGTCCTGTGCTGGTAAATGCTTAAAGACTGGCTCTCGAGAAAGGACGGAAGGAGGGAAGGAAGGAAGGAAGGAAGGGAGGGAGGGAGGGAGGGAGGGAAAGAAAAAGAAGAAGAAGAGGAAAAAGAAAAAAAAAAGAAAAAAGAAAAAAATTTCTCTTTCTGATTTGTAGAGCTTGTCACTTTCCATCGTGTAAAGAGTCCCATCCAACAAGGGCCAGCCCAGAAGTGGGAAGAGAAACCCAACAGCACACCATTGCCTGCATTTCCACCACACAGATACAATCAATGCACATAACCACAAAAGCATACAAGGTAGTAAAATGTAGCAAAGTAATTGGGAAGCTGGGAGTTCTGAGTCTGTGTTACCTTTGTTTTCAACATGATTTATGTAATCCTAAATTAACCAAAGGGATGTTTTAACAGTGGCTGTGTAGAACACCTGGCTAGCCAAATTCCTGTGAGTTTGGGGGAGTCAGTTGGAGCACCCTACTGCCCAGAGAACACGCTCCGTTTGCTCAGAGCCCTTTCCCCATTCATGGGTGGCTGTCCGTGCTACGCGATGTCAATCAGCAAATCTATCTGTTTGTGATAAAAGGAAATCAGTGGGTGGTTTTCCAGTCCTCTCCCTGAAAAACAGCATCCCAGGCAACACTGGGAGAATATTTTCTGTAGGAAAGTGACACTGTCTTCATTCCCTTGTCTGGAGCTCTATGCTTTTTCTTTGGCCACAAGACTGCAGTCGCATCAGATGTCCACAGACTCCTTCACACCAGCGAACCCCAGAGCCGTTTTGTGCCAGGCCCTTGGGAGAGGGAGAGGTTACAGGCTCAAATGCAGATATTGCCCCCTCTGCAGGCAAAACAGAGGACCCCCCCCCACCGCCACCAAGTTCAGGTGCCTAAGGGAGTGGCAAGGAGTGGTGGTGATTCACACACACTGCGTTCCTGTGCTTTTCTACTGATGGGGTTGCTCTGCAAAGTTTCATTTTGGGAGGGGGCAGTGGGTTCCTCTCTTGTACCTTCTCTGTTCTAACGAGATTTCTGTCCTGTAATCCTTAGATGGTGGCTAAATTAGCTGATAAAGTTCAATATAAAACATTGATTGTAGAGTTACCATTTGCTGCCGATCATTCCCGGGTAATACGGAGTGTTGGCGAGGACGTGGGGAACACAGCTGCATCTGGCATCTGGCATGACTCAGTCCAGTTCAATAGACAAATGTCCCATGACCCAGGAATTCCACTCCTGGGCACAGAGGTCACGTAAACCCCACAAAAGGTCCATAACAGGACAGTCATGAGGATGATCATCCCAGCATGGTGTATGGTGGGGAGACTTGAAGGCACCCAGGTCAGTGTGGGAGACAGACCCTAGCAGATGTCTCTGGTGCCCCGTGCCACAGCTCCCCTGCCCCCTCTCCAATGGTCATTTCATTCCAAGAAACCCCACCCCCAGCATCTGCTGTCTGTCTCTGGCCTTCTCTGATATGGGCACCGTTGCTCAGTCCTTCTACCAGAAGGGGGGCATTTCATATCCGCTGGGGAACGCTCAGCTTGTGGAATACCAGCTCCAACTTCTCCACTCCTTGTTAGTCAAGCAGACAGTCCTGGAGGGCATTCTAAACACTCAGGGTGTCCTAGCAGAACTGGGGTCCAGTGGTTCACAGCAGTGACCTCTGCAACTCACCCTGGTATTGGCTCCTCTCCCTTTCTGACATCCTCCCTCTGCTTCCTGAGATCACTCAACCAGCCCCCTAAAAGCGCCCAGCTCCTTGTCTCAGATTTGCTGATGCTGGCAGTGGGAAGGGGTCGTGGGGAGACCCAGGCTTAGCAACACCATGGGGTATTATACAGCGCTGGGAAGCCCCCAGTAAGATACCCCCAGAGCAACACGGAGGGATCCCCAAAGCAGAGTGCTGAGTGGGGCGAGCGGAGGAGGGAGCGGAATGAGATTCAACACAGTCCAATCCCCAGCCGAGAAAAATGCACTCGCGTCAAGAGCTAGGCATTTTGCAAGAAAGCGCCCAGAGCCATCGTTAAAAATGCTGGGAGAAAGACAGTGGGAGCGAGGCACACGGGAAGAACGACAGAAAGGAAAAAGAGAGGAAGAGAGAAAGAGAAGGGAAGAGTGCAGATTGAAAAAAGGAAAGAAGATGGTAATGCAGGATGGGCTTCTAGCTTTAAAAGGCTACTGGAGGCAGCTCAGACCCAGCCTCTGAGCACGGATGGGGGTGGGGGTGCAGCCTGGGGAAGGAAGGAAGTCATGACCACAGCCCATGAGTGCCCTGGAAGGAAGAGCCCAGGGCCCCTCCCCCACCCCTGTGGCAGCCTGGGGCCACTGCTGACCTGCCGCCCCAGACCCCTGGAGGGCTGCACCTGTCAGGACTGGGTGCAGCACGCCCAATCCCCGGGGATGGGGGCACCTGCTGCCTGGTAGTCCAGAGCCCACTCCCCTCTTGTCACGTGGCCCACGCTGTCCCTCTCCTCCACACTGGGTCTAGGGTGGGCAGGGGACAATGCCTTTCTTTCATCTTCATTCTGTGTTCCCTGAATAAAGCCCAGGCACCGAGAGAAAAAAGGAACTGTTCCAGTTCCCTCTTGCTGATGGCGAGAACACCAACTGAGCACTCGCTACATTACGTGTGTTGTCTTGGGGAATCTTCACAACCGCCCCCAAAGGGGGGGGTCGCATTTAAAGATGAGGAAACTGAGACTCCGAGACATATAGTCGCTCGCTGCCCAAGGTCACACCAGCCCTGTGAAGCCAGAGCCCATGGGGCACGCCCTTCCCCCACGACCTATCCAAATTTAGCTATGATTCTCTCTTGGAAGCTGCTCTTCCTCGCTGGCCTGTAAGTCCTTGAGGGTAGGGCTGGCCACCGTCACTGCCTGGCACAGGGCGGGCACACCGTAGGTGCTCCATTAATGTTCATTGAATCAGTGAAGGGTTGAAGGAGAAAGTTCTTCTCCTGTTGTTGAGGGGATTCAATGAGATTAAACGAGAGAATACAAGCAAAATGCTTCATGCGGGTGCTCAATGAATGTGATTTTTTTTTAAATTAGTATGTATGATGGCCTTGTTCCTCCTGCAGACTCATGAAAAACCAGACTTTCTGGAAAAGCCTCAAGCATGCAAACAGAAAGTGGGAGAGAACACTGTGGGAAGAAATCTTCAGCGAGAGCGCAGTTACTGAGTCCAGGAGCAAACACAAGGTCAGTTAGGCCTGGGACGATCAGGGGCCTGCCTCACAGGGACAGATGGGAAACTGAGGCTCAGAGAGCCGGTCTGGTACCTGGATGTCCTTGGGTCACTTCCCATCACCACCTGGATGTCCCATGAACCTCCTTCCTCTCCAGGATCAGAGACTGACTGACAAGCCTGCCCTGTGAGAATTCCCCCTAACTTCCTTCTTTCCTTTCCAGAGCTGGGGAGAGCCTGACGAAGCCCCCAGATAGACTGGAGCATCTGTTGGTGGGGCTGTCTCCCCTGGTCGGAACTGGGTCCAGAGTCCTCTGGAAACTTGCTGTGTCTCTGTGACGGTGGGGCAGGGGACAGGCTGTCTTCTGCAGATGGCCCTGGTTTCTCCGAGGTCACATCTGGGGTGGAGAATTAAGCGCTGGGCAGAGCCCTGGAGCATATCGGTGATGAAGGATGCAAAGCCCAGCCACAGTCTGTCACTCACACCCAGGTCCTGCACAGCTGCTTGGGACCGGTTGGTCCCTGGGGAGGGAGACTGGGCATGAAGCCGGTCCCCTAAGCTGGGGCCAGAAGGGGATGGGAGAGTAGGAGGGGGATTCGAGAAGCTGGCTCTCCTTCCTGTCTCTGCCTTCCTTCTGTTCCTTGAATACCCAAACTGTGCCCTCCCTTGGAGCCTCTGCTTGGGATTCCGAGTGTCTGGAACACTGTGCTTACATCACGCAGGTCTCTGCTCAAATGCCACCTCCTCAGAGGGGTCTTTTCTCATCAATCAGAGGGAGACCCCAACCCAGCCACTCCCTAGCACATCGCCCTTTAAATTTCCTTTGTAGGTCTCCGGGCTGTCTGCGAGGCGCCCACTTATTTGCTCTGTGACCTCAGGCAAGTTCCTTAGCCTCTCTGTGCCCAGTGTTTCTCGTCTGTAAAACGGAGCTCATAGTACCCACCTCATAAAGTTGTAGTGGTGATTAAATGAGATATATTTTAAAAAATATTTTATTAATTTGATAGTCAGAAATCACAACTAGGCAGAGAGGCAGGCAGAGAGAGAGGAGGAAGCAGGCTCCCTGCAGAGCAGAGAGCCCGATGTGGGGCTCGATCCCAGGACCCTGGGATCATGATCTGAGCCGAAGGCAGAGGCTTTAACCCACTGAGCCATGCAGGCGCCCCTAAATGAGATATTTTTAAAGTGCTTGGAACATGTCCCAGCACAGAGTAAGCACTCTGGAAGTATTAGCAGTGATAGTGATCACTCTGATTGTGGTGATTACCATTGTCATGTGTGATCACTGATTTTCTTCTTACCACCACCCCCCCCCCAACTCGAATGTCACCTTCCTCAGGGTATGTGTCTTGTCTGTCTTGCATTCTTATGCTTGAAATGCTTGACACAGTGCTTGGCACATAGTAGGTGCTCAAGAAATGTTTTGTTGAGGCAAGTCAGAGGCTTAATGAAAGCAGGCAATGAGAATTTGAAAAGATGGAGCTGGGCACATGCCTGGGGTTGGGCATGGTGAAGGCATACGGTGGGAACAATTCTCGGCATCTGCAGCCCTGGACTGGGCCCTTCTTTCAGGTGAGGGGGCTGGAGGAGGAGGAGCCCCAGGAACATGGGTGGGTCTAATGTAGGTTTAGTAGGAGTTACAGTGGGACTGTGGAATTCTCTTCTGTTCAAGAGGTGTTTCATGTCTTGGGCACAGGTAGCCCCATGGTCCCTGAAAAACCAAATTGTGGGCTCCTGAAAGCCCTTCTCCTGGCCGGGACTCCATTGGTAACCCCATGGCACCCTGACAGTGACTGATACGCCAGGGCACAGCAAAAAATGTGTGGCCTGAGGAGGAGGGGTCTCTGGGCAGTCCTGTGTCACCAGGGGTGAAGTCAATGACCCCTCTGCTCAAACTGATAGGAACCACAATAACACCCAACAAGACATGACCAATGTAAAGGTCCGTACTATTTACTGAGCACTTACTCTGTGCTTGGCCCTGTTCTCAGTGCTTCAAAATATGAGCTCAGTTATTTCTCACAAAAGCGTGTAAGGTGTGTTTGAGAACAGAAATGTGGCAATGTCGAAGTTCTTGAATTTGATCATTATATGGTGACTAGGTTGGGTCCTTGCTCTTGGAAACTCTATGCTGAAGTACTAAGGGGTGAAATGGCAGGTGGTTCAGCAAAGAAAAGAAAAGTAAGGGATGGATGGATGGATGGATGGATGGATGGATGGATGGATGGATGGGTGGATGGATGGGTGGGTGGATGGATGGATGGAAGGATGGATGGAAGGATGGATGGAAGGATGGATGAATGGACGGATGGATGGATGGATGGGTGGGGGGTGGGTGGATGAGTGGGTGGATGGATGGATGGATGGACGGGTGGGTGGATGGATGGATACAGAGAAAGCAAATATGTTCAAATACTAACATTTGGAAAATATAAAGAGTATATAAATGTCCACATAACTTTTCAACAGATTTGAAACTTTTAAAAAATAACCTCCCCCAAATTAGGCTGGCATCGTGTTTTCCCCATTTTACAGGTGGGGAAACTGAGGCATAGAGAAGCTAGAACCCATAGTACCTAGTCTAGAAATATCAGCTGTTTGATGGTTTATATGATGATGTGGAGGACCAGAGACATCATGTAACCTGTTCATCATCACACAGCATGAAAATAAAGTTTAGCTTTGAAGGACCCCGTCTGTCTCACTGTTTGATGCCATGCAGACCTTGGGCTGGTTTGGATGGGACAGGAGGGGGTGAAGAGAGTGGACTCTCCCTGGGGGGTCTTCAAGTTAGGCACTGGTGTCCTCCCAGATCCAGGGTGAGTCTTTGTGGAGCCCTCTTTGCTCCCTCCCTCCCTGCCCCCACAGGAGCCTCCCTAGAACCCCCTTTAGTCTCTCCTTCCCCCATTCTCTTTGCACCAGCATCTCGGTCCCAGGGGCCTGGCAGGCTGGGGATATTTGCCAGCAAATACGAGACGTGTGTTAAACACTCTGCTGGCGGCTTCTCCCCACCCGGCAATGTTTGCTCAGCAAACACCACTAATTCCCCCATTTCTCTGCCTGGGCTGGGGCCCCCAGAGGGAAGTTTGTTCTTCACCAGCCCCACTGACAGTTCTGTATCTTCCCGGCCCCCAAGGAGGCCCTTCTCCCAGCAACGAGGAAGTCCCAAGAAGATCTGTGGGGAGATCTCTGGTTTGCAGGGGTGTGTGTGCCTCTGGCAACATCTCCAACTAGAAGCCCTCCAGCTCCGGGATCCAGGGTGTGGGGTTTCTGGTGAGTGCTCCTCTCTTTGGATCTCTGTTCCATCCACCCTCCAAGATCCAGGCAGGCAGCTTGTTCTGCCTGTCATTCATTCATTCACTCATTCATTCATTCAGGCATTGTTTGAATGCCCACAATGTGCCAGACAGGTCTGGATGCTGGGAACACAGCTGTGCCTATGGATTCCTGCCCCCGTGGAGCCGCTCTCATAAATAGCAAATTTATTAATTTATTAGCAAATAGCAAATTTATTTAATTTATTAGCAAATAGCAAAAAATTTAGCAAGTAAATCAACCAGAAGAAAATAAAACAGCATTTTATAGGGGAGGTGTGGCTAGCAGGGGTGGTCACCAACATCACCCTTCATGAGAGGCCATCTGAGCTCGGGCTTGAAGCAGGTGGAGGGACACAAGTCAGTATGCCTGGTTTTACCCCCTGACACCAGTCTGGTGTGGCTCAGCACAGTACGGACACAGATCGGTCTTTATGTAAAATGTTACTGCGTCTGTCATAGATTTTTAAAAGTGGAAATAAGATTCCTATAACCTGAAACTCACCATTTTAACCTTTCTAAAATGTGCAATTCAGCAGTCGATTTGGGGCCACTCAAAGTACGGTGCAACCATCACCACTAATTCCAGAACATTTTCCTCGCCCCCAAAAGAAACCCCATACCCACTAAGCAGTCATCCCCCCCTCACCCCCAGCAGCTGGGAATTTGCTTTCTGTCTCTGTGGACTTGCCAGTTCTAGATACGAACGAATCCAACGCGTGGTCCTTCTGGGTCTAGCTTCTCTCACTTACCAAAATGTTTTCTAGCTTCTTCCATGCAGCCACATGGGTTGACACCGCGTTCCTTCTTCTGGCCGAGTCACTGTCCATGGTAGGGATACACCACATTTCATTTACCCAGCATCCGTTGATGGACACGTGGATCATCACGGATTTTGGTATTAATTTTGATTCTTCAAACTTTTATTGATCTTGGGGCCCTGAGGTTTTTGGCAGCTGCCCCCTAATTTGCACCCGAGGTACCCGCCCTCGTCTCAGATCTAGCGGAGAAGGGTTTTAGAGAGAAGGAAGACGGTGTGAGGGCCCTGAGCTGGGAATGAGCAGAAAGTGGGACATGGGTGTGGGGCGTGGGGGAGGGCTCCGGACAGAGGGATCAGTAAGGCCGGAGACACTGAGGCAGGAATACATTGGACGCATTTGGGCAGCTGTAGGGAGCTCAGATTACCTGGAGGGCAGGGAGCTGGCAGGGGTAGAGGGACTGGTGGGGGGAGGCGGCTGTGTCACATGGGACCCTGTGGGCCAGGGATAAGAGTGTGGGTTTTATTCTGAGCTTGAAGGAAACCATTAGTAGGTTTCGAGCTAGCCAATTTGCACAGTCTGGTTTCAGTTTTAAAAAGCTGCTGTGTGTTGGGGTTGGAAGCAAAGCAGGAAGCAGGGGGTCCTTGGGGAGGGCTGTCTCTGGTGTCCAGGGGAGACACAGGGAGGCATGAACCACAGTGGTGGCAGCGACGGACATGGAGAGAATTGTCCTTGGAAGTTCTCCTACTGTAGAGAGAGATGACCTGTTCATGTATTCATTTGGCAAAGAATTATTGAGTGCCGACTGTATGCCAGGCGGCGCTAGATGCCAGGACAGTGGGCAACAAAGCCAGACAAGGTCCTGGACTTCATGGAGCTCAGAAACCTGAAACAAGAAATTACAGATGTGACCAGATGTGAAGGAAAAGACACACTCCTTCTGATGGCAGCTGACTTGTGGCTCTTTCCGGAAATGAAATCTGGTGGTCAGAGGAAGGCCTGCTGCGTAAGCGGGAGACGGACCAAAGACAAGGCTCTCTGGGGATGCCCTCAACAGAGAAGTCGTCCCCACCACCTTGCAAGGTGGCAGGATGCTTGGAGCCTCCCACATGACTGCTTTGAAGGGAAACACCCCCTTTGGGGGCGGTTGAGTTCTTGGTTGTGTTACAAAAGAACCAGGACTCCAAGCCAGTGAACGGCCTTTAGAGGGAATCGTGAGGCCGGCAGAGAAGGTCCATTAGCTCTCACCACCCTCCGTCCCCAGCTCCCAGGCGGTGGCCGTCTCCCCCGTGACTGATGACGAGTCATGGCAGGGGGCTGATTTGGAAGAAGCGAGGCCAGAAGACCCCTCAGCTCTCACACTGGAGACACCCCATTAATCTTTAACAAACATGAAGTTCCGTGAGCCGGGCCCTCAGCTAATGAGGCCTGGTTTCCCAGGACTCCCCTGGGGGAAAAGAGGAATTAACCATCAGAGGTCCCATGAGCAGGGGGCTGATTCCCTGAAGGACGGGGGGGCACGGGCTCCCAGCTTCACTGTCCGGGGTGGGTGGGGGGCCCTGAGTGTTCCCCCTCACACTTAGGCCATAAATACCATTATTCCCTTAATATATCTTTTTAGACACAGTCACTTTTGAAAACAGCTTTATCAAGGTGTAATTGACAAACAATTACATATATTTAAAACGCACAGTCTAGTCACTTTTGATACACCACACACCTGTAAAGCCATGGCCACAATCATGGTAACAAACATACCCATTACCCGCCAAGGTTCCCTCCTTGTGGTTCTTCCCCCTTGTCTCTCTCTACCCTCCCATCCCCAGGCAGGCACCCGCAGACCAGCTTGCTCTCATTCCAGATGAGTCCACGCTTCCTGAAGTTTGATGGGCTTGGTTGGAATCATTCGGTCGCTACTCTGTTTTGGTCTGTCTTTTTGCCCTTGGCGTAATGCTTGGCAGGTTCATCAATGTAGTTGTATCGATAGTTTGTTCTGCTTTATTTGTTTTTTTAAAGATTTGCTTATTTATTTTTAGAGAGAGAGAGAGAGAGAGCACATGTAGGGGGAGGGGGCAGAGGGAGAGGGAGAGAGAGAATCCTCAAGCAGAGCGTAGAGTCCAGTGTGGGCCTGGGTTCCACGACCCTGAGATCATGACCTGAGCCAGAATCAAGAGCCAGGCGCCTGACCGACAGAGTCCCCCAGGCGCCCCCATTCCTCTTTATTGAGGACTACTGTTCCGCTATACAGATAGACCACAGTTTGTTCATTGCTTCCTCTGTTGGTGGACATGTGTCAGTCCAGTCTCTCTGTTTTGTTTTCTGAACATAAACTTGAAGTTTTAGAAGAGTTTTAGATTTATAGGAAAATGGCCAAGATAGTACAGAGGGTTCTGAAAGACGTCTCACTGTTTCTCCTGGTATTTACATCATACATTAGTGTGATACACTTGTCACAATTAATGAACCAAGATCGATCCATTATTATTAAATGAAGTCTACCCTCTCTTTAGATTTCCTTAGATCACTGCACGGATCACTCTTGCCTCCTTCTCCTGCACAAGCAGGGGGAGCAGAGGGCAGAGGGAGAGGGAGAACCAGGCTCCCCGCTGAGCAAGGAGCCCGATGTGAGACTTGATCCCAGGACCCCAGGATCATGACCTGAGCGGAAGGCAGAGGCTTAACCGACTGAACCTCCCAGGCGTCCCTTAAATGATTTTTTTATACATTGTATACCTTAAGGTTCATTCTGCCTGTGGTGTAAAGTTCTAAAGGTTTGGACGAATGCACGATGTCATGTATCCACCATTACAGCTTCATGCACGATAGTTTCATTGCCCTAAAAAGTTTCCCGTGCTACACACCCCACCCCAGCCCAGAGCCCCTGGCTGTCTCTCTGGTTTTGCCTTTTCCGGAGTCTCATATAAATGCGATCCTATAACCTCCAGCCTTCTCAGACTGGCTTCTCTCTCACTCAGCAATACGCGTTTAAGGTTTCTTCGTGTCTTTCGGTGGATTGATCACTTCTGTTTGTCGCTGAGTGCCATTCCACGGCATAGCTGTGCTGCTGCCTGTCTATCCCCTATTGAAGGACGTCTTGGTGGCTTCCGAGTTTTAGCAATGATGAATAAAGCTGCTGTATTCACGCGCAAGTGTCGTGCGGGCGTAAGACCACGTTTGGCTTTGTAGAAGCCACTACACCGACCGTCCCATTTTGCGTCCCCGCCGGCGACGGATGACAATCTCTATGGCTCTCCCTCCTCTCCCGCAATTGGCCTCATCGGCGTTCTGGATTTTAGCCATTCTAATAGGGGCATCGTAGTATCTTGTCTGAATTTGCATTTCCCCGATGACATAGGACGGGGCGTGTCTTTTCATGTGCTTATTTGCCATCTGTGTGTCTGCTTTCGTGAGTGTCTCTGTTAAGGTCTTCGGCCCGTTTTTTAAAAATTCGGTTGCCTGTTTTCTTACTGTTGAGTCTTGAGTTTCTCTGTATATTTTGGACAACAGTCCTTTACTGGATGTGTCTTTCGCAAGCATTTTCTCACAGTCTGGTGTTGGTCTTCCCATTCTCTTGATACACTGTGTTTCCCCCCATACCCCCTTTGAATGATTCCACTTAAAAAAAAATGTCACTTGCTCACATCTATTGAACACCCAATCTGTGCCAGGCCCCACTGCCACGATGCGGTGGGTTGGGGATTTCTCGTCGTGGTTACTGGAGAAGTGACTGATGCCTCGGGTAGAAGGCAACCTAGGATGAATGCTACCTTCCTTATGAATCTAACGACTTGGGCTCTAAAAGCCCATCACTCTGAGATTTCAGAATTCAAGAATTCTCACATGTTATACATTTCCTTCTGAAAGTCCATTTACTCTTCTAAAATTCCATGTTTCTCTGATCTTACACAATTCTAAAACTTCCAAAACATAAGGCATCATGAAGCTAGTATTTTTTAAAGTTAATTAGCTTGATGTTCTAGAAGTCTGGGGTTCTAAGATTTTACTCATTACATTTTCTAGAATTTTATGGTCCTGAGATTTTTTTTAAAAAAGATTTTATTTATTTACCTGACAGACAGAGATCACAAGTAGGCAGAGAGGCAGGCAGAGAGAGAGGGGGAAGCAGGCTCCCTGCTGAGCAGAGAGCCCGATGTGGGGCTCGATCCCAGGATGCTGGACCATAACTTGAGCTGAAGGCAGAGGCTTTAACCCACTGAGCCACCCAGGCGCACCATGGTCCTGAGATTTTTATAAATGGAGGGCCATAATACTTTAACTGGCTCAATTTTCAAAGATTTCTCTAATTCTAAAATTCTACCATTCTAAGCTTCTATAAAGCTAGATTCTTAGATTCTCTCGTTCTAACATGACAGAATTCTATCATTCTAAGGTGCTATGTTGATTCTCCTAAAATTCTAAAATAACACGGTTCTAGGGTTTTCTTGAGCGAATATGCTAAGATTCTCTCCCTCCGAGATTCTGAGACTTGAGTTCAGGTCTTTCTGCAGAAGCTGCTGCTGGAAAGACATCTCTGAAAAGAAATAACCACCTTCCCAACACTTTGGCTCCCAGTGTGACCAGCGCCATCCCAGAGCCTCCTGGGGCGGACCAGTCTCGTGTTGCATTCAGGCCAGACTCTGGCATCTGACCCTGAAATAGAACTTGAAGGTCACTGGCTCTAGATGGCCAGCTTCCCCACCATCCTCGTGCCAGGACATCAGAAGCTCCTCCTAGGCACTGAGGCCTGGCACTGCTGGGCCCATGAACCCCCTCGGGCATGGAGGCAGTGACTAATTAAACACAGTGGCAAGCATCTGGTAGATGACAGGTCCTTGGGAGACTAGGACACGGGACCCATGAGCTAGACTGAAGGTTGCTGAGCAGACAGGCTCCTGGCCTGGAGAATGGAGAGCTGGTTCTTCCCTGCCTTTTCCACCTTTCCTATTTTGAAATTTTGCCTGGAGCTGGTCCTTGTTAAAGGCCAATTTTCTTCCCCATCTACTTACAATTTATGGTCCTTCCGGATGGTTATCTTTGCTAGGGAATAGAGAGGAGAGAACAAAAACTGGCTGATCATCTTGGAGCAAGGAGAGAAGGCAAAGCTACCCACCCCCACCTGTCCTTCCAGTTTCTTCTCGCATCCCTTACAGCTCCGGGGAACCGTATTAGGCGGACGTTTTTCAGTTGCAATACAGCCTGCCAATTAGGATCGTGTTTGGCTGCATGGAACAGAAGTGCAAGTACCGAGGCTTAAGCAAGCAAGGGGTTCATTTTTCACAGGGGACAAGGAATCCAGTGAAATGCTCGGCATCTGCCATCCAGAGAGGAAAAGGGTGAGAGGGAAAAGAGTTTTCTCTCTTGACATCCCTCAAGCACTGTCAATCATCTTGTTGCCTAAAAGTGGGTCACTGGGCCACTTAAAGCTGCAAAAACTCTAGATAAGTATTTCAATTAGTTCTATGACTGCCTCAAAAAAAAAAAAAAAAGTCAGGATTCTGTTGATAAGGAAGACAGGAAAAATGGAGGCCCATAGGGGACCAGCAGCATCTGTCATGCCAACTGAAACTTAGGTAACTAAGAAATAAATGAAGAAATAAAAATAAATCCAGGTGTAGCAGGCTTCAGGCATAGCTGGATCAAGGCGCTCAAAGAAGGTTGTCAGATATTGTGGTTACTCTGTGTGGCTCCACTCCCAGTGGCAAAATGGCTTCCAGCAACTGAGAACTGCCATTTTTATCAAGTTAGTAATCCCAGGAAAGGTGAACGGGTCTTTCCGGATGATTCTAACAGCGATAGGGTGGTATAGCTATCTCTGGCTACTCCAATATGGCTGATGCCAGGGCTTCTCGTGGAAAATACACTCTCATTACCATGCTGGGGCGGTGTCCCTCCCCTGGAGCTGTAGGGTAGGGTCAGCCCCAGTGAAACCACAGGAATGGAGGCTGTGGTGGGGGGGGCAGGCTCAAGTGAAGAGGGCTGTTGGTAAAGCCACCTACTTACACTCTAGGATGGGCATGTACTTTCTCTATTATTTTCATGCAATGTCAACAGAAGATCAGCCCAGTTATTGAATCCCGAGTCACAAGTCACAAGATTGGGGTTTTAATCATTCATCTGATTTTTTTTAAACTATTCCTGTATGATTTAAATCATGTTGGGGGCATCTGAGTGGCTCAGTCCGTTGAGAGCCTGACCCTTGATTCTCAGCTCAGGTCATAATCTCAGAGTCGAGTGAGTCCCGCGTGGGGCTCTGCACTGGGTGTGGGGCCTGCTTAAGATTCTCTCTCTCCCTCTGCCCCTCCGCCACAACCCCACCCCCCATTGTTCGCGTATGTACACACGCTCTCTCTCAAAAAAATTAAATAAATAAAGCTAATCACGTTGCTTTTTTAAAGGCCTCGGTCTCCCTTCTGGGAAAGGGACAGACCTGAAGAAAATCCCATAATCTTCAAGAGTGTGGGCTCTGAGCTCAGACATCCCAGGCTCTGCCACTTACCAGCTCTGTGACCTTGGGCAGGTCACTTCCCCACTTAGAACCTTGGTTTCTCGAGTCTCTATAATCCCACGTGTTCATAGAGCAAACGTGAAGGGGGGACGAATGAGATCACGCACGTAAAGCGTGTCACTGGGTGCCTGGCCCATAGTTAGCCTTTGACACGTGGTGGTAATGGTCATCATTCTCCTTATTAATATTATTACCTGCCTTGGGACCCTGCCCCAGGAAGAGTCCTGTAGAACCACAAAGCATCATAATGATTAAAAACAAACCCCCAACGTTAAAACTCAGTTTCCCCTGCCTACCCTTCATGCTGACCCCAATAACCAATTCCCTTCCGGGATTCTGCATTGAGCTAAGAGAAGGGTCCCTCCCTTACGAGGACCTTGGGGGACAGCGCGCTGACCCCTTCTTTAAATTCATCTCCCTCTGTGTTGCAGGGCCATCCCCGTTGGAAAAAAAATGACTCTCACAAAAGATCCCTCAACAGCAATTATCTAAATGGGAGGCTGGGAGGGGGAGAACCATTTAGAATCCACTTCATTGCGGGATTAGCTAATTAATTAACGGTTTCACTGACAACTCGTTGGAGACGTGTGTGTTAAACAGGAACGCAGTGGGGCATGATTGATAGACTCTAACACCCCCATCCCCGGCCTCTCCAGCCAAGTTCCCTCCCTCCCTGGCACCCCACGGCCCCCACCGTCCTGCTTGACCCCGGAGCAGGGAAACCTGGGGGGACCCTCTCCGATGCTCCCTCTGGAGTTTGGGGTTGGGCTGCTGGCCGAGAGGGGCCATGGAGAGATGACAGAAGGGCGGCTGGGGAGGGGGTGGGCTGGGGCGACAGGGAGACAATGAAGAGATAACAAGGCAGCTGAGGCTCCAGGGGTGGCTGCGTCTGCCCCTTGCCCCCAGCCCAGAGCCACTCCATCTGTGCCCGTCCGTCCCGGCACGCGGGGCCCCATAGGCACCTGCTGGGAAGACTGCTTCTGGTCTCCAGACAGTCCAGAGCTTTTCAGAGCCCACCCACCCTATGCGTGGAGAAGAGGGAGCCCAGGGACTTGGCTTTGACTCTCTCTTGCGAAGGGGGTTTTCAGAGGACTTAAGGTCAGTGAGGGACAAAGGGCAGTGTGCCAAAGAAGGGGAGCAAGGGAGAAGAAACCGGAAGCAAGGATGAGGTACGACACCTGGAGGGACATTCTGGACCATTTTCTCCACACACAGCCCCCAGGGCACCTGCATCAGACTCACGTGCAATGCCACATTTAAATGCAAAGTCTTGACCCACACAGAGCCAGTACCAACCCAACCTCAAACCTCAGTGCGGGGTCCGGGTGTACCCGCACTTTTCACTCCCTAATTCTGAATACCACAGAATCTTGAGGCTGACTTACAAATCTGTGAAAGGAGAACCGCAAGTTCAGTCCCCACCATGAGCACGGGCAAAGCCAAGGCTCGGATTCCTACTTGGGATTCTTTTTGCTACCATGTCCATTCTAAAACAGGCAGAGGAGAATGTGGCAGCCTCCTGAGGAGGCAAGGCAAATGTTCTGCATGCAGACAGAAGGACGTTTTTCTAGAAAGAGGGTCTGGGGAGCGTCCATAGAATCTTAAAGTGGTTCGTGACCCCCAGAAGAGGTTAAGAGTTTCCAGATTAGCTTCTCTGAACCTCTATTTCCTTATCCATGATTCCAGAAGAATCATCTCAGTCTTTCACACCATGAGCAAGTGTGAGCAAAACACCAGCAGAGGGATAAACGTTCTTCAGTGCAAGGCTTGAGACCCCCCCCCCCAACAAAGGGTTCCTTCCATCTGTCCTCCACCTATCCCCTCTCACCAACACCCCCACACTCAATCAGGGACCCCGCTTCTTAGTCCAGAGGCTCGTTCTGGAGATGGAGGAGGAGGGAAGCCTCGGCTGACTCATGTCAGGGAGGCTCTTTCTCTAAGGGGGTGGAAATCACCCTGCTAGGGACGTGGAGCATGGAAAAAGAGGAAAGGGGCTCATGGCCTGTTGGAGCCCAGGATAGAAGCTTCTGGAAGAGGAGGCAGGGACTTCATGGTATACTGTGTGGTAGAGACCATTGTCCCCATTTCATAGATGAGCAAACAGGCATTAGGACAATGCCAGCAAATAATGAAGCTCAGTAAATGTTTTCTGTATGTTTACAATATGCATCTGTATAGGATCTCTGTAGTGTGTTTGTAAAATACCATAAACTACCTATCGTGAAATTAGAATTGCCGCCAGCACATAGCGAGGACTCAGGAAACGTTAGCAGCATTGGCCCTGGCTTTGCATACACAGAGCGGAGCCACTAGGGCCGGACACACGTCACCTTGGGTAGTGTTCGCGGGGCTCCCCTAAGAAGGAGTGAGGGAGGTAGGATAATGCTCGGGAGAGGAAATGGAGGCACAGAGTGGGTGGGTGACTCCCCCAGGGTGGCACAGCTGATTCTGGCGGAGCTGGACTTTTTCCCCTGGGTGGAGGCAAGGGTGGTGGGTCAGAGCCCGTCTCCCCGGGTCGGGTCACAGGGGACTGGGACCTGAGTTCACCAGCGGCTGCTAAGCACCCCTGCGGGCTCGGGCCTGCCCTCCCGCCCCGCGGGCGCCCCCTTCAGGACTCCGGGAGCGGGTCGGGTGGCCAGAGCCGCCCTCGGAGTCTTCGGGCGGGTAGGCGGGCTCAGAGAGGGACAGGGGCGCGCCCCGGGTGGCACCGCATGTCCGGGCCGGGGGCGCGCCGTGACCTCCTCGAGCGCGGCCCCAGGCAGCTCTGAGTTCAAGGATGCGGAGAGGGCGACAGGGGGTTAAACCGGAGCGGCCCGCATCTGGGGCGCGGGGACCAGATTTCCCGTTCACACAGCGCACAATGGCCGCGCTCAAAGGCGCGCCGCGGGCATTGTTCGGCCCGGCGCCCGCGCGTCCCACCTCCGCGCGCGAATTAACCCTGTCACCCCGCCATTGTCGCCGCGCACTTCGGGGCGGCCACAAAGGCGCCAGAAAACCCTGCCGTGTTGTGGGGGGGGGGGGGCGATGGGGATGAGAGGAAGGGAGTGGGAGGGGGCGCAGGCAGGATGGGGGCCTGGATGGGGGGCGCAGGCGGGATGGGGGCCTGGATGTGGAGTAGGGGCGCAGCCTGGATGAGGGGTTCTGAGCAGTGAGAGGAGCACAGGCAGGAAGAAAGGGGAGTGGGAAGGAAGGAAGAGGGCAGAGGCTTACAGGGGTCCTGGGAGCAGGGGAGCTGGCTGGCTGAATGGGACCGAGTTCCTGGTTTCCTACCCACCCCTCCTGTATGGGTCTCTGATGAGCCTTCTTTCTGTTCTGTCTCCCTCTCTTAGCCTCTTTTCTGCTCTGTCTTTCTTTCTCTGTGATTGTCCAGTCTCCTGTCTCCCTCTTTCTGTCTGTCTCTGTGTCTCTATTTCTCTGTTATCCCTCTTTTCTCTCTGCCTCTCTGATTATTTGACTCTGTCTCTTTATCTCTGTGTCTATCTCTCTATTTCTTACCTCCTCGATCTCTGCCTCTCTGATTATCTGTCTCTGTCTCCCTCTGTCTCATCATCAGCTTATCTCCCTGTCTCTTTCTCTCTGTTTCTCATGCTCTGTCTTCCTTTGTCTCTCTTTGCCTCTTTAATTCTGTCTGTGTATGTGTGTGTGTGTCCGTCTGTCCGGCTTTCTCCAGGACAAAGAACAATACCCTTAGTGTGGACCCACAGCCTCTGCACCCCACCTCCTCCCACAGACCGTTCTGCTGACACTTCGAGAAAGAATGTCATGGGCGGGTTATTTGTCGAGCCCACTGTATAGATGGGGGAAACTGAGGCTTATGGGGAGGTGAAATACAGTGATTAGAAGCTCTGCCCTGCCCTATTCCTGGAGTTAATATTCATAAAAATAAGTCGGCTGTCCAAATGTGACCTCTAGCATCCTGGGGGCATCCTTGGCACTGGCTAGGCCATGGCCCTGGGTCTCTAGTCTTGGGGTCAGATTTTCAGGGACCCCAGCTCCCATCGTAACTGACTGGCCCTGCCCTCCCGCTGTGATGGCTCCCCCTTACTGCACTGCGGGGGCGGGGGGGGGGGTTGGGACAGGGCTGGGGGGGGGCGCTGGCCAGGAGAGAGCTGCCCAGCCTCTTTCCCCCAGAGAGAGGCGGCCCCAGCCAGGCCTGCTGCGGGTTAGATAAGGAGCCAAAGCCACACAGCTAAGCTCATCCTCTTTTTTGTAATCTCCTCCACCACTGTCCCTCCCCAGCACTGACTCCCCCACTTTTTTTTTTTTAATATCATCTTTATGGCTTTGGAATTATCTGGGCTGACACTGCATTCATTTAGCCAAGGGCAGGTGGGGTCGCAGGAGACAACTTACTCCTATGTGTATATATTCTCGGCGGCCTCCCACCCCCACTCCCTGGCAGGGGTCTCGGGGGGAGCTGCGGGAAGAGAAAAAAGGAAGCCAGATAGGGGAGGGGTTGGGGATGCAAGTGACAACCAGTTCGGGGCAGACGAGAGGGCCAGAAACTCCACAGTGGCAGAAGCCAGTTCTCCAGCAGCCACGGCTGATCGGCTCCCCTTCTCCCTGCCCTTGGATCAGGAACATCATCTAAGGTCTACGGAGGCATCGAATGGCCAAAGAAGTGACTCCTGTCTCTAAATATTCCTTTCTTCTTTTCTTTCAAAATAGACCTCAAATGTCAGAATGTGGGTTTAATTGCCACCTGGTTTGAGTCCTGGCTTCCACGGGCTGTGTGACACTAGGTAAGTGGCTTCGCCTCTCTGAGCCTCAGTTTCCCCAGCTGTAAAATGGGACAACAGTAAAGCCCATTTCCTTCCTTATTATGAGGATTAAATAAAAAATGAATGGAAGTGCTTAGCACGTTGCTGAGCATGTAGTAGGAGGTGGGATTCTTGCTGTCCTTAAAGAGTTGTTGCTCGAATAATTTACCGTGTGCTTCCCATGTGTGGGTGGGACCCAGAGATGGCTCACACAACCTCTGACCCCAAAGGCGCTCCCTGACATGAAACACGGGTCCTCATCAACAACCCCAGGTTAGGTTTTTAAAATAGTGTTTTATTTCTAGAGGGGGGTACAGATGTGCTCACTGGGCTTAAAAGTGATACGGAACTTACGGAGCAGATAAATGAGGGGCGATTTTTCTCATCACGAAAGGATAAGCTAGAAGTGCTCTTTAAGTGGGGAGGCCTGGAATACTGAAAGCGGAAACCCTTTTTGGCGGGAGCTCTCTGCCCACAAGCTCTCTCAGTGGTTGCACCATGACAGAGAGCCGGGCCTGAACCAGGAGTTCTGGGTTTGCACCTCCCTGGTGACTGACTGGGCGGCCTGGGGCAGGTGGCTTCCTCCCTGCCACGGAGGCTAGTCCCTATAGGACAGGACTGCGTCACATCCTTCAGTGCCCCATGTCCACTTGAGGCGAGGACTTCTGCATGGTTGCCCCAGGTCCTTATCTGGTCCTTTGAGGCTCTGTATGACCTGGCCCAGCTCATCTCATCCCCTCCCACTTCCTGCCTTGTTCACTCAGCTCCGTCCACTCCAGCTTACTTCTACCTCAGGGCCTTTGCACTTGCTGGTCCTGACTGGAATGCGTGACCCCAGGCCACTATGGATCTTTCTTGTCCCCATCTCAGGACCACCGATCTACTAGCCCTCGAATACTCACTGCACCCTCTTTGTCTTATCTTTATTATCTTACATCTACCCTACACTACCTGATACGAATTCATGTCTCTGCTTATTTAGTGTATCCTTCCCACCACTTTGTCAGCCAAGAACAGGACTGGGTCTGTCTTGTTCAGCTGGTATCTCAGCACCCCATCCCAGGCCTGGTCCATGGTAGGGGCTCAGTAAATATTGGTCAGTTTACTCATTGAACCTAATGTCATGACACACTCATTCTGTGTGACTTTGAGTTTATTCACAGGTGACTGGGGGTTTCCTAACTTTTGAAAAATAAAATGTGAATCCAGACATGTAACAGTCTCATTGAGCAACTGCTTGCCAGCTGTGTGCCATCTTGGGCAAAGCCTCCCAAGCAGCCCTGGGGTGACAGGCGACCCTCAGCCCAGCCCACAGTGCCACAGCTCCAGGAAACATTCACAGAGGTCCTGTTGCTGGAGATCTTGGTCACAGGTTCTCGTTTCCCTTCGCAGGATCTGAGCCTACCCACCACGAGAGCCACGCTGGGAAATGGACTCTAGCAACTGGCCTGAACCATTCCTATAAGCCATGGTGGCCACCAAGTTCCATGAGTGACTTGGGTTGACCATGAAAGTGGAGGTGCAGAAAGAAATCTGGCTTTCAGAGGGGCTCTTAGGCAGTCTGTGGGGCCCGGGAGGAGGCGGAGGAGATTCTAATGGGAAAAATCTGGAAAGATGAGGCTGGGATGAGATGGGGAAGTAGCAGGCAGAGATCGGGTGTCTCGGTGCCTTGTCTGGGGAGGTTAGACTAGGTCTTTCTTGATTTCTTTCTTCCTTTCTGATCCCTCTTGTTTTGAATTGATTCTGAGACTCTCAGATGTTCACCTAATCACCTTGAAATGATTATATTGAAGTAGGTGCCAGACAGATCAATATTTATTGAAGACCTACTATGCCCAGACTCACACAGAATATCCTACCTACCTATGTCCCATGAAGTAGTTTCCACAACAGCCAATGCCAGCCAAATCATGGTACCTTTTTAAAAAAAAAAATTTATTTATTTATTTCACAGAGAGAAATCACAAGTAGGCAGAGAGGCAGGCAGAGAGAGAGGGGGAAGCAGGCTCCTCGCTAGCAGAGAACCCGATGCAGGTTTCGATCCCAGGAACCTGAGATCATGACCTGAACCGAAGGCAGAGGCTTTAACCCACTGAGCCACCCAGGTGCCCCTAAATCGTGGTATCTTCATTTCAAGGACTAGGTGACAAAGTCTCAGAGAGGTTAATTGAATTTTCTAAGGACACACAGCTAGGAGAAACTGAAGCTGGGATTCGAACCACCCGTCTGATTTCAGAGCCAGTGCTTGCGCTTGTCTTTACATCAAGGTGTGAACTAAGCTCAGAGATAGAAATAATGGAGTTGTTGGGAGGGGAGGAGGGACAGAGGAGAACACTGGGCGGTGTGCTGACCCATGAGATTTAGGAACAGAAGGTATGTTGAGGAGGGCACAGTGGGGGAGGGGCTGGGCCCCTGAGAAGACGTCCTGCATCCGTGTTTGGTGCCCGGCACCATCAGTCCTCCCTGCCCCAGCCAGGAGACTCCGGTGGGGGAGGAGGGGAGGGGAACTAAGCATCATGTAATTGCCCGGGCTCTTCTGTGAAATTTGTTTCGGGACACATTAGTTCCAGTGAATTTAGCTGAACAGCGGGGAGCCCTGAGAAATGATTTGCAATTAGCCGCAGCCCCATGGCCCCCCGTCGGGATGCCAGGCTTGGGCACCGAGCGGGGAATGGCCAGGGGGCGGGGCCGCCGCCCAGTGCCCGTGGAAATGCTTGCAGGGGTGACTGGATTTGAGCATCTGGGACCTGACCTGTCTCTGAGCCTGGTGGGGCACGACTGGGACTGAGGCAGGGGCCCGGACATAGCCAGGCCAGAGGGGTATCAGGGATGGTCTGATCCCTACCTTCTCCCTGGCAGAGGGGCTGCTGCACGGTCCCCATCCCGGCTCTCCGACCATCACACGCCCTGTCTCCGGGAGGATGGCGACTAGAGCATCTCTTTGCCATTGCCGTGCCCCTTGGTGTCCTTGGCACTGTGCTGGCTGCTTCCCCTCTGATCATAAATCCTCCTTAATGGAGGCAGGTAAGGAAATGGGCACGCGGAGAGGTTAAGGGCTTCTTGCAAGGTCACCAGGATGTGGCAGGAGGAGGAGTCAAACCCTGGCCCATTGGACCCTTGTTGTCGCTGCCTCCGTGGTGGCCTTGGGGGGGATCCGGGCTCTGGAGTCAGGCACACCACGTGGTGTGAGCCCGCTCTGCCACTCTCTGGCTGTGTGGCCTCTGCGGGGTCACTTCTGTTGAGACTCAGTTTCCTCCTCCAAGAAATGAGATTACTACTGCCCAGGTCGCGGTAGCGTCTCTAGGATTCAATCAGAATATTAAGGATTATGTCAGCAGAAAGGACTCCAATGACAGACATTATTATTATTGTTGTTGTTTTTGACGTTGTTATTGTTGTATTTCCATCAAGCTTAACTGGAGAGGAGAGAAGAAAGTAGGGAGGGGTCCTGTAGGTCCCAGGCTGGGGTGGGGGGCTGCCTGCCTGCAAACATGTACCCCTCCCTCCAGCACACTCAACTGGCCCCCTCTGTTCCCGACCTGCCCCTCGAGAGACAGTTCTGGCCTCACAGGAAGGCTCCCTAATGCTTTTGGAATGAGCTAGGCAGGAGGAGCAGTGAACCTTCATGGCACACAGAGGCCTCTGGGAGCCAGGGTGGTTAGGGAGGGCTTCAGGGAGGAGGCAACATTGATCCAGAATCATCTCTGTTATGGTTGGGGGATCCACATCGCATGATCCCGTGGGGCGTCCTTTGCATTGTGTTCCGTGTCAGACAACACGGCGGCTCTAATTTGATAAAACTGGCAAATGCTCGCCTGTGCCAGGCGCCGTTCTAAGTGCCTTATGACTCTCAGCCTATTCACTCCTCACAGTCATCAGACGAGGCAGAGGAAAATTAAGTACTTTCTAAGTACCTAAGTATTTCCTTACGAAATGCTAGTGTCCTCCCTTCACCTTAAGGAAAGCTTATGTACTTTGCTTTTTCCTGGCCACACAACCAGAGGTGCTGCTGGGGTTCAGCCCTGGGTGGCCGGTTCTTTTTTTTTAGATTTTATTTATTTATTTGACACAGAGAGAGAGATCACAAGTAGGCAGAGAAGCAGGCAGAGAGAGAAGGGGAAGCAGGCTCCCTGCCAAGCAGAGAGCCCGATGCGGGGCTCGATCCCAGGACCCTGAGATCATGACCTGAGCTGAAGGCAGAGGCTTAACCCACTGAGCCACCCAGGCGCCCCGGGTGGCCGGTTCTTGAGCCCCAGCCGACGTCCCCAGTGCCTTTCTCTCTCCTTCCAAAGCAGGCAGACCAGCACGTCATTCTGGCTGCCCACACGTCCCGAGAACCCTGGGCGGTGACTCAGGAGGGGCAGTGACCCCATCCCGGAGTCTGACCTCAATGCCAGCCTGCTTCCTGTTTCGGGTGGGGGTGCGACAAGGCATTTGGCCAAGGGGGCCCAGGGGCCAGTCTGCAGTCGGGGTTCTTAGGGGCAGGGGACGCTGCCGGCTGTCAGCTGTCACTCCTCCCTTGCCTCCTGGCACAGTGCCCGGCACATAGTAGGCTTTCAGTGACGTGAACTTGGTGATGTGAGGAAAAACATTTCCCTCTTAACGCGGGTATCTCAGAGACTTGGCTAGCCCCACTGGGTTGCAGGGACAAGAGGCTCATGATTTCAAAGCAGAGGTGAAGGGAGGACATGAGCTTTCCTTAAACTGCCTCTTCTGAGTCATACAGTTCTAGAAGAAACAGGCAGTTTCTTCTAGGAGCTGGGGGCCTTCGTGGCACATGGAGGTCTCTGTGGGCTGGGGTGGGCAGGGAGAGCTTCTGGGAGGAAGTGGCCTTGATCTGGAATTGTCTTTGTTATGATGGGAGGGGGGAGGCTCTGCACTGCACGACTCCAGGGGGCTTTCCCCTCCATCCCCTTATGCCAGCGAGGTAGGTCAATTTCTCCAGCACCAGCTGGGGTCCAAAGTCATGCAGCTCCCACATAGGATGGCCAGCCATCCTGACTTGCCAGAGATGGTCCGGTTTTAGCACTGAGATTCCCGCATCGCGGGCAACCCCTCAGTCCTGCAACCCAGCTGCTGGGTCACCCTTGCTTCTAGCGACGAGGCTGGGATTTGAACCCAAGATCAGTTGCAGCCACTTCTTCCCCAGCAACATCCCGCATTTTCCATCTGTTCCTCCTTCTGAATTCATCAGCTCGGTCCCTGCGGTCCCCAGAGTCCTGCCCTGTCCCACGCCTTCTGCGGATTTCCCCAATGCCCGGGGCTGTGCTTTCTCTCCCTCTGGCTTCTTATCTTGCCTTGTCTTCTTGTGGAAGAAGAGATAAAAGTAATTCTTATGGCCGCTTCTCCAGCAGCAGCGGCCAGCCCGTCCCCCTCCTGCTGTATTTCCCTGGCCCGGCCAGATAAAGGGTTAGGCCTAAGCACATGTCATTTTCTTTGTGTGAAATCAATATTCAGCAAAGTTTATCTGCCCGACATAGCAGGAAGTGCTAATTTCATCCGCGTCAATTATTTTGATGAATGTTCATAATGCCCAGGGTGTGAGAAGAAGATAAAAGAATTACTGGAGTAACGCACACGTACTGCACACACACACACACACACACACACACACACACGCTCACCAGGAGTTCACACTGGGGCACACGCAGACCTGGGGAGGAGAAGGTGTGAACTCACAGCTGCCCCCTCTGCCCCCCCCCTGCTGACGATGCAAAGCATCTTGGGAAGAAGGAACAGGAGTGGGGGCTGGACCAGGAGTGATGGGCCCCTGATTTTTAGGCTAGAACAGTGTTTCTCAACTGGGGGCGCATTTGACCCTTTGAGAACATTTGACAAGGTCTGGAGACCTTTTTGGTGCCAGAGGGGAGATGCTCCTGGGATCTCTGGAGTAGAGACGAGGGACACTGCTGGGCACCTGCCACGCACAGGACGGCCCCCCCACCCCACCCCGCCACCAAGAACTCTCCAGCCCAATAGTACTGAGGCTGAGAAATCCTGGAATTGAGTCATTTTTAATTTTATTTTTTTAAAGCGTTTCTCTGTAAATATATATCTCTAATTTCTAGCAGTGATGGCGAGAAAATATGTGTGGGCTTGTACATAAATTTTTTAAAGACAGGATTAAGAAACAAAAAGATTAGATGCTCAACACAAGCATAAAAATACAGATATATTTCGGTAATTCCACTTCTTGGTGATTCCCTATGAAATTTTAAAGAATATAGTAAACAAAGACAAGTTGGTTTTTAAAATGTTAGCCTGATAGAAATTCTCACGGTGGGAGGGGTGCCGGGAAGCCCCCAGACAAGTGATTGTCAACAGAGAGGAAATGCCCGATTTGCCAGGGTCCAGCTCTGGAAGTTCTGAGGTCCTCCCCCTAGTGCGTACGAGGACAGTGACCTGCACCTGGGTGCCCCTGTCATTTGAGCACGTCCTGCGTGACTCTTGCTCGTCTGCCATTGTGAGCTGGCCCCTTGTAAAGACCCGGGGATGCTCTCTCCCTTCCGCTTAGAAGCAGCAAGCCCCGACCACCTCCTCAGCTGTGGCCTGGCTCAGCAGGTCTGGGGGAGAGGCCCAAGACTGTGCATTTCTACCCAGCTCCCAGACCACATCTGGATGGATGGCGCCTTTCATGGTAAGGGCAGCACCACTCTTGTCAACGTGGGTTAGCATCTCGAGTCACCTTTTGGTCTATCTCGGGGCATAGTAAAAGTATGTGGTGTAAGTATTTCTCCATCATGCATGTCCAGGAGGTCTCGATGGCTAGCAGACCCCTATGTCCTGAGTCAGGCTTCGTGGGCTCCAAGTATGGCATTCTTGACTTGGGCATTGTTGATTTTTTCTGTTTTTCTTTTTTAAAAGAATTTATTTATTTATTTGACAGAGAGATCACAAGTAGGTGGAGAGGCAGGCGGGGGGGGGGGGGGGGGAAGCAGGCTCCCTGCTGAGCAGAGAGCCCGATGTGGGGCTCGATCCCAGGACCCTGAGATCATGACCTGAGCCGAAGGCAGAGACTTAACCCACTGAGCCACCCAGGCACCACTTTCTGTTTCTTTTTTGTGCTTTGCTTCTCCCTGTAAGAATGAAATTCCCATACTGATCAGGCTCTTCATCTACTTCATCCAATTGCCAGCCCCCAAGCTAGTGTCTGCTGGGTGTAGGTTCTTAGTCCCTGTTTGTTGACTGAATCCATGTGCCTCAGTTTTCTTAGCTGTCAAACACGAATGATAACAATCCCATTCATATCATAGGGTACTTGAAGCCTCCCTAAATGTGGACATTATTATTATCATTGTCACTATTTCTATCTACCTGTCTACGTGGCCCCCAGACATACTGTCCTATCTTCTCTTGTTCCCTGAGTGACTCCCCGATGTAATGACGTAACACAACCCAGAATCTGTGGGCTGGCAATTCCGATAGGGCCCGGTGAGGATGGCTCGTGCCCACTGCCTGCTGTCTGGGACCTTGGCTGTCTGGGGTCAATGGAAGGTTGGCGATAACACAGCAGCCGGGGGCCTGGAATCATCTGAAAGCATTTTCACTTGTGCGTCTGGAACCTGGAGCTAGAATGCCTCAAAGCAGAGGCTTGTCAGCTGGAGGCCTACACATGGTCTCCCCATGTGACTCGGGCTTCCTCCTAGCTCGGTGGCTTCAGACTTCTCATGGTGGCCCAGCATCAGCTCCTCGTGACTCGATGGGTCTTCTCGGTCACAGATCCACACAGAGGAGGAAGGACACTGACACTCCCACTCAGTGGAGAGACGTCCAAGAATTTGGGGACCACGTGTTCAAACACGCGTACGAGGTAACTTCTAGGTACCCATTGCTTAACCGGCTTTATCGTCACGGGACGTGAGCTCACGAAGGCGTTTGCCATCTGTCCAGCCTCAACTCTGTGTCGTGGATGAGGAGCTAGAGGCAATGTTGTGTGAGGGTCCTTCCAGCTCCCTTCGAGCCCGCCTCCAGCACCGATGGCATACTCCCCACGGTCTAAGAAAAGTCAGCGGTACCTATTTTTTTTTTTTAAACAAATATATCTGGGGACGCGCCTTCTAGGAGGAAATGCTGAGTGTTGATCACATAATATATGCTGTTGTGAGCAGATGTCATGATATTATATGATAAAATATTATGAGCAGATGATACGCTATTTATTATGAGCAGGTGATGTATGACGCCGTATTATGATTATGGATGATGATGTATTGTGTATCCTGGCAAACGCGTGAGATTATGTATTCACACTCTGGCATGAAGAGTCTGATTTAAGAACTCCTTTCAACTCACCCACCCCTGGCTCTGCCAATCAAAGTCTCTTTTGCTGAGTGGGATGAAGGATCAAAACTCTTTAATCCTTGGGACGAAGCCATATATGGATTGGGGGTTTCTGGAGTCACCAGGCCCTTGGGCCATGAATTCTGCACATCTTGTGATGTGCCCAGGGCTTTGGGTCTGGACGAGTGGGCTCTTGGTTCTGTCTGGAGGAACAATAATATGGAGAATGAAATTGCCGTGGGCTGATGGCCTGGTCCTAGGTGTATAAAGAGAAAGCTGGCTATACTCATGATCTTAAACTAAATTATCAGGAACAGAAATGGAATCAGGAGGACATGTGCATGAGTGAGAACAGGAACCCTTCTGAGTGCATTTTGCCAAAGGGATCATCACGTGAATACCAACTCCTACGGTCTACAGGGAAACAATCACTCGTGGCCAATTTGGAACCAGGGAAGGAGCAAAGAAACACTTGAATGAATAGCAGGCCTCAAAACCAAACATTCCCAGCCAATAAAAATCCATTTCCTCACACAGAATTCTAAATTAAGGTCTTGAATGTCTAAATGTGGAGAAAAAAGTTGCTGGTAGATAACAATTGCGGAGGTCATAGGGCGAAGATGCCTTGGGGTGTGGGCCCTGGAGGCAGCTGGCCTAAGTTTAAATCCAGATTCTCACTCATCTGGACCGGGGGACCTCAAGCAGCTTCCAGAACCCCTCTGTACCTCAATTTGCATCTGTCAAATGGGCATAACGGCAATTCCCATCTCACAAAATGGTTATAAGGATTTAAGAGATGCAGAGGGCTTAGGGCAGCATCTGGTGTGTGGGAGGCACTCAACATATGCCCGGTTTTCTGTGATCACCAACGAACCTGTTCACTCCGCAACTGAAATGCTACCTTCTTTAGAGAATTCCTCTTTAGAAATGGCTGAAACATGCTCCCAGAAATCTTACCTCAACCCTAGAACTGTGCCCAGTGTGCTGCTCTCATTTCTAGAGCAGAGGTAGATCTTTGACCCGTGGGGTAGCATTATCACAAATGATCACAAAAGCAAGTGGGGACCTGGGCAACCTCAGTGTAAATGAAGCACTCACAGCCTGTGGACATTAATCACACTCCCCCTTATGAAAAATTCTTCTTCTTTTTTTTTTTTAATAACCTTAGAGCTAGACTTCCAAACTCAGAAGAAAAGACTCTTAGTGATTCTCACTAGAGTGGACATGACTACCTTTGGTGAGCCCAGAGTAAGGACCTAAAAGACTGATCCCTTTTCATTCCCAAGTTCTCTCTCTCTCTCTCTCTCTCACACACACACACACACACACACACACCCCGCCTCCAAGGGGCTTGTCTTTCATCTAAAACAGGATTACTCAACCTTGGGTCATGTCATTCTTTGTTGTGAGGCGGCCTCATGTGTTACAGGATCCTTAGCAGCATCCCTGGCCTTACCCAGTAGATGCCAGTAGCATCATCTCCTTCATCTGTGACAACCAAAAATGTCCTTAGACATTGTTAAATGCCCCCTGGGGAAGCAAAATAGTCCCCAGCTGAGAACCACGGATCTACAGACTCCCAAGGTCTTCAGGGGCCCCAGCTGTCATGTTTGTGGGAACTGATATGTACTCTGAGGCAGCCTTCCTGAGTGCTAGTCAACGGAGAGGCAGATCCATAGGCCGCATTATCACCCAAGCCACTGGAGTCCAAGGCTCCTAACACAGTGCTCCCAGTCTCTTCGATGGGTCAATTAGGTAGCAAAGAAAACAGAGAGGGTCTGAATGAAGCAATTAATAAAGGTAAATGAAGGGAGGCAGAAAGTATGGTGAAGAGAGGGGAGATTCCGGAGGCAGACAGACTGGACTTGAACCCTGGGTCTGTGAACCTCACCGGTCTGAGTTTCCATCACATCAGGCCGGCACACTGATGCTAGCTTCCCTCTGGCAATGCAGTGTGATGTTGCATGCAAGCCCTTACTGCGGTGCCTGGCCCTCGGTAAGTGCTCCGCACTGAGCAATGATTGTTACAATGTTGTCCATGCATGTGTAAACCTCTGTACCCCACAGACATCTGTAACTGTAGCGTCGTCTATGTCATATGTATTTCATGTCTGTCTCCCCACTAGACCTAGGTTGGAATTCTGCAGTATCTTCACGCCAGGCTCCAGCCTGGCCCATCATTGCAGTTCTGAATGACTGCTCAACACTGGGTAAACATACCGATGCGTCCTATGCCCCGAGGGAGCTCAGATCCTACAGGCGGGTGGAGTTCAGCTCCGGTGGAGGGAGACGTGGAGGTGTCTACTGTGGTGATACGCTCAGCCATCCTTTGTGAGCACTCATTATGCACCAGGTGTCAGTTACCTGTGGCCACGTAACTTCAGTCCACACATGTGTATTTGGTCATGGTTCTGGGGGCCAGGGTTCCGTGCGAGCATGGCTTAGCTGGGCACAGTCTCCTACAGAGCTGTGGTCAAGGTGGGAGCTGGTGCTGAGGTCTCATCCGGAGACTTTACTGGGGAAAGATTCACTTCCTAGCTCATGGACATGGCTGTTGGCAGGATCCCATTCCTTGTGGGCTGTTGGGCTGTGGGTCTCAGTGGTGCTGCTCCCAGGTCCCTGCCACATGGGCCTCTCCATGGGGCAGCTCACAACATGGCAGTGGGCTTCACCAAAACCAGCAAGGTGGAGTCTGCTGGCAAGATGAGAGTTACAATCTTACAACATCTACCATCTGTGCCATATTCCATTGGTTAGAAGCAAGTCACAGGTCCTGTCCCCACTCAAGGAGAAGAGATTATACAGGGTGAATCCTGGAAGGCTATGATTATTATAGGATATCTTATGTGTGTCTGCCACAGACCCTTAGGAGCATTAGCTTGTGAAACCTTACGGGACAGGTCCTATTACTGTCCCCATTTTACAGATAAGGAAGGGAGAGATGCTTGCAGGTGTGACAATGACTCTCTGGCTCAGTCAACAATGACCCAGGGGCACAGTGTTCCAACTGTGGTTTCTGTGCTCAGAGAACAGCCATAAATGAATGTTTTACTATTCATTCTAAATGTTAGACAGATCTTTACCAAACTGTTAACAATGACAAGCACAAGGTAGAGGGACTGACTGTGAATGATTTTTTTTTTTTTACCCTTGTTATATATTTGTTTTTAAAGTAATGCACACAGAAATGTTATTCATAAAACAACAGAGATCAGTAGAGGTCAAGGCTGGGATGACCAGTAAAGTCAAGACTACAGCCATGATGCCAAAGGCAGGAGTCAAGGCTTACCTTTCTGGAATCTTCCCAGTACATGGTCAGTCTCACCCGGTGGCCAGATTCCCACCCCAAATGTCATCTCTGTTTGGGGGAGCCAGGAGCCAGCGCCCAGTTTTCCTGTAGACCCAAGAGAATCCTTAGAAATCCAAAGACCAGAGCATTTTCCTATTAGTTTTGTTGTTGTTATTGTTGCTCAGTTTTTTCAAATAAGGGAATGACAAATGTCATGCAAATTACACAATTAGTACAGAATGTAGTTTTAGCCTCCAAGTATTTGAAGCCAACCGGAAAAAAAAAAAAAAAAGAGGAAGAAGAAAAGAAAGTAACAGTCTACCGAAGAACCATTTCATTTAGCAGATAATTTAGAATTTCATAATTATTTTCTTAGTCTTCTCAAAACCCAAAAATGCCAACAGTGTTTCAAAGGTCTTACCGCTGTTACTAACTAGGAAGAGAGTTTGCGTAATTAGCAATGTGACTTTTTGCAAGAGCAATATGTCCCTCTTCTTTAGAAAGAGGGGAATGAATTCTCGGTGGTGTTTGTTTGTTGATGTGGGTTTTTTAAAGCGTCACCTCAAATATGTTGCTGGACTTGGGCCAGATCACGTCATATTTGGCAGGCATTTGGTACAGGCAGGGAGGAGGAAGTTTGGGAAAAGGCTGGAATTCTCTTTGGCTCTTGGCATTGGCTGATGAAGTCTGAACCTGAGTTTCCCAGGTGGGTCTGGGTAATGCACTGGATCACAGACTGGGTTTGGGTGGAAATTCTGGGGGCACAGGGGGGTCTGGAGCTGGTCATTCTTTCATCACTGGTGTGAGGGGCAGTGTCAACATAGCAGAGTACCTGAGTGCTGCTTCTGATGTGCAGCCTTTAGGAAAAGGCTAGCCGGGGTGTATTAGTCAGCGTAGGCTAGGTCATGGTGTCATAACAAACAGCCCAGTGATCTCACAGTTTAAAATAATGGAGGTTCATTTCTCACCCATCCCATTGCTCCAGAGCAGGTCACCTGGTGCACTCCCTCTGCTCACTGAAGTCACTCAGGGACTTGACGGGTGGACCAGCCACCCTGATCTAGGACTGTCACATCAACCCACATTCCCACAATCCATGCAGCAGAGGAAGAGAACTGGAGAGGGCACGCGCGGGGAATTCAATGCTTTGGCCAGGAAGCAACACAGTTACTTTTCTCACATTTAATCGGCCCAAACCTGTCATGTGACCACAACCAATTTCAAGGGGCAAAGAACTTGTCACCTGCTGAACATCTGGAAGTAGAGACCTAGATATTGACGACTATTAATGATGTCTACCCCATGGGGCTTGGAGTGTTGGCAATGGGGGATCAGAGGTTTTGGGGGGTCTGGGAAATTGGGTGCACAAGAATGATTTCTCTCAGAATATTGAATTTGTCAGCCCTTACTAGTCGCAACATTTCTACCACTGTCCTTGTTGTGGGGCTTCTTTTTGTTCTACTAGGGGAGCCTCAAGTGTCTCGCTTAATCTTTTTCATAAGAAGAATAGACGGTATATTTTACCATTAACTATGTATGAGGTACTTTATATAAACTGTTTCACCTGATCCTCTGGGCACTGTAGTACATGAATCCCCATTTTACAGGCAGCACAATGGAGGTCCAGAGAGGTCAAGTGACTTGCCCCGAGTTGCACAGCCACCAAAGGGCTGAGATAGGATTTGAACCGAGGTATAAAGCAGCCCCACTTCCAGCTCTGGCTATGCCTTTCTCTTAAGGAGAGGGAAAAAAAAGAAGGTTGGAAAGAAAAGACTGATATGGCTGATTATGGGAAAGTGGATGCCGAAGTCAGCTGGAAAACCTCTGATCTGATGATCAGGGAGACTCAGTGACCGCTATGGGAACAATCTTTATTTCTGAACCATTTAGTTTTTTCTTTTTCCCATAGATACATCCTGATTAAGACAGGCATTAAGAGACGGAGCAGGGTCCGGGTGGGTGTTCTGGGTGCGGGGGGTGGAGGAAGGAGGGGGAAGGGGCCTTGAGAGGCCCCAGCCACAGGAAGTCAGCAGCAAGAGGCGCTTCCCTCCAAGGATCGAGAGGAGGGAGGGGCTCCTTGGCGAGCGCAAGGCCAGAGGTGGTGCCCCATCTGCCTCATTGCAGCCTCAACCCCATCTGTTTCTCTGTGCTCTCCGGAGGCCACTGACCTGACCCCTTTCACCAGCACTTACGGAAAGGAGTTTTGAAACATGCTTGTGTCACTGAGCCCCCCAAGCCCCCGGATCAGAGGGAAATGCTTCTGAGCAGCGTTGTTCTGTGGAACTTTCCACAGTGATGGAGATGCTCCACACTGTCCGGTCCGGTAGCCAGCGTCCGGAGCCCGCGGAACATGGCTAGTGAGACTCCAGAACTGAATTTGTCATGTTATTCAATTTAAATTAAGCGAAGTGTATACAGGCACAGGCGCCAACGGCGAGCCTATTGGCTAATCCAGGACGCCCCGAAAGAACAGGCCCCAGCTTTAAGTAGTTCACAGACACAGTTTTAAATAACCTTGAATCCTATGGTGAGAAATTATCCCTTTTCTCTTGTCTTCCTTTAATTGTGGGATTCCAGCAAGGAGAAAGTCTTTGTTGGTGCCGATAGATCTTCAACACCTTTCTAATGACCGCACACCTGCCCTTTTAACAAAGAGCCTTGAAACGGGTTGAAACCTTCAGCAGGTAAAAGCATTTGGCTTAAAGTAGTCTCCGTTGTTTTTGTTATCTGTATTTACCTTTACCCATCAGTTTGTGGTGAGGGAAACTGGCTTTTCATTTACAATCATGAGGTATGGTTTCATTTTTAAAAGAAAAATTTAAAAGTAAAAAGAAAATGAGTGTAACAGCATGGTGACTGGAGTTAATAATGTTGCAATGCATGCTTGCAAATGGCTATGAGAGTAGATCTTAAACGTTCTCACCATAACAGCAACCACAAAATGGTAATTAGCTGGGGTGAAGGATGTGTTAACTGACCTTACTGTGATGAACATTTCACAATATATACATGTATCAGATCATCACATGGCTTCGGCTTGCCGGATGCTACTTGTCAATTGTATCTCAATAAATCTGGGAGGAGAAAAGAAACATACTGTCAAGTGGGAAAGCAAATTGTGTTCATACATTTAAATTCTCCACAGTATGGGGAATGAACACACCCACATGAAGGAATCTCAACAATTGAATTCTGAACTAAAGAAATGGCAAGGTTCATAAAATGCAATCAGAATGACTTCCTTCACATAAGGGTCGAAAATAAGCAAAATTGCATGTTTTACATGCATCGCGGGTTACGTGCATTGTGATAGTATACGGAGAAAGAAGGGAAATTTTTAAAAATTGTGGTGATGTGTCTGTGGGAAAGGAAGCTGGGGTTATGGCTACAAGAAAGATAAAGATCTTCGGAATTGTTAATGCTCAATATGAACTTATTTTTAAAAATATTTTATTTATTTATTTGACAGAGAGAGAAAAAGCACAAGCGGCTGGGAGTAGCAGGCAGGGGGAAGCAGGCTCCCTACTGAGCAAGGAGCCCAATGTGGGACTCCATTCCAGGACCCCGGGATCATGACCTGAGCCAAAGGCAGATGCTTAACCCACTGAGCCACCCAGGCGTCCTCAATATGAACTTATTGATGGTACTTGGCTGGGAGGTACATTACACATAGACTTTAGAAAACTGTGCGTATAAAAATGAACTATTGGGATTTCATCAAGATCAAAAGCTTTTGCACAGCAAAGGAAACAGTTAACAAAACCAAAAGACAACTGACAGAATGGGAGAAGATATTTGCAAACGACATATCAGATAAAGGGCTAGTATCCAAAATCTATAAGGAACTTAGCAAACTCAACACCCAAAGAACAAACAATCCAACCAAGAAATGGGCAGAGGACATGAACAGACATTTCTGCAAAGAAGACATCCAGATGGCCAACAGACACATGAAAAAGTGCTCCACGTCACTCGGCATCAGGGAAATACAAATCAAAACCACAATGAGATATCACCTCACACCAGTCAGAATGGCTAAAATTAACAAGTCAGGAAATGACAGATGCTGGCGAGGATGTGGAGAAAGGGGAACCCTCCTCCACTGTTGGTGGGAATGCAAGCTGGTCCAACCACTCTGGAAAACAGCATGGAGGTTCCTCAAAATGTTGAAAATAGAACTACCCTATGACCCAGCAATTGCACTACTGGGTATTTACCCTAAAGATACAAACATAGTGATCCGAAGGGGCACGTGTACCCGAATGTTTATAGCGGCAATGTCTACAATAGCCAAACTATGGAAAGAACCTAGATGTCCATCAACAGATGAATGGATAAAGAAGATGTGGTATATATACACAATGGAATACTATGCAGCCATCAAAAGAAATGAAATCTTGCCATTTGCGACGACGTGGATGGAACTAGAGCGTATCATGCTTAGTGAAATAAGTCAATCAGAGAAAGACAACTATCATATGATCTCCCTGATATGAGGACATGGAGAAGCAACATGGGGGGTTAGGGGGATAGGAGAAGAATAAATGAAACAAGATGGGATTGGGAGGGAGACAAACCATAAATGACTCTTAATCTCACAAAACAAACTGGGGGTTGCTGGGGGGAGGTGGGATTGGGAGAGGGGGAGGGGGCTATGGACATTGGGGAGTGTATGTGCTATCGTGAGTGCTGTGAAGTGTGTAAACCTGGCGATTCACAGACCTGTACCCCTGGGGATAAAAATACATTATATGTTTATTAAAAAAAAAAATTTTGGAAGGGGAGGCGAACCATAAGAGACTATGAACTCTGGAAAACAACCTGAGGGTTTTGAAGGGTCAGGGGTGGGAGGTTGGGGGAACAGGTGGTGGGTAATGGGGAGGGCACGTTTTGCATGGAGCACTGGGTGTTGTGCAAAAACAATGAATACTGTTACACTGAAAAAATAAATAAAATGGGGGAAAAAAAAGAAAACTGTGTGTATATGCAATATATTCTCATTTGTTGCATTTGTATCGGTTATATGTAAACAAAGATTTTAAATAAAATAAAAAAACAAGTTCAGTCCAGTAAAAATATGAAGTCCATGGAGAAGCAAACACACAGTAGATAGACATGAAAGGATTATGATGGACTGCTTTAATGGCCAAATTTCTCCCAAAGCCAATTTTTTTCCTTTTTTAAAATAACTATTTAATTTTGAAATAACCTCAGATTTACAGAAAAATTGCAAAGATAGTAGAGACAGTGCCCAAAGACCCTTCACCCAGCTTCCCCCAATGTTACTAAGTTGCTCCTCAGGACAGATTTGTTGCAGCTAAGAAATTAACATTGGTAAATTACTGTTAATTAAGCTTCAGACTTTTTTTTGGATTTCACCAGTTTTTCCACTAATGCCCCCTTTCTGTTCCAGGGTCCTATCCTGGGCACGACACTGCATTTAGCTAAGCCAGTCTCCTGGAATCTGGGCCTGTCTGGGGAGGAGATGCTGGACCCAGTCCAGACCCAGTTACTTCCCTGTACGAAATTCCTACAGCCTTGCTCGGAATTTCATCGTCACTGAGGATCTCATGGTACAGGGCAGGATCATTGCCCTTTCAAGCCTGAAAATGGGAAACTTTTGTCTTTGTTTATTCCCTGTGGGTGGCAATCTGGCCCCTTACCTGTCCCATTCTGACCAGGGGCCACTGGTATGGTTCGGTTTTCTTTTTATTTTGGGAGCCATGTGTTTTGTGGGCTATAAGAACGAGACTTGGCATTTATCCCTCCTATCTCTCACTTTGGTGGATTCAGCATAAACACTCTAAAAAGAACCCCAGGGGTTATTTGATTTCAGTGCGGGGAGAGCTCTGCGTGGGAAAGACTAGTCAGGAAGCCTCTTGGGGGGATTGAGCTGTGCCTTGAAAGTTGGTAGATTCTGGGCTAGAAGGAAAAAGCTGCCAGGGCTTTCCCTGGTGGTGAGGGGTGTTCCTGTGATGGAAATCTCCATTTTATGTAGTATTTCATCGCCACTTCAAGGTTATCCTCAATTTTTGCTTATGCCACCAGTAATGGGGAGATCACTCCCTTCAAGACAACTCCTCTCATCCTCGGACAGCTCTGAATTGGATTCACAAGGTTCTCCGTGTCACTCTGTGTTGTTTGCTCTTTGGCTTTCTTCCAAGTAACAGCCTTTTAATCTTTCAAGGCCATAATACGTTCTCTAAAAGCCTTTCATTTCTTGGTAAGATACACTTTCAGGGTCTTGGCTCATGGCTGCTCTTTGCAGAACGAGTCCTTTCCATCGTCTATTCCTCCTGAAATTTGCCAACCAGAAGGAAACAGAATATTCTGGATGTGGGGTTAACCAGTTCAGAGGAGAGTAGTGGTTCTAAACCTGGGGGAATTTTGCCCCTGGGGGGCATTTGGCAATGTCTGGTGTCACAACGGGTGTGTGCACGCGTACGGAAGTGCAGGCAGCTGGTGTCTTGTGGATGGAGGCCAAGCCTGATGCCAAAGAGCCCACAGTAACCAGGATAGGCCCTCACCACAATGGATCATCTGACCTCAAATGCAGCCTGGTGTGGTATCTTCTCACCATCAGTCACATAGCTCCATGATCTGGGGTAAGTGTGCCATCAACTGAAAACCCTTCAGTCTTTTCCTCCCACAGACCAGGTCTGTGAAGCCGCTAGTCCACCCCAAAGCTGAGCAAACCCAGGACGAAGAGAGGCCGAGGGCCAACAGACTCTCCAAGTGTGTCTGTGCGCTCTACTCCTGCCGCATTGTCCCCCTAAGGTAAACACCATGATCTCTGGCCTGAATCTCTAGCAACTGTGCTAATAGGGAATGAGCAGAGAGCCCTTAAAACACAAGCGGGGTACTGACCTAGTTGTTTACATATGCAGATTATTTTAAGCCTCAAAGCAAACTCTACCCTGTGAGTTTAATTGTCATCACATCCATTTTATAGATGAGGACACTGAGGCCCCAAGTTGTCGGGTGACTTGCCTCCGGTCCTAAGACTGGGAAGTAGAGAAGTCTTCAAACCCAGTCCTCTGGCCCTGGAATCTGAGCTTTGGACACCAGGTCAACCACTCGGGTTCTTTGGGCCTCTGGTGTGACCTGGTCTCCACCCAGCACCAGCAATCTGGGAAAAATGCACATGTATCCCGTTTCTGTCACTTCCCTGCAAAAACCCTCCCGTGGAGACATCTGCATTGGGGATTTCATAAAGCTCTTACTAAGGTCTGCACCCTGTGGTCCAGCCTGACCTCCAGAGCTTGCCCTTTGCACCTCTGCCCCTTCCCATCCAGTTCCTTTCTGTTCTTCAAACACACCAGCTCCTTTCCTCCCTGGGGTCTCTGCACTTGGTGGGCCCTCTGTCTGGAGACCCTTCCTCATGCCCTCCTGAGTTTGGTTCCTTCTCAGCCTTTGGGCTATACACTGGAGACACTTCCTCAGGGATGCCTGCCGTGACTGTTCCATCATTGCAAGCCCTCCCTCCTTAGTCTTTACCTCTTGTTAGCCTCTGTCACTTTGCCCTCCTGATGTCCCTTATCTCAGTCCCACTATCAGCCACCATTGTGCTTATTGGTTGACATCCCTTGTCCCCACTAGCCTGAGAGTCCTGAGATGGGAGAGGTGCCCAGCACAGAGCTTGGCCGGTAGCAGGTAATTAAAAAACAACAAAAAAAGAATGAAGTACCCATTGCTATTTCTGACTCCCATTTTACAGATTAGAAAGTTGAGGTTCAGCCAGGTTTAGGGATCCTCCCTAATTATACAAATATAGCGTGTGTGCATCGCAGGTGGCGGGGTGGGGACCCGGGAGGGGTCTGAAGTGAGTGTCCAGACTGCAACTCCAATGCAAGACCGCCTCCCCTAGAACATTCCACCTTTACCTTATGTCCCTAACGCATCAGAAAAGCCGTGGCTAGGAAGAGATTGGGGCCAAGCAGAAAGCTAGAAAAGGCACCAGAGAGAATTAGCAAGGACATAGAGAGAGAGGCCCGATTTGGAGCATGGAGAGCGGATCATGGGAGGGGATATGGTGGGGGAGAGATTTTTCCCATCAATTAACACAGGCTTCATAGAAACGGAAAGTATTCCTAGCAGTCTTGCCCTCTTAATACATCATATCTCTAATCCGCAGAGCCCTCTGACCTTACCCATAATCCCTCCTCTTTTGTACTGCTGCCTAAAACCTTCCTACCCCGGACCAAGTGTTACATCCCTGGTGAGCTCTGAGCAGAAGAAAGCCGGTGGCAGGGAGCGGGTGAGGGCGGGGGGAAATGGAAGAATACATTCTCCCGAGTGTTTGACCAACAAAATCTAGCTAAATTCCCCAGCCCGCGCAGTAAACTGTTCTTCTGAAAGGCCCAGGAGCCCCACCCCGTCTCTTTGGAGCCTCCCCAGCCCCCTCCCCTTTCCTCCCTGCTTCCCTGCAGTCGCTGAGACACAAAGCTGGGCCCTGGATTATCTTAATTTCCATATGGAGAGCTGTGTAAGCCAGTTCAATGCATGGCCAGTCATTTTGTTCACAACTTTGCAGCAAGCAGGAGCAAAAGCCGCTGGGAAATTAGCCATTCATCCTATCTCACCTTGTGTGTGCGTGCATAGATCAGTAAATACAGAGGCACGGGGAAATTGAGGCTCCTTTGTTAATTACCGCATCGGGCCCTGGCACGCAGGGGCCGCTTCCCCTGACATGCACCGCGACTCTTGATTTTAAAGGAAAAAAAAAAACCAGCATTACACACACACAGAGGCACACACATAGAGCATCTGCTTTTAAGTAGCATCGGGCTATAAGGCTTATGCATTTGTTTTCTAGAACTGAGCAATCAGGAGCAGTCCTGGTCTTCTCTTATCTGCCTCCCTTACAGCAGCGTAGACCAGCTGCCCCTGCCCCTGCACCTCACCCCATACACACACACACACACACACACACACACACACACACACACACACAGGGATCCACCCCATCCAACCCCCTTAAACACCCCAGCTCCACACACAAGCACATGCACGCGTGCGTGCTCACGCACACACACCACAGACACACACACTCATGGTCTACTCCTCCCCTCAAGTCCTCCCCAGTGATGGAAACTCTGATCTAGGTAAAGTCATTTGACCAAGAGATCTCTCATCTTCCCTGTGGCCCCTGGCCTCTCCCTGGAATCCTCCCAGGTCCCTGGTCCCCCAGGGCGTGGGCTATCCACCAGCCCCCACTGCCTCGGCCCCGGGCTTGTAGCCCCCCCTGCTGTCCCCAAGGCTCCCTGCACGTGCGCGCCCCTCCTGCTTCCCAGGCACCCTCCTGGACCTCAGGGAAGCTCTGGTTCCGCAGTGAGCCTGGGACCGGGACCGCAGAGATGGTCCTTCCCACCTCACTCAGTGCTTCCCCCAGGGTTGCTGCAAGGGACCACCTCACCCTGGCCCCATGGCCAAAGGCAGGACCAGGAGGGTTCAAGTGCCCAGGAAGGCGAGTGAAGAGAGAGTGGCTGGGGGTCTCTGGGGAGAGCGGGAGAGAAAAGGGAAGAGAGCTAAAGAAATAAATCACCCCAAAGAACCCTGGAAAAAACTTCCAGGAGGTACAGAGAGGCCCAGACAGAGAGGGAACTGGAGACAAAGAGAGGACAAGGAGGGCTTGGGCAGTTGGGTAATTACGGTTGGCCCCTCACAGGGGGTGAAACTCTGGGTCACCCCGTGTGGCATTCTGGGGGGGGGGCTCAGGCTTGATCCCGAGGCTGGAGTGAAGTTGACTGCGGGCTCCACAGGCTCCCTGCATCTGTCTGAGCACCACTTACCTCCTCTGAACAATGGGTCAAGGCCGGGACCTACTGTGCTCTAGGCCGGGACCTACTGTGCTCTGAGGCTGGAGAGAACAATTAGCTAGGGTAAGTGGCAGGTACAGTCGGCATCCTCCATGAACTGGGGAAGTAGAGGCAGCAGAATCGGGAACAGAGTAGGTGCTCAGTAAACCATGGCCACTGAAACCATTATTACCACAACGCCTGGCATCCAGCAGGTGCTTAAAAATGGAGCGTGGTTACCATTGTGGCTGTTACTGTTATAATTACTATTCTAATACTCCTTTTACCGCTATTACAACTTCTGCTGTATTACAATGCCTGGATTATACTAGGAATATGTTAGATGCTTAATAAGTGGTAGCTAATATCAGACAATTAATTCAGAAATCTAGGGAAATGACCCCAGCACAGGGGGCCCCACCCAGGAAGAAATGACTCAGAGGGGGGCAATTTTGTCCGCGAAAACTTCCCAGAAGTGGGCACGTCCTGGTTGGCGCCGCAGGAGGAGTAGGAGCTGGCTGGTAAAGGGAGGCATGAAGCCTCCCCACTGTGCCAGATGAGGACAGGACACGGTGAGGCCACTGGGAGGGTGGGAGGAGTTCCCACTTGAGCTGGGGAGGAAGACCTTGCCCCAGCTCCCTTAGGAAGCCCCCTAGGCAAAAAGGGCTTTTGTTCTTTACAGCTGCTGAGAGTTGCTCTAAAGTCAGACAGCTGGCAAGTGATTTTACCTCTCTGAGCCTTGTTTCCTCATCTGTAAAATGGGGATGATAATGTGGTCCGTCTTAGGAGGTTGGTGGAAAGAGATTGATGGGCACGGGAGTGGGGCTTATAAAGCATGAAGCACAGTGTCTGAAACCAGGAAGCGGGCAAAGAATGGTGGGCATTGTAACTTTGACACTGACCAACAACCCCCCGCCCCGACCCTGCAATGATTCCATTTGAGATGACTGTGTTGGCTTCGTCATGAAGAGCTGGACCTTCCCTCTTCTGGTCATAGGTCTGTTATTGAGCTGGCTTGTAAACCTGGACCCCTGCACAGACCCCGTCTCCTACCCTCTGCCTAGCACGCTCAGCTCCACCCTCTCCCCCTCCCAGCCTTTGCACATGCTGGTGCCTCTGCCTGGAACACCATGCCCCCTCTTCTCTCTCTGGTTTGTTCCATCCCATCCTCTGGGGCCCCTCAGAAGCAAAGAGGGTCTGAGCCCCTCCCAGGAGCCCCTGCAGTTCCCTCTGCTTCCCCCTAAGCACTTGTATGCTGTGTCGTCATTTTCTGCTGCTTGCCTGTGAGCAATATGTGGCCAGGGAGCACACAGAGGGGTCTGGCACACAGTCGGTGCTCAATAAGAAAAAGTCTAGCTGCACAAATTGCGATCCCTGAGGAACATTTCCTGGGCTGCCTCCTGCAGAGCCCTCATGGTGAACTCAGATTAATGGCCTAAATGTCTTGGTCTGAGTCCCATCCAGTTAAATAACGTGCTCCGGAGTGCCCTACCTGACTTAGGCATCCTCTCTAGGGGTCCCCACTCAGCGCCCACCCCACCTCCAGGAAGCCTTCCCTGATACTCTCAGTGGTGTGTGCCTAAACTCTCTTCTGATCTGCCGGAGCCTGTCAGGGTGGCTATTTCCGTTTGGGTGGTGGTACTAATTCTTCACACCCTAATTAGGAGCTTCTGCAGCTGACCTCTTCCCCCACCCCCTGCCATTGTGACTTCAGCACTGGCAAGGGTGCTCTCAAGCAGAGTGATTTTGTGCTTCTCCATTTCTGGAAGCGCACTGCCACGGCATGGTCCTGGATGCCCTCTTTATGGACTCTGGGATGTTCTACTAGTGACTTAACATCTTGGCGCCTCAGTGTTCTCTTCTGTAAAATGGGGGTGATGGTGCTCACCTCTAAGTATTGGCAGAGGATTAACTGGGTTCCTGCAGCTAACTGGTTAGCGGATAGAAACCTCCCTGCAAAGCCAGTTGGTGCATAAAGCCGCTCTTTTGTAGCTCTTAGAGCATTTACACGACAAAGATTAGCATACAGTAGATGCTCAGTTAATGCCCAAAGTTTGCGTTATTTTGATAGCTGGATGATCTCGTGTAAGGTTCCGAGCCTCAGTGGCTGCATTGGTAAAATGGGAAGAAAACTGTACCTGCTTTGATTGGGCTCGGTGTTGGGGTATGCAGTATAATGTAAACAAAACATGAGGCCCCAAGCCCGACGAGAATAGATAGAAATATGTAATACTTCTATGATCCTTCCTAAGTGCCAGGTCTTTTGGTGAGGCACCGAATCCTCCCAGCAACCCCAGGAAGGAGGAGCTATCCTAATTGCAGATTCTGGAACTCCAGCCCAGAGAGGTGAAGCTACCTGACCAAAGCCACCCAGCTTCAGTGGCAGAGCTGGGGGTAAACTCTACTCTATGGCCTATCATGGTAAGGATTTCTTTCTACTGCCCCACATTTCCCACTAGCCTGTCAGCTGCTGGATGGAGTAGGGGGGATGGCTGGTAATGTCTCTTACTTCACACTTGGTGTCTAGAACATGGCCCTGCAGAGCAGAACACCGTTCTGTAGCCCAAGCATGCCCTGTACTTCACTGTCCTGCAAAAACAGGTTCTGGGAAATAGCATCCCTTGGTGTTTAAGACCATAGACTTCCAGAGCAGACAGACCTGGGTTCGAGTCCTGGCTATGCCCCTAACTGTGCTGTGTGACCTTGGGCAAATGACTTCCCTCTCTGAGCTCATTTCACGCTTGCAAAACGGGAGCGGGGGGGTTCGAAGCCACCCTCCTGGAAAGAGCGGGACTGTAGAAGACTCAAGCCAGAGCCATGACCGGCTGACGCCTCGCAGGCCCTAGCGGTCCTGCGGCAGCGAGAGGGCAGGTCACCCCTTCCCCTTCCCAGGGCCGGGTCCTGCGTGCGGAGGGCCAGGGTGGACATTCCAAGAGTGGCCCAGCGGGCTTTCCGGCTGCCGCCCGCGCGGTGTCAGGCGGCGGGTGATGGATCGGCTCGGACACACTCCACAATAGCTCGCAGACACTCTATTACCCGGTGATTGTCTGCCCGGCGGCCCCGCTCGGGCCGCGCTGCCACAGATAATGGCCCAGAACAAAGATGGCAGCTGCTTTGTAGGGGAACAGATTTGTGGCAAGTTGAGATAAAATAAAGAGGAAGGAGAAAGGGGAGAGGAGCGGGCGGCGGGGGGCAGCTACATAAAAGGGAGACGGAGGGAGCGAGGGGGAGAGAACAGAGGGACAGAAGCCAAGATGTCTCGGGGAGAGAAGGGTGGTGGGGCTCAGGCTGCGGCAAGCCACCCGGAGGGCCGCCTTTGTCCAACAATAGTGACGATAATGATGGAGTAATAGTAATGAGGATGACGCCCCGCAAGCTCTTGGTGCTGTCCGTGGAAAGCTCCCCGACGGCCTGGCCCAGATCGTTCTCAACCCTGTCCTGACTTGGGAGGAGCTGGGGTGCCGCCGCTCTCCTGGGTCCTCCAGAAGCGGGTTTCCAGCCTGCCACCCCGTGTCTAGGCTCCGAGCAGGTGGAAGGACGGAGAAGGTGATGGTGCTGCGGCCGCCCACAGCTGGTCCTTTGGAGGAGATTCCTGAGGACCCCCCCCCACCGCCTGTCCCCCCCACCCCACTCGGTGACTTGGGGTGACATCTCCTTGGCCAGTCTGGCTGCCAACAAATGCATTCTCTCTGCGGGGCCAGCGCTCCCCGAGTAAACCCCAGGGTGGTTAGCAAGGAGGGTGGGGCAACGGGCGCTGGGGAGGCCACTGGCTCTCCACCACACATGCGCCAGACTGAGCCTTGCCCAAGCACGGGTTATGTGCCCCAGCCCGCAGCCACCGCGGTGCGTCCGCTCAGAAAGAGGCGGTGGAATCATCCATTTTGCAGGAGGGGACAACCGAGGCTCAGAGAGTGGGAGTGACTGCTCGAGGCCACACAGCAGAGGCAGCTCTCAGCCCCACAGCCGCCCCACCTCCAAGTCCATTCCTGCGAACACAGCACAGTTCAGATTTCTGATGCATTCCCCCCCCCCCCCCCCCCCCCCCCCCCCCCCCCGCCAAAGGTGCCCAGGGAGGCCATGACCTTAACCTTCAGGGCTGGGGGTAGGGGCGGGACAGAAAATGGATGTTATGATCTAAGTAGGGTGCAGGGGGAAGGGCAGGGACAGAGGGCAGAGCCGCGGTAACCACGCTTATGAGGGTAAGGGACAGTCCAGAGCTGGCACGGGGTCCTCTGCAGCAACATGGGGACCAAACCCCCACCCCTCAGGGCCGTTGTGTGGCTACACTAAGGGGGGCACCTGATTAAGTGCTCAGAGCACAGCCTGGAAACGGAAAGTTTTCCTGGCAGTCCTGCCCTCTTAAAACAGACATCCTGTCTCTAATCCGCAGAGCCCTCTGACCTTACCCATAATCCCCCCTCTTTTGTACTGCTGCCCAAACCCTCCTACCGGGTCGAATGTTCTATCCCGGGTGAGGGCTGAGCAGAACAGAGCACGTGGGGGCTGCGGAGGCGGATTTGGTAACTGCGTGGATGAACCACTCTCTGCCCGCGGACTGTCACTTCTGGGTCCAGGCCGGAGCGCGCTGGCCTTTGGCTAACCTTTGGCTAACCTTTGCGCCAGGCCGTCCCCCAAAGGCCGGAACAAATTCCACTAATGTGCTGCACTTTTAACCAAACAAGCGCGTGCAGCGGCTCTCTGAGCGCCTTCCGCGGACAGGATGGACACGGGGGCTTCCGCAGCATCAGCCGCGCCCCTCCCTCCCCCCCCAACCCCTGACCCCCGCAGAAATAGAACCAGGGTCATGCATATCAAGGCAAATGTCCCAGCACCCACGTTTTACAAAGTGAAAGGGAACACGTGACATTCGTTTAATAATAGGCTTCCCTTAGCCCAAGATACCCCAGATTCTGTGATTCCAACCTGCCGTGGACACAGAAATAGTTCGAATGTAAGATTTTACATTCCGTTCTCCTCCCCCCTCGAAGTCTTCAAAACACAGCCTGTGTTTTGCATTTACCTCGCATCTCAATTCGGGGGCGCCACGTGGGGAGGGCTCGGTGGCCTCGTCTGGCCCCCCGGAACCGGGGGAACCACGGAAACCGCCCCAGTGGGCAGTTCAGCTCTGGGACAGAAATGCTCTTCCCACCAGACCGTCAGCCAAGTCATCTTTTTTTTTTTTTTTTTTTTAATTATTTTTTTTTTTTAAAGGAAGCAAGCGCTGTAGTTCATTCTGTAGCAATCTCTTCGTCTGGCTCTCTCTCTATGTACACATATATATTGCTTTCTTAAAAAATCCATATATAGATCTCTCTCACATACATAGAGAATTTTTATATATATGCATGTATATATACGTATATATATATATGATAGAGTTGTTAAACCAGAGAGCATTCTTCGAACTGACCCTGAATTATTTGGGTGATCTCCCTGTCCAGAGAACAGGCCCATGGGAGCCACACTCAAGAGAAATTGGGGTTTCCTTGTCACCCCAGAGCCAGAGCGCAGCGCCTGCCTCCTCTCCAGAGAAAAAGATATATAACGCCAAACGCTGTGAAATTTGCCGCTGTGAGAACAGCTAATTTTTCACACCCAGACGAACTGGCTGGGTTTGTTAAAGCCCAAGATAATCAAATAATCATTATAACTCATCTTCGCCCCTCCTGTCTTTCGCTCTTTGTACCATTAATGTCCCAGTGGGGAGCGGCTCTGGTGAGTTCAGACCTAGCCTATTTAGATAACCTTCCGGTGGGTCTTCTGAGAGCAAAATATCCCTCCTGGAGTATCTTACAACAAATGAACCAATCCTCCCTAATCTTCTTATCGTTGTAGCCCCTGCTCCAGGCCTGGTTATCTTGTGGGCTTGCAAAAGAGAGAAAGAGAGAGATTTATACATATATATTTATGTTTCATAGAAATTTATATAAATATATGTATATGCATGAAATAATAAAAGGGAGACGCCAGGCAAGGAGCAGAGCTCTTTCTCCCTCTCCCCTGCGAGGCAGCCCTGCCACAGCTGGCCAGGATGCCCCGAGAAGGGAAGATTCTGGTGGCTGTGGCTGGGGGGCTGGCAGGACTGGAGCAGGGGGCAGTGGGAGCCACGAAGACAGGCCTGGTCAGTAGGGCGGGGGTTGGGGGGAGCAGCAGCCTCTCAGACGGCATCTCCCTGGGGACCCGGCTCCATGGGGACTGAGGGTTCCTCCCTTGTTAACAGAGCTTCCCTCCGCTTTCCCTTGTTCCCTGCTGGCTGTCTGCTCCCCGACTTCTTTATTCGGTCTGACTTTGCTCATTCTCTTCCTCTCCATATCTCTGCATCCCTTCTCACTCTCTGCCTCTGTCTCTATCCTAGCCTCCCTCTCTCCCATGTCCTCTCTGCCTCTCTGGCACCCCAGGGTCCCCACCTGCCCCTCTTCCCTCCCACTCACCTCCCTCCACACACCCCCTACCCCCATCAGTCCCACCTCCAGTCCTCCCTCTGCCTTAATTTCTGATTAATATGTTCTTAGCCAAGGAAAGGAGAGAGAGAGAGAGGCATCTTCTAAATAAATCATTTCGTCATGTGAAGAGCTAATCTGCAAATGACGGTCGCTATTTATCGAGTTTTTAGTGGTGCATGTTAAATAGTGATATGGAGGCCACATTTACAAAACCCCATTGGGGCGCTGGGAAAGGATTTTTAACTTCATTGCCCAGAAAGAAAAATGGTGAAGACAAAGATAAGACCCGCTGTGAAGCTTTGGCCCTGAACCGTTCTTGGGAGCAATTAAGCAGGCAGGGGCAAGAGGGCGAGGGGTTACCGCTGCTCCCCAGGCTCCGCCTCCCCCAGCCAAATGCAGTCCCCGCCAACACCCCCACCAGACTCGCTCACCACCGCCAGCCACTTCTACTGCCGAAACTGGAGTCGGGCGAGTGGGGTTTGAACACCGCAGCTACCACTAAATTTGCCTCCTGGTGCCTCAGTTTCCCTTCCCAATTCCTCCAACAAGAGTCCTTGACACCTGAAGGGAAAACAAATGATTAGCTCTGCTAGAAGAAGAGGAACTTGCAGATTCAAAATGGGTCATAATATCCGAAGCAAAATTGCAAATTGCCTTCCAAATTATTTTTCACAGAAAATTGTTTTTGTGTGGGATGTGGGTGCCTCTTAATGTGCTGGAGATGCCGGGGGGTGGGCTTCCAATTGTGAGCGTGCCGAGGGGCCCTGGCGTTCTCAAAAAGCTCCAGTGCTCCTGCGGATAATAATAATAGCAGTAATAATATAATAATACCCGCTTCCCTTCTTTTCGAGCGTGTGCCGAGCACTCGCGACCCCGCTCCGTACTTTACACGTGCTCTCTTATGTGATTCAGCTTCTTGCCTTCCTTGTCTCTCCACCCGCCCCAATCGCAACCCCCTGCCCCCGCCCCAAGAGATTAGGTTGCGTTTTTTTGTGCCTCAAAGGCAGAGGAGGACTAAGGTGTGGGGTTTTCAAAGATAGACTCCGGCTCAAAAGGCTCCCCTCCACGAAGGCTGGCCGGGTGTTGGGCTGTGAGATTTCAGGGTGGGACCTGGGCTCGAGGGTTGGGTCCCTCCTCCAGGGGCAGGGAGAACACAGCGAGGGCTGCCCTGCAGTGGACCAGTATGCTTTGCAAGGTGAGGAGCCCCCCGCTGACTGGAGGCAATCAAGCACAGCTGTCCTAAAAGGAATCCCTGCCTGGTGCACTAAGGTGGGTTTGAATCCTGGCTCTGCCTTTTGCTTGGGGAAGAAACCCAAGCCTGCTTATGTTAGTCTCCTTGTTTGTGAGACGAGTGTGCCAACATCTCATAGGGCAGGTGGATGTGAGGACTCCAGATGATTTAGGCAAAAGGCCCTGGCAAACAGTAGGTGCTCAATAAATGACAGTGATCACCATTTCCCCATCTTTCTTCCACTTGCCGACCTTCAAAGGGCTAAATGAGGGGGTAGTAACTGAGGCTGACTCATGGGAAAGCAGCTGACTTGAATCTCTAACCCCAGCCCTGGCTCCCACTTGCCCTGTGATCATGTGTCCTCTGGGCATCAATTTCCTTACCTGTAAAATGGGATGATTAGGGTAGATGTAGACTGTACTCACATGATGGGAGGGTCATTGGCAGGCATAATTTAACAGCTATCACTAATGGTACACAGACAGACGAGGGATTTGTAGATGAGGGTTAAGGGTGTGGCCCTGGGTTCAAGACCCAGCACTGCTACTTATTAGCTATGTGACATTGGGTAAATCACTTCACCTCTCTGTGCTTCTGCACCTCATTGTGAAATGTACCTGCCTCATTGGGCTGTTCTGGGTGTCTGTGTTTGGGTTCCTTAGCCAGAGTTTCTGTTCCAGAAGAGCAGGGCCAAGGTCTTGGTCTTCTCTGCATCCCTCAGAGCTCAGGACTGGCTTTATGGTCAGGGTTAATAAGTAGAGTGTTTCCTGACTGACTTATAAATATGGGAATAGTAATTACAGCAAGAAGCCATCGAAGACACGGTCAGTTGCATGCTTGTCCCTTGGCCTACCATGGGTGGTTCAGAGGACGGTTCTCAGACATGGTATCGGCATCCTCCCTCCATCACCTGCCTTTCTCTGCCCGAGGGCTTCCAGGGGCCACCAGTGTGGACTCAGTTCCCACAGAGGGTAGATTGGAAGTGCCAGGAAGTTGGTGACCCCAGGAGCATCTTTCTATCAGTGAGGGATGGGCGTGAGTGGCCCCAGGTCCCTGCTTCCTTGCAGCGCTGGGGGCGAGATCTACCCAGTCTCCCAGACATCCCCAGTGGAGGCTGAGCCCCTGTGGCCGGAGGCAGTCCCCTGTTCATGAATGCACCCTGCATTGTTTCCTTCTTCTCTGCCTTGCTGTCTCCCTCCCTCCCATAAGCTTCTTGGGCTCACCTCCCATACAAACGACTGGCTCCCTGTCCTTGGTCCTTGTCGGGCTCGGCTTTGTGGGGAGCTGGCCTAGGCCAGCAGCTCACATCTGCATTCTGCTGATGCTCCTGAGTTCACCCGTTAACAAAAAATACCTTCTTACAGTTTTACACTTACAGCTCCGACCAGCACTGTGAAGAAACACAAGGGATGCCGAGCGCTTCTAAAAAGTAGATCTGCTTAGTCTCGGGGTGGGAGGGTTCCCTTATGGAGACTTTGAAGAGAAATCTGGAGGCAGGGGAGGGGTTTCCAGAGGGTGGGGTAAAGGGCATCCAGGCTGGGGAGCAACCCGTGCTAAGGCCCAGAGGGAGGAGCATGGTACATTTTCATCAGAGAGTGAAGGAGACACGGGTCCCTCGACTTACTGTGCAATCTCCACAAAGTCCCATCATGTCCCTGAGCCCCAGTTTCCCCATCAAAGAGTCCAAAGCCACCTGCTCCTTCCCATTACATCTGCAGAACAGGGTATGGGAACTTAAAGATCCCAAGTGTGTAAAGGTGACCTAGGGACGTCACCCAGTAATCACAGTGTGTGTATTCTTTCGATGGCCACTGGGTCACTTTCCTACTCTTAAGGCATCATGAAGGCCCTGCTTTGCTCCCTGCTTTTTCTCCAAAGCCTTTGCCCTCATAGAGTGACATTCTAGTGGAAGAGAGTGTGAAAGAGACAAAGAGACAAATAATTACAATATAATACAAATGCATGATGAATTTTTATGAAGGAAAATAAAGCAGAATGGGCAGGCACATTCTGGGAGAGGAGATACATTTTAGCTAAGGCCTGTAGGAGCAGAGACTTGAAGCAGGTAGAAGAGCCCTCTATGAAAGTATTGGGGAAGTGCGCGCTGGGTGGGGGCAAACAGCAGGTGCAAATGTCCTGAGGCACAGTGACTTGTTGGAGGTATAACGAGGAGGCCAGTTAGCTAGGACAAGGAGGCAGGGAGGGGTGAGGGTAGGAGGAGTGGAAATCAGAGAGGTCATGGGGATTTAGCTCCCACAGAGCACTGAGGGAGGACCTCTATGGGGAGCTTGACTTTTCACTTGAGTGAACCCGGATCTGGGAGTCAAAACAGGGATGGATGACATCATCTGATTTATACTGAAGGAGTACTCCGGCTGCTATACGGATAATGGTCCAGCAGGGGCAAGGATGGAGGCAGAGGCAATTGAGGAGCCCCCTTCTTAGCCCACTCCTGGCCGCATCCCATTGGACCGCACTCTCACACATGTGTCCCTCAGTGCCCAAACCCCAGGCTGCGCACTGGCCGGGGGGTGATGGGCTGCAAATGAGTGGGCAGGCAAGCGCCTCTAATTTCCACAGGCGCCATGGGCAAAGGCTGTGGCGGTGTGCAATTAAGCTCTGAGCTTTAAAAACATGGTAATAAGGGGATACGGGCCGAGGAGGCAGTCTGGTAATTTAAATGATATCCAGCTCGAATATGGAGTGTCTAAATGTTCTCTTCCAGAGATTTATATCAGCATAGACCTGCCTCATTCATTTATTTAGTTAACTAGCTACTTATTGGCACGTCCTCTCAGCTGCTCTGGGATGGAAGAGACAGAGGCCTGAGTAGCCCTTCCGGAAGTCTCCGTGCAGGCCTGGCTGGTCTGGGAGACATGATAATGACCGCAGAGACCATCTGCCGGTGCTGAAGGCCTACTGTGTGCCTGGAATTTGGAGGCTCTATCCTGAGAATTAGAAGTGTGTCTGTACGAGGAACTGCCTGGTGCCCACGAGGAAACTGAGGCACAGAGAGGAGAAGAGACTCGTTCAAAGTCACACAGCTAGTGAACGGGACAGACCCCAGGCTTAGCCCAGGACCTGATGTTCATGACTGCATCTGGGGTTTGGGTCCTGGTTGTCTGCCACGAAATGGTTGCACTGTCATCAAAAGTTACTAGACGGTCCTGTGCCCAGATTCATCACCTTGTGGAGACTCTCCGGGCTCGTGGGACTCTATAAATCATAAAGGTCAGGGGTCTCCAACTCAGAGGCCTTGAGGGGGTCCGCTGGTGAGAGAGGTCTAAGAGGGCTGTGTGTGAGGAAAATCAGCTGGCGTCTTGGCCCAGCTTGCTTTTGTTTTTCACTTTCGTTAGAGACCCGGGTATGAGAAAGAGGTCCCTTTCATGTATACGGAGGAAAAGCAGGAGTGGAAATGCAGTGGTGGGTGTCACTAACTCTGTCCTTCAGCAATCAGAGAAGCAGTAGGGAGGGGTGGGGACTGGGGCGTCCTGCAGGGCCTATGAGAGGAGCTGCAACTCGGCCCCGCCCAATTGCTGGACCCTGATGTGGCAGCCCACTGTTGCCTGAACTTTAGGTTGTTGAAAGATGCTTGGTTGCATTAAAAAAAAAAAAAAAGCTTCTTCTTATTTGTGAGGTCAACCTGTTAGAAGGCACCGCAAAGGAAAACGCATCTGCGGTCTGGCTTCTGGTCTGGGAACCGGGTTTGCAGCATCTCGTGCAGCCCTGTGGCTGCATTTAACAGACAGGATGGCTGAGGGCTGGAGAGCTGGTGTGCTATCCCCGGGGCCACATAGCATTGGAGAGGAGAAGCCTGGATGTAGACCCAGTGACCCTTGGCCGGCATGGAGACTGCCCATTGGCCTGGTACCACTCCCGCCAAGGAGCCTGTCCCTCACTATCCTCTCGGACCTCTGGCTGTCCTTCAGGGTCCAGCTCCTGTCTCTCCCCCGCTAGGAGACCTGCCTGACCACCCCCATGGCGCTTCATCCAAGCTCCCAGACCTCATCGATCTGGTGTCTCCTTCACAATTTTTGCTCTGTCTGAACACTACCTGTACTGTTAATACTGAAGACTTGCTTTGGACTAATAAACAAACCGACAAACAAACAAACAAACCCTAAATGCATTATTTAAAGAGGAAACTGAGAAATCGTCCTGTACATGGACTATCAATTTGCCATAAAGAAAAGGTAACAAATGAAAATACAGTGAAAACAAAGCGATGTTATTATAAGAAGATACCATTTGGAATCCAACTATGAGTCCCGTTCTCTCTCTTTACTCTTTTTTTTTTTTTTAAGATTTTATTTATTTATTTGACAGAGACAGAATACAAGTAGGCAGAGAGGCAGGCGGGGTGGGGGGGTGTGGGGAGCAGACTCCCTGCTGAGCAGAGAGCCCGATGTGGGACTCGATTCCAGGACCCCGAGATCACGACCTGAGCTGAAGGCAGAGGCTTTAACCCACTGAGCCACCCAGGTGCCCCTCTCTCTCTTTAGTCTTAAAGATGCTGAGCACATTGCCGTAGTGGCCAGCAGTGGCACACTTGCCCAGAGCAAATGGAAACATGGTCAGCAAAAGGCAGGTATGAGAATCTTCGCGGAAGCTTCCCTCCTAACGGTGCCGAAATGGAAGCCCCAAATGTCCCGCAACAGGACGCTGCGTAATGCACAGTGTTGTGTTCATGGGATGGAATGTTGCACAGCAATGAGAAGGGTGGACTGCGAGTGCATTACTGTGGACCACAGTGTGGATGGACACACAACAGACATAATGTTGAGCGAAAGATGACCCAAGAAGACACATTCTTTTTTTTTTTTTTTTTTTTTCTCATTTTATTTATTTTTTCAGCGTAACAGTATTCATTCTTTTTGCACAACACCCAGTGCTCCATGCAAAACGTGCCCTCTCCATTACCCACCACCTGTTCCCCCAACCTCCCACCCCTGACCCTTCAAAACCCTCAGGTTGCCCCAACCTCCCACCCCTGACCCTTCAAAACCCTCAGGTTGTTTTTCAGAGTCCATAGTCTCTTATGGTTCGCTTCCCCTCCCCAATGTCCATAGCCCGCTCCCCCTCCCCCAATCCCACCTCCCCGCAGCAACCCCCAGTTTGTTTTGTGAGATTAAGAGTCATTTATGGTTTGTCTCCCTCCCAATCCCATCTTGTTTCATTTATTAAGAAGACACATTCTTGTTCACCCACGGATGGATGGGTAAATCCACATGCCAAATGGAATATGATTCAGCCATAAAAACAAACGAAGTATACTGACACCTGCTACAACATGGATACGTTTTGGAAATACGCTACTGAGTGGAAGAAGCCAGACACAAGAGGTCACCTGTTGCATGATTCCATTTATACAAAATTTTCAGACTAGGCAGACCCAGAGAGACAGAAAGCAGATTCAGGGTTGCCAGGGGCTGAAGGGAACGGGGTGGGGGGGTGGTGTGTGTGGGGGGTGATGGCTGAAGGCTATGGGGTTTCTTGTTGAAGTGACAAAATATCCTAAAATCGATTGGAGTGAGAATTTTACAAGATTGTGAATATAGTAAATACCATCGAGTTGTACACTTTAAAAGGGTGACTTGTATAGTATGTGAATTGTATCTCAATAAAAAAAATTTTTTTAAAGGCATATGCTCTGTGATTCCGCTTGGCTGAAGTTCAAGAAGAGGCAAAACTGATTTTTACTTATTCAGATGAGCCCTTTGGTTGGTGGACATCCCTTCCCCTTCCCGAGCCCCAATTTCCTTATCTGGAAAAGGGGATTCAAGGGGGCAGTTTTCTCCACTGATTGCGAGGGTCAGATGTGTGTGCCTTGCCTCTGTGTGAGGCAAGGCACATTACCTGGGAGGTCCCGGCAGGATCTGAGTTCTGACGGCAACCCTATTGTACCAGCAGAAAGCTGGCAGGATGCTGAGCCCCTGGGAATGGAAGAAAGATGGACCTGCCTGAGGACCGAGTACAGCAGCTGGTGTGTGGTTGGTGCTCTGAGAGGATTTGCTGGAGAGAGGCACGAGTTGAAGCTCTGTCCCTTGTGAGCTGTGTGACCTTGGGCCAGTCACTCACCTCATGGAGCCTTAGTCCTTCTGGCCGGTGGAGAGCATCACAGTACCTCTCCAATCGGCTTTGTGGGGAGCTTCGATGGGATCATGTCCTCAAGCTACACTTCCCAAGCTTCAACCTCTCCATGAATCACCTGGGGATTTTTTTTTTTAATGCTTCTGATTCAATAGATCATGCATTACCCTTTTTTTTTAAAGATTTTATTTATTTATTCGACAGACAGAGACAGCGAGAGAGGGAACAGAAGCAGGGGGAGTGGGAGGGGGGGAAGCAGGCTTCTGGCTGAGCAGGGAGCCCGGCAGGTCCTGGGACTTGATCCCAGGACTCTGGGATCATGATCTGAGCTGAAGGCAGATGTTTAATGACTGAGCCACCCAGGCACCCCCAGATCATGCATTTCTAAACAGCAGGGGAAGATGCTAAGGCTGCAGGGTCTGCGGACCACAGTGAGAGCCAGGAGGGAAGCGCTGAGCACATTGGAAAGGCTCCATAAATACAAATGGTTTTCAGCAAAGAATGGGCATCCCTGCAGCCTAAGTTTTTGTCTCTCCAGCCTGCTCCAGTACCCAGCAGCCCCCCTTCACTGCGCCCTAGTGCTTAGCCTTCCGAAGGGCAGCAGACCCCCTTCGTTCCTCGAGCCCCTTGCCCTCGTCCTGCCCCCACGTGCTCGCATGGCCTGGCTCACCCCTCTGGCCACCGGGGCAGGTTCCTTCCGCCCGGAGATGACTTGGGTAGGTTTTTAGGAACAGCTGCCAGCAGCTGAGATATAATGACTGCCTGGGGAGTCGTTAGGAGATAATTAATATTTGCAGCACCGAGCTGTGACTGCCGAGCTGCTCCCGCCCACAGAGCTGAGGCCTCTAGCCCTTCTCGGGCCAAGGACCCCAGACCTCAGGGTAGCGGCATCCTTGGGGCCGAAGAAGGACCCTGGATGCAGGAGCTGGGGGCGGGGCCAGTGGGGCATTTGCGGGGTCTCTCTCTCCACCCAGCTGTCAGGGTTGGTGACTTCCAGCGGCTGCCAGGCTGGACACATCATCAAGTGGTCAAAGGGCACCAGGGCCAGGGCTCAAGGTGGCCACGGTGCCTCCTCGCACCTGAGGCCAGCTGGCCTTCAGCGGTTGCCATGGTGATGGCCGTCCCCAGCAGTTGGGCAAGGACGTTGCAGCAGCAGCCGAAGGCAGCTGTGGGTGAGTGTGTGAGAGACAGTCTGTACCGGCTCCCTCCGGCTTTCCATCTGTGAGGGGCAGACATCTCAGTCACCCAAAGCCACCACCCTCGAAGCTCAGAGGCGCCCAGCTGGACGCCTGGGCTCTGGTCTGCCACAGGGCATTAGATTGGCACTGTGAGTCCACCGAAGCCTGACTGCTCTCCCAGCTCAAATGCTTAGCAGCTTCGAGACCCATAGCGGGCGATCGAACTTTCTGGAGCCTCAGCTTTCAGGTCTATAAAATGGGATTAATCATGCTCCGAGGGTTGTGGTTAGGATTAAGTGAGATAATATAAGCACAACACTAGCTACTCCCTGGGATCAGGACCTTATTGCTCCCGGGAGGTGAGTTCCAGAGGAAGCAGCTTCACCTTCCAGGGTGTGGACTTCTATCTTTTATTAAGGGCCTATTGTATACCAGCGGTGTGGTCCAATGGTGACACATATTCCTTCACTGATTCCTTTGTGAACATCATGCAAAGTTGACTTCATATCCCCACTGTACAAATGAGGACACGGAGGCTCAGAAGGTCAAGCCCCTTGCATCCCCAAGGTCACAATGCAGACATCACAGAACTGAGTCCAAACTTCCAAACCCATGCTTGCCCCTCCATATCACATATGTCCAGGCAGACCTGCATCCACGCCCTGACTCTGCCATGTCCTTATTGCGTGACCTTGGCCAAAGCACCTTTCCGAGACTTGGTCGTCTTTCAGTAGAATGGAGATAAGAGCATAACCTGGTTCATTGGGCTACTATATGGATTAGAGAAGATGTGTGTTAAATGTGAGGTATATAATAGGTGTCCACTAATGGCACCCACTTTTTTTTTAATCATCATGATCATTATTTCTCCACCTGTGGGGATTGGACCCCATCATCTCTGAGTTCCCAGCTGGGGCCGCTATCACCGCGCAGGGACGGTACACCTCTGTCCTTCAGCATTTTGGATCTTGGGCTGGCTCCCGCTGGCTGGAGACGAGCTCCTTGGGGGATGGCGAGGGTAGGAGAGGCTGCCTTTACACCTCGGTCTGCTTTCTAATTATCTGGCTTGTCCCGCCAGGCAGCATCGGGCGGGGTGTGTGAGCATGCAGGGGGAGGAAGGGGGGGCGCCTTTCCCTGGGAGGCCGCCTTCTGTCACTAGGCAAACAAACACACAGCACCCACATTTGCTTGGAAATGGAGCGAGGCTTTAAATACAAGCACGCAGCAGAGACTGAGGCGGAAGGCCGGCTTCCGTGGGCTTGCTTGGACCGCGCCAGCCGCAGCCGCCGGCAGCAGCTACTCAAGACGCTGCTCACGTCCCCTGGTGCCTGCCGCCTGCAGCCTGGGCTGACCTAGCTCCGCTACAGACAGCCCGTGGAGGGTCGTGCAGACGGTAGTGTGTGCCTGGCATCTGCCACGGCCCCACTGGAGGGCAGCGAGGGGTCTCCGGAGGTCACTGTGGCGCACCCCCCCCCCCCGCCCCCACTACCGAGAGGCATCTCTAGGCTGAAGGGTATCCACTGTGTGCCTCAGGCTGCACAGCCCTTGAGCATGGGTCTGGCCTCGCCGCTCCTCGGGGTAAACATGGGTACAGCCTTGGAGAAACCTGGGGAGACAGACAGACCTAGGGCCACACCCAACTCTGCCACTCAGTTGCTGTGTGACCCTGGACAAGTCGCCTCACCTCTCTGAGCCTCCCAAACCCTCTTTGTTAAAATGGCAAGTGTAACATAGTATTGTTACACATTGGGGAGTTAAGATACGTAACAATCAAGTATATAGAGTTGCTGACACAGAGATGGGCTTGCCTGGCAATGTATGTTAGCACGATCTTTATGTTTTCAATGGTTTTAAAAATATTTTATTTATTTAGAAAAGATTTTTATGTATTTATTTGGTAGAGAGAGACACAGCGAGAGAGGGAACACAAACAGGGGGAGTGGGAGAGGGAGAAGCAGGCTCCCCGCTGAGCAGGCAGCCTGATGCGGGGCTTGATCCCAGGACCTGGGATCGTGACTGGATCTGAAGGCAGTGGCTTAACAACTGAGCCACCCAGGCGCCCCTAAAATATTTTATTTATTTATTTGAGAGAGAGAGAGTAAAAGAGAGAATGAGTGTGTGGGGGTGGGGCAGAGGGACAAGCAGACTCTCCACTGAGCAAGGAGCCCAATGTGGGGCTCGATCCCAGGATCCTGAAATCACGACCTGAGCCAAAGGCAGATGCTTAACCGACTGAGCCACCCAGGCATCCCAGCATGACCATTATTATTTACTATGTGATTCTGAACAAGTCCCCGACCTCACTTTCCAAATTTGTCCAGTGAGGACAATTACACACCTACTCCAGAATAAACAATGAGTCCGTGTTGCTGAATACATTTTCATTTTACTCACCTCTCCTTCTTGCACAAGTAACAGGGTAATGCTAATTACAATAGCAAAGATTTCCGAGCACTTCCACCGATTCAGGTCCGTGCCGTCCAAGAGGTAGCCATTGGCTTATTAAATTAAAATGAAATGAAATGAAAAATTCAGTTGCCTGTGGCACAGCCCCGTGTCGGGGGCTCAAGAACCACCCGAGGGTCATGGCTACCGCATTGGACAGAGCTGATACGGACCATTTTCATCATCGCAGAAAGTTCTTTTGGGCACTGTGGGTTTGTCTCAAAGTCCACGTGAACAGGAATCACCTGGGAAGCATAGGGTTCCTGACCCCGGCTCAGGAGGTGTGCCCTGGAGCCCCAGACTCTGAATTTCTATCTCCCTGGGTCAGTGGACCACAGTTGGAGTCTCCAGGGTCTGGAGCTAGTCTGCCCAGTCCAGCGGCCACTAACCACATGTGGCCTTGGAGTGGTCGGCTCTGGGGCATCTAAACGGAGATGGGTGATAAGAGTAAAACCCTGGGGGCGCCTGGGTGGCTCAGTGGGTTAAAGCCTCTGCCTTTCGCTCAGGTCATGATCCCAGGGTCCTGGGATCGAGCCCCGCATCGGGCTCTCTGCTTGGCAGGGAGCCTGCTTCCTCCTCTCTCTCTCTCTGCCTGCCTCTCTCCCTACTTGTGATCTCTATCTGTCAAATAAATAAATAAACTCTAAAAAAAAAAAAAAAGAGTAAAACCCTGCACTGGGTTTCAAAGGCTTAGTCCCTCCCCCCCAAAAAATCTCATTAATACTTTTTATAAAATTGATTATATGTTGAAACCATATCCTAGATCTACTGGGCTGTGTAAAATGTATTTACAAAATTAATCTCCCCTGCTTCTTTTTACTTTCTCTCTTGGATAAGGCCAGTAGAAAACTCAGAGTCACACCTGTGGCTCCCATCTTTCTGTTGGACGGCATCGATCCCGGCCTGATGAGTGCTATTCATGAGCGATCTCATTTCGGATGTAGAGTTTTAACCAACACTTCTTCACCTTTTCTTACCTTGTTTGGTTTTTTTGTTTGTTTGTTTGTTTGTTTTGTTTTGTTTTTTTCTCCTGCCCCGTGTTGTTCCCTGGGCATTTCTCACTCCATCCAAAGGGCAAAATCCTTCATAGGAGGGGCTGTGTCCGTCTGCCGCTTTCTACCCACCCCAGCCTAGACAGTCACCCGCACTGGTCTGAACGAGTCCAGCGACACTGACTCCTAAAGAAATAGCAGATCGACCTTCCTTGCAGAAGCTCTCTCTTCTGGGTGTTCAGACCACGTGATTTCAGCGCGGCTCGCCCTTCTGCCTGCTGTGATTGGTCAGGTGGCCCAGGCCATGCCCAATCAGAGCACTCCATCCCCAGGCCCTTGATTGGTTCAGGGACAACCACGTGACCGGAGTCAGGCCAGTGAGCTGCAGCTCCCGAACTCGGTTGCAATTGCTGGGAGATTGTGACCGGACTTGGAGGATGCGAGGGGGTATAAACCCGCAGGCCACCCTGTTGAGGGAGCCTGTCTCAGGATGAAGTCTGTTGACACGGGAAGAGACGAATTCTTGGCAATATCTGAGCCCTGGATGCAGCCCTCTGGGTCACCGGACCTCGTCTGGCTTTTTTCACTACATGCTCCCCCTGTTTTATTATTTAGGAATTTTGAGCCGTGTTTTTGCCATTAGTAACCAAAAGAGTCTCAGAACGAGATACCTAATGGATGTCCAAGAGGAACTTAGGTATTTATGTCTTGGCAAGAAGGGCTTGGAAGATGGATCGAGTCTGAAATCTCAGCTGCCACTGCCAAGAGGACGACCTTCTGACAGTCTTTTATTTCAGCGTGGAAACAGCCGGCGGTGGCTGGGACCTATCTCAGCTCATGGGGAACACCCGGAAGGGGGTGGCGTCTTTGGACAACTCAGCATCTCCCCCCCCCCCCATCCTGCAAAGAGAACATATCCGCTATTCCTTCTCTCGGAAAACAGAAACAGGCGGAAGAGGAGAACCGTACTGAGCTGAACTCGATCTGTTATTTTGAGTCAGAGAATCCTGGCTTCTTCCTGTGACAGGGGAGGAGGGTCTGAAGCTCCTGTCCAGGAGTGTCCAAGGAAGAAGTGGAAGAGGCGGCTTTTGTGGGGAGGGAATCTAAGAGGGGGAATTGGTGCAAAGGACGCCCTATTACCACCCAGTCCTGTCCCCTGACCTGCAAAACACTCTGCCTTCTCCTCCGGCTAGAACCTTCTCCAGTGGATACTGTGGTATCCATACTGTAGTTTCCAAAAAATGGCCACGGCCGTATTTCAGATCTTACGTGTTCTTCCAGAACCTCACTGCAGCCTAGTCAAGAGGCAGAGTCCATTTTCCTTCCCTTAAGGACATTGTGTGACGTTATAATAGCCTCATCAAATGGGATGAAACAGAAATGACACCGCATGATGTCCAAGACTAGGTCCACCTGACTCTCTCTTTCTTTCGGACACTCACCCTGAGAACCCAGGAGCCATGTTGTAAGGAAGCCCAGGCTCCATGGAGAGCCCCCATCTAGATGTTCTGGCTGACATTCCCAGCTGAAGTCCTAGACAAGAGCCAGCATGAACCGCCGGACAGGTGAGTGAGCCACTTGCTACCATTTGAATCTCTGTGTCCTCTTGAAGTTCACACGATGAAAACGAACTCCCAGGGTGTGTGGGGGTGGGACCTTCGGAAGGCAATTAGGTCACGAGGGTGGAGCCCTCACAAATGGGATTGGTGCCCTTATAAAAGGAACCCCAGGGAAATCTGTTGCTCCTTCTGCCATGCGAGGACCCGGGGAGAAAGTGGCCATCACTGAACCGGGAAGTGGTTCTCAGCAGATTTTGGACTTCTTAGCCTCCAGAACCGCGAGACATACATTTCTCTATGAGCCACCCAATCTATGGTGTTCTATAATTGCAGCCAGGCTGGGCTAAGACTGCACCCTTCAAATGATTCTAGCCCCAGCCACTGGACCTCATCAAACCCGACTCAAACTGCATGTTCATGAGCAGAATGAATGTGGTCATTGTTTCAAGCCACTGCCTTTAACCAGTAGATGTTTGGTGCGTGACAGCAGGTGAACGAAACAGGCACACTTCGTGCTGACTGTAGCAAAGTATTTGCTATTTCACTACTGATCTGCTGGCTCCATAGATTTGCCTGTTCTGGACATTCCATACACATAGACTCACATACTATGTGACTTTTTGCGTCTGGCCTCTGTCCCGCAGCTTTGTGTTTTTGAGGTTCACCCATGTCACGGCATGTGTTGGCATTTTATTCCTTTTTAAGGCTGAAAAATAATCCATTGTCAGGATATGCCGCATTTTGTTTATCCTTTTATCCACTGACAGACACATAGGCTGTTTCTGCCTTTGTGCCGCTGTGAACCTGGGTGTACATGGACATGAGTACCTGTTGCAATTCCTTTGGGTCTACGTGGGAGTGGAATTGCTATGCCATATGGTATTCCTCACCTGCCCCCCAGCAGAAATGGAGGCTGAGAACGGGGTGTAGCTGATTTCCCTTGATTTTAAGTAAGAATGCAAGTTCAGAGTGACTCGTTCTTACAAGGGGGCTTAGTGCTGTTCTGAGCACTTTCTGCATAGAATATCAGGTTAATTTTAACTGTATGGAAGAGGATCCACTGTTCTCCCCACTTTCCAGAGGAGTTGACTGAAGTTCATGCCCTCCCTGACACGTTGAATTTGCCCCTTAGTTGCCAGGTGACAGCGGGGACCCTCCCTGTTTTCTGTCCCTCTGGGTGCCTGCCCCACGTGCTTCCTGGCCCTGGTGGAGCCTTCCTGCACGTCCGCAGCTATTTCTAAGGACACACACTCTCCAGTGTACCTGTGTGGCATTTGTTCTTGGTGTCCACAAGAGCTCCGTGTCCACAGGGATTTTTGTTCTGTTCATCCCTGTATGCCCAGTGCCTCGTGCTTCATCGGTCACCACTGAATGAGGGATTCTTCCTCGGTGGAATCCTGACTGGTCATGGGGTGGGGTTCTTTGGCCTGTCCCTTTAAGCACCCAGACTTTCTGTCTTGTCCCCAAAGTTAAAGAAGTGCACGGCCTCTGCAGGGTTCATCCTGTTACTGGCGGCCGGACACACATGGGCTGTGTATTTACCTGTTTATGTCTTCCTCCAGCCCCAGCCAAACTCAGGGACCTGTCTTGTGCCCTGCTAGAGCCAGTGAGCCTGGCACGTAGTAGGCGTTCAGTTCACTCATGCAGGAACGCGTGAGTTGACATCGCCCTTATCACAAACCCACGCAAGGGAGGAGGAGAAGAGCCCGTTTACCTGCTGTCTCCCGACTGGGAAACGATGCCATAAAGGAAGATGATCTCCCAATTTGCAGAGCCAGCGGGTCTTGGCTTCTTTGTCTGGAGGGCGGGGGTGGGCCAATGTGAGCCACACCTGTTTTCTAATGCAGGTTTGGGGCCAAGGACCTTTTGAGAGGCAGGCAGAAACAGGATGGCCTTTGGCATTTTTTCCTTCAATCCAGAACATCTATATTTGGGAGACGAGGCCACGCAAAAGAGCCTCTCTGTCTGGAGATGACCTTTAAAGCCAGCAGCCCCCGATAGCATCTGGGTGTCCTTTGGAGCTTACAGGCGTCCTGCAGCTGCCCTGAGCTGGGAGGAGGACAGGTCTCCGTGTCCTCTGTCATTGCCGGAATGCCGAGCGCCCCTGACATGGAGGACCACGCTGCTGGCCCTGTCTGGCTCGGGGCCCGGTGACCCGGCCACCTCAGCACCTGCCTGGCCCCTCGGCAGCATGGGCGGCGCTGCTGGCGGACAAAAGAGGCTTCTCGGGTTCACTCCTCTCCCTGCGCCCCCACCGGCCATCTTGTCTCCCTGCCCCCCGCCCCCATTGCTTCTTCCCAGAAGACAGGTCATATGTTCTCGTGGAGGGCTTTGCGACCCGGGATGAGGCTCTGACCTCCCCCAGGTCTGTCCCCTCCCCCCGCCACCAGTCAGGGCTTCGGCCGCAATAGGTTTCTGGCCACACCGGCCAAGCCACCGTGTGCTCCTGACACAGAGCTCCTTCGCCACCTGTGTCGGGCCTGGCCTCTGGGCCACTGACCTCACCCCCGATGTTCCAGGGGGACTGGGAAGTGGGACGCAGAGAAGGACGGGGCAGGGGCTGAGGCCGTGTTCTCATCCCACAGGGCCTCTGGGGCATAAATTGCACCATGATGTTGTTTGTCCCTGAGGAAGGTGGCCGGGCTTCCATACGCCCGTGTCAGATGCCATCAGCTGCCCCCAGCGGGGTGGATGCATGAGCACCAGGAGTCAGCTCCTGTCGGCAGAGGGGGTCCCCTGAGCTCGGGCAGTGCTGGGGACTGGTGGCACCGATAGCATGGCCACCACTGAGGAGGCAGCCTTCCCAGCCAAGGGCACCGAGGTGGGCCCATCACTCAAAGTAAGAGTGTGTTCTCATGAAGAGGGTTTCACCTTCTGCCCCGTAAGACGTCAGAGGCCCCAGGCAATGCTGGCCTTCCAGCTCCCCCACATCCCTCAGCCTCCTCCCCAGCCTGCCAGGCCCCAGATGACCTCGGGGTCTGCGGGGTCGAGGTCCTGTCTCCTCACAGGCACACACTGGGACAGTAGGGCCTTCTAGCTCATAGGATGGGGTGGAGATACTGCTGTGGCCCTGACCCCCATGGGCCTCCCTGCAATTGCCCCTTTGTCTTGTGCCATAGCCCTTGTCCTCACAGCCGTGATGAAGGAGCCTCACCTGCCACGGTCACCCCGGACTCTTCAGCTTCCTGCTGACACCAGTTTTCGAGGTAGGACTACTTTCGTCTGGTAATGAATCGAGTGGCAAATCTGTGGGAAGTTTCCAATGATCAAGACATAGAGACTTGGCTGTGAGTTGAGGGATTAAGGTAAATGTGATCGCGTGGGGAAATACAATTCTTGGATTCCCTCTTCTCTTTTCCTGGTCTTCCTCAGCCCTCCCAGTGGCACTGCAGGTGTGTGGGCCCAGGAGGCAAGCCCTCATAGGCCTCAGTTTCCTCACCCATAAAATGGACGCACTGGCTCCCTTCCTGCCCCCTCCCCCACTCTGTTGTCAGCTGCAGCTGAAGGGGGGTTACTGTGTGTTGGGCTTTCGGAGCACCCAGTGCACCTGGAGACAAGACATGTTCAAAATCAAGGAAGATGTGGGGAGTCTCCGGTGTGCCCCTTTGATTTCTAGATGTGTGGGGGGGCAGAGGCCAGAAGAGACTATGCTTGCTCAAGGTCATGGAGGCGGGTAGGGGGTGGAGGGAGTGCACCTGCTCTGAAGAGGACTCTGGAACCCGGAGCTAGGAAAGCTAAGTTCCCATCTTAGCTCTGACACAGGCTGTAGGACAGCAGGGAAGTTGTTTGACTTCCCGGGGCTTCAGTTTACTCATCTGCAAAGTGGCTCCAAATAAAAGAGGTGGAAAGATGGCTCATTGCTGCCTCTTCCAGCTTTGGAAAGCTGATTATTTTGTAAACTGGCATTTACACCTCCTGAAAGTCCTAGAGAAATGGGCAGGAGAGCTATCAGCTCACTTTGCGGCTGAGGAAACAGAGAATCAGAGATGCCGTGAGGTATTCCCACAGAGTTTTCTGGATATTACTAAGCACTGGACTAGGATCCAAGGAATTGTGGGTTCAAATCCACACTCTGCCCTTGGCAAACCATGCTTGAGTGTTCAAGAGGAATCAGGCAGTGAGTCCCCACACCACCTCTCCCAGATGAATATTACCTCTTCTTGTAGAGATTGAAGCCCAGAGAGGCAGAGTGACTTTCCCAATGTCACACAGCTAATGAGCAGAGGAGGCAGCATTAGAAACTGGGTTGGTCTGATGCCAAACCTTCACCTTCAGTCACCTCCCTCCAGCTCAGGAACAGCCATCAACGATAATGCTTGCGTCAAGAGGAGATGTTGAGAGTAGAGAGGGTGCTGGCCCATTTCCACGGGGATTCTTTTGGGGCACAGAGTGCCCACCTCCTCCAGGGGTGGCAGGGGCTGCTAGTAAGCATCCACTCCTGCGACTTTCCCTGCAGGGCTTCTCTTGGGTGATCGCAGCTACTTCCAGGGGCTACCTTGGGAGTTATATGACCTCCCCAAGCACCCCGCGGTAGCCTGTAGTCGATGACTGACTCGTGTCTGAGTACTAAAGCCCTGTTCCTTTGCCTCAAGGTGGGACGGACCCACTCTGCGGTGCTGTTTGCATTCCAGAGCCCCAGGCTGGGCCGAGACTTCTCCTGTGCAGCCCCATCTTTGCTGGGCTTCCGCCCCATCCTTCCCCCCTCACTGCTTTCCAGGCTCGACCCGAGAGCCTTCTCCATCAGTCGCCTGCACAAGAAGGTTGCCTAAGCTTCTCTGAGATAAGAGTGTGGGACTCCTGGGAACTAGCTGATGGTTTAACCATAAACTGGGTCTAAGCACCCTGGTTTTTGGCTGAGCATTTGGACCTTTTTCTCAAGAAGTCCTGACAAGGTCTTGCAGATTCAGAAGCAGCGGTCAGACATCACTGACAAGCGTCTTAGGTCTGGGGCAGGGCCTGCCATGGGGGGGGGGGGGGTGTTCAAGAAATTCTTGTTGAGTGGAAGACCTGAATGATTAGGCATTTCTAGTGCTGGGGACGTGGGGATTTCTGGAAGGACGGGGAGAGCGTGCAACAGCCTTCCTGGGGCAGATCTCCGGGAAGCACGCGTGAGCCCAGGGACAGGCTGGGTACATTGAAATGCGGGGTCAGGCACTCAGATATTCATAGCTCGGCGGAGGAGGCTTAGCCTAAGAGGCTGCAGGCCCCCAGAGGAGAGCCCAGACTGGAAAGGGAGTCGTGATCACAGCAAAGATTACAAGAGCTTGTTAAACAGCAATCCCTCCTGGCAGATGGTCAGCTGGCCCCCAGGGCCCAGCCATGGGAGGGAAAGCCCTTTCCCACTAGGAATCCAAGAAGCCTTGAAACTAGTGTCTCAATCCGTGCCTTCCTGAGTTAATAAGAGCCATAATGATAATGACAAGGCATTTATTTAGAAGCTGCCATATCTGGGGACACTGCGTAAACTTTGTATTACCCCCTGCAAGGGACACACTATTATGCCCATTTCACGGATGAGGAGAGTGAGGCTCAGTGAGTGGAAATGATGGGCCCACAGTCTCATTGCCAGCAGGTGATAGAGTAGGAATTAGGACTGAAGGGACAAGACATCCCAGCCTCTACACTGCTGGCAGGTGCTGCATTTACAAGGATAGGAAGGAATGGGTTAGGGGCCACTGGGGCATACAAATTATTAAAATGTTGTAAAAATCATAGAACATGTCTGGACAGCTGTAGAAGAGCCCCATAGCTGGGGTGGCCATGAGTTGGAAGTAGAGGGAGGTTTTTAGTATCTATCTTTTGTACTTGTTGAATGTCGAACTCCGTAGGTCACAAAATTCATCTGTTTCCCCATTCGCACCTTCTGACATGTGAGTTTGCAGTCCTCAGCCTCTCTGATTCTGGGTTCATTTGTCCAGCTGGCTTTGGCTAATGGGAGGATAGAAAATATGACATGAGCAGAGGCCTGATAAGTCCCGTGTGCAACTGGGCTCACTCTGATGGTGCCCTTTTGCATTGCGATGAGGACATGCCCAAGCTTTCCTGTTGGATGATGAGAGCCACATGGAGCAGGGCTGAGCCACACTAGTCAGCCGGTTTGGGGAGTGAAAGCCAGCCACGCCTGAATGAGCCCAGTCTAGGTCAGCAGAGCTCCCTGACCACTGAGCGCCACTGTTAAGGTTTTGTGATTGTTTGTTATGCAGCATGATGTGGTCCTTGGTAGCTGATACACACGGGGGATGTATTGTCTCTTCCAAGATTAAGAAAAAATTACAACATAAAGTGTAAGTGTGTAACATAGTTTCTGCTCAGGAGACCCTGAAAAAGGCATTCTTCTACTCCCCTTAAACTTCCTTTTCCCTTCTGACTTCAATGCTTGTATTTAAGACATTCCCTCAAAATCAAATTCACTCAATTGTTCCTCCAAACTCCACCTTCTCCAGGAACCCCTTGCTCCCTCCACAGTCCCTGACTATGTCCCAGTCTGCTGTCAGGCAGACTTTTCTAGAATGTAATAGTATTGCAGAGAGCAGCTACCGTATAGTTATGGCTGACCATAACTGAGGGACCAGGGACCACACTGAGCTCACTGTAAACCCCATCTCATTTAATCATCACTAGACACTGTAAGGTAGGTGCTCACACCATTATCCCCAAACTAAAGACTTGAGACAGACCCAGAGACCAAGCAAATTCCCGAACTAAGATTCGTAACACCCTCCCTATCGGCTTTCTCATCTCCAAGCTGGAGGGAACTGTCCTTTTGTTCTGTTGGCTTTGACGGAGGGCCCTAACGCTCTCATCAGATCAGCCAGGGTGTGAATAGCCCCTGTTCCCAGCTGATCCTCAGAACAGCCCCCAGCGGCAGGGAAATGGGGAAACTGAGGACCACCTTTAACAAATAAACTGATGTGGGGGCGCCTGGGTGGCTCAGTGGGTTAAGCCTCTGCCTTCGGCTCAGGTCATGATCTCAGATTCCTGGGATGGAGCCCCGCATTGGGCTCTCTGCTCTGCAGGTAGCCTGCCTCTCTGCCTACTTCTGATCTCTGTCAAATAAATAAATAAAATCTTAAAAAAAAAACCCAAAAACGATGTGCCTAAGGTCCCGTGTCTGGGGAGGCACAGCGTGAGGGCTAGAGCAGGGGGTCTCTGCTCTCTGGGCCCGGGACTGAGTAAGCACAGCCCTCCAGCTTACGCCCACATTTCAAGCCTCTGGGCCCTTGCTTAGTATCTCCCTTCCTTCTAGTTTATTCTTTCCTCCAGAGGCGACAAGCGGAAATTTGAGCACACACATTCCAGGGATCCCTGGGGTATGTGCTCTTCTTCCCTCCTTCTGCCCTCCCTCTCTCCCCCATTTCCTTCCTTCCAGACTCGATGCAGCAAATATTTGCATCGTGCCTCCACTCTCTGCCAGGTGCTCTGCTCGACTCTGGAGTCATAACGGGAGTAAAAGAGATGAACAGGTGTGGACAGTGGCCTTGAACTCGTGAAGCAGCAGGGAAGCCAGGGACTTAACGAATTGTACAGATACTTAACTCATTACTTTGGGGGACAGGCAAGGGAGAAGCAAGAGGTGTGTCAGACCTGACTCAGAATCTGGGCTCAGCTCATTCATTAGCTGCATTGCTCTGGGCTCGTTAGCTCATGGCTCTGTGTCTCAGCTTCCTTTTGGGTCTGGGAGAGATAAAACGAGATGATGACGGAAAGCATTAAGCACGGAACCTGGCACCTGGTAGCACTCCGGCCGGCAGGTGTCTTCACCACTGTTACTGCGGCCTCTGCTGTTGTCCAGGACCCCAGCTGCCCCTTGACCAGCGAGTTCCCACCTGCGTGGCCGTCTTATCTGGGAAGAGGGCTTGGCTTCACTCACCCTTCTCTAACCCCCTGAATTATAATCCATCTTTAATGCGGCTGGAGGAAGGAGCTTTGAACAGGAACCAGCTCCGGCCGCTCCCGCTGTCCAATGGCCAATCCTTGTCTTTCAAAGGCGTGACGAGGCTGCCAAATCCGCCCCGGGGACCTAATGCGATTGTCTCGCTTCTGCAACTCTGCTGGGAAGCCTGAGCCTGGGGCTTCCGGCTGGGGCTTCCTGAGGCCCCCAGAGCAGGGGGAGGCACAAGGGGGCAATTGGGGGAGATCAGCAGGCTAAGGATCTGAGCCTGGAAGGAGCAGAGCCTGGCTGGGGGAGGCCGTGAACTGAGCACTGACTATGTGCTTGATAGGACTCTGTCCACGGAGAGACCCTTTTTCGGTGCTAATGGGTCATATAGACGTAGCCACCTGTTATGACAAGAATACGGAGAAGAGGGTCCTGTTACCTGAGTTCAGTCCTGCGCTGGGTTAGTACCCTCAGGACTGACACATGCTAGGTCTCCTTTTTTCCCGTCTCCCCATCGTGCGTCTCTTGTATAAGGCAGTGCGGCTGGTGTTCAAGGGCTGAAGTTCTGGATCCAGACTGCCTGGATTCCAAGTCGTTAAACGTCCGCCTGACCTTGGCCTGGCTGCCGAACCTCTCTCTGTTCCAGGTTCTGAGGTTATCAAATGCTACTGCAGTAATGATGCCTAGTTCCATTGCCTCCTGCCTGGGTGACCTGAGGCAGGCTGGCCCACCTCTCTGAGCCTCCATGTCCTGATGGGTGAATGAGGACCGAAGAGAAGGCCTGCTTCCTGGGGCTGTCGCCAGCCTTGCATGAGATGATCTGCATGGACTACTTCAAACTACACTGGCACAGAGGAATCATGTCGGTGTTGGTGCACCCTGGTCTTTTCCTTCCCTCCTTCCTGGTTTCCCCCTCTCCCGCCTCCTCCTCCCTGGCCTCCACAATCCTGTAGGGGACACCTGCCGTGAACCAGGCACTTTTCTAGGCGCTGCCCATCTCCAGAACTGTCTTAAGAATCGCATGTCCCAAATGGGAAAGCACTTTGCTCTATCGGGTCTGATCTGTCGTGGAGGGGGAGAGGCGGTAAATTCACACTGGCTTGTAGTGACTCCTCTCTTTCAGCTTCCTCTCATCAAGGGTCATTAATTTCGAGCGTTGACTGGGATCTCTATCATCTGTGGCTATAGTGACATTAATTTGATATTCACTAACCTCCATCCCTTGCAGATGAGCATTGTAATGACTCGTATTTGCCATAGCCACGGACCACATACAACTAGGCTTTATTTGATATTGGGTTTTGAATTACTCATTTCTCTAAATGTAGATTGAACCTTAACTGAAGCAGTACTATCCTGAGACCAGGAGTTAGATGGGTACACAGTAAACACTTAGCTGGTAAGTGGAATAAAAAAATGTCCCCCTCCCTTGCCCCAAATCACCCTCTTTGGTACCAGATCCCAACAGTGGGCCGCTCTACCAGGCATCGCCCTCTCGCCGTCCAGCTGACTAGAAACCTCTGATTCGTCGGTTCATATATATTAGCTTCTATCTGCCTTTCCCAAGCCGAGGGCTTGCTGTCACCCGTGGCTGTAATGGCCTTAATTTGATAGCACTAACTTCATCATCATCACCATCATTATTCCTTCTTTCCACAGCCACATGCCAAATACAAGTATTTCTCAACATTTTGTTTGGGGTTCCGCTTTATTATTTTTTTAACTTAATTTTAGCTTCAACATAAGCAATGATGTTTTTGAAATCACGAGTTTGGTGGGCTGGTTACATATTTCTCTATAGCATACATTGAAGTGAACCCTGAGCTATTAAATAAAATATGTTTAGTCATTGGCCACCCAAGGGCATCTTCATGTGTGCCATATTCTGACAGGGACTGCTGTCCCAAGGATTACCCTATAACCATTCAGTGGCTTAGAGAAGTCTTTGGATTTATGGCTCCATATTTACTGAGCGTTAGTCCATTTTTTCCAAGTCTTGAGATCCGTAAAGGCATAGGGAGGTCAAAGTTCTTGTCTGGAGTGACACAGTAAACCCAGAAGCCAGAAGTCCTGGCCCGTGGATTCTTCCCCGAGGCCGTGGGATGCCCAGCTTTACTCTGACCTATCTTTTGGCTCATTAAAAGCACTTATGCAGCTCCTTTGCTTTTCCATCCTTATCTGTCTCCTCCCTGGCACTCAAAGACACAAAAAGGGTTAACATCCATCTCCCACTCTTCTTGACACATCCCACCCTGGGTTCCCGTGGATAATCACCAGCTTCCCTTGAGCAATGACCTTGCCCCCCACCATGTGGGCTATCAAGAGACAGATATAAACACCTCAAAGTTCCCAGCGAGTCCCCTTAATTGGCACCTTTCTGTTCTGCTTTAAATTAATCAAAGCCAGTCCGATATTAATACTGTAGGGGGAATTAAAATCATGCAATGCATTAAAGATGTAATTTAAAATTAATAACTCATAATTATTTATCATGGCGTATCAGTGGAGCTATGAATTTTCCCTTCTAACCCAGCGCACATTCTCCTGCCTTTGCTTTTAATAGCATCTGGACCATTACTGCGCCCAACCTCGGTTCCTGCAGACACCCAACCTAAGAGACGTAATTCATTTAATTTAATTTTGGGGGGCTTAATTGTGGTAAATCATTACTTAAGAAAAGACATCTATTTGAAAGGACAAATTGGGATAATTTAATAAAAGCTGGAGTGAGAAGCCCAAGGACTTAATGATGCACTGTGGGTTTTGATCAGAAAAGCCCCCTATTCTTTGACTCATTTACTGAGAGGTGTAAGGTTGGGTTTCAAAGGCTTTAAAGCAATGGCACCATCTAAAAGATTTAGTGAACAACGGAAACAGCCCACACGTCCATCAAGACTGGATTGAGCAAATAAATGCTGGTCTATCCATCCAACGGAATACTATGCAGTCATATAAAAGAATAAGGATGGCTTCTTATGTATCACCCAGATAATTTTACAAAATGTGAAAATGTGTTCTCATGACAAAAAGAAAAGACAAAAAGACACACACAAAGTTATGTGTATTGGGGCACCTGGGTCGCTCAGTGGGTTAAAGCCTTGCCTTCAGCTCAGGTCTTGATCTCGGGGTCCTGGGATTGGGCCCCGCTTTGGGCTCTCTGCTCAGTGGGGAGCCTGCTTCCCCCACCCGCTGCCTGCCTTTCTGCCTACTTGTGATCTCTGTCAAATAAATAAAATATTTTTTAAAAATTATGTATATTGTGTAGAATATCCCCAAAAGGGAATATAAGAAACTGGTACCATGGGTTGCCTCTGGGGACAAGACTGGGTAGCTGGGGTATGAAAGAAAAGAAAAGAGTTTTCATTTTTTGTACAGCATTGTCGCTTTTGAATTCCGTACCCCATGCAAGTATTACCAATTCAAACAGATCCAAAATTAAAATAGTAAGCGTGGGAAAGCTGTGCCAACTTGGGTCTTGAATACCTCGTACACTCCGACGGTCCTTTTCAAATGCTCTGCCCACTGTCTTTGCTTATCATGGTGATTGTTGCCATGCATGGCGTGTCCTCTCTGGACTGGTCACCACGCAGACTTCATCCCACTTGGTCCTTACATCAGCCTCGTGAGGCAGGTCTTGTTAAGCCCCACACCTCCAATTTTTTTGGTATCACAAATAGTTTCAAACATCAAGGTGAAAGAAAAGTGAACCATCTGTATATCCAACACCTAAATTCTAGCTTTAAAAAAAAAGATCGATTTATTTGAGAGAGAGAGCATGAGCAGGAGGGCAGAGGGCGAGGGCGAGGGAATCCTCAGCAGACTCTGCACTGAGCATGGAGCCCTACACGGGGCTCCTCGGGGCTCGAGCTCACCACCCTGAAATCATGACCTGTGTCAAAACCAAGAGTCCAACACATAACCGACTGCACCACCCAGGCGTCCCTAAATTCTACCTCTAATATTTGGCTATATTTCTTTTATTATAGACTGTTTCATTTATCTGTCTCCCATCTACCAGCACGTCTCATTTTTTAAATGCAATTCACGTAAAATTGTAGACATCTATATATTCCCCCCGCCCCACCAACTAGTTCAGGATGTCTATGATTAACTGGAATATAATATTTGGTTAGGTATTTTTTAAAAAAGATTTTATTTATTTATTTGGCAGACAGAGATCACAAGTAGGCAGAGAGGCAGGCAGAGAGAGAGGAGGAAGCAGGATCCCTGCGGAGCAGAGAGCCCGATGCGGGGCTCTACCCCTGGGATCATAACCTGAGCTGAAGGCAGAGGCTTTACCCACTGAGCCATCCAGGAGCCCCTGGTTAGGTACATTTTTAAAAAGGTAAAATTGACAAACAATGAAAAACACTAATCTGAAGTATACCATTTGCTGAGTTTTGACAAATATAGCTACATTTGAGTACCACAAGCCCCGTAACTTTAGAGAACATTTCATCTACCCAGAAAATGCCCTCATTCCCCTTCCTGATTAATTTGCAGCTCCGAGAAGCAACAATCATTCCAGGTTTTTTTTCCTATTATAGATTCATTTCGTTATGATAGAACTTCACATAAACGGAATCCCACAGTGTGTCTGCTGGCTGGTATACGACTTCTTTCATTCAGCATGAATTTTGGAGACCCATCCATGTCCTTATGTCTGTCGGTAGTTTGTCCCTTCTTATTGCTGTGTGGTATTCCATTGCTTGGACACACAACAGTGTGTTGATCTGTTCACCTGCTGGTAGATATTTGAGCGGTTTCTGGTTGGGGGCGATTATGAGCAAAGCTGCTCTGATTGTTTTGTACAAATACTTTCGAGGACGTGTGTTTTTATTTATCTTGGATAACTACCTTAAAGTGGAATTATTGGATCATATAATGATTATAGGTTTAGTTTTTTGTTTTTTTTTAGATTTATTCACCCACTTTAGAGGGAGAGAGAGAAAGCATGAGCAGGGGGAGAGGAAGAGAGAGAGGGAGAGAAGCAGACTCCCCACTGAGCACGGAGCCCCATATGGTGCTCCCTCTCACGACCTGGAGATCATGACCTGAGCCAAAATCAAGAGTCGGACGTCCAACTAACTGAACCACCCAGGGACCCCGTAGGTTTTGTTTTACAAGAAGCTGCCACACATACTTCCAAATACCACTCTATGTTCCCACCAGCCTTGACCACTGTGTGGTCCAATCACTGAACGTCAAATTATTTGGTTGCTCTACTTTCTTGCCAACATTTGATAATGTCAGTTGCTATTTTAGTCTAGTGCACATGATATGGTATGTTGTCGTTATTTTACTTTTTAAATTTTTTGTTCAAGATTTTATTTATTTATTTGACTGAGAGAGACACAGCGAGAGAGGGGAACACTAGCAGGGGCAGAGAGAGAGGGAGAAGCAGGCTTCCCGCTGAGCTGGGAGCCCAATGCTGGGCTCCATCCCAGAACCATGGGATCATGACCTGAGCCGAAGGCAGACGCTTAACGACTGAACCACCCAGGTGCCCCTCATCATCATTTTAATTTGCATTTTTCCTGATGCTTAATGGCATTTTCTAATTCCATTGTAAGGTTAAAATTATGGAGTCTCAGAGAGGTTAGGTAATCTGCTCGAGCCCACATAGTTTGAGGAGTCAGGGGTCAAACCTACTTCTCTTGACTTTAAAACTCCAGTTCCCAACACCAGAACTGTGCTGGATCGGTCTTCAGTGAATTTCCTGCTGAATCTCTAACCACAGGGCACCTCCCAGTGCTCTCCTATTTTCTTCATGTTGATACACATTCCCAGTTTGTTCCAAAAAGAGTTTAAGGGCATTTGCAACATGGTAGTTAGAATTAAAAAAGAAAAAGTTAACGGAATCAGAACCGAGGCAAACAAACAAACAACAAACAAACCCACACAGGCATCCAGACCCCCAGAGTAACTCAACTAAGTGTAAGTTTTAGGTTCTAAGCTCCCTGGCAGCCAGGCTATCAACCACTGAAAGACACTGAAGAAAGAGAAAGAAAAAGAAGGAAGGAAGGAAAGAAGAAAGAAAGAAAGAAGGAAGGAAGGAAGAGAGAGGGAGGGAGAGAAAGAAAGAGGGAGGGAGAGAAAGAAAGAAAAAAAGAAAAGAAAAAAGAAAAGAAAAGAAAAGAATTGCATTCTGCAAGCCACAGAGGGCTTGCATTTCATGGAGCCACTTACTCTCCAAGGAATTTCTGCAGCAAATAGAGAAGTGGGTTTTGTTATCAAAAACCCGGTTCCACGAGGACAATTGCACCTGATGTTTCTGAGCCACATCTGTCCACGACTGATGCATATGATTTAGGGATTGTCTTCAGCCCCACTTGGAGGCAGGAGTATGGGTCCAAGGACCTCTTGAGCCCCTCTTGGCAGGGCAGGGGTGGTATTTTGCCAGATGCTGTTGGCTTCGCAGGATTCAGATCACCCTTCCCTGCTAAGCATCGCCTTGCTATTGTTTTTGTGTCATTTCCATGAGTTCAGACTTGGCAGGGGTCCAGGTGGCCTTGGGGCTGATGGCAGAGCACAAACATTGGAAAGCTTTATGTTTATGGTCCAGACTTTGTTTGCAAACAGCTATAACTGTGCTCCCAAGTGTTTTTGTCCTTGACCGTGTTTTGTGAGATCTCAGGTTTTGACTTGGGAAAAGGAGTGATTGCAGAATCTAAGCGGGGTAATTGGGGCTGTCCGGGTAGACCCTCCATTGGGCAGAGGTGGTCTGAAGCTCGCCACTCCCGCTCCTCTCATAGTCCCCCCCCCATCTTCCTTTAAGGGAACTCGGGTGGCTCAGGCAGAGTGGCCCCTCTCCCTCCTCTCCGCTCAGCTCCAGGGGTAAGGATGGGTACTGTCCCAGCCGAACAGACAACATCATTACCTCTGCATGAAATGATTGGCTCAAGGATGCACACATAACCCACGTGGGCCAATGAGATTCTATCCTGGTACTTTTGCCGGCAAAGAGGTGGTTTCTTTCTCTTGGGTCGCTAAGTTGCAAGGCTGTCAACCTGAGGCGTTTTGTGGCTCTTCTCCAGGCCAGGTGCAGAGAGCCTGCCCAAGAATAAGGCCACCACTAGGTAAAGCACTGCCTAAAGGTAGAGATAGACAGATTTCAAATGAGAGCAATCAGGCTCCTGGATCTAGTTGTGCCTGAAGCAGGAATTTTTCACTTTTGTCATCCAATCAGTTCCCTTATGTACTTAAACCCATCTGATGTGAGTTCTTGTCACTTGGAACTATAAAGAGTTCTGACTTATCAGCCCAGGTGGTGGCAGAGGGGGTTGTGGAAGGGAGGAAGGATAAGAAAGCTCTAACTTTAAAATCTCAGGGCAGGGAGGGAACTTAAACGAGGTTACTTTAGGGTCATCTGGTTGGAGGACTGGTACCTTCCCAGAATATCGTCTGCTTCATCCCTCAGACTCTGCTTGGGTCTTTCCAGTGCTGGGAACTCAGCCTCTCTGCAGGCAGCCCATTTCATGGTGGGACAGCTCTGGTGGCTGGAAGTGAGGCAGGATATCAAGCAATAAGGGAATGAAATAAACAAAACGTAGCCTTGCCCCCTTCCTCTCCTTCCTTCAGTCTGTTCTCCATACAGCAGCCATGATACACCTGTTACAGTGGAGGTCAGATCCTGTGGCTTCCTGCTCAGAACCCTCCAGTACCTTTCTCCTGTTGCAGAGAAAAGCCAACGTCCTCACCAGGACATGGAAGCCCTATAGGATTTTCCCAGGAACTCAGAGCTCCGAGTCTTTGCACCTACCATTTCCTGGCGTGGGCTGTCCTCTCTCCGATTGCCAATGGCTGCATCCCTCACCTCCTCCAGGCAGCCCCCCAGTCCCTCACCCCCTCCAACACTGTGCTCAAAGCTTATCTGTGCTTCAAACGTGACCCTGATGCCTCACTTGAAATTGTAGCCCATCCCATCTCAACAGTCACTACCACTCTTAGCCTATCTTATGTTCTCCCCTAGCGTTCATCACCATCTGGCATATAGTTTTTTTCCTGTTTTTTCCCCCATGTTTCCCACTCTACAGGGAGAGGGAATTTTCATCCCTGTTTGCTCCAAGCTGTATCCCAGTACTTAGAAGAGTGCCTGGCGCATAGTAGGTGCTTATCAAATATTAGTTGAGTGACTCACTTGGTGATTCTGCCCTAGGAATGCAGCCCAGCACAAACAAGGAACCCAGATACTGCTTAGGGCAGAAATGACTAACCTTGAGTGGGTGCTGGTTTGTTTCTCTTGAGAGCCCCAGGGGGTGCCTGCACTAGCCAGCCAGGGTGCTCTCCACCTGATGTGGCAGCCAGAGGCTCTGCAGGCCCCTCGGGACTGAGGATCTTAAGCAAAACCGACATGCTTAGCCTCTCCCAATGCCCAGTGACTGCGGCTGGAAGTGGAGGTGGAGAAATCAATACAAAGATTGGCTTTGGAAGAAAGGAAAAGAAGAAAGGGCCTTCTCTACTTCATCGAAGAGGCAGCCACACAGGGGACAGGTGGCGGGGCCGACTGGCAGTGTCGCATGCAATGCACACAGATCTCTGCGTCCGCGCTCCCTGAGCCGTCGGAGTACATCTGCCTTCTGGGGCCCCATTCACAGAGATGCTCGGCTCTGGATGCCCTGATGCCTCCCTGGCTACATGTTCTCTGCTCCGTTTAGGTATCTATCACAGGCAGGAAGGTGCCACACCATCCGTGGGTCCGCTGGTGGCTGATGTCAGGGTGTGGGTGCTGGGGACACGGCGATGAATAAGACAGACAAAAATCTCTGCCTTTGTGGCACCGACACTCTAGAGATGGAGACGGACAACGAACGAGATAAATAAAGTAGAACATATAGGGGGTTTGGTGATTGCAAGTGCCAAGGAGGAAAACGCATCAGGAAAAAACTACGAGAGGTTGGGTGTGAAATTATAATGTTATACTTTGACACCTGGCAAAGGAGCAAGCCATGTGGTTGCCTGGAAAAGGAGGGTGCTGGGAAGTTGGAACAGCTAGTGCAAAGGCCCTGAGGTAGAAACATGCTGGAGTGCTTGAGCATGGCAATGGGGCTGACATTGTTGGAGTGAATGAGCCAGGGGGAATTAGCAGGAGATGGGGTCAGAGAGGTCATCTGGGGGGTGAGTGTGTAGTAACCGTTATGACTGATGACTTCTTCTGATTGCAGTGGGAATTACACAGTGGATTCCATGCTGGTGGGTGAAGAACACGGCAAAGGCAGAAGCAGGGAGGCCAGTTAGGAGGTGGCTGTGTTGGTGGCTTGGACCAGGGTCACAGCAGTACATGGTGTTGACATTCATTAATTCATCCCAAACTCTCATTAAGAAATCAGTTTGCTGAAAACATCTTTTTTTTTTTTTTTAAGATTTTATTTATTTGAGAGAGCACACGATTGGTGAGGCACAGGGAGAGGGAGGACGGTTAGCTGATCAGGGAGCCCGACACAAGGCTCATGACCCCAGGATCATGACCTGACCCGAAGGCAGACACTTAACCAACTGAGCCACCCAGGCATCCCCACTGCAAACATCTTATAAAAAGAAACATAATAAGCTTATGGATGGTAAACTCCAAGGGGAACCTCATATCCCACTTTTTTGGGCCACCTTAACTTCATCTTCTTTAGAACTAGTGACTGTTGGCACAGGTCACCCACGTCTCTCCAGCAAAGCAACCGTTTCTCATGTTTGGTCCTTGCTTCTCAGACTTGCATCCCACCCCTTAAGGTCTGGTGATTCCACTGAGGTCCTGGAGGCCCCAACCCGGCCCCTGGGGAGCAGGAGTTAGAGACCAGATGGGTTGGGAGCTTTTCTTCTCCACATGAAGGTCAAACAATTTGGCAGCCAAGGGCTCTGGGTTCGGGTCCCTAGCCTGCCTCTTCCAAGCTGTGTACCCCCAGGCAACTGAGAACCTTGTCTGGGCCCCAAAGCTCTCCTCTGTAGAAAGGGCATAATCAGACTTGCTCCTTCTAAGGTGGATCCAGGTTTGGAGGCCCTGAAGCTTATATAATTTTAGAGGATGTCATTAAGAAAAAATATGTCTATTATGAATAAAATATAAGACACAGAAGTGAATATTTATTTAAAAGGGGCCCATTCAAGTGAGAAGCCTTGAGGCCCATGCTTCAGAAGCCTACTGATGAACCCCCTACCTACCTCTGCCCCCTAACCGTGTGTCCTGAGGCTCAAACGAGGTGCCACTTGTCAATTCTTCTGCTCAGCGCTGGGTACACAGTTCTCCACAGGGAGTGGGACACGCCGAGTAGAAAATTCCAGCACTAACAGCCATAATGACCACCAGGGTGGACTTTGCCTCATTGTCTGAGACATGGGTCTCTGGCTGTAGGACTGGGCTTCCTCGCTCTCTCTGGGCTCTTCTCTGGTCCTATCTGTAGGGCGACAGAGCCAGGACAGGAAAGACAACCAGTCCCTCCCCTCCAGCCTTCCTAGCCTCATTCCAGCACCAGGGAGGAGGAGAGGAGAGGCTGGAGGGGAGAGGAGCAGAGCCTGGGGTTCTGTCCCCACACTTCTGGTGGTGCCTTTCTGGGTTCCTGGAAGGAAGTGGATTAAGGGCTTGGCTGGGAAGTGTTTTGCCAGGCTAATAATGAGTGCAGCTCAGAGATACCAATGTCTTCAGGCACATATTACAATGGGGGGGGGCACAAGGCAGAGATGGAGTCAGGTCAGGGAAAGGGGATGGGGAGGTCAGATGGAGAGAAGAGCATTCCCCTCAGTGGAGGAAGCCTGTTAGCGACAAATTTTGGATTTCCAAAGTGGGCCTGTGTCCGGGAAGGAAGGACAATGTACCAGGCGCACGTTCAGACACGATCATATTAACGTCAAGCAGCAAACTTCACACACCGTCCCTGGCCCCGTAACATGGAGCTAGAAGCCACAGATGTAACCCCCAGCTTCATTTTACAGACATTCAGACTGAGGACAGAGACTGGGGAAGTGTTAAGTCCATATTCCTAGGATAGAATTCTGGCTATAGCTCACTGAGCCCTTACTACACACCAGGCCTTGAGCTTGACGCTTTAATTTCAGCACCTCTTGGTGGACAGTCTTCTATCTCTTTAGATCTGGTCCTGTTCACCTACGGCAATTTGCTTCTAGGCCCTCGTGCTCCTCATAGGTACGGGACACATGGGTGTTTCCCTTTATCTGCTGGGGAGGCTCAGGCCAAAACGTGTGTCAGCCAGAGAGGCCCTGTAGCCTCTTCCCTGTGTTATCTCATGAAATCCAACAGCAAACCCATAATAGTAACAATGTCTGACCCATATTTCACTCCTGCTGTCCACCTGGCACTGGGCAAGGGGCATTCACACGACGGACTTCATTGAATCCTTACAGTTAATTCCATGCCATACCAGGGAGCTTTGCCTTTCCTCATTTTGCAGATGAGAACATTGAAGCTGTGGAATGAATGACTTGCCCAAGCCACCCACCCAGTAAGTGGCAGAGGCAGGGCTGGAAACCAGGTGTGTCTGACTCCTGTGCTTAAGGTGAAGCCTCAACTGTCAAGTGTCCTGTCCAGATTTGGTGGGGCGGGAAGGGAACTATGTATGTTCCCACTGGGAACAAGACAGGGGGAGCAACTACAGCATGTGGGATTTGGGTCAGCTCTGGGAAGGACTTCCCAAGGGCTTGAGGAGAGTTTCAGGCTGTCCCTGAAAGAATCAGGCTGTCCTCTCTGCTCCTGCTTGGAGGTAGGAGGATGGCCCCCATGGCCTCCTGAGGTCACTTCTAGCCTGGACTGAAATTTCCAGGCTCGTGTTTGTGCCTTTGCCTCTCAAGCTTATATGAGTTTGCAGGGCTGCTGTAACCAAGCGCCACAGAGGGTGGGGGTGTGTGTATGCTTGAAACCACAGAAATGTAGTGTCTCCCAGTCTGCAGCCTGCCCATCCAAGGTCAAGGACATGGAAGGGCCGGTCCCTTCTTCCATGTTGTCCTTTCCAAATGGAAAAGTTGTCCCTTGTTTCTCACCCAGATTCTGTGGTTTGCTGGCGATCTTTGGCATTCCTGGCTCCCGGGGACATCCCTTGGATCTCTGTGTTCACGTGGCACACTTCTTGTGTGCGTGGCTATGCCCCAATTTCCCCTTTCTGTAAGGATACCAGCCATATTGGACTAGGGCCCACCCTAGATGAGGTGACCTCATCTTGACTACTTAATGTCTACAACCACCATATTTCTGAATAAGACCACATTCTCAGTTACTGGGGGTCAGGAGTCCAACATGTGAATTTTGTGGGGGACACAGCACAGTCCGAAATGGAGCTCGGTCAGGGCCTGCTTCCCTCTCAGCCCCAGGCTCCAGGCTGGCCTCTCCCCTCCCTGCTGCCCTTGCTGAGGACCGAGATCACTCTTCTGTCTGTGCCCATCCAAGCCAGCACAGGTCACTCCCTTCTGTGTCCCCCTCCCACCACCCTCTCCCAGGACACTGCCCACCCCACCCCCCAGGACTGATGCCCAAGCCAAGGCCTGGCTCAGAGAAGCTCAATAAAAAAATTTTTAAAGAAATGAATGAAACCAGCTTTGGGTGGTCCCTTCGATATTCATTTATTCAACCAACCAGTATTTGTTGAGCACTTACTGTGTACTAGACACTGTCCTGGATGCTAGAATATGGCAGTGAACACCCCAGACAAAAATCTCTGCCCTCATGGAGCTCACATTCTCATGGGGGGCGGTGCAGAGAGCGAACAAACAGTGAGTAAGTTCTATAGTGTGTTAGGAAGTAAGAGCTTTAGGGTGGGGGTGGAACAGGATAAGGGGGCTGGGGAGTGTCAAGAGGAGGCTGGGAGGCATTTCTGTGTAAGTTATCAGGGCGGCCTCAGAGAGAGAATAGGATATCAGCCAGGACCTGAAAAAGCTGAGAGAGGGTTTGCTGTGAGGATGTCCAGGGAAAGGTTATTCTGGAGAGAGGGAAACCACCAGTGCAAAGGCCCTGAGGCGAGATCCAGGAGCAGAGGCAGCTAGGGGCTAGAGTGGAGTGAGGAAGGGACGTTAGTGGTGGGTTATAGGGGTATGGGCAGAGTAGCTGACGTCAGGTTACACATCCTCTTGCGGACCATGGGGAGGACTCTGGCTGCTTCCCTGAGTGAGATGAGAGCTGTAGGAGAGTTCTGAGCGGAGGCGGGACATGGTCTAACTTATTAAGTTTTAGAGGATATCTCTGTTGGCGAGGAGAATGGACTGTAGGGAGGCAGGGTGGAAACAGGGGAACCAGAGAAGAGACTATTGCACCAGTCCAAGCATGAGATGACAGAGGCTTGGACTAAGGGGGTCATCATGGAGGGCGGTGGGTGGGACTGGATCTGTTCTGGATGTTCCCCTCACACACTCATTCATTCATTCTGTTATCCATCCTACTAGTAAATATATACTGAGAACCTCCTCTGTGCCAGACACTGGGGGTACTAAGCACCAAGCAAAACAGACCTCCACGCCTGTCCAAACCGAGTAGAAGTTGAGTAGAGAGACAGATTATTAATCCAATAAGCACAAAATAAACATATCGTTACACACTGCAGTAAGTCACAGGAAGGAGCCGAGCAGGACCCTAGGAGGGAGACTGTCATGGCTGCATGCCCCAGGCTGGGGGCCGGCTCCTTCCAGCTCCTCATCACATGCCACCGGGAGAAACTGAGGCCCGCAGACAGCCTGGGACTGGCTCAAGCTCACCCAGCAAGTCCCCTGGCAGAGCTGGAAAGAACTCTGTGCCCACGCCTCCCCCTGCCTGGGGCTCCCAGAAGGTGGCCGAGGGCACCCCACCCCTGCCTCCTGAGCCCTGGCCTTGGGCCGCAGCCACCCGTGGTTTACGACCGTGGAAACCCCTGGGCAGTGGCTGGTGAGCGCGGCCCTGGGCGGCGGGAGGTGGGCCCTTCCCCGCTCGGCCGGCAGGCGCCGATCGATGGTGCCTGTGCCGCCCTGATACTTCATCTCATTAGGGCTTCGTTTCCATCTCCTGGCTTCCTGGCAGCCTTCAAATTATCCCATAAAATTTATTTACTATTTCATGAATACATAAGCAGCAGGCAGGCACAAGCTTTTTATATATTTACACTGTATATATTTCACGGGAGACTTATAGCTGTCTCTAAGGCAGAGAGGGGGAGAGGGAGAGCGAGTGAGCAGACGGAGCCAGCAGCTGGTGGCAGAGGGAGGGAGGCAGGGGGGAGGCGCGCCGAGGGCGGGTGCAGACGAGGCTCCCACGGAGCCCACGGCCACGACGGGCGGGCCCCAGGCGGCTGGGCAAGGGAGCCAGGGCGCCTCCACTTTGAGACATCGTCCTGGGGAAGTGGAGGGGTCTGAGGTGTGGGGCTGAGATCGGGGCTCACATCAGCAGTTTGGGGTGGGGGCTCCAGGCTTGGAACAGTCTGGCAAGTGGCTGCTGAGGGGCCACATGGGAGTTCTGACCCTGGTCAAGGGCTGGACCCTCATTCTCGCTCCAGACTAAGCCCTGCCTCCTGTTCCAGACCAAGGCCTGACTCCAATTATAAACTGAGCCTGGATCCCAGTTTCAGACTGAGTCCTGATCCTAGCTGGAAACTTGATCCCAGGTTCACCCTGAGCCCGGACTCAGGCACAACCTGAATCTTAACCCCAGTCACAGACTGAGTCCTAACCTCAATCCCAGACTAACCCCCAACTCTGGTCACAGATGGAGTCCTGATCCTGGTTTCAGTCTGAATCCTGATCCCAACTGTGAGCTGAGCGTCAACCCCAGCCTCATATGGCTCCTCACCCCGGCCCGCCACCTCACGCAGTGTCTGCTGAGTACGCAAGCAGCACGTGGACAGTGCACGGCCCCAGCCACGGGCCCCTTCCCCCCGCGGGTCTGTGCAGTGAACCTCTATGGGGTTCGCTGAGATTCCGATTCCCTCCCTCTGGCCACGTGGCGGGACCGCCTTCCCTACCCCCTTCACATTAGGCACAGGCAGGTGCCTTGCTCTGGCCGATGAGATGCGAGCAGGAGTGAAGGGTGTCCCTGCCACGTGGAGTCTCCTGGGACAGGAGGGTGTGACTCTGCAGCTTCCCATGCCCCCCGCCAGGTAGACTGGCTGTGTTCCATAGGGCGCTGGCTCCGCTAGCCTGGGTCGCGAAGGAGGACGGCGTGGCTTCCAGCCTTGGCGACATGCGTGGGACATGTAGCATGGGTGAAAGGTGAGACTCTAACCGGTTGTTCTGAGGCACTGCGATCTGAGAGCTGCTGGTTATCTTAGCACAGACCTGACTGATAGCCGCTTGTCCCCTGCAGGCCTCCCCGCTGGCTTCTGTTCTGTCCTAATCACCACGAGTTTGCCAGGCAGAAGGCACCAGGGTCCAGAAAGAAGACAGAAGGTGAACGGAACATTCGTCAGCAGATCAGAACCACGCTTGCTCCCCAAACAGGACTAGACACACAGAGGCACTCAATGATTGCTTGTGTTTTCAGGGGGGCAGTTAGAGAGAGAGAGAGAGCATGAGCAGGGGGAGGGGCAAAGGGAGAGAGAGAATCTCAAGCAGGCTCCACACTCAGCGCGGAGCCTGACGTGGGGCTGGATCTCAAGAGCCCGAGATCATGACCTGAGCCGAAATCAAGAGTCAGACACTTGACCAACGGAAACACCAGGCACCCCAATAATTGTTTATTGAGCTGAAAAATGGGAATTTTTTCACAGTCCTTCTGCCTCAGTTCTTAAGAACAGTCTCATCATGCTGATGTCCTCAAATGCCAGGTCAGGGCCCCAAAGGACAGAGCTGTGCCCAGGGGCTTGTCCTGACATTGAATCCTGTCTCCAGTATTAGCAGTGTGACCCTGGAGGGTCTCTCCACTCTTGGTGCCTCACACTACCTCATCTGTGGAATGGGCAGAGGGAGAAATCTGAGTCCTTGTACGTAGGTCTCACTTCCTGGCTTCTCGGGAGATCTGGCTGGTCAGGTCTTCCAAACGTGAACCCCCTGGTCCCATCCGTGGGTGTTCATGAATGTACATGCTTAGCCACTCTGTCCACTGTCATCACTGCTGTGCCATGGTCATTGTTCTTTTAAAAAATATTTATTTATTTGACAGAGATCAGAAGTTGGCAGAGAGGCAGGCAGAGACAGAGAGGGAGAAGCAGGCTCCCCGCCAAGCAGAGAGCCCGATGCGGGGCTCGATCCCAGGACCCTGAGATCATGACCTGAGCCAAAGGCAGAGGCTCAACCCACTGAGCCACCCAGGAGCCTCCATGGTCATTATTCTAGCATTTATTGAGCATGTACTGTGTGCCCAGGCTGCTGCCTGTACCCATGTTCATCTTCACAGTCTGAGGCCAGTTCTCACTGTGTTGTCTATCAGTGAGTTTACTGACTCTCCACCTAATGACCCCTCTTCTCCCCCATTCTCTCCCTTCCTCCTCCCTCGCCCCTCCTCTCCTCTCTTCCCAGCCCTCTGGAGCAATTAAGACCCTGGAGCATCTCCTCTGTCCTTCCTCCTCTGTCCCTCCTCCCTCTTTGGCTTCCCTCCTCTCCTCTCCTTTCCTCCCTCCCTCATTCATTCAAGAGGCATTCCAGCACTGTGGTTTGGGCATGGGCTTGAGACCCAGACCAGGTCTAAATTCCAGCCAGATGCCTTACCAACTGAATGACCCCGGTCAATTTCCGTAACCTTTCTGGCCTGGCTTCTGCCTCTGTTAAATGGAAACAATAGTAGTCCTTCCCCCCAAGAATTGGTGTAAAGATGAACTAGTTTGTGAATGCAAGTAGATGCTTAGGCTAGTACCTGGCAAGAGTGAGTAGTTAGTAAATGCCGGCTGTGATGATTCATAGAGCCACTGATTTAACCTACGTGTACCAAGCACCTCCTCTGTGCCAGACACCGGGCTTTCAGGGGTGAGCAAGTCACAGGAAAGTAAATCAGAGCAAAGAACTATGGAATGACCATTGTGTGCAAGGCACTTTATATGCATAATCTTCTCAGAAGGCCCATGAGAAGAGCATGACTGCTATCACCATGTCGCCAATGAGTGAACAGAGAGGTTAAGTGACTTGTCTGAGGACACAGAGCTCCTCAGTGATGAAGCTTAGATCGGAACCCAGACCATCTGGCTGCTGAGTCCATGCTAAGCATCAGGCGACACCGCCCCTTTGCCCTCACGTGCATTCAAGGTGAGCGGCTCTCTGGGAGGGCGTGCAGAGGACTATGGATGTGGGATGAGCAACGAGCTCTGCCCGGGACAATCCACAGAGCTGGACCGTCTGAGAGAAACTTCTAGAGTCACCTCATCAACAGTCAACCTCCAGGGATCTCTTCGGACCTCCATTCCATACCTGCGTTCCTTATGGGCCCCCAACTCTCTCTCACCCACCAGGGGAGGCTGTGAACAGGCACACGGGGACAGAGACCATCGCTCCGGCCCCCGCCCAACCTCCTCTGCGCATAGAGGTTCTCTATAATGGCACAGGGCTAAGACCGAGGCACACAGGGCCGGCTCGCTTACACACCCAGGCCTGGGCTCCCAGGCAGGCGCCCACTCCATCAAGGCTTTCTTGTCCGAACTGTGTAGCATTTATTATTAACGGTAATAATAATTAGAGTTGCTTATTGATCTCCCCGATGCACCCAGCACTCTACCCAGCATTGAATTCGGGTCACTGCCCAGCAGACTCACAAATCTATACCCGTGCAATGCATTGCATGGCACTGGTGTTCAGTACGCAGCCAATAATGTGGCCAAGTCCACGTGAACGGCCCCTGCGTGCTGTGGCCGGAAGCCTCCACGTCAGCTGCGTAGAATCAGCCTCAGACCACCAGGCACTCGTTACTTGCTTTACGCTCTTAGCATTCGCTAAAAATGCTAAGAAAAGGCTCTCCTGGAACATAAGAAAAACAAAAGGAAGGTCCTGTCCTGGTCCTCAACCATTAATTAGAACCTGGCTTGCAACCTTCAGCAGACAAACAGATGCCCTGGGGAGCTCCTTAAAATGCAGATCTGATTCCATAGGTCTGGGGCCCCAGACTCTGCATTTCTAACAAGCTCTGATCCGGCTGGGCTGCATGCCATGCCCTGAGCACGGAGGATCTAGTTGAGGACTGATGACATTCACCTGCAGAGTAAGTGACGGTCAAGGCAGGCCAGTGGGATAGGCAGGGAAGAACATGTGTTTCGGAGCCCAACGGTCGGCCACTTACTAGCTGTGTGATAGTGGGTGAGTGACTGCACCTTTCTGCGCCATGGTTTCCTGGTCTTTAAAAAATCGTGGATGATGTTATCTACTGCGTGCCCTGCTTGTGGTGGTTTTAATGAGATAATGGATATGATAACATCATGAGCACGGAGGCAGTTAATAATATTTATCCCTCCCCCCCTTCCTTCCTCTGCTCCTCTCTCTCTACGGTTTTGTTCAGCACATGTAATCTAGAGCCATCACAAGGATTCAAATCATTGCTTTTCTTTAAAGGGAAGATGGGGAAGGCCGGGGTGGCTGGAGAAGAGGCTTGTGGACGGGGCTGGTTTTGAAGGACAGCTGGGCTCTGCTCACCTGCTAGACCTTCTGTGAGCTGCCCGCTGCCAGCCCTCCCCCAGCACCCATGACTCCCCGCTCTACTGCCTGCCAGCTCTCTCCAAGGCACCCACGGCAGCTGGGATGTGCTGGGGTCTTAATTGCTCCAGGGTGAAGGTCTAACCCTTCCATCGACGGAGGACGGCAGCTGGTGGAGAAAGACCCCAGCTTCTGTGTCCCACGGTGGCTCAGTACAAAGGCGGATGCTACCTGGCTCCTCTGAGGTGGCCCGAGGGACCCTCAGGAGCTCACAGCAAGACCCTGCTCCTGAGCACAGACGTTGCTGTTTTTCTCACTTCTCTGTCCCATTCCCCCATTTCCTCCTACTTGCAAATACACTCTCTGCACCCAAGTCTTGGTCTCCAGGCTGCTTACAGGTTTGGGTAGCTCCCTTCCTGAGTGCAGATCATCACGCTTTCAGAGCTCAGGGAGCAGAGGGGATCCCTGGACTTTTCCAAACCTCAGCTTGGTTTCCTCGGTGTTTATTAACATGGAGACTCTCTCTCTCTCTCTCTCACACACACACACACACACACACACACACACACACACACACACGTTGCTCTGTACCTTCCATCTTTCCATTTCTAGGTGTTTGCAATGTTTAGATAAGCTATCGAGCTGATCTCCTGCTACCTGATGTAGTCTCAGGCTGCTACTTCTCCGCCATCTTGACTCCTCTCTCCATCTTTCCATTTCTGATGTCATTTTGTGTTTAGACTTCTTACGCCTTGCTTCACCTTGTTCTCAAAGGTCGACTGTTTGCTGAATTGCCTCCAAGTATAGAGGGCAAGACAGGGATGATCATCCCTCCCATTTCACAGATGAGAACACTGAGGATAGAAAGGTTTTACTACATGCAGCAAGCATAGGCTGGGTGCCTGCTCTACCCCCGACACGGGGTCAGGATTGCTGGGGACAGGGGCCCAGGGCTAAGTGTCCCTTAGACACTTAGACACTGTCCCTTAGACACTTAGCCCTGGGCCTAAGTGTCCTTTAGCCATCCTGGAGCATCAAGATCCTTTGGGGAGCTTGAGAAGAAGCAGATTCCTGGGCTTCACCCCCAGAGATGGTGATGCCGTGCATGTGGTTTGGGAGAGGGCAGGGCATCTGCAGAGTGGGCGGGAGGAGGGAACCTGTGGGTGATTCTGGGACGATGGGTCCTCCCTGCAAAGATTTTGAGGAGCACCTGTTGAGAGGAGGAGGCCAACTAGTGCCGGGACAGAGGACGCACAGGCCCTAGGGACCAGGCTGAGCTGCATCCCCGCATGAGGGCTGGAGCTTAGAAGCCCTTGGTTCCTGGCCCCAGAGACTTGCCTGGCCCTTCCGGGCACCCAGTCTCCCGTTGTTGCCGGTCTCTGTACTCCAGCCTCTGGTTATCCACAATCCCCCAAAGGGAGGCTTTTCAGGTGACTTGGGCCAGGCAGGGACTGGAACTAGTAGATTTCAGTATGATTATGTACCTTCCAGTTTGTAAAGCCCTTTACAGTTTACAATCTACTTGCCCACGTTCTGAAGCACTTCCCAGTTCGTAGAGGACTTTCGAGAACGCTCATTGCCTTTCATCCCTGCAGCTGCTCTCCGAGGGGACTTCTCTAGACGGAGTCTAAAGCTCCTGGCCCCGGGGCCCCAGGGAGTTCTCTGTGAACAGAGCACACAAGCTCTTCATCTGAATTCTGAATTCCCAGCTCTGTCCCGTCAGGGGACAGCGGAGATTGATACATTGCCCGAAGGTATTTCTGGCCTCAGATGACCAGCCCCCTTGCCCAGGGACGGGAAAATGTGCAGCCCCAACTGCACATCTGCTTATCTCACTGTGCCTCTCCATCTCCTGGAATTCTCTGGGTTCCAGTACCTGTGGTCACGTGTGTCCTGGTTCCTGGATGAGGCTGCTGCCTGCCCTCACCCCCAACTAATTTGTCTCTGGTCAGGATAGCAGCCCCGGGCCTTTGCATCGCATCCTCAGAGCCCTGCAATGTGGCATCTTTATGCCTGTTTCACAGAAGAAACAGAGGATCCAGGAGGCCATGGTGCTCACTGGAACTCCCATCTACTGAACAGATGTGGAGATGGGGGTCCAGTTCCTTCTAGCGGCTGTGTGTGTGCTCCTCACGGCTGGCTTGCAGGCCCTGCCCTGTCCCTGAAGGGCTGGGTCCTGGTCACAGTCCTTAAAATGACCCTCAGGTGAGCAGGGATGCCCACCGGCCCCTCCACCCACACCTGTCTCCAGTGCAGAGGGAAGGGGACTGCATCTTATCATTCAGACTGCCACCTGGTGGAGCCCACATCACGGGGACTTTGGGGTGTTGTTAGAGCAATTCATCGCAGAGGAAGACAGACGGGAGAGAGGAGTGGGTGTGTGTGGGCGGGAAGCATCTGGGCCGAGAGAGATCTTTGCAAGCTTCCTCTGTTGGCAGCATGGGAGACTAAGAACAGATCCCCCCCAGCCTGCTGGGCTTATGTTCTGGAAATGGCCAAAGCAACCCCTGAGGAGATCAGGTTGGGACTCGGGACATGTGACAAAGCCCCAGGCCACAGAGCCTCTGGGACTGAAACAGACAAGTCCTGGGGGGCCAGACTAGGGCACCACGCAGAGTTGGGCAGATTGGCCCCTGTGCAAAGGGCCCAGTCAAGGAGATGCCTGGGGGTCTCCTGGCCCAAGGCCATGCCCACCTGGAAGAAGGCCTGCCTTACCCCCGTCCTCACAAAGGCGCCATATGGGCCAGTGAGTTAGAGGCAGAGAACCTAATGACTGGCCTGGGAGCTGCCCCTGAGCCATCAAGAATCTAGAAGAAGGCAGCTTGATCTCAGCCCCACTGAATTGCAGGGGACAGAAACAAAGAGCAAGGAGAGGGGAGAGCGGTGATGATCATGTTGTTTTGACTTTCTAAATAGCCTCGTGTGTGAAGATGAGACCTGTTGTTGCCAAGTAAATGCTCTCTCTCTTAATTTTCTTCTTTCATAAGGTAGCTTCCTTCAGTTATGGTGGGCAGGCTGTTTTAAAGTGGTGTTCACTGGAGACTTTCCTCTGATGGCTCACAGCATAGAGCAGGAAAGTAAGCCCTTCTCAAACCCTCCGGCTGTCTACAACCCACCCAGGCAATCCACCCGTCTATCCATCCTTCCACACCCCCCCACCCGCTCCATCTAAGTGATGCACGCACTCATTCATTCACTGACTTAACAAATGGCTACTAGGCACCTACCAAGTGCAAGGCCTTCTCCAGACAAGGGGGATCCGGTGTTAAAGTAGGCAGACAGGATCCCTCATGGGACTGATATGCCAGCTGGGAGAAGGTCATAAGCAAGCCAACAGATAATCGAGATCATCTCTACCAATGCAAAGTGCCACACTTAGAATGAGGGCCTGTCAATGTGCTGGAAACGTTCCAGGAAGGCCTGGGGGTGACACGGATAGGAGGCCCAGATGGGAAGCAGAAGGCTCTTCCGTGCAGACCGTCACCCAATATTTGATCATTACCGTACGGTGTGTCAACACCCTCGACGGGAAAACCTCCAGATCTTTTTTCGAGCCTGGACATATTTGCAGCCGGGCCTCCAATGGTGCACAAGGTCAGCCTCTCAAAGTGATAGGGAAAACACACTTGGTCTTTGGTAACTATCTTGAGCTAACATCAAAACCCAAGTATTGATTATCCCTGGTGACGATGTCATCTGTCACTGGAGGGGTGGAGCAGAGTGTTGTGTGGTGAGAGGGGGACGGGACTGAGCCTCCGTCCTGCTGCGGCCACTTCTAATCTCCTCCTTTCAAGCTGCTGACAGCAGGGTCCTCGGAGGCCTGAGCTGTCATTCTGGCTGGGGCAGCAGCAAGCTGTGTGACCTTGGACAAATAACTTTGCCTCTCTGAGCCTCCGTTTCCTTGGTTGAGATGGAAACCTCCCCGTGGCCTTGATTCTAAACGTGTTTCCACCCATATTCAAATGGTTCTGAAATCAAGATAGGTTTTGCAACGCAGATCTTTTTAAACCACAGATCCTCATTCAGTGGGTCTGGGGTGGGACTGGCATTTCTAGCTTGTTCTCCCATGGCAGCGGATGCCGCTGACCCTCCGACCAGCTTCTCAGTAGCCAGGAAGCTCTTGACTGACACATTTCATGCGGCTGTGATTACATTGCGAGGACAAAGCTACAGTTGACGGGATTTTCGATTTCAGGAAATGCATTCACCCCATGTTTCATTTTATCCACCCCTCCCCTCAGGGCACCCCATAAAAATGTTTGTAAACCGGCCACACAGCCTGGCATGTTGAAAACATGAATAGATGTTAGCTCACTCCCTTGCGCACCTCCCGTGCTGCTGTGGGATGTGAAGGCGGGTGCTGGACTTGGAGGTCCATATAATTGGATGCGATCCCCAGGAGGCCCAAATGCAGAAGGCGGTGGGATGCTAGCAGGCTCTGTAGAGAAACATGTGAATTCCTCTTGCCATCCCCACATCCCCCAGGCTATCCCCGCATCCCCCGGCTCCCCCACCTGTGTTTGATCAGGCCTGCATCAACCGCCGCATTTTCACCAAGACAAAACCCAGCGCAGGGGACTGGAGCCGGTTCGAATTGGTCCCACTCAACCTCCCAGCCTCCCCCCACCCTCACCTCCTTCAGACACACACATGCAAATGCGTATCTCAAACCACTGTCAAGCGCCTGGCCAGTTCTGTCTGCTATTAGAAACTTGGAGAGGAGGAGTGGGGAGGAGCGAGAAGGGGAAGCTTGCTTTTATTCAGGGACTGGGAACTTGGGAGCAGAGAACCGGAGAGGAAGAAGGTGAGCTGGGGAGCGGGAAAGCAGGGTGCTTTTTTATAATCCCCCCGCCGCTCATTTAAGAACGATGCCATCTTGCAAACAGCATATTCAAGTTTGCACCTTCCACGCCATTCTCCGCCTGATATGGGCAACAGCGCTAGAAAGAGGCAGTAAAGGGCTTTATTACCTTTTATTTTTCAGCTGAGGAAACTGCACCTTAGAGGTTTGGCTACAATTACCCACAGGAAGCGGTGGACTGGATTCAGTGGATGCGGGAGGGCCAAGGCAGGGCCCGAGACTCAGCATTTCTAAGAGGCTCCCAGGGAACGTCAGTGGGGCCAGTCCATAGACCACAGCTGGAGTAACGAAGCTATGTTGACTTATACACTGGAGAGACAGAAACCAAGAGATTCTTCGGCCGCCCCCAAATGTGTCATTTATTCTGGGCAAATGTGCGGCATTGGGATAGAAGATTGGCTTGTTCCCTGGCCTGGTGGAATTTAGACCAAAAGCAAAGAAATCAAACACCTACAGATTGTGAAAAGAGTGGTCATGCTTATAGCACACCGAAGAGCGTTCTGTTTAGTGGAAGAAAGTACTGTGCAGAGTGGCACCTGCAGAGCCCCAATCACTGTGTCAGGGCTAAGACGGTTGCAGATACCAGACCCCATTCCTCCTGGGTGTCTCTGAGTGCCTCGTGCCTTGATGTACCCCTAAAAGTGGTCAGAAAATCAACCCAAACCACAGTGTGGCCGTTGAAACCCCTGCGCTCAGTTTATTGTGTGTGACAGTTAGAGCTTCAGATTTTTCTGGTTGGAAAGGACATCATCCACTCCAGAGATTGCCTGTCTCCCTGGGTAGCAGCATCCTCTGGCTACCAGATTTAACAAACAGAAATGCAAGATAACCAATTAAATTAGAATTTCAGATAGACAGCAACAGCATTTTCTTTTTTCCGGTGTAAGTGTGCTGAGTTTACATGTCCTTAGTTAGTGACAGGTAATTTAATATGGCAGTAAGAGCATGCACAGAGTCTGGAAAGTGTCTTGATTTCCAGTTACTGCCATCTGGGCCCTTAGCTTTGTCCTCTGAGTCATCCTCTCCCCTCCTTATTTTTTTTTAAAAGAAAGGCAGCACACATTTCCAACTGAGTAATTTTATCAGCCTATTTCCTCCTGTAGAATTTGGAGGGTCTGACAGCTTCCTTTCATTTTGTCCTCTCTGTCCTGTTCAGTCCAAGCTGGTAGGGTTTCTATGGATATAACATTCTCAGAAACTTTGTGGGTTTCCCATGTATGTCACAGGGATTCACTCTGTTTGACAAGAGGCTTCTCTGCAGGTCCTTCCCAGATAATCTCATCTCTCTCACTGCCTTCTGCCCAAATTGGCCAAAGGGGTCAACAAGTCACAAGTCCAATCTCTTAAAAGAGCTCTCTGTGTGACTGCTTTCTGTGACCCTTTGTTCTTTCTAAAGCACTAACAAAACACTGATCAGCCACACCCTTGGTTTTCTCTCCAAGGTATGCTTTCCCAACCATGTATCTCTTGATGTTTGCATTATTTGCAATCGGGATAGGCTGAGAATTTCCCAAATCATTAGGTCCTGGTTCCTTTTTGCCCCACAGTGCTGCCCCGAATATATCTCTTTCCTCTCACATTTTACTGTGACAGCAACAAGAAACTGTGTTGCAATTTTTTTTTAAAGATTTTATTTATTTATTTGACAGACAGAGATCACAAGTAGGCAGAGAGGCAGGCAGAGAGAGAGGAGGAAACAGGCTCCCCGCTGAGCAGGGAGCCCGACACGGGGCTCAATCCCAAGACCCTGGGATCATGACCTGAGCCGAAGGCAGAGGCTTTAACCCACTGAGCCACCCAGGCACCCCCTGTGTTGCAATTTTAACATGCTGAGTAGGCAGTGTCGTGCCCAGCTTCATCACCTGCAAGCTTTACTTTCACATGACCATAGGACATGATTCAGCTAAACTTTCTGCCACCATATAACAAGGATCCCCTCTCCTTTGCTTTCTAAAAATGTTCCTCATTTGCTTCTGAGCTCCAAGAAGAACGTTTTATTTATTTCTACTCAGAGTCTGTTTAAGGCAATCTAGGCTTTTTCTATTATGCACCTCAAAATTCTTCCAGCCTCTATGCACCCCCCCATTTTAAAGTTACTTCCACATATTCATGTATTATTTTTTCTACAGCAGTACTCCCTTCTGGTACCAAAATCTGTATGAGTTTCCTATAATTGCTGCAAAAAATGGTCACAAACAATGTGACTCAAAACAACAGAAGTTTATTCTCCTATAGCTCTGGAAGTCAGAAGTCTAAAATCAGCCCCACGGGGCTGAAATCAAAGGGTTAGCAAGGCTGCGCCCTCTGGAGGCATAGGGGTCTGTTTTCCCTTCAAGCTTTAGAAGCTTCTTCGACATGTGCTGACACATAATTGTCTCACCCAGATCTTCCTTCTGCCTTTACATTGCCTTCTCCCCTCTGACCCTCCTGTTTCTCAGAGTGACCCTTGTGACTATATTGGGTCAACCCAGATAATTCAAAATAATTTCCTCAAATTTCAAGGTCCTTAACTTCAGTGCACCTGCAAGTTCCTTTTGCCATATAACGGAATATGGGTTTCGCGAAGATGTCTTTTGGGGACCAGTGTGCTCTTCCCACAGAAGGATACACAGCAGATTATGAACTGGGAGTGGGAGGCAGGCAAAAGGCAGGAAAGAAAGAAGGATAGAGGGAGAAAGGGAGGAAGGAAGGAAAACACCATGAAGAAAAAAATTGCCCATGTAAAAACCTGCATGTATGATATGAGCCTGTATGTTTAAAATGAGGTATGTGTGTGGGAGTTTACACACAAAGTGATGCATAAAGGGTTCATCACCAAACTGTGATTGGCTAACACTCAGGATGATGGACTTCCAGACCATTTTTATTGCCTTCTTTATACTTTTATGCACTACTTAACCTTTTTTTTTTAACCAATAAGCATGTATTATTCACACAATTTAAAAGTAATAATGCTATTTTATTTTTGAAAAATTAAAAATGAAAAAAAATTAGTTACTGTATTCCAAACTCATGTGACAGGATCTGATTGGTGCGTTTTGGGTCAGGTGGTCATCTCTGGTCCAATCAGCAAGGAAGGCAGAGTCATGTGACACCAACATGGCTGCCAAGGGCTTTCCTTTTACAGGATAAGGGAATGAATGAGTGAGTCTCAGAAAAGAAGAGTGTTTACTGAGCAGACATCTCAAGAGTATAGACTATTCCACATTAGGTATTTTATTACAGAAGAAATTACATGTGGGTGATGATCCAAGTATTATAATCTTGCATTTACTATTCTTATTTTTGACCAACAATGAGTCAAGAGCCACCATCTTGATGTGGTGTAAGCTAAGCTATAACTCTTTTGAGCACCAATATGATGTCAGGCCCTCTCGTGAAAGACCATGGCTAAGATGACCAGTGGTTTCTGGGTTGTTTTCGCTTCGGAAACTTTCTTGCTCAGATCCCCTTCCAGTAGGTCTGAGGGAAAACGGGGATGGTGCGCTTCTCCATGTGCATCTAAAACATTTCATGAGTTCTGGTTTTATAAGGTTACCCATTTCAGAAATGAACTTTTGATTTCTGAACTTTCTAGAATGCCTACAGGCCATTTGGGTTTCCAAAAATGAGAACTTTCTCTTTTTTGTGAATGTTGTTTTAGGGTGGAAGTGTCTGCCGATAGACGTGATTACCCATAATGGGGATAGGGGGCATCACCTTTCCATCTAGGTGGGGAGGGGTCCCTGAAGAGACCAGGAAGGGTTGCAGATAGGCCAGAGAAGGAAGAAGGGCAGAAGCCTGGCCATGAAGAGGAAAACAGAGAGAAGGAAGATGAGAGGGATTGGGAGGTAAGAGAGAAAACATGCAGAGAGATTTTCAGAACCAGGGAGAGAAAAGGGAAGAGATATAGAGAAATGACACAGGGACTGACATAGCCATGGAGGTTTCTAAAGCCAGGACCCCAAGGAGGGGTGTTTCGTGGACCAGAGTCAGCCCTGAGACTCCAGGCTCCCTCCCGTAGACAGGCAATGTTCAGAAAGACCTTGTTTCCACCCTGCTTCCTGTCCTACCAACCGTGTGACCTTGACCAAGATCTTACATGACCAAGTCATGAAAGATCTCTGAGCCTCAGTTTCCTCATCTGCAAAGAGGGGCTAATAATATCCACTTCCCAAGGGTGTTCTGAGGATTTCTTGAGGTGATATACATAAAACATCTAGTACGGTGGGGATGCCCAGTACATTATTTTACCACCGTCATTGTCATTATTATTAGCAGACAGGGACACACTTGAATTCCAGGAAAGTCCCACAAGCGCATCCTAGATCTAGATGCAAGCAGGCCTTTCGGGACCCACTGGCAATATCTTCTGTGGGAGGACAGAGCTACGTAATGTGTGCAAATATAGCTTGAGGGCATAGAACAGTGTCTCAAACAACACCCATGCCTGGTAAATGCCACTACAGTGCATACCTGTGCAGGAGGAGTGGCAGGCTGGGTGGTGGGGGGAGGAGGAAAAGGAAGAAAGGAAAAGGAAGGGAAGAGAGAGACAGAACAACCTGAAGCAGAGATTAGAGAAGGAGAGAAAAGAGAAAGAGGCAGAGATAAGGAGGCAGAAAGAGGCAATCAGATACAGACAGTGATAGAGAAACTCTGTCCTAGGGACCTCCTATCCTCTACTCCCACCACTGCCCAAACTGTTTCCACTGACGCCCTCTTACCCACCTCTTCCCACCCACCTCTAAAAAGCCTCACTTTCCACCCATGCAGACCAGACTGGCAGTCCCTTACCCGCAGGCCCTCCATGATGGGGGCTGGCTGTCTCGGGAGGCATCTGTCTTTGAACTATCTAGTTGCTGTTGGCCATAAGTACCACCAGCCCCAAGGACCTGTCCTGCCCCCGCCCCCCTCTGCCAGGCTCCTTATCTGCTCAGCAGAACTCAAAGTGTTCTGTCATCACCTGTCTGCCCACTGCCCCTCCAGCTTGGGTCTAAGACAGGTGAGGCCCACTAGGAAGCTTGCACAATCAGGTCCCATCCTTAAGCAGCAGTCACCGACACCCCACCAGCACCCATCTGGCAAGGGGGTGACCAGGGGCAGGGGACCCCAATGGAGAACTTGCATGGGGCCCCACCATGACCCTCACCCTGGGGCAGCAGGGGCAGCGCTGATGGGCGATCAGGCCTGCCACACTCTGTCTGCCTCACTCTGCTCAATACTTCTCAGAGTGGATCCATTTATACTGGGTGATATACGCATCTGTCAAGGCTGCACTGGAGTGGATCCTGCCTCTTCCTCCTCCTCCTCCTCAACCTGGCCCCTTGGGAGTCAGGAAAGGTGGGCATAAATTCAGCCAAATGGCTTCACTAGCCTTCTGCCCACCAGGGCTTGGGGCCTGGGATGGCGAGCTTGGCTGCAGTATTCACCAAGAGGAGGGTACCTTCCAGTGGCTTCTCTGAGCCCCTGGGCCATGCTCAGGAAACATGCACCCCTACTATGTGCCAGGCACTGTGCTATGTGTCGGGGATTCAAGGGTCAGTCAGGTACATTCCATGGCCCCTGTGAGTCTGGTGAAGAAGGTAGGGATGTTCCAGAGTCAAGGACAGAAGTCAGTACATGGTAACCATCTCTCTGCATGCTGCCATCACCAGCATGTACAAATATGCAATGATGTATGTGTGCAATGCTCATCGCTATTTCTCTGCTGGCCTTGGGGCGGACAGGAGGGGTAAAGAGAATGTCCATCGCACGGCCCGGCCGGTAGCAGGCCTTCAGGAAAGGCTTCAGGAGGCGGCTTGGCTGGAGTCGGTCTGTCTGGGGGCACATTCCACCTCTACCTTGCATAAGTGCTGAAGACTTTTTCCTTTTGCTCCTCGCCTGTAACATGGTCAAATCATAGGAAATCCGTCACTGGGTTACTAGCAGGGTGGCGGGAGTTGACGTGTATGCAAAGTGTTCGGACCACCGTCGGCCACGTGTGAGCATCTCAGAGGCATGAGCTGGTGTTATGACATGGGATCCATGGGTTTTATTTTCTGAGATGTGGCAATTCTTGGAAGGCATGAGTTTTTGCTTGCAAAACGGGCCTAATAATGGTACCTGCCTTAGAGGTGAGGATAATGTGTGGGAGGCTTGGTGCTTGGCGGGTATGCAATATACTATCAGTGATTAATACAGGTTTCATTTGTTTCTGCTAATCCAACGCTTGCACTGGAAGAATTAAAGCACGTGACGATGCTGTCTTGTAGGGATTGGCAGTCTAGTATTATGACGTGTTGGGAAACAAATACGTGTCCCAGGTGGGACCCACATAAAACATAGGCACAACGGTCTGGGGATGTCCAACGGAAATCTCCAGTTTAGTCTAAGTCTGAGTGGGCATGCCGGTGGCCCCTGCCCCTGCCAGGCCTTCATGCTGGCTGGCCCCTTGCCTGGCACTTCTTCCCTCCCACTATTAGACTCCTGGGGCTACCAGCACAAAGCATCCCCAACCGGGGGTGGGAGGGTCTTCAAACAATAGAAACTCATCCTCTCACACTTTGGGAGACCAGAAGTCTGACATTACGGTGGTTTCCTCAGGTGGTTCCTTCTAGAGGCTCAGTGGGAGAATCCGCCCTGTGCCCCTCTGTATCTTCTGGCGGCCACTGACGATCCTCGGTGTTCCTTGGTTTGTGGCTGCCGCACTCTGCTCTCCACCTCTGTTGTCGCATGTTCCCTTCTGCGTGTCCGTGGCAATGCTCTTTTACAGACTCCAGGCATTGGCTCTAGGGCCCACCCTAAATGCAGGGGGGTCTCATCTTGAGATCTTTAGCTGGTTACATCTGCAAAGACCTAATTCCCAGTAAGGACACACTGAGGCTCCAAGTGGACAGGGGAGTCTGGGGGCCCCAGTTCAACCCATCATACCGCCTCCCTCCTCTTAGCAAACTCCCTACTAGCCCTTCCTCCCCTTCCCTCCCTGCACTTGCCCCCAGCCCCTGGTTGGGTTGTTTCTAGAATGTACACTCTGTGCCACGTGTCTTGTCTTCCCTGTCTCCTTCCCATCTCTGTCCCCAGTCCTGAGGCTGGTGGCAGACCCGGTAAAGCACTCAGTCAGTTTGCTGGCGACTGACAGTCTCATGCTGCTGATGGGGAAACAGGTCCCATGAGGTCAAGCGACTTGCTCACAGACCAGCAGATCGGGTCTGCTGACGCCAAAATTCTTATCTTTTCCTAGAGGCTCCCTTTTACCCTTATCTGGGAAATGGGGACAGTGACGGCTCCTGGGTATTCCAAACGAAAAAGTCACAGAACCTGGAGATTTGTCAAGCACGTGGGAGCTGGAATCCGAATGATGGGAGATAGGTTTCCTCCCCATCTTCAAGCAGAGCCTTTTTTTTTTTTTTAAGATTTATTTATTTGTTTGAGAGAGACAGAGAAAGTGAACGGGGGAGGAGGAGAGGGAGAGGGAGAATCTCATGCCGGGCTCGATCCCACGACCCTGAGATCATGACCTGAGTCAAAATCAAGAGTCAATGCTTAACCGACTGAGCCACCCAGGCGTCCATTCAAGCAGAGACTTTACAACCTGCTGCCAGCATTGCCCGGAGTGGGTGGTGAGCCCCGCATCTGCGTGGTTTATGGCACCCATTCAAATTCGCCCCAAGTCAAATCAGGATTCTCCCAAAGCTTAAACCCTAGATTGTTGGAGCTGCCGGGGCCTGAGGGCTTGTTTGGCCTGGAGGCTCCCAGAGCTGCTGGAACAAGGTGGAAGCTCAGATTTCTGGGCCCCACCATGCCCCTTGGCCCTTCCAGGAAGCAGAGGCTGAGGGCGGGAGGGCAGAGGCTTAGCGGGGAGGAGAAGGGAGCCGGCAGGACTGGGCAGGGGGTAGAGAGAGACCACCGAGTCCTGAGGTGGGTGGAAATAACCCCACACTCATGCCACTGCCTAGCTCACTGCCCCGGGCCTGCCCTAAACAGAGGGTGTCCCCTGCTCCCACCGCCTGGTCCAGCCGCTGGCTGGGGGCTAGCCTGGGAAAGCCAAGGAAGCTCTTCTTGAAGGGGAGGCTGCGCACAGCCCCATCCTGTGCGCCCTGGAGGGATGTGAGCCTTGCTGTGTTAGTAAGTTCTCTGCCCGGCTCAGCCTGGCTGCTCTTTCCAAGACTCTTGTCCCCCAGACCAGCTCGCCCAAGGGGAGCAGCCAGCCCATATGTAGAAGCCATATTTCAGGAGGGCTCAGAAGACACCAGCGGCCCCGGCAGCCCTGTCTTAGGAATGCTGAAGGAGACGGTTTGGGGCACTGGTTCTCAACCCAGTGCAGTTATGCCCCCAGGGACATTGGGCCATGCCTGGAGACATTCTGGGTGTCCCAAATGGGGCAGGAAATTCTCCTGGCATCTAGTGGGTAGAAGCCGGGGATGCTGCTGAACATCATCTGATACACAGAACAGCACCCCCAGCAAAGAATTATCTGGACCAAAATGTCAATAGCATGGCTGAGAAACCGTGTCCACGGGTCCACGACCCTCCTGAAACTGGATTGAAATCAGGGAAATGGTTCATTTTTCTGATCTTGGTTCAGTCAGTCTAACTTGGGCTGTGACCCAGACATGGCTCAGATCCGCTTTCCTCGGAGCTTTCTTGCCCGGACGTGCCACTCGCGTACCAGTCCCTCTGCCCCCCTCCGGCCTCTGGCCCTGCTGCTCCCCTGCCCAGAACATTCTTCCCGCCCGCGCCCTTCCTTCCACATCACCGACGCCCCTGAGCCATCGCTCGCTCTGTGCCAGGCACTGCGCGCCGTCCTTACCCGATTTTCTCATCTCATCCCCTGAAGTGGGTGCAGTTTTCATCCCTGATTTAGAGAGGAGGGAACAAAACACAAAAGGACTGAGTGTCTTGCCCAGAGTCACACAGTTAGGGAGTGGTAGGGCCACGATCCCCATTCAGGCAGGTTCAGGAGCCCGGGGAGCCAGCCTCGGCCCCGTCCCTTCTCTTCAACAGCCATGTGTCCTTGTCAGGTTGGGAGCGCAGGGGCTGTGTGGCCGGCGTGGCTCCTGGCATGGGGGTGGCCCTCTGGTCGTATTTGGTGAGTGGATGAAGCCGTGGCACTCTGGCCCCGGTTCCCAATTCCACGTTAGAATGCTTGCAGGGCCCCCATTGAGTCATGATGGCACATTCGGTCTCCTTCTTCTCACCAAAGGCTGATGGGAGATGTGCCCATCAGAAGATGGCTCCTAAGGGTTGATAGAAGCCACGGACACCTGTGCATGGTATGTGACTCAGGGGTGCTTCCACGAAGGGTCCTAGGACAGGGCCTTGCCCCGGGATAGAGCTGGCTTTTGAGACACCCCTCTGTGAGGCTTTTCTCCTGCAAGCCTGGGGGCAAGAAATGGAGCTGTGGACCAACGCTGCAGAGCTGGTCCCCTGTGGAACCAGGTGAGAACTCCCTGCACCACGAGGCCCCACTGTCCTCTGCTGCCGGAGAGAGAGAGTGAGCCCAGGACTGGCCGTGGCCCCTGGGCTCCTTCTCTCACTCACTTATTCTCTCATCAACACAAAGCGTCCTTACTGAGCAGCTGCTATGAGCCAATGCCAGGCACAGTCCCAGGCACTGCAGCAGAGTGGGGAGCGAGACGGAAAAGGGAGCACTGCCTGGGAGAGGACATTCTGTTGGAGGTGGCAGACGGCAAAGAGAGAAATAGACCCACACACAGCAGAATGACGGCGGGGGCGGCGAGCACAGGCGAGGTCAAACAGAAGAAGGGACGAGACACGATCGAGGTCGCCCTTTTCGACCCAGTGGACTGAGAAAGGGCTCCCTGCAGAGGGACATTTGAGAAATGAGCAGAATGGATGAAGGGGCATCTGGAGCTGGGGTGTCCCAGGCCGGGGACCGGTGGGGTGTGGCGGGGAGGGCAGCAAGAAGGCGGGAAGTCAGGGGGGTCACAGGGCGGAGACTGCTAGGGGCTTGGATCTGAATGTGCTGATCTCAGAGGGGCATTAGGAGGATGACAAGCGATGGTGTCATGAGAGTGCCTAGCACAGTGCCTGCCCTCAACGGCTTTCCATAAATGATTGCTAACCCACGGCCCTGTGGTGGGTTGCAGAAATGGCCGCAATATTTAAAGGTTTTGCCCACCCAGGGACGGGGTCTCTTACCCACCCCCAACATACTTGAATCTGGCCCAGCCTTGTGGCTTGCCTTGTCTCCCAGGAGGCAGTGGCGGTCACATCGTGCCAGCTCTGAGTCTGAGCCCTAAGCAGCCGTGCAGCTTTGGAACGCTGATGTCCACACCTGAAGAAGCGTACACCAGCCCCGGGCGTGAGGACAGCCACAGGCTTTCACGCCTCCATCCCCCAACCACGCCCTGACCAGACTCGCCCGGCCAGCTCAGAGTCATGAATGAAACCAATGGCTGTGGTGGTGAGCCATAAATTTGGGGGTGGTGCCCCTAAGCCCCCTTGTTATGCATCATCCCTGTTTTCCAGGTTCGGCATATGTGACCCCCCAAATGTCTACCTCCTCTTAATCCCGGGAACCCGTGAATCACTTACCTGACATGGCCAGAGAGGCTTCGCAGATTCAGTTATAGACCTCGAGACGAGGGGACTGTCCTGGGTTATTCGGGCAGTGGGCCCAACATAACTTCAAGGGTCCCCCAAGAGGGAGACAGGAGTTTCGGTTCCAGAGGAGGTGTGGTGGCAGAAACAGAAAGTGAAGATGCTTGAGGCTAGAGGAAGGGCCACATGCCAAGAACCGTGCAGGGCTTCTAGAATTTAGAGAGGAAATGCACTCTCCTCGAGAGTCCTGGGAAAGAAGGCAGACCTGCCATCGCCTTGCTCTTGGGAACTGTGACCCCTAGTGCTGTCAGGGAACGAATGTGTGCTGTCCCCAGGCCCCAGTTTGTGGCCATTTACATTTATAGCATCAAGAAGAGACCAACACAGCATTGGAGGCTTCTACCTGCTGCCTTTCCCACCCTCTGGTTCCAGAGCAAGCCAGGAATTCATTTTCCTTGGGACAGGTGACTATGACAGTTGAAAAGTTGTAATGACACTCTAATAATAACAGCTAATGTTTCCTGAGCCCTGATCGGGTGTCAAGTACATCAGACTAATGGCTTCGTAGGTACCGTTTCATTTAATCTTAATGAAAGCCACGGGAGGAGGGACTGGTATTACCATCCCCATCTCACAGATGGGAACACTGAGGTCAGAGAGGTTATAAGCATGCCCAGGGCAGTGGTGAGACCGGTGGATGCAATCCACATCCATGAGTTGAACTTGCCTGGATGGTGGGCGGTGGGGAGCTTCCCATGCATTTCCCTCGGCCCCTCCCCATCTCCAATCTCCCCATGCCTCCGCAAAAGGTGGGCGCTCCTTTCCACACCATTGCATACGCACAGACAGGCTGGCAGCTCTGAAAGGGGCTTTATTTCCTTTTGGCATTCCCTCAGCTCTGTAGGGAAGAAAATAGAAATTGCAAAAATATAGACACATTCTCAGACTGCAGATTCCTGATCCTGAGAATCCCCCCGGCCAGAATGCGTTGGCACTGCTGATTGGCACGATGCCTGGCTTCACCCTTCCTCCCAGCTCCAGACCCCTGCCTGCTGGGCAGCATCTTGTCTCCCATCTTTGGGAGAGGTTTACCTAAAAAATTTTTTTTAATTTTTATTTATTTTTTTTTGTCAGAGAAAGAGATAGCACAATCAGTCAGAGAGGCAGGCAGAGGGAGAAGTGGACTCCCCGCTGAGCAAGGAGCCCAATGTGGGACTCGATCCCAGAACCCTGGGATCATGACCTGAGCCGAAGGCAGCAGCTTAACCAACTGAGCCACCCAGGCATCCCCCAGGTTTACCTAAAATTAACACTACGTGATGATATTGCTTGTAGAGGACATCTGTGCTCTTTCCTTTATTCCTCATGATGTTAAAGGCACCCCGATTTTCTTAGGGGAACCATACCTTACTGCCTCTCAGGCCAGCTAGCCTCAGTGGGACTGACTCTACCCTCAGGTTCTGGGACAGGCAAGTGATCCCAGGCAGGCCAAGGAGAGTACCACATCCCTTCTCCCCATAGGGATTGGTTCAGGCATAGGCCTATGACCCAAGATGAACCAGAGTGAAGAAACAAAGATACCTGCCACTTGCTGAATCTGTCAGATAAAAGTCACTGTCATTTGTGCTGGCGTTGATGCCTGGAGCAGCTAGAGACCATCTTTGCCAATGTTTGGGAAAGCCTGCCTGAGGATGAAGCCAACTCAGAGGAAAGCGCCCCTTTCAAATCAAACAAGAGAGAGAAATTCTTTATGACATTGTTTGAGGACCTGGATCCAGCCATGCCTGAAGTCCTACACTTAACTATGAACTTTTCAGACACGGAGAAAATAAATTGGTTTTGCTTAAGCCACTTTGAACTGGGTGTGTATCACCCCCTAGCACAACCAATGCCATAGTTAACATTTATTGAGCACTGTCCTGGTTTGGGTTCCCCTGAGAGCAGAGCTGGAGAGGTAGACATGGGTGCAGACTCTCTGGCAGGTGATCTCTAGAAGCAGGAGTGAAGGAAAAGGGAGAGTGATTCAGGGAAGCAGGAGAGTCAATAGAAAGTCATTGCTGAGGTTGCTCCTGCAGACAGCAGGGACTCGCTTTCTCCAGACCTCCTGAGGAGTGTAGAGAGTGCCTTCCAGAATTATCTACACATGATCAGGAGGCTGGCAGTTTGTCCACAGGCTTCTGTCCTCCAGTGTGAGAAGGGCTGTCCCAGGGGTGATGTGGAAGTCAGAATAGCCCCATAAAGATGTCCAGGTCCTAATCCCCACAACTTGTGAATAGGTGAGGTTACCTGACAAAAAGGGATGAAGGTTGCAGGTGGAATTAAGGTTGCTAATCAGGTGACCACAGAGCAGGGAGATTGTCCTGGATGCACTATAATCAAAGAGTCCTTATAAGTGCAAGAAAGGGATAACCGGGAGCTGGCAGCAAGAGGAAGACTCGCCCCAGTGTTGGTGACTTTGTAGATGGAGGAAGGGGCCATGAACCAAGGAGTATGAGTGACTTCTAGAAGCTGGACAAGGCAAGGCGGTGATTCTCCTCTAGTGCCTGGAAAAGGAACACAACCCTTGATTTTAGTCCAGTAAGACCCATGTTGGACTTCCAAGGGCCAGAAAAGTGAGATAATTAATCTATGTGGTTTCAAGTCACTATCTTGGTGGAAGCTGGATAGAATAGCGGTGGGAAATTAATGCAAGCCAGAATCCTGAGCTGCACTGTGTACAGCTGGGGGGGCGGGGGTTCCCAGGGCATCAGAGAGGGCCTGGGCCAGAAGGAATGTCACACAGTTCAGGCTTGAGGTAGGAGGCTGTCACCATGATGTGCACCTCCGCATGCTCACACAGATCATGCACGGATGTCCGGGTGGGCTGAGGAACTGGAGGCGGCTACCACGAGCTCCCACATGCCAGGCACCGGGCTCAGTGTGCCACGTGCAATAGCTTATCTCTACCTCCACTCAAATCCCAAGAGCTTCTTGCCTTTCTTTAGGCAAGCCCTCTCCGGCCCCCTCGGGGGCCCTCACCTAATAGGGGTTCCAGTCTGAGGGTAAAGAGCTCACTGCCATCAGCAACGTCATACACCCCACCAGCTCTCACCAACGATCAAGTGACCCCCTCCTGCCTCCTGCTCCCGGGCTGGCAGCTCTGCCTGCCTCTTTGGCTTTTCTAGAAGTCACCATTCAGGTGTGGCACAGGTAGTCACATTAGTGAAAATATCAGCAACAGTAACACAACACACAGTAACACAACAGTAACACAAGGTAACTCTCTCTGTACCTGGAAACATCCCAACCAGGATAGTAAATGAGGGACCGCTTCCCTGGCCCTGGCAGACATGACTAATCGATCACAGCATTCTTGCTCACTTACACCCGCTTGCTCCGCTGGGAACGTTTTTCTTACTCAGAGCTCTAGACGGCACTACCCAGTAATTGCAGTTGGAAGGCTCAAGAGCTTCCGTGGTCCCTGTTGGTCACCTCTCTTATATGAATCCGCTCTCTTCAATAATGAAACTTCAAACTCCTCCTAACATCAAGAGGGGAAAATGCTCCTGGGGAAACAACTTCGTCCAAGGGAAATGTTGCCGAAGGGGTTCTAAATTCTTCCCTGTGTTCCCATTACTCCCAAGTTTTGCTTCTTTCCTTCTTTCTTCTTCTTAGTAGTAGTATGTACAGCAGTAAGAATTGCTTCCATTTCCTGAGCACCTACGGTGGAATGTTTCCGAGCATTCCCATGATGAAAGTATTAACTCTACTGTATCGGTGAGGAAATTGAAGCTCAGAGACATCCTGTGCCTCTTACTTGCCCAGGGTCACACATCACCGTCACCTCTTATAAGGGAAGTGCCCCTCTCCATGCACAAAACAAGGTCAAACTGCTTGGATTTGATAATACGAATACGGTATGAGCACAGGGCTCAGACAGCCTCATACACCCAGCAGAAAAATGGGAGCAGTAAGGAGCATGCGAGAAAGGGGGTCTCATTCCTTCATTGACTCATCAAGAACCATCAGAGCACCTGCGCTGTACTTCTGCACAGCTTGCGGCAGCCGTGGTCTCTGTCCTCGTGGAATTCGCGGTCTTCTCGGGGAGGGGAGATCAAGCACATGTACGCATAGACGAACAGCAAACACACAGCCCGTGTGAGCGTGTGAAAGGTGTGAGGAAGGGGTCAAGACAGGGAGTTCCAGTGTTGCCTCTTCACAAGCCCATTTCCCTCCCATCTGCTTCCTGGGCTGTGCCCGAGCAGATCACTTTGTCCTTAATGCCCGATGGCGCTAGGTCCGTTTTCTCAAATAGCTGCCCGTGTCTACCCTGCCGTCCGTGTCCCCTGCGCAGTCTCCCTCGTCATTAGCTGAATTTCAGCTCTTCCTTCCTGCCTTCACAAGACATGAGTTGAGTCCCCACCTTGTGATGTGGGGGGCTGCATAGGGCGCTCTAATCCTGCGGGTGGCCCCTGAGCTCTCTTGTCTGGGTGTGAAAGCTGTAGGTCCCTAGAGTCATGAAAATCCCAGAGATTATCGCAGGGTTTGAAAGTTCAAAGGCCTAGGGTAGCCAGGTGGGAACCAAGAGCAAGGGAAATGTGGCTGGTGCAAGACAAAAGGGGGCAGGGAGGACCCTGGCCAACTAGAGACTCCAGGTTCCCCTAAAAGGGGTCACTGCCCCTCCTCTCCAGCAGGTGGCTGCCATGCAGAAGCGCAGGCCCAGCATGGAGAGATTTTCCAATTTTTTTTTTTTCAAGGACCCAGAAATCCAACTATTTATACGAAGTCTTACGATTTTTAAATGTTTGCAACCAGTGCAACTAAAAAGAAGTGTTTGGGGCAGATGGAACTCATTGTCCACGGCTGAGCTGACTTAGATATTTCATGTTACATTTGAGGAAACTGAGGCAAACTGAGACTAGTTTGCCCAGGGAGGGCCAGCTTGGCCCATTTTAGAACTAGAAGCTCGTGCTGGCTCATGTCCAGGCCCAGGGAACTGCATGTGGGGGAAACCAGAGTGGGAGGTAGAGGCTGAGCATTTCCGAAATGCAGGGCTCATCCGGGGCCTCCCTCCAGGTGCATTTTTCAGAGGCTGGATGGTGAGTGCAAGTGTGGGGCTCCGGGATGCCCCGTTCCACTGTGGTCTCCGTCTCTGCCTCTCTGTGCGTCTGCCTGTCTCTCTTTCAGCAACAGAGGCCCTGGCTTTGGTGGCTCTCTCTCTCTCTCTCTCTCTCTCTCTGTCTCTTTTTCTCCACTCCTTGGTCTGCTTCTTTTCGTTTCCCTTCTGGCAGTCTTTCTTCCTCTCCCTCTGTACCTCCTTTCTGTGCCTCTCAGACTATTTCTTGGTCTATATGCCTCCCCCCTCTCTCTCTGTCCCTCTCCCCTTCTTTCTCTCTCTCTCTCTCAATCTCCGCCCCTCTGTGTGTGTCTCTCTGTCCCTCTCTGCCTGTCTCTCTCTCCATCTCTCTCTCTCTCTCTCTCTGCTGTCTCCATCTCTCCCCAGCTTGGCTACTCTCCTGCACTCCCCTCCACGCCCGGGTCCCCCCAGGCCTCTCCCCTCCTGCCCTCCCAGTCCCTCCGGCCACCTCCAAAAGGTTACTGTAAACGGGAATGAAGCTGAGGGCAAAAGTAATCAAGCCCCGGGCTGACCTCCGATCCCGCTGCCCACACCCGGGCTGGTGGAGCCTGAGCCGGAGCTCAGGTCCCTGGCTGCGCCCCCTCCCCCGCCCAGCCCTGGTCCCCTCCCTCCCCACCCCCAGGTCCCCTTGCTGACAAAAGGCCTATCTTCTCTCTGCCTAAATGATTTAAATTCTAATCAAACATCATTTATAGTACATCTCAGAGCCGTCTCCTGGGAGCTGCTCCCACATGAGACGTTGCCATGGCAACCGGGGGGTCTTGTTTCAGAAATGTCAGATTGTATTATTGTCTTCACACTTCTCTGATAACCTAGTGTCTCTCTCTCTCTCTCTCTCTCCCTCACTCGCACTACCATCCTCGGGATTTTCTTCCTCCTCTCTCTCCCTCTCTCACCACCTCCATTCAACCCCCCAGGCTCTTCCCAGGACCCCCCAGCCTTCCTCTGACCTGGGAGAAAATGGCCTGATCGATTTCATCCCTGCACCAGTCCACTCCCCCTCCCATCTTCCTGGCCCTGGGGCCTCCCCTCTTTGGGAAAGGTGTCTCCCCACCCCACCCTTCATCTTCCGCAGACACGCTCCCCCCTCTAGGGGTTTGCTGGAGTGTTCTGGTGTCATTTTATTTTGCTAGATATGAAAATGAGACATAGATTTTTCCCGGCGATGCGTGTGTGAAGTTCTAATCTGGCTTTTCAGAAATTTTTTTTCTTTGGGGGGAGGGGGATAGCAGTGGAAGCAACCAGCTCCCAGTAGGATCCAAACGGAGGGGGAGAGCACGGGGCAAGAGGCACGCCATGGTGCGTGTGCAAAGCACATGTTGTGTGTGCGTGTGTATCTGTGATGTAGAAGATGCCTTCCCCGGCCTGGCTTTGGCAGCCGACAGACATCTCTGAGGGCCTGGGCCCCTCCCTCTGTTTCCACCCAGTCCTTCCAGAACATAAGTGGGCACATTTTGCCAAGACTTTCATATCCAGGTCAAATTCTTCCCCCCGTCTCCTGCCGAGAGAGATACGTTAGCTCTGCAATTGGTCCAGAAGGATGTTCTAAACTTTTCATTCCACAGATGGGTAAACTGAGGCCCCAGGAAGAACAGAGTCGTGCTAAAGGGTTGAGGTCACAACCCGGCAAAGCTGGCAGTGGGGCTCAAGTCTCCCTCTGCCAGGCCACTGGAAAGGTAGCAAAGTGTAAGTGGGGAACCAGGGCACCAGCACCCTTCCGAGAGATGGTGCTCTGCGGGGGTCAAGGCTGGCAGCATCTGGGGCAGCCCCACCGGGTCCCGTAGCGATGGCATGATGATCACTGTGTCGGGCACTGCTGAGCCCTTTGCAAGAACTATGCCATTTGATCCTTGTCACAACCAGGAGGAGGTTCTGTCGTTATCCCTGTTTTGCAGATGGACAAACTGAGGCTCAGGGAAGGTCAGCAACTTGCATGAGGTCACACAGCTTGGAAAGGGCAGAGGTGGCCCTCTGCCCAATCTCAGTGACCCTGGCCATTTCTTCTGTGGGGTTAGGAGCCAGAAGTCTAAGGTCAAATCCCAGCTCTGGCCCTTACTGCCCGTGTGACCCTGGGCTTGTTACCTGACCTCCCAGGCCCGCTGTTTCCCCATTGTAAGATGGAGATGCAGGGATACCCACCGGCCGCGATGGAGGTGGGAATCCCTCGAGCTAACGCTGGGCAGGGCTTCGTGTGGTGCCCGCTACACGGGAAGGCCGAGGACAGCTCACGGTGTGTGGGGGCCCTGCAGACAGGCGCACCCCGGCTCAGACCCACACACCTTCACCCGATGCTTCCTTTCTTTGTCACAGGGAGCAGCACATCCTGGGGGAGACCGAGAAACCAGGAGCCTGTGCCCCCAAGTGTTTGGGGGCAGTCTCCGCAGTGCCGTGGGGGCCCGGAACAGCACTGAGTGGGGGCAACCAGGCCTTTGTCACATCCCCACGCCCGGCGCCTCTGCCCCCTGGGCCCGGTCACACCAAGAGCTGTTGACAGAAACCAGTGCATGCCGCTGTGCCATCACACTGGGGTGTCTTGAGATTCTTGATGAACGAGGGACCCCACGTTTTCATTTCTCATCAAGTCCTTCCAAGGATGCACCTGGCCCTGACGGAGACACAGCTAGACACGGAGAAACAAAACGGGCCTCTCACTGTCTCTCTGGGCCTCTGGGTCTCCTCTGGGTCTCTCTGTGTCTCTGTGTCTCTCTGAGCCTCTCTATGTCTCTCTGTCCACTGTCTGAGCCCCTCGCCATCTCTCTGTCTCTGGGTCTGTCTCTGTCTCTATGCCTCCCTGGGTCTCTGGCTCTGTCTCTCTCTGGGTCTCTAGGTCTCTGGCTCCGGGCTGCCTCTCCCTCTCTGCCCAGGGCGGAGAGAGCATGCAGGCAGCGGAGAGACCGCGGGGCGCGGGGGGCAGGAGGGGTGCGAGCGTGTTTGTCCAAGGCCAGGCGCATTGATCCTCCACCCGCGCCGCCATCGGGTAAATCCCAGCCGCGGTAATGAACCTCCCCACACAGCGCTCTCAAAGCACACACCAGCCCTGGCCCCAGCGGTTAATATTTAACTGAATAAGGGCCATAAATATGGAAAATGGGACTTTTAATTAAATAAGCAGCTTTTAAAAGGGCCCTTGGGCGGGAGAGGCTTTTGTTTAAATATGATTGATTTGACATGTCCTTTCGCTCCCACACTCTCCCGGCTCTCCTCCGACGGTAACTCTTGGCCCGGAAGCAAGGTGGCGGTGGCCAGACCCTGTCCTGCTGGAAAGAGGGGAGCTCCCAGCTGGAGGAAGAGGGGTGCGGTGGGAGGGAGGTGCCCACAGGGGCTAGGATTTGAAATCTGGGGGGCCATAGCCACCCACATTTGGGTTAAACCACATTGGAGGCTGTCTTCATTGCGGGGATGGTGACTTTCATCTTCCTGAAGGAGTGGGCTAGTGGGGTGAGGGGTCTCCTGATCCCAGGCCGTCGGGGCCCCAAACACCTGCATTTTAGCTGCCAGCCGGCTGTGTGCCCTTAGGTCGTCCAGCTGGGGGTCCTTCCCTCTGCATCTCCGTACCTCCGTGTGTAACGCGGGGATAGGAATCCCACCTGCTTACCAGGCCTGCGTTCAGATTACATGCATTCCAGTCCGTGGCAGGGCCCACAAAGTGCCCGTTTCCTTTCCTGGTGTCGGCCGGGATCATGGCCAGGGGCCGTGTGACCGCTCGCGAGCCCGTTCCTTCCCCTGGGCCGGCCTCGTGGCTGTCGCCAGTCCCCACAGTCCCCAGTGCTTGAGTCTGAGCTCCCCTGTCGACATCTCGACACTCTAAATACTTTGGAACAAGGGGCCCCCATTTTCATTCTGCACCGGGCCCTGCAAAGAACACAGCCCGTTCTGCCTTCACCCACTAATAGGCCCCACTCTCGGTGGCGCGGGAGGTCGGAGCTCCTTTGGGGAGCTTGGAATTCTGCCACTTGCATGGCCGGAAGGAGAATCCAGGTCAGGGCGCTGTGTCTCCTGCCTCCAAGCTGGGGGCCTTTGACTTTGAAAACTTCTCCAGAAAAAGAAATCATGTCCTGTTACAAATTTAATATTTATGAGGCATGTTCCAGTGGCTGGATTCCGCGTGTGCCTGGCCTCGGAGAGCCTGCTGCTCTCCCGATTTCTGGGTGAGGGACCTGAGGCCCAGAGAGGCCGAACAAGCAGGTGGGGCGACCAGCTAAGGAGCGAGCAGAGTCAGAATTGGAGCCTGGGGCTCTCCAGTGCCCGTATATTCACTCCCATGCAGTTTCCACCTGATGTCCTGACACAGGCCCGTGTCCTGGGACTCAGTCTCGTTGGGTCCCGACTCCTTCGAGCTAACATAGAGGCAGGGGCAGAGGTAGTGGGTGAGGCATCTGGACAAAACCCTGTGTGGTGTACCCTCGGGAGGAGGCCTCCCTCCTAGACAATCCCCTCCCAGTACCTGCGGCACACCACTTTCTCCCCATCGATGCTCTGTTTTGCACCCGCATTTGCAGATTGGGCCATCAGCCTCTCCCTCCTGGGAGTCCGCACAGACCTCCTGCATGGGCTCTCTGGCAGGGAATCTGCCTGCTCTCACCTCCTTGCTAGCCAGAAGCCAGAGGCCCAAGGCTTCCACCCGCTCTGCCTCGACCTCTCCCTTCTCCAAGCAGCAAATACTGACCCAGGCAGGCTTCCCACCCCTTGGTTCGGGCTGCATCTGCACTGTGGATGGCTTGACTCCCGCCAGGCCCAGGGAATGCTGGGAAGCAGGGAGACGGGGAGCAAAGGGGAGGGTGAGACCATGTCCTATCAGCGTCAAAGAGGATTAGGAGTCCAGCTCCCAGATCTGAGGACTGGGGCTGAAGTCAGCCTGTGATCCCAAGTGAGGTGAGTTCAGAGGTCGCCAGCTGGGTCCTTTGTGTGCCAATATTAACAGGAGAGTCACCTAATTGGGGTGGGTCAGCCAGTGGACAGAGCCAGGACACACGCCAGGGGGAGGGAAAGGGACCCATGGCCCCCCAGGCACTGTGTTAGGTGCCTGCCATGAGACGGCTCATTCGTTATATTCATAGTCTTACTATTATTACAGACACAGAAGTAGCAGAACGGCAGTGGCCCCATAGATTGAGAGCCTGTTAAATTTGGGCTTGGTTCCTGATAATTAATTAAACTGTCTCAGCCTTCCAACCTCCCCGAGAATTAGGTTCCATCCTCCCTCATCCTACAACCAAGAAGACCCAGGCATGAAACGGGTGAGGCGGGGGCCCAGGGTCATAGAGCTTGAATGAAGGGCAGGGACTTGAATGCTTCTGGGAGGCAGGGATGACCATCCCCATTTTCCTGGGGGAGAAAGTGAGGCACAGAGAGGGATCACGCATGTCCAAAGCCACACAGCTAGTCAGAGGCACAGCGGAGTTAAAACCCTCCAGAGGTACATCGGCTCCAGAGCCCACAATAGCACAGCCTCTCCCTACTTTAAAAAAACATTTTATTTATTTGAGAGAGAGAGAATGAGTGGGGAGAGGGACAGAGGGAGAAGGAGAAGCAGGCTCCTGCTGAGCAGAGAGCCCGATGCGGGCCTCAATCCCAGCACCCCGGGGTCGTGACCTGAGCCAAAGGCAGATGCCTAACCATCTGAGCCACCCACGTGCCCCGCATCTCCCTATTTTTAAGCTCAAAACGTCCATGGATTCTTTGAAGTCCCCTTGTTCTGTTGGCCACTGTTCCTGCCTTCCTGATCCACAGGGGGCTGTGAACTTTAAGTGGCTAATGGGTGCAGATCTGCTATCTAGGCCCAGATGGACCATCTAGAGACCAGCACAGCTCTCCCTCAGTCTCAGGTCAAACGAACTCATAAAGACCCTTGTTGGAATCTTGGCATCCTGGTACCTGCCAGACACTAAGTTCATATAGGCTGAGGGCACAGAAGTACCCCTTGCCTCGAATGTTCTGATTGGAAATGGGGTTGGACAGCAGTTGATACAATAGATGTTTCTGGAGGGTCCGCTATAGGCCGGGCACTGGGCACACGACGGTCAACAACACCTGTCCCTTCCCTGCTCACCGGCAACTTACATGCTGGTGGAGGAGGGGGACATTCATCAGACGGTCATGCTCGTAACCATACATCGGAACCCAGCCAAGAGCTACTGCCCCGAGGACAATTTCATGGAGCAGCCGGACTTGGCCAGCAAGGTTAGGGGAAGTAGCCCTGACAAAAAGACCTCTGCGCCAAGGATCTGAAAGACGAGTAGATGCCAAGTCAGCAAAGAGGGAAAGGAAGGGCTTCCAGGCTGGAAGGAACGGCACGGACAAAGATTTAAATCAGTTTTCCCATTGAATCTGCACTGGGAGGGGAGTATTAATATGCCCATTTTATAGATAAAGTAACTGAGGCTTTACAACGACGGAGCCCTGCCTCGGTTCAGGACCTTGATCTTGATCCAAGTGTGTCTGATGCCAAATTTGATGCTCTCCCTGCTCTTCCACACTGTGGCTTGGAAATGACATCACGTGGGGATAGAAGGAAACCTTCCCCTGGGAAAAAAAATAATGCAAATGGGTCCGAAATTTGTGTTAGAGCTTTTTAGACTGCTGTGATAGAAAGCCAAACCACACTGACTTAAGCAAAAAAAGGAAATTTCTTGTCTCATAGAACAAAAATCCAGGACTAGATATGTGGCTTCAGGCTCAGCTAGATCCAGAGGCTCAAACCATGTCATCAGAGCCCGGTGTGTTTCTCTCTCCCTGATCCTGCTTCCTGGGTGTTGGCATCATTCATGATAGTCCCTGGAAGTCCCTTGCTCCTCCCCCTCACTGTTAGCAGTCCAGGAATAATGAGAGACTCCAGAATAATACCCTGGATTAGCTCCAGCTGGACCAGCTTGGTCATGTGCCCATCCCTGGACCAATCAGTATGGCTAAGGGGCTAAAATGGCCTGATTGGCCAAATCTGGGCCTCAGGCTCATCCTGGACCAATCAGTGAGGCAGGGGGATACAATACTTTGGCCGGAACTGAGTCAAAATCATCCCTGGGCCTGAAGGTAGATCAGCCTTACCCACGCTCTATGGACTCAGAAGGGTGAGATGTGATGTATTTATAGAAGAAGAGGGAATGTGGGAAAGGTATAAGTCAGAGCTGGATCGCCAGAGAGAAAACAGAAAATAGAAAAAAAAAAAAAGGAAAGAAAGAAAGAAAGAAAAAAAGCCTTCATCTCCCTGGATTTTCCTTCACACAGGGCACACCCATTTTGCAGACACATAAACTGAGGCTGAGAAGGGACACACAGTGGGCTTTCGGCCACACAGTGGTAGTGGAACCACACACGGCCAGATAGGGGTCCCAAAACCTGTGCTTTGTCATCACATCTCCGGAGGGGTGCTGACTCTATGGCATTTTGGGGGGTCATTCTTTTAGCTTCTTGGGCCAGTTCGTGGAACGGGGTGCGCATAGGCACACCTCATTTTATCATGATTTTGATTGAAAGATCCCTGAGACATCAATTCAGCAGCCCATTGGTAAGCAGAGGGAAGGTACACGTCATTAAAAATTGATCGTTGATTCTAGGCAGTACGTACATGAGAAGCAGAATCAACAGGTGAAGCCCAGATCTGGGACAGGACCACAGAGCAGCGGCGGGAACAAGACATCCCACCTCTGGCGGCGCCAGAAAAACTGCTCTAAGTACTAAGAAAGGTTATCACAACAGCTACTCTTTCCGGAGCTTGGACTCTGTGCGATGTACATGAACACAATCTCATCAGCTCTTCCCACAGCACTCTGAGGGAGGTATTATCATGCATACATGTCAGAGCAGAGGGAACCCAGGTGCAGAGAGGTGTGGGGACCTACCCAAAGTCACTGTCAGTGATGTGACAGAGTCAGGATTTGAACTCCATCCGAGTCAAGGATCCATTTTACAACCGTGACCTTCCACCCTGTCTCAGGCAGTCCCATGACCCAGCCAGTCCGTGATTTGATCTCTGTAATTGATTTCCAGTTTTTTTAGCGGCACTGGGCATCTGTAGGACTTGAAGGGTGAGCGCCTACAGTTTACATCCTGGGCGCCTCCCTGGCCCCGCCCTAGTTCCAGTCCTGTGTGTGTGTGTGTGTGTGTTTAATAACAGACAATGTGTTCATTGATTCAACAAGTCTGATTGAACACCTATGATCTCAAGTGACGACGCCCTTTCTAGGCAGAGGCTGGCATGGGGATTCACAGGAAGTGTTCTATTGCAGGGGAATAGGCGGGAGACACCCACGAGAGAGGAGGAAAGCCGGGGTACAGCAGAGGAAGATGTTGGACAAAGGTGTGGTTTTCACTGAAGTCTGGCCAGAGCCCGATCTCCCAGGAAGCTCTGCAGTGTGAATGATGCCACAGAGTTGTTCCCCTGCCCCCTACCCCAAACCTTGTCTTCAAGCCAAGGGATGACTTTCTTACCCTTGTATCAACCAGTAATTGGCTGTGGGCTGCCCTGGAAAACCCCCCACTCAGGGGGCAGCTCCCATTGGCAGAGGGCATGCCTGGAGTAGGAAGGAGCCGAGAGCCTTGAGCAGCCAGCCCAGTGGTAGGGTGGGGGGAGGTGGGGGTTGCGCTCTGCTCAAAGGTGTCTTGGTTAGGGTGCCCATTGCACCTGCTACACCTGCTGCTTTTAGGGCACTATTTGCCCTTGTGGTACCTACTTCACAGAGAGCGGCTACCATGTTCCTGACTTCCTAGACCCAGAACCAAATTTAACTCTCCCTACAATGCTCTGCAGAAGATAGAGCCCATTACACAGACGACAAAGATGAGGCTCTGTCAGTGCCGGAGCCGGAGTTGAGCAGAACATGAAGCCCAGCTGGCATCCTCCAGGCCAGTCCTCAGGCCTGGGCAACTCCCCGCTGTGCCCTCTGCAGTCTTCGAGAAGGTCTGCAGCCAGGTGCCAGCCCAGCCGGCAGTGGGTGGGAGGCGGAGGAGAGGACGGCCTTAATGGCCCTGGCATTGTCTGACATTTGGGTTTTACTTTCTGTGAGAAGTGCACTAATTACTCCTGCTCACTCAGAAGTCCGCCTTAACTACCACTTGGATTTTATGGAGTTCTTTGGGGTTGCCATTTCTGCACGACTTCTGGAGACCGCAGGGGCGGGGGTAGACGTGCCTCTCGCCACGTGTCTGGCTGGCTCCTCCTATGGACTCGGGCCTGGTGGCTGGCCACGGGCAGGTGCGTGCACGCACACACACACACACACAACTCTACTGTTCTCCCAGGCAGCCCAGGCGGCCGGCACAACGCATCACCCCATGTGACAGATGAGCAAACAGAAGTTACCAGAGAGTGACTGGCCGTCCCTGCTCCACCAGCTGCGAAAGTCAGCCCAGGTCTTTCTACTTTCCTCACAGCCTCAGCAGCCCCCTCAATGGCTCTCAGACTCCAGAGGAGCCCCACCCTTCTCTCAACCCTCTTGTTAGGTCTGTAGGGAGGGTCACGAGAGCCCCACTTGACAGGTGGAGAAACTGAGGCAAGAGGCATTCAGCAAACAGGTTAAAAGCACGGGCCTTTATGTCGTTGGGCTTCCTGGGCTGGTGGCCCGGCTCCCCACGAACCAGCCGGGGGCACCTCTGTGGGCCTCAGTTTCCTCATGTGTAAGACGGGGGTAACGATAGGACCTGCCTCTCGGGCTGGTCAGGAGGATGACTTGTTAAGAATTTGGGGCAGCGTATGGCATACAAACAGGTGATTATTAGAAAGGTGACTCCGGGGTCAGTTTGGGGCACTGTCGTAGGTCCCTGTGGCCCAGGCTCGGCTTCCTCCTTGCCTCTTGCATCCCTGGAGGTCTGCTCCTCCCCCCGCACAGCTCTCCCACCCCAGCAAGTGTCCCGGTCCTCATGACCAGGGACTGCTACAGCTTCTGCCTTCAGGAGGAACATCGGGCATCGGATAAGAACATCACTTTCAGGGAAAGGGGGGGCTTTTCCCAGTCTCCCCCGAACCATTGCATGTGGGGCAAGAAGAAGCTATCTTGTCCTCCCCCTCCACTGCCCGCTTTGTAGGCGGAGAAAGTGAAATGGCATCAACAGATATTTGCGTATGGAGGAATGCGTGAATGCACGAATGCACGCATGAGTCCCAGGTGAGACGCAGAGGGAACCCCTGCCTGGCCCCAGGCGAGGGGCTGGGACTCAGCCTCCTGCAGAGCTGCCTGCACTCTGCATGCCTCCAGGGGGCGCTAGTCACCAGTCCCCAGGTGGGAGGTGGCCCTATGTCTAAGACAGTCTTTACTCCCAAGGAGCCCATGGATGGGCAGGGGGGGCAGAACACAGTCATTCCTTGTGATAAATGTGACCATTGTCGTGTGAGGAAGATTCTAGCAGGATTTTCTGAGAGCCCGTGACCCCGGGTGTTTCACTGCGTCTTCTCACCAGCCCCAGAAGATCTCCACCACCTCCATCATGCAGAGGGGGAAACAAAACTCAGGGAGGTGAAAGAAGCTGCCCCCAGCCACACGGGAAGGGGTTGGTAAAGGACCCAAACCCACGCTGGTCAGGTCCAGAACCGTGTGTCCAGGATGAAGGGCCGAGGCGGGAATGTGGGGCCGGAGGGCTCCCTTCTGGAATGCGGCACCCGGGATGGGGAGAGGCCCGAGCAAAGGCCATCTGAACCAGAAGCTTCTTAGCCTACTCTCTCCTCCTCCTCGTCTCCTCCTGGGATGGGATTGAGATTGCGTTTAGCTCCTTTGTGTTCCATCTGGAAAGCGGACGTCCTGCCCCCGTGGGGGCTCTGTTTCCGCTCCACCCCCTGCCTGTCCCCAAATTCCAGCGGCTTTCAGTGCCCCACCAGGCCCTCTAGACAGGGGACATTTTACACTGCCCCTGTGGTCAGCTTTGGGCAGTGATAACAGGATTAGCCCCGTGGAGGCAGATCACTTAATTAAACTTTGGGAGGAAGAACACCGTCTTCTCTCCTCATTGTGGCTCCAGGAAGGGGGAGGGGGGACTCCTAATCGGTCAGCCTCAGGGACTTTACCCCCCATCCCTCTGCCCATTGTTAATTCTGGCTCTGACAAAGGCGGAGAACATCCATCCATCATCCCTCCACCTGTACGTCCATCCCACAACTATGGACTGAGCTCCTCCCCTGTGCCCGGCACCATGTTATTCCCAGGAGGGATGATGGTGGACTGAACTGGCTTCCAAACTTGGTTTGGAAGAAGTTCGCAGAAGTCATGCTCTGTGCCAGCTCCGAGTCTAGACCTCAAGACACTTTGCAGCTTCTGCTGGCCCTTGGAGCTCTGCGTCTACCTTGAGAATGAGCCGGGGCAAGCTGGCTAGGGGACGAGTGGCCACATGGAGGAGAGCCGGCTCCTCCCCACTGGGCCCATTCCAGACCATCCATCAGCCAGCTGACTCTCTAACGCATGGAAGAGGCCCTCCTTGATTGTGGCCACTAGCTGATCCATCCCAGTGATGCACAAGAGACCCTGGACAGAGCCCACCCCGTGACCCACAGTTGCATGAAACAATACTTCCTCTCCAACTGTTGGGGCGGTTTGTCTTGCAGCATTATCGTAGCCGTAGCTGACTGACACAACTCCTCCTTGCCTCTGTATTAAATCAATGTCCCCCTGCACCTCACCTCTCCCCATGCATCCCCTCCCTCGCTCCTCCCCTCACTTACTTTATTCCAGCCATGTTGGCCTCTGGCACGTATGTCCTTATATGTCTTGCCTTTTTTTTTTTTTCCTATTCCTAACCATTCAGGCTGCACCCGGTAGGTCCTCAGTCAATGTCTGTAGTTTGAATGAATGAAGTCATGAACAGACACAGCCCCTCCTTGCACCTACGGCACTTTGTTTTGAGTGGAGTAGGGGATGTTGGCAAATCCCACACTCGGCAGGCTCTGAGGGAGATTGGGGCGGAGGACGCAGGCTGTCATGAGAGCCTTCCCTGAGCAAGGCGTGTCCAAGAGGGGATCTGAAGACTGAGCAGGTTCTTTTCAGGTGAAGAGGACAAGGAAGGGCATTTCAGGCAGAGGGAACAGCAGGTGCCAAGACCCTGAGACAGGAGGGAACCTGATATGCTCAAAGAAATGAAGTGGACCCTTCATGTCATTTTCATCTCAGACTTGAGGACCTCCCTGACTCATAAGAGAAACTAGCACTAGACCCGGACAATGGACCAAACCACTGAGGCCAGACAGGGTTGCAATGTGCCCAAGCTGTGGTCAGGAAGAGCTGGACTTGAACCTATGCCCCCCCCCCCACTTGCAGGCTTCCTCTGCCTTTGGTGGACCTCAGTGTTATCGCCTCCCACACCTCAGGCTTTCATGGTCCAGAGTCTCCAGACTGTTCCCATCTGTTATCTGCTGTGTGGGGGAGGGGTGCAGGTAGCGAGTGAGGAGCTAGTGATGATCCCCGTTTGCTCAATGGGGAAACTGAGTCCTGAGGGGTGGAGTGGGCCCGTCTAGCTGGGACAGCAGCTCTACGGCCTTCCCCCTTTGCCTGGCCCCTTGATCAGAGCCCAGAGCTCCCATCCCTCCCTCCCGCCCTCCCCAGGTCAGGCCCCCCCAGGGAGAGCCGAGGAGGACAGTGATGGATCTGGGCCAGCCTTCATTTTCATTCCCTCTCTACTTCTGCTGCTGCAGACCGATGACAAGTGAGAACGTCTGTGACCCGGAGAAATTATCTTCCCTTCTCTTTCACGGCATAATTTTCTGCCCTCTCGTCTGGACAAGCCTGGGTGATTTTTAGCTACAAAAAAAAGGGGGAAAATTATCATTCAGAAAAAAAAAGAGAGAGAGAGAAGGAGGCTCCTAGCTTTCCGACAGACAGGCTGTCTCCTGGGTGAAAATGAGAATATCCTGTCCTGTGAGCCCCAGGGACTTTGAGGGGGCCGGTTTACACTCGCAGGATGGTGGTGGGCTTCCTGGAAGGCAGGGCCTGTGGCCTCAGGGGGTCCAGTGGCCTGGAGTACCTGCAGTTTTCCTGGGGGTCCCCAAGACCTACCCCCATGTGGGTGCACAACGTGAGGACTTCAGGGGAAAACAGCTTGGGTGTGGGTCACCTGCGAGTGTCCCCCATCATCTGACCATCCAGCTTTATGGTCGCTAGGACTTAGGCACCCTTCCTCCCAGCATGCAGCTTTCTGGAAGTTTCTCTCCCCACCCCCAACCCCCACATACACATGCACACACACCCGACCATATACTCAGGGCCTGTTCCATATGTCAGCAAGAAAAGTATTATTGATTTTTCAAAAAAAAATCTATTTTACTTTTCTGTATTAAAATTTCAAACATTACAAGTAAAGGTTTAAAGGTCTCTCTGTTTTCTCAACCTTGCAGGTAAAAAACTGCTAATGCTTTGGTGTCCATTTTTCCAGACTTTTCCTTGCAAACCTCATGATTATAAACATGCAGACACACACACACACACACACACACACACACACACACACCCCAATTGTGAAGCCACCTAGCACCAGGATCTAATTGTCAGAGTGAGCTGGGCTAATTTTGGCTCTGCTGTGTGACCTTGAGGAGTGACTTTGCCTCCCTGAATCCCAGTTTCATCATCTGTAAAATGGGGACGATAACAGCATCAAGGGCTCTTGTGAGGGGAAAATGGGATAACGTGTGTAAATCAGATACAGAGTCTGGCCCAGCAGTCAGACTCCCCCAGATAATAGCCACCTGTCATCCTTGTTAGCCCTGGACGTGACTTTGCACTGACCGGGTTGGAGGGGGCTGCATTCTTACTCCGGGCCTGGAAGCAGACTTGGGGCTTTTCAGCAAAGCGACTCCTCTGGTACCTTCTCCGACCTATGGTTTCGACTTTGAAGTCAGAGATGAGCCTCGTGGGCTTGGTGCAGCCCCTGAAATGATGCACACGTGTACTCCTTTTGCAACCCCTAAAATCAGTACTCCTTCCTGGCAAAGAACTTCCCCTTTTATCAGATAACCCGCAAGAGTCCAGGCTTACCAGGGACTCTCTGCTTCCCACAAAGACTGGCTTTTCTACTATGGGGATATTGGGATTTGACTTTCTCAGGCAGTGTTCTGAGGCGGGGGGTGGGGGGTCGGCCAGGCCGTCCTTTTCCCCCTTGTACTTTGTGGGACCACGTTTTCTTCCCACGCCTCAGCCAAAACAACAGATTGCATCAGGCTGAATGAGAAGCAGCTTTGACGATGTAAAGCTAGACATTACAGATTTGCAAAAAGGTCAAACAATGCCACCCCTCTCACCACACCTATTGTAGTTTTTGGAAAATATTGTGAACTTTCCGTGAAATACATTATGTTACTATGTAACTGAGTTTATTAGTATTGTTAAGTGAATTAAGTATTTTTAAGTGCCTCACTTTTAATTTCAGTTAAGTGTCCGTGGTTAGCACCCACATGAATGACACCTCTTAGAGGTCTTCACTATTTTAAGAACGCAGAGGGATTGTGAGACTCAAAAGTTTGAGAACTGCCAGTCCACAAACTTCCCTTGTGGAGAGAGAAGGGGATGAGATATCTGACTCTAACCCAGTGGGGTGGGGGGAACTTTGGCTAAGGAGCATCCTAGGAGGTATGGCAGACAAAGCAGGCTGGGGCAGGAAAAATAGGTAAATTAAGGATCAGGCCAGTTGGACACTAGCTAGGGACAGCCATCCCTAAGGGTCTTAAAATCAGTAATAGACCTATAATAATATGGAGACAATGGTGTTTTCTGGAACTCTTGTTGGGGGAGACTTACATAGGTCTGGACGCTGATAAGGCTCTTGGAGTCGGGAGTGAGACCCCCCAAGGAGATTTTTTCACATAACAAAGATGTTTGCTGAACTGCCTTCCTAGGACTATGTGTCTAGTAACTAACAGCAAGGCCTCTGCTTTGCAAGAAGATGCAAATTTAGGGCTGGAGTGGAATTGCTGTGGTTCATGTAGGAGAGGCAGAACTCTTCCACCAGGGGGCGCTCATTCTTGCCATCTTCTCCGGAAGCTCTCAGCTGCTCCTTAAATCAATGCTGAACAATGACCTTTAGTGGCTTTCAGTGCGAAGGGGCACCAAATTATCAGTGATGCTGGGCAGAAAATTTGGGCTGACTGCAAAGAGAGAAGAAAGGGAGAAGCAGGTGGAGTCAGGAAAGAGGCAGTTAGGAACTTTGGGGCAGAAAAGAGCTCCTGTGCCTGTCACAGTGAGTCTGTGACATTGCAAGACCCAGGGTCCAAAGTGCAGACACCAGCTCACCCATTAGGAAAAGACGCTTGTCGACAACCATCCCCAGGAGCCACAGGTTAGGTGAAACCTCAAGCAGGCCCTTGAAGGAAACCAGTGATAGGAAAGTTCCTTGGCCAACCAGCATAGATCATGTAATATATGAAATCTTTGTCTTAATGGAGTACCTTCAGGGGCCTCTGTGTTGATGTGTGTGAGACACCACTGTCTTGGCGGGTGAGAGGTTGACAATCAGGGCATCCATCAGCCTTATAAAGAGGGTAAGTGACTCTGTTCCTAGTCTTCTGAAAAAGGAGAGCACTTTCTGTGCACCTGAGGAAATGCTGAATGCTCTTGGGAAGCAGGAGCTGTGTGACTGAGGTGTTCCCCTCCACCTGCAAGTCCTGGGGTTCTAGGAAAGTGAGCTGTGAGAGGGACAAGCCATGTCACCTCCAAGCAGGAGGAGTGGAGGTATGGGGTGAGTGGAATCTGGTGGGTGACTCTCTACTCTCACACCTTGCTTCCAGAACATTCCAGAACATTCCTGGGGTTTGCTGTGAGCTCAGACACTGAATCTCCATCAGTCAGAGTGGCAGCAGGCTGGAGGGTTTAGTAGAGGAACCAAGGTGTGGGCAAGGTTAAGAGGCATCACAAACGTGGAGTGGGGGGGTGAAGTGCCTTGGAACTGGCAACAGTGGGGAGTCATTGCAAGTCTGCCTGGAGGAGGCAGGGTGCCCTGAGAGCTCATGCCTTCCCAGTGGGGTCCATGTCACCCCCAAGGGGCAAAAATGTGTGCTTGGGGGGATGAAACAAGGTTACCCTTTTATGTAGGAGGCATACAGCATCCATGCGCATCCCTAAACAGATACCCAGTGTGTCAGTGGTATTGCAATTTATTTATTTTTAAAGATTTTATTTATTTATTTGACAGACAGAGATCACAAGTAGGCAGAGAGGCAGCCAGAGAGAGATGGGGCAGGAAGCAGGCTCCCTGCTGAGCAGAGAGCCTGATACGGGGCTCGATCCCAGGACCCCGGGATCATGACCTGAGCTGAAGGCAGAGGCCTAACTCACAGAGCCACCCAGGCGCTCCTGTATTGCAATTTAAATGGGGGGGGGGCAGTGGGTAGGGAAAGAATGTCTAAAAAGCTTCCATAGGGGCCCGGTGACAAAATAAAGAACGAAGAAGCTGTAGCTGATGGAGAGAGCTGCCCATCAGATACTGGGGCCATTGGTGCTGGTCGGGTGGGGGGACCAGCCAATCCAGGGGTCCCGCCAACATGGGGTCTGATGAATGAATAAACCAACCTCTCTCCCTTTCTGCCTCTCTTCTGCCAGTCCCCCACCCCCTGGGCAAACACAACTTGACCCTGAGAGGAAGCCCACCAACACCATCCATCTGGGCCAGCTTCTGGGGCACAGAGCGGGGCAGAGAACAGGGGGCACTAGATTTGGGGGCAGGGTACAAGCCGATGAGGTCCAGTGTCAGATCCTGGGCTAATTTCTACCCCTTACCAGCTGAGCGACTTCGGGTAAGATCTGTTTGACAACATTTTCAGCCTGACTTCCCAGCTCTCTCTTGGAAATTACATTCCTCTCTCCCTCTCTGTGCAAGAAACTAGGTCAGAAGTTGGGTGGTTCAACAGGGGGTATGTCAATCAGTTTGGGGAGCTTATGGTTCAATAGGGAGTTAGACTTGCTGAAGGAGCAGTTACTCTGCAGGGATGTACAGAGGTCACGTGAAGGGTGGAGGCAGCGGTGAAGCAGAGATGGGTAGTGCGCTTCATGCTACCAAGGCTCGTCTGCCTCTGCACCCTTGTTTATGCCCTTCCACCCTGGAATGCTTATCCATGCCCTCTCCATCTGCTTAGGGTCGACCTAACCCATGGTCCGTCTTACACACAAAGCCTTTTCTTCTCTTGACACAAGACCTACGCCAACTTCTTTCTTGAGATTTCTCAGAGCAGAGGCAACCCCAGCTTTTCATTATTTCTGGTATCTTGTCTCCTCTAATAGACCATGAGCACCTAGAGGGAGGAAGGCTAGAGGCCACCCTTGAGATGGAAGTCCCAGGGCCCAGGGTTGTTGTTACCCATCAGAATTGTTGTTACCTGGGGACAGCTGCAGTGTCTTTAGTTAAAAAAAAAAAAAAAAAAAAAACTAGCCAGAGCTTTGGAAACCCCCACCAATGTCCCAGACGAGTCATCACAGAAGCTCTGGAGGGTGGGGTCAAGGCCTGTGTTTTTCAGTAACTCCCCAGCGGGCCCTCATGGGCATCCAGGTCCAGGAGGAATCACAGAACAGGCTTTACAATGGATTACATAAGCACGTGGGTATCTGTAGTTTTCTTATTTATTTTTTTGAGGTGGAGCTTAGATGAAAGGCACATTTCCCCAAATTTCTACCTCTATAAACACTTGGAGAACCACCCCCTCCCCCCCAGATTAAGACATGGGACATATGCGGCCTGGCGGCAGCCTCCCCCCAAGGTCAACCACTGCTCTGACCTTTATCACCATCCACCTGCTCTGCCTCTTCTTGAACTTCAGACCAGTGGGTCCCGCCGCGGTCCCGTGTCTGGCTGCTGTCACTGAGTGAGCCCTCTCTGTGAGATTCAGCCACGCCGCTGTTGACGCCAGTCTTTCCTTTCTCACTGAGGGGCGGCGTGCTCTCGTGTGGTCAAGCCGTGATTTATTGACGTGTGCCACTGCGGGGAAGACGTTGGGTCGCTCCCAGGACCTAGCTCTTGCGAACAGAGCTGCCGTGAACATTCTCATACTGAGCTTTTAGTGTCTGGGTCTTACTGGAATTACACTTTCCTTCTTTCTCCTTTCCCCTTACACCCCACGGTAGCCTTCCTGCGACTGAGGTCCCGCACTGCGGACCAGCACCAGACACAGAGCTGAGGGCAGGCTGTGGGTTTCTGCGACGTCTCTTAGCTTCTTCCTTCAAGTCTTTGTATTTTCAATAACACCGAGGCCTTTGGAGGCTTCCTCCAGGATGCTGTACCCTTGAAGGGTTCCAGATGAGGCTTACCACGGACGGCGGTGTGGTCTTCAGCACTCATGCCACGTGTGGTGTTTTCCGGGCCAAGAAGGGCCATGTCCCTGCGGAGAGGCAGTGAAAGCACATTCCCTAGCACAGGGCATGGCGGTTAGATTCGCTTGATCCTTAGTTCTGGGGCAGCTCCCCAGCACCCGTTTTGATCTTTCAGCATCCACCTTTGGTCTTGGATGATTGCAGCACTCGGGACGGTATGCACACAGTAGGTCTTCAACCAATGTTTGCTGATGGGATGCCATCACGCCCACGCATAGACAGAGAGCTGTGGATTTGGGATCTACGGCATTGGTACCTTCCTCTTGGGTATGATGGTCAAGGGTCAAAGGGATTTGATTAAGGGGGCAGGACCGGGACTGACCTGCTGCCGGATGCTGGCAACCAGAGCTCACACGTTCCTCCCTTCTGGCAGAACATCACTGAGGCCTCCATCGATGCTAGGCGAGCTGAAGTTAGTGGCCGCCGTGCGAGTTCTAGTTCAGTGCACACTCCTGCTTAAGAATTGATGTGGACCTCTTGAGAGAACAAAACACAATTGAACATTTTTTTTCTTCTTCTAATGTGCAAAGAATTTGCACGTTCTCATCATTTTTCTCTCCTCATTTATTGTCATAATGTGTGTCAAACTCAGGAGACCCGGGGGTAGCACGAGGGTCCCGTCCGGGCTTCTGCAGCAGCACTTTCTCCCCTCTCTCTCCCTCTTGTTTGTTTTCCACCACCTCTGGCTCTTTCCCCACCTACGTTCGAAGAACCCATACTCTTAACCCCAGAAAGCAGTCTTATGCACATGGGGAGGCCTGCCTATCCACCTTGCTGTTGGGTGATAAGCATTGTCTGTAAAATGAGGATCTGTGTCTGTCTCAATTCACTGCCCTTTAGCTCTTCCCAGTAAAGAGGGGACCTGAAGTAGTTCAGTTTTGCATATAAACCGCAAACATTCCATTTTCAAGTAAACGGTAGATTCATTTTACAGCCAAAGATGGTTCTTACCTATCTGGCGCTCCGTTTCAGAATCTCAAGGCTGTAGCTTTTGAACTCAGATGCTCCCACTCACTTCTCTCTGGCCCCAATTCCTTACCCTCTGTACTAGCCCAGGTATTCCTTTGAAAACAAGTAACAGGAAAACCAACTAACTGTATCTTAAACGAATGGGGGCCATCCCTCCTACGTACTGAAAAATCTGGGGGGAGGTACCTGGTGTGGGGTTTAAATGACTTGCCTGTCTTTGTGAGACTCTTTGCCTTTCCCTCAAGGTTGCAGAATGGCTGCTGTAGCTCCGGGCATCACATCTGAGTTAAAGGCAATAAGAAGTGGGGAAGAGAGAGGGCCTGCGGTTTCACTACCCTTTTATCAGGAAAACAAAAACTTGGGCTGGAAGTCTTCTAGCAGATTTCTGCTTGGGTCTGATTGGCTAGAATGGTGTCTCAGAGATTTCTAGCTGCCACGGTGGTAAGTAAGCAGGTAGAAGGCAACACAGGGAGCGGAACAACCGGTTATCCCGCAGCGTCTGCCACACCCCGTTTTCACCCATGTCCTGTGCTTCACTGTTACATCCTTTATGTCTTTCTTGTCTGAATGAACGGTGAGCCTCTGTGTGGCTGTGTATCTGTCAAATCCATCTTTCCGTCATCTGCCACGCTCCAGGAACCAGACCACCTTTCAGTCCTCAACCACACAGTCTGCCTGCCCCTGGACGTTTGGACTTGCTTGTCTCTGCCCAAGAAGTTGCAGCCCACCTCCAATGTCAGCGAGCACGGGTGGCTTCCTTTCTGACTTGGATTCTTGGCTGAAAAGTTGCTTCCCAGGGTGGGATTCTCAGACACCGCCCCCCATCCCAGGCGGAGCGGCCCTTTCCCTAGCTGTCACTCCTACTCGAAATTGTACATTTCGGGGTGCCTGGGTGGCTCAGTGGGTTAAGGCCTCTGCCTTCAGCTCAGGTCATGATCCCAGAGTCCTGGGATCAAGCCCCGCATTGGGCTGTCTGCTCAGCGGGGAGCCTGCTTCTCCTCCTCTCTCTGCCTGCCTCTCTGCCTACTTGTGATCTCTGTCTGTCAAATAAATAAATAAATAAATAAATAGTTTTTTTAAAAAAAGAAGAAATTTTACATTTCTTCGTTCCTGGTTTATCGTCTGTTTTCCCACAAGAATTAAGCTGGGAGGTTCCTGGGCAATGCGGTAGTGCTGGGTTCTCAATGAGTATTTGTTGAATGCATAAGAGAAAGGAAAGAAAGATCGATAGTGCCAGAACTGTCAGTGGGTATTGGCAAGTGGGGGTACAGCCCAAATTAGTCTTGGACTTTACATGCTGCTAATAGCACTGTGGTTCGGAATAAAATGTGTATGTGCCCACGCGTGCTCGCACACCCACACGCTCCAAAGTGAATCTGAATGGGGAGAAGAGGGTGGGGGGGATGGGGGAGTGGGGGGGATGGGGAGGCATAATAAAGACGCCTTCACGTGTCCCACCGGCCTTTTTGCTTCATTCCTGGACCACGAGGTTGAGGACGGCAGCATCAGTAGACAGAATTAATCATTTCAGTGACTCGCTTATTTTTAGGCCCACATGCATTTCTTTCCATGCAGGCCCCTTGTCACAAGCTCGTGTTCATTGGGCCACGACATGGAGGGACCAGGCTGTGTTTCACAGGCAATGTGCGTGTGTGCTTTTGTGGGGGGCCCACCCAGCGGCCTCGGCTTGCAGGGTCCCAGTGCGCATGTGAACTTGAACCCTTCTTCACCTCCGCGACCTCGCACCTTGAAGGCCCCTTCAAAGAGTCATCTCTGTGCAAAGGTCATTTCTGCCAGATGTTAAGCCTCCCAGGTCAGGACCCTGTCTGTCGTCTCTACCACCCCAGTGCCCAGCACCCGATGGGTGCTTCCTAAATCCTTGCTGCTTTCTCTCTCTTTCTCTTTTAAGATTTTATTTATTTATTTGACAGAGAGAGCACGTAAGCACAAGCAGGGAGAGAGGCAAAGGCAGAGGGAGAAGGAGACTCTGCTGAGCAGGAAGCCTCATGTGGGGCTCGATCCCAGGACCCGGGGATCATGACCCGAGCAGAAGGCGGGCCCCTTGTTGAATGCTTGTTGCTTTCCTGCCAAACCTCGCTTTCTTCCCATCTTTCCGAACACTCTGTGCCTCCCATGTGAAGTTTATCCAGTTCGTTCTGGTCTTATCAACCCCACACGAGACTGGAACCTCTTTTCAGCAGAGGGGCGTGGTTTTGCCCCCCGTGTTGTGCCCATCGCGGAACTCTGCACACGTCCGCTCCCAAGTTGAGGCCCTCTGAAAGAGTGGGGACACCGCAGGTGGGGGGGGCTTTCCCGCTGCTGGTGCCGTGACCCGGCTGCCATGAACTCAGACCCATGTGAACCGCCACGTTTTGTTAAAAGAGGTTGGAAAGCTCGAAGACATCTTTCTCCTCCCCTGCATTCAGCCTCTGGAACATTCTGGATCTGAGAACATCAGTGACTGTTGGAGGGGGACAGCAGACAGCCGAGTGGGTGGAGAGAAAACAGGAATGGACAATGTCAAGCAGCCATGATATCCCCTCCCCCTGCACGGTGCCCAGCCGCCACTGCTGGGGTCTCTCCATCCAGCCACCGTGGCTTCTCTGAGACCTCCCACCCCGCTGCTACGCTGGCCCCAACTTTCCACGGCGTCCAGAGAGGGTGAGCTCCTGCCCTGAGCATCCACAGCCGGGCCGTCTGGTGTGGAACGGAGTGGGCCTGCTGCACGGAAGGGCAGGACCCACTCTGTGTGCGTGGGTGGCCCCAGGTGGAGGACGCAGGAGGGGGGTGGTCAGGCAGCCAACAGTGGGGACCTCGGTAGCATCTCCTCTGTCCAGGACAGGAGGGCAGCTGCCTGGGCCTCGGCCAGAGCCCACGGAGGAGGCCCAGGCCTCTTCTCTCCAGCAATGCCATTATCAGAACCAGGAGAGGGAATCTGAATAAAGACGAGCGGAGAGAGCCTCCCGGCCCCCACCGCCGTTTCCAGGCGACACACAGGCTGTTGCGGTCGCTGTCATACAGACCCTTTTCCCGTACGACGGCGGGTCCCACGGGGAGAAGGGGTGAAGTGGAATATTTTATCAGCTATGTACATATGTAACCAGAAATGGGGCTGAAAAGCAAAACCTCATTTGCCTGAATAGGGGGAAGGCAGGAGGGGTAGAGAGGGCTGGCAGAGGTGGAGGGAAGGGACTTATCTCTGGGAGGTCAACGGCGAGAACACGGCGGCGGCCACGGTTCTTGCCCTCTGAGGTGTTAGTGAGGGAAATGGCCACACAGGGGCCTGTTCTAGGGACCAAGTTCAAACGGCATCTCTTTTTTGCCTTTAGAAATAAGAATCCAAGATACATCTGGAAGGTGAAGGAAAAAAGGAATAACAAGTTTGGCCCGGGAGCCAGATTTCTCACCCATGGGCCACTTTTCACTCGTGGTTTGAAGATGGTTTTGCTCCCATGGGGGAACAGGTCCTAAGTGCTGGCTTCCTGGGGGCTGACGTTCCAGATTCGTTCTGCAGCCTGGGCGGGTGGGTGTGGTGCTCCCACAGAGAGAGGCCGGCTTCCTCCCCTGGGTCTCGGGAGGCTGGAGGTTCTCCAGGGACACAGAGTGGAAAATGCAGGCTCTCCTCCGCTCAGAAAACAGCAGCTGTCTCTCCCTGGCCCCAGTGAGCTCCATCATCCAAGGACCTAATGAATGAGATACAGTAACAATTAACAATAGTAATAGTAATAATAATAATAATAATAATGGGTGAAACACTTGCTTTGCCCAAGACAGAGCCTGAAAGTAACCAGCCTTGCAAACAGCCACCAGCCCTCTTGCCCAGGGAAAGCTACCCCTCACGAGATATTTCGTGAGGAAGCCTGACTTCATGGTGTTCTGGCGGGCAGGGAAGTCCGGGGAGGGTAGAGATTGGTGGGCGAAGAAAGCCGCCTGGAGCCCGGCCTGGGTGCACATTTCCAAAGAACAGACCATGCAATCGGTCAGAGAGACTCCCTCCACTGGCTCTGCCCGGACGCTCGGGGTGGGACTCCCCCCGCAGCTCATCCAAAAGTTTGTGAGGTTATTATTAAAGTTAAAGCAGAGAGGGATGGAGGCAGAGAGAGAGAGAGAGAGAGGAGAGGAAAGAGAGGGAGAGAGAGGTGAGAAACGCAAGAACCCATCTGGGCAATGCATCACATTGAAATTGCCCCGCATTAAAAATTCACCAGCCAGTGAATTTTCAAGGGATTTGTAGTAATTAGATGACAAAATGCTGGCAAATCTCAGGCTTGCCAAAGATGTTACTCAGGGGTCAAAGACTCGACACTTTCGGCTGGGTAATTTGTAAGTGTCAATCACTCGCAGCCATCAGAGAGCAGGCAGGATCTAACGGCTGCATTCTAACGAAGGCGAGACGAGCCCTTGGCCGGCCGGCTGCCAGCAAACCCCCAGACCCCCGGCCCGCCGCCCACCGCCCGGGCACACACAGCGGCTGCCGCCCCGCCTGGGGCTCGGAGCCACGCCGGCCGACCCAAGCGTCCAAGTTCCTGTTTGATTTTATTCCCCCTTTTCCTTCTCGAAAGCAGCAGACTTGCCAGGAGTTAGCTGGATGTCCCCCCCCTTCGAGGAGGAGAAAGCATCCTGGGGCCGGAGGCACCCGGGCGGGGGCCTTAGTGTTCTCCTCTGTGAAGGGGGGATACGAAGCCTCACCTCGAAGGGTCATTAGGACAGAAGGAGGGAGCTGTCTACCGGCCCCACAGAGTCACCGGCTCGGGGCCAACATGCCCTTGACCCCAGAGCTGGACCCGGCTCTGAGGACTCAGCAGTGACCAATGTCGTGGAACTTTCTACCTGGGGGAGGCAGGAAGAACAGGCAAGAAATGGATTAATACCAAGTACGTCCGAGTGTGGTAAATGCTCAGAAGGAAACAAAACAGAGTCGGGGGGATGAAGGGTGTCGGGGACACTACCGTGTCCGCAGTGGGAGAAAACAAGGGAAGAGGGTGTGCAACGGGACAATTCTGCGATGGGAACCATCATGAGGCTGGAGATGGGGGCACAGAGGTGGACAGGGGTGGGGAGTGGGGGCTTAGGTCCTGCAGCCTTGGACGCTTTGAGACCCCGTGAGGCAGGACTCGGCGCAGCCCAGCCTGGCCAGCCTCTGGTCAGCTCTGCCCCCCAAGTCCTAGTGGGAGGGGAAGCCCACGGAAGGGCTGTGTGCGGCCCCTGGACCTGCCTGCGGGGCTGGGCCCGCCCTGGCCAGATGGTCTCATTCCACCTGCCTCTGCTGAGTCTAAGCAAGCGGCCAGGCAGCCTAATGACTGCCCAGAGCCCAGACTGGACGTGTTCGCAAGAGCACGGGCATGGAGGGGCCTTCTCTCTCTCTCTCTCACCGCCCCCACTCTTAGGGAATTTTCTGTGGGAAGCCCTGGCTTTGCCGTCAGACTCTGGGCCCTGAAGCCTCCCTCCGCTGTGTCACCACGGGCAAACCCCTACACCTCTCTGAGCCTCAGCTTCTGCATCTGGAAAATGGGCACATGAGCCCCATTTGCAAGGTTAGGGATGGGCTTTAGTCTCAAGAATCTGGCCCCGGGGAGGCTCTCCACAGAAGCTCTTCTAACCAGCACAGCCCCTGTGAATGAAAGACGGCCGCACCCCCACAGGCCATTTTAGGGAGATGAACGGAAGGCACATCTTGGCCTTCAAAGGGAAGGAGCTGGAACAAGGTGTCTTTGGACAGTTTGTTGTCACCAAGGCTGCAAATGTCCACAGCGAATCTGAAGGCTCGGCGTCACTGTGCGTTTGGTGAGGACGCACACCGGGTCCGCCGAGGGGCTAGAGCCGGTGTTTATAAATCACCTCTCCCTGGAGCTCCTTCTGGTTACTGCTGGTTGTTTGCCGATGGTGGGGGAAGGGCACGGTGCTGGGTGGACTCAGCCCCCGCTCCCGCCTCCCTCCTGGGGGGGCCTGGGTCTCCAGCCTCTGCTGCAGGTGAAAGCACTCAAGGGGAAAATGAGAAACTCGCCGCATTTCACGGGCCACGCTGGCCGACCCTCGCCGCGCCCCCAGCACACAGGTAGGCGGATGCCTTTGCACTGGGGGCCCTGCAGCCGCGGCCCCCACTGCCTCCACGCTGGGCACCCCTCCCTCTTGGAGGCTCGGCGGCCCGTCTGTTCCCCGCGGCCCCTTGTGAGTGTCGCCAGCTCTGCAGCTCAGATGGGGGCGTGTGGTGCTGACCTGGTCTCTGCTGGAGAATCCGTGAGACCTCGACCGGCTCTGCAGGCGGCAATACCCAGCACCGCGGCTGTTGTTACTGAGCACTTACTGTGCGCTGGGTGCTGCAGAGGCCCCTGGGGAGCCCCATCTCAGTGCCTGTCACCAGGACCCAGTGACGGCCGCAGCGTGACTGTCTCCTGGTCAGCGGCATCCCTGAGCCCGCGGGAAGGTGCTCGCCTCCACTGGCTCCGAGTTCCAGGCCCTCTCTCTGCCTGACAGGGTGTTACATACACAACGTGGACAGAGGCTTGTTGGCGATGGAGGCGGGTGACCTCTGTACCTCTTTGGTCACAGAGGCTGTGGCTTTTATTTTGTTATTATTATTATTTTTAAAGGTTTTATTTATTTATTTGAGAGAGACACAGCGCCAGAGGGAACACAGCAGGCAGAGTGGGAGAGGGAGAAGCAGGCTTCCCTGGAGCAGGGATCCCGACGTGGGGCTGGATCCCTGGACCTTGGGATCCTGACCTGAGCCGAAGGTAGAAGCTTAATGACTGAGCCACCCATGCGCCCTGAGGCCATGGCTTTTAAACTACCTGTTTGTCATCAGAAAAAGAGCCAGTGTGGTGGGGAGGGTCCCTGGAGGGTCCTGAGGAGGTGTCCTGGCCGCTGATGGACCAGCAGAGGCAGCGGCCTGTGCCGGGCACACCGCCTTCTGACAGCTACACCGAGCTGCCGGCGACCCCAGAGCCACGTGTGTCCCTGACCTCCCCGTCCTTCCACACACACGACCCCGCAGATGCGTACCACGTGCCCTGAGAGCCGGGAGCCTCCTCTGCTCCCAGGATGAACCCCCGTGTCAGTCTTCTGTCTGCTAACCATCCGGCCCGTGGGCTCTGCAGGGCGGGGGCTGGGTTTGCACTCCTCCCCAGAGACCCCGGGGCCAAGGGAAAGTGCTAGTCTGTGTTCCTTGGAAGGAACAAACGCACGGGCCCCGGCCAGGAGCCAGGTGCTCGGGGATCAGAGTCAGGGAGTCTGGGCAGGAACACCATGCTGGCCTCTTTCTTCCGAGCGGGTGACTCTGGGGGGTGGGTGTCCCCAGCACAGCCCTGAGCCTCCATTCCCTGAACTGCCAAAGGTGGGGAAACAGTGTGCCCGGGTCCTGGAGCTGCTCTGAGGATTCCGTCACTGATCCTTCGACTTCTAACCGCGGAAGCCCAAGGGCCTAAACTTGAAAGATGGCCGAGCCTTTAGGCCTCAGAGCCCAGCCCTGAGAACTTGGCCAAGAGGTGCCTGGCAGCCCACTGGGGCTTCTAAGGGAACCCCGAATCTTCTAAGAGCTTTCCTCCAGAACTGGCTCAGGGCCTTGCCATCCTTCGCATTTGGGCATCTGAAAGACAAAAGGCAGAGACCGGGGCAGCAGGCAGGCCGAGGGGTACCCCGGGTCTGCCCCAGAGCTGTGTGGTCTTGGTCAAGGCACCTAACCTCTCTGAGTTGCCACTTCCTCACTGCAAGTCAGGATGGCAGAAACAGAGCCTGTCCTTTGGGGTCTGAGCCATTGGTGGTTAGGGCAGGGATGACGATGGTCTCATCAGGATAGTGGATAAAAACAGGGTGGGAGAGGCTGAGGCACGGAGGTGACCAATGCCCTTGGTGCGCCAGGGGTTCACTTGTCCCTTTTGGCCCACAGACGCCCCCTGCAGGCGGGGCACAGACCAGCAAATCCTCGCAGGTGGGTGCTCTCATGGTCCCGCTTCCAGAAGACTGAAGCCCGGACAGCCCAGAGGCCTCAGTCCCAAGGCCGAAGGGCTTGTAAGAGCAGAGCTGGGTCTCCCCCCATGCACCTGGCCTGTTCCCAGGGGGCTGTCCTTAATCCTGATCCCCTGACCTGGGGCTGTGGGGTGGACGGAGCTCGGCACCCACGGGAAGTGCTCAGAACAGGCCTGGGGTTCATCCCGGACTCCCCAGGCTCTGCTCTCTGTGGATGTGGTCAGGAGTGGCAGGAGTTGGGGCCCCTGGGTGGCTCAGTTGGTTAAGCGACTGCCTTCGGCTCAGGTTATGATCCTGGAGTCCTGGGATTGAGTCCCTCATCGGGCTCCTAGCTCCACAAGGAGTCTTCTTCTCCCTCTGACCCTCCCCCTTCTCATGCTCTCTCTCTCTTAAATAAATAAATAAAATCTTAAAAAAAAAAAAAAAGGAGAGGGACGCTGCCCGACTCCCAGCAGGAAGGACAGGAGCCTGCCGGCGGCGGGGGGCACACCCCGGATGCCGGCCAGATACAGGTGGGCACCAGCATCCCTGAAAGGTGCCCTCGCCTCTCTCTACCCTCTGTCTGCCCCTCCCTCCACTGCAACCTTCCCCGGAGCCTGCTCCCCGCCCCCCCCGGGGGTGCTGGCTGCTGCCCATGAGCCCCGCTCCCCACGCTGTCTGGCGGCCCCGCTGTGGAGGGCCCGCGGCCGCGGGCCACCCTGCTGCCTGCGGTTCTGTCGGGCTTTGCAATTCTGGTCACATCGTGCCTGCACCTGCCTGCCGCCGCACACCACTGCCACTCTCCTCTCCTGGACCCAGTTTGGGGTGAAAGCCTTCCTTATTAGTCAATCTGGATCCCACTTACTGTGAATTATCAGGCCTGATTGATATTCATGAGTGGATCCATCTGAAACCTCAGACAGCTGTCACATGACTTCCTGCCTTGGGGGACACGGGGACCGGAGCAGCCCTGACATGCAGCGGCGGCCCCCAGCTGGGGACAGCGGTGGTGGGGGGGGCTGGGAGCCACCCTGGCTGACAGCAGTCCACCTTCTGGTGGTGGCTGGGACCGGAAGGTGCCAGCAGGGCCTTCCAGTCTGGATGGGCAACGGACGCAGGTGCCAGAGGCTGGGGTGCAAGGGGACCGGCGGCCAGGCTCGGCTCCCAGCCCCATTGCTGCAGCTTCCCATGGGCCGTGCCCCTTCTCCATTTCCCCTCTGCTTGGCCCCCTCCTACTCCCCCCTGCGGCTGGGACGTCACTTCCCATGGCCCCATTGGTGCGAGACTACAACCCACGATCTTGTTTCTGGCTGTGGGGGCAGAGCTCCGTGGGGGCCTCGCGTGGGCAGTGCTCTGTACGATTCAGTGGGATGAGCGGGAGCGCTCCCCATGGACCAGGCCCTGGGCTGTGCCTCAGCACCCACCTCCTGGGATGGGCTTGTCTCCTGTTTTCAGAGGAAGGAGTCGGCAGAGATTCGAGACTGGGGAAGCAGAATCTAGGCTGGCTGATTCTCAAGCCTGTGCTTCTGGGCCCTTGACCTCTCACCCCCAAGGGCTTGGGTTGCTGGGAAGTACTCTCATCTGGAGGGTCCAGTGGCTTTCGTTCCAGAAACCAAGGCTCCCAGGCAAGACACGGTAAGAGTAAATACTTGACGGTCAACTCAGAGAGAGTAAAAATGCTGATAGTAGTCTTCCTCCTTCTTTCAGCAAACTGCTTTGCAGAGTGGTGGCTGGACGGATGGGCCCATCCTGCCCTACGGACATCAGCCTGGCTGAGCAGCAGAGCGAGCCCAGAGCTGGGACTGCTTTTCGGACACTAGAAAGTCCAAGCCTGGGCTCCTCTGAGCAAGACCTGGGGGGACCTGCTTTTCAGCTTCCCCCAGAAGCGCAGCCGCCCCAGCTGGGCGGAGGGAGGGGTGGTGCTGTCATTCCTGACTTGGGGCTGCAGAGCCAGGGCGGGAGGCCCGGGGAGGGCAGAGGAGCCGAAATACTGAGAAATGAGGCTCACTCCCAAACGGTTCCCAGAGAAAATGGGGTCCGGACACACGGAGTCTTGGGGACCAGAATGGACCATATTGGGCTTTGAAGGACCCCGGGGCATCTTTTGAAGGAAGGCTGAACTGTTTCCAGGCCAAGTTGAGCAGGCCGAGCCGGGGAGCACAGGCCCTCCAGGGCGCCCTGGCAGGCAGGGCATCTGTTGGTGGCCCCCAGGCAGTTCTGGGGCCCGCCTAGCTGATGATCCGGCAGGACGGACCAGAGTGTTCTAGGAAGACAGAGAGCCCAGAAACTGTCTGCAGGAGGGAATTGACTCGATGGTCCACTCGTGCCCTGGGGCTTGGCGAGTGCACTCTCAGTCCCTACGTGGCGTGAAGTGAGGAGGCAATCGGGGAAGCCGGGCTCACCTGTCCGGCTAAGGTTTCCCCGGTTTCGGCAATGAAGACTCTGTCCAGTTTCTCAAGAGGCCAGACCGGGGACGACCCGGATTCCTGCGAACTCTTTAGTGGTGCCTCCCCTGGTGAGCGGGGCGCGAGCCCCGGGCCCTGCCCTCACAGGGCTTGCAGTCGTGGGCAGTGCCGGAGCAGTGACAAGCAAGAGGGAGGCCCCGAGGGAGAACACCCGAGTCTGCGGTGGCTGGCGGGGAGAACCGAGCAGGAGGTGGCCCAGGGGAAGGGCTGGGGTGGGGGACAAGGGAGAGGCAACAGATCTAGGCAACAGACGGTGCCCAAGGAGGGCGGGTGCAAGGCCCGTTTAAGACGTGTGTGGGGGAGGGATTGCATCCACGCCCTGATCCCCCTCCCCACCTCTGCCTCTCGGCAGTGCCCTCCCTCCATGACCAGGGGCTCTGCCGCGTGGCTCACTGTGGCCAGTGAGACAGCAGCGAACATGTCTTCATGTGGAAGCCAGACCCACACACCTCTGGGGTTTCTTACTGGGTCTAAGAGAGTACGCCTCCAACTTCTCCTGGGTTAAGAATCCGGGAGGCACATTTTTAACATTTTAACATTTTGGACCTCCACAGTGTGCTCCCGTGGGGCTAAGCACGCAAGTCAGCTCGAAGGGTGGAAATCGGGAAATGCCCCAGGAAGAGCCCAGGCAGCAGGTTGACGACCTCGGTGCCAGAGGCTGCTGGCTGTCCCCTCCCTCACTCTCCTGCCTCCCGCAGCACAAGGACCTCATGCCTCCGTGGGGCAAACGACAGCCCAGGACCCCTTTCCAGAAGCCACGAGAGACTGTCCAGGCTGTGTCCCTGAAGGGCGGGTCAGGCCTGGCCTTGTCCTTCTGTCCTGCTGCCCGGTCCTGGCAGAGCGGGGAGCCGGGTCCCCAGTGCGGTTACAGACCGCGCCGACAGCCCTGCCTGCTGTCTGGTGAGGGAGAAGCCAGTCTCCATCTTGTTAGACCACCCATGTCTGGGTCTGTCACAGCAGCGGCGACATTCTCGAACTGCGGCCTCGTCTCTGCGAGGCCAACACAGCTGGCGGGCGCCCGGGCGCTGGAGCCGACTGGTCTCGGAGCCCCGGAGGAAGCTGGCCTGCATCTCAGCACCCGCTAAACATCTCCCAGCTCCCACCTGAGACACTTACACTGGGAGATGCTTACAGCCTGAGAGCAGCAGCCTGGAAGCTGGAGGGGGTTGAGGGCTCTGGACCCAGGCCACATCCCCAGCTCCTGTGGGAAGGGCAGTTTGAGAACCACAAACGGACCCTGGGCTGTGCGCCCCATGTGTTCCGCTTCCGTCTTTCTCCCCGCAGGGCCAAGCGGAACGAGAGGAGGTCTCAGAGCGCGCTTCGGTGGCCACGGCACACACCTGCCTTCGTCTGGCACCTTCCTGGAAAACGCGCTGCTTCACTTCCCCAAGCCTCAGTTTCCCACTCGTGCAATGCGACAGTCTCCGCCTTGGGACTCGGCGGGGACGCCACTGAATTCGTGACTCCAACTGCTTTGTCAACTACACGGTCACCCGTGGACCTATGAGGGGGCGGCTACATGATCACCTGCAATCTTTTTGGGGACCAGGAGAGGGGAGGGCTCCTGACGGTTCCCAGGGAAGGCAGGAGCAGCTGCCACCTGGAAATCCTGCAAAACAGAAAAATGTTTGCTGTTGGCCTGAGCCCAAGGATGGGACGCTGAGGCCCCAGTGGATCGTTTTCATGAAAGCTGCAATTAAGGGGAAGTGGGGTTTATTAAGGAAGCTGGAGAGGACTCAGCCCTGGCTTCTGGCGATGCTCTAATGAGATGGCAGGGCCCCTTTTTTTGGGGCGCTCAGCTAGAAGGCCCTGGGCACAGGTCTCGTGCCGGAGCACTCGGTCTCCTGGGTGGCGGGTGACGGGGTGGACGTGGGACACAACTGTACGTTGGGGGGGTTGGGGTACCAGCAGTGACGGCTTGTTCAGTGTTCACCAAGTGGCGGACCCTGGTCTCAGCCCTCATTTAACCTTAGGATGCCAGTAAGTTGGTACTGCTGTTGCTTTCGGTTCCTAGATGAGGCCACGGAGGCACAGAGAGGTCAAGGAGCTGGCTCAAGGTCATGCTGCGGGTAAGGGGCAGAGCCCGGATTAGAGCCCAGAGAGGCTGGCTAGGGTCTGTGCACTGAATGGGGGTTTCTGTACGGTGTGACCTTGGAGAAGCCAGCGGCCCTCTCCGAGTCCTGCTTGCTTGCTTGCTTGCTTTTTCTTTTTAATTATTTGACAGAGATCACAGAGTAGGCAGAGAGGAAGGCAGAGAGTGAGAGGGGGGAGCAGGCTCCCCGCTGAGCAGAGAGCCCCATGTGGGGCTCGATCCCAGGACTCTGGGATCATGACCTGAGCAGAAGGCAGAGGTTTTAACCCACTGAGCCACCCAGGTGCCCCCAGCTTTCTGAGTGGAGAAATTACAGGGGATTTCTTCAGATCGGGACTCAGTAAACTTGATGTGAAGGGTCAGACGGTAAATATTACAGACTTGGCAGGCGACACAGTCTCTGTTGCAATTACGGAACTCTGTGGTAGCAGCGGAAACCAGCACGGACCGTGTGTAAACCAGTGGGTGTGGCCATTAAAACTTTGTGTGCCAATAAAACTTTACACAAACAGGCAGTGGCTAGATCTGGCCCCCGGGCCACAGTTGGCCAATGCCTGGTTTTGACCACTCATGGCTCTTCTTCACGACTTCCGTTTTACTGTATTCATGGTCTAATAATTTCCTTTATACCGATACTACTTTTTTTAAATTTGACAGAATCACAAGTAGGCAGAGACAGAGAGGAAGAGAAGCAGGCTTCCTGCTGAGCAGAGAGCCCGGTGCAGGGCTTGATTCTAGGACCCAGAGATCATGACCTGAGCCAAAGGCAGAGGCTTTAACCCACTGAGCCACCCAGGCGTCCCCTCTTTTTTTTTTTTACCTCCTCCTTAGAGTTTGGTGAAATTGTGGGTTTGACGAGCTAGCTGTGTGTCTGTTTTTGCGACACGTGAACATGTGAAAATAAACTCCTACATAACAAGTCTGCCCCTGGGCTGCCTACAATCTTCTCGTGGCCGCTGAAGCCTGACGTCATGCTTTGTGAGTCCCGTTTACACGTTACCTCAAGTCTTCAAACCCTGGGGTGTTGAGGCATAGGATGATTACTTGGGGGTGGGGGCAGGCCTCACAGCCTGACTTTGAACAGGGCAGGTCTGCTTTCTATGTTGGGGTTCTGCATAAAACTTTTGTTTGGAAAAGGGGGGCCTGTGGCCAAGAGAGTTTGGACCTGTCTAGGGGCAGCTTAAAAGTGAACTTGGAAGTTCTGAGCTTTGAGCTAAGGTTTACTGGTTCTGCCTACATGGGGTTGTGAGTCCCCACATCGCTTCTCAGATTTCTTATTATGTTTTAAAGATTCATTTATTTGCCAGAGAGAGAGAGCACAAGCAGGGGGAGCAGTAGGCAGAGGGAGAGGGAGAAGCAGGTTCCCTGCTGAGCAAGGAGCCTGATGCGGGGCTCAATCCCAGGACCCTGAGATCATGACCTGAGCCCAAGGCAGAGGCTTAACCACATGAGCAGCCCAGGTGCCCTGCTTCTTAGATTTCTTACGGAAGAGCCGATGATTTCCCATTATGGCCCTGCCCAGGCCTTCTCTCTGCCCGATGGCTTACGGTCATCTCCCAACATAATGCACACTTACACCCCAACTCCCACCGTCCCCCATGCTGGCTCCAGCCAGGTCAGCTCCAGCACACGCTCACTTCTTCCTTCCCATTGCATGAGCCCCAAACCACGGGGCCAACCCTGGCCTTGCACACCTCGGAGCTGGCACTCCGTCTGTTCCCCTGGGCTCCACCTCCAGCACGTCTAGGCTCCAGCTGCCTGTCACCTCCTCTGAGGGGCTGAGTCACCCCCAGCTCCCGGATTACTGCAGCGTCTCTGCACTCATGTCGCTGCTCTCTCCCCTCCCCGGGTTCTGCTCACATGCCACCCCCTTGGGGGGCCCTCGCTCGGCCCCTCTGGGCACCCCACATGGTAGCCTCAGTAGCACTGAGGGGGAGGGAGCATCTGCAGGCTGGCTGTCCCCCCACCTTCTGCCATCAGCTGGTCGGGACCAGGAGAGTCGTCCGCTGAGCTCCCTCCTGCTCCCTGGTTCCCATGCCCCCCCTCCTGCACAGCAGGCTTCACAAACATGTTGGCCACACATGCCAAGGTGTCTAAGGTTCAAACTGCTTTGGTTTCATGGTTCCATGTGCTCCCAGGGATGAAGCCAAGGGCTCTGCCTCGGGAACTGCTGGTCCCTCGGTCCTCGAGGGAGTGTTGGGACCCCCAGCCCCCCACCCTCTGCCCTGGAGCCCTAGGATGGTAGGGTAACACCTGGTGCTGACCACAGCCATCGTGAGCCACAGTCTGTTCCCGGGGGGGATGGCATTTGGTGGTACTGAACACCTCCCCCCCCCCGAAAAGCCCATCAGTGGTTCATGGCAAGGAGGTGCTGAACAAGAAAAGCCTCATCTGGGGGAAAAAGACAGGGTGCCTTTCGTTCAAGCCACCCCGAGTTAGGGATCCAGACCCAGCACATGAGAAACCCTCCCTCCTGAGCCCCACACTCGCCTGTAACCCGAGGACAGTGGCACAGCCCACCATGCAGGGGTGAGGAGAGGAGAGTGTGGCCCACCACCCTGCTCAGGGCCCGGCTCTCAACTCACCCTGGAGAAGCAGGGGACCGCCAGGTTGAGAACGCGGGCTTCTGGCGATGTGAAGCCGGGCACGAGTCCCCATGCCAGCCCCCTGCGTGGTGTCACCTGGGGATGCCACCTGCCTCTGTTTACACGTCCCATAAACCCACCTCCCACGGCTGTTGGGAGCTCAAAGTGGGGAGTGTTCAGTCCACCAAATATTGCCAGGCGGGGGGTGCCGTGTGCACAAACCACGGCTCCTGCTCTCCCAGGGCTTCCGCTCCGGTGGGGGAAACTGCAGCACAGAGATGACCATTTCCACCTGTGACCGGGGCCTAGCACCTGTGGCCAGAGCTACCAGCAGGGGGGTCTGCTCATTGCTGGGCAGGTGCCCGGTTCCACGGCCTGCGTGAATATGGGAGTGTCTTAGGAAGCAAGTGTTCCGTTAATCTTTTATTAACAATATTTCTGGGAAAAAAAAAAAACCCGCTACATAGTCTTAGGGAAGCTCTGCAAAAGCGAAGCGTGGGGTGGGGGGGACCCCTGGAGAGGCTCTTCTGCAGGAGGGGAGAACGTGCTCTGAAGAAATGCAAGGTGCATGCACCAAGGGGTTAAAGTCATTTTCATTAAAATTTAAATTTCAGCAGGCGTTCACTCTCCCTTCCCCGTCCTTTGAACGTTTGACTGGCAACCATTTCATATTTCAATCTCGGCAGAACAAATTGAATTAGATGTTGAAACCAAACTCGGCTCTGTTCACCAAAGCCTGCATGCTCGGCTTGCACTAATCCTTTCCTAGACGCTGCAGAGCACAGACAGGCGCTGGGAGCCCGCCCGGCCACAAAAGACAGAAAAAGCCGAGGAGGCAGTGAAAGAGAAGGAGGGAAAGCAGGCGGGCGAGGGCTGCTGGAGATTGTCTTCTGCTGGACATGCGGGTCTTCAAGCCCTGGACACAGACCTGCGAGTGGATCTCGTTTCTGGCCTTGAATCCCCGGTGCCCTAAGTGTTTGGTGAATGAATACACAGGCTGAGGTTCAGAGCTGGCTTTCGGGACTCGCCCTGCCAGCCTTGGCCTCCGGCGGACACCCCTTCCTGCTCCGTGTGGAGTGAGGGGGGCTGCTGCTCAAACTACTGGTCCTTTCCCAGAGACCACAAGCTGCCCAGCGCCTCCCAGAGTCGAGGGAAGCTGGGCTTTCTCTGCGCCCTTGAGCAGGGCGCAGACTGGGCCCAGAAGATGCCAGCTCGAGTCTCCCCGGGGTGGGGAGAGGCAGACCTCGAGGCCTGGCCCCGGGCTGTCACTACAGATCCTGGGACACCAGACAACCCCATAGCCAGGCCCTTTGCTGGGCGCCGACGAGAACCTCTACTTACCCAGCTAAGTCTGCGGACTGGCCTAGAAGCGCTAACCCCAGGGGCCCAAGCCCAGCTCTCGGAACAGACGATCCTGCCTGTGGGTGACTCCCAGATCACAGTGTCAGGAACAGACCCAGCAATACCAGGGCCTGGAGAAGGCCTCACTTGTTTCCAAACATGCTCCCGGGCAACCGTGGGCTCATCTCCTGTCTGGCTTTGTGCGGGAAATGACCAGGTGAATGAGGTGCCCGCGCGGTCTGCTTTGGGGCTTGTGGGCAGAGGGCACCCTCTCCAGGCCACCTTCCTGGATGCAGGGACTCCCCATCCTGCCCCAGGCCTCTGATATGGGCCCAGCAGGCCTGCTGTGCGCACGCGGGACTCTGGCTTGCTGGGGCATCCGCGGGTGTAATGCCCGATGCTTTTCTCTTTGTTAAGTAATAGAAATGGTTTTGATAGTCACGATTTAGAGTCCCCTGAAAATACAACAGTCTGCTAAATGTTTCCCATCCATGACCTTTTATTTAATCTTGAAGAAAATCCTACCAGGCCAAAATTCCTCTCATACCCATTTTAAAGATACAGAAACCGAGGCAGGAGACACTGAGCCCCTGGGTGCAGGTTCACAAGCACTGGGTGGTCCAGCTGGTCACCCCCAGGCCTGTAGGTTCCACCTCCCCAGCTGCAGTGCACCCCACCCTCACTGAGCTCTGTGAGACCCCGTCCAATCCCCTGTCCTCCACCTGCAGACAGGAGCCAGGATCCTCCTCAGCTGTCCAGCCAGGGCTGTCCGTACAGCACCTTCCCCGGCCAGGCCCAGGGGTTTTGGTGGCCTCTCCTCCTTCCCCAAGCCTGGTCCCGCATTTGAACACTCCATCCCACCCTTCAGGGTTCCTCGGGGCCTCACGCCCATGGCTTTCCCCTAGACCACCAAGCTTCTGCAGTTCCTGGGGGTCTCTGCTCAGTCTTCTAGAGCCCTGTGCACAGACTGACTAAACTCCTGGCCTCCTGCCCCTGCTTCCGTCCGGGGCTCCTCCTTGCAGGCAGGCCTCCCAGTTCCCCATCTCCTCGCTGTGCCTGTCGGCCAGTTCCACGGAGGGGATTTCAGGCAGAACCAGAGGCTGGGGGTTAGGGGTGGGGGTCTTGGGGAGGCAGTGGTAGAATCCAGGTCTAGACCCTCAGGGGGGACCCTGTACAGGATGGAGGGAGGGGGAGGAACACCGCCCCGTCTTCTCTCCTCCGCCAGCCCCCAGATGCCCGATGGTGCCCACCCCTGCCAAACCCAACTGGCAGCCTATTGCCAGGGGAACCTGGGAAACTGGCCTGCAGGGGTCAGGCCCCAAGTCTGAGCCTGCATGTGTGTGTGTGTGGGGGGGGGGGGCGTGGGGCACATGGAGGGCGACGGGTTCCAGCACTGGCCTGTGCAAATGGATGGCCCCACCGCCTCATCAGCTCAGGTGCCCCCCTTCCTGACCCTGCTGTCCCCCCAGCCTGGCCCAGCTGCCAGCACAGCCCTCTTCCTTGTTCCCCCTGAGCATCCGGAGGCCACAGACCCTTTTGAGAAATGGCTGCGTCTACATGGGCCTCAGGAGGCTCCCTCGCCCCGGGGCTGCGCCCCTTCTTCCGTACCCTCCACGGTTTATTCCTCGTGGTTCCTCCTTAGATCGACTGATGTCCCGGTGCCACCTTTTTTTTTAAAAGACTATTTTTGCTAGAGACAGAGAGAGCGCGTGTGGGAGCGAGCGCTAGTGGGTAGGGAGAGGAGAAGCAGGCTCTCCATGGAGTAGGGCGTCGGGAGTGGGCCTCGGTCCCAGGACCCTGGGATCATGACCTGAGCCGAAGGCAGAGGCTTCACCGACTGAGCCACCCAGGCACTCCTTATTGTCACTTCTAACTCCCCCCACAAGCTCCCCTGTGCCCTGGTCTGGTGACAACAGTGACTGTCTCCAGGCTTCCTGGGCCCCCATGGCCCGGAGTCCCCACAGCTCACCCAGCACGCACTGGACGGATGCGGCAAATCTCCTCCACGCCGGGAGTACCTCACCGGGCTTCACCTGACCATTACCTAGCCGTGCTTTACCTCCTTCCAGAATCATCGCAACAGTGCCGGTTCCCATACAGAACTATGACGGTGTGAGTACTCCCTGACCATGCAAGGCGGCAGTCGTTTTCAAAGGGGCAGGGACAGGGTTTAGGCCGCTCCCTGCACTAAGTGCTGTGACTGAAAAGGAGAGGGGTAGGGACGTCTGCGACGGGTGTGGGCGCAGGTCTGGGCGCGGGAGAGCAGCGAGAGCATAGCTACTTCTGACAGAGTGGTCAGGGACCGTCTCTTGAGTGAGGAAGGGGAATTTAAGATCTCAAAGGGGAGGTTAAAAAAAGAGACGGGAGAGATGTGGGGGAAGGGGGGGTCCCAGGCGGAGGGAAGAGCCAGTGCAAGGGCCCTGGGGTGGGAATGCCCTGGAAGGGCCAGCACAAAGTAAGGGAGGGACAAGTGGCAGGGCCTCCTTGTGAGGTGAGGAGTGTGACTTTATTCCAAGTGTGCGGGTAATCCTGAGGTAAGCTGTATTTCTGTAACCCAGTTCACGGATCCAGCTGGATCCTGCTGGCTGCTTGTGGAGCATGCAGTGCTCCTTGGTTAAGGGAGGGGGGGCGATGAGGGTGGCGTCCACCGGAGACGTCCTTGGCGGCATGAAAGGGGGGTGATGGGGCACCCTGAGACCTCCAGGAGAGTTGACTCAACTGCTCTTCATTGCTTACGTGGCTGGTCCCGTCCAGAGAGCAAGCCCCCGGGCTGGGGTCAGAGAGGCCAGGTGGGCAGGAAGGAGGGATGGGAACCTGGTCTCCCAGACTGGACAGCCTGTGCTTGGCACCCAACACCAGGCTGCAGGAGTTGGCGGATCCTGCCCTGGAACGTTCTAGTACCTTCGTCCAAGTCAGGTGGGTGTGCGTGAGGCCCCTTGTGTGCCAGATCCACGGGCCCGAGACCTCCAGGGTGGTGACCACGCCCCCACCATCGGCCGGGCACTGGCGGTGTGGATACGGATGGTGTGTTCATCCGGAAAGACCCACAGGCCCCCAAACAGGACGAGCAGTGGGGAGGAATAGGGTGGGGACCCCCGTCACCCCAAGAACCATGCAACTGGGGCACCTGGTCATCCGAGGGGCTGGGCTGGGTGAGGTTTAACACTGACCCCACCTGCGTGCCGCGCATATACCCGACGTCTGCAGGTCAGCCTGCTGCGGAAGCTGGGGAACGAGGAAGGCGGGGAAGCGGGACTGATTAGGAAGCACCGCCCCGTGGGCCATGTGTGGAGCCTCCCACGGCTACCGGAGCGGTAGAGTGTTGCTCTGGTTCAAGGCCACTCGGCAAACTGGATGAAGATGGGAACCTCCTTCCTCCAAAACCAGACCAAGTTCTCAGCAAAGTCAGAAGGTTCCCGGACTCTCCCCTGGAGCCCCAGCCCGAGGTCCCAAATGAAGGAGTAACAAAAGTGCTGATGGGCGTTGCTCGGGGCTTTACTTGGATTGACTGAGGTAGTCAAACACCAGGAAGGCACAATACCACTCCCACTGGACAGAAAGAGAAACTGAGGGTCGCAGGGGCCTTCACTGGTCTGCGGCCGCACAGCTGAGAACGGCGAGGCTGGGACTGAGACCCGGGGGAGAGAAGTGAGCGGCTCCTTACTCGCCGGGAGGCAGGCTCCCAGCGTGTGCTGAGTGCAGGGCCCCCCAGCCCGGCGGAGGCCATATTTCTAGGCTGGAGTGGGGTGTGCGTGTGGGTGACCCAAGCCTGGGACAAGTCTTTTGACGGGGCTGGGATGCATTTCAGAGTCGTCCGCCCGTGACAGGGGTATCGGCCATCAGAGTCGCATCTTAGGCTCAACTGGCTGGCATGTGGGCTTCGGGTCAGCCCCTGGTGGTCAAACCAGGGCTCGACATCCCCGGGGATCCTGGGGCAGGACAGAGGCCAGGTCCCCGGCTGTGAGCACTCCCGCACGTGGCCGGCAGATGTAGGAGCTCCAGCTAGCAGCCCTGGAGGGGAGGCCAAGAACAGAAGCTTCTGAGCTGGTCTTCCACTGCGGCGGGGCAGTTCACAGGCCACGGCGGCATGTTTTCCCCACTAAACCTGTCTGAGGTGGGAGCCGGGGTGCAAGGCAGACACTGGGCCCAGAGAGCTTAGGTCACCAGGCCAGGATCCCCAGCCAGTGTGGGGTAGAATGGGGGCTTCCTGTCCTGACCCCTTGATGCCACACTTGCTCCCATGCAGCAGGACAGAGGTGGGACCCCGAGTCCCTGTGTGCCCTGACCCCCTGACCAGCAAGGGGGGGGGGCGCTGTCTCCCCATCTGGGAGCAGCGGACGGCCAGGCTTGGCGGGCGGTTTGTTCTCATGGCTTCCAGGTCCTGGTATGGCCATGAGAAACTTCCTATCATGGCTGTGTCTCACCCGCCCCCCCGGCCCTTGGGTGCTGGGCACAAAGCAGATGTGTGGGGACTGCTGGATTGTCACCCAGACACCGTCCCCTCTGACTTGAGGCTGGGGCAGGGCGGGGTCGCCTGCACTCCCCTGCGCTGGCACTCCCCCACCTCCCCCAGCCCACACGCCAGGAGCGCAGAAGCCGGAGCGGCTGTCCCCAGTCCCCAGGGCCCTGGAGCCACGTACCCTCTCGGTGCCAGCTCGCAGCTGAAGGGTTTGCTCCTCACTGTCGTTTTCACTGTCTTCCAGCTGCTCCAGGATCTCGTCCAACACCACAGACCGCTTTTTCTTCGGGGGCTCTGTGGGAGCCCAGATGGCAAGAGAGGAGGAAAGAACAGCCGAGAGGGGTGGGAGGCGGGAAGAGAGAAATGGCAGGAAGGAGAGGGACCGGGATGAGCAAAATGGAGGGCGGGGAGGCGAGAGAGGAGACGAGGCACCGGGGGGAAAGGGAGTTAGAGGAGGCACAGAGGACCAGAAGCCAAAGGGAGGGTGTAGAAAACACAGGAGAGGAGAGACAAACATGGATAGTTAGTCTCCGATTTCACTCCGGGGCTGCCTCTCCCCGGCCCCAGGAACTCTCCGGCTCGGCTCAGCCCGCCTCCCCCTCCCTGGCTTCCTTCCACCCACAGAGGCAAAGGCTCCAGTTAGGAAGGGAGCGAGGAGGGCCTCTCCCAGCCCCTCAGAGGCTGATGGATCTCGGGCTGGCCTGCAGAGAGCGGAACACCTTGAGAGAGGATGAGTCAAGCGAGAGCAATTGTTGGGGAAAAAAGTAGAAGCTTCTCCGGCTTTCCTGGAGGCTACAGACTCTTAATGGTGCAGAAGGCGCCTGATGGAGCAGGAGCTCAGTGACTGTTGGGTGAAATCATGCTCCGAGATGCCAGCGCAGGGATGCAGGGAAGAACACTGACAGGCAGCTCTGCAGGGGAGGGGCTATTTCACTTGGACTTTGAAGGATGCAGAGGAGTTCTCTGCAAGGCGAGGGGAAAGGGAGGCAGATGCACGGCATGACCAGAACGCACACTGGGCTCAGCTCACACAGTCCCTTTCGGCCCCAAACACTACTGAGGACCTACTGTGTGCAACAACCACCAGTCCTGCAGGCATGGGTGACTTCCGCCTCTTACGGGGGCAGGGAGCTGGGCCACAGACAGGGAAGTCTGAGGTTACTGAGCTACAAGGGCTGAAAGGCAGGATTCAAAGCTCAGCAACGCCAGTCAGTCTCCCCACATCTCATGAGTCTCCGCTGTTGGCTAGAGAACGCCAGGGAGATGGGGACAACTGCCCGGGAGGATTGGGGGTGGGAGGAGGCTGCTCTCAGGCCCAACCTGCCGCCAGTCCCTCTGGCAGTCTGACCTCTCACTAATGGCCAGCCTCAGTCCCAGAGAACGTGGATTTGCTCAGAGGCAGCTGCAGACAGTCCCAAGCCCATCCTCAAACAGCACCTCCTCTGTGAAGTCTTCCCGGGGGGACAAACCTTCCTGTGACCCTTTGTCTTGACTCCACACTGGACCAGGAGCCCCCGAGGGCCTGTGTCTCATGTGGGTCTCTGCAGAGCCCCCACCCCCCCACCCCGGGGGCACAGGGGCCTGCAGGCCCAGCAGCTGTATCCACCGCTTTAGTGATGGAAAGGAGAAGGGGCAGGATGGGCAGGGGGTAGGGAGGGGCAGCAGCCCCGGGCTCAGACACACGCTTCCTCTCCTCGTGGCCTCCTCCACGCTCTGGGTTTCCTTCTAATCGCCAGGCTTGGGAGGTGCACAATGGCCTCGGGAAATTGAATTTGTGGGCAGGTAATGGGAGCCGGGAAATAGAAGAGCAGCGAAATAGGGCCTGTGAGCCCAGCACGGACGCCCCCTCCTAGTTACTAACAATGGGGGTGCGAGCTCCCAGGCTGTGGTGGCAGAGCCGTGGGCTTCACCTTCAAGGTTTCTCTGGTCTTCCCCGCAGCCTGACGGCACCGAGGCACCGGCAAGGGAGTGGGTTTTTCCTGTGCGTCCTGGGGCTCAAGCCTTCAGTCCGTTTTGCATCCCAAGCACCCCTACCCCGCTGTGGCCCCCCGCCCCAGGCCAGAGCTGCCAGGACAGTGGACATCTCCTCCCCTCCCTCCCAGAGACGGCTCTCAGGGCACCCGGCGGATCAGCACCTGTGGCTCCTTTGTCTTGGCCCCTGTGCTGCTGGCTCACTTGGGGGAAAAGCTGAGGTTGTCAGGACGGCTCACCTCTGTGAGCCACACAGGGGACCTGTCACCTCCGTGAACTTCCGGTTACACCCTCCCCGCACGTGCTCATGTGGCGACAGCCACCCAGGGTCCCTTCCTGGCTGCTGGCCCCCACCTCCGGGCCTCTGCACCTGCCGTTCCCTCTGCCTGGAGCTCTCCTCCCCCAGGGAGCAATGTGGGGGACTCAGCTTTGCAGAGAGGACTCCCTGATCTTGTTTGAAACCACAAGGCTCCCCGTGCCCCGCCCTACTTCCCCGTCTGTGCTTCTCCGCGGCATTCACCCGTGTTTTACTGTGCAGCTTACTGTCTGCGTCTCCCGCTGGGAGGCCAGCTCCAGGAGGAAGCAGTGTCTGAGTGCACGGTCAAGGCCCGCGCCCTCAAGGCCTAGAACAGCGCGCGTCATACAGCAGGCACAGATGAGGTTCAAGAGCTCAGGCTGCTGAAGGACACGCAGAAGGAGGGACCAAACCCAAAGCAGTCTTTAACCACCTTTGTTCACGTTTTCATCCCCTCACGGCAGAGACTAGGCAGTGGCTGCTCTGAACCAGGCCTGGGAGTGAGTGGGACGGGCCCGTTGAGGGCGTTCCTGGTCCCATGAGGGGAGATAGAGAAGGAGCCACACAACCACAACCTACGGCAGGGTTAGTGCCGTGGTGGGGAGAACCTGCTTCGTGTGGGCTATCAGGGTGGCTTCCCGGAGGAGATGACAATGTAAACGTGGCCAGAACCTAGCTGACTCCCAGCTCCGGCCCTCTGACCCCACTGTGCTGGTCTCAATCCCGCAGGCGGCTGTGATCATGGCTGCCCGGCATGTCCCACCCTTTGAACCAGTGGGCACCTCCCAACCTCGGCCCCGAGGCCCATGGGCACCAGCCATGCTCAGTCTGCTTGGGAGCGGACCTCGCGGTCTTAAACACTGGTGAACCGGTTCTTCCACGCCTGTGCCTGGAACACCAGCCCTGCCCTCAGCTGCCCTCTCGCCTTCCTCTGAGTCACTGGGCACCAGACGCTCTCCTCCTCTGCAGCCATCTGACAATCATTTAGGAGCCCAACATCCCGCGGCACAGCCACAGCAGAGTGAAGAGAAGCCACGCCACCCAGAGCTGGGTTCCAGTCCACTGCCTCCCCTTGCTGGTGGCGGTGGGGCCTTCCCCACTCCGAGCCTCAGCTCCCCCTCCTGGAACAGGCAGTGGGGCCAATCCCGTGGCAGACCCTGGAGGGGTGATCTGGCTGGAGAAACTGAGGCCCAGAGGGAGGGGGACGCAGCCAGCAGGACACACACAGGCAGGGCCTCAGCTGAGTCTCAGGAACCCCCTGCAGGAGGGGGTGCCATCACCCCCACTTCACAGCTGGGGAGACAGAGGTGCAGGGCAAGGCGCACCCCCCAATGCTCCCAGCTGCCACAGAGCAGCCCCGGGGTCCTGCCTCAGTTGTCCCATTTGCAGGCCACATACACTGGGTTGTGCCACGGGGCGTCTCTCAGGGGCCCTGGCCTGGCGCGTGGGCCATGGCCAAGGCTGCACGGGAGCCTAAGACACCGAGACAGGCGTGTGGTCATCACGTCTGGCCTTAGGGTCACACACTCCTGGCTTTGGCACTTTCCTAGCTGTGTGTCTTCTGGGGGGCACGTACCCCGCAAGGTTCACTCCCTCATGTATAAAATCGGGGGGGGGGAGTAGGACAGTTCCTCCTCCCTTGCTTTGTCTGTGGCCACCATCAGCTGACCCGCAGGCCCACAGGTAAGTCCCTCCTTCTGCCCGGAGCAGGTGCAGGCTTCTCCCTCCGGCATGAGCCTCCCCGGGCTACCTTGCACGCCCTCCCTCAGCATTTAGCATACACCCTCGGGAATGCAGGCTCAGGCCCCTCTGACCAGCCTCTTGCTGCCTCAGTCTCCTTGCCTGTAATGCGGGGGCACCACCAACACCGACCTCAGGGGGTCGTGGGGAGAATTAACGGAGGGAAAGGAGCAGTGACTGGCTCCTGGTTGGGCCCCAGCGGGTGGCGGCCAGACTGACATCTCTGTTGCTCTAACCCCTTCGCTGTGGGTGTTGGCGTAGTGTCTCGCTTTGCCACTAGGCCGGTGGGCGCCGACAGGGTGGGGACTGTCAGGATGGCTAGTGATGGCAGGTGATGGATGACTATTAGATAAATGAGTGAGACGATCTGGTTGGTAAAGGCTACGGAAGGTATGGTACCCGTTCCCCACCCCATGCTGGAAAACGGGGGGATCCACGGACTCCTGCGGGGCGAGTGGTGTAGGCAGCAGGTCAGACGATCTGAGGCCCCTGCTCTGCCGCCTAAAGGCTCGGTGACCTTGGGCAAGTCATTTCAGCTCCCTGCTTCTCGGCTTCCCTGTCCATATGTGGGGCATGAAGACAGGACCCGCCTCCCGGGGCGGCCGTGGGCGTCTGCGAGTCTGTGCATGGAGCCCCTCACACTAAGGACTCAGCACTTGGGAGCTGTGACTGCTCTCGCGGGCCTGGCGCATCCGACTCGGGCCGGGCCCCCCCGTCACTCCCCCACGCCCACCACCAGGGGACGCGTCAGCCTGAGTCCCCACCGCACGACCCCCAGCTCCGCCCGCCGGCCCTGGCCCTGCCTGCGCGCCGAGCACCCTGCTTGCAGGAAACAGCTGCTGAAATCCCACTTCTTCGACATCAAAAGCCTCAGTGGGTTTTCACCAAACAAACATAATGCAGAATCGGAGAAAGGTGTAAAATAAATAAACGAAACAAGCTGTGCATTTTCTTTTAGCATTACAGCTGCACCCGGAGATAAACAACAAGTGAATGTCACCGAACATCAATACCCAAGAAATTAACTTGACAAAAAACTCAGCCGTCCCCCAACAACCCCCCAGTCCTGCCCCCCTCCCCGCCCCTCCCCCCCTCCAACCACCATTTTGCATTTCTGGAGTTCCCATCTAATGATTTTATTTTTCAATTAATTCCTTGACAGAATGCCAGCCCGCGTCTCTCTCCTGGCCCTGGCTGGCGCTGTCGCCCCGCGTGGAAGGCACAGGCAGGCAGACAGGAAGGCGCGAGTGGAGGGGGGGGAGGCTGCTGGGAGGACGACAGAAAGCGCCTCATGGGGTTTTGTTCCAGAGGCAGAGCACTGAGGAAGGGCGAGCAGAGCGGGGGACGGGGGACTTCTGCAGGGACCCTGAGAGGAGCAGGTGCTGGCAGCCAGGGGAGGCTGGACCCGGCTGCCAGGATCAGAGCCCGCTGCTCCGGCTGGGCCGCCTCTGTGTCCCACACAGACTGAAGGTACCCTGCTCGCTCAGATGGGTGCCCCTTAGGTCTTCCCCACAGCCCCTGGCGGGTGCTCAGGGAAGGCTGGCCCATTTTCCGGCTCCAGGACGGACACCAAACAGGGGCAGCCATAGTAGCCCTGGGCCAGCGCCGGAGCCACCGTGGGTGCCCCATCCTGGTGGCCGCCCGCAGCACTAGAACGTGGCTCCAGGACATGTCCGTGGCTGTCTCTGGCCTCCAGGGTATGTGATGTCCTGGCACAGGGCCGGCTGGAGGGGTTGGGGACATAAGCCTCCCGGAGAAACCCTCCACCAGAGAGGTGTTTTTATGGGGAGCCGGTGGACACATGCTCCCGCTCCCTCGACTCCTGGGGGACAGCTCGGAGGTGTGTGCCCCACAGATCTTGGAGGGCCCTGGTGGGGGCCCACGGTGGGCCTGCTCGCTGTGGCCCCTGGGCTGGATCCCTCGCTTCCTTCCCGTTCCTCATGCGCTTCCTGGGCTCACCTCTGAGGTGATCTGCTTGGTAGCCAAGTCCGCGTCTCAGGCTCTGCCCCTGGGGAACCTGCACCAGAACACCACGGCTACAGGTGACCGGATGACCGAAGGAAAGGAAGCCTCCCACACGACACAGATCCCCGGTAGAGCGTTTGCCTTTGCTGACTCCATTTAAGATTTAAAAGCGGTAGTTACTAATTTGCAAACAAAGGGGAGATGCTACGCAACAGTCTCCATTTCTAGTTTCTCCAGAAATGGGTGGAGCGGCCCTAGGGGGCCCGTGAACCCACCTGAAAGCGAGCCCATGCTCTGTGCCAGGCCTGGTGCTGGGGCCGCAGCCGTGGAGAAAACTCTAAAGGATATTTGGAACCGCCAGCCACGGGGGCCGAATCGGGCCCCCGGGGTGGGAGCGAGCCGAGGGCCGCCCAGGAGCAGCTGAGAAGCAGAGGAGGACCCCTGCATTCCCTGGGCCTCCCTGTCCCAGGCACCTGCTGGCTCTGGGCGGCAGGCTGGGTGTGCACGGGGAGAAATCCCACAAGCTGCGTGGTATTACTGTCCCATTTGTCAGATGCGCAAGCAGCGGCTCTAGGGAAGTCAGCTGACCACACTCACCCCACGGCCCATCACACCAGTGATGCCTGCGGTCCCGGGGCCCAGTGGCCCGCCCCGCAGCGCAGACACCCGCACAGCTCCCCAAAGGAAAGAGCTCTTGGCAGAAAAGGACTGGACAGACAGAGCCCCCGCAGCACCACCTACCTGCAGTTGCTGCCTTCACCCCATTACCCAAGAGAATCATCTAGAAACCAGCGGAGCTGGGACCCCACCCCCAGAGGTTCTGATGTGAGTGGCCTGGGGCGGGCATTGGCTACTGAGACCAATGATCACTGCCTTTATGAGTCACCACGGTGCTAAGGGCCCTGGCTCGCTGGGAAGCAGGAGACTGCGTGCAGCCTGGGAGGTGGCCCTCCGTGCGTTCCAGGCAGCTGGCCTGGAAGCTCCCCATCCACAGGGCCTGGATTACCATGGATTTAGCCTGTGGTAGGGCTGTGGAGCTGGGCTAAGCCTGGGGGCTTTCAGGCTCCGTCCTGCATGTGTTTGCATTAGTTACAGATGCTGGAGAGGCTGGTGCAGGCTGGAGAGGCGGGGAGTGGCCAGGTGAAGGTGACTCATTGCATGCAACAAAGGAAAAGGAAGCGGAACCCCTGGAAGGCATCCCCCACTCCCCTGCCTTGGGCCTGCAGGGATCTTTCCGTTTCTAGTAGAGGCTTGATGGGCATAAACCTCCTGTCCCCCTCCTCCTGGCACAGCCCTGGCATGGGAGTAGGGAGCCCTGGGAAGGGAGGACACGGTAATGTGTCCTCAGGGCGTCAAGGTGGAAGGAAATCCGCACCAGATCTGGATGTGCGCGGGCCTCGAGCAGTCAGGCAGGCACAGGAGGGAGACGATAGGGCAGGCCGCAGACTGCGGCAACCCAGCCCCAGCTGCCCTATGGGTCCCACAGTACCAGCGTGGTCAGACCTAATTTTTCCAGAGGCCAGAATCTCAATTTTCCAGGCCAAATCTTCTGATAGCAAAATAGTGGTGATTCATTAAAAACAAACAAAAACAAAACCAAACCCCACCTGTGCACATTTTATAGGTAAAACAAAGACCCTCGGCAGAGCTCAGTTGATGGCTCACCTGGGCAGCCTCTGATTTATGGTCTCCTCTGTCTACAGAACCCCACTAGTCTCACTCGTGGCCACGAAGCAGTAACGAAAACCTCCGTCTTGTTTCTCGTGGGTTCCTCCGACCTTGGCCAACCGACAATTCAGAAGCCAACTTGGCCGCCCCCTGCCACCAGCCACAACCCTGGAGGGAAAGCCTACCCTCCTCCTGACCCGGTTTCCAGCACTTTGGTCCCCAGGTCCCCGAACCCCTGTCCAATCCGGGCCCAGCCCCTTCCCCTCCCAAGTCACTCTGAAATTCTCCTTCTGTCAGTTGAATTCTGTGATCGATGAGGAAGAGCAGGAGAAATGGCCCGGCACAGCTGGTTTCCCCGTTAGCCCTAGCAGGGATTCCTGGCCTCGCTGGCGACGGCTGAGTGAAATGTTTGCGGAACGCAGAGAACACAAGTCAATAACAATTTAGCTGGATTGGGAGCAAGTGCCTTCCCCGCACGGACAGCCGTTCCCGGGGGAAGGGGAAGAGAGTGGGGAGGATATTGCTGAAGCGCCTGGAAATATTTCCAAAACACCGCTCCAAGAGGCTCCGGGCGTGGGGCAGGAAGGAGGGGAGAGGAGGAGGAGGAGTGAACTGGAGACACCTGCTCCCGCCTGCTCCGGGCCCCTCTGGCCTCCCCAGCACCTCGGCGGGGGGGAAGCCTTTGACTGTCTGAACGTGGGTCCCTCCCTACTGCCGGCCATTTGCACCCTTGCTGCCGAGGAGCTGCGGGACCAAAACAATTCCCGCTTCTTCATGTGGCTTCGCTCGACTCTGCCTCCAGCAGCGGGGACGGCTTGGGGCACTTGAGAAAAGAGCTGGTCTCCCGGCCAAGTTCAGCCTCTCTCCTGGTGCCACCCAGAAGGAACAAAATACAGCACTCTGGCCAGGGAAGGCAGTGCCCTTCTGAGAGGGCAGGGGTAAGACGCCTCTCAGGCCAGTCCTCGTCCCTGCGGTGGCAAGTGGCACAATCACCCTCATCGGCTTCCTCTGATGCCTCTGGAGGAAGGGCTGCCTGCTTCTATGAGGCCTTAAGGAGGGACCGAGAGGCACCCAAACGGAGGAATAAAAATGAGGGGAGCTTACAGGAACCTTCAGTCTCCAGGGAGCTGGAAAGATCCACAGCGAAGGGATATTTTGAATAATAAATTCTGTGACTTCACATACTTGCTTGAACTTTCTTGACTGTGATTTTTAAAGCCCGATGATTATGTTTTCATGACCAAGATCAAGAAGGCATATTTGCAAGGGCTGGCGTAGGGATAACGGGCTCTCCTGGTCCCCGATCTTTTGAAAATGTGCCGTCCTAGGAATGATTAAGTTACGGAAGGGGGGGAATGGTGAACTGTTGCAGGCTTTAAATATCATCTGTATGCTGATGACTTCCAAATTTATATCTCAGTCCAGACTTCGCCCCTGAGCTCCGAACTCATAGATCTATCTGCTTGACATCCCACGGGGAGTCCTAATAGTGTCTCAAACCCCATGTGCACCCCCCCAACCCCCACCTGCTTTTCCCAGCTTCCTGGGCTTCATCATCACAAGGCACCACCATCCTGAGTGGCTCCGAGCAGAAATCGCCACACCGGCCTTAATTTCCCTCATGCTTTCCGGAAGTAAATTAGGCTGGCTCTCCCTTCACCACACAGGCTCAGTCCACCTGCTCTCCATCCCCACGGTCTTTGTTCCCACCCAGGCCACTGCCCCTGCTTGCTGTGAGGACCACGATGGGACTCCCACCTCCATTCTTGCCCCTCCACAATGCAGGCCCCATGGAACAGGGAGGAAAAGGTCTGACGATGTAAATCCTCCTTCTTAAATCTTTGAGGAACTTCCTGCTTTCTGTTGAATAAAAGCCAGGCTCCCTGCCAGGCCCCACAAGGAACTCCGCTGGCCTCTATCCAGCTTTGTTTCCTAGCATTCTCTGTCCTGGAACTGTTTTCTAGCCACGGTGGCCTGTTATGACTATGCTCCTGTCCCAGGGCCTTTGCACCTACGGGTCCCTGTGCCTGGAATGTTTATCCCCTGGAACTTTGGCTGGCTGGCTTTCTTCCTCCCACCAAAAAAAAACAAACAAACCACTCCTTGGAAAAACTTCTTCCAGTCCAGGGCTGTGCCAAGAGGAGGGGGAAATCTCTCCACTCTTCCCCACTCCCAGGAGCATCTTGCTATCCTTTCTAATTTCCTCCATAGGGCTTGCTATTATCCTAACTTTGTTATTTGTCTCTTTTGTCATCTGTCTCTCCACCTGAAATACCAGCTCCACGAGGGCAGGGGCCTTCTCTTCCGTTCACTGCTTGGTCCTCAGGGCTGAGAAAGGCTTGAACACGAGGTGGTTAATACAGAGTCGAGCACAGGAATGAATGAATGAACGAATGAACAGAGCCAGTGAAGGGCAGAATGATGGGGCCTCCTTCCTGGGGAGAGCTGGAGTTCTTAAGCAGAAACTTCAGTGGGGTGGGCATGGGGGAGGGTGTGGCCGTGATGCTTCTAGAACTCTATATGCTCTGAGAAAGGAGAGCTCATGGTAGGAGGAATTAGCTACCCCCGTGGCTTTTAGATAAAATAAGGGCAGCCATTTCTCGAGCCCCAGGGCAGGCCTTTTCTGTAAGTGGTGAGGCAGTAAACCATTTTGGCTTCACAGGCCACAGGTCTCCGCGGCAGCCCCTCTCCTCCCTCACAGTGCGAGCACACGGCTGGATTGACCGTGGGAACAAACGGGCACGGCCGTGTGCCAAAAACCCTTTATTTACGAAAACAGGCTGCAGGCTGGATCTGGCTGTGGGCTCTGGTTTGCAACCACTGCCCTACCTGGATTGGGAGGCCCGGTCTGATAAGGGGCGGGGGCAACTGGGGATGTGGGGGCTTCTGCGGAATAGGGCGTGGTGAGCTAGGGTCAGGTGTCCTGCAGTGTGCATAGCTGTGTGCCCTCTGGCAATTCACTAGACCTCTCTGGGTCTCAGTGTGGGCCTCACAACGACAAGAACAGCATTTCTTTCCAGAGAGGTGGGAGGCCAAAACGGGACTGCGTCCCCAAACCCCTTGACTGTGCTCCCTGCGCAGAGCAGGTCCTCCACTCAGCCCTCTCCCTTCTTCTCCGGCACCTGACTTGGTCTTTAATACCAAGTCACATGGCCGCCTCTTTTAGACTGGTGGTGGGCGGAGGCTCAAGGTGGAAGAGCTGGCTTCAGGCCAAGTGGGGCTCCGGGGCTGGCTGCACGGCTAACCGTCCAGCGTCCCTGCGACTGGCCTTCCCTCCCGTGGGGTGACAGTGAGGAGGGACTGAACGGACTCCCGCACCGTGGCTGCTGGGGACGAGACGCTGGGTCAGAATGGGCCGATGGGACAATCGTGCGCCCGGCCCATGGACAGTTAAGGAGCGCCCACGGTGCTAGACAGAGGACCACGGTGGTGGTGGTGGGGGGGGAGATGCGGAGAAGGACCCGTGCCCTGGAGGGCAGGGCCTCACGGGGAGAAGAGACATCAGAGTATCGCACAAGGGAACACAAAGTGGCAGGAAGACGGGGGCGAGGGGTGTGATGGGGGAACCGAGCACACAAGGGGTACCAGGGAGAGGGCCGATCTCTCACGTTCTGGCTGAGAGCAGCGGGCGAAGGGGCAGGGGGCAGGCTGCCCCTTCAGCGCCTGGCTGGGGGTGGGCAGCATGTGCTGGAAGCTCGTGACCCCCGCCCCCCGCCCCGGCCGGGCACCTGCCTGCAACCCAAAGAGAGCGGATCTCCCGCCCCGGCCTGGGCCGGCTCTGGCAGGTGGGGGAGGCGCCATTGCCAGCCGCTTGCCATGCCGGTCATGTCTGCGCTCCCGGCTCCGGAGGTGAAAGGTACAACCGCTAACCACAGCCCATCAGTCCTCCCAGCTGGAATAAGACAACGGCGGGAAGCAGAGCTGCGCTCCCAGCCAAGTAAAAGCCCGTTTGCCCGGGCCTCCCTGGCTGCGCGGGGTCTGAAACAGAGGCTTCTGCGGGCGGGTTGCTTCTCTACCATTATATTCTCTCGGTGCCGCTTGCGGGTACCGCGGCCTGCCGAGGCCCTGAAAGCTTCTCGATGCCTCGACCCTGCTGGTTTGTAACACGCTCGGGAAGAAAAGGACACAGCCAGTGGCCGACTTTCCTCTTTCTTCCCTCCTTGCTCTCTCTTTTCACCCTCCCACACGCGAGGGCTGAAGAATAGCACTTCACCTGCCGGGGCCACGAGCGGCAGAGGGGAAAACGGTTCTGGGCCGGAAGGGGAGGCGGGGGCGGGACGGGGCGAGGGGAACGGACGGCTCTGTGGAAGACAGCCGTCCTGCTATTCCCTCTCAGGCCACCTCCGTCTGGTGTCAAGATCAGAGCAACTTGGCCAACGGCATTCAGAGGCTGAACTGGCCTTTGCTGTTTAATGTCATGGGCATATCGCAGGCCTCACCTGAGAAGGGAGAAACATAACACCCTGCCATCTTACAGGGACACAGGACAGGGTGAAGGCTTCCAGAGGGTTGGAAGCTGGCGGTGGGGGGGTGGGTGGGGGAGGTTTAAAACAAGCTTCTTTGGCTGCCAACACAGGACCCTCGGTGAGAGGCGAACACCAGGCCGGCATGGAGCACGGTTCGCTCCCACACCTGCGTCGGAAGGCAGGGCATCGTGGACGCCGCCGTCTCCCCAGCGAGGACTCGTCGTCCTCCTCACTACGGTGTACTAAGCGTCTACTGTGTGCCAGGCACGGGGATGTGTCCTGGGGACGTGGGAAACGAGCTGCCATCTGGAGTCAGGTGCAAATGCACCGGCCCCGGCACGGCCCACGTGCTGGGCATCTCCAGGTTCTCACCCACGCACCCATCCACGCACGCGCACTCGCCATTTACAAGCCAGGCTTATAAAAGTCAGGGCTCCTTTCCTGTCTCTCTGTCTCGCCCCGAGCACATCCTTCCTCAGCCCGGCTGGCCTGGGACGCGAGGTCAATGAAGTGCTCTGGGCGGCCCCAAGAAGGCAAGACGGGGGAGTGACATCTGTCCATGCTCACTTGTGCCAGGAGCCTTAGAGGCATCGCCTCCTTGAGCCCCAAGGTTTCCCAGCGGAGGTAGGCACCCTCGTCCTGCCGTACGGATGAGAGCTGAGGCCGAGCGCGGTGCTCGAGGTCATAGAGCGGGTATGAGGACACACCCCGGGGCAAGCGGAAGGGGCACCAGCATGCACCTGCTGATACAAAGACTCAGTCCAGCAGGATGGCCAAAAGCCCAGGTCTGACTCCTGACTCGGCCGCTAGTAACCGGGTGCCCCCTTGGGCAGGGCGTCTGCCCTCTCTGTGCCTCAGTTTACTCATCTACAAAGCAGGAGCGAATGACGGTATTTACCCCCTAGGATTCTCCAGGATTAATACCTGCGACTGCCCGTCGATAACACCTGGCACGGAGTAAGGCTTAACAGATGAAAGTTGTTACAGCAGTAATAATAATAATTAGTGTTATCCAGCCTGAACCATACATGGCGCCTTCCACCTTCACCTAGGCTCATCAGGGACTCATGGACGGAGAGAGGGGCTGGTCGCAGGGGCTGTGGAGCTCTCGGTTCGCCAGCAAGCCTCATGCCTGGCCCTGCCGAATGGTCCGGACGTCTGCCTGTCATCACCCCACCCCCCCGCCCACATTCCACAGGGAGCCCTTTGTCGTGGCCTCAGGGCTCAGGCTGGGCAAACGGAGGCCGGGGCCTCCACCTGAGATCTGAGTGCCTTCCTGGCAGAGCTCGGCGTGGAGGGAGGAAACTGGGCATGGGTCCCACCTGCCCTCGGAGTCTGCCAGGGCCCTGGAAGCGCTGAACAATGCAGATTTCGACACAAATGAGCTGGGTATTTTTCGCCACGGGGAAGGGGCAGAGCAGGGGGCGGGGGGAAGGGTCCAGCCAGGACAGCAGGAGGCCAGTAGCCCTATTCTGAACATTCAGGGCTGTAGGGGCCCCTCCCATTCCCCCCCAGCAGCTCAGACACACAATGGAGGGGTGAGTAAGAGGGATTGCGGGCTCCAGAGCACCTGTTCTGGGCTGACTTGTCGAACTCCTCCCCCCTGCCCCCCCAGGGTCCAGCTAACGTGGGAAGGACGGATGGAGCCGTTGCCCTGAGTACAGGGAGCTTCAGCGGGACTGTGCGAGCTCAAACCTGGCTTCCACCATACACTGCCTGCGCGAGCCCCGGCGAGGGACTTCATCTCTGCGCGCCTCCTCCCTTCATCTCTAAACAGGAAGACACAGCCTCTACCTCCTGGGACGGCCCTGCGGGGGTGAAGGGTGCCCTCCGGGTGAGAAAACCAACAAGGGAGCTCGCGTTGCTTCTGTTACTCACAGATCATCCCCATGACAATTCTAAAAGGGGGCGCCTTTGTTAGCCGCCACCGTTGATGGAAGGTTGGCGGAAGGGGAAATGGAAGCCCAGGGGGCAGGCACTGACTCCCCCCCGCCCCCGACACTCAGCCAGGGAGCAAAAGAAACCGGGTCTCCTTGATTACAAGGTCAACGTTCCCTCTCCTACAGTCAACCTTTCGGGGACCAGGAGCTTACGGAAAATCCGATGACAACAGATCCTCTTGCCCGAGAGGTAGACCTGCGCACACACACGTGCACGCACCCACACCCCCCCTCCCCGGGATGACAACATTTCTGGGTGTTCTCAGCTCCTCTGAGGTCAGCCCTAGACTAGGATCCGCGAAGACGAGGTTTCACGGATTCTAGGGTACAAATCCCTGTGTCTTATCTTGCTGTGTTCTGGAGAGAGCTTTCTTTTGTTTTCAGAGGATTATCATGTGTTTCTTTGGGCAAGAGTGCTGTGAAACACGACTGGGAATGACTTTACTCTCGGGCTGCCGTTCTGTCATCTTCTCAACCCAGACGGGTGAGGCCAGCGTGGAGGTCTGGCAGGCGGGTGTGCGTCTGAGAGACCCCTCCAGATGGGAGGCCTCCCCTCAGCACACCCCTGCTGCTGTTCGTGGGCCCAACATGGGCTGGATGTTCTCTGGGGCCACCAGATCCATCCTCTGTCCTGCTGTCCCCTGGCAGGTGTCCCTGGGGGACCTGGTCCTCCGGCTTACAGATGCAATGGGCCAAGGGGAGACCCAGAGGGGAGAAAGGTGGGAGGAGAGGGAGTTGCAGGCACTTTTCCCGCCGCTCCCCACCTGCTTTGCGGGGTTCTCTGGCATTGGCTGTGGGCTTCTACATTAGGAGACTGAGTAGTGTCTGTAGACCCTGCTCTCAATGGACCCCAGGGACATCATTTCCTCCCCGCCCACCCCTACAGGCCCTGGGACAGGGCGGGGGGGGGGGGGGGCGCGGGTAGAGGGACTGCTCCTCAGTACTGCTCACCTCTGGCCCCTGCCCTCACCTCCGCGTTGCAGGCTCTTCCTGCCAACCCCTGGGGTAAATTCTGTTCCCTGCTAGGACCCTGCCCATCTTCCCCTGGTTCAGGAAGGGTCTGGCAGCACTCATTTCCACACACTCGGTTAGCTCAGAGCGCATGGCACCTTCCAGAACCTGAGGGCCATGTTCCTCTAGGGGGACTCAAAGGGAGGCCAAACACAGAGCTGGGCTGACCCTCCAAACTGACCTTGGGGCCCTCACATCACCTTGCACTTGAGCTTCCCCGCCTATAAGTGGGGACACGGTAATGTGTGCACCCCCTGGGGCCTTCTAGGAGGACACACTGTGTCAATTCCAAAGGGCTGTCTGACATTTTCCATCAGTACCTGTTATTCATCGCCTCCATTTCTGGAAGGGACCCAGGACAGTCTACATTCAGGGTCTGGACGAGTCAGCATGAAGGAAACCGTGCAGGAAACACTCATATACCCTGGGTCTAATAAAAGCCCCAGACTTCTGGAAGATGGCATTTGCTAGTATTGAGTGGTACAGGGCGGTGGGGTGGGGTGGGATTTTTGGAGCTGGCCTAGAGCTCCAATCTGCGACTTTCCAGCCACGTGACCACGGGCAGTACCTCACTTGGTTTCTTTGTAAAACCAAGACAGCAGCGCCCGGAGCTGCTGTCACTGTCCTGGGGCTCGTGAGACGGCGCAGATCAGAGACTGAGGACAGACCTCGGCATGGAGCGAGTCCTTAATAAACAGGAGCAGTCAATGTGTCACTGCAATGCTTGGTTGATCCCAGTGTTCCCATCCGTAAAATGGGGCTAATCAAGCAGCTGGGTGGCTCAGTGAAGTGTCCACCTTCGGCTCAGGTCAAGATCCCAGGGTCCTGGGATCGAGCCGGGCACATGGCTCCCTGCTCCTGGGGGAGTCTGCCCCTCTCCCTGCTCATGCTCTCTCAACTCTCTCTCAAACAAATAAATAAAATCCTAAAATTAAAAAAAAACCAACACAACCCGGGGCTCATCATGCCCATCTCGCAGGGCTGCTGGGTAATTCCCGGGAACACGTGTGGAAGAATGCTATTGCCTCTGTTCCCGCTGGGAATACATCTGCTGTCTGGGCCTCGGCCTGCAGCCGATACTAGAGACGGCCGATCCCACAGTGACGCCCCTGACCAAGCCTTTTCGCTGGGGCGAGGCAATAACGCTGTCTCTGGAACTCAATTTATCGAAAGGGGCTTCTCCGCATCGCGGGGGAGAAGTGCTGAGCCTGCAGGCCGCGGGCTTCGGGGGCGGGCGGAGGCGAGGCCTGGGCAGAGGCCCTTACACAAACATTTGCCGACGGGTGCATTTGGGTCTGTCAATGGCTGTCGATAGGGATAGGTTCCCTTTCTGCACGTCAGGATTTGGGGACTTATTGAGTTGTGAGCTGGGGACTGTGTACGCAGTCCTGATTCCTCTGGTTGCTCGTGTACTTTTGCTGGTAACTTCCCCAGCCTCTGACGGGGGGCCTGGCCTGTGCTGGACATGGGGCCGGGCACGGGGGCCCAGAGGGGAAGCCAAGGACACAGTCTTCATGTGGGAAAGGCATCAGTCCAGCGAGGAGAACACCAAAATGAAATAAATTATGACATGGCAGGAAGTGTAGGAAGGGAGGACGGAGCCTTTACGGATACCGAAGGAGAGGGGCAGAGAGAGGGAGGGCTTGCTGGGCGAGGTGTCATTTGAGCTGGGCCTTACTGGCTGCACAGGCCCTGGCTGCTTAAACAAATTGGAGGGTCGAGCATTCTGAGCAGAGGGAAGAGCACGTGGGGAGGCACAGAGCACCGTGCGGCGCTCAGGGTGGTCACGTGGGACTGGGCTGGAAAAGGCCCCTGGAGCCGGGCAGGCCAAGGGTGTATCTGAAGGGTTCGCAGGCTGAGCTACAGTCAAAGGCTACGCCCTGTGCTCGTAGCACACCTTGGGGGTGTCTGCACCCCCAAGACACTGCTCAGAGGCCCTGCTTGCTAGCCCAGAGCAAGACCAACGGGGCCCAAACTGGAAAACCCCCAGCCCCGTAAAGGCTGCCTCCTCTGCAGGGTCCCCTACGCTGCTCATGACTGGGGAGTGTCACTGGCTGGGACAGGCAATGGTCATGTCCTGGCTCCACACTCTATCCCTACAGAAGAGTGGGCTCTGCAGCCAATACCCCAGACTGCCCCCAGGTGACACTGTGGCTCCCCACTGCCTGGTGGGGATGGGTGAGGGGAGCAGTGGGAGGCCCCTGGGTAACTGGTCGACCCAGGAAACCCCGAGAGCTGCGAACCCTCCAGTTGTCTCTGGGACTCCTGGGTGGAGGAAGGCAGCTTGCCACCTGAGACCTCAGAGCAGCCGTGGCTGATGCCGTGGGTGGGACTACGGAGCCCCTTCACCAAGCCTGCTTTCCTGGGCAGGTGGGAGGAGGAGACGCATACCCAGCCGGGGGAGGCTATTCCTGGGCATCTGTCACGAAGCCAACAGGATCCCAAGTGGGCAGGAGGCTAGCAGCTGCTCCTTTCCTGCCAGGCCCTGAATGCACTTCTGAGACGCAAGGGAGAGGCGTGGGGATGGGATTCAAGTTCAAAGGTCCCTTGATAGCCCGAGTGCAGGGACAGTCGGGGGCACCTGCCTCCCCTTCCGCACGCCTGGTGTGGCCCAGTGTTCTCCAGACTTTCCCTCGTCCCCTCCTACCTGACTCCCCAGCACCTTGCTGGATAGGATGAGACCCGTTGTAAGCCGGCCCCCAACTCTCGCCACCTTACCTGTTCCAGCCATGCTGGCCTCCCTGCTTCTGCAGGTGCCAAGCTCAAGGGCCCCACTGCTCAGGCAGCCCTCTCGTGATGCAAACGTCACCTCTGCAGGGAGGCCTTTCTAGACCACCCGCTCAAGTAATGTTCCTGGCCTCTTCCCCTAGAACCTGCCGCCCAGCTAGGTCACAGCCGCACCCCTGTGCTAGAACAAGCAGGCGCTCACTGAGAATTTTCGGGGGAGGGACTGAATAATCTGCGAGGCCACGGGATGCCACCAAAGCGTGTGAGAGGTGGAGTCAGGTCCTGTGACTGTCGGGCTTCTGGTAGGGAGTGGACGGCCCTCAAACGGAGTAACCGAGGAGGGTCCACCAGAAAGGAGGCAGAGGGTAGGGGTTTCAGAGAAAGTGACCCCCTTGGCTGGCCGTGGGGACCTGGACAGAGAGTGCCGGGTACAGAGGACAACCAGACATGAGCTGCAGCCTTGGGTGGCAGTGCCAGCCAGCCACCTGGCAGGACAGAAGGTGGGGGCCCTGGGGGTGGTGGCGGTGGGATGGGGAGGGGATAAACCCCCTGACCCCAGTCTCCTCCTCTTTCCCAATTTCCTGCCAGGCCTTCCCAACGACCCAACCCAGCCGGAAGCCAAAGGGTATGGAGGCTACAGGTGCCGTCTGCACAGATCAGCATCCCGTCGAGGGATGGCAGCAGCCTGTCCAGGCAAGGACAGACCCCCAGGCACCCTGGCATGCTTACCGTGGAAGTGCTTGGCCGTCTTCCGCCGCAGGGTCTGCAGGCTCACCTCCGAGTCGGCCCACTCCAGGACCAGTCTCCGGCCGTACAGGTGGGTGCTGTGACACAGCGCGTGGAAGGCTCTCTGGGGGAGCGAGGGCAGGAAATGAAACGGTGAGTTAGCAGAGACCTGGAGCAGACGCTCATCCCGTCCCCTGTCCCCATGCTGGCACCTCAAGCTCAAAGGCCAGGCCAGGTTCTGGCCCTTGTGACACCTGCTCTCCAGCGAGGGTGTGGGAGCTGCTGGGCACTTAGCTCAATTAGCAGGTTACGTTCCCAGGGGGAGAGCTGCGAGGGAACGTGCCGTCAATATATCTGCCTGTAATTGGTGCCTGGGCCAGTGGCCGGCTTCCTGCCCACAGTGTCCCGTCTGGGGAGGGCCACCCCATGGGCCGGCTTGCCTCCCATTGGGCCGTCAGGGGAGTGCCATGGGACAAAGCCGAGCCCTACCTAGCCATGGCGACCAGCCACACAGGCCCCTTGCTTTTCCCTGGTGGCTCTGTCCTTCGCTAGCCCCGAGGAGTCTGTCCCCTGCACTCCCAGGCGCTGGCTCCTTCCCCGGGCTCAGCAGCTCTGGCATCCTACTCTTCGCTGCTCCTGGCCTCCAAGTTCTGCCTACACTCTCTCTGGTGTTTGGGACTGCTTTACTGAAATATAAGCCACACACCATGCAAGTCACTCCTCTAAAGTACACAGCTTGTGGGTTTTCAGGACAGTCAGAGTTGTGCGGCCATCATCATGTCAAGTTCAGAATACATCATCCCCCATCCTCCCAGGAGAAACCCCACACTCGGCAGTGGTCACTCCTCACCCTCCCCCGGCCTCCGGCCCCCATAAGTCTGTTTTCTGTCTCTTCGGATCTGCCTGTTCCGGATGTTTCAGATGAATGCAACCATGCGGTACTGGTGAGTTTGCTCTTAAACGTCACCAGGGCCCAGGCTAAGTGGCACCACCCCGGGGCTTGCCCTGCAGCTCTCCTGTGGTTCACAGAAGCCACAGGCTTAGACTCCGGAGCCACTGTGTCTGGGCAGGGCAGGTCCTGTACCTCCTCCCTTCAAGACCTTGGGCAAGTTAATGAACCTCTCCAGCCTCAGTTTCCTGGTCTATGAAATGGGAATGTTAATGGCCCTCCAATCTCAGAGTTTCAAGGGAGAGGAGAAAGAATTAAGTGGAAGGTGCCTACAACATGTGGGGCATACAGTAAGTGCTCAGTAGATGCTAGCTCTCATCCTGGTTGTGCTGTTACTGCTGACTTGTCGCATCTGTGATTTCTTTCTCCCAGCAGCAAGGCCGTGGGCCAGCTATGGGTATGGCTAGGGCCAGCCCCGGGTGCTCGTCAGGTCGGGAAGCCCCAGTGGCTAAGGATGGCGTCTTCGTCTGTGCTTCTGGGCTGCCATCAGCACCACGTGGTACGAGAAGAGGGGCCACGGGGACTCATCCCTCTTGCTTCCTCCATGCTGCGAGGAGGCAGTGTGTAACGAGGAGCGCTCCATGCCGGAACCGAGGCCCCTCTGGCTCTCACCTTCAGCATGACCATTATGGGCTGGACCCATGCTCCCCGCAAGAATGGATGTTGGAATCCACACCCCTGGTACCTTGGGTTGTGACCCCATTTGGAAACAGTCCTTGCAGGTGTAGTCAAATGAAGGCGAGGGCATCCTGGAGAAGGCGGGCCCCCTAACCCACTACAACTGTGGCCTCATGAGAGACAGCCACGTGAAGACAGACGCAGGGGGGTGCCCTGTGGAAACAGGGGGCTGAGGAATGCTGCTGCCACCAGATGCTGGGAGAGGAGGGGAACAGACATCCTTTGAAAGGAACCCAACAACTCCTACCCCCTTGATCATGGACTCCCAGCCTTGAGAACGGGGAGATAGCCAATTTCTGTTGGTTTCAGTCCCCCAGCCTGTGGTACTTCGTTACGGCGGTTGAAGTGACCCTGGGTAAGTCAGGTGCCCCCCTGGGAGCCTCGGTCTCCTCATCTGTAAAATGGGGCTAATCGTGGGATGAACACACAACATGCCCGAGGGTCATCTGCAGTGGATATTCTGTAACAACCGAATCTGAAAAGCACTGGTGGGAGCTGGTGAGACATGCACCTTTTAAAAAACAAGACATGCGGTCCAAGTACAGAAATGCTTTGTTTTCGTTGCGCTTTTCTGAGAAGGGCCAGGTGCAGGAAACTTTTTCTCCCTACTCCCCCACCTTTTTTTTTTTTTACTTTAATTTAAAAAACTCTTTCTGACTGCCAGCAGAGCCTCTGCGTTTTTTCCACGCGGACATAAAAATGCATCTGGACTCCGAGCCGAAATGGCCCATTCCAAGCTTTAAAACACACGCGTTCTCAGCTGGCACTGCAGAGAGACAGCCTGACTGGGGAGCTGGGGTTTTGAGCTGGGGGAGAGAAGTCAGTCGGGAGTCTGGCGTGGCGGGTATTCCGTCCCGGCGTCCGGGTCCCTGAGGAGCTGCGGTCCCCCGGATGCAGGCGGGTGGGTGGAGGGGGTGGGGCACGAGGCTGCAGCTGTTGGGAACTGAGCTGCAGAGAGAAGTGAGGGGGCCTGGGAGGGGGCCCCGGGCAAGACACCCCGGCCCCGGCCCCCCTCTGCGTGCAGCCTTCAGACTGGCGTTTCCTTCCGACCCCGTTCTCCACTGCCGTGCTCCCATGGAGCCTGGGAGGGGTCCGCTCACTGCCGCAGTTGCTGAAAAACTCCCCCTCCTGGCCTCTGATGGCAACCGTTCCAAATTCTCACCTCCTCTTTGGAAGGGCTTTTCACCTCCAGAGGTGAGGTGCACAGTCATTATGACCGGGGGCCTCTGGTTCAAATCCCCACTGCACCACATGCAAGCTGTGTGAGCTTGAGCGGGCTGCTTAACCTCTCTGGGACCCATTTCCTTGAGTGGCGGCAGCAAAGAGTGGCTAGGAGGAGCCTGTGGACTGTGAAGTCTAACAGCACCCTTGGCTGGGCTTATTATTATGGATGCCCTCTGCTCCCCTTACGCGACCGAAAAACGGGAACAATATTCGGTGGGACACAAGAGTGCTTGTGCATTTGGCGCTGGAGCCCAGTACGCAGTTCTCCAAAAATAGCAGGACTAGCCTCCCTCATCCCAGTCCCCTCCAGTTCACAGGAGACTGAGCTGATTTCCTGAGTGCCCGCTGCCTTGCTAGTCAATGTAGTGGCCTCAAACTGTCGCAGGCAGCAGGGACAGGGACTTGAGGCTAAAAGTGGCTTTGGACAACCCAGAGTCATCGTATTTCACTAAAGGGGCCTGAGGGGAGCTTGTTATATATTTGGGGGGGGGTCCTAGAAGGCAGGGGGGTGGGTGAGGAGAAGGACACAGCCCAGGCCTCAAGAGGCCTTCAGGCTAGTGTGGAAGGCATGAAAGGTTCTAGGCACAGCCAAGGGGAACGTGCAGCCCTGGCCTCTCTGGCCTGGGGCCCGCCAGTAGCTTCCCCCCAGCCTCTGGGCCTGCTGAGACTCATGTCACTTTCCTCCTGAGAGTTCTAAACCTCAGCTGTGGCACAGCACCCCCCACCCCCCGGCCGCCAAATCAGCTCTTGGGGCATTGTTCATCTGGGGGCACCCAGGACCCGATGCAATGAGGGTGTCTCAGAAAAAGCGGGGAGTTAGACATTACTGGCCTGGTGCTTCTCTCCAAATCCTGCTGCTGCTGCCTGTTTTCTTCCCTTGGAATGAAAGGGAAGCAGATCATGGACCTCCTGGGTTGAAACTCTAAGCCTAGGCTTCCAACCTATTCATGAGAACAGACATTTTTCTCCCATTTCAGTGACAGGAAAACGGGCGCCGGCCAAGGTCCCTACACACGCCAGCTTCCTTCTTGCTTCCCCTTTCAGACCCTGTGCGTTCCATCCTTGGGCCTTTGTGACCTGCTCTGGCCTCAGAAGAGCTCCCTTGTCACAGGTGACCTGCTGGTGGGCCCAGGGCACAATGTGCTCTCCTCACAGACGACAGCCGCGTGTCCTCCCTGGGCCCCACCTGTAAGGCCTCCAGTCCAGCACCAGAAACACCTGCTTGTAGGTCGGCCTCCTCGGTTCGGCCTTGAACCTTGGAGGGAAAACCTCTCTCCTTGCTGCCCCTAGTAGCGCCCAGGGAAGAAGGTCGGTCCCCCTTATCTGTGGGAGATACATTCCAGGATCCCAGGGGATGCCCAAACCCACAGGCGGTATGGAACCCACACATACTATATTTTTCCTATATGGGCGTACCTGTGGCAAAATTTCATTTCTGAATTAACCACAGTAAGAGATTTAATAACACTGCCATTAGAGTGCTACAGTTACAACTGTAGTGAACAACCGTAACGATAAACTGTAATAGAAGTACGTAAACGTGGTCTTGCTCAAAATCCGCTACTGTCCTAACTCCCCCTTCTTTGTGTGGTGTGGGAGGTTAACGTGCCTGCGAGACGAGAGCGCATGAGCGAGGTGCACGACGTGGGCATCGGACACTGTCTAAGGCTACACTGTCCGTCTTCGGACGAGGGTCATCTGCTTTTGGACCGCGGCTGACCGCCGGTAACACGCCATAGATAAGGGGGTGGGAGGTGGCTACTGTATTCACAGAGCTGACCCGGGGGCTCTTCCACCGAGGGTCTACGGACTGGAAGGGACGCTCGCTTTGGTCCTGGTCAGAGACGGAGGGCTGGCTTAAGGAGCCTGCTGTGGTCCCTCCACACTCCTATGACACAGACAGTGAAAGACAGGAGCAAGGAGCTCATGTCTTTGGCTGCCCGTATGCGTGGCGCACTCTGCCTTCCGACTGGGACGTCACTTGGTGCCTACAGGGTCTTGCGTCTGGCAATGGAGAGCAGAAGAAGACCTGTTCCCCATGGGTATGACTTGGGGACCTCGGGGGACAGGTACAGGTGCCCATGCCACCAGGACTCGGTACACCACCAGACCACCACTCGGGTCACTGCAGAAGCCTGAAGATCTAGAGGGGAACTTGAAGGGTGCATCCGACTGGCCAGGAGGAGACCACCACAGAAGAGGGGAGCCCCTGCTCTCTGGAGTCACTTCCTGTTTTCATCTGACAGGCCAGTGCTGACTACTCCTGCTTCTTTCTGGACCATTCTCCGGGCTTTTGCAGCCGACTCCCATGGGGTGTATAACTAGGCTCTCGCTTTCTGGTTTCTGTTTCGGGTGAGCAATGGGGAGATGCCAGTAGTCCTGGAGGGAGGACGGGAAGGGGTGGGGACATTTCTCTTCCTGCTCCCTCCCTCCAGGATGGGAACTCCTGTTGGGGTCCCTCCCCAGCACTGTCACTGGCCCCTGGAGGCATCAGCATCCCTGGAAAGCCCCCGAGCCCTACCTACTCCTTCATAAATCCCTCTCGGACCATCATGGAGGAGGCTGTTTGCTGACCCAGCTGGTTGCTCCAAGTCCCTGTGCCTTGACTTGGGGCAAGATGGACTTCTCACCTCAGACAGCACGTCCCAAGGCTTGGCCCCACTCAGAATCGTGGCTTACTAGGCCAGCTCGGGCAGGTCTGGCTGGAGCGCAGGCTAGCTACCGTCTGGTCCCCTGGCTCAGCTGTCCCAGAATCATTCCCCTTTCATCTCCTCTGACCTAAGCCACTAACTGTGGGCACCGAGAGCCCTAGCCTCTAGCTGTCTCTTCTGCAACACCTCCCTCCCCCGCGCCCCTTGAGAAAATCTGCTAAGGTAGAAGGGGAATGAATGACAGCCATCGGCTAGACTGTGACCAGGCCTGGCAGCCATCTTCCCGGAACAGGGAGAACTCTGGAAGGCTGCCAGCGCAGCACTGGGCTGACCTTTCTGCAGCTCTCCCTGGAGACAGACCTCTTCTTCCCAACAACAGAAATCCACTCGATGCCCTTGGCAAGACTCCTGTCCTGTGGGTGCATGGCTCCCAGCCCAGGCCCGAGGACAGGACTCCTGTCTTTACAAGCCCAGGCCCTTCTCGGCCCCTTCTGCTCTGTGTCTTGCAGAGTGGAAAGGCTGCCTCTCTCTGCAGACGTCAAATCCACCTGAGCACAGACAACGGCAACCTGCGCCCGGCCATCTGCGCCCCCCCAGTGCCTGGAGCAAGTGTGACCTAAGACGGCCAAGAACGACCATGTGTGCCTGGGAGCATGGGACCAAGTGACAGGAACAGGAGCACCGGCCCTGGCTGGCACCCCTGGGGGCTTGGCTCCTTCTCTTTGCGGAGGTGGCTGAAAAACATCGGGCCTATGCTTCCGGGAGGTGGTTCTGTCAGTCCGGGACGCTCTGTGTCTCTCTGGGCAGCACCCCAAGCTCTGAGGGGCAGAACCTTTCTATGGCACTCACAATCCCAGAAGCAAGCTCTCAGCGTGTCCTGCCAGCACGCGGGAACTGATCCCCAGGATGAGTTGGGCTCCTAGTACAGGACTGGGGGAACCTACTCGGCACCTCGGTCCTTCGCAAGTGGGGAACCCGGGGATCTGAGGACAAGTTTCTCGGAGAGACAGCCGGGGCCTTGGTTCTCGTCCCTCTCCCACGTTCATCCACACAATTCCATCCAGTTCAACTCGACGTCCCCAGAGGACCCACCATGAGCTAACGCTCCAGTGGGGGACACAAAGGTGAGGCACCCCCTCTGACTGCTGGAGAGGTAAAGGAACCAATGCCAGGTCACCGATGGTCGGAAGCCACCAGGCAAAGAGGCGGCATGGCCTGCTAATAGCCTTGGGCTCCAAGAGGGGCCCGTGGCGTGGCCTGGATGCCTTCCTGCTTTGTGACCAGACAGGGCACCTCTCTGGGTCTCCCTTTCTCACTGCGAAGTGGGGGCACCCTGACCTCCTGCGGCTGCCGAATAATAAATAAGACCACGACGATTCATTTCCCCCAGTGCCCTGCCCGTGGTAAGAGTCTGAGTCCTGATCCCGTTTAGCCGTTGGTAGCAGAGCTTTCCAAAAGTTACCAGTGGTGCTCCTGGAGGGGACAGAGTCGCCCAGGTCTGAAGGGCGGGTCGGTTTTCCTGGCTTACAGGGACTGACTGCCTGATGTGAGGGAAAGACTCTGGAAGCTGACCTTCACCCAGGGGCAGGCCTGGAGGGAGGGATGGGCAGCACTGCTTATCCCCTGGAGAGGAATGAAGGGTGCCCTCCTGCTAAGCTGAGAGGGGCCTGTCCCGACCCTGACTTGTCAGCTCGTCAATGTGTTGGTGGAGCCTGACTCCCTGCTTTGAAACGCAAGGCTTGGGATTCCAACGTGCTTTTACCTCTGGGTTCCAACCACGGGAACGAGGCAGAGCCCTGCGAATGAGACACAGGCATGATGGTCTGCACCTCGTGTACCTGCCTGGACAGGAAAGTGGGGACCAACCCCTATTCCTGAGTTGGCTTGCAGTTAACCTGTCTGGGGACGAAGAGCATCCGAGAGCCAGGCAGCAGTCTTGACCCTGGGGGCCCGGCCCATTCTGACCCCTGCTGCTGCCCTTTCTGCGGTGCCACGTGGCAAGGCCCAGGCCGGGCCCTTCACCTTCACGGCTGCCTCGGGGAGGCGGTGTTAACTCCGACGTGCAGATGGACAAGTAACCTGGGGTTCGGGGATATGAATGACACCCCTCGTCTGCGTCCACGGCCTCCTCATTTCCATGGGGCGATGGCCTCTTCGGACCCTGCTGCGCTCCCGCAGGCCCCACGGAGGCTGTGTTCTACTCCCCTCTTCCACTTAATTAAGCAAACGTGTGCTGAGCGCACACCGCGGATAATCTGACGGCGATCATCGTTTATGGGGAGGGTGAGACGGCTCAGCCCTGTGCGGGCCGCACCGGGCACCTGGCACCGAGCCGGGCATCCCCACCCCGAGGAGCCCCATCCGGCTCCCTCACGGTCCGCCGTCCCCAGCACCGGGCTGGCTTCGGAAGAGTCTGCAAGGTGCCAGCATGGGTGTGGCCGGGCCCGATGGGGGTCCCCGACCAAACCCTCAGCAGCAGCCCAACCCTGGGGCGGTGGGGGGGGCACGGGTCCACGTCGCCCCCACCCCCTTCCCCAGCATGGTGCCGAAGCGAGACGTGGGGAGGGACACAATAACTGGTGCGCCCCCACAATTAAAGCCGTGGTTGTTTACCACGGAGAGAACAGCTCTGCCTGCCAACACCAGCCGCCATCACGTCTCCCTACTGCCGGCTCCCCCCAAGTGTTTATTTAAGCCAACACATTGCTCTGCTAATTGGATAACATTCCATGTGAAAATAGACCTTTTAAAACAACAGCAGCGGCGGCAAATAAAAACAGCTGCAACTGCAAAAGTACAAAGGCGCGGCGGGCTCGGGAAGGGAAAAATTAAAGGCGCATGCATGGGAAAAAAAATTAATATTCTGGTTTCTAGGCTGCGGGTCCGCTCTTCCCATCCTTTTCTCCCGTGGGACCAGCCTGCTCCGGGCAAAGACAGAGGAGGGGGTTGCTGCGGAAGAGAACCCCATTGGCTACTGGGGGCCCTCTCCGAGGCCAGGCTGCTGTCGGGCTCGGGGGACTGGAAGCTGACATGCATGCTGATGGGGCTGATATTGGGGGGCTCACTCCTTCTCTAGGGGTGGGGGGCTCATTTTAGCCTGGGTGTTCTCCCAAGAGATGCTCTGCCCCCCAGCCCCACCGGAACGTCTCTAACTGGCAAGATCTCTCTGCTGGGAGCTGGAGAGAGGAGGGGCTGGCACTCAGCGGAGGGCGGTCCCTGGATGTGTGGGCTTCAGCATCTGGTCAGCACATGGACCGGCTCTGCCCCGTCCCGGCTGCATGACCCCGGGGCCAGTGACTTGACCCCCTTTGAACCCAGTGTTCTCAGGTGTCAAATGCCACCCACCACCAACTTCCTGGAGTCCTGGGAGGATGGAGAGTGACAAGTGTGAATGCCTAGCACCCCCCCTGCCAAAGACAGGCTTTGAGAAATTGACGGTTTTGATCGATGCCAAGATGCTACCCTTCTAGAAACATCAGGGTGGCTCCTGAGACAGAGAGAGAGCATGAATGTGCGCTAGACTCAGGCCACCCAGGGAAGACCATGTGGAATGGTTCGAGTCCTTGACTTCAGTCTTCCTTCGTCAGCCTCCGTCCCTCCCGCTCCCCTCCACCTTGAGAGGGAAGTTCTTCGAGAAACAGCTCATCACCCTGGAGTTTTAGGGAACACGGGCACTTCCAGAAGGACTGACACTTACTGCCCCGGATACCGAGGGCCAACAAGCATCCTAGGATGGGGCAATGTGCCAGGTTGCTGAGCTTTGACGAAGGGGATGGGTCTCCTGCATAGCACCCCGGCCCCGGAGCCTGGCTGGAAGCCAGGCCCCCACAACCTGGGCTTCTGGTTGATTCCCGGGGATCGATCCATGGGATTCGGTCCACGGGGATCAGTCCACGGAGCTCTGCAGCAGCTACACAGATGGAGCTCGGTGGCTGTGCAGAAGGAGTGATGCAAACTTCCCGCCCCGTTCCCGGGGCTGCTGCAGGCTGGGGCAAGACGATGCGGTGTGCCGTACAACACGTGTGTGCACGTCACACACGAAGCCGGCACGGTCGGCCACGGGAGCCTCTGGCTATTGTCATCAGTTGCCTGGTTACCCCGAGCTCTGCCACCACAGCCTCTGTGGAGCCTCGTGCTAGGATTCTTTCCAGTTTGGGGGTGTGTGCTTGACCCAGAGGAGCCTGATGGATGACAAAGTCCCTGATCACATGCAGGGTGGGACATGGTGTCACGCAGAGAGGTCAGAGGACTCAGTGCTGGGCACAGGGGCGGCACAGACGGGTGCATGTTGGGGCCCCAGCAGACAGCGGTGCTGAGGGGGTGCCTCTAGGGACTGACCAGGCCTAATTCTCTCCTCTGCCAGGTGGCGAATGGGCTGGTTGATGCTGGGGAAGGAGCACTGGACTGGGAGCCGACTCAGCTGGATTCGGACCCCAGCCCCACCCAGAAACCATCAGTTCTTCGGTTGCTTTTCAGACTCCTTACTGTGCAGTCCGCGTTCGTGACCCCCTCCTGCCTCTCCCTCGACCCCCCGATCTAAGCACTGCCCAGGCCTCCAGGGGAGGCTCCAATGCCGTGTTCAAGAGTTTCTGATGCCAAGAGTGACGACCTCCATCTCCACAAGGGCATCCAGCCAGGCAACGGGAGTGAAACCACGGGAGGGATTCGTGTGGGTCAGGGATCAGTGGAGCCCTGGAAAGGCTTCTAAAGGAGGTCTCCTTCCTCAAGGGCTTCCGAAGGAGGAGAGCCACATGGGAGAAGCCCACTGGGGGAACTGGGATTAGGCAGGCAGGTTCCCTTAGCATTCCCGCAAATTCCTTCTGCGGAAGTAAACCGAGATCTCAGGGTGTTCTGCTCAGTTGAGGTCTCCCTATGGCCTCGCGCTTCCTCTTCAGCCTCACACCCACCCTCGCGCTGGCTCGACCCGCACCGTGGTCGGAATTCTATTCACCAGCGTGCGGTGCGCACGGCTCTCTGGGTCAGCGGCAGACGCTAAATGTGCCACTTGGAAAACAATAAAGTTCTTCAGACAGACACGGAGAAGGAGAGGGAGAAGCAGCTTCCCCAGGAGGCAAAAAGAGCAAAAGGCTATCCGCAGGGAACACACGCTCACTCCCCGTGGGTTCACACCTCGGGAAAGGCCGGCTCGTAGGGGGGCAGCCGTAGGGGAGAGCTGCTGCAGGGGGACGCGAGGGCCACAAGTGGCCCCAGAGCCTGGCTGGCCGCCTGTCAGAGCCAAGGGGCGGGAGGACCCAATCCCGGAGGGGCTGCCGGTCGAGTCCTCCCTGTCCTCAGCTGCCCTTTCTCCTCCTGGAGCCCACGATGGGAGGCGGGGTAGGGGTGGAGGGGGAGGAGCCCCTTGCACGAATCCCTAGGGCTGGGCTGGTGGGCCTTGGGAAATAGCTTCTGAAGCCCGGCTCTGGTGACAAAAGCTGCCCAGCCGGGCACTCGCCCTGCCCCATCTAACTGAGGGGCCCCTTCTGTCCCAGGGATCCCGGAGGACACAGCTGACCCGACCATGTCCTGGCGATGCGGCACACAGAACGGGAGGCCAGGAGCCCGAGCCTGGTCTGACCTTCGAGCCCCAACAGCCACGTCCGTTCTGACAGCAGCCTCTGCCCCGGAGACAGGTGGCTGAGACGACTGCCTTCCAGCTACGGGGCTCGGACACCTCTTCTGTCCGTTCTGTCCCATCCCTCCTCCTCCTTAGATCGGCGCCCTCGTCACCACCTTCCTCCTTGTTGCAGCTAACAGACGGAGCTCCCAGGGCCAGCGCCTTCCTAAGAACACCGCCCCATCTGAACTTCATGACAACTGGATGAGGAAAGCCCTATCACCGTCTCACAACCGAGGCCCACAGAATGCAAGGCACTTGCCCCAGGTCACACGACAGGTAGTGGCGGGGCTGGCATTCCAACTCCGGCAGGACGGCTTCTGAGTCGTGCTGTAATGAGCCCCCTTGGAAGACACAGCTCTTGTAGGTGGGGAGTAGATTCCCCCTCCTCTTCTCCCCCGCTCACGATCTCACGCAGGACCCCCATTACCAGACAGGCGACAACAACAGCTCAGCACCCTCCCTGTCCAAGCCCTCAGAAGCCTAGAGCTCGATGGAAGGCCAGGGAGAAAACACCGCCCTGGGCTTCCCTCCCCTCCAGCTGGGACGAAGGCACAGCGGCCCTCGAGGCGGCAGGGCTGGAGGGCACGGCGAGGCAACGACTCTCTGGGCTCCAGCGCAGCATGCCAGGGTCTCACGCATGCCGTCCGCTCGTGCCCTGCGAGGCCGGGACCTGGTTCCCACTGCCGTCTTACAGCTGAGGAACCTGGGGTGTGGGGCAGGCTCGGGAGGCCAAGCCGCCGACAGGAAAGCGGTCTGGATGGCTGCCCTCTGCGACTGCCCTCCGAGCCAACACGGGTCCCCCAATGCGGGTCCCTGCTGACAGGAACTGAGGCCAGGCAGGGCCTGTTGCACACAGGGGGTGCTGCCCCTGCTGCCACGGACAGGAGGCAAGGGAAAGGCTGCCAGCTGAGAAGAAAGGGGAGCAGATGTCCGGACAAATGCGGCCACGTGTCAACAAAACAGGCACTTGAGTTCAAGACGCCGAGACAAAGGTGGCTGGCAAGGCTCCCCGAGGTCCCAGGAGTGCCCTCTGTGCCTGTGCGTGTTCCCAGGGCCCACAAAGGCTGCAGCTGCGTCCCTGAGATGTCACCTTTGGCTCCACCCACCGGGCCTCTGGTGACGGCAGCTCGCTAAAAGCCAACGGGTGATTCTAACCAACACCCCTGCTTTCCCGAAGGACACCTTGTGACATGAGGAGGGGATCCCGCCTGTCGCTTCACCGTACCCTTGAGGAAAGAGGAGGCCAGTAGAGGGGAAAGGCACAGGCTCCTGAGGGAGCCCCCAGACATAGCTGGACCCCTGATCACACCGCCTTGGCTCCCCCATCCCACACCTGCTGCTGGGCTGGGCCCCGCACCCACAAGAGCGACCCCCACTCCCCTACCCAGCCCCGTGCTGCCCCGTGCCCCAATCCGAGAGGCTGCCTTGTTTCCAAAGCGAAAGATTGTCTCCAAGGAGCCTGGAAAATTCTGTACCCGTGCTTGTACACATGCCTGGGATGACCTCACCTATAACTGGCACAACGGAGAGGCCCTGTCCACGAGTGGGAAGCTGAGGGGAAACACGTGTGGGTCCCTGTGGACATGTCCCCATTCCCAAGTGCTGGTCCCCGGCCCCTGCCACGCTGCACGGCCTCTCCCATGCTATTTGCCTCCGGGCGCTCGTGACCAGGGAGCTCTGTCTGAGCTGGGGAGGCCTGGGAAGCCCATTGGCCTCCCTACTTTGTATCCCCAGTTTCCTGAGAATGTCACTTTGGGGAGGGACGGAGGGCAGGGGACACAGAGCTGCCCCTTTCTCCAAGCACAAAACCCAGGGCCTTTTTCCCCCGAGAGAGTTGCACAAATTAGCAGGGTCAGGGAATAAGCAGGAGAACCACACGGGGCAGTGACAAGCCCTCATCCGTTAAGAGGTTTAGCTGCTTCTCCTACTAAGGGCCCAGAACAGAAGGGGGGGTGGGCAGGGGAGGGCTCCGTCTCACCTTTGCATCCTGCTTCGTGAGGAAGTCCACGAAGCCAAACCCCCTGTGTGTGCCCGTCCCGGTCATCTTCTTTGGCAAGCGTACGGTCTTCAGCTCCCCGAAGGTGCTAGAAACAAAAGGCAAAACGCAGCAGCTTAAGAATGGAGGCCTGCAAAGGGGCTGGGGTATGTGTGGGAGGGCAGGACCCACTCTCACACACGAATCCTTTCTGGTTAGAAGTACTTGAGGGGGCACACGCGCGTGTACACACACACGCACATGCACGTGCGTGCACCATACAACAGGGTTGCCTCCCCACTGGCCAGCACATGCTCGGGGCCATGACTGTTCTCCTCTTCCCTTTCAGATTCCAGCCATCACGCTGTGCAGGGAGGGATGATCGGGTTGGAGATGCTGGCGAAGAATGTTTGGTTTCTCTCCGACAGGCTGGCACACTCGGCCTCCCCTTGCCCGTGGGCCTATCTGGCAGGGGCGGGGGTTGGGAGAATGCAGCCCTGCACACGCGTGGCCAGGGCACAGGGCTGCTCATGTGCACAAGCCTGGGATCCGGACGCCGAGTCAGCGGGTCTCCTGACCTGAATCCGCCCGCATGGCTGCGCTGAGCACACGGCAAGCCTGCGTGGAGCGAGCAGGATGAGCCTCTGCTCCCGGCCCCGGGCCCCGGGATGTTTCTCCAGTGCTCCGTGCCGGAACGACACACAGCTACTCCCTCTAAACCCCATGTCCCCTCCCTCTGGGCTATAGCTTCTATATCTGCAAAGTCGAAGTCAGGCAAAGCTTTGGAGGAGAAAATGGCTTGGCTCCCCCTGGCAGGGATCAAACAGGTAAACACAGCTTGGACCATCCCCTGCCCTCTCCCCCACCCTCTCCTCCCAAATCAACGTTCGAGAAATTCCCGGACAAAAGGATCAGGCCTCTCTGGCTCTCCCGTCTCGCTCCCCCCACCCCAACCCTATCCCGATGTCCATTTATCAAATATCTATGCACAAATTGCTGCGGATAAATATTTAATGTGCACGGGATCTGAAGAGGTGTTATTTTATTTGAAAAGCTGCGCACACTTGCGGGTGGCTGGGCACACGGCGCACACGCTCAGCGGCCGAGGATGCTTCGGGGCCAAAGACCGATTGGGTAAAAACACAGTAAAGGCCGTAAGCTCTCGTGAAATCATATAAGCTAAATCCGAGGCGCGAACCCGGAGCCCCACCAGCATGACCAGGCATCTGCCAGCCCAATTTCCGAAGGCAGGATGGTGTGTAAATGTGGCATTATGATTCCTCAAAATGAATCCGCACGTCTCTCCTCGGAGCTCCCCCAGCAGCTCCCCCTAGGCTAGCGAGGAGGCTGGCCTCCCCGGGAGGGGAGGGGCCGGAGGGGGTAGGCCTCAGAGCCCTGTCAGTCTTCTTAGCCTGGCTGAGGCTCTGGCTCCTTCTGAGGAGGGGGCGCGAGGGGGCGCGGCTGGTGCCAGGAGGCTGGGCAGGTGGGGACAAGCAAGAAGGTGAGGTGGGAGGGCCGGCGGAGTCGAGCCTGCAAAGCCTGCTTTATTCTGCCACCTAAAGGCCAAAGCGTCCCATGACACGCACTGCCTCTTCCTCTGTGGGAGCCGCGGCCAGAGAGGGCAGTGGCCAGAGGAATTTCCAAGTAGGCTCCTTCAGGCAAACGGTCTGTTGGCTCCGGGTTTTTCAGAGAGATGTGGGGACCGCAGGGATGTTGCGTCTGATGGCCAGGAGGACCCGACGATGACGGTGACGGCACTCAGACTCAGCAGGTAAGAGAAGGCCTCAGCCAGCACCTCCCAGGCCGGGGGCCATGCGGACAAGGGTGTGACGGCCCCGCCCCAGGCTCCTTTGGCTTCACCACTGCTTATTCCAAGCAGCCTTTGCTCACCCCCACCCCCGCCCCGCCCCGCCCCGGGCTGGCCTGAACGGCCCCCCACAGTCAGGGCTCAGCCCGCTTCTCTACTAGGGCCCTGTGGTGTGGACGCCGATGCGCTCTCCACCACTCCGAGGCGGGTGCTCAGTTCTGCAACCGCAGAAACCACATCTATCTTGCCCTTTAGGGGATCCGCAGCTAGGAGCCCGCTGCCCGGCCTGGAGGGGACACTTGGCGACATTTTTGGACTGAACAGACAAGCCCACGGTAGCCCCAGGCCGTAGACGCGACCGCTGGTATGTTACCACCGACATCCCGAGGGCTGTGTTGAGGGGACGTGGCATGGGCCACGGGGTGTGTACAAATAGCACACGTGTTCCTTAGTAGTCTTGCTACCCCCATTTCACGGATGGGGAGACTGAGCTCAGGGAGCCAGCGGTTTAGGCTAGAAAGGGGCAGGTTGAGGACATGAGACAGGGCTTTCCTTCCCCTGAAGTGGTTCGTGGTCCTTCTGTTACCTGGATGCAGACTGGCCACCTTCTGGACTGGGGGTCTCGTTCGGAGGTGTAAAGGCGGAGCGGGGTGGCTGGGAGTGGCCTGCGTGGACTCCAAGGGATCCAATGACTTAGTCAACACCCCACGGCAAGAGAGGGAGACTGAGTCCCAGTTCCTTCCGCTCCTGCCATGTGTGAACCGGCGGCTTCTGCCTGCAGGGATTTCAGTCCTGTCCCTTGATGGTCCCGATGGCCTCTGACCAGATTTCTTCGTAGCCCCATCTAATTTGTGGTGAGTTAGCCGATGTGAGTGTGTACATGAGAGAATGGGGCGGGGGGGAGATGGCCGAGGTGCACTCTTCCCTCCGTAGCACACCACGAGCTGCGGATGCTCTGTGCATGGCAAGCAGCTCAGGGTCCGGAAAAAGGCAAGGAAAATAATTAAAAGGTAGAGAGAAAAGCTGATGAGGAGAGGCTGAAGGCGGTGTGCTCATGTGGCCTGGAGACATGGCATCTCAGAGCTCTGTGGGGGGTGGGCCACGGCAGAGGGGGACCCTGCAGCCACGAGGGACCAAGCACACGGCTCCGGGGCTTCTGTCTCAGGCAGCTGGGGGGCCTCGGGGAGGTCGCAACCCCTGTCTGCACGGCACAAAACACAGCTTCAGAAATCCCGTTATTCTTCAAGGGGACCTGGGAAACGGTCCCGGTGAGCATGTTTCCTCCTTTCCTCTAAGAACAGCACGAGAGAGAGCCAGACCTTGAGGGACAGCTGCAAGATTAGGGTCAGATCTTCGAAGGCGCTTCCCCATGTCTGCAAAGCCCTGAAATGAACGGGCAAGGCTTCGAGACACCATGATTGCTGCCGTGGCACCAGCCACCGATGACCGGGCGCCCGGGGGTGGGGGTGGGGTGCTTGGCCTTTTTTAAACACATCGTTTCCAGGTGTAACAACGGTGGGGCAGCAGTGTTACTGCCTGGATCCCCCAGGGAAGAGAAACCAGAGGCCGGAGCGGCCAGGCGACCGGGACCTGTCCCCCGGCCACCCCTTCCCCAGCCCGAGAACAATGCTGGGAAGGCGGCCGGCTCCGGTTGCTTGTGTGACTGTGCGGGATAATATAAGGCTGGTACTAATGATCTCGGCGCGATACCGAAAGCGAATTAAAAAGCAAAAAAAAAAAAAAAAAAAAGGTTGGGGGGAAAAATCGATGAAGTACCTTTAGCTCCTTGGAGATAAGCGATATATAAATACCAGCCATTACTAAGGTTCTTATCTGACAGTTAGGTCCACAGAGCCATTTTTAAGAGTGGCTTTTGAAGGAAGTTCTGCATGTACCCTCGTCTCTGGGGAGCAGAGGCCGCCAACTGGGGGAGGCCGGGCAGGGCCGCCAGGGGACCAGAGAGGGAGGGAAGTTGCGGGGCACCCAGGAGCTCCCCCGCCACCCAGCCCAGACCCTGCCGCTCGGGGAAGGAGCCGCGTGCGCTCCCCACTGTGTAGATAATAGAAACCACAAAATAGCAATTACTGTATCAGAAGCTGTGAATAAAGAGGACATACCGGGCTTTTAAACACGGCCCTCCTTCCCTCCCCCACCACGCTCACACTTCATAACAAACTCACACCTCACTTTTCCAATTACTTCATTCACCTTGGGTTCACCAATTACTTCCCCACGCCGCAGCCCCACCCCCTCTGCCGCACCCACAGCGCAGGACTGCCGGCACACACCGGTGGGCTTTCCACGACTGGAGTTTGTTGTCACGTTTCTAATTTCTTCCGAGATGTGTAGGGGTGGGAGGGAGCGAGGGGAGGGAGAGGTGGGAGGGGGTGCGAGGTGTTGAGCGAGGCGAGCCAATTATGCCCAGCCCTCGCAAACAGGTCTGGGCATGCAAATCAGGTCTGCACTACAGGCCTGAATGCAGACACAATACGTGTGTGTGTGCGCGCACGTGTGTGTATGTGTGTGCTGTGGGTGCATGTGGGGGTCTCCTCCCTCCACGCTCACTGCGAACCCCCCAATAGGACTCTAGCCCTGGCTGGGGTTTTTGGTTCTGCTCCTGAAAAGGGATGAATCCTCCTCCTGCTCCCCTCCTTGTCTGAAGGGATGGGATCAGGAGAAGAGAGCAAGGGGAGAGGTGAGCGGGAGGCGGAGAGGACCCTCCAGAGATGCAGACCTTGACGGTCGTGCTGCTGCTCTGGTGCCTGGGTTCTGGGGCTTAATGAGCTGACAGGGAGGCTGGCCTGCCCCTCTGACCTGTATGCTGACACCAAGTGAGAAGAGCCTCAGCCCCTCTGCTCCCAGGACCTAAGTCCTGATCACTCTTCTCTTTGGATCTGCCAGAGGAACCCGCAGCCCAGCCGAAGTGCCGAGTCACGTGGGGAAGTTTGTTGGCATGACTTCTCTTCCACCTGCGCTCAATGCACTGCTGAGGGGGAAAAAAAATACCAGCTGTCACCCAAGGGACCCAGAGTCACACAACAGCATGGTCTCGACAAGATAAAGGGGTGGTTTGTGGTAAGAATAAACCCCAGGCTTCTTTCCCTTCCTTCTGGAGGTAAGAAAAAAGGGCTAAATCTCTTGGCAAAAGAAGGCTTTCAAATACACCCCTACCACCAGCACCAATTTTCCGACACACACAGCATATCCATCCGTCCCCCCGGGACTTCCAGGCTGTGGGCCCCCCAGCACGTGGAACATCTGCTGGACACGACCTCCCAATGGCCTTAGGAGCTGGGCACTGCCACTCCCGTTCTGTCAGTGCAGAGAATGAGTCTCAGAAGTCATGGGATTTCTCCAAGGTCACTCAGCAAGTCCTTATGTACCAGGGGGTGGAGCGTCCTGTCCAAGGTCCCACAGGTGGCAATGAGCCGAGAGGGGGTCTAAGCAGGTGGCTTGTCCCCTTGTACCTCTGATCACTCAGTGTTTACAAGCCCTGTCTTGTGCAGCAACAACCAGCCCAACATTCCCTGTGTACCAGGTGCCAGGAGGGAGGCAACTGTGGGTTAGACATCAACCTTGTTCTCAGGGGACACTCGCCTGATGGGCAAGCAGGGTACCCCCCCATCCTGCAGACACAAGAGGACTCTGCAATCAAACCTCTTATCTCGGCCGACTAGGGGCCACAGCTCAGGGCTCCTGATCTCTCCCCTCTGTGCCTACCATCCTACAAAAGGGTCTCCCCGTGAACGTGCGGACCCACCAGTGATTCCCACTAGAGGAGTGAACGTGGCAGGTGGGCAGCTGCTTTGCCTGGTGTCTCGTCTTGTGGCCTTCCTAACAGTCTCCATGCGGATAAGGGCCCCAACTGAGGCTCGGAGAGACAAACTCATTCCCCTATTGTCTACGATAGGTGATTTCCACAGTACACAGAGACGTGGGTGCAGGGCCCAACACCCCAACCTCCCACTTCTGCAATGCGTCCAAAACCAAAGTCTTCGATCAAGCAGGCTTGTCCAACCCTCCGATCTCACACAGGGGGAAAGAAGCTAATTGAACACCACTGGCTTTCCTCCTAATCCCCAAACGGCTGAACTTATGCCTATCTCAGGACCTCTGACCCCACTCTTCTCATGACCTGGACCTCTCCTTATCCTGATGTGCCCACCATCGACTCCTTCCTGTCATTTGATCTCAGTTCAAACGCCCCCCTTTCCGAAGAGGCCGCTCCATCCAATGTTGTTCCCTACCTCACAGGGCACTCTGTCATATCTGAGCACTGTTGGAAATGACCTGTTTACTTGTCTTTCCCCTCTCTGTTCTAGAAACAGAAAGAACACTCCAAGACGGCTGGGTTCTGAGTCCCCGTTGTGTCTGCAGAGTCCAGGCCCGTGCCTAGCACACACTCTCACATTCACTCTGTCATGAGTTTGGCTTTCAGTGTCCCACCCCAGGGCCAGGTCCCTATCCTGACCAAGCACTGGCTACTGGGGCCACACAGTCACATCTGGAGGCAGAACACACAGTCCTTCTGTCCTGAGGTTGCGTCTTCACATACCACAGGTGATTACAGGAGCTTGCGGCCCTCGGGGGAACCGCTCCTTCGAAGGTACCCCCGTGCGTCCCCTCGATTATAGTGCATACACTGCGGCAAACAAACATGAGGCCGGCTCAAGGATCTACCAGGGGTCTAGGAACAGGCCAGTGAGCTTCAGAATCGAGCCCCGCTGGGTCAGAGAAGACACATCTCTGGAGGTTCCCTCCGGACAGCCTCTGCCAAGGGAGCCTGGCCATGGCTGGCCTGCCGCAGCCGGTATCTCCTCCCCCCCCCCCGAAGAAGGCTAAGCCAGGGAGCGTGTGTACCCCGTGGACCGAAGCCTCGTTGGGCACTGGCTTTCGAAGAGGTTTAACCGAGACCGATTTGGGCATGCAGTTTTTTCCTCTTATATTCTCTCTCACTCTCTTTTTAAAGGGTGGCTTTTAGACCGAACTTTTCCAATTACTCACCACTCATCGCGGTGAGAGCCGGATGTGGAAAGGTTACCTCGTTTCCATCAGAGCAATCCTCCCTTTCACTCTGGCCTCTTGGAGGCTGAAAAATGGCCCGGTTTCCAAGAAAGTGAGAAAGGAAGCACGGAGGACAGCATTTAGCTTTTCTCAATAGCCTTTCATGGGGTCCTTTCCAGGCAAGCGTGACCCTCTCATTTTCGAGATGAGGACTCCTGGGGACGAGCAGTTAAATGGTATCTCTGAGTCAGAGTCGGGGCCTGCGTTCCAGGCAGGGCCCACACTCTCTCGAGAGGCTCCCGCAAGGAGGGCATGTGGCCCTGAGGAATGGAAGCTTCTGGCCTGACTCTGCCTTTACCAGCTAGGTGACCCGGGCCGAGTCATTTCCAGGCTGGACTGAAGGAGGAGAGCGACTGAGCGAGCACACGCAGGCACACGCAAGGGGAGTGGAAACCTGCTCTAGGTTCAGGATCCCTGCTCCACCAGAAGGCGCAGGGACCACTCAGCCCCAGTCTGGACGGCCAGCTGGATGCCTGGGTCCGGGACTGACAGCTCTTCTCTTCCTTCTAAACTGTCCTACTCTCTAGATACTTTTGAGAAAAATATCAGTGACAAAGTCAAAACATTTTAGACACCGTGACATGAAGTGCAACACACACAGCCTATGGGTGGCCTGTCCATCACCCGCACACCTGAGTTCCTGTTCTGCTGTGGTTCTGGAGATCAGAAAGGCTGTTCTGCTTCCAAAGTGATGAAATTTCCTCCCCTCCTTGTTAGCCAGGACTGGGCCTCTCCCGGCGGCTGGCAGCCCAGCGGCCCCTCGCTGGCTTGGGTTCACATAATGTGGCCCCGGCGGTTGCGGGGGGTGGGGGGGTCTAAGTTCCGGGAGACAGAGAGGGTCTTCCCAGTGCACTTTGCTCTCCAGCGTCTACTCCAGGCATGGACCACATTCGGCGACACATTCACTGAAGGAATCACTCCCCCCAACCACCCCCTCATCCTCCAGGACCCAGACCTAGATTTGAGGCGTGGAAGCAATGTGAACGTGCCTTGTCATGCAGCTACTACGGGTCCTTCATTCTTGGGCAACTATTTCCAGAGCGCGTCCTGAGTGCAGACGCTGAGCTCCGTGCTGGGAAAGAACAGTGGGCCAGACGCACTCTCGCCCCCACAGGGCATAGCCTCTTTCTCAGTGATGTAGAAGCCAGTCATTCTCAATTTTTTTTTTTTTTATCCTGGGCTCGATGCATGTTCTCTGTAAAACAGTCGTGAGCATTCATCCCCCATATATGTACAATTTGTAAATGCACGTATGTACTGCTGTTTGCTGTATATACATACCATTAAAACGGAAAAATTAGGCCATTTGAAAGAAAGATAAAACACGAGTAGAAACGGAAATTCTAATGTTTTTCTCCTGCTCCTCTGATGGACTGTTACAGGCCTGTTTTGGAGGCACACCCGTTGAGGGCGCACAATGGGCCAGGCACTGTATATACATATATCCCACGTATAACTCCATGGCCTCCTCAGCAATCCTGTGACGCAGGGGTTAGGGGCCTATTTTTAAGGCTCGGCTGCTTACGGGACTTAACGGAAAACTCACGAGGCTATATTAAATGGTAGAGCCAGGACTCAGCCCTAGGCTGGAGGAGATTGGAAGGCCTGTGCTCTTAACCAGCGGGGGTCCATCTGTGCACGGCTGAAGGATTTGAGAAGCCACTAAAGGCTGGATACTGTCTGCTGAACCTGAATATTGTCCTTAAGCAGATGTCATAAAAATAGTTCTAAGACCAAAGGTGACCAACTCTTTAAAAACAGTAGTTTCCAAGTTTGTCCTGAAAGATGTTAAGAGGTATTTTGTGTAACATGGCTTCTGGAATTAAGTAAATTTGAGAGCTAGCTGGTTAAACAGAGTTCAGCAAGCTTCTCTGCTGCAGACCTTGTCAGTGCTTTTAAGGTATTAGGTGCATGGAAGGTGGATCTGGAAGGGTGAGGGAGAAGACAGAGTACTTCTCAAATTCATCTGGCCATTGACCCTTCCTACCCCCAAACAAGAAAACCTATTAGCATCTCTTGGGACACAGCTGTGGAATACAATTTGGGAGAAGGAAGGTCAGGCAATGATTATGGAAGGCCGGAGCGCACACACTGAGGCAAAGCTTCTACCTCGCCCAGGGCTCTGAAAGTGGGGAGCTGCCACAGAGGTCTAGTTTTGACCATGAGGGGCTAAGTCCCAGCATCCCTGAAAGAACGGAAGTGTGGGGTCAGACATGGGCTCCGAACCCAGCTCTACACGTGATGTCACCTTCCCGACGCTCGGCTCTTCACCTGAGAAATGATGGTCCCACCCTACGAGGCTACTGGATCCAGGATTCCTGGCGCCTAACAGGAATGAAGAAATGGAAGCTCTAGACAAGGGTGCTCACGACCATTAAAAGGATCTGCGCTGGTGCCAAGCAAGGGATGGCTTCCAAGCCCTTATGGGGTTTCAGGCTGAAGCTGCGAAAGAGCAGGCTGGGCCAGGCAGGCCCCTCCTGGTGGACCCCCAGGAGTTCTCAGCCAAGAGCTGAGAGAGCCAGATGTGATCTTGTGATTCTTGGTGCCCGGGAAAAAAAGCAGCAGCTCTCCATCTTACCCACATGACCCACCAGTTTTACAAGATAATTGGAAGAAACTATCCCCGGGGAGGCATCCCTCAGCCAGACCCAGGCACCCCTGTTTTCCCTTGGGCCGAGCTAGCCCACTGGAACAGCTTGTGCTCCTTCTTCCTTTCGGAAGGAGAGGGTCAGGACGCCACCCCTGGCCTGGGGCGCACATTCTGGTCAGTTCCACGCTTCTGCTGGGGTGAGTTAATGAAATCCACAGCGGACGCGCTCCCCCACTTTCTCCCCCCTGGTCTTCAGCTGCCTCAAGTACAGCTAATCCCATTACAAGAAAATAAAGTGGATAATTCAGGCTAATGAAATCGTTACAAGAATGTGGCCAGCCAGAGGTGGACATTCAGAACCAATTTAACACCCTTTGGTGTCATTATCCTCAGTACAGGAAATGTTGGAGCGGAGGAAGGGAAAAAAAAAATTAAAAAGGAAAAAAAAAAAGAAAACCCAGCCTCTTTCTTGTTGGCTTAAATCTGGTTAAAGAACGGATCTGCCTGTCTCTTGCTCAGTGTTATTATCTCTGCCAAGTGTGCTATCTCCACGGTGACCCCAGAAAATATCAAAGTGGGTGGAGAAACTCTGGAAGTCACTGCTGTGCTGGAACCCAAAGAGCCCTCCACACCTTCCCCTCTGCCCAAACCTGCCGCTGCTCCAGCAGGGACCGCTGAGGGATGAACCCCGGAGCCCCGAGCCAGCACCAAACTCAGAAGCCTCTGACGCGGGATTACACTGTTGGTCCCTGGGGTCTGAGTGAGGCAGGACAAGCCAGGGTGACCCCCTGTGCAAAACAGAGTGGGCAGCAGGACCCCAGGGGGGGCTGAGCAGGAGGCGTCCCTTATCGCTGGCCCATACCAGCCCCTCACCATGCCGCCTGCTGCCAGGTCATGGCCAGGCTTCCTGAGAAGGCTGAATTACGAGTGGCCACTCAACTTCTTAGCACCTGCCACCTGCCCTCGGTGTCCACCCCTGCCCCTGCCCTGTCTCCCCCAGACTCGGAAAGGGCCCTGGCAATTGCATTTCTTTTGGGTCCATTTCAGTGCCCAGAACCTTAAGGAGGACAGCCTCCTATCCGAAAGCCCCACTACGTCCGGCTGGTTCCCATCAGCCTGGACGCGGCTTTCCCACATGCGTCTTAGACTGTTCTAAGCCCTCCGGCTAACGGCCGGCTCTAGGTGCTCCTAACGGGGCAACGGTCACAGCATAAGAAGGAGTACGTGAAGGGACGAGAAGAGAAGATCCTACAAATGTACAGAGAACTTCTGCCGAGCTGGTTGGGTCGTGGAGGGATCTTAGGGGGTCACCTGCGAGTTGGATGTGTAGTCACTGGGGGGGTTAGAGGACTGCCAGGGACAGTCCCCCTGTAAAAAGTGCCAAACAGCAGGCCTCAGTAACTGACACCTACCTCCTACTTACCGATCAAGGCTGCTGGGGTGCACTAATGCATACGCCCCACTCATGGCCTCCGGGCCCCCTCTCTCTGACCCCCCGGAGGAGTACCATCCACACGACCTCGACATCCACACGAGTCTCCATGATGTCCTGACAGCAGCTTCAGAAAGTGGTGGGACGGGGGCAGGAGCTCCAACAGGAGTTCAGGGAACCCATTCAGCTCCCTCTTGGGAACACACACGGGGTGGGGGCTGATGCCACTACTTCGGGGCCCGGAACAGAGACTCAGGGACCCAGGGGTTCAGAATAAAGCCACACAGCTTCTGCAGCCCGCATAGATGCTCTCGGTCGGTCACCCAGAATCGAGAGACCCGAGAAGGAAGAACCCCCCCGACCCCCGCAACCAACAGCGACGCCACCACCCCACATACTGTTGATTCCGGGAAAGCCCTTGACCTTGCCCCCTGCCCACCGAAAGTCTATTTACTTTTACTTTACAAACTTGCTTAGCTAACTTCTCATCCCAGAGCAGCTGGGAAAGGCCAAGGGGTTAATAGTGGCCTGTGCCTAACAGGCCTCCAGAAGTGATCACTGCCAGCCGTGGGTCAGACCAGGGGCGGGCACGCTTTCTCTGCACAGGGTCACACGGTAGATATTTCTGGCTTTGCAGCTACTCAACCCTGTAGCATGAAAGCAGCCACACGGTTTGCAGACGAACGGGTGCGGGTGGGTGCCAATAAAACTGTATTTACCAAAAAAAGGGGGGCACCACATGAGCCTTATTTTGTCAATGCCCGAATTAGCCCCCCAAACCAAAACGTGATATTTAAACCACAACACAACACACAACACGACACAGCCACCTGGGAATGTCAGCTGCGGGGGCAGAGAGCAAACACTCCGGACAGCTCCAATCAGCAGCCGCACGGCAGCCTGGGCACGGTGTCCTGTGTATGGGTAGGTGGGGATGCTGCGTATTTTAGAAAGACGTCCACTGAGCGGTCAACATTTCCAGAGAGGGCTGAGGTCAAAGGCACTTACTGGGGAATGCTCATTGCTGGTGGTCTGCTCTTAGCAGCTGAGTGTCTGGGCCCCTGCCTAGGGACCTACTCGGCAGAGGAGCAAGTAGACGACTCTGTAAAGCCAGCTGCTGCCCCGCTAAACGGCGTGAGGGCAAGACGGCCAGGGTGCGTGATGCTACCTCGAGGACCTTCCTACCCAGCCCGACGGCCTCGCAGACCCTGTGTTTGCGGCCACCTGCCCCATTCCCGTTCCTCGATGCCCGCCAACTGTTGTTCTGTTTGTGAGGATGAGTGTCTGTCTTGCCGGCTGGACCAGCAAGTGCCCAGTACCTAGGAAGGGGCCAACAGTGCCTGCCACACAGCAGGGGCTCAGCGGAGACTGGCTGGTGGCTGCTGACGGACCAAGGTGTGAATGGATGCTCACTAGTCCTCGCTTTTCTGTTTCTGGTCACCCCAGAGAGTGGGGAATGGGCTAGCATAGGCTGATGCATAACACGTACCAACGCCATGCCAGAAGCTCTCTGTTCAGGGGCTGAAGCAACCCCACGAAGTGGCAGCACTCCCGGGGCGCACATGACACAGCGAGGGGACATCTGTCGGAGAGCTGGTGGCCTGGTCTGTGGAGCTCTTCCTCCGGCTTTGCCACATGATGCCCCTCTGGGCAGAGGAGCTCACTTCTGCCCTTGAACAAAGTCCTGCGGTCCCAGCTGGAGGCCGCCAGTCAGTGGGAAGCTGTATCAGGCCGATGAGGGAGGGCGCACAAAAGAGGCCGTGAAGATGATGACAGATACAGAGGGCGCCTCCTAAAGAGCTTGGCATTCTAGAGGCTTCTGATACTTGCCACTAGGAGGAACACTCCAGATCCCCAGCACATCAGAAAACCCACGATGGACGCCCTCCGCCGCCTCCCTGAGAGTTCCAAGCATCTGTCTGAGCTGGGAAGAGGCAGAAAGTGTGGTCACCACGTCTCGCTGGGAGGCTCTAGTGGGACAAGTCCACGCTGGGAGGTGACCACTTTTTGGGTCCCCTGCAGTTCGGACTGGGGTCTGCCTCAGATAACTGAGTCACCCCAACATCTGATCCTCTGAGAAAGCCAGGCTGATGGCCACAGGGCATGACAGCAAGGCAGCTCTGCGAGAAGGGGAGAGAGGCAAATCCACAGCCCCGGCCAATCGATGGAAGGTGCGGGAGGCCGTTCCAGGGGCACGGCAGGAGACAGGGAGCGTGGACAGTGATTCATGCCACCGAGCCTGCCAGCATGGAGGGGGAGGAGAGGACTTACCCTGGCTGGGACAAATATTGTTTTTAAAAGTCTGGGAAAGAAAACAACAATAAAACAACTCAGACTCGGTGGCCGGCCAGTTTTGAGATGCAGGGGGAGGAGGAAATGGATCTGTGAGAAGGCCCATTTGTTTGGCGCCAAAGAAACCAATGCAGAGGTGTTCATTTAGTCACAGAAGGGGAAGCGGAGGCTGTGCATTGGGTGGTCACCAGAAGCCGAGAGCCACCGGGTCTAAGCCAGGCCAGGCGCAGCCTAGAACCAGAGGCAGACCAAAGGGCAGGTTCCGGGTGCGGCAGGCAGAGGGCAGGCAGTGAGCCGGCTGCGTGTGAACGTGGGTCAGGCTGTGGAGCATTGGGGTGTGTGGGGTGGGGAGGATCGCCCCTGCCGGGGCCTGCCAGGAGTGGGGCTGCGGGACGACCGAGGAGCTGTAGGCAGAGGTGCAGGGAAAGCAGAAGCGCTAGCAGCCAGAGGGAAGGAGGCCTCGTCGCAGCAACCAGTGTCCGTCCCAGGAGCTGGTGAAGGAGTGTTGTTCGCAAAGTTCGCGAGGAGGGAGAGGTAAGTTATCGTGTCTCCGGCGATGCACAAAGCCCCCCATGTGCTTTATCCCTGCTCCCTCGCAGCGCTCAGGAGAAGGGCCGTTTGTGGGCTCTGCTTCCCCTTCCTCGGTCCGTTTGGATGAGGAGGAAGCGTGGTGGCAGCTTCTGCCGAGGTGACAGGCCCGCTGTGGCCGGAGTCTTGGGGAGGGCATGGGCCCCCCAGACACCAGCTGTGGTTGTGCGCAGCTACTGACGTTCTGGGGCGAGGTTGTGCCCGCAGCTCCCCGAGTCTATCCTGACTCCTACGGGTACGGAAACACAGGTGTTTCCAGAGAGACCAAGCTGGCTGGGAGCTAACGGCAAGGAAAGGAGCCGAAGTTCAACAGCAGCCCCAGGGATGGGGGCTCACAGAGATGGGTCTTTAGGGTCCCTCTCTGGTCCGCTTCTCCGCGCAGGTGAGAGGGACCTCCGATGTACCCGGCCCTTTGCCAGGTGTCTAGAAGGTTCAGGAGGGTGAGGCCTGTCCCCTGCCCACTCTCTCAGGTCCTTGATGCTAGGATGGCTCTTTGCGTTTCTAAGGACAATGAGGAAAAAGTGACTTAGGCGTTGGCGAACCATGGTCCACGGGCGAATTTGGCCTCCTAGCTATGCCCGTGGCTTCCAGCTGTGACCACGGCTCACTTCTTGCCTCGGAGCGCTCTGGAGCCGTGGCAGCGGAACTGTGCATCTGCGGCAGAGGCCAGACAGCCCGGAAGCCAAAAACACTGACTCTCTGACCACACTGGCGGTCTCCAGAGGAACGGAAGTGGCAGCGTAGATACAGGAGGTAGAAAGACGTTTACTACGTGGGACTGGCCCACGTGATTACGGAGGCCGAGGAGCTCCACGCACTGCTGTGTGCAAGCTGGAGGCCCAGGGAGCCTGGTATAGTCCAGATTCAAGGGCCTAAGACCTAGGGAACCCAACAGCATAAGTCCCAGGCCAAAGGCCCGAGAACCAGGGGACCCGCGGTGTAAGCCCTGGTGGGAAGGCCCGAGAACCGGGGCTGCCGGGCAGGTGACAGATGTTGCAGCTTAAGAGGAAGGCAGACCCACCCTTCCTCCGCCTTCCGGTTCTGTTGTGGCCCTCTGCGGACTGGACGGCACCAGCCCCCGCTGGGGAGGGCCGCCTGCTCCACTCAGTCCACGGATTCAAATGCTGTGAATCAGCTCACAGACGCACCAGGTGCTCTGGGCACCTGGTGGCCCTGTCAAGACGACACATGAAATTAACCACCACAGGCTCATCACAGAAGTCTGACAACTCCCCTGCAGCCCCATCTCCTCCCTGGGCCCCAATCCCACGCTGCCACCCCCGTCCCCGGCTCTGAGCTTCCTCCCTGCACTGCCACCCCCAATTCCATCCCCCTGAAAACCAGGGTCTTTACCTCCTCACTCCTGAGTCATCTGTTTGCCTTAATCAGGCTTATTAGATCGTGAGGCACTTACGCAGAGGCCGTGAGAAAACCCAAGTCAACTGGTCTTCAGGGAGGTCTGTCTGTACAAAGCTCCGCGAGGCCTCCCCTCCCCGCCTCCCCCTCCCGGTGCCTCATTCACCTGAGGGGTGCTGGTGAGGGGCTGCTTCCCAGGAACTGGCCATCGCAGCTGGCTGACCCTGGCATCCCCACAGCAGCTCCTCTCCGCGGGGCCGGGACAGGGGCGACCTGCCTCATCACCCCGCCGGGGCAGTGACAAGCCACGGGGCCCAGAAGGAATAGGCGCTGCCTCCTCCCCGCTGCCCGCTACCACACACGACCTCACCCACAAACACGTCGCAGCCCCGAGGACTCAGAAACAGGAGGAAGGCAGCCGAGGCCACCTATCCAGGGGGCGAAGGTAGGAGAGGGCCCTCCCAGCTAAATCCCCACCAAGAAATATGATTAAGTGGAAAGAAAGAAAAAAAAGCCGGTGCCAAAGGGTTAAAAAAAACACCACCACAAAAAACTGGGGGGTGGGGTGTGCTATTCATAGGACCTCTGCTGTGCTGGCGGCCTGTGGGTGGGGGGCACCAAGAGCTGGACCTTGTGTCCCACACCCCTCCCCAGGCTGCAGCTGAGTTGTGTAAGCCGGGCTTCCCTTTCCCGGCCAGTGCCTCCCCCCCCCACCTCCAGGGGCCCATCCAGGGGCAGGGCAGCCATGGCCCTGGGGGACGTCCTTGGCCAGCACGCTGCCGGGGGAGCTCATGGGGGACTGTTCTGGAAAGCATTCTGTCCACTGCTCAGGAGTCTCCGTGGGATCCGGTCCTGCGGCTCAGAAGCAGTGAACCGCCTTCCCCATCCTGCCCTCCCCGCTCCCGGGGCCACCTGCCGCTCCACTATGTGTACCGAAGTCCTTCCCTCAGCTTCCAGTTCGGGAGGAACCAAGTTAATATACGTACTCGCCTTTATTCTATACGTTTCTATAGCTTTTACACTACCTGAGAGTTTCCCACAAAACAAGCATATATATGCATAAGTATAATAAACACATTTCTACGTAACAGATATCATACACATCTGTACAATGCATTTTTTTTTTTTTAAGGGAGAAAGAAGAGCCATTAACAGTTCAATCACTGGTCCCTCCAACCATAGTCAGACTGCTAATCCATTCCTCTCTCCTAAAAAGTAGAGTGCTAAGAAAAGAATGTTCTCCCTCGATCCATGTGTGCATGGTGGCCAGTGGTACCACTTTCTTCCCTTATTCCCCAGGCTGCCAGGGAGCTCAGGCTACATCTAGCACCCCACTGCAGGAGCCCTCCTAGGCCAAGTCTTCTGCCCCCAATATGGCCCTCACCCGCACACAGCTCTGCCCTCTCTCCCGGATCTATTTGCCCACATGCGCTATGGAAGGCATCACCCCGACTCCCTTGTGGGCAGGTTGGAGGGTGAACAGAGAGGGGTCGGGGTACTTCTTCCCAGTGTCCCTCTCCTTTCGGAACCCGCTCTCTGACACCACCTCTGCCCGCTGACACCAGTTCCCCCAGGCAGCCCCTTCTCCATTCTCAACAGCTCTCTGACTCCCCACCTTGTCACTCTGGCCCCCAGTGCTGGGGGCTGGCGGATGAAACACAGGACACTCAGTTAAATAAGATTTTCGGACTGAGAACAAGGAACTGTTTTGGATAATTACGTCCCCAGTATTGCATGTGACATGCTTAACACTACAAAATAACAAAACCAAACCCACGTCTCCCCACCCTGCTCTGTTGAAAGCGTTTTTAAAATCTGAAATTCAAATTAAACCAGCATTTTGTGTTTTTCTTTGCGACATCTGAGGGCCCCCCCCGACCTTGCGTTGGTCTCTGGGAGCCATCCCCTGCCGCTCCCCTGTGGGCCCCACGACCCTGCCCACAGCTGGCAGGCACCCGTTCCGCCCAAGTACTGAAAGCAGTGGCATGAATTCTGTTTCCGGCTGGCACCGTGACAGACACGAGGCTCTCATCTGTGGGCCTCATCTTGATGAGGGTCCTTTTTCGAGGGGCTGCTGCTGCTGCGCCATTAGACTCCAGGTGAGAGCCACACGGCCGCAGGGCCTGGGCAGGGGAGCGCCTGGAGCTGCCTTGCTCCCTGCACAGTCTGCTCAACAGCTCTATCTCAGAGCAGAGTCACCGCTTCCAGGAAGCCTTCCCTGACCACCACTGGCACCAAACGGCCAGGTACCACGGAGCCCATCACGCCGTGACAAGTCGGTGCCGTGCGTGATCACTCTCTGAGGTCGCCTCTTCACGGGCCACCTCCCCATGCACACATCGGCTCCGTCGGGGCCAGGCTCTTAATGTGTCTTGAGGGTACAAATCAGGACCACAGAAAGAGAGGGGCCCTCTCTGCCTGCCAACAAAAGCTGCCCTGGGAGTCTGTGGATTCAGGCGGGTCCCGGGCCACTTATTGTCTTGGATTCTCTGCCCGGCCCTGATAATGACTTTTCTCCACCAAGTTTCTCCGCGGCTGCAGCTGCAGAACAAAGTGCTAGAATGGGAGACAGGTACAGTTGCCATGATACGGCCGTCGTGGTATTTGGCCTCAGAGCGCCGGCTCCCCGGAATAATTTAACCGTCTCTCGTGGGAAGGGAGGAAGGAGGACAGTATCGTGCAGCTTGATGTCGCCACCTCCAAAAATAATCTGCGTTCCCGTAGCCAGAGAAGGCCCCCAGCTGGAGAGATGGAAGAGTGAGAACGTTTTCTACCAGGACTCAGGTGGGAATGCCTTACACATCTACCTTCACGGGAGGGAAAACGAGCGCATCAGAAAAACCATAGGGATGTCTATTCCAAACTGTGTCTTCCTCTGGCCGCTGCGTATGTTCCTTTTATATCTAGAGTCCGGAGTATCTTTCCTTAAAGTGACAGCTCATCAAAGCCTCTGACTGGCTTCCTCCCTCCTTCAGGGGCTCTGGGCATGGACGGAGAAGGAGCTGGGAACAGGACAGGGCATGGGAGAGAAATGGAGCCACCGCCCTGGCCCCGTGACCTCCTGTCTCCCTGACCCGAGAACAGGTGGCTTCTACAGGCCGGAGAGAACCCATGTCCTACAAGCCACTGGTTACTGCCTGGTGCCACTGACCCTTGACATGCAGGGGCAGGGAGTGGTTCCTTCGGAAGCCGGTTCCTCTGCTGGCAGGGAGCCAAGCCTGCAGGCACAGGTGTGCATGCACAGGTGTGCACGCACACACCCTCCACCCCCAGGGTGCGAGTCCACCTTCACTTGGCTGTTGCCGACCGTGCACACCCCACTGGGGACGGCTGAAGCCCAGCCTTCCTGCACTAGAAATTTCACCCCTGGGAGCCACCCCCCCCAACCAGCCCCCACTGGTGGGGTAGAGTCCCGGGGGCCTCTGTTCTCCGGGCAGCATGGCACGGACCTGCCTGTGCGGACGACACCGTGAATGGTGGTGGTACAAGAGGTGGCTGGGTGCTGGGGTCTCCTGCTTAAGGTGAAAGGACAGAAAACCACGTTCCATCTAGAATGGGCAGATTAACAGCTGCCTGGGGCAGGGCAGGGCTCTCTCTGTTTTAACCAGTCGTTTAGAGACAGTGGAGACCTGGCCCTGGAGGCTCTGCCCCATTAAGCGAGTCACTGGCCCCGTGTGTGAAACAGCCTGGGCACCGCCATGGAGGCTCCCAGAAGGGGTCCACAGACAGCGAAGTGTCATCCCGATTCGCCCCAATTCCACGTCCTGGCAATACTCTTCCTCGGACGTAAGAAATCGGCACATTTTATTTTAAAGGAGCTCTAAGGTCACGCTAAAGAGAGTCGCTTGCTCGGCACCAGAGGGAACAGAGAAGGTACTGGAGCCAGGTGAGTTTCAAATGACAGCTCTGGGCCGCGGGACAGGGGCTGGGACAGGGGTAACGCCAAGGGGAGCTGCAGCAAGCCCGGGGCTGGCTCCTAGGGGTGGGGGGACGGTGGGGGCTTGGGGACAGTTTCTTCCCAGGACTTCCATCAGTCCCCATGCCATCCACAGTTTAAGGAAAGGCACCTGCTTTGCTGCTGTGCATGTGTGGCTCGTGGGCCAGTCCCTGCGGAAAGCCCAGCGTCCCCATGGAGGGCTTCTGGAGCTGCCACAAAGACTTGAGACACCCGCGTCCAGGACCCAGCTCTTACCCTGGGCCTGTGCCCCCTGGGTGGGTGCGCGACAGTAAAAAGCCATCTTCTTCCTCCCAGGACATGGGGTCAGGTGGTAATGGGAGGTCCTTGCGATGCCTTGAAAGAAACCATGAGTCTAAACATCTTTTTGAAAAAGGCAAAAGAAGAGAGACAGAGACATATGATTTCAGGAACAGGAAAGGCAAAAGGCAGGCTATGTTCCCTAAGAACATTCTTCCCCAGAGTTTTCAGGAAGGGGCCCGTGGCTGTCAAAGTGACCGTTGAGAGTGTCAAGGCGGTAAAAGACCGTAGGTCTGGACAGTCTGGGCCTAAGCTGTGGGAGGCTGGTCCCGGCAGGACAGCAGGCCAATGGGCACTGTCCAGCGCAGACAGAGCCCCCTCTGATGGTGAGCCAGACGTAAGTCGGGGTGTCGGCTGAGATTAACCAGCTGAGGCGTCAGGGGAAGTGACAGAAAAGAAGAAAGGAGCTTACTGCACACTGGGAAAGAAAGAATGTTCCAGTGGCACATTGCAAGCTAACAGGACAGAGTGACTAACCAGCCCAAGGCAGAGAAGGACAAGGTCTGGGGCCCAAAGAAGGAAAACCAAGCTACCAAGCTTCCTGCCTGTTTTGTCCAAAGAAACTCTAGGATGGAGGGGGTCAACGTTGTCAAGGGTTTGTGTGACTATCTAGGAGCTGCCAGACCTTGGGCAGGTGCCATGTCGGTGCCAAGTCCACGTCCCTATCTGTAAAATGGGGACGGGGACTGGACTTTCTCGGGGGTCCCGTGGAAACAGTCCAGTCTGATGACAGATCAGGAGGAAACAGTCCAGGCAACGGTCGTGAGCTTGAGAACTGACCTTGGGCTCTGCACCGTTCAAGGCCATAGTGAATTTCACCTTTCAACTTTCACAGCATATACAGGGATGGCCAAGGAAGGCATCTTGGGGGAGATGACATCTGGGTGGATCGTGAACACTGTGAAGGGGCAAGGCCTGGGCTTACCAGGAACAGTGGGTTCCGGGTACATGGAAGAGCCAGGTCAAAGGTGCTGAGAGGGCCCGGAGGCCAGTGTGGCTGGGAACGATGCTAATAATATGGGCAGGGAGGCCTGCCATCATGCCCAAGCACAGAGGTGTCTGGCCAGGTGAATCTGTATGATTTGGAGAGGAAAGCCTGTTTCTTAAGAGACTTCTAGAAAGTCTGCACTGGAAGAGAGTTCAATGTTCCTCTAGACCTGCTGCCAGGTTTTGGACAACCTGTGCACTAAGAATGGCTTTTTTGTTTTTTTCCCACTTTTTAAATGCTTGGCAGGAAAAAAATCAAAAGGATAGTATTTCCTGGCACAAGAATAAGAGCAGGATGTGAAATTCCAACTTCAGTGTCCATAATAAAGATTTATTGGGCCAGCTCTGCCCCCTGGTTTACTTATTGTCTCTAGCTGCTTTCCAACTCCAAGGGCAGGGTGGATGGAGTCACAGAGACAGACATCCTCTGACCACAAAGCTGAAAATGTTTCCTTCCTGGCCCTCTATGGAAAAAGTTGCCAACCTCTAATCTAGGCAAGCCATTCTCACCCCTGGCTGCCGCTCTGGACCACCGTGGAGTGGGAGGAGGTTTAAACAAATGCACCCAGAGGTTCTGATTTAATTGGCTGGGGTTTGGTCCAGTCTTCCTGACTTTCTGAAAGCCCCCCAAGGTGAACTGGGTATGACCTGGGGGTTGGGTCCCTTGACTTGCTGCCCAACACCCCCGGTGTCCATTACCAAGCCGGGGAAAGAAGGCCACAGTATGTCGCTCTAGTGATATTCTGAGTCAGGGGCCTTTGCCACGATGCCCATGCTGCTTTCCGTGACACCCAGTGCTTTCAAGACATTCCCTTCAGAGTGCCTTTATGTAACCCATCTGTTCAATGACACAATGCCTAACAACCCCGAAGAAGCCAACGTCACATCACTCAAAGGGTATCTATCTGACCCTGCTTTGTGACTCCCATGTACGTTTCAGCCCAAACCCAGTCTGGCTTTAAACTGGGTCTTCTAAGTGCGGATTCCAGCGGCCCCGGACTCGGCTAATGGCGCCAGTTCAGGAGGAACGCGGCTCACCGTTCACGTGGTTTTAGACTCCTGGCAGCTACAACAGTTACTGCAATTTCCTCGCGGTTGTGCTCTGTATTTCTGCAAAGCCACTGTACGTGCATTCTCTCTTAAGAGTCTCAAGAAAAACACGAGGTGAGGTGCATGGGTAAATGGGTATCGTTTCCCTCCATTTAGCAGATGAGCCAACTGAGGCTCTGAGAGGCTCAGGGATGAGCCGAGGGGTTAAGACTTTGGCCTCTGACAGGTCTGGGCTTCCACGCCTCGCCCACAACCCGTTTCTTGGCTGCCGGCATGGGACAGCACCTCTCTCCGTGTCATCTCCCTTCCCTACGTCTGGCCTGGCACTAAACACACATCTCCTGGGGTGGTGACAAAGACAAACAGAAGGGACGCGTGAGACCTTAGCTTGGCACGGAGCACATGGTCATCACTAAAGGCAAAAATTAAAGGCAGTGGTTACTCCGGGGCACTGGAGCCCAGAGGGCCTTTGGGAATCTGTAGGGACTTGTTTCTGGTTGTCACAATGATCTGGACATCACAGTCCACAATCTGGATGTCACAATGTCACAATTTGCCGGTGGAAGCCACACACGTGATATACCCCACATGCACGGGACAGTCCCCCCCCATGCCAGAGCACCCCCGTTTAGAAACTCTGGCATCCTCCCTGCTCCTCTGCAGTCTCCTTGGCAAACAGGTCCCTCTCCCTACAGTTCAGGGTTCTCCAGCCTCAGCACTGTAGACATCGGGGGCTGGGGCGTGTGATTCCCCATGGCGGGGGCTGTTCTGTGCCATCTAGGATGCCGACCAGCAACCTGCCCCTACCCACTAGACGTCAGCAGCACCCTCCGTGTGGTGAGAAACCCAAAATGACCCCAGACATTTCCACATGTCCTCCAACGGCCAGAAGTGCCCCGGACTGAACACCAATGCTGTAGGTTAATAGATACAGCCTGAGAATGTGACTCTTTCTGGATCCTTGGCACCAAAGGGCAAGGAAAACCAGCAGGGTATACATCTAGGGCACCAAAGTCATTTTAGCCCGCCCCCCGTCTGATGGCAGGGTTTGGCAACCCCGAAGCGAGAGACCCCATTATGATGTCTGCGTTGACTTGGGAGTTCTTTGGGTAGGAAAGAAGAATGACACAGGTCTCCCTGCCTGGTACACAAAGATTACATTCTCTTGGAGTTGCTATGCATTAGAGACGACCCCCACGGGTCCTCAATTTGAGGCAGAAGTGTGCTTGTTTCCTGATCACAAAACATCTGCTTTCTGGTGTTGCTGACATTTTTTTTTTCATACTTAAAAAAAAAGAGAGAGAGAGAAGAAAAGAAAAGAATGAATTTCAAACTGCTTAGGTAAAAGGCAGTGACTACAAAGCATTATTTATTCCCCTGCCTGGATGCACAGTGCTTGCAAAGACACACACGTGGAACAATTTATATGATGGAGAGAGAAGGCTCTTCAAGGAAGGAGGGAAATCACAGGCATCCCTCCGCACTTCAGTCAAGCAGACGGGAGGCCAAAAAAAAAAAAAAAAAGGACCTGTAATTGATCAGAGCACCCGGTTCTCCGATGGGCACCACCCTCCCCAGCTCCCGGGCTGCATCGTCCCTGGCTTTGCCGGCTGGCAGCTGGGAGCCCAGGAGTGGTAACCTCACTAATTGAATAAATGAACTCTGACAAGCCTAAATGGCTGTTTGGATGGATCCTCTCTCATCTGCCCCCCTCCCCACAACCCCTTCGCTGCCCAAAACCACAAATAAAATAAATCCCATAAAACACGAGACACAATCTGAGTCTTTTACGGCCGTGTTCTCTAGCGGGAGTCAGAAAAATGCTAACGATCCCACGGCCCCACCGGGCTGCGCTGGGCTGGCTCAGGGGCCCTGGATTATTCTTCCCGTCCTTGTCCTGGGCTCCTGAGTTTGCTCTGCCTCCCCTGGCTCCCGCTCTGGCGGGGGCGGGAGGGCCTGAAGAGTATCCAGGCGCTGCCTTAGGTGTCTTCAGCCAATGGGAGGTGATGGCAGCCGCTTGCACCTTGCCGACGGCTGCTGTCAAAACGGCCTCACAATCGGCAGCTTGATAATAACTCGAAAATGAGATACAAATGAGCGGCTCTCCGTGAGTGGGGACACACCGTGCGCCCCCCTCCTCCCCAACCCAGTGTGGCGGGGCATGCTCGGGGACGCTTCAGGGATGGGGTACAACAATCCACCGAACCCACTAGATGTGGATGACTGCGCCTGTTCTGTTCCCTGTACAGGGGTCCCGCGGGACTCCAGAACAGGCCCGAGGTCCAAACCACCCCCCCGTCCCCCACTCCCTGCTCAGGTCTGCACACAGTCCAAGACACAACCAGACATGCTGATGGGAGTCTCGGAGCGGAAACACTCAGGAGGGGCAGTCTGTCCACCAAGCCGGGGAGGCCGCCTCGGGAGCCCCAGTCAGAGAGAGAGAGAGAGAGAGAACCACGGATTCCCGCCCAGGCTGCATGGCGCCCATCCCTGGCCCGGCTGCTGGGCTGTTCTTGTTTTTATTCATCAAGCCAATTCTTTCCCTAAAACTTGGGCTGTTTCTCCCATGGGGAAGTCAACATTAGCACAACTTGTTTAGAAAAGCATAAATAAGCCCCAGGGAGTACGGAGTGTGTGGTCAGCACTTTTCCATGTTTCCCAGGATTGCAGGGGCTCTGAGGAGCAGAGGCAGGCAGGTCTGATCCTTCCTTCCCCGTTGCTGGGGTCTCGGCCCCTTGCCTCGGCTCTCTCCCCGCTTGTCAAGGCCTGGTCTGAGCACACCGGGCAGGGCTAGGGCTGTCCAGGCGGAAGGGGAGGCAGAAGTTGTGACATCCATTTTCTTGAGGATGCGGCATGCCTCCGAAAATTCCAGAACACCGGCTATACTCCAGGAAGTCTAGAGGCCCTTAAGAACCCACTGGGTTTTCTTTTCTATACTGTTCTGGGTTGAGCTTGGCTACGTTAAGAGACGGGGAGGTGAAGGCTCAGGCAGGGGTGGTAAGAAAAAAAGCTCTTTTGCGAACGAGCCATTAAAGGGACTTGATTTAAATTCAAGGTAGGCAGAGTCTAATCGTCCCAGGGAAGTGCAATCATGCTGCCGGGATTAAAGCCTCTTCCACATGCTTCTCTCTTTCTTCGCACTCATTTCCCTGCAGAAAGCCTTTATTCCTCCGTCCGTGTGTCGGGTAAACACTTAGCTTATGCCGTTTGTGTGTGACAATGTGCTGCCTGTATAACGCCGTCTGGGCGCCCGTGCCTACTTTAAATTGTAAACTCCCATAAAGAAAGGATCAGACCGGTGTAACTTACTCTGTGAGCTGAGCCATTATAGAAGGCTTTTAAGTGCTACACTCGGAAGGACAAGAGGCTCTCAGCATCCCATGAAGAGGTGAGAAGCCCGTCTGGGGGTTACGGCCAACCTCGCCTACAGAGCCAGGGAGAGAACACAGACTGGAACTCAGGCTCGGGTCTCGGTTCTGCCACTTAACCAGCTATGAGACCTCAGGCGAGGCACTTAACCTCTCTGACCCGCTGTCTCCTCATCTGTGAAATGGTGATATTCATCCTGGCCTGCCTGCAGAGGCGTCTGAGGAGGAGGATGCGGGGAGGCGCCCATCATGGGCACCGCGGTGCGTGGTGGGGACACGGGGCGCCATGCATCTGCCTCGGCTCCATTTCCCAGAGTCTCTGCAACGAGGTTCTTCTTTGTAATCGGACGGAAGAATTTTCAAAGAATAAAACTTGGACTCTCTAAGAGCGGAAAGATTCAAAGGACTTCTGCTACGAAAGAGTTTCAAAGTCCCAGGAAGTGCTGGGCGAAACCACAAGAGCCGTACTGTCCTGGCTTCGTTTAGCGTAACCAGGTTTTCAAAGGGGCTGGCTCCAGAGTCCATATTGAACAGAGATGAGGGAAGAGAACACTGAGCCGGCTGCCCAGAAGGTGAGCTGGGCCTTGAGTCGGACCTAGAGTATTTCAAGAAGCCCCCTTCACGCCCTCCTTCCCCGGCAGCTCTGGTAGAGCATCGGGCCATTATCCTACTCTGGAGAAACACTTTTCCTTCCGAATCTACAGCAATCTCCATACTCAGTGTAGACCATTGGTCAGACACACGGCAACACAAAGGAGGAAACAGGAAGTGCCAGTGAGCTCACTGACAATGACGGTTCCTTTGGTGCATTTCCTTCCTGTCTTTTTTTTCTACGTGTGTTTACTTGGAAATCATATACCAGACTATTCTGACTCTTGCTTCCTTCACCGAATTGCTGGATCAAAACCAACTCCCCCCTCAGTGACATTCTTTCTAAACCCTGTTGGTGCCTTTCTGGTATTCTACCCATAATTTACTAAACCCACCCCTTCCCGTCATTATTAACGGTGTTTCCAATTTTTTGCTGTCATAAGAGACCCTTCGGGGACGATCCCCTGCATGCGGAAAGTTTGTTGAAATTTCCAATTATTTCTTTAGAATAAAGCTCCAGAAATGGAACGACCCGATCAAAGAGTAGGACCATTTTCCTACCGTGCTGTCCGACATGGCGGCCGTGGCCACGTGGGACTATTTCAAGTGAAAAGGGAAAAAAATGCTTATTTTGCTATTTACGGTTGAATCACATAAAACTGAAATTTGGTTCCTCTGTTGTGCAAATCATGTTTTAAGAGCTCAGCGGCTACTACTCTGGGCATAGTTCCGTTGTTGCAGAAGGTGCTAGAGAAACACACTACCCCCTCTTAGCACAGGCCCGTGCACGGAGCAGAACGCGGCACTGCCAGCTGGCACCTTCCCCTTGTTGAACCTAGCGTCGTCTCCCCCCACCGCCACGTCCTTTTCTCTACTTAGTACTTATGTCAAAACTTCTCAAAACTTCCCAGCAATGCAACTTACCCCCTAACGCAGACGAGAATAAACACCCACTTCTACAGACTCAGTGAGTGTACCTCACGGTTGTCTTATGGTTATTTTTACATTTCAGGTAAACTTTGCATTCTACTGCACAACAGGGTCGTATCAGTGCAAAAACACAAAAAGATTTTTTTTTTTCCTGTATGACTGGGGACAATATCCTGCAGGAGGAAGATCCCTATTAATCTTGTGGTTTTATGCAGTGGAATGCAGAGAGTACACTCTCTCTAGCTTGAGAACCGGAGGCTTAAATTCAGCCTGCCAGACCGTGGGAACTCTCCAGGGGAGTGCTGTCTCTTGAGGGGGCTGGGTGGTGGATGCAGAATTAGCAGGCGCTCATGCTTTTTCCCCTTCTCGCTCTGGTTGCTAGGGAGCTCAGACTTAAGTTCAGTGCCCCTTTACTGAAGTATTCCTCAGTCTAGGAGTCATAATATAATTTTCTTCCAAGTGATGTTTTTCTGAAATTTCTGCAATCAGTGAACGGAGGTCTCGATCCTTCTGGAAGTAGGTGAGGAAATCTACTTGCAAATCGCGAAAAACAAATACAAGGCAACTTTACAGATTCCTAGAGAAGACGCTGAGACCCGGGAGTCTCTTTGGCAATCAGAGCTGCCTCTTCCTGAGAAGGGAGGACACTGTGCACCTGCTCTCTCTGGCGAGGGAGGGTCCGGGCTGGCACTCAAAGCTGGTGCTGTCTGACCACGGAGCCCAGGCTCTGGCTGAAAGTACATCACAGAGGCTCACGTGGGACGGCCACCCACCCACAGATGGCCCTGGGCTTCCGGATCCTGGACGAGAGCTGTTCCCTTCCCCAAGCCTGCTCTTCTGGCCAGAGGACAAGGCACATCACAGGGGAGGCCGTGCACAATGAGAGCCACTTAGGCCAGCAGCCAGGAAGCCCCATTAACTGAGGCTCCTGCCCAACGCGCACAGTGATGACTGATATTTGTAATGATGACCCGAGGCCCTGCAGGCCCTGAATCGCCTTCTGGATCGTCAAAGATTCAATTACACTCCACCAAGTTCCAATGTTAAGTATATTTTATTCTATTCTAATTCCTTGGAAATTGGCCATCCATGGTATCGATGGTAACTCTCCATTAACCCAAAGGGTGGGTCTGCCAGAAAGCCCCATCCCTCAGCTCTGGTCGGGTTGGAAGGAGCTACACATGAGTCTGAAAAGGACACGGCAGGCTGCTGGGGCTTCGGGAATGGGGCAAGGCCAGCTGGTGGGAGAAGATCCAGTCCGGGCTGGGGGTCAGAAGCAGCCTTGCCATTTGCCCTCTCTGTGACTTTTGCCCTGCTCTGTACTCCACTTTCCTCATCTGTAAAATGGGCTGCAAGATTCCCTTGGAAGGAAGAGATAATGTGGGGCATTAAGAAGAGCCCAGGGGGCGCCTGGGTGGCTCAGTGGGTTAATGCCTCTGCCTTCGGCTCGGGTCATGATTCCAGAGTCCTGGGATCGAGCCCCACATTGGGCTCTCTGCCCAGCAGGGAGCCTGCTTCCTTATCTCTCTCTCTGCCTGCCTCTCTGCCTACTTGTGATCTGTCTGTCAAATAAATAAATAAAATCTTAAAAAAAAAAAAAAGAAGAGCCCAGACTAAGCCAGAAAGATCACCAAGATACCTTTCCAACGAGGGGGAAAAAAAGCCCAATGATACGTAAAACACGGTGCCATTTTTGTCTAAATGCACACGACACAACTGCCTATGTTGTTCATGGGTTCACTGATGTATGAAATGCACAGAGTAAAGCTCTGGAAGGAGAGTTCTCAAATGGGTAACAGGAAATGTCTTTGGGGAGGAGGGTGGCCCTGACCAGGAGTGGCCGTCGACGAAACGGTCTCACAACAAGGACAACACATTCCTGTGTCAACTGTGAAATAAATTTTAATAATTTTTAAACAGAAAACTGTATGAATATATCAACCATACCTAAGTAAAATAAGCCACATACGTACAGACATAGATATAGAGAGAGCAAGCGCATGACCATTGCATGGTACAGTGCCATGACGGGTGAATGACTACCACGAGGATGAACGAAGTAAAAGCACTCTTCTACAGGTCGGAGATGGCCCCGTGTTGGCATTCTTACAAAGTCTAACTTACTACCTGTAGGTTAAAGAGCACCCCAATTCACGTGCTGGCCAGAGGGGAGCTGGAAGGAGGAGGGGAGTTAAAACGATCCCAACCTACCCGAACTGAAAATCCCTGGGTCCTGGGTGGGCATACGTGCTCTGTGGCTCGCCCCGGTGCAAAGGTTTGCGGGCGAGCCTGCTTCTCCAGATGCGGCAGCCCCCGCCCACAGGATGCTACTGAGAGCTCAGGGGAGGCCCTGAGCACTTCAAAGGCTTAGAGCAGTCAAGGCCATGGCCATCCTCTGCAGAAATCGGGCTGTGCAGCCAGGGTCTGGCCGTTGACTGGGAAGAGCCACCTTCCCTCACCCTCCCTTCTACTCCTGGGTCCAGACTGCGGCCACCGGACCTTACCAGGAACACTGCAAGGCATGGACATGCAAGTGAATTAATTTTCTTCTATGACTTTTGTGTTTTGGATGCTTCGTGACACCCCTTTGAGATGACTGCAGGCAGCCTGGGGTTTTTCCAAAATCGGAGCTGGGAAATCAATGTTTTGAATTGCATTTTACAAGCGGGCAGAGGTGAAGAGTAGGGGGAGGCCAGAGGAACAGCCTACTAACCCTGGATACCAATCCCGGGCCCCACAGTGAAATGTAGGAAGAGCCGAAACAAAATAGAATTCTGAGGCCCTGAGGCCCGCACACTGTTCTGGCTTGCACCAAATGCTAGGCCACAGGCCCCCAAACTCCTGTCGTTCATGCATAGTGCTCTTGGTGTCTCGGTTCTTTTCTCATGGCATTTCTAGGCCAAACGGAGTATCTAGCAGTCTGCTTATGACAACTCCACAGTCTAACCTCACGGTGACAACTTCACAGTAGTAGCTGGCACATCTCCGAAAGCTGTCGCTACATTCTCCTCAAAAATCTAAAATAGCCCACAGTGTCCCTGTGAGTTCACAGAGGCACCCCAAGGTGCCTCGGTGCACAGTTTGGGAACCAAGTATTGGGCTAACTGCGTAATTTTCATTACCTCACTGAATCTTCCCAATGACTCTGACATGTATGTACTATGGTCCCCTTTTACAGAGGCAGATACTGAGACTGAAGGCACCTAAGTGACTTATCCAAGTCCCATAGCCAATAAAGGAGGAGCCAACATTTGAACACTGATCTGGATTTGATAGACACCCAGGGCTGCCCTGTTCGGTGGCACAGGTTGAATACTACACAATTCTAGAGAGTGCCACTCTCAGACTACAAGGCTGATGCTCTAAATCATTAAGCTAAGAGTTGGTATTAGATTTAGCACAAAGCCTTCAGCTGTAATAGCCCCTTCACGGAGCAGTCTCTTGATTTGACTTCCATAATCACCTTAAAAAGGGCCTCTTCCTTCCCCAGCAAATTCAGACTGGTAGGACATGCAAAAGAACCCCCAAAGTTCACTTAACCTTAGTAAGCAAGTGGCAAAACGATAAACTACATAAAAACTGGTGGTACATATCTGAAACCACAAGTGGGCTTGGCAGAGAAAAAGATCTAGAGGTCTAAGTGGACCCAATAAGGATTGGACAGAAAAATTGTGCTCTTATCAGAGCCTACTTAATAGAATGGAGTTTCTCAAAACAAGGTCTGCTGCCCCTCTGATAGATCTGGGCATATATGTGCATATATGTGTGTGTGAGGGTAGAGGCAGGGTTAGGGGGAGGCTTAGTGACTTTGCAGGGTAATTTAAAAATGTTTGGTTTGGGGGCGCCTGGGTGGCTCAGTGGGTTAAGCCTCTCTGCCTTCGGCTCAGGTCACGATCTCAGGGTCCTGGGATCGAGCCCCACATCGGGCTCTCTGATCAGCAGGGAGCCTGCTTCCTCCTCTCTCTCTACTTGCCTCTCTACTTGTGATCTCTATATATCAAATAAATAAAATCTAAAAAAAAAAATGTTTGGTTTGTATTTAGACAACCTGTTAATACACATACATGCATATGTATTAGAACTGTGCTTAAAGAGACTTGGGACCCAGTGGTGCGGGCACAATGACCCCCAAAGACCTGGGCCGGAGGAGCCAGGATCTGTCTCAGGGTGACGGCGGACACTCTGTCATGTGGAACCTGTCTGTGTGCGTTCCGTTTTGCAACAGGAGAGTGATTAGCCAGAGTGAACAACGATATGCTTTCCTGTTCTCAGTTCTGAAAGTAACTGGTTATCCACTCATTGATAATTCCCAGAAAACACTACAATGCTAACTTTTATTTTTAAGTGATCAGGACAGCTGTGCAGAACCACTAAGCGACACCACGCTAAGAGGGGCATTGGATGACAGGCTGCGTCTAGATAAGCCAGAGGTCTGATTCTGCTGAGCTGGCAGGTAGAGCCTTCGAGTCGGTATTCCCATTCTGCACGCACGCACTTATGCACACGGGCGCTCTCTGCATTAGGAGCCGCTGACGTCAAGGCACAAAGCAGATTATAGATCTGGACCCCAGGCTACATCTTTCTAATACCAAAACCCACATTCTGACTTCAGTTCCCGCAAAACAAAATCATCCATCACACTAAAATAATGTTGTTCATTTGAATTTTATTGATTTTAAATTTTGCTTGTATTTAATTTGAAAACATGTTTTGGTTTTATAGTCCTAAGAGAACCATAAGCATAAGTTGTCGGTTTATTCTGCATGGATGTCTGTACATGGTTAAGTAAGATAATGATACAAACATTCCCATCACCGCTGTGCGGGAAGGGCCCCAAGAATTTTGTTTTTCTTCCAAAGGGCTCTTTGTACATTGTGCAAGAACTGGGATGGTGTTAAGAAACACTGCCATGGTCTGTGATTTTACAGACTGTCCCTTTAAATAGAAAACCCTTTCAGGGGCACCTGGGTGGCTCAGTGGGTTAAAGCCTTTGCCGTCGGCTCAGGTCATGATCCCAGGGTCCTGGGATCCAGCCCTGCATCGGGCTCTCTGCTCAGTAGGGAGCCTGCTTCCCTTCCTCTCTCTCTGCCTACTTGTGATCTCTCTCTGTCAAATAAATGAATAAAATATTTAAAAAAAAAAAAAAGAAAAACGAAAGAAAACCCTTTCAGAGACCTTCCCCCTCACTCTAGAACAGCCTGGGGGAGAACCAGGAAGGCACGGTATCTTTCCAAAGAGCTCCACGCTGGGTGGCAGGGCCCCAGCTCTCAGCGGACAGACTCGGGTGCTCTGGGAGCCCTCGGCACCACACAGGACCGCCACATCGGGGCCAGAGAAAGGCCAGGGGCCTCACCAAGACCTTGTCCTCACAGCAAACGACACACTGCTGTTAAGCTCACCCTTCTCCAGAGATAGACCTGGAGTCCTAGGGACGTCCCCAGACCAGTGGTGCGGAAGACCTGGTTTTCAATGGTTTGAGCTGAGCATCCGCTTCCTCCCAAACCAAGACAGTCCCTTTCCCTCCTGGAGTTCACATTTGTTTCTGTAACCCAGCACCTGGCACAGTCCCTGGCTCATTAGAGATGCTCAGTAAATATTTGCTAAACCGGCGGGTTATTTCGTAACTAAAAAGCAGTGTGTTGAGACCTCCCTTTTCCACGGGAGGCTGCGAGTCACGTGGGCAGGCAGAAGCTGCTCCTGCTCGGAAGCCTCCCAAGATATCCCGGGGCTCCTGCTGCCTTTCAGCACCCAGGATGCTGGAGACACGGAGCACAATTATCAGCTGCAACAAAGAGCCCACTGCCGGCCGCTCTCCTGGCAAGCCCAGACAAAGCACGGAGACCTTGTAACTGAAAAGGCCCTGAATGGAATGGGGAGAGAGGAGGTGTGAAAGCAAGGCTAGCGCAGGCTGTGGGGAAGAAATCAGGGCGCACGATGCCCCCCTCCCTCCGGGGACCTGCGCACTCTCCCCAGGGTGCCCCGTCCCACTGTCTGGGCCTTTGTCACCTCCCTGGAGTTGGGAGGGAAAGAAAATGTCAGCTGCGACCCAGGACCACATCTATGGACTCGCAAAGGAAAAGAACAACAACGAGAGGAAAACAAAAGTAGGCTTCCACATGGGCCCCGGTCTGAGACCGCCTCTAGCAGCCAGTGCGGCAGACGGAAACACAAAAGCTCCAGCCACGGTCGATGCATGCCCTGTTCTTAGGTGACTCCCTGTAGTTGCTTGCCTAGCACAGAGGCTGCTCCCACATCCGCGGCAGACATCACTAATCAACTGCAGTGCTGTTTCCTGCAGAGTCCAGACAGCTTGGCTGTCCACTGACCCAGGACACCGGGCAGCCATGACCAACAGCTTTGTGTCGGCTTGTGAGGAGGAAGCTGTCCGCCCCTGGCTGGCCTCGCCTGACCCCTTCACTGACTCATTCAACAGAGACTCTGGAGAAGTCACGCAATTGCACAAGGTGACCTCAAGGGTGCAAGGCAGAGCTGGGCCAGAATTCAGGTCTCTTGACTCCCTGGCTGGTGTTCTGCTCACTTGGAAAATCACCCTGGCTCTTTTCCAAGCGGACAGCAGACTTCTGATGACCACGGCACAAGGACAACACGAGAAAGGAGAAGTCGGGTAACCCGAGTATCTCATCCGAGCAAGGGCTGCTTTGTCCTGGTTTGAGCAGCAGTAACTTTTACAGCCTCTGACCATCCCCTGGTGGATATACCGGTGGGCAGAGAGCAGGATAATTAAAAAAGGGGAAGCAAAGGGTCTGAAACAGATTTTCTGCAAAGCGGACCTCGCGAATGAAGAGAGTCTCACCCAGCGCACATCCCCATTAAAACGCCTCGGGGCTGTGTTCCTGGGGATCTTAAATGGCGAAGGCCACGCTCTGAGAAATGTGGCTTTGTGCCCGGCCTGCCAGGCCCAGTGTCTGGAGGGACAGAGATCGACAAGAGCCTGAGGAAGTCATGGGCTGGTTTCTGAGCTCTTTGAGAAGGCAGGAGCCACACAGAACGGCTGTTTCCTCGCACTGCAAACAACGGACGCTTAATATTCTTCCATGTTCCCTACAGTGCTAGGTTCATGCATCAAATACAAGTATGAGGCCAGTCTCTTCATTTCCCTGGGTTCAATCAGCCTAGATTTAAGTGATAAAGTACATACTGTTTATACAGCATATAAAAGTTGGGGTAATTTCTCTTCTTCATTCCCACCCCCTCCTCACCTGGCTATCAACTGTGTGTCTGTTGAATGCTGATCTCTTTCCGACCAAAGGCCAAAGGACCTCCATTCTCTGACCAACCCCCCCACCCCAGCCCCGGGATACTAATGCTGACAATATTGCGGGCACAAGTGTCTTGAAGGGAGTGAGCCTGGCCTCTTACTCCACCAGAAATCCCTTTATAGCATCCTTAACAGAGAGTTGCCTTGGTCTTCACTTGCTTGCCCCTGGTGACGGGCAACTCATTACTGCATGGTGTGGCCTTTTATAATCCTTTATGGATTTGGATATTTGCTTTTTAAAAAACGTTCCATTCTGAAATATTTATAGACTCACAGGTGGTTGGAAGAAATAGGGAGATCCTCACACCCTTCACCTAGTCTACTCAGTGGTAACATTTTATAATACTATGATATCACAACCAGAAAATTGGCATTAATGCAATCGCCGACCGCATTTGAGTATACGTACTAGTTCTACGCAATTTTACCACGTGTAGACTTGTGACCAGTCAAGATACAGAATGCTCACTGTGGGGATTGCCCGTGTTTCCATTTCACAGACACTACCACCCTCTCCTTCCCTCCGCCTAACTGATCCCCAATTAATGCTCCCCATCCCTCTAGTCTTGCCTTTTGAAGAATGTTATATGAATGGAATCACGCAGTGTCTACCCTTTGGAGATTTGCTTTTCCCACCCAGCAATAACGGGCCAGAGATTTCACACGGGTTGCTGGGTGTACCGACGTTTTGTTCCTTTTTATTGCTTTGTAGTGTTCGGTGTCACGGACGAATCAAGGCTCATTTAGCCACTCGCCTGCTGAAGGACATTTGGGTGGTTTCTAGGTTTTGGCTACAATGAATAAAGCTGCTTTGGGCATCTGTATACAAGTCCCTGCCTTCCTCCCTCCCTCTCTTGCTTCCTTCTGCGGTAGCTTCAGTGAGATGCAATTCACACGCTGCGGGATCCAACTATTTATGGTGTATGATTCGGTGGTTTCTAGTATACTCAGAGTTGTGAGTCATCACCATGACTGCAGAAAATTTTCATCAGCTTAGAAAGAAACCCCAAGTCCTTTAGCAATTGCCTCCCCATCCCAGTTCCTGATCCGCAAGTAACTATTAATCCTAGAGCCTTCTATTCTGGATATTTTGTGTAAGTGACATCACATAATATGCGCTCTTTTGGGACCGGCTATTTTTCTCTAGCATAATGTTTTCAAGACCCACCGCGGTATGGGACATGGGAGCACTCACTCCTGCTGATGGCAAGACACGGCTCCACAGACCTCACCTGGTTTATCTGCTCACCGGCTGTTGGGCACGTGTACAGGTCTTTACATGAACTCCACTTTCCATTCCCCTGGCATCGACACACAAGAGTGGAACTGCCGGGTCACACAGTGAGTGCGTGTGTAGTTTGGAAGAAAGTGCCTGTCCTCTTCCTGAGCCGCTGTACGATTTCACATTCCGGCTGGCAACGTGTGAATGGGTCCAGTGTCTCCTCATCCTCCCGTTTTTTTATCCCAGCCATTCCGGCGGGCGTGTATTTTCACTTGGGCCCACTCCGGGAGGCATCTGCTGTGAGGACCAGTAGTCTCCTCTAAGGCTTGCCTCTGGAGGCCGGCCAGCCTTCGGTCTTTAGCCTGATGGAGCTGAGTCTGTGCGCCACCTGCACCGCCCAAACCAAGTGGGCCCATATTAAGAGCTGGATACAAGACAAAGCCAGGCTGCGGGGGTGGGAAATCTGGGATTTGGACCAGATGATTCTATTGTGTTGCGTCCCACAGCTGGTTAATGCGAATGCTGGGGTTCATTCAGAATGCCTGATCTTCTTTCCAAATAAAAAGATGTCCTGCAAGGACTGCTCCCTTCTGTCCTTGGGACATTCCCTTTGAGGAAGAACTAATTCCTTGGCATGTCTGAGTTATGGCCTTGTAATTGTCATCCTCTTTCTGAAGGTAGCGATCCTGAGGGCAGGGTCAGGTCTCTGAAGTGGGCACGGCGCTCAGCTCACGGGCAGCACATGTCAAGCATTTGCAGACTGGCCTTCATAAGCCGCAGGGACACAGAAAATCTCAGAGTGACGACTGCCAAGGACAGGCATGTGGAAAGAACTGAATACATGCGCCAGAAGGGTCCAGGAAAGGGTTAAAAAGGCACATCTCTGTCCCTGGAATGTGTAGTGCGAGAGGCTGCATAGAAAGGGAGTGATGGGGAGTGTGAATCCGACTTTGCAACTTGCTTGGGGTTTTATGGCCAGGCGGCCATCTGCCTCGTGTGCTCAGCTTCGGCTCCCGAGGCTGCTCACGGGGTGGAATGAGTGAAATCACGAGCACGAGAGCGCTCCAGGCCCTGGAAGAGCCCTCTGGCAAGGAGCGGTGCCTCCCTCACGCGGCAGAGAACACTGCCGAGTAGGGACGTGGGTACGGCAACGCTGATGTGGTGGCCGACATCTGCAGATGAGCCAGAGCTGCTCCCAGAAGGAAGGCTCGCTGGGACCCCTCGCACACACATGTGCACATGTGCAGAGCGAATGAGAAGCACAACTCCGGCACCATTCCCGTGGCCGAGGGCTACGTGTGAGCATCACGAGGGAGGAAGTGCGGGGCATGCCGGGCGGGGCTGACACCTCCCTAGTGCTGCACTCTGCAACCCCCACCCCGAATGTGGCACATCAGCTAGTCACCAGGAACCCCAAGCACAGGAGTCGTCCTCCATTCCTGTCTCTGTTGCAGGAGATCCACGAAAACCATCCGTCAACAGCAGCCAGCAATCGCACCCGCAGACAGACCCAGCACCCACTTCCACCGCCCACACCTGGTCCAAAACACAGTCCCTCGGGCCCAGGCGGCTGCAAAAAAACCGCCTTGCAGGTCTCTGCATGCCCGCTTGGACCCTCTTCTCTCAAGCTCTTTTACAAATGAAGTCACCCACCACTCCCTCCGCTCAGAACCTCTCGTGGCTGTGGAATAAAACACAAAGGCCTGAAGTGCAAAGGGCCGAGAATGGTCAAGGCAATCTTGGGGAAGAACAAAGACACCAGATATCAAGCTCTTACAAAGCCACAGTAATTAAGATGGTGTGTATTGGCACCGGGATAGACAAATAGACCCAAGGAACAGATTAGAGAGTCCAGAAGCAGACCCTCACATACACAGTCACCTGATTTATGACAAAATCAATACCGCGGAGCAGAGGGGAAAGAATGGCCTTCTCAATAAATGATGTCGGGCCAATTGACTATCCATCGCAGGTTGGGGGGGGGGCGGGGCATGGGGAAGTACCTCGATCTCTACCTCACGCCATATACAAAAATCAATTCCAGAGGGACTGCACACCCAAATGTGAAAGGTCAAAGCTTTTACAGGAAAATAGGAGACTATGTTCGTGAGCTTGGAGGAGGCAGGGATGACTTAAATAGGACACAAAAGGCCTGAAGGCAACTATGAAGGCAACTATGAAGGGAACTAAGGAGGCGAAAAGTGACAAATGTTAAGATTAAGAGCCGTCTGTTCATCAAGGGACACCACTGAGAGGACGCCATTAAAATACTCACAGAATGGGAGAGGGAGGGACTGCGACCATATATCCACCACAGGACTTGAATCCAGAACACGTAAGATTATACAGAAAGTAATTAGAAAAATAATAAGGAAAAAAACCCAGCCAATCCCATTAAAAAAAAAAAAAATGGGCAGACGACTTGAACAGGCATTCCACAAGTCTCTCAACACGTGCTCATAAGAATATGACAAAACAGTTGATTTCCTTAAGTGCAAATTAAAATGACAACATGATGATGCCGTTACACACACACCAGAATGGCTACAAAAGACAGATGATACCAAGGGTCGGTGAGGACCGAGGGCAGCTGGAACACCCAGACCCATGGGGAGGTACAAACTGACAGTTTCTTTGGAAGCCCTTGTGGGATATTTACTGAAGTTGCAATACGCACACCCAGTGCCCAGTAATTCTAGTCTTACAGGGACACCTACAGAGACGCATGCATGAGATCACCAAAAGACACAGGCAAGAATATTCACAGGAGCATTCTGTACTTGAAGTAGCCAAAACCCTGAAAAGGACCCAAGTGCTCGTTGGTAAAACGGATTAAATGTATTCCAACATGCTCACACAATGGAACACTACACGGCCCCGAGGATGAACAGATCGCGACGACAACGTAACAGCCCAGAAGAATCTTACAACCAAAACTATTGAGCAGAGACGCCAGCGCCAAAAAGTAGATAATGGTGTGATGCCAATGACATAAAGAACAAAAACAGGCCATGCAAATACACGCGTTCTGAAGTCAGGGGAACGGCGGGAGGGCAGGGAGTGGGTAGGCAGTGGTCATGGGAACAGGGCACCAGACAGAGCGGGCTGGGAATATTCTGTTTTTGAGCTGGGTGCTAGTCACACCTGAATACCAAGTTTAAAAACCAGCCAAAGCCCTCCTCGTGGCCCACAAGACTGTGCCCCTGCCTGCTCATCTCATCTCAGGGCTGCCCCTCTGCTCCTGCTCACCCTGCCCATCCCCCTCAGCGGCCAAGCTCATTCCCACCTCTGGGCGTGGCACCTGCCACCGCTCCCCCATCTGCAGGTAGCTCACTCCTTCATACCCTCAGGTCCCCACGAGAATGTCCCCTCCTCAGAGAAGCCTCCCCAACTGCCCCTCTGAGACCTCCTCCAGTACTGGGTGAGATGTGTCCCCCAAATTCATGCCCAGCACAGCTTATGCACGGGATTGTTCAGGAAATCAGGTCTTTCCAGATGTGATCATGGTAAGGGGAGGTCATACTGTGTTTGGGTGGGCCCTAAATGCACCAACTGCTGCCCTCAGCTCAGTGGAGAATGAATGAGGGCATTCGTACTGTCCTTTACAAACTACACAGAGCGGGAGGGAGGGATGCGTGGGCAGAGCTCAGAGGACTTCCGGGGTGGCAAAAACACTTCCGAGGATACTATCACGATGGGTATGCATCATTACACATTTGTCCGAACGCCAAAGGACGCACCCTCATGCCCACTGCGGACTCTGGCGGGCAATGATGGACCAGTGCAGGTTCGCTGAATGTAACCAGCGTCCCACTCTGGTGGTGGAGGCGGATAGCGGGGAGGCTGTGTATGGGGGGAAGGGGGTACAGACACTGCGTACCTTCCTCTCAATGGCCCCGTGACCCTAAAACTGCTCTTAAAGAGGCTCTTAAACAACAAAGCCCTTAGCAAAGCAGGAGAAGGGACGTCCCCGATGAGAAAACGGGTCAGGGTGGGGGAAGGCGCCTGCAGAGGCAAACACGGAATCTTGGAGTGGGGCCTCACATCTCAGCTCAACAGCGGCCAACAGGGCGACAGTTTCACCCGTAAGGTCTGTATGTTTTATAAAAAAGGACAAAAACATTACCATATCTGGGTAATTCATCTAGAAGACAACGCCAAAAACCCCAAGGGCGTCTCCCTGCTCTGTTGGAGCCCTACGTTTAACTTACTCCAGGGATCAGCAAACATACCCCATAAAGGGCCAGACTGTTCGTGTGTAATGGGCTTGTGGGTCAGCTGGTCTCAGACACAGCTACTCGACTCTGTGGCCGCGGTGGGAGAGCAGCCGGCCGGCACCGGCATGAATGACGGTGGTCCCACGTGAGGGGGGCCGCTTGTGTGGGGATGACCTATGCGGGCAGGGCAGCCTCCTTACCCCACCCCTTGTAGAACGTGTTTCTCTCCCCTTCACCGACACCCCTTCTCCAGTGGCCCTCCTGGGCTGCCTGAGGAAGGCTGCGAGGGGCAGAGCTTCTCCCCTATGGAGGCTGGCGAGCAGAAGTGGCCACGTCAGTCCCAGGCCTCCTCAGAGAGCAGACACCAGGGCTCTTAGCTTTTGGAAACGCACAGGTGACAACCAGGAGTTAATCAGGCGGTAACCCCACACCTGGGTGAGGGGAACAAGGTGGGGAGCGTGTGAGGGGAACTTGGCAGGCAGGCTATCGTTGGCCCTCCCTTCACGGTCACTGTGAGAGGAAATTAGGAGGAGAGAGGCCAGGGACAACGGACATTGTCCACAAAGCAGGCACAACAGGTGCACTGGGGACAGGAGATGCAAGCCGGGTAATTAAGGCCTCTAGACACCTGTTGGGAGCTCACCCATTCACACCCCTAGCAGGTGGTTCACACCTCCGAGGAACGGAATAACCAAAAAAAACAAGAGGCTCAGAGGACCGGATGAAAGATATGAAAGCTCTCCCCATCTGTAGCCCACAGCCACTGCCCTAGCCCCGAGGCAGCATTTCCGCTAGAAGCCCCCACGTAACTCCCCTGACCCTTATGGAGAGTTCCACGGAGCTGGGCAGGTCTCCAGAGTGAGAGAGACTGGGTGGTGAGCCTGCAGAGCTGTGTGGCCCTGGGCAAACTCCCTAACCTCTCTGTGCCTCACGCATCCTGTTTTTATTAGGATTCCATAAGCAAGGCTGTGCAGAGTGTATTATGTGCTTGGCAAACATTTATCGAGCACCCTCTGTGTGCCTGTGGACAGAGCAACGACCACAGTGGTTGAGATTACAGTCTGGGGGGCTGGGGCGGGTCAGGGACACTAAACCATAGGGACAGCTCTCCAAGGGGGTGCTGTGAGGGGGGCCAGGAGTTTGAGAGACCAGGACAGGCCGAGCCGTGCCGGCCGCGGATGAGCTGAAGGCGTATTTTAAATCATTAGTTCCAGCGGGCATGAACCAGGCACCATTCCGGTGGCTTGCAGGCAGGACTGGATCGCCATTTGCAGGGTCCAGTGTGAAATGAAAACTTAGGGCCTCTCGTCCAGATGGTAAGAATTTGAGGACAGCGACACCAGACACTGAAGCCAGCATGGGGGTCTCAGGGCCACCTGCTCATGCACACTCAAAGCCTGCCCTGCCGGCAGAAACTCCTTCCCGGAGCATCACTGCCTTTCATGAGCTGAGCAGCCCAAACCAAGGCTGCCCATGGGGTACACCCCTATACCTCTCTGTGCCCTGGGTTCCTCCTCCAGGAGAGGCATAAGCAGCTCTCGCACGTGGGACGTGGTCAGTCGCTGTCCAACAGCTCCTGAGAGCTGAAAGCCTAGCCATCCCGTTCCAAGGCGTCTGTGCTGTCTCGGGCTCAGCCCTTGCAACTCGGGTGGAACGAGACCTGTCCATCAAATGCCCTGCACTCGAGTTTGTACATAATGACAGGGGCGGGGGCCACAAGCTTTAGGTGGGGTACACACTTAGGCCCCATCTGTGGGGCTGTTCTCTGAACCATCCTCTGTCCCAGGGACTTCCAAATCCAGGCTTTCCCTTGGAGGTGAGCAAAGCACCCCACAGATCCACAGGTCCACACACACGCCTACCTACCCCAGAGCAAAGCCAGACAGGAAGGGAAGCTGATTCCCCCTTCTTCTCCTGGAATGGACACTGGCTTAAGACTGTGCACACAACACTGTGAACCAGGGGGCTGTTTCCACCCCTTCTGCAGCTATGGGGTGAGGAGTCCGCTCCCGGCACACATGCGCACACCTGCACACTCCAGAGAATCCCCGTTTGCCTTCTGCGTGTCCTTTCTGGGGTGGAGAGACCTATGTCCCCCCGTACTGACTCTCTCCAGCCCAGAACCAGCTGCAGAGGGAAAGGATCACAGGGCAGGAGGGACATACTTAGAAAAGGAGAAAAAAACACCAAGAAAATGCCCCAGAGGACCACTGAGTATCTGCACTGCTGTCAGGCTGTCCAAGGTTCTAAGTCCGGTACCCCCGGTTTTGTGCTCTTTGATAAACCACAGCTAATGTTTATCAACCACCGGCCCCACAGCAGGCCCCGTATTAAACGCTCCGCATGCAGAATCCCTGAGGCAGTCACGGGGCATGGGAGCTGGGTGCCAGCGAGCCGGCGGAAGGGCCAGGGGTGGGAATCGGGGCTGGGGAACGGATTTCCTCCCTGGGAAAGGGAGGCAATACTGCTTTGCAGGCCTGTTGTGGGAAAAACAGCCCTGTACTAACGCAAAGCAGAGCCCGGCACAGGTTGGGCTGGAAAACGTTACTGGATGACGACAAACACTAACATTTTTACTACGCCGTCCTCGTAAATGACAGCATGCACCATCAGCAGTGTTCCTGCTGTCACTTTGTGCCAGGGGAAACGGAGGCCCAGAGGGGCGGCGGCAGAGAAGAGAAGCGCCGTCTCCTAATCCACTGCTGTGTCTACTCTGCCTTTTCTAAAGCAAGGGCCTCGGACTGTCCCAGGTGACGGTCCCGCAGGGACGTGGCTCCGCGGCGGCTCTCGGCCCGTCTCAGTGGGGCTCAAGGGGCTGCGCTGTGGTGCAGGCAGGCCCGACTGCAGGCTGTGGCCTCCAGGGATGGCGCAGACAAATGCTGCCTTGGTGGGAAGCTGCTGCCCCAGCACACAAGCAGGGCCCAGGAGGCAGGGGAGGGCGGGCGAGCTGCCACCCCCCAGTGGGTGCTCTTGCTCATGCTGTCCCATGGCCCTACGTTCACCCCTGCACACCCTGAGCGTGTCATTGTCCGATTGTCACTGTCACTTTGCTCCCTGGTCTCCCACAAACAGTGAAGTCCTCAGGGGAGGAGCCCATCTCTCCTAAAACAGCTACATGCCCGACACCTAGCATAATGGCCGGTAGGAACAATACGTTCACAGGACGGTGGTTCCACTGACCTGATCTCAGGGGCAGTGTCCTTCCAGACCCAGGAGAAGGACAGCAGGCTGCAGAGAGGAGTGACTGAGAGCCATGGCTCTGGGACAGACCACTGAACTCCCAGTCCTGGCTCAGCTGTGCGTCCTGGGCAGGACGCTTCATGTACCCAAGGTCTCCAGCATCCTTCTGGGTGCAAACCAGGGATGAGCATCCCTCCACCGAAGCGTCCTGGGCAGGACGCTTCATGTACCCAAGGTCTCCAGCATCCTTCTGGGTGCAAACCAGGGATGAGCATCCCTCCACCGAAGCGTCCTGGGCAGGACGCTTCATGTACCCAAGGTCTCCAGCATCCTTCTGGGTGCAAACCAGGGATGAGCATCCCTCCACCGAAGCAGGGCTGCACAGCTTAAAGGAGAAGCCATGGCACCAGCAGATCCACAGCTGGGGCCCAACACAGAGCGACCGCTCCATCAGAGGGAGCTAGGATTCTGATAACAGCCGCAAGGACAAGCCCACAAAACCTGCCTGCGAAATGGACCAGGCTGGTTCCCCTCAATCCTGAAATTCTCCCCTGGCTCTGACCTTTGCCGGCCACTGGCTTTGTCTGAAATCGGGTCTGTGGTTTTGCGGACAAGCTTAGCCCCCCTGAGAAGGTTCACAGCGACCCCTGCTGCCCGCTCCTGGGAACTGCCTCCACCCCCAGCCCGAGCGCACAACAAAGCAAGGTGAGCCCTCCAAGACGGTTATCCGTTCCTTTCCAAGGGCTGGCGGGAACTACAGTCACAACAATGGCAGGGAGAAGAGACGCGGCGCGTAATTACGTTCGTTGGACACTAATTCCCTGTCTTCTCAAAATAAATATAAAGCGAGAGATCAAACACAGCGCTCTTCCTTTCCGTCTTGGTCTTTTGTTTCCCTGGATAAGTGTCATCCTAGATACACTGTGGAAACAAGTGAAACTGTCATTTCGGCGGGATACTATTTCCTGATCAACACGTGCTGTTTGCAGCAATCCTGTTTTGATCTGGCAGTTCTTAAATTGGACTCTCTTTTAAAAAGCAGAAGCATGTTAAAACAAGCAGGCGCGTGGGGCTGAGGATACGGGCTCTCTTGTAACGACCTCGCTCGCGTACTCCTCTTGACTCGTCTCCCTGGGTGCGGGGAAATGGAAAACGTCCCCCCAGGTTGTAACCCCATCTCACCAGGCTGTTGCTGCCCCGCAGGGGACCCGGGATCACAGCTAAGACTCAGCTGCTAGGAGCCGGCAGGGACGGCGTCTGCACCAGCACCCGCTAACCACGCCTGTTAATGAACGGCACGCCGGCAGACGGTGTGGCGCAGAGGCGAGAGGGATGGCGAGTTTTGAAGCAAATCCCACAAACGGCTCCCTACCCTTTACACCAAATGAGCGCACAGCGGTAGACTGCATACAAAGATACTTACTTCTTTCTAGTCCCCAAAATACAGGATTTCTGTTTTGCATCCACAGCTGACCTTGGTAAGTTAACCTAATGAATAAGATGCTGACCGATGATTCTAACGCGGACCTAGCTCTCTCAATCCCGCAGACCAGGAGGCTGTAGGTTCCGGGGGGCCCCCGACAATCTGGTTGGTTGAGGCTAATTCCAACTGCCATTACATTCTGAGGGTTAGACGGTCTCTCTCTGTGCCACCCAGCACCCGCCTGGGGAGGGCCCTGGTTTTAAACCTCTTCCTGTGATGTCCTCCATAGAGACATCTGAGAGGGCTAGGCTCTGGATGCTACCCCACTAATCTCCAATGCTCAACCGTGCAATGTCTCAGCACGGGGGTTGCAAAGTGGTGGCTCTTGGGTTATATCTGGCCACAGACAGAGACTTTGTCCTGTACAAATTAGTTGCCAACTTATTCCCCCCCAAAATCTGGAGAGCTGGTTTCTCTTTCAAAATGTGGGAAAACTGGTCTGATTACACCCACCTTTCTGCAGGGCATCACGACTGGCCTTCCAGCTGCCAGTGCTCCCCCAGTCTGCTCCTCCAGGTCCCAGAACCTGGAATTTCTGACCCTGTGCTAGCGTCCGCTGATGGACAGCAGGATTTATACAGGTGATTCATTCTTAATGCGAAAGTCTCTCCATAAGTAGCAATGTAGACAGAGGTGCCCAACTCTGGCTGGTCGGTAGAACCAGAACCCCTAGGGAGCTCTGATCAAAATATCAATGTCTGTCCCCTCCCCTGCCCACCCCTGACCAACAAAATCCAGCCCTCTGGGGGTGGGGCCCGAGTAAAAGTTTGTCTATGAAAGTCACCAAGTGACTCGAAAATACCAAGAAGGCGGAGAACTGCTGGCTTAGACCAGAGGAGTGCCTGGGGAGGAAGAACTTCAGGCAGACAGTGGGCAGAGCTGAGCTTCAGCCATGTGGCTCCCGCCCCGACCTGCTACGTGTGCGGATGGAGATCAGCCTCCCTTCCTTTCTGTCTCACCTCCGGAGGAGGCGGCCTGGGTGTTGCGAGATTTTTCTGCACACTGCTCTGGAAAGCAGTGCGTGAGTTCGAGGGAGATATATCAGAGGTAGCCGAAAGATGACCTCTGAAAGACCACGGGCCGGCCTCTGGCGGAGCCATCAGAGGATGGCAAGGCCGCCTCCTCCAAGGATCCGGCGGCCTCCCCACCCACACCCTGCGCCTCAGGCTGAACCAGCGCTTCTCACCTGAAGAGCTCACGGATCTCCCGGCTGTCAGCCTGGAACGGGATGTTGCGCACCAGGATCTTGGATGTGGTCTGCTTTCTGGGAACTTGTTTCTTGCGAGCGGATGTCAGGGCTGGCCTGGACGGTCGGGGGAAAGGGTTCGGGTTATTTGGGGTGTATGCTGCCCTCCACAGACTCACAGACTCCCCTGTCCTCCCTCTCTGTGCAGGTGAGGGAGTCAAGGAGTCTCTGTGGACGAGGCAGAGATGAAATGGGAGGGAAGTAGTCTCCCGTGGGGGACATGACCATGTTCTCAAAATGGCCGTGGACCAGTCAGGCCACCTGCCCACCTTTGGGTCTCTCCTGCCCGTCATCTGAGAGACCCAGGGGCCAGCAGGGACTGGAGACAGGAACCCCAACGAGGGTGAGGCCCGTTCTACACCATATCCAGTCTCCACTGTCCTGTTCGGGATGCAGCAAGACCCCAAGTGGCCCATAGGGCTTATCTAAGACTCCACCACTTGCTTGCTTTAGGCCTGCTCCTTGTCACCTCCTCGAAGGAGGAACTCCCTAAGGATCGCCACGAAAACAGCAACTCACCCCCCCCACCCCGGCTGTGTTTTCCTTTCTGGCACTCGCCACCACCTCACTGCATCATATGTATTTGCTCATGTTTCCCTTTGCAGTCTGTCCTCTAGAGCTGTACTGTCTAATATCGTGGCCACAAGCCACACGTGGCCAGTTAAATCGAAATGAAAACAAAATTCAAAATTCAACCCTTCCGTTGTGGGAGAGCCAGCCTCCAAGATGGCCCCTGTGAGCCCTGCCTCACAGTATTCATGCCCCTGGGGAGTCCCCTCCTGGGCTCTGTGTGACCAATGGATGACAGATGCCAACAGTGACTCCTGAGACAAGGTCAGCAAAGAAACTGTTGCCTCCTTCTTGCTGCCCCTTGGATCCCTCAGTCTGTGGGAAACAGGGACACAGGCTGCGCCAACAGCCATGTGAGGGCGCGATCTTGGAAGGGGATCCTTTAGTTCTGGGGGCCTTAAGATGAGGCTGCAGCCCTAGCCGACATCCTCACGGTAACCTTGGTAGACTGGGAGGTGGAAGTCCCCCGCTAAGCTGCTCCTGAGTTCCTGAGCCGCAGAGACCATAGGATAAATGTTTGCTGCTTCAAGCTAGGCCTGGGATACCGTTATGCAGCAATAGAAAATACAACCGCCCCCCACTTAAGTGCTCAAATGCCACACGTAGCAAGTGGTCACTGTACTGGATGGCACAGATGCAGAACACCAGAGAGGAATGCCACCGCTGTAGAAGGTTCTACCAAATACACGGCCCCAGAACGTCAGCACCGCAAGGAAACTCCATTCCCAGCAACTGGGCAGAGTATCCGGAACACAGCGGGTTCTCTCTGGTGTTTTGTTGAATAGAAAGATGACTCGATCAGCACTGGCTGGGCACTGAAAGCTCGCAAGGTGACTTTAGCTTGGCTCCCTGCAGAGACAGTATGGAAAGGAAAGATCGCCACCACCGGCGGAGTGCTCATGGGCACGGCATGCACCGGGCGCTTCACACACAACCTCCAGCTGGTGTGTTTTACTTCACAGGCCAAGTCAGCCACTCAAGGTCACGCGGCTCTGGGACTAGAACCCACAGCTGTGGGGCCCAATGCCTGGAATCCCACTGTTTCCTCACAGCTCAGGAGCCTGTCCCGTACCAGGCCTTCTTCTCCCGAAGGATGCTCCCATGGCACAGACCGGGCTGGGCAAAGGATACCAGAGGTGGCCTGGGGGCTGGGTTCACTAGCAGCTTTGAGAACAGACAGGGAAGAGAAAGCAGCGGCTCCAGGCCAGCCCCGGGCGGCTCATCGGCTCAACGACCACAACAACCAACCTGCTGGAAACTACCAAAGAAACATCTCAAACCGGCCCTAGGACCGTCAGAGGCAGTCACTCCACCACCAGAGGCATGTAGAAGACCACGACAATGACAGTAACGCCTGATGCTGGGCGCGTGGCGGGCTGGGCACCGTTCGAGGGCCATCAGCTCATTTAGATGTATGAGTGGGCAGAGGACAGGAACAAAACTAAATTCTTAGGAAAAAAACCCCACTACTTCCGGAAACTGGTCACTGGGCAGACTGGTCTGTTTCCGTCTCTAATGCCTACCGAATCTTTCGAATTAACTAGAGGCTATTTCTGGGCTCTGTTGTCCAGCTCCAGGAGAGAAAGCCCCATAAAGGAGGATGTCTGAGTTTTTCTTGCTTCTCTCATTCATCCAAAGCCCCAGCAACTTGCAACTCACTGGTGGGTTATTTGTATCACCAACATGAGCAGGACGTGGTTATTTTTCCTACTCTTGCTCCTTCGATGACGATACATGAGCGTGAAGCATTGACTCAAAGACTGGAGCGGAAGTGATGAAAGACTTCATCACAGAAACGGGCCTCGGAGCTGGCAAATGGGACACCAGCTTCATGAAGAAGAGTCCCACACGGTGAGGGGTTCCAGCTGGGGCAGGGGGGCGAGTCGGTCATGGCAAGGGTCTGGGGCACCAGCACCAGAGCAGAAGGGACTGTCCGGGGTCAAAGCAAAGACAGGGCATTGAAGACTCACTTGGTGGCTCGTTCCGAGATCCTCACTTCCAGCTTGTGGCCATCCACGACGTGACCCTAAGAGATAAGACAACACAGCCTGTCACTCTGTCCTCCCAGAAATACTCACCCGCACCCCGTCCTTCACTAGAGTGGGCTTCCGTGGAGGGGAAAGGAAATCTCAGAAGGAAGATGTTCCCAGGCAGAGTGGCCAGCTGGAATCAAGGACAGAGAACAGCTTCTCCTGGAAATGGCTCACGCCAAGCCCAGGCAGCAGCTGCTGGTCACGGAGACCCAGCCTCCCGATGTCCTCTCGAGCCACGTGTGGGCCTTGACCTTTATGCTACTGGAGGGACACAGAATTTTCCATCGTGTGTAGGCATCCGCAGGAGAAGGAAGCACCTTCGGTCCGGCTTGCAGAGCGAGAGAGTGCAGGTTAGATTGGATGCTTAAGAAAAAAAAAAATTTCTAACCCACAGAGGAGTTGCAAGGAAAGCTAGGCCCTCACGTGGGTCCCTTAAGGCCAAACTGGCGAATTAACAAAATCACCCTCGAAAATCGCTTAAATCTCCCATAAAATACACCATGCATAGTTCCATGTAAACAATTCTTCCAGGCAACATGCGCCTACATGTGCGCAAGTACAGAACATAACGTGGGAGGCGGGCGGGGTGGAGTTTTACAGAAGCCTGCAGCACGTGATATCGAGGCTGGACTTCCAGGGTCTCTTCAAAAACAACAACAAATCACACCCGAGAGATCTGGTAATGCTTGCAACCCGCCTCCCCACAAGGGAGCAACTGGGCAGAAGCCAACAAGTGGGTGCCCCTTCGGGGAGGGCCTGGGAGCCAGGGTTCTATTCTGGGTAATGCCTGCCTCTTCACCCCTTATGCTCCCCTCCTCCCACCACCGAGGGCATGTGAGTCTGAGCCCCGGTGGAGACCAGAGAGCCTTTCAAAGGCAGCAGAGGCCCCAGGGGCCTCCCTTCCCCATCGTCCCACCCAAAACCAACTCAGCCCTTGTGAAGTGGCTTTGAGCCAAGGTCATCAAAATTCTACAAAAACAATCCTATCAGCCAAGTGCGCCCGGCTACATTTCCGATAGCCCCGAGGCTGCTCCCCTGCAGGGGAAGCTCTGCTGGGACAGGGAAGGGGGCCCTGGATGGGCATCCTTTCCACACTGAGAACAGCCCAGCTGGGCCCGGCCCAGGTGCACCTCACACAGGGAGGAGAGCTGGGGAATGGTGTGCTGCTGGCCGTGCCCTGGCTTGTAAACTGGGCTCTATTTTACTTTCCCACTGCCGGGCCTCATGTCGGGCAGGCCATGTCCTCCCTTTTTCCTGGGCCACAGTTCTCTCCTCCTTAGAGAACTGGATGTGTAACAACCTGGATATGGCTTAAAAGGATCCCTGAGCCTCTGGACGCTCTTCCGTGGACTTGGGGTCTAGGAGCCTGATCTAGAGGAAGGACCACGAGTGCTCTGCCTGCAGAAGGAGGGAAAAGGCAGGTGGCAGCGGGAGCACGTGGGTCTACAGAAAGAAAGAGGTCTGTGGGGGGGCACTCCTCCTTATCCCCTCCACCGAAGGCCCTGGGGATGGGGGGCAGTGGGGAAGAGCGTTGAGGACACTGCCCCGAGCAGAGGTCAGGCTCACTGGGGGGCACAAATCCCAGGCTGTCCCACTCCTTGTGGCCCCAGTTCAGCTCCTTTCCCACTCCCCTTCCTGAGAGCCCTGCTCTGACCCTTGCACTTCAGGCCCAGCAGGAAAGCACTGTTCTGTTCTCTGAAAAAGATGCAGAGTCTCTCTGTCCAAATAGCTTGGAGTTGAGATCCCTTGTCCCTACTGCCTCCACCCCGGCCCAGGCCAAAAGCCTTTCCTGCCTGGATGACTCAGTGATCCACTCTCTGCACAGTAGCTCGAGTGACTGACTGGAAGGATAAACCAGTCCCCTCCCCGCTGTGCTCCAAGCCCTCTGACAGAATCTCACTGCTTTACACTGGATTCCATGGTCCTTAAAATGCCTATAAGATCCAGATCTAGGCACCACCCACCCCACACATCCTCCTGCCACACTGGCCTCTTCCTACCTCTCAAACAGACTCAGTTCACTCCTATCGTAGAGTCCCTGCCTCAGGCCCTTTGCACATGCTGCGCCCAGCAGACTGCTTTCCCCCCAGATCTTTATGTAGCTGACTCCTTCCTGTCAATTAGGTATTAGCTCAACTGGCACCTCCTGAGAGGGGCCTCCCCTGACCACACCGTGTGAAGTAGCCGTCCCAGCCCATCCACGTGCCTGCTTCATTTCCATCCAAGCACGTCTCATGACCTGAGTGTATTTACTCTGAGGTCTGCTCTGCCAGGCTTCCCCACACCAGGCACAGAGCTATGGCTTAATGAACACACAGCAGTGTGACAGAGTGCTGAGGAGGGTCCTTAATTTTTCTTGGGCCACAGTTCTCTCCTCCCTAGAGAACTGGAGGAAGTGGGGGGGCCCAGGAAAATGTGCACTTCTTGGCATTCTCAATTTCGGGACCCCCCCCACAACTGCCTCCACTACCTGCCAAGTGCCTCCGGGAACCTCGGCTGAAATCCCCACCTTACCTGGAGTTGCCTGAGAGCCTTCTGGGCCTGCTCTGGCTTCCTGTACTCCACAAATCCAAATCCCATGGACAGCAGCGCTCCTGAAGGAGAGAGGCAGAAATCACTGCGGTGAGGTGGGGTGGGGGGGCAAGAAGGCGAAGAAAGCACAAGCCCAAATGCAAGGGTTCCAGCAGGCCCCTGGGCGCCGACCCTTTTCTCTCTTCCTCAAACCCCTCCTTCGTTTCCAAACAGATTTCCGCTCCTGGCTCGCCATGGATTACCAGTCATCTTGAAGAACCAGTCAATGAAGTTATAGAGCCGTCACCTGAGGCCCAGTTGCCTGTTAATTAACAGATGATTGACATGATAATTAACTTCGTAGTAGAATTCCGCCTTGGGGAGGGAGAAGGAATGAACACGGATGACCATCGCTATGACAAGCGGCGCAGCGTCTGCCTGGCCGTCCCCCGCCTTGGGGAGGGAGAAGGAATGAACACGGATGACCATCGCTATGACAAGCGGCGCAGCGTCTGCCTGGCCGTCCCCCGCCATGGGGAGGGAGAAGGAATGAACACGGATGACCATCGCTATGACAAGCGGCGCAGCGTCTGCCTGGCCATCCCCCGCTTCCACACATGACGCAGAAGATGAATATGTGTGTGAAAGTCAAAGGCACCGGAGACTTCCCCTTTGCGGGTCTTTCCGACCATCCGATTACGGCTGCTCCTGGGTTTCAGATGCCGAGGTCAGATGGGGAGGGCGGCTGCATTGTGCAGACCTCTCTGGTCGCCTACTTCCAAGACCGTGAGGAGCAAGGGAGAGCTCAGAAGTTTACTGGACACACTTGCTTCCCAACGTGAGATCTGTGCGTGTTCTGTATGTACGCAGAATTTTGGGGGCAGCTCGTATTTTATGGGGCATTTGTCTGGTTACACCTTGCCCTACAGCCAGAATGTGACACGTGCCTCCTTCCCCCCAACCCCACATGATATAGATGCATTCATTTCATTCTTCTGTTTTGTCACAGCTGAACTCAGAGGGCTGGCTCAAGTCTGATGGGTCCAAATGAGGACTGAGATATACACCTTTGATTCGCTCGCCGGTCCCATCTTTGCCTCTACTGTACTGTTTTAAGACCCGAGCCCCAAACGTGTGGACCGCTGGCTTGCGTTTCCATTCACAACCCTGTGCTATCGAATGAGGCCCCAATGCCATGAGGAAGTCCACGGAACTGTCCACACGTGGCTCTGTGGGCCACAGATGGGAACCTCAGACAGCCCCGCTGGCTGCCAGGCAGTGCTACCCTGTGACAACCATGAGCACAGGTTTCTTCAGTGGATACTGGAAAGCACTGGTAGATCAGGGAACTCTTGCTAAAGTAGGCTGAGGGGTGCTCCTGAGGGCCGAAAGGTTGGCTCCACAGCGTCTGATGTCTGAGAGTGGGGCAGTGACCCTACAACCCACAGAGGCAGCCCCAGGCAGAGCTGGGGGCCCCTCTACCAACCCAACTTACCATCTGGACATCAGGGGTCACCTCCCTTCCTGAAGCCCCCGCAAGTGAGCCTTCACATCGCTCACTTAGTACTTAGCTGCCTTTCTTATGTCCCAAACTAGCTCTGCAGCTCCTGGAGAACAGGCTCAGTAGAATGTGGCAGAGGTTCTACATCTGGGTTGTTTCTCTTGGAAGACCCAGAATCGGTCTCTGCCTGCTATTCTCCAGGACATTTCCAGAGCCCAGAGGTGCTGGGAGGAGGGAGAGGTTTCTGCTATGGTACAGTGCCAATCCCAGTGGCCCATCAAATGCGCTACTGAGACCAGGGGACAGTCCAAGGTCCAAGGCAAAGCGTCTAAATGCAGAAGACCCTGATGGGCACGGCTGCCTCCACGGAACATGGCGAGGCTCTGGGGATGGACAAAGAGGGACCACTTCAGGTGGGCCGCGTGACAGTGTGAGGGCTTGCCAAACGAGCAAGCGAGAGTTACCCTCGCCCCCCACCCAAAGCCACAGGTCCTTCTGCAATCATCCTTTCTGACCGGTTTCGTAAGGAATACCTGCTTTGTTCTTCTTCTTGGAAACAGAACAGCTCTTCACCGTCCCCGCTTTGGAAAACACCTGGAAAGGAACGTTAACGTGCGTCAGCAGTATTTCAGGCTAACTCTGCAACTGGTGCAGGCGCCTCCTGAAAGACAGAGGCTACGGATGCGGCCATGGGCCCCAAGAGGCAGACTAACAGCAGAGCTAACACCCAGATCACGCCTGAGGTGTGGACACTTACGGACTCTCTTAATCCTAAGTGTCAGACCCTTGGATTATTTCATTCGTCCTAATCAGAACTTTAAAACCACTCTACCGGGGCACCTGGGTGGCTCAGTTAGTCAAGCATCTGCGTTCGGCTCAGGTCGTAATCTTGGGGTCCTGGGATGGAGCCCCACCTCAGGCTCCTTTTCCCTCTCCCTGCTCCTCTCTCTCTTCCACGCTCTCTCTCTCTCAAATAAGTAAATAAATAAAATCTTAAACCAAAAAACCACTTCATAGGAAGATTTACCTAACAATCCCATTTTACAAATGGGGAAACCAAGGCACAGAGAGGCTAAAGGACTCACCCACTCACCCAGGATTGCACTGTTAGCCAAGAGTGAGGCCGGGGGGCGCCTGGGTGGCTCAGTGGGTTAAAGCCTCTGCCTTCTGCTCAGGTCATGATTCCAGGGTTCTGGGATCGAGCCCTGCATCGGGCTCTCTGCTCTGCGGACAGCCTGCTTCCTCCTCTCTCTCTCTGCCTGCCTCTCTGCCTACTTGTGATCTCTGTCTGTCAAATAAATAAAATCTTAAAAAAAAAAAGAGGGAGTCAGGATCCACGTCCAGGCAAGTCTGACCCCAAACCTGGGGCAACATGAGAGGAGGTGAGCCCTGTGAGCTGGGCGCTGCTCTCCGTGGTGCCTCCGATGGGCTCGTGGCCCTGGGACAGTGACCTGACCTCCTGAAGCTCAGACCTTAAACCATGCATGCGGAACCTGGACGTCACCCTAGCGGTGACTCCCAGCTCCTGAGGCGGAAGCTCGGGTGCGTCGTCTAGGAAACGATTCCTGATGACGTTCCCGTACTGGACCTGGGAGAGCCGCACAGTGGAAATGAACACAAACGACACGCTGTTTTCATTTCTTCCGAGCAATCCGGCATCACCGGGACCTGCCTCTTTACAAAAGCAAACCCAGCCCGGACCAAAACGGATTCAGGAAGCAGCCAATGAGAAGTCCCACAGTGCGTTTCCTTTGCTCCACACAGTGAGTCTTTGCCCCAAAGGTGCTGCTGCTTTGGCCACCGTGTGCCTCTGCCGTGGCTGCTCTCCCAGTCGGCAAGAGGACAGTCACAGCACAGAGACTTAGCCAGATGGCCTCAGCGGAGGCTCTGTCCTCTTCTGCCTCCCCAAAAAGGAGACACCTCAATCTCTCCCTCAGACGCAGGCTTGCTCCCCCCCCGCCCCCACCCCACCGCGCCATTCCTCTGGGACTCAGTGGACCTTGTTCCCCCACCTTGAATCCATCTGTGGGATTTTGGAACTCAAAAGAAATTTTAGAAGTCAGTGAGGTCAATCCTTATGGCCGTCTTGTTTTTTCAGAACCAGTCCATGACTGTCAGCCTGCTAGTAATCATTGGCATTGAAACAAAGAAAGTGCCAAACCTAGTTCACAGAAATCTCCCCACAGTTCTAGCCCAGCGGGGACCTTGCAGACCCTAATCCTTTGGAAGTGGAGGCCTCATTTCCCTATCTCTGGCCAATTCCTTCTCAAGGGCCCCCAACCCCACTCAGGGTAGGACGCACCTGACATTTCCCAGACAACTACCTGGAGATGCCCAGCTTTGTACCCTCTGCCCCATCCCACAAGAATGCACAAACCCCCATTCCATCCTTGGATTTCAGGCAGGGCTGCCCTACACTCATTCCCCTGTCTTCTGCCTGCTCCCATCAGGCCAGGAGGTTGTGCTAACATTTGCTTTCAGTGGTTAACGCCACAGAAACAATGGATGGGGCGTGGGGGGGTGGGGGGGGATGGCTTTGTTTTCTGCATGTGCAATGCTAACACGCACAGACGACAGCTTTCACACTGCACACGCCTCCCCAGCCGCCCTGACACGTCCCCTTCCATGTCTGTGGGTGCCCCTCCCAGCCCCCAGGCTGATCTGCCCATGGCTCAGCTCCCTGGGGGAGATGCCAACGGGGACAGCCCAGCAGGGATGTGGAGGGGCTGGTTGCTGGTTGTGCAGCCCCGTATCAGTGTGAACCAGATTTACCAGCCGAATATACCATTCAGAATGTCAGCAGACGGGCTTCCCCGCCCCATGATCTCCTTTCCCGTTCTCAGCCATCACTCACTTCCTTCAGGGTCTCCTCCGTTGTGTTGAAGTTGAGATTTTTAATAAACAGAGTACACCCAGGGAGGCTCTCTTCCTCCTCCTCCTCTTCCTCTTCCTCCTCTTCTTCCACCGTCGCTGGACTGTCTGCAGCTCCTTCCTCTGCTGGCTTTTCATCTTCTGGGGTCTTGTTGTCTGGCACTGGGTCCCCCCAAGACACAATACCATTAGATGTCAAACCCATCAAAGGTCTAAGCCCCGGGGCCTAAAGCACGGAACCTGCTAGACCAGAGGGGTTCCGACTCTGTGTGGGAGGCATTGGGAAGGGGTATGGATTCCCAGCGACTGCGGGGTTCTAGCTGCTCTTTGGGGGGAACTGTGGGGAGACCGGGAGGGGGGCGAGGCTGTCCTGCCCCCAGCCACTCTTTTAAACAGAAAGGAATATGAAACACAGACCAGAAGTCTGAGCCATGAACCAACCCCCGTTAACGTGAGCCTCAAAATAAATTACTGTGTGAACTGATCTACTGAACCTAAAACTGAAGTAACGTGTTACTTTTCTGCAAAAGCGACACAGAGCGAACTTTCAAATTAAAACGGGACTCAAAACTTACAAAAAATTACAGGATGGCAGCAAAATGTGAACACTGTAAGCACCCCCCACAAACCTGAGGAATATTACATTCAATTAGGATCCCCAACGTATATAACTCTGGAGAGCCACACATGTAAGAGTGTGCCTTATCTATATCCGACAACATAAATTCAGAGTTGCGCATGATAGTCAAATACTGAAAAAAAAAAACAACAACAAAACCCACCACCACTAAATACTCATAAACACTAGGAGAGTTACAGCGCCACCAAAGGGTGGGACGATAAGTGTTTGTTAAAAATGATGTTTCTAAGGAATGTGTGAGGACAAACAAGGACGCTTAGGATGTAAAAAATTACAAGAAAAATGAAGATCTGAACCAGTAAGCAGCATAAACCCAATCACGTTCCGAACACACAGCTCCTGAGAGACACACAGGGGAGCGAAAGCTGGAAGGGAAGGCAGAACGTGTCCTGGGTGTTTCTGGAGAACGGGATTACAGAGCGCTGTTGTTTCCAGGCCCCCAGCCCTCCTGCCCCTTGGAAGGAACAGCATTTCAGGAAGGGGGAAGAGCAAACAGGAGGCTGTGTATCAGAAGGTGGGTGTGTGGCTGTGGCGCAGGGCCAGCCGTGGTGATGTGCGGGGACGTCACCTGGGGGTGACAGAAGGCTTAGAAGACTGAGATCAGCACCGTGACCTCTAAGAAGTCCTGCTGTGATGAAATGCTTGCAGTTCAACGTCCTCAATGTCCCCAAGTCTCATGATCAGGGTCCGGGGTCACATCCCACCTCCACACACGCGCTTCTGAGGCTCTGCCCACACTCTGCAGAAATCGGGGCCCATCTCGGAGGTTCTTCAAAGCAGTAACGAGATGGCACCCTCGCACCTGTATGGCTCTGAGCATGGGGCCCATCCCAGGCCCCAGGGAGGCAGCTCTGTGTGCCGGCTCCTGGCTGACAGACACAGCCCTGTCCTCCCGCACACCTGCACTCAAACACTTCAAGCTTCTTGGGTTCGAATCCTCCCGGCCCACTCTCACACCAAGTACCCACGCCGCCTCATGTCTGCCTCCCCTGCCCCTTGTGAGGCAAGGCGAATGCTTGCGAGGCCTAATTAAGCTTCAGCCAATTTGTCATGAAACAACCCTTTCAAGCACCGATGGCAACGGGTGGCCGTGATGATGTCGTCTGTCTCATATGAGCTGAACAGACAGCCTTTGCCCCTCCTGCTCCCCCGGAGGTGAACCCAGAACCCAGACCCTCGCTCCAGGACAAAAAAGAAGAAATCAACACAAAGGCTCCTCCCCCACCGAAGACACGAACACAATTTACCCAACAAGGGACTCCACGGTGTGGCTGTTTGTAGTCCATGTTCAAAGCAAAGCAGGGTGGACAGAGTATTGCTAATGACAGGGAGGCGAAGCTATGCAAAGTAGCTAAGACTTTGGGGTCTGAATGAGAGCTTCAGTCGAACTGAAAACCACGACCTTCAGCTGGGAATGACATTTCCACCCCACTGGCTCTCCTTGCATTTGCCATCTCGGAGATGAAAGCCGGGGGTGGGGGGTGGGGGGTGGGGAAGGATAGCTGAGTAGACCCCTCCCCATCCTCCCACCCCTGCCCCACACACCAGGCACTGGGCTCGATGCCCCAGGTGCACGGTCTCATTAATGGCCATGGGAGCCACGTCACAAAAAGTGGTAGGCCTGTGACCTACGCTGGAGGCTGCTGCCTCTGAGCCCTAAATTTGAGGGATCTTCAGGTTGGGAGAGAGATTCACGGAAGACCCAAGAGATTCTTTTTAAAGCGAAGACAGAGGTGGGGATGATGGTGACCAAGGAGGTTCGTGGTTAGCTTAAAGGGGCAGCCCCTGCCTGGTGCCAGCCAACTGCTGCCATCAGAGGACAGCTCAGGATGGTCCCACGTGCAGCTCTTCCAAGAGAAGCTGAAAATCCCCTTTCGACAGAAAAGCCCATGGTTTTTTAATCTCAGTAACTAACTCAATGGCCTGTGGCTTCTGTACCAGGCAGTGGTCAACCAATAAACCAAGCAGCTCATCGGGCCTTGGTGCAGTGCTCCCTATACCCAGCCCGTGCACAGTCCCCCAGCAGAGACCGCCGGCCCTCTCAAGGGCCCAGAATCCAGCCGGTTCCCGGTGTCCCGGGGGCTCAAAGGCTCCCCAGGACAGCAGCTCAGGGGAGCCCAGCCCCATCCTGCCTCCCTGCCCCGTTTCTAAGAGCTGTGTAAAAGGTCGGAGCCACCTGCCCTGGAGATGGGATATTTGGGTTTAGCAAAAGCTGAATGGAGCTTATGGTCAGGGTTGGATCGGGTCCATGGCAAGTGAGCTGCCCTTGACCCTGCCCAGAAAGAACAAGGGACAGTGAAGGCAGCCAGGACCTATCTCCACCCTAGGTGTGTGGCTGGTCTGGCTCACCAGCTAATTGGTCGACCAGCAGCCCTGACCCCCAACATCTGGAACGAACAGCCAGCCTGAAATAAAAGACACGATTAAATGTGGCCTGGCCATCCTCCAACAGCACAGAGGTGTCTGTGGCTTCTCCAAACCTCGGTGTCTCCAGAAACCACTTGCCGGCACCCGTAACTGCCCCTGGGATGCTGGGAGAAGGGACAAGACAAGGGGGCTGGTTTTGAGATCTGCTGAAAAGGAGGGGCCTGGAAAAATCAAGGGGCCCACAGACTAGCACAGAGCGGTGAAAAGCACACAGGCCTTAGGAAGGAGTGACCTGGGTCAGAGTCCTGGTGATGTCACTCAGTGGCGGTGTGGGCCACACCTCAGAGTCTGACAGACCAGGTCCCTGCTGGCCACATCCCTGGGGAGGCCTTCTGCTCCCCAAGCGGCCAGGCCAGGCCAGGCCCTGCTGGGGCCCACACCCGCGTCCCTGTCCAGAGAGGTATGACGCGGAGGCCCAGTGCCAAGGCTGCGAAGCCCAAGGTCATTTTTGAAAAGCACTTCTGCTCCTGGTCCGAGTGGGGAGACAGAAAAGGGAACAAAAAATGAGATACTGTGAAACTCAAACAGATGTTTGCCAACAAAATCACCAGGAACCAGAGAAAGCTGGAAGAAGTAAGGAAGGGAATCGGGCCTGGGCCAGGGGGTGGGGGTGCGGGTCGGGTGCGGGTCGGGTTTCAAAGCAAGGTGGGCTGGAGGGGGCTGGCGCAGGCCGGGGAAGATGTGCTTCCATCTGTAGTCAGCACAATAAAACCCAGTCACGCATCGCCACATGGGGCTTTATTATAATCAGGCCGCAGAATTTACTGTGGCCCCCCCCTTCCCAGCTCTGGGCGCTGAAGGCTGACAGCAGAGACTGTTATCAGTTGCAAGCAGCTTTCCAGGACCTCCCCCGACTCTGAGCCCTTTATCTGGAGGTGAGGGTCTTGCTTGTGGGGAGATAAAACATACTGTCCCCCTCCCTCGAGACTGGTACAGAGAACAGGAAGCTTTCCAGAAAGGAAGGGGGGGTGGGGAAAAGAAAAGCTCCATCCACTCCCCTCCCTGCTCCCTTCCTTCAGGGCCTGAGGGAGTCTAGGGCTTGGGGGCTGGCTGAGTCCCCTTGCGATGGGGATTGGGGAAGCTTCGGGAACGAGGTGGAGGCCCAGGCAAGGGGGAGGAGCAGGTGAAAAGCGACAGCGCAGGAGGCTGGGGAGGGGGTTCTGTATGCGATTCATGTAAGAAAAGGAACAGGAAGGGCAAAAAGAGGCCCAGGAGGTGAGCTCTGTGGGAATTCACCTGGTGACGTGCCTCAGCAGGGCGTGAAATCAGTCCAGACATGCACGGCGCCCCGTCTGAAATCGGGCCCGCACCCGGGCCCCTCTGCCAGGCTCCGCGGCCCCCTTTGTGTGAGTCTCATCAGCCCCAAGAGGCAGGGCCTGTCAGGGGGAGTCTGTCTGGGAGGCTCTCGACACGGCAGCACAGGCCCCAGGAAGCAGGGCACAATGGGGCAGGCCGGATTCGGGTACACGGTCTCTGTAAAGCCTCTTCTCCATAAGCTCTAGGACGTGTCCATCCACATGACCCGCTCTTGCTCCCACTGCTACGTCTCAGCCTCCCCCAATGGCCCCCGTTTGTCCCCCCACCAGGCCTCGTCTGGGGAAGAGGGTCTGCGTGCCACCCGCTGGAGTCACCCCGGCTCAGCAGAAGCTGGTGCTCACGGCTGACGATGGGCCACCCACCCCAGCTTCTGCTGCCAAAGCCACCAGAGATGCAGAGGTTATCGATGCCTTCCCGGCGGGCCTCACCATACTCTCACCAGCGCCCTGAGAAGTCGGCACGGTCATCATGCCCATTTCACAGACGCAGAAACTGAACCTCAGAGAAGGATGGCAGCTCGCCCTGCCTCGGGGCTGCAAGAGGACAAGGGAGATGGTAACTTCCCCAGGAGCTCTGAGCTGCACCCCGAGGAACCCGAAGTGCTCGGGGCAGGGCCTGGCACAGCGTGAGCGCCCTTGGGTTCACTCAACACCCCGCACTGCTCTCCTTCCGGGAGCTGAGCTGCAGTGGTGAGCCAGCGGATAAGGTACCCACCCAGTGGGATGGACTTTCTAACAGCGAAGTTAGACAGACAGACACAAAGGAAATGAGCCTGTTTACGGTTCCAGGAAGTGGGAGAGGGCTAGAACAAAGCAAAGGGTAGCTCGTGGGGCGGGCGTCAATCAGTACCCCCAGAGGGAGCCAGGACTGTCCCTATAATTGGTGCTGGTACCATCTCGCGCCACTCCGACCACTGGAGAGGGGGGACGACCGCTGGAGGACGACCCCTCCAACACCACGCTCCTGCTGCATGCCCAAGGCTTGGGATACAAAGGCCAGGATGGCCCTGCCCCTACCTTTCCAGGCAGAGAGAGGCAGAAACCCTTCTTCCTGCATCCGTTCACTCCACGCACACATGTTCATGGAGCCAGGCTATGTTTGGGCCCTCGTGGGCAACAAGGCACCCAGAAGCGAGCAAGGCAGCTGCTCCTTGCCCTCGTGGTTCTCCCGTCTGCCAGCAATGGACAGTGAGCGAGCAAAACAAATGAATACACAGAATACAAACCATGACAAGTGTTCTAGAAGGCCAAGGCGAGAGGCCACACCAGGACACGTGCAAACGAGTGGAGCCACCTGGCCCTAGGCTCAGTGGTCCTGCCAAAGCAGGCAAGAGATGGGCCCTCGCTCCCAGCAAGTCGGTGTGCCCAAGGGAGGGCCTGCCTCCAAAAAATATTCGGGTTCAGGATGAGCAAGTGAAGTGAACGCTGAGGTGGCTGAAGTTTTGGGGGTGATGGCTTGTTAAAAAAATCACAGGACTGGGCGCCTGGGTGGCTCAGCGGGTTAAAGCCTCTGCATTCGGCTCAGGTCATGATCCCAGGATCCTGGGATCGAGCCCCGCATCGGGCTCTCTGCTTGGCTGGGAGCCTGCTTCCTCCTCTCTCTCTCTCTCTGCCTGCCTCTCTGCCTACTTGTAATCTCTATCTGTCAAAAAAAATAAATCTTTAAAAAAAAAAAAAAAAAATCACAGGACTGCGTCAAGAGTCTTCCTAATGGCCGCAAGCAGGTTTTGAAGGGAACCTTAATCCCATCTGAGGACAGAAGTAGGTTGGCATCAGGGGCTACTGAAGGTTCACATGGTAATTAGTAAGCCTGAGGACCGGGGGGCCTCCTGGAGCCTCAAGATGCAGAGACCAAAGAACTCCCCTTCCTGACTGGAACAAAGATACCAGACTAGGGTTCCCGAGTGAAGCGTTCACAGACTCACGACAACGGACAAGTGCAGACAGCCCCAGGAGGTTTATGGACAGTGAGGGCTGTTCAATGAAAGGCCTGTTCTTTAATCTGAGAATTCTGCTTGCCCCGTTTTTGCTCTGAGATACCCTTTCTGGGAACGATGATGGTAGATGGGAGCCTTATTTTCTCAATTCTTATTTTGATACACGGCTAACTCTATGAGGGGCCAGGTAGGAAAGCGGGGGACACTGCTGATGAGCCGTCCTAATATGTGGGGAACAGGACCGCCAGTCCTTTTCAAAACTTTTCAGAAGGTCTTCGATTCTTGGCTGTGGTCATGGTCCCCACACTGAACGCTTCCGCCCCCTAGGGGACATCTGGGAAACACCGAGGGAGCGCGGGCAGTGCTTCAGCGGGTCAGGAGCACTGAGCACTCCCAAGTATGCAGTGGGCAGAGAGGCTGGGAGTGTGAAAACCCTTGCTATTTGCACAACCATCCCGGCAGGAGGGGCCGGTGCTGCCTCGGTGCCGATGGCGTCCCCTCCGCCCCCAAGTGTGAAGCATTAACTGGAGGTGGGCCACCCCCCGTCCTTGCCCCAGCGTCCCTTCCCTGTCCTGCCCCTGAGGTCATGGGTGGCTAAGAGACCCTGTGCCACTCCAAGGACCCAGGGAAAAGTCTCTCCTCCGCCAGCCGCCCTCACTGGCCAGGCTTTGGGGCGGGTGCATTAAACAAGAAGGCACCCACCTGCTCTGCTCTAAATCCCTACGAGTAGATTCTAGAGGCTTTTTTCAACCTTTAACTGGCAAACTGTAAAGCTGGCTACTTTATGCCGTGCTTGTAATTTCTACGCTCTGATCTTAAGGACATCTTACACGCCTATAAAACCCGAGAGTCTGAGATGTGCCGGTCTCCAGGACAAATAAAGAACTTTATACCAAGTACCTGACAGACCACGGCATGGCGCCCAGCCCTGCCACCCTCCCTCCTCCACTTGCCCACTGCCCTGGGACACCCTGATCGCGCCTCTTACAGGTTTCTGGCTCTGCCCTGTCCTCTTCTGCAGGTCCTGCCGGTGGATCTCGGGGTTCCTTCGTCTGCGGGGCTGAGCCGGAGAAGACGCCCACTGGAGCCCACTCCAGGTACAGGGGGGCGTGGTGAAACTGCAGAGATGGGGCGGGGGAGGGGCTCAGTTCCTCCTGCAGACGGAGAGCCTGAGGCTCACAGAGTATGGGCAACTCACCCCGGGGAACGGAGCCAAGAGGAGTGGCATAGTCTGGAACCTTCTGTGCTGCCTGATCCCTGAGAACACCACACTCCCTCCACCCTTGCTGCAGCTTGGGGCCCAGGGGACAGGCCCGAGCATCTGCTATCATTGGACAGGCTGGGCTCTCCATGGGTCTTCTGTGATCAGGAGTGAAAGCGAGTGGGATGGGGAAGCAGGATCACTTATGAACTGGGGCTCTCCAGGAGGAAGCGTGGAAGGGGCTGTCAGGAACACACCTTTTCTCCCTCCCCCGCCCGTAGACCACAGGCAGTGCATGCACGCACGTGTGCAGGCACAATCTTTCCTTTTACAAAAAGGACAAACCAGACACCGATAAGCAGTCTGTGGAGGGCAAAAGTGCCTGATAAAGAGAAGCTACTCATCACGGATGAATAGTGCTTCCCGCCCCATAAAGTTACGTCCACATCCCCAAATCCTAAAACCTGTGGATTTGGGATTTTATTTGGAAAAAAAAGATCTTTGCAAATATCATTAAGTGAAGGATCTTGAGAGAGAGCATCTGAGTTATCTGGGTGAGCCATAAATCTGAGGACAAGGGTCCGCACAAGACAAAGGCAGAGTTAGATCTGGGACAGGGGAAGAAGGCCACGTGAAGACAGAGGCAGAGACCAGACAGACGTAGCCACGAATCAAGGGGCACATGGGGCCACCAGAAGCTGGCAGGGCAGGGAAGGGTCTCTTGGAGCCTTCCAAGTGGGCAGGGCCCTGGGACAGCTGGATTTCTGACTTCGGGTCTCCAGAGCTGGGAGACAATACTCCAGCTCTGCTGTCTCAAGCCCCTGCTTTGTGGTCATTTGTAAAAGAAACCACGAGAAGGTAACGTACTACTATAAATGTGCATATACACGGGACTTCTTTCTCTTTTTACAGAGAAACAGGAGACTGCCCTCTTACAGAAGTGACTTTCAACTTATTGGAAATGCAACACACCAGAGGCTCCAGGAAGGACAGCTCTAATTCGCACAGGAGTGGAGAGCCAAGGAGAGCCAAGGAAAGCCAGAGTGAGGCAAGGAGCCACGGGGTGCTCCCTGGGGGATGTCTAGAGGGGCCTTCTCGCATGCTCCTGGCCCGAGGAGGTAAAATCATAGACCACGTTGGAGAAGGCTGGTTTGCGACCAGCACCACACCCGCCGGTTTGTCAGCCCCCCAGCCCTCTCCCCAGCAGGCCCCGGCAGCCTTACCTTGGAGTAGGCCAGATGTCTGAAGGCCTTGCGGGCCTCCAGGGGCTCCACAAACTCCACGATGGCGGTGACACCGCCCTCGGGCAGCAGCACGCGGCCCAGGCTGCCGAAGCGGCCGAAGGTCTCCTGCAGCTCGGCCGCCAGGGTGCCCGCCGGGAGGTTCTTGACCAGGATCACGGTCTTGCTTCGCTCAGCCGCCGCCTGCAGGCAGGGAATCAAGACATGTGGGGACAACAGAAGGGAGGATCTCCGAGCTGACCCCAGCACCCATCTGCAGCTCTCTCTGCACCAGGCACTCCTTTGGGACCTCAAGTGCCAGGTGCTTGGGAAGTGGGTCCCCGGGAGCCCACTCCCTCGGGCATGGCGCTCCAGGGAGAGAGGCGGCTCCTCGGGGTGAGGAGGGGTGAGGGCCCCAGGTCTAGAGCCTAGGTCACACGTCAGACCCTGCACTTCTGCCAGTGCCCGCCCACAGCCCTCATTGGACCTTGTGGAGTGTCCCCGCCCAGACTGCCAATGGCCAGGAGTTGCATCTTGGTGCCAGAGGCCTTGTCCCGGACCTGCAGGGCACCTGCTGCCACACATGGGGCAGGCGGGAAGGGCTGGGGAGTTACCACTGCCGGAGCAGCCTGTGGCTCTCAGAGCTTCGTGCATCCCCTGTCCTTGGGGTGCGGACACAAGTGTGTAGTGTGAGTTCTGCAGTGTTCCCCCAGGCAAACCTTAGCCCCCCACTGTAGCAGCCCTTACTGTGATAAACTCTCTGTCTCTTTCCATTTACCGTTCTCACTGGCCAGTGAGAACCAACCTTGAAGAACCTCTTCAATCTGCCCTTGGGAGAAGCCCAACGAGACACTAGATACATGGCCCTGGGAGATGTATTACGTTGGCCTCAGCCCCTCCCCTAACGCCAGGGCATGGCGCCGACTTCACAGAAGGCTGGCAGGGAGGGCCTGAATTATGTGCACTAACACGAGCCAAGCGCACATCATATGTGCCGCTCTGTAAATATCAGCGATCAGTTTACTGAAAAACCATGTAGCAGGGGCACCAAAAGAGCAAGATATCACAGCGAAACTCCTGGCGTATGGGGTATCTGAGCACGAGTCTCAGCTTAGCTATGAATCTAACCTGAAACCATGGGTCAGTTGCTTTCCCTCTGGCCTGTTTTCTCATCTGCAAAATGGGCAGGAACACCCATCCTGTAGGCCTCACTGTTGCTCTGAGGACGGAGTCAGATAGAAGCCACCTGCAGGTTGGAAAGGCTGGGCCCCAGTGGGCTTCAGGTACAAGTCGGGCCACAGAGGACAACGGTTAGGGGCGCAGGCTCTGGGCTGCATTCGGATCCACACCCAGCTGTGGGATCTGGAGCACACATAAGCGTGACTTAGCCTCTGTGGACCATGATGGGAACACAGCAGGGCTGCTTTCCTGGGTTGTCATGTGTGGGAAAGGAATAATAAAACAGAGATTTGGGGGAACTGTGGGGAGTCCCAGTAAGTGTTAGCCTTCAGCATCCGTATTTCACACATGCACCGCCCTGGAGGTTGGCCTGGACAGCTGAGAGGGCTACTTGGGGGTCAGAAGTAGAGATTTAGTCCGGCTCCTGCCATAGGCTTGGTATTTGACCTCTAAGTCACCACCCCACCGCCTCTTCAGGCTTCAGTTTCCTAGCCTGTGAAAGGGAGGAGAGGATGTGAGCGGGTCTCAGCAGGCTTGTCGGACTTGGTTAACCATCTGTCATCTAAACTCCTACCTGGTGGAGGAGGAGCACGCAGGTGTCCAGACCGCTCTCCTACCTGGTCCAAGGAAGGTCTTAACTCGCAGACTACAGGAGCTCCTAGTAAGCTACTGGGTTGGGCCTCTGCACACAGCCCCCAAGAGACATCATGTGAATCAGACAGGCCCCTTGTTTGAGCCCATGGGATATTTTCTTCTTTAGAGACAATTTAGGGATTAATAATCATCATCCTTGAAAGGCCTGATCTTGGGGCACCTGGGTGGCTCAGTGGGTTAAGTCTCTGCCTTTGGCTCAGGTTATGATCTCATCCTGGGATTGAGCCCTGCATCAGGCTCTCTGCTCAGCGGGGAGCCTGTCCCCCCCCATCCCCCCGTCTGCTTTTCTGCCTCCTTGAGATCTCTCTCTGTCAAATAAATAAACAAAATCTTAAAAAAAAAAAAAAAAAAAGAAAAAGAAAAGTCTGGTCTTCAAACCCACCCGGATCTGAAACCCTCCCTGGGCCTCTAGCCACCAGGGGCTCACTGAGCTGGCACCCACCTGGCTGAAGGAGTCCAGGCTGACCCCGTTGTCCAGGAGGAAGCGTCGTACTTCTTGGACGAGCTGGGTCTCCCCCAGGGCCACGCGCACGGCCACGCTGCCCTTGGTCTCCTATGGGAGGGGAGAGGGAAGAGGCTCTGTCAGCTGGCGGGCTGGTGACAGTTCAGCCGTTCCATCTCCCAACAGCCTGAGGAGGTGGCTGGATGGGGCTGGGCCCTGCCATCGCCCCTCAGGGACCCACGGTGATCTCGTGGCTCAGGCTGCTGGGTCTCTCACAGTAAATCAAGAGCCCCGTGCCTCCCTCTTCAACTTCACTCCCCACCCTCCATTTCAGCGGAGCAGACCAACCTCAGCCCCACCTCGGGCTTCTATACTCGCTGACCTCTGCCTACACGGTGCTTACCCACAATCCCTCCTTCCACCCAGTTTCTGCCTAGATGTCACTTTGCTGACCCGTGACCCTCACTCTCACACCCTCTCCCCTACTCTGCTTAACCTTCCCAGCCATCATGGGTGTGCTGCACCTGTTTACACATGTCTTCCTTCTCTGGAAAGTTCTAGAAGAGCCATCCTTCCTGTGTGGGGTGCCTGTGGGATCTGAACTGGCCGCATGCCTCCTAAGTGGCTAAGGCCTGGAGCTGACTGGCGCAACATGGGGGCCACATGCCACATCTGGCCACTGAACACTTGAAACGTTGGCACGTGAGCCTCCAGAAGTGCTCGGAGTATAGAACACGTGCTGGATTTTCAATACTTAGTGAGAAAGCAAAAGGCAAAGGGATCTTGTCATCTTTCACACTGTGTATTATGTTGACATGGTATCCTGTCTATGCTTGGGCTATACCGAATTACACAAGACAGACTATGAAAACAAACCTTACCACTTTTTGCTTTTTAAGAAACGTGGCCACTACGATTCTGCCACTACACACAGGGCACACATTCTAGTTCAAATGGGCAGTGCTGACTTGGAGTGCTGGGCGGGACGAAATGACAATGGGTCTGTGGTTTATGGGCAAAACCACGGATCTCCTTTGCTGATTGGCTGGAAAACATACTCCAAGGTTTTGCCCAAGATGGACTTAGCCACAGTGTAAATAGAGGCATGTGCGTTTTAAGGAAAGTGTGTGATCTAAGGGGGCTGGAGAGATGAATGGGAAAGGTCAGCAAGAATCCGGTTTGACTTCGATGGGAAGAGGGACAGAGACTGATGACTCCCCTCTCCTTGTCTCAAGGACTGCCCGCCCCCCGCCCCCAGCTGAGGGACTGTGTGCAACAACCCTTGGAGAGGTACATGATGGGGTTCAGAGCATGGGCACCAGAGTCAGACAGACCTGTCATCCCATCTGTCTTTTTCCAGGTGCGTCACCCTGGGCAAGCTGCTCTGTATCCCTAGGCCTCAGTTTCTTCCCCTGGAAAGTGGGACAGCAGGAGCACTGAGCTCATCGGGCTGTGGTGAGGAGCACCACACAGCTGGGTCTCTCTGGCTTGACTCTACACAAGCCTGGGAGAGGCAGGCCTGGAGCATGGAGAGGATACTTCCAGAGAAGGCTCCTAGGATGCCCACAACCTCAGCCTGAGGCCTGGGGCTTGTAGAGGACCCCAGAACCACTGCCCCTCCCCTGCTCTTTCTCCCCTTGTGATCAGCCCAGAGCCAGGTGCGTCAGACCGGACGCCCACTCACGTGGTCAAACACTTGACTCTTGCTGGCGCTGTACTTCTGTGCAATGGCGTCGGCCACAGCATTTGGGCCCATGAACAGCGTGTTCCAATTGTGAGAGCTGAGAGGCAGAGGCAGAATGGGGATGTCAGACCAAGGCTAAACAAGCAGAGTATTTTCTCTGAGGCAAAAGCTCTAAGAAATAAGTTTATCACCTGCCCTTCTAAGCCCCCAAAGCCTCCTCCTCCTCCTGCCAGCTTACCTGGTGTGTATGGGCCAAGCACCCAGGGCCTGGAGATATGAGCAAGGGTGATACAATCCCTGACATTGGACAAGCACTTACTTTGTGCCAGGGACCCAGCACTTTGCTTGTATCAGTTCATTTAATTCTTCCAACCCCAAGAAAGTAAGGCACCACTGTGATTCTCCCCATTAAGCCGATGAGGCAAGTAGGGCTCAGCAAGGTCATGGAAGAGAGGCTGAACCCATCCCAAGGGGCCAGAGCACGCAGGCAGCTGGAGGAGCAGGGCCCAGAGGCTGGCAGCGGGTAAGGACCTGGAGCTATTGGCTTTGTCTTTAGATTCTTTCTTCTTCTTATAAGATGATGACCCTGGGGTGTCCACGTCCTCGCTGGCTTCCTTCTTGATGGTGGATGGTAACACGTGGAGCATCCTTCCCTGGTGGGGGGTGATGAGAAGAGGATGGGGCGGTCCACATCCTGCCCCAAGACATTAGTGCTAAGACCCTAGTCGGGAGATGCTGCCTCTGGGAGAACCCCCACATGGCGACCCTCACACCAGAATGGGGGCCTGGCCACATGACTCAGGGCCCCAACGCTGGTAGGGGACGTCTGACGCAGCCTCATGACAGAAACTGAGCATCTTATGAAAACCCCACAGCAGCCCTCACCCCCTCAAACCCGGGCTCCCTCCTGGCTCCACACTCTGAAGCGAGGGCTCCACATGGGTGGGAGCCGGGTCCAGCTGGGCAGCCCCAGGAGACCAATAAATCACGAATGAACAAATGAGTAGGGAGAAAAAGGAGAAAGGGAGCTCAAGTTGGCCTGGGTTTGAGCAGGCGGACAAAGCAAACTACGCAGTAACACTGGAAAAGAAGAGTTTCTTACATTCTATTGTGCCCATTTAACGTGACCAGCTCCAAACTCTCCTTCCCACTTCTCTCCCAAGCGGTATTTCTGGGCACAGAGGGCATATGTGTTCATTTAACAAAGAGTTTTCAAGCCTCCACGGTGCGCCAGGCGCTGTCCTAGGTGCTGAAGGGCCCTGCCCTCGGGGAGCTCCCCTCCACGGGCTCCCATCAGGCAGCGGCTTCACACACCATCTGCGTTTTCTTAGAAATGTGGATGCTCGTGCGTGTGGGCCCACACATCCTTTCCCCATCACCTGAGCCCAGCTGCCCCCCACCAGCCTGGAGCAGTCACCTGGAACACCTGCCCGTCCACTTCCGCGTAGGCCTTCACGGCGTGCTCAGGGAACATGAAGGTGACAAAGGCGAAGCCCTTGGGTTTCTTGGTCAGGCTGTCGATGGGGTAATGAAGCTCAGACAGAGGACCTGGGGACAGGACAGGTGTCAGCATCCTGGGGGCTGCGGCTGGGCCTGAGTGCTGGGCACCCAGCTCTTCTGGGTAGGTCCCAGCCACGGTCACCATGAGACCACCTCAGTGGTCGAAAGTGGCCTTTCTCAATACTTTACGAGTCTACCCTCCATCTCAATGCTAACTCCGTTCCCTTCAACAGCCACTACCTTACAAACACACAGCCCTGCGTGCTGAGTTGAGCCTCAGGCCTTCCTGTTCTTGCCTGCGAAATAGCAGCAACCATGACAAACAAGACCCTATCACATCCCCTTGGGACACTCGGCATGGGGAGCAAGGTCTCAGACAGTGGAGCTCAGGCCGAGGAGCCCTGTTGCATCTGCACCCCCCCAGCCCCTCCTGTGACTGGACTTCATATTCCAAGCAGTGAAAATTCGGCCAGCAAGGGCTAACTCAGGAGATTATCTCCAAATCTCGTCTGTTCTGTTTAGACAGCGAGAGCAAAGAGACACAGGGTTTAGACAGCTCACAACGCCCATGACACAACCTTCTCCCGGGAGCCCTGCTAACCCCCGACGTCCAGGACGTGGGAGGACTCCCAGCAGCTCAGGGATCACGGGCCCCATCTATGGAGGACGGAACGGAGTGAGAGGGGGAAGCCGTCTGCCTGTGGTCAGGAGCTGACGGGAGGCGGGCCCTCCTGGAGCCCAGGCCGTCAGCTCGCACACTATGTGCTAGGAGAGCCGGAGGCGGCAGCCCTACCGAATTTGGAGAAGAGCTGCTCCAGGTCCTCCTCGGTGCTGGTATAGGGCAGGTTTCGGATGAAGAGCCTCCCAGAGTCGGCCAGGTCTTCCTCCTCTTCGTTCTCCCCGAGGGTCCGGCCTTGCCAGGGTCTGGCGCTACTCTTCAGCGGTGCCTGGGCCGTAGGGACGTTCTTTTCCCTGAATACCTCAATGTAGCGCCCACCTGCAGGAGAACAGGAGTCAGGGCTCTGGGGCAGGCCCAGAACTTGCCTGCAACTCCTGGGTGGTGATCCAAACTCTCCTTTTCGGCCTTCCAGAGGCCACGGCCAAGGCGAGAGTGCTGGCACCCGGCTCTGTTACGGAGGTAGAGGTTCTGGGCCAGGGCTGGGCATGAACCAGAAGAACTCTCTCCCCGAATCTCACTCATCCTGCACATCAGGCTTTAACCGTGGCGGGGGACCTGCCTGGTCACCCCAGGCCACCGTGCTGTAACCTCTACCCCTCAGAGCACACTCCCTGGCTCTGCCTGGGCAAAGGTGTCCCTGGACAGGCCATCCTGGATGACTGCCTCGCACTGCTGATGAACGGCCTCTGTGCACCATCCCACAAAGCCAGAGCTTGCCACGCCGCTCCTCTGGGTTTTGCTCCAATGTCACCTTCTCAGCGAGGCCCAAGCGGATGCAATCCTGTTTGAAAACGCACCTTCTCCAATCTCGGCCCATCTGCCGGCTGCTTGTCTCTCCCCGCTCTACGGCAGCTAACTCCTGCCTCCACAAGGGCAGATGCTTTGGTCTATTCTGCTCACCACTGTATCCCTGGTGTCTAGACCAGTGTCGGACACACAGCAGACCCTCCCCCAAACGTACGGGGTGACCGAATGAGCGAGCGAAGCCCTGCCACCAGGCGGAGGCTGACCCCTTACCCATGTACTCCCTGTGGCATCTCAGAGCTTGCTTGACTTCCTCTTCGCTGCTCAAGTCCACAAAGATGTACCCTGGAAGGGGACAGTGACAAAAGGGAGACTGCAGACACTGGTGGGAGTTTCAGAGGAACACCCACGTTATGCTGGCTGTTTGGGGAATCTGAGCAGAAAGTGGGGGAAAACCCCTACGCTCGCCAAGCCTCCAAAACACAAGGGGATTCTCCCCACCCCACCCCCAGCCACGCCTCTCCTTGCGGGCAGGGCTGAGACCCCATGGGCTGAGACCCCATGGGCTGGTTTCACAGACGATGGTGACGACCACAGGGGGCCTGCAGCTCCCTTCCGGCCTCACCCCACCCGCACCAGGGCTCACTCCATGGCCTCCCCTGGAGGAGATGAGCCGAGGCAGAAGCGTGTGACCAGCTCAGCACCCGAGCGGCTGTCTCCACGAGGACTCCGTCGCTTACCCCTCGTGCACAAACAAGCATGCGGGGCTGTTTCCTGGAGCACGGGACCTCCCATCTGCCACCTCCCAAGGCCTCAACCCCATGGGCGGCAGAGTGGCAGGGCTAAGGGGCGGCGGTGCTGCAATGTGGTCCTAAGCCCGGGGGTCTAGGCCTCCATCACAGGGTTCTTTATTGCCTCTTAGGATTCCTCCTTCCTCTCCGTTCCCAAAGGCAGGCACCTCATGTATCCCCATAAATGTCCCCCACCCTCCTCCTTGCCCCTCTGTCACACCCCAGCCCGCCTCCTCCGATCCTTCCCTGGACAGCTGCAAAAGCCCCACCCAGCCCACCCGCCCCTCATGGGCCCGGCCCAGGACCCTTCTGTCACCAGCCAGGGACTGTTCTGTATCCAACTGTGGCCTCCCCATGCTTTAAGCCTCTGCTGCGCTCCTGCACCCCGGCTGGAGTTCATAGTCATAGTAAGCCCCCCGGCCTCGGGGCTAGGTCCCCCCTCCTCACCAGCTCTTCTGAGGGGACATGCTGTCACTCCTCAAAAGCGTTACGCTCCCATGCCAGCTCCCTCCAGCTCCCCGGCCTCCAAAACTGTTTTCTCTCAGCCCTGACAGCTCTGATATGCTCCCTCCGGCTCCCCCTTGCCAGCTCCTGCTCACCCTGTGGTCTCCAAAGTGCCGTGAAAGCAGGGGCAGCCCCTCCTCCACCACCACCACTATTAACAGCAGCTCTCAGGGAGTACGTGGGAGGCGTTCAGCAGAGTTTAAATGCTGTGTGTGTGTGCTAACTCACTGAGTCTTCACAATGGAATGGACTAAGTAGGACTGCCCCATTGCACAGATGAGGGGAGAGAGGCCAAGTCCCTCACTCAGGGTCACGGGGCCCGTCAGTGGCTGAGCTGGGATCTGAGCCCGGGCAGGCGCTCGTCACCCGCTCCTTTACTGCACTCGGGTAAGTGTGCAAGGAGACAGAACTAGCTGGCTGGCTGAACGGCACTGCCTGGTAAGCAGGGCTTCGTGCTCTGAGAGCAAGGGAGGAGACGCAGATACTCAAAGGTGACAAGACCATTCCTAAAGCAGAGCCCTTTCTTCCCTGGATGCCAGCCCCCAAAGTTCCCAACCCTTCTGCCCAGGTGGGAGTCTTCTTGCCAAGGACACCCCGCCTGCCCAGTACCGCCTGGCCTCCCCCAGCCGGAAGCCCCCACGGTGGCTCTCAGGGGGGCACCAAGTAAGCACAGGCGGGTCTCCAGCTCTCCAAGCTCAGACCCTTCCTGCCAGCATGCTCCCTACCCCTCTGAAGCCTAAGGAGGGGGCTGGCTACCCAGACGGGGAAGGCAGTGGGGAGGGCAGCCTGGGGAAACACCACACATCCTTGGCAACCCACAGCACGGCCTGTGGACTTGGCCAAGCAAAGCCCTGGGACCAAGGACATGTGTTTAAATGGAACAGGTGAGCCCATGAGCACAAGCATAGGCTGAGAGCGAGGACAGGAATGGGGGTTCAAGGAGGGTAGAGCAGGGGCAAGCTACATACAAGACCATCAGAGACAGACTCTGTCCTGAGTGCTTGAACCTGTCCACTGAACTGGGGACAGAAAGAACAAACACAGCAGCTACCCTAAAAACATCCCCCTGAGGCGGCTGCCCCAACCTCCCATCTATGCCCTCTGTCTCCCCAAACCCACCCCACAGAGGGCCCAGGCCTTACCTGTTTTGTTCCCATGAGCATTCCTCACTATCCGAATGGCCACTGGTCTCAGGGGCGCCAGGAATTCCGTAACATTCTTCTGCAAGCAGAAAAGATTTCCCTCCTTTATCAAGCGCGATAACAGAGGTGCACCCCAATGAAGAAACGTGGGCCAAATTTCCAAATTCAGAAAGGTCCCCATGTCGTTTCACCCATTAACTTCTCTCTCACTGCTAAACACAGAGCTTTTCTCCATCATGCAATAGAACCACCTTAGATAAGCTTAGAACAAAAAATCGGAAGAGTGGGGCGCCTGGGTGTCTCAGCAGGTTAAGCCTCTGCCTTCGGCTCAGGTCATGGTCTCAGGGTCCTGGTATCAAGCCCGGCATTGGGCTCTCTGCTCAGCAGGGGAGCCTGCTTCCTCCTCTCTCTCTGCCTATTTGTGATCTCTGTCAAATAAATAAATAAAAATCTTTAAAAAAATAATCGGAGTGAAAAATGCAGATCTATAAATAAAATAGTATCATTCCAAACAGCATTTTCAGACATTGTTTCTGATCTTTTTCCTAAGGACGTTTTAACACATATTTGGGGTTAACTCTGGCTTTTGTTACCTCTCATGAATGCATTAGTATTTGTCCATGTTACTTCACGAAGGTGAGACACAGCAATTTAGAGTGCTGTTGTAGACGGTCCTTGATTTTCTGAACTCCTCTATTTTGGGCATAAGGGTGGCTTAAGCACATTTTTTTTTTTTTTAATGCACAAACATGCAGATATATCTCATATTAAGGAATGCTCTAAAATACAAACAAGAAAACAAAAATGGCCCCTAATTCCCTAATTCCAAAGCCCAGCTCACTCTTGCTGGCTTTTTATTAAAAAAAGAAAGTAGGGGAACCCCCCCCTTCTCATCTGCATACTAGCCCGAGGCCTTAAGGGAAGCTTAGGATGTCCAAACAATGTAAAAATCAAAGTACTACACAATAAATGGAAGAAGTTCAATAATGCTGTGAATTTTTCCTGTTCCTACCTCCATTAAAAAAAAAAAAATGTCAAAAATATCAAATTCTCCCAAAAACACTTTTTCTTCATTTTTATGTGCCTACTGAGAAGTGTATGATATAGGATGTGTCTTCTTCTGGAAAAAAGAAATGCATCTATCCACACTCCTCTGTACACTGCATTTTTTAAAACAAGATTTTATTTATTTATTTGACAGAGAGAGACACAGCGAGAGAGGGAACACAAGCAGGGGGAGTGGGAGAGGGAGAAGCAGGCTTCTCTCATGATGAAGTGTAAAGGATTACTGCTTTTTTGCCTTTATAAATGACATGATAAAAATTGATACATGAAGTTATAAATAAAACAGTAATACAAGAGCAGTGAACATTTTCGCACTGAAATCTCAGTGCATTTGGTTCACTCGCCTACACAGCAAATTCCTAGCATTATAATTGCTCGGTCAAGTGTACAGATATTCTTAATTTTGACTGACACTTCCAAATTGTCCATTAAAAGGCTGCCGTGCACACCTCTACCGACAGTGGCTGAAAGCATTATTGAACTTTTAAAATTTTTGCAAAATGTAATCTTCCAGTTTCGAGCTGTCTTTCTTTACTTATGAGTGAACTCAAGCATCCTTACTGGCCATATGCAATTTCCTTAGGAGACCTCCTACCTTTGTCCATTTTCCTATCAGGTCAGAAGTCCCAAGTGCTTGAACTATGTGTAAATTAAAGAAACCAGATGTTCCTGTTGTTTGGTTGCAAACAAATGTTGTCTTTTGCCTTTCTGACATTTATTATCTTACAGAAGTTTTCACTGTTATGCCATCAATTAATCCATCTTTTTCCTTGCAGCCACTGAGTTCTGCAAATGGCTCAGAGAGGCCTGTTTGATTCTAAGTAAATTGACTAAAGCTTTCTCCTGTAACTTTTATAGTGTCCTTTTTTTTAAAGCTTTCAATACATCTGAAACTTCTCTTGCTGTAAGGAATAAGGCAGGGATGCATCTTTTTTTCTCTCTTCAAAAAGACAAACCAGTTGTTCCATTATTACTTACAGAAAAACCTCTCTTCATTGCCATGGGACACCCCCACGATCCTCAAGTAAATGCTGATACAAATTGGAGCTTATTTCCGAATTCTATTCTAGTCCATCAGCCTGTCCACAACTTTGCCTGAACCAAACTGTTTTAATTGCTGTCACTTCAAATATGTTTCAGTATCTTTTAGGGGAAGGGTCTATTCTTATAGAATATTCCTGAATGTTCTATGACAGCGTCACCACCCTGATGAGCTATAACTGAACTTAGTCATTCATGATTAGGGAAGAGCCAGCATCTTTACATTCTAAAAATGTATGGCTTCCCATTTACGTAAGTATTCTTTCAAATCCCTCATTGGAGGTTAATGTTTTCTCTATAAAACTTTTATTAGAGGAGTGCCTGGGTGGCTCAGTGGGTTAAAGCCTCTGCCTTCAGCTTGGGTCATGGTTCCAGGGTCCTGGGATCAAGCCCCGCATTAGGCTCTCTGCTCAGCGGGGAGCCTGCTTCCCCCACCCCGCTCCGCCTGCCTCTCTGCCTACTTGTGATCTCTATCAAGCAAATAAATAAAATCTTAAAAAAAAAAAAAACCCTTTTATTAGAGTATCTATAAAGCCTCCCTCTACACACACACACACCCACAAACACACAAATATTCCTCAGACTATCTAAAGGTAGGTTTTCTTTCTGTTTTATATACAAACCACTTCTTCGATTACATTTTGTTTTTATTCCTGGAGAAGAAAAAAGTAACTATTTTTTTATTAATTAGTTTTGGAAAAAGCCATCTAGTGTTTCCTTTTTTTTTTTTTTTTTTAAATTAGAGCATGATTTTCTGCATGTTTGGTATTAAAACTAAAGTGTGGCCCATTGAAACAGAATATACTGCATCATGAAAAATGTCCTGGTCTGGAAGATCCCCCATGCTGTACCATCAAGTAAAAAAATGCAACGTACAGAAGTGTGGGTAGATGAAATTCTTCTTTCCAGAAGGACTCTACCAGCTAACTCAGAGACTCCAGAGTGTGACCCAGATGCTGACTGCATACAGGAACTTTGCTAAGCTTCATTTTAAAAAATTTGTAAATATACAGACTATCAAAAAAGATGAACACTTCAAGAGAAAAAAAGGGCAACAGTATGGCCAGGCACTGTGTAAAGGAAATGTACGATGATTTACAAACGTGAGTGATTGACCCCACCAATAACGTAAAACATAAATTGAGACACCATTTTTGTCTGTCATCTTGATAAAGATGAACACCCAGCATCCCCAGAAGTGGGCACTTTCATACTCCGCTGAAGGGAGTATAAATTAGCAATGCTTCCAGAGGGCAACTGACATTCTCTATCAAAGCCTTGAATGTGTTCATGCATGGGCTTACATAAAATATCCCAAGCAAGGGTTGGCAAACTGTGGCCCACAGGCCAAATATTGCCCATGGCCTGCTTTTGTATGACCTGTAAGCTAAGAATGGTTTCTGCATTTTTGAGGGGTTATTTTAAAAGAGAGAAGAAATGTGATCCAGGCACCATATGACCCCCAAAGCCTAAAATCTGTGCTATCTGATCTTTAAAAAAAAAAAAAAAAAAATCAGCTCACATCCAGTCTCAAGCAATGATGACTGCATTATTATTAACAGCAGAAGACTAGAAACAACCCCCATATGCCACCTTAGGGGATGGGGGAGAAAAGCATAATGTGTCCAGAGTAAGAAAAAACATACAATGTGAACAATGATGTCGTAGCAGAAAATTCAATATGCAAAAATATTTTTTAACATATTGTGGTAAAGGAGGAAAAAAGTTTCAAAATAGTTCTTATTGTAGAAATGCTTTATAAAACTAAACAACAGAGGTCAGTGTTTATATACAAAGAAAAAAGCGTCTAAGAAGATATGGTTAGTGGTTGTCACTGAGTGGGATATAAAGTGTGTGTGTGTGTGTGTGTGTGTGTGTGTGTGTGTGTGTGTAATGTTGCCCCACCTTGCTTGGGACCGTCAGTAACTACACCTGCACGAAGTAGACGTACATCTTGGCACCCTCTCTGGTTAGCACTCCTCTCACTCTCAACTCAGCTGGAGGATATTTAATATGGTCATCTCAGTTAAAAATAATTTCACTTTTCTTCACTTAGCTACTTTTAAAATTTTTCCTACGCTGAACTTCTATCACCTACACAAGGAAGTAAATTAAAAAGTTCTCTGCTATGTAAACCCAGAGTCAGTTGACTACAGTATGTGGGCCAAATGTGGCCCGCATCCATTTTTGTCAATAAAGTTTTAATGGCACACAACCATGACTGTTTGTGTTCCTACTGTCTAGGGCTGCCTCAGTGCTACAACAGCAGGGTTAAGTAGTCAGCACATTGATCACAAATCATCTGGCTCATCCTTTAAAAACAATTTTTTTAAGATTCATTTTTGAAAGAGTGCAGGGGGTAAGGGCCTGGGAAGGGCAGAGAGGGGGAGAGAGAATCCCAAGTAGACTCCACACTGAGCGCAGAGCCCAACACAGGCTTGACCTCATGACTCTGAGATCACGAACTGAGTTGATATCAAGAGTTGGGATGCTTAGCCGACTGAGCCACCCAGATGCCCTTAAAATTTTTTAAGAGTTTTTGCCACTTCTAACATACAGGACCAGAGAGTGAAACCAGTATTTCTCCATCTCTGTAGAGCCGTCTCTGTTTCCTGATCCTGAGAACGTACTTTGCTTTTCTGACCCCAGTTCCTCCCAGTTCAAGTCCTCAACGATCCTAAGGCCCCATGCATCAGAGCCTCCCAGCATCCTGCTCCCCACCTCCCATGTCCCGGGGTCTCCTTGCCCTTGTTGCATTGTTCGTCATACCTCTGTGACATTGAATGGGGCTCCCCGCAGTTTCACAGTGTAAGGGGTGGTGGGTTCCTTCTGGTTTGCTGGTTTGTCTGCCTGAGTGATGGCAAAAACAGAAATGGCCCCAGTGAGTTCCTGGGAACAGCTGCAGGAGGAGGCGGGGCCAGACATCTTGGTGAGGCACCTGCTTCTAGAGTGAGCCAGGGAACACAGACAAACATGCTTGTCGTGCAGGGCAGTCTGGCTGGAGGGGGAGGTAAGGGTGCACCAGCAGGGCCTTCAGGCTACAAGGAGAGGCAGAGAGCCTCGGATGGAGCCTTGAGATACCCTGCTATTCGCTACCATGGACTTAGGGCTTAACTCTGGGCTAGACACTGGTCCAAAGCACTTTCTAAATACTGCTGTCCTACTGAATCCTCAAAGCAACTTCAGAGGTTATGGGTTCAGGATCGTCTTTGTAATTCTCTATCCAGGTAGCCCTAAAGAAATCTCAATTTTCCAGAATTCCTTTGGCAACAAAACTTGCCCTGACTTAAAGTCACTGGCCAGTAAAATCTGCTCTGAGCAGACGTGAGGCAATATGACATCTGCCTTTACCCCCGCAGCAGGAGCGGTCATTCCTGGTTTCATTGCAGAAACAGACGTGAACAGACACGGGCCTGATTAGGGGCTGCTGTCCCAGACCCCCCGGGAGTGTGACACTGCACGAGGCGCTGAGGTGTCTTCCTGAACTCGGAACCTGCGAGCGCCAGCACGCGCTTAGGCACAGGGGTTTGGGAAACCAGACACGGGGCCTGCTGCTAGGCTGAGCGTCATCTTAGGTGAGGACCAGCAGCCCGAGGAGCAGCACCTTTCCCCAGGTCCCACGGCCACTCTGGGTCGCAGCTGGGGTTTGAACCCATAGTTCTCTGACTTCGCCAGACTCGCCTACCTCTCTGGAATATCCATTTTTAGGATAAAATGACGAGGTGTGGTTATGAGAAGGGGCCGTAAATTAAGGAGTGAGGGGGACGCGATAAAGAGAAGAGAGAGAGATGATGTTTGGAGCCTTGAAGAGGGCTGGGTGGGAAGAGGGAGGCAAGGGGACGGGGACCCCGATGTGACCTGCCCTGCCGCTGAGCAGAGGAAGCCCTGGTGGGACACAGGTGGCTGTCTCTGAAGGTAGCACCTACATCTGTAACAGCCCAGCGAGCCTGGATTCAAGCCTGACCCCAGCACTTCCTAGCCGTGACCTTGGACAAGTCTTTTTCCTTCTCTGGGCCTCAGGTTCCTCCTCTGTAAAATGGGACAAGAATCCCTGCACACCCCACTCCCTGGAAGGCTGTCATAAGACTTAATGACAAACGACCAAGCCGGCATTATACCCAGCACGTCCCAGCAAGCAGTCCACTAACTCCATCTCTTATGGCCATCGTGGCTCCCATCTGCCTTCCCTGCTACGGAGCGCCGAGCATCACACACCCCTGCCCCTCCCGCAGCTCGCGAACACCGCGGCCACAGAAGGCAGACAGCCTCTCCACGTCGCCACAGAAAACAGACTCAGGGGAGAAGTGCTTGTCCAAGGTCACACAGCAGGCACGTGCCAGGGCCAAGAGTTGAGGCGGGCCCCGCAGGGAACGTGGGTGAGGACCAGGGCAGCTGTCCCCCTCCTCCCTCTGCCCTCAAGCACCAGTGTGCACCCCATGCACACACCTCCGCTCTGGCCGCCCCCGCTGTCTCGTTCCTGGACGGGCTGCCCCGCGCTGGACTGGCCCCTGGCCTCCCTCTGTCCTGCTGGGCAGGCGCGGGGCAGGGAGCCTCCTCCTCCTCCTCGGTTCCGCTCTCGTCCCCACAGCTCACAGCCTCGTCTTCACTCTCCTCCTCTTCCGAGGACGATGGTGACTGGGACTTCACCACCTTGGACTTCAGGTAATCCATGTCCGAGAGTCCCGTCTGCACGGCCGCCCTGGGTTCGCGGCCCCCCTCCTCTGCGAAAACAGGGGTCTGGGAGTTAGCGACGGGCGCTGGCCAAGCAGAGGTGCGGACCAACAAGACAGCCCGGCATGGTGGCCCAAGGCGCTGAAAGCTCTGGTGGGGCCTCTGATACGCAACGTTAAACAGGGTCTAACTGTTGGGGGTTCTGACACGTCGCATGCCACAAGTCAAGAGAGTTCCGTAGCTCCCTGCACGGCTCCCTGCACCGGCCCTGCCCTCGCCAGTCTGCACTTTCAGCTACGGCCGGCGCAATCATCTAGAGAGACAGACAGGACTGTTCACTCCTCGCCTGCAAGCTTCCAGTGGCTTCCAGATGCTCGCAGGACACTCACGCTCATCAGGCCAGCGTGAGCTGACCAGCTTTGCCCCAACTCCACCTCGTCCTTCCAGCCGCCCCAAACCACGTAGGCCCCCCTCAAATGCCTGTGCTGCCCCTTCCCCCATGCCCTGCCACACTCATCCCTCTGCCGGTGACCCCTCCTTCCTGCCCCTTCCCTACCGTATCCCACCCACTCCCAACGAGTCCTCCAGACTCCAGTTTTGCCCAGAAACTTCACCAGGCATAAAATTCACCTTCAATCCATTGTCTCACCTTCGGGCATAATCGATGCCTGACCCACAACCAGAGCAGTGACCACTCCAGACTGCAAACGCTCCCGTTCCCACCTGCCCCCATGCTACGCTGTGAACCTCTTCTGAGGATAGAAGCCCCCTCCCTCCCCACAATACGGAATTAAGTCCACTATTAAGGATGATATCTGAAGATGAGCGCCACAGCGAGAAAGCAGGAAAGGGGGGCGGGTAGGAGAGCTCCCAGGGGAGGCCTCCAAGGAGGGGGCCCTCAAGCAGAACCTTAATTCTGTAATGTTTCTTTCCCCTGACTTTCCAGCTCTGGGAGAGGACTCTTCTTTGCTCACTGCTGTATCCTCGAGGCCCAAACCAGCGCCTGGCATTCAGCAGGTGCTCAATAAATACTTGACAGACTGTGACCAGCATGGGTCGGGGCAGATCTTGGGTGGGATAATCACCCCCAGAGAGGACGGCGTCTCTCACGTCATCTCCCATGTCTGGCACCCAGGTCACAGCCACCGGGCCGTGACACACACACAGGCACACGCTCTGCGTGGACGGGTGCGCGTGGATGCCCTCACCTTCCGGGTCCTCGCCAGCACCCTCCTCGTCGCTCTCCTGCCCCGAGTCGGAGTCGAAGTTCAGGTAGTCACTGGCAGCCTTGCTCTTCCCTTTCGAGGCCTCGGTGTCCAGGGCATCATTGGCCCAAGTGGCTGTCTGCGTCCGCTTCTGGTGCACGGACAGGAACTCCTGGAACTCGGTGTCTTCCTTCAGCTGGCGGCCGCAAGGAGGCGGGGAGAGAAGGGTCAGCTAGGGTGCACCCTCCTGACCCCCCGAGAGCGGGTGGGAACATCCCCTGAGCCCATTTCTCCCGGTCTCTAGAGGACCCCTGGGATCAGCTGGTCACACTCGTCATCAGACAAGGAGACCAAGAAGCCACAGAGACACAGAGAGGGAGGACAAGAGGTATGCCTCTGCCTGCCAGGCACCACACACTGTCTCAGCCTGCGGCAGCCCTCCTGGTGCTGTCCTGGGTACCCCCCATCTTGGTCCATAGGACACACTCACCTTCTCCAATTCGGTTGCTACCCTTTTCGTCTTGTCATCCTGCAAACAGAAGGCACAGATGGTGAGGGTCCCAGATGAAGGGGGAGAGGGGACAGACAGGTTGCCTGGGGAGCATCCAACTTCAGGAACCATCTGACAGGGAGTCTCTGGTGGTTCCTGCTCCCGCTCCTCTGTCCCCGCCCCCCACCCCAGGTGACCACCTTGCTGACACGTGGGATGTGGGTGGGAGTGACCTACGCACTTTCTTGGGTTCTGTAGGGACAGCATCTTTGTCTTTTGAAGGATTCTTGGACTGGCTTGTTTTCTGAGCATGTCTGCTCCAGGCCCGGGGCTTTGTCGGGTCCCCAAACGCCTTGCAGAACTCCACCTATGTGGGAGAGAGAGAGGGTGATGGGGACACCTGCCCCCAGCCCGGCACAGGTGTTACCCTCAGCACCTGGAAGCCGGGCTTTAGAAAACAGCAGTTGTCACTTACGAGCAGAGTCAGCTGAAGCAAATTACAATGGACCCCTGAACGACACAGGGTTAGGGGCACTGACCCTGTGTAATTAAATGTCTGTGTGTAACTGTCCACTCCCCCCCAACATCCAACTACTAATAGCCTCCTGCTGGCTAGAAACCCTATGGAGAGCAGTTGATTAACACATAATTTGTATATCATATGTATGATGCACTGCATTCTTATAGAAAAATGAGCTAGAAAAAAAGAACACATAAAGAAAACCATAAGAGAAAATACATTTACGATACTCTACTTTATTAATGAGAAAGATCCGTGTGTGGGGCGCTGGCGCCGTTCTGTCCCAGGGTCAGCCGTGGTCACCCTCAGCTGTCCTTTGCTTTCTCCTCCCTGAGGTCATTTGAGTCGCTACACTTAGCAACCAACCCCACGTACTGGCAGTCCGAGTGCTCTGCGAGCGGGAGGACACGGAGCCTCCAGGACAGCGGGAGGGAGGGACCGCCACCCTTCCCACTTCCTAGATCAGCAAAGTGAGGTCATTTGTCCCAGTCACCCAGGGAGAAGGTAACAGAGCGGGGACGGGAACTCAGGGGGCCTGGCTCTAGAGCCTGAGTTCTTAGCCACTCAGCCTCCCAGGCTGGCTGACACGGGGTCTGGCACAAGGCAAGGCTAAGCTAACGGCTTCCAGAATCACTGTAATTATCGTGCATTGAGCTCGCTGGCCGCAGAGAATGGCTCCGGGGTGATGAGAGAGGTGGGCGGCCACTGAGAAGCCTGCTCAGCGTCAGGCCTGAGCTGACATGACTCCCACAACACACTCCTGAGACGGGCTGCACTTTCTGCCACATTCGAGGGCACCGGGGGCTGCCTCTATCCTGGGTTGGTCAGGGGGCTGTCTTCCTGCCACACCCCTTTCGACGGACTTTCAAAATATTTCTGCTGTTTCTGTAGCAATGATACGTGTTCAGCGTAAAAAAACTCAAATCAACAGAGAAAAGCACAAGGAAAGTGAAAAAAAAAAGTTTTTATCCCAATTTTTATCACCCAGCAAGAGAAACGAATGTTTTGGTAAATATCCGTCCACATAGCTCTTTCTACATTTCGCACACAGAGACTAAGAAATATGGTTCTATGTGAATGGAGTCACGTGATACATACTTGTCTAACATCTGGTTTTCTCTTCTCAACCAAGTGTTAAGAATGTTTGACCAAGTCATTAAATGTACATGAGTGACAGGGACAGGATCTCCTCCTTTAGGAAGCTCTCCCGATACCCCCTGGGCCAGGACATGGGCCGCCTCCATTCTCCAGAGGTCTCTGGAGCTTCCCCATTGCAGCCCTGACAACACCAAGTGAAAGCAGCCTATCCACCGGCCAGCCCCACGAGGACGGGGACCAAGGGCACCACGCTTCTCGAAATTTCCAGCATGGAGATGCTCCCTGTGTATCCACTGAACGAGTGAGCGACTGACACAGAACAGTGGTTGTCCGAGCATGTTGGGGACAGCAGTACTGGCTTCACCCGTGAGCTTACCGGCCTGCCTATTCCTAGGTCCCAGCCCATCCCCACGCTGACTCTGAAACTGCTCTAACAAGCTCTCCAAGGGATTCGTATGCATGAAAGGTGGGAGGACCAGGGAGATGGACCAAAGACAGCACAGTCTGAAAACAGCTCGGCTCAGGACTAGAGCATGGAGGGAAAGATCAAGGGTGTCTATTTCGACAGGCAGGAGAAGCTGACTCACCGAGATCCGTGAGGTGTCGATAAAACTCTTGTTAAAATGCTTCAGCGCCGTCCGGGCCTCTTCCTCCGACTTGAAGCCGATGAAGCCAAACTTACGGAACTTGCCATCTTTGGTGAACTTCAGGCTGCAGTCCGTCAGGGTGCCAAAAGAAGCAAACAGCTGTCTGAAACGCTCCTCTTTCATCTACAACAGAAGGGCACACTGAGGGAGGGGCAGGGGAATCCTCCGAGCCAAGGGGACAAAAACGGGCTGGAAACCCTGGACCCTGGGATTCCCCAAGGGCCAACACTGATGAGGCTGGGGCAGAGCGTGCTCCACAGTGGGACCTGGTGCCAGCTCTGGCTTGGAGGAAGGCTGCAGTGAAATCGTCTTACTCTATGGGCTGTTCAAAGGATAAAGAGACCTATTATGTATGGAGCCCAGCACCACAGCCGCTCCCATCAATTCCTGATAATGTCAGTGTAAACGTGTGAATGAATGAATGAATGAATGAATGTGGTAAGTTACATGTGTTTGCTCACGGAGGTAGAGAGAATAATGAAGTACCCCAAAAGACGGCCACATCCAAATCCCTGGGACCTCTGGGCCTGTGACTGCACGTGGCCAAAGGGATTTCACAAATGTGATGACATTAAGGATCTTGAGATGGGAAAGTTATCCTGACTCATCTGGGCAGATCCAATACCGATGTCCCAGTACACAAGGGAGACAGGAGGGTCAGGGCTGCAAAAGGCAGTGTGATGGTGGAGACAAAAAAGAGACTGCAAGATGACACACTGCCAGCTTTGACCCTGCAGGGTGTCGCCAAAAGCCACGAGCACAGGCAGCCTCGAGAAGCTTACAGAAGACCAGGAAACAGATTCTCCCCTAGAGTCTCCAGAAGGAAGGCAACTCTGCCAGCCCCTTGATTTTAGGATTTCTGCCCTCCAAGACTGTAAGATAATAAATGTGCATTGTTTTAAGCCACTAAGTTTGAGATGATTTCTTAACAGTGGCAATAGAAAACTAATCCCTTAATATTATTATTATTATTTGGCTAAGGGACCCCACATAGAAACTGATTCCCAGCATCTTGCCATCCTCACTCCAGCCAGACCACTGACACAGTTCAGTTGAGTTTTCTAAGCAGTTACTGGGGGATCTGTGTGTGGGCAGTAGTGGGGACACCAAGAACCCCACAGGTAGCCAAAACAAGGTCTAAAATTAAAGAACCTAGAGACGCTGGCAGCCCAGAAGGAAGGAAAAACACGTTTTCTGTGGTAGGTTCTTTTTTTTTTATTGAATCTTCTTTCTTTCTTTTTTTTTTTTTTTAAAGATTTTATTTATTGGGGCGCCTGGGTGGCTCAGTGGGTTAAAGCCTCTGCCTTCGGCTCAGGTCATGATCCTGTCTGTCAAATAAATAAAATCTTTTTTTTTTATAAAGATTTTTATTTATTTGACAGACAGAGATTTCAAGTAGGCAGAGAGGCAGGCAGAGAGAGAGGAGGAAGCAGGCTCCCCGCTGAGCAGAGAGCCCGATGCGGGGCTCGATCCCAGGATCCTGGGATCATGACCTGAGCCGAAGGCAGAGGCTTTAACCCACTGAGCCACCCAGGCGCCCCTTTCTGCAGCAGGTTCTTAATAACTCTGATCATTAAAATCTTGGATCACCCTTTGAGTTAGGAATTATCCACATTATAGAGAGAAGAAAATGAAGGTCATCCAGGATAAATGATCTACCCAAGTCTACAGAATCAAGAGCTGTGACTCAGCTCAGATACATAAAAGGCAGTGAATTCATCTTCCCCATTACATGGGAGCAACCACACCCAAATCTGACCCCATCATTCCTCTGTTAAGAACCTTTTGGCGACTTTCTAACACCAGAGGCTCAAGAATAAGCAAGTACTGTGAAACGTGAGATTCTCCATGGCTAACTAGACCCAGCCCTTGAACACCACCTCTTGTCAAATGCCTTGCAGCCTTTCATGCTTTTTACCTCTAAGGTTTTACTAATTGTCTCCTCTAGGTGAAATCTTCCCAGCAGGCCTGGGCTAACTCCTCTCATTCTCAGTTCAATCAGCTCCCCCAGGAAGCCTCTCCCGGACTCCCCGGGTAGGTCAGGTAACCCAGCCCTCTGTGCTCACACAGCACTAGGTCATGCTTCAGTCCCTGCCCCTTACACCATGGAGATCTGGTGTGCAAGTCCTCTGCTAGACCGTCAATGCCATAAAAATATGGGGACTGAGTCTTATCCCCCACTATCTACATGGTCAGCAACATGACAGGTACTCACTACTAAACACGTGTTGGGAAAGAGCTAAGACAAGTGCATGTTATCATGCAAAGAGAGACAGTAGGGTGTAGGGGTCAGGAATGCAAATTCTAGAAGAGATTGTTCAATTCAATCCCTGCTCTATGAATTACCCGTTGTGTGTGACCTCAGGCAAGTCACTTCCCCTCGCTGTCGTTCAGTTTCTTCACCTTTAAAATGGACACAAAAATGGAACTGACCTTATAGGGTCAGTTGCTGCGGATTAAATGGTTACTTTACTGAAAGCAACTGGTACAGTGCCTGGCACATGGTAAGTTCTCAAAATGTTAGCTACTATTACTGGTTTTTCATCAGTTCCTTCATTCACCAGACAAGACAAGCAATGGTAAGTCAGTCCAATGAGGGGAAGAATCCGAATGAAACGAAGTGGGAGGGGAAGAAAGGGCAGCCAAGCTAAAATCCTCACCCATCAAAGTGAGGCATCAAGAGACATTGCCTGGGGCGCCTGGGTGGCTCAGGGATTAAGCCTCTGCCTTCGGCTCAGGTTATGATCCCAGGGTCCTCGGATGGAGCCCCTGCATCGGGCTCTCTGCTCAGTGGGGAGCCTGCTCCCCCCCTTCTCTGTCTGCCACTCTGCCTACTTGTGATCTCTGTCAAATAAATAAATAAATATAATCTTTAAAAAAGAGAGAGAGAGACATTGCCTAAAGCTGGTGGATGGATCAATAGGTATTTTGAAAGAATTAAAAATAATAATGTAACGGACTGGAAGGGAACAACAGATGACTGTGGTTCCTTGTCTTTCATGGGGGAGGGTCAGCAGTCATTGGGGTAAACAGACCAAGAAATGGGGGAGAAAGCACACCATTTAGACATGGAGTAATACCTGTGAGGAGTCCTAAAAACAAACCATTGAAGGTGGTTCCTCCTGGAAAGAGACAGAGGGTAGGATGGAGCAAAAGACTTTGCTTCTCATTACATACACCACGGTACTGTTTGAATCCTTTTTTTTTTTTTTTTTTTTTTTTGGTACGGTTTGAATTCTTAAAATCCTGTCATAGCTCTCCCACAACCCACTGGCGGGGGCGGGGGGAGAAAGGTTAAAAAACCACAATAAAGCAGAAATAACTTTGTGTTATATCCCTCCTTCTAAAGAGTACAGAAGCTCTCTCATCCCATCCGAAGAGGACATTTTGTATTTTGGGAATGCGCTTACTGGCCACACGGATGGTGAGGGACAGCTCCCCAAACCAAAGTTAGAGTAAAATGGGTAAGGCTGAACCACTCCAGCACACTGCCTCCCGTCATCTGACACCACAGGCATGTAGTACTTCTTCACTCATTCATTCCACATGTTTTTATTGAAGGCCTACCACGTGCCAGGTTCTGTGCTGGTCTCTTGGGAAACAGAGACAAGTATGACTAGGTCACTCCTCCCCACTTATTGGATAAACGGTTTAAAGCTCTTCACACGCACTCAGTTTTCTTAAATCATGCCCACTGGCCCAAAGGCGGGAGTGGGGGTGGAAACGCAGGTCCGCAACCTAATACTCCCCACTTGCCTGTCCAACAAGCTCCCGAACCGTAGAGGAACGTTAAGTGCAGGGTTTGAACCAGTGACGAGTGAACAACAACAAGAGTGCGCGTACAAGAGAGGTTATAGGAGAGAGCGTTCAGCACACGTGGGGGGGTGTTGGCATCTCCATAGGAAGAGACTTGTGGGGATGGAAGTCAGGCACCCTCGGGCTGGCTGGGAACCCTTGATCTGTCACTATCTCCCTCTCCCAACTGTCAAATACGGATATGCCGAGGATCTTGACCCTTCTAGGTTTCGAATGCGCCCTGAGTCCTGCCCCAGGGCCGCAGCCCCTCAGTTCTCTCCAGCCATCTCCTTCCTGGCCCCCAGCTGGTCCCAATTTCAGATTCCCAAGTCCAGGCCCTGCACTTACCCCATTCGGGAGGTTTTTCACGATCAGACGCGACATGGCGCACGGCCCCCACTGTTTCGATTCCGGCGCGGTCGGACAGCGTCTTTCACCAACTTTCACGCTCCCGCTCTGGGGGCCGCCATCTTTGGCGAGCCGGAACAAAATCACGTGCTCGAGACGTCAGCCCGCCCTCCCCGGAAGCAGGTGTGGCCGAACCAGAGGGATCCAAAGAAGTCACACCCCTCGAGGGGCGGACCTGAGCGCTTGCTTTCTCTGCGCAAGCGCAGGCTGCTGCGCCGCGCCCGGAGAAACCCATGCAGCGGCGCGGCCGGCAGGAGGCGCTGGTTCCTAACATTGGCGGGGGTTTGCGTGTGGCCGACTGGATGTTTGAGTCCTGGGAACACTTGGAAGACTTTGTAGCCTCCATCTCTATTTTATTTTATTATTGAGTCCTAAAGCAGCCCTAGGAAGGGAGGAAGGATTAGGGATGCTTGCCTCCCTTTCAGAGATGGGGAGACTGAGGTTCAGAAAGCCTGCCAGGCGCCATGAAGCAATGTCTTGAGCATCACTTGCAAATATTAGAATGTATCCACTGGAAATAAAAGTCTGTGTTTTTGCTTGAGAGTCGCCTGGGAACCAGAGTAAGGCATTTTGCTCAATGGCACAGAGCTGTTCTGTATGAAGTAGTGTTTCATAGTTTTAAGAGATAGGGTTATGAGGTTCATTGGTTTCCTACAGCTACTGTGACAAATTACCAGAAACTCAGTGACCTTAAACAACAGAAATGTATTATTTCACAGTTCTGGAGGCAAGAAACCCCAAAGTCAAGGTGTCCTCAGGGCTGAACTCCCCTGGTAGTCTCTAGGAGAAGAGACTTCCTGGTCTCCTCCAGCTCCTGGTGGAGGGCCAGGTGTCCCTTAACTTGCCCCTGTCTTTGCCTCCTGGTGCCAATGCGTTCCTCCTTGCATGTGAGTCCCATCTACTTCCTTCTCCTTTCTCATATTGGATTTAGAGTCCATCTCAAATCATCTCAAGATCCTTAATTTTCTACCTGCAAACACCTTTCCAACTAAGGTCATATTCGTAGGTTCCAGCGATTAGGGCGTGGGGGTAGATCTCTTTGGGGGACACTCTTCAACCCCCCACATGAGGATTTGCTTGTTTAATAGGTTACTTGGAAGATCGAATTTCACCCTCTTCACCTCCTGCAGAAAGTCTTTTGCAGGAAAGCTCACATACACATGTAAAAATGTCCCCTCATGCCTAGAATAGATGATTTCGATGTGTTTCGATGCCATTCGTTTATTCAACAGATACTTATTGATATTCATGAAAATGCTGTTTAATTAAATGGCAATTAGGGGGTTGTTTTCCGCACACAGAGACCCTGGTCAGGACGGGATGGAGCAGGCTTTACAAGGCAGCTCCGGTATATTAGCCTTTTATGAGGGGGCAAGTACAGGTTGTCCGGCCAGTCCTGGTTTCATGTCCTTTTTAAAAATTTTATTATTTTCGTGAACTGCCTTTATTAAAGTGTGCAACTAAACGTAGCCTTCCCTAAAGAAATTCACAAATCAGAAGGTCTCTCAAAGGTATTAAAAGAAATGAAATGCTCTCTGCCAATCCGCATGTCCCAACGCGGGGCCAGGAAAATATGGTCGCCACATGTCGGGGATGGAGGGACCGCTTCTGGGCTACGGATCCCCGTGAATTTAATAAACAGTTGTGTTGTAACATTATTATTAGTCTTCTGCTCCCCTGCCTGGCCGGTTTGTCTCCTGCCTCCTTTTCTCTCCCAGCAAATATAATCCAGGGACACCTAGACTCCACCAGGCTTGCCTCTCTGATTAATCCCAAGGATTAATAATCAGGCAGATCAAAGCCAGCCCCACCCAGGACTACCCTCACGAGTGTGCTGGGGACCGTGGGATGTCATGTCTAGACCCTGGGGGAGTTCCCTTTCCAGGAGGGAAAGGCACTCTGCCCCACCATGATCACTACCTTCGGAAAACGCTTCTAGGCAGTAAACTAATGGATACCTAAAATGACTTCAGGCATCATCCTTTCTATTTCAAATGCCTCAGCCCCCATCCCATGGACGCTGAGAAGCCCACCTTCCTTCTCAAAATTTCTTTTGGTGCATGAATTAGATTTTTATTTTTTTAAAAGATTTTATTTATTTATTTGACGGAGATCACAAGTTGGCAGAGAGGCAGGCAGAGAGACAAGGGAGAAGCAGGCTCCCCGCTGAGCAGAAAGGCTCCATCCCAGGACACTGAGGTCATGACCAGAGCCAAAGGCAGAGGCTTAACCCACTGAGCCACCCAGGAGCTCCTGAATTAGATTTTTAAAGAGTAGATGAAACACGCATCCAGCAACCATCCCTCCTGCCTCCCCAGCCAATCTTTCCATCCTATAGGAAACCACTGTTAGGAATTTCTCATCTCTCGCTCTCCGGGGAGAGCCAAGCGTTTGGCTGTGGCCCGGGGAAAGCAGCCACAGATAAAACGTATATGAATCTGTGTGATTGTGTTCCAATAAAACCTTATTGAAGGACACTGCAATTTGAATTTTATATCATTTTTAAAAAGATTTTATTTATTTATTTGACAGAGAGACACAATGAGAGAGGGAACACAAACAGGGAGAGTGGGACAGGGAGAAGCAGGCTTCCCAAGGAGCAGGGAGCCTCATGCGGGGCTCGATCCCAAGACCCTGGGATCATGACCCAAGCTAAAGGCAGACATTCAACGACTGAGCCACCCAGGCACCCCTGAATTTTATATCATTTTATATCACGGGTCCCCAAATGGTATTCATCTCTTCACATTTTTTTTTCAGCCATGTGAAAAAGTGAAAACCTTTTTAAAGCAGGCAGCTGGCCAGATTTGGCTCAGAACATACTTTGCTGATCTACATGTGGAAACCAGCATGCATAGTCTTTGCTTTTCTGCACCGTCCTTTTTGCCTTTAGAATACCTGAGTGATGATTCCATGTCTGCAAATACTGACCTCCCAAATCCTCCTAATTTTCAAAATATCTTTTAAGCATATTTAATACACTATTTTAGAACCCTTTTAGGTTTATAGAAAAGCTGTGACATATCAGAGTCCCCATGGACCCCACACCCAGTTTCCCTTGCTGTTAGTATGGCTCGGGTCCATTTGTCACAATGGAACCTATACTGATACATTGTTATTAACCAAAGTCTAGGCGTTCCTTGGATGTCCTCGGTTTTTCCCTGACGTCCTTTTTCTCTTCCGAGCATCCCGCTGTTTCGTCCAGGGGCAGCTTTTCTAGGGATCCTGACATCTTCTAATTTCATCAGTCCAGCAAATCTTTGAGGGACTCTTGTGCCCAGTACTGGGGCTACCGCAGTTAGTGAGACAGGCACCGTCCCTGTGCTCAAGGGGACGTTGATATTGGACAACTAATGACAAATGCATCGAGCACTGTGAAGTGGGGTACATTCCCCGGGGGACCTGACTGAGGCTTGCGGAATCTAAAAGGAGCTCCTGGATGTGACTTGAAGGGCACAAGAGGCAGCAGGGGGGAGAGAGGACTTTCCAGCACAGAGAGCCGCCTGGAACAGCAAGTGCAAGGTCTGTAAGCAGGGAACAGCATGGCCTGGCCCTGGGGGGCTGAACGTAGCAGGGGCTCCAGGGAAGGTGATGAAACCCCAAGCCTGAGCCAGAGCGTGGCCCTGGGCTCCGACTCTGGCTTGACACCTACTGGCTAAGTGGTCCCCAGCAAACTCCTTGTCCCTGAGCTCGTTTCCTTCTCTACAAAGCTGGGTAATGGTAGTCCCCAGGGCAGAAGCGCCAAGTACAATATGATAACGTGTATATAAAGCAGTATTTGGGAGCACTCGAATGTTTCTTTCCACTATAAATTAAAACACGTTTCATTGAAATATAAGGGCAATCAACACCCACGTAGCCTCACCAGCCTCACAGGCTATTAGCATCACATCATTGGACATCCACCTCTCTCTCCGTCTTCCTGTTATCACAAAACCATTTGCAATCATCGTGGCTCTTCACCCCGAAACACTTCACATACATTCGATACAGCCACAGTGCAATCACCAAGTTCGGGGTGTTTAACACTGATAGAGTATTTTTTAAAAAAAGATATTTATCTGAGAGAGAACATGAGCGGGGTGGGGGGGGAGTAACCACCTTCCTAAACATTGACTCTCAGGGAAACTGAGGCCCCAGGAGAAGGAAGCATTTGCTCAAGATCCCTTATTAGAAACCAAGGCCAAGTTCCGGCTGGGCTCCTCCCCTACCTGTGGCCTTTCCCTGGGGTCTGGCTCTAGGGGCGGTGAGAAAGGTGTTGGAGACTATCACCCCGTGGATTTCTGCCTGACACTTTCCGTGTGGTCCCAACAGTCACTGCCCATCTCCCCTGGAACCCTCCCCCCAGAAGAGCATCCCCTCTACTCCCAGGTGTCTGCAGAGGCACCCTGCAGGGCACAGGTGGACAGCGTAACTGGAGACCAGCTGTGAGTCCCTCTCAGCCACACCTGCGTGACAGCAGGTAGCTCACCTGTGACAGGTAGCAGCAGAGCCTTGCCCCCCCACCCCCCACCTCTTGGCCCTGCTGGGGGTCCAACCTTGGGGATGTGGGGGGCCTTCCTGCTCTTGGCAGTGAACCACCAAGTTTCGCCTGGAAACGGGACGGACATCACAAATCATTCATCAAACAGACTGTGGCTGGGGGAAAATGGAACCCATTCTAAGAAGACAAGCCCTTCGGGGTCTTATCCTGGGGTCTGGTGCCTCCAAATGCCAATGCCTATGTAACCTGGCCTGGGGGCCTGAGACAGGATGGTCTGGGGGTAAGACCAGAATCCTCGTCTTTCTTTTTTTATTTTTTAGTTGTGCTGAGAGCAGATGCCTCTGTCTCATGTACAGAGGATCAAAAGGCTGGTGTGAAAAGGGAGTTCATTTCCTGACCGACCTCAAGGTCCCATGAGGTCCAGCCACTGACCACTACTCCCACCCGCCTGGCTGCAGCCACACTGGTCCTTCTCTGCTCCTCAAATGTGCGGCCTTTTCCTCACCTATTGTGGGCAGACTTGTGTCTCTCCCCAAAACATACATAAGTCCTTGGAACCTGTGAGTGTGATCTTATTTGGAAATTAGGTCTTTACAGATAGAATTAGGTCAAGGATCTGGAGATGAGGTCAAACTTGATTTAGGGTGGGCCCTAACCCCAATGACTGGTGTCCTTGTAAGAAGGCCATACAAAGGCACACGCAGACAGGGAGAACTCTGTGATGCCGGGAGGCAGAGGATGGCGGGGGTGGGGGGGATGTGGCCACTAGCTGATAATTGCCAGCAACCACCAGAAGTTGGAAGACGTGAGGAAGGATCCTCCCCTCCAGGTTTCAGAGGGAGCATGGTCCTGCCAACACATTCATTTAGGATTTCTAATCTCCAGAACCATTTGAGGGCAAATTTCTGTTGTTCTAAGCGGCCCCCAACTCCAATTGTCATTTATTACAGCAGCCCAAGGACACTAACATAACACCGCAGGGCCTTTGCACATCCTGAGCTCTTCCCTCAACTCTTCATCTGAGCAATCCAGCTCATCCCTTGGGCCTCAGCTTAAACACCTCAGCCCACAAAGACATCTCCATCTACAATAGGTCCCCACTGATTTTTGACTCTGAGGACACCCTCCACAATTCCCAGCTGCTTGTAATTGCATAAGCATTTGCTTGCCTCCAGCTTTAACATTGTGGCACCCCTACAAGGTAAGCCTCACTGGGCATGGGCTGTGTCGGCAGTTACTTTCAATGGTGTATGGTGGGAAGCCCTCTGGCATGAAGGACTGTTTGCAGAGCCTCTTCCCAGTTGCCAAGAGCTACCTTGCCCCAGGTTCTGCCTTGACCTGACTGCATGGCCTCAATCCGCTGACGGCTTGATGTGGGAGGAGGTTGTAAAAGCTCAGCCTCCTCTGCCCTAATTAGGGGCAACCTTGAAGTTTCAGCCCATCTTCAAAATTCTCTGCAATTGCTTCTTGGCCTTTGGGCTAAGATCAAGTGAAAAATTTCCTGCAAGGTCGGCTAAGGTCTCTCTCGGCAGTTCAGCAGGTCTTATCCTCCTGCTCCTTCCCTGTCTTATCCCAGGTTTCCCCACCCCAAGAGTGCCCCCTAATGAACCCTCTGTGTGCTAAACTCCATCCTCGAGTTGGCTTCCTGAGAGCCCCAGCTGGGACATGCACAAGGACATCTCAACCTCGGGTGCACACAAGAGAGCGGCATTAACAGCTAAAACAGTTGCTCATGGCAAATGAATGAACTTGAATTGCTGTGGTCCTCCCCACTACCCCCCAACCCCCACCCATAGCATCTCAGGCCAGTCACCATCTGTCTGCTTTCAAAAGTTTTCATGGAAATGTGTGCCTAGCTGGTTTTTTTTCTATTTGTTTTCTGGTTATTTTTGTTTTCTTGGTAAGGATCTCCCAAATCCAGGTTGGCACACTTTTCCTGTAAAAAGCCAAATGGCAAATTCATTGGGCTTTGAGAGGCATTTGAGTCTCTGTCACAACTCACCTCGGCTACCGTGAGCAGCCACGGACAGGATGGAAATGAATGAGTGTCCCTCTGTTCCAGTGAAATGTTATTGACAAGGCAGCCGGCCCAATGCCTAACCTCTGGCCTCGACTTAGCTTAATGGTTCTAAGGCAGGTGTCATTCTGTTCACTCTGCTTAGGTGCTTGAGCCTTAGAAAATATGAAAAGCATTCTGAGCCTTTGGGGCCTGCAGAAGCCAGCCGTGAGCACTACTGGGCCTGGGGGCCACAGTTCGCCAGCTCTTGCTCTGGTAAATATTTTACGCAAGCACGTGCATGGGCATTTTCAAGTCCGTGTTTGATTCCAGTTGCCCTCAGGAAGCATTGCTTGTTTATACTCCCTTCTGCAGAGTCCAACTGATTTCTCGACTTGTAGATGAGCAGGGAGGTCCCGGCCAAACCGAATTCTGTGCCCATCGGTCCCTCCTGCCTCTTTCTGGGAAGTAGACAGTGCCCCTGTCTGCCCAGAGGGTAGCGTCCTCTTCTCTTGCGGTGCTGAAGAGACCTCTGGAAAAATCACAGCCAGGAGTAGCCCATCCAGAGACGATGACACAGAGCTCCAGAAAAAGCAGGGACATAGAAGATGGAGACATCCTGGGAGCCAATTTCATCGCTGACGCTTTCTTCTGTGTGACCCCAGGGGTACCGTCAATCACTCTCCTGAATCTCAGCTTTCATTTGCAAACCAGGGCCAGGAACGGCCCCTTCCAGGGAGATGGTGAGGATTGAAGACAATCCAGCCACGTCGCCAATAATAGCAAGAAAAATCATTTTTCTCTGTGTTAATGGGCTGAGAGCTTTATCGATGGGCTGCCTCCTCGAAACCTCACAATGGCCCGGCGATGTGGGCACTTTTACTAACCCCATTCTACAGATGAGGAAGCTAATGCACAGAGAGGGGAAATGACCCAGCCAAGCTCCCTCAGGACGTAGGAAGCAAGAAATCCGAGCCTGCCTTCATGGCGTATGGCGTAGAAGCTGCTCCTGGAACGGCCAGGGTCAAGCTGGATGTTTCCTCTTTGCTGGTGTTACGTTTTTGTCTCCTAGAGCTCTTGCTGAAAGCTGGTCGTGTCCCACGACTTTCTACGCCCTTTGTCCTTTTCCTAACTGCGGGAGAGGCATCCCCACTCTGCGGGTCTTTGTGCTAACTTAGGGGGGCTGCCTGCAAGTCTACAGATGCACCAGCAGAGGGCGCAAGAGGATCACGTATAACCCCGGGCAGACCCGGGCAAGAATTGGGGACAACCTTCCGGAGCTGGAAGTTTCCTCGACGAGGACACTGTCCACGGGTCCGCAGGACCACCAGAGATGTGGGTCTCACCAGAGATGTGGGCCTGGTCACAGTGGGTGTGGCTTATTTCTGGTTTCACTCCATTAGGAAGACAGACCCTGACTCGTTCCCCCAGAACCCTGCTAAACTTAGTGCCTGGCTATAGTTTGTCCTTGAAAATTTCTGGATAAATAAATTGATTTGAACCCAGAGGAAATTAAAGGCAGCCAGAGGTGTCTGAATGCAGACAGCGAGAGAGAGTTCTGTCTGGGAAGGAAGGGAAGGACACTTGATGTGAGCAAGGAGGGAAAATGTCACTGTGGTCTTGGGGACTCCTCAAGGGCCAGGCCAGCTCCAGAGTCTTGGGCAGAGTAAGGAGATGCCAAGGATACTAGGACTGGTGACAGTAAGAGCCCCTGGCAGGCCACTAGACATGCACACCATCTTCTCTGCAATGTGAGGTTACCTTATGTGGCAAAAAAAAAAAAAAATGTTAACTGTCTTTATAGGTGCGATTAAGGTTATAAGTGTGATTTTGAGATGAGGGAATTACTCAGGATTTTCCAGGTGGACCCGAAACGCAGTCCCATATGACCTTACAAGAGGGAAGATCTGACACCAAGGGGGGGGGGTAAGGTTATGTGAAATGGAGCAGAGATGATTTTAAGACGCCCGCCGTCTTAAATTGGAATGAGCAGCCCCAAGCCCAGGGCCCCTGGCAGCCACCCCAGGCTGGAAGAGAGAGGGCACAGATCCACCCCCAGAGCTTCCAGAGGCAGCACGGCCCTACGGACACCCCGATTTCCACCCAGCAATCCTGATTTCCAGCTTCTGGTCTCCAGCACGGAGAGATAACAAATCATCAAATTTGCGGCAGTTTATTACAGTAGCCGTGGGAAAGTCTAAACAGGTAGAAGGGGAAGGGATGCCACTCGGGGCTACTTAGAGGGGAGCTGAGGGCACAAGAGACACGGCCACCGTCTGCCATGGGGGGAGATCTAACTGCCTAGTCTCCTGCCTCCCATAGCCTGACAGTGCCTCTCACAGGCTTCACCCAGCTGGCAGGTGACAGATCGATGCAGGAATTCCATGCGATGGGGTCTGTGCAGGTCAGCCTCAGTCAGGCAGGGCTGGGGGGACAACAGATCATAACCAGCACACCCTCTGTGCCCAGTGTGGGCGTGTAATTGGCCAGGATCTCCCATTTTCCAGAACAGCCTCATATTTTGATGAATTTTCTTGTCTTCTACAAAGACAACAATACTTAGGAACCCTTTCCTGAAGATACCTTTATTGATGAGCTCCTAGTTTCCCACTTGGCAAAAATAGAAAAAGAATGTAATAACCAGTGTTAGCGAAGGTGTTGGGAAATGGACGTTTTGTGACATTCAGGAAAAGGTTGTGCCAAATGGTACAATTTTCTGGAAAGATTATTTGGAAACCACATCAGGATACTTTTTTTTTTTTTAATAACAGCAGTGGCATTTCTTGGAGCTTATGTTAAGGAAATAATTTTAACACATGTATGAGAGTTTTGAGTATGTGTTGTTTATAATAGTGAAAAGTCAAAGCTATAGAAATGTCCAACAGGCAAGGATTGGTTAAAAATTTTTAAAAGATTATTTTTAAAACTATGGTTTATCTGCACAATTGAATTCACTGAACTCATAAAAAGAACGCCATGAGAAGATGTCCAACATATATTAGTTGGAGAGAAAAAGCAGTCTTTGAAAATATTATGCAGAGAATGATTCCATTTTGATTTAAAACCCATTCTGCACATTTTTATTTTTACCATCACAAGTATCTGATGATGGCTTCATACGTGTATACATTATTCTGCTATGACTTGTGTAAAGATGTATAAAACACACACATACATATGCCTTGTATATGCATAGACTACTTCTGGAAAAGAAAGAAACTAGCAGACGAGCTGTTTATAAGATAGGCGGTCAATGCCCACTGCTGTCCCCTGGGCACTTAGGTCCTACCCACTCCTGTGGCCCCACAATCCCCCCCCCCAAGGGCTTCCTACCAACATCCTTGCACCAGGGAGGTTCTGGGGATCACGATGAAGTAGATGGATAAATGGCCCAGATCCTTCATCCCCCGGTGAAAAGGGACAACTCAGATGTGTTCTACACAGTCTCCCAGACTCTTCCAGCTAGACTGAAGCCCAGCTGTCCACATCAGTATCAGATATGACCCATGACTCCTGCAGGACTGGGACACACTTATCTTTGAGGAGTCCTCCCTATTAAAAAGAAAAAAAATATATATACACACACACACACACACACACACACACGGGTTTACATATGTGCATATATCCTCTGCATAAAGGATGCATATATTTTACGTATATATGTATAACTGTATGTTATTCATAAATTGCCAAGTCCTTGCTGTAATTATAAACGTAACTGCATATATGTGGGTGGGGTCATATATACACGTATATACATGTTATATGTGTAACAGAGTATATAACATATGTGTATACATAGTATATAGCATATAGTTAAATATGTTATATTTTATGTCATAGGCTACATAGTCATAATTATTATAATAGTCATGTACCTATTTTATGACTGTGTTTGGCATAAAGATAAATATAACACAGTCAGGCTTCACTACTTTATACTCATTACTATGACCCCCCTTTTTTTTCCCTCTCCTGATTTAAAAAATAATGAACACCAAAACCTTCTTACGAGCCCTTAGTGTTGCTGTGGGCCCCAGGCCCTGTCCCTGCCATGCCAAGTGGCAAAGTCATTTCCAACAGCGATCAGCTCATTCCCGGCTGGCTGTTCGTTCTCTTTCTGTCTTCCTGCTCCCTCCCCGACCAGTGGTTCTGGGAATCAACTACCAAACAAAGGACTTTCATTCAAATCTTTGTCTTGGCGTCTGTCTAGGAGGCGAAGCCACAATTCTGTGTCTGGGAAGGGAACTGCCCTGGGGAGACACAGCCTTTTTTCTTTCTTTTTTTCCCTGATCTTTTTGGAGTCATAAAATTGTGTAGTCTTTGCAAATATCACATATTTAAGCATAAATGCATATTAACTTTCTAAAGCATGTGTTTGTGTGTGTGATGGTAAAAGCTGTAATTCTACATATTTCTAGCCTGTAAAAGTGGTCCATACGCCCTCCCCCTGCACGCACACTTATTTGCACGCTGATTTGTATAAGGGTGAAGGCGGTTTGTTTCCCGGGCATAAGCGGGTCATGCAATGAGGACAGATCTAGCCTGGCTCCTGCAAGTGTGGGCATGTGGATGTGCAGCCCCAATACTGAAAGATCTTTTGATTTTTCAAGAAAAGCCAGAAATTTATATTTTTCACATGACCTGTCCTCTCCTTTTGATGTTGGGACTCATAAAGTAAGAAAAAAATTCTGTGAACCAAATCAATCAATCAATGAATCAATCAGTCAAGTCCCTGGATCACTTTTAGATTATAGGTAGCCTGTTTGTGGTCATTCAGTCTCCTTATCCCCTTCCATCTGGTTGGAATGGAGACACGAGGGCAGGAGCTGGGGAAACCACGATGGACCATAAGGTATGAGCTCTGTTTGTTGAAAATGGAGGAGCAGTTGGAAAGAAGTTGCTATTCAGCTTTGGCCAATGTGTCTACATTCCAGGCAGGAAGGAGGAGGAAAGAGGGAAGAGCAAAAGTCCTTGCCAAAGAATCTGGTGCCTTTAAAGGTCTTTCCAGACATCTTCCCCACCAACAGTTTCCACCTGCTCACCATCAGTCAGAACTCAGGCACATGGCTCTCACCAGCTGCAAGGGATGCTGGGAAATAATCTTTCCAGGGGGCGATGTTGCCACCGTCGATGAACTCAAAGAGTCCTATTAAGGAAGGAGAGTTGGTGGTGGGTCTTCCCAGTACAAGGAGCCCATGGACAAGGATACCACAGGTGTCTAGTGAGAGGTGATGGCAGCTTGGATCGGGATGGTGGGGTTGGAGGGGGGCAATGTCGGGGGCCACACAGCAACCCATGACACTGGTACCACAGACCATGGTGGTGACAAAGGTCATTTTATGGAGTGTATGCAATGAACTGAGAGCTCTTCAAGCACATGAAGGCACTGCCTTAGTTTCCATAGTATCCTCCCTCTAAGGCAGCTACTATTGCTTTTAGTGCAAACTCAGGGCTTCAAGAGCTATTGCTATGCCCCTTGAACAGACGAGGAAAGTGATACCCAGAGAGGTTGAGTGACTTGCCTAAGGTCACACAGTCGGAAAGTGCAGCGTTCCCTTGGAACCCAGGATGTTCTGACTTTGGAGCTTGAACTTTGGCCCTTGTTTCTGACGCCAAGGGCAGGGTGCTGGGGGGGGGGCTTGGCGGGAGTGCCAAGCTCAGAGGGCATGAGAGAGGCAAGCCCAGCTCGCCCTCTTTCCAGGCTCTCTCTGCCCCTGGGACTCTGCCTCACTCACACGTACACAGCTGCCAGGGATCAAAGCCCTCTCCGAGATGTATTTGCTGCGAGTTCTAAACAAACGGGTGTTAGCATGTAGCTAAGAGAAACATCGGAGGACACGGGGTATGGAAGCCGACTGCCTTTAAAGTCTCGGTGATTGATCAGTCTCTCTTTGGTCTCAGGGGGCTGAGCGAGCCAGGACGGAGGGGTGGGGAGACTCCAGCTCTGGGAATATCGAGGCAGAAGGGTGGGCTACCCAGCTGGCCCCTCCACGCTGTCCATGGGTCTCCCCTTCCATCCTTGAGAGAATGCCCCTTTCAGAGGACAAGGCCATAAAACCAACACACACACACGCACACAAATACACAACTACATTTATCGAATGATTGTGTTACTCGTGATAAGTCCTTTTACATACATTGTCTCCTTTAAGCCAAACCCCAACACATAGATCTTTATTGACCCATTTTACAGATAAGGCTAAGAGTACAGAGCTCATAACCGGTAGAGCTGGACTCCATTTGGCACCTGGCAAATACTGGTCGATCGAGATGGTGGCACAAAGTTCCTACTTTCCAGTCGCACACGTTCTTAAGGGGAAGACAGAGAAGAGGACTCGTGTGATTTGATGTGACGAGGGGTGAGGCAGGGCCGAGCAGAGACGATGCTCTGTGAGAACCCGAAGTCCGCGGAGGAGGGTTGGTCAGTGGAGATAAACTAAGAGGAAGTGAGTAGGAGACCCCGGGGTCTAAGGCTGAAAGGAGGAGAAGGAGGGAGCTGGGGAAGTGGCCAGAAAGCCCCAGGGAGGAAGCACAACCTGGGTGTGCAGGGCAGAGGCATGGCGGGCTTGGCAACTGATGACCTGAGGTATTTGGTCTGCTGGGGCCACAAAGGGCAACAGAAGGAACCGCGAGAGTTTCAGCTAGAGACACGGAGATGAATCCAACCATGTCAGACCTTGACCTTGGTCAAGTTTGGTCATTCACTAGAGAGCTTTGGGCTGCTCCAGAGAGATCTGGGGCAGGAGAGTGATGTGGCAGGTCTAATTTCAGACCCTTTGAACGTGCATGGTTCCCAGGACCATGGGAAGTCATCGGCTTGCCCAGCTGGGGATGTGGATCCAAACTACCACCAGTGACTTCTGCTGTGCCTCCTGCTAGGTCTTTAAAAAACAGCACGTTTAGGGACTGAAGGCAGATACCGCATCTAGTGAACAGGGAAAAGTAGACCCTTCTGTTCTCAAGGTGCTTTGTGGAATGTTTGGGTGGGTCTGGTCTGGAGGGAATAGAAAATAGCATGGATGTGTTTTCAAGCAGCTTGGAATGCCCAAACACTTGTTGTGGGGGAATGCACCAGATAATTCCCTTAGAAGGCTCTACCTACACCCTTGCATGCAGTAAGTGCTCAGTAAAGGGACCCACAATTCTCATCAGCATTGTGTGGCTCTCAGCTATGTGTCTGGGGAGGCCACCATCCATCCCCCCACCGTCAGGCCTGGGGGCAAGGCTGGGAGCTTCGTTCAAATCCTGTAGCATCAACAGAATAGGATTCCATTCATGTGTTTTTCATTCTCAATAGAACGTCTTCTCTATGCTTACATGAAACCTGCATTTTATCTCATGTAGCTGAAAGACTTGGTACCTGGTCGCTCCGGGACCACCAGTGACAATGTGGAACCCTCAGTGGGAGTGTTAGGAGCACAGGTGCTCTTCTCATGTATTTCAAATCCTGACTTTACTACTAAGGGCTGTGTGTGCTGATCAATGTTTAACGATGATCCCTGGGGGTAAAAATCGCTGATATGTGGCATTTGCCAATTTCCATGCCATGCACCCCCCCCCCCGGGGCTGACTGCTATAGATTTGATGTCCCGGAACGTGGATTTGTGAAGAGATCACACAGGAGTGCCCTGTGACGCAATATTTCCACTGGCCAGAGGTCACCCCAGGAGCACAGACAACAGGAAAATGCCATGAGATAATTCAGAAGGGGTGAGTTTTGAGCATCGTCTTTGTTTTTTTTAAATATACCTTATGAAATTGTACGTTTCCACAATTTAATTTTTAGTAATGGCATATTTAATGGATTCACAGAATTCCTGAAAATGTAACCATCATCTCACACCTCTGTGGTCCTTCTGGGTCTTGGTAAAACCAGGATGATGCCAGTTGCTATGATGGTTGTTGAGGGTCAGAGAAAACGTCGGAAAAGTGCTTGGCCCAGATCACACACTTAAAAAAGGGGGGTGGCAGGAATCTGCCATTATCCCTCTCCCATTAGTTTGTGGCCTTGGGGTTTCTGAGGGTAGAAACACAAGCCCTTCTGATGGGCTCTTCGTTTCTATTTCGCTCCCAGGGAAATGGGAACGGGGACAGACAGGGAGTTGGGGTTCGCCACCTGCCAGGTAAGGGATAGGTTCTGGGGGGGCTACTGGTGTATATCCACTCAGTTTTTTCCAGCCTTCTATCTTGTCAATTTCCCCATCTACGTTTCTATGGTTGCATCACATCTTTCAGAAAATTAATATCCAAAAAAAAGAAAATTAATATCCAAATATATGCACCATTTTCTATTTTGCTTACATCTTAATATTCCTATCTCCCAAATAGCATATACTAACAATGCAAACTAGAGATAAGCCAGTTTCTGGAATCCAGCAACCATTTAATAAATCTTAGGTACTCTCATTGGAGAAGCAGCCCACCGATTTCGTGGAATGGATGAACGAAGGTAAAAAGGCAAAACGAGGTGTTTTCTCCCAGCCCGCTCATGGCTCCTGTCGATTTTCTGGTATACGTTCTTCCAGATTTTTCCTCTCTTCCTATAACTGCTTAAAAAAAAAAAAAAAATCAGAACTCACAGGATTATCTAGTACATGCTGTTTCATGCTCTTTTATTTAATGAATTGTAAACATAAAATTCAGCTCTTGACGACCTGCGCGGAAAGATGGAGTCAATGGGGCGAGTCCTGTAACAGAAGGGAATTACTGTCATTATCAAAGCCACTGGCAACCTCCGCAGGAGTCTTCGAGGTCGTGCGTCTGATCCCGCGCCCAGGCCACGGCCCCCCGCAGCTAGCGCCTTCAAAGGTAAGGCCATCGCCCCTGGGTCCCGGCATCAGCTCCTCCGGACCCGGGTCCTCCCCCAGATCCGCAGTGACAGAGGCGACGACCCTGGCTCGGGCGGGTGGTGGGGGGCGGTTCTCGCCCGGGCGCTCAGCCTGCCCCCGCCCCCAGCGGCTCCATCGGTCACGTGCCCGCCCCTCCCACCCTCTCGCCTCTCCTACGTGCGTCTACAATCGTGCTCTGGGGAGGGTCCGGGCAACAGCTGCCTTTGATCAGGCCAACATCTGGGAGGCTCGGCACTTCAAGAACGCTGACTGGTGATCAAAGGTGGGAACGCTGTGACAGCCCAGACTTGGCAAGGACCCAGCCGGGCTAAATGCACGGGTGGGGGAGGGGAAGGGCAGGGGGGGATGGGGTGCCGGGTGGGTGGGGAGCGGAGAGCGACGAATGCCCACCCCGCAACCTCAGGGGCCCTGCGCTGAGGGCCACGGTGGCGGCGAGGAGCATTAGCTCTGCCTCCGTGACCTTCACTCTCTGTGCCTCAATTTCCTTCTCTGCAAAATGGGGATGATAAGAACCCCAAAGCGTTTGGAATATTGCCTGGCAGCGGGGGAGAGCCAGGTGTTGCTGTGCGGTCAAGGTGATGCCAGAGCCAGGTCTGGGAAAGAGTGACAAGAGTCCACCTCTTTCCAAAGCTTTCGTGCCTGCCAATTTGTGATAAACCATTTTGGGCCTGTTTCCCCATCAGTAAAACGGAGAACCATAACCAGACTCCAAAATCAGGCAAGCATCCTTTCCTTCTGTCTGACCCCCAGAGAAACTGAGGTCTGAAGGTGGGAAGTCGTGCAGCCAGGACATCAAATGGGTTTTTACCCACCTGGGAGGTTGCCCAAATTGGAGGGCTGGCCTTCTGACTCAGTGGGCCCAGTGCAAAAGTCACCGGGTTTTTCACTCATGCTGGGCCTTCTCCCACTCTCCCCTAGATGGGCTTCAGACACACCCCAAGCAGTAGGTCATTCAGCCTTTCCTCAGCTTCAAATTTTTTAGCAGTGTAACATCGGGACAGGAGAACGCACTCATCAGCACGCTGAATTGTCCCAAAGCCAACACATCTGTGGAACCAGCAGCCAGGTGGAGAAGCGGAACATTTCCGGCCCCTCAGAAATCCCCTCATCTTCCCTCCCAGTGACCAGCCCCGCCACAGAAACTGTGTAGCTTTGTTTTTATTTCTTGTGTGCTCACTAGGAACCAGGCGAGGCAGGAAAGCCTCTAATGTGCTTTGCAAAAATGCTAGGAGGCCAGAACTGGGATGATCCCCATTTTAAAGATGAGAAAACTGAGGCACAAAGAGTGTAAGTTGCTGGCCTGAGGGCCGCACATGGGTTGGTTGAGCTTCCAGGCCTCCAGTTCTGCCCCTGGGACTGTGCACTGTTGCTCTTGGGGGTGGACCGGGGGTGGGGGAGAGCATTTTTAATTTTTGGAGGGCAGAGGGCATTAGGGAATCAAGCTTACAAACAACGGTGTATCGAGCTGCAGGGCTTTTGTGGAAATAGAGCTATTTGGGGACCCACTGGGCTTCTGTGGATGCCCATGAGCTCCAGATAAGCAGTGGCCAGTGGCTTATCCTCAGGGACCGATATCACAGCTTCTACACCTCTCTCCTCTTACCTCTCCTACACCTCTTACTTCTTACCTCTCTCCCAGGAGCTTCATCAGGTGCTATGGGGGATGGGCACTCCCCTCCCTCTAAGGTCTTAGCTGGCAGAATGTCTTAGCCTGGGTTGAAAGCAGAGCCTGAGGCAAGGGTTTGCGGGTAGGCAGCCGGACTAAGTGATCCCAGAGGGTGGGAATGAGGGAGAAGCAAGGAAGATAGGCCAGTGTTGGCCTGTGTTACTGACTTGGTCACGGCTGCAGGCAGCTGCTGTGTATCCTGCAGGACCCGGAAAGTCTCACAGAATGCATCTCAGGAGCAACGGCACAAGGCATGAAGGAAGGACACATTCTTAACTGACCCACATGCTCCTTTGATCATGGTTGGCCCCATGACTGTTAGTTCCCACTCACTTCTAGGTTTGTGGGTTGGGGAACTGGTCTCCACGTCAGTGGCGGGGGGGAAAGGTCACCTTGAGTGGACAGACGAGATGCACAAAAGAGTCTGAGATACTGGGCACTACCAAGAAGGCTTCTCAGAATCCGTGGGCTGGGGGCTGGCTCATTCTCTCCACGGCTAACTGGTCACCCTCCCATCAAGTCCTTCCCTCTCAACAACACGAGATGGAGCCGGCCTTCCATTAAAGCATCCTGAAATTGTGTTTCCCAAATAGTCTTATGTCCATGTCCCAGCCTTGGTGCCTCAGAATGTGACCTTATTTGGAAACAGGGTCATTGCAGATGTGATTAGTTAAGATGAGGTCATACTGGGGTTGGGTGGGTCCCCAATCCGGTGTGACTGGTGTCCTTATAAAATGGGGAGCGCACCTGAGTGGCTAGGTCATTAAGTGTCTGCCTTCAGCCCAGCTCGTGATCCCAGGGTCCTGGGATCGAGTCCCGCACTGGGCTCCCTGCTCGGCGGGAAGCCTGCTTCTCCCCCTCCCCACTCCTCCTGCTTGTGTTCCTTCTCTCTCTCTCTCTCTCTCTCTGTCAAATAGTTAAGGTCTTAAAATAAATAAATCAATAAAATGGGGAACTGTGGACACAGACACACTCACGGGGCGACCACCATATGAAGGTGAAGGCCAAGTTCAGAGTGCATAGTCAACCAGAACAGGTCCTCTCTACAGAGAGCACATATCCACATAGAATGGTTTGCAGGCGGCTTTCGGAAGTTTGCAAATATCCTGAAACTGTCTGTGGCTTACGAGACACTGTGGAGATGGGGAACTATCCACAGACCCAGAGCAGTGCATGTGGGAGGGAAGGAGCACCTCTGAGCTGATTAAGTTTGGTGGGTGGATATGTTCTTTCCAGGAGCACCCTTTGTAGAAACATAAATCGTGGGAAGGGAGAGAAGCCGCCTGGAACCTTTCATGATGAGAAAAGCACAAGGAGCCAAACCCCAAGGATCGGGGACAAGTGACACCCGCTGAGCCCCATCCTGGCTGCCAGCTCGCGGGAGGCGCTCACCAATGCTTGGCCCTTTCTGCCAGCCCCTGGGGAAAGGGGACCCATAAACAGGATCTGGGGCATTCAGACCAAAAAAAGTGACACGGGGCTATTCATATGAATCCCATCACCCAGATGTCTGGCAGATTTGGACCCTCAGGACTCTGCCCAGCTTCCGTCTCTTTTGTGTATCTGTGAACATCCTCTGGGTTCTGGAGTTGGGGGGGATGATTGGCTCCTCGTGGCTGCACCTGCCTTTGGAGCAGATGACTGCTGCTCTGCCTGTGAGCCCAGAGGGTGGGGGTGCTAACAGACAGGATACATCCTGGGGCATCACGTTGGAGTGACCCTTAGCCGGCTGCTGGCTGCCACGGGAGTCTGAGAGCTCAGCTTCTGTGTCTCGAGGGATTGGGACCAGCTCAGAGGTATAATTTACACCTCCGAGCTTCCCACAGGATCAGGCTAAGCCGAAGCTTTGCTGAAACCTCATCCTGGCTTGGCTTCTTCTCTGTCCCCCCTCATCCTCCCCCACATTGTCTCCTGACTTCTCCCGAGCACTTCCTTCATAAATCACATGCATAAGACCCTGTGTCAGTTCCTGCTTCTGCGAATCTGACGGAAGCAGGGCTGTTCAGTCTGTTCTGAGCATCCCAAATATCTCTCCAAATATCCTGGGATGTCTGCTGTGGGTCTGGTCCAAACTGTGTCAGGTCATCTGAGGAAAGAGACTAGCAGGGGTTATTATGAGCGAGAATAACAGAAAAGCATCCATTAATAAGGTGATCAACATAGACGCTTTGACATTAAGCCAGAGTTTCTCCATCTTGGTGTAATTGACATTTGGGGCTAGATGATTGTTGTGGGGGCTGTCCTGGGCATTGGAAGATATTGAGTAAAATCCTTGACCACCCAAAATGTCTCCAGACACTGGCAAATGCCCCCCAGTTGAGAATCACTGCTTTGAACTGAGGCCGGAGCAGTAAGAGCCAAGGAAAGGCAGCATGCTGAGAGTGGAAGCAGCACATGCAAAGGCCCTGAGGTGGGAAGAACTTGGGTCACTGGAGGAACTAGGAGGAAGGGTGATGTGGCTGAGAGCAGTGAGCAAGAGGGGAAATGGTACCATGTGAAGCTCGGAAGATGGGCAGAAGCCAGACTGCACAGAGCCTTGGAGGTCACAGCAAAGAGTTTCCATTTTAACTTAAGAGGAACTGAAAGTCACAGTAGTGGTTTTGTTTTGCCCTTTCAATATATATTAAATGTCTCCTCTGCTCCAGACACCGTGTGAGTGGAAGTCAGAGAAGGGCTTTCAGAGGAAGACTCTTGACCAGTGGGCATGCCCTCCAAGCTCCTAGGGCCGCTTCTGTGCATTTGTTCCCAGCTCCACATCAAGGGACATAAGACGGATGCTCTGAGTCGGCTACGGAAGTCCATAAACGCTGCAAATCAGGACCCCACCCTCCGTGTGTCCCAGGAGATGGTTTCGTCTCCTGGCAGTGGCATCTTCTCCTCTTTCTTTCCAAGGTGGTTGCCCACCCTTCCTTCCCTTCCTTTCTTCCTTCTCCCCCTCCCTTTTCCCCTTCCCAGTTCCCTGGCTGCAGCCTCCAGTACGACATGAACAGACGTGGCAAGAGTGGCCATCTTGGTCTTGCTCCCCATCTTCTGGGGCACGTCGTTAAGGCTGATGCTTGCCCTGGGGTTTTGTAATCTGCTTAAGGAAGTTCCCTTCTATCCCTAATGTCTTGAGGGTTTTTGTGTGTTTCAAGAGGGTGTCTGGTTCCCGGAAGCACCGGTGGAGAGTAGCCTTTCTTCCCCTACCTTTCAAGGCTTGCTCTGGCTGGTCAGAGCAGAGTGGCCTGCAGGGGGCAGCATGAAGGCAGGGAGGCCTGGGCAGGCAGCGGGTCATCAGGGGAGGGACTCTGGGGCTGACAACAGAAAGGGCATCGTGGCAACATGAGAAAGGGCATCGTGGCAACATGACCCCGGAGGGGGTGTTCCTGAAAATGCGGCTCCCCCCAGGTGGAGATTTTTAGTAGCAGAGTCTGAAGCTGGGATTCAGGAGCCCTTGGTTGACTGCAGGAGGCACTAGGGTTGGGCGGTCAAGACGGAGGGGGGGTGAGGGAATCAGGATTGGGCAGGGGAGGGGGTGGAGCCAGGATAGGGTTTCAGGTGAAGTCTGGCCTCTGCCTGGCTCTGGGCCGGGGGTGGGGGGGGTGAGGGGGGTGGGGGTTGGGGGGGGTGGGGGGTGGGGCTCAGGAGCATGACCTGCAGCACGGAGCTGTCCCCATATCAGTTATCAGCGGCTCTCAGTGAGGGGCAGTGTAGTCCCCCAGGTCTCCCTCTCTGGGTGAAGTGGCTTGGCTCCGTCAAGGTCAGTTCTGCAGGACGGTTGTGGTAAGCCACCTGCTGGATTTAGAGCAGCACAGGGAGCTGCTTTCTAACTGCTGTTTGCAGGTCAGGGGCAGCCACACTGGCCATCATTTTGCCCCATCATCTTTCCCTCTCCAGCAAGAGAGGAGGACCAACTTCGATCCTGAAGGTGTTCCATGTTGCCCACTCCTTCTTGAAGCTTGCCCTGAATCAGCTCCTCCTACCAGGATGGGACATGCAGATGACTCTCTTCTGAAAGGACCATCTCCCAGACCCTTCTCTCTGCTTGGCCAAGATACACAGTCTCCACCTTTCCTCCCAAGCCCGGTGCCCAGCTGTCTCAGAGAGAATGAGCCCCTTGTGAGCTCTGCAGGGCAGTCCTGCGCGGGGTGGCCCACTGGCAGGTCCGTGAGCATGACCTCCTGTGCCCCGGGCTCCGCCGGCCCCGGCCAGAGCTGGTCAGGCCCCACCCCGCCCCCACCCCGGCCCGGCTCCTGGGCAGCTCACGCCCAGGCAAAACCACACCGCCTCCCACTCTGCTCAGAGGTCTGAATTTTCTTGGAAGCATATGATGACGATTTTCAAAAACCTTCTTTTACTTCTTTTCCAAAAACAGCCCATAAAACAGTCTTACGGCCAAAGGAAATGTATCTTGGTTGGGGACCGCCCATACACGGGCAGGCTGATGAAGAGAGATTTTCCCCCCTCTGTCTTGTGCCTAGTGTTTTGAGAAAGTTGACAGCAGCTTGGTTTTCTGTTCTCAACTTTTAGGGAAGTGTTTGTTTGTTTGTTTGTTTTTAATGGGCCACCTTCGTTATTTCCACGTGTCTATCCCAGCCTACCCCTCTCCTCCGTAAGACTCATCAGGCTCATGGTCACTCTGTTTTGAATGGAATTGGTATAGGAACTGGTCACACAAATGGTAGCGTGTTGAAGATGGGCGTCAAGGCGGCGGTGAGCCTGTGACCCAGGCATGAGTCCCGTGATGCCAAGAACTATAGGCACGTTGTCTGTTTAAAAGGGGACAGGAGCTGGGGAGGTGGCCTTCTGCTGCAGAGGACAGTTGCCACCCTGGGCTCGGGGCAGCTCAGGATGGGACTTGGACAACTGTCCTCTCCTAATACCAGCCATGACCAAGGCAAGCCCAGCCAAGCCCATCATCACACCCATGAAAATGACCTCAGCTCCAACCCGGGATAGATCAGAGGCTCAGATCTCTAGATGGGGAGGTGTCTGGGACTGGACTCCTCCCAGAAGCTGACCCTGAGGCTAGGACTGGAATTCAAGCAGTTTGTTTAGGAAGTAAGGTCCAAGAGCGTTGGGCAGTGGTGGCGGTGGGTGCATGGAGTCATGGGGGATGCAGCTGGGCAGAGACGGAACCGTGCCCAAGGTACCAGAGCCCCTGCCTTCTACTCTCCTTTCCCACCGTCAAAAGCCTTGAGTTGGTGGTTGGCCAGCCCTGTGTTAAGAAAGGCCAAGTTGAGGGACACCTGGTGGGGGGGGTGGTCAGTCAGTTAAATGTCCAACTCTTGATTTCAGCTCAGGTCATGATCTCAGGGTCGTGAGATCGAGCCCCGCGTTGGTCTCTGCCCTGGACGTAGAGCCTGCTTAAGATTCTCTCTCTCCCTCTGTCCCACCTCCCCCTGCTCTTGCTCTCAGAAAAAAATTTGTAAAAAAAGAGCCCAGCTGTCTGAAATGCAGCGTATTTTGACTAGGTGTATGACAGTGTATCCATTTGCTGGGACAGAGGCCTTGACAAAGGGCTACGGGGGGCTTACACAGAAATGTATTTTCTTGCTGTTTTGGAGCCTGGAGTCCCAGGATGAAGGTTTCTTTTGCCTGCCCCTCACCTTGGCTGGGGGACGCCCTCCTTCTCCCTGTGTCGTCACGTGATCTTCCCTCTGTGGGTGCCTGTGTCCAGATCTCAGCCTCCGGGAGGACACCAGTCAAGATTCGGGCCCGTCCGAATGGTCTCATTTTAACATTATTAACTCTATAAAGAGTCTAGCTCTAAATACAGTCACCTTCTGAGGTTGGGGGGAGTTGGGGGGACACGATTCGGTCCATAACAGATACTGACCATGGAGACTAAACCGCAAACCACAGGGAACTTTTCGCCCAGTATTAGGATGGCTGAGATTTTAGTCTGATTGCACTCGAGAGAAGGAACCTACCTCCGTCCGCACCTCTAGAGATACTTAGCGTATTTCATGAAGTGATTTGGAGGGCACTTCTGGACTGAGACGCCCAGCGCATGCCACATTGAGACCACCCCCTAGAAAGAGTTACTAATTCCCCGGTGGGATCAGGGATTTAGGTAAATAAGAAGGTCCACACGCCAGTCCCTTCCAGGAGCATCGTACACGAGGATGCAGACTGTTAGGACCTGCGGCCCTCACACTCTCTGGGACAGCTCTGAAAAGTCCTGACCAATCGCATCTCGTTACTTGGGGGTGGGGCCCGGGGAATCAGGAGTTTTCAGAGCTCCCCCAGGTGATTCCAAGGAGCAGCCAAAATGGGAGAAACACCTTTTTTAGGCTCATGCGTTTCCCCAAAGAATACTTTTGGGGGTTCAAAGGAAAATAACACACCAGCACCCGGGCGAGACTTCATCCTGCACGTAATCCAAAAGCCTGAATGGGAACAATGAACGAGTGAGTGGGGAGCTGGCTTTTCATTGTCCCTGCACGAGGTCTTGTCCTGAATCACCAGTGGGAACTGACACACCCCATTTAAGAAGATACCTGGGGTTTGCTTTAATCAGATGCTAAACACACAGAGGTGACTGTCTTGAAGGAGGACGTCTATACAGATGGATCCCTGGAAGCAGGAAGAATGGTGTGGCACAGGGGCCCACACCGGGATGCACTTGGGGGGACGAGGGGTGAGAGCCTTCCTGGTGGTTTCTCCAGGAAAAGCAAGGCAAGGCAGGCTAAGTAGGCTTCAGATCAGCTCGTTTGAATAGTTTTGGGGGGCTCTGGAGCCTCGTGGCTGTCCCTAGTTGTCTGCTACCTGGCCCTGGGGTGATGAGGGCGCTAGGGGGACAGTGGCCCAGAGTGTGACATCCTGTGGAGGGGGTGGGTGGGGAGTGAGCTCTGGACTGGTTGGCTTACAAGTCCTTTACTTGGTCTAGGAACCTGTGGGGCCAGAGGGGAAGTCTCTCCAGGATCAGGAAGGCCCCCGAGTCAAAACATCAGAAAACACAAAATAAAAAAGCTTGATTGCTACATCTACCTGCGGCAAGCTTCCAGAGAAAGGGGAAGGCGGGGTGACTTTCCCCAGGCCAGGCAGAGCTCTGCTTCAGCGCTGCCTGTTTAGAAAGTGGTCATGACGTTGCTAACATCCCTGCGGGTTTCCCAGGTGGCTCTCACTATGCAGAGATCTGAACCGGGCAAGCGCTGGGGATGAGGTAAGGAGGGAAATCAAGGGAGAAGAGACAGAGATGACAGGTCCAAAGGACACCACGTCCCACTGGACAGATGGTGGTGATGAACTAGATAGCCAGATGACAATCACTGGGAAGGTGATCCTGCCAGTCCCAAGGCTTCCGGTGTACAAGACCCCCCATGTTCGGAGAAGCATCCGGCAGGAAGGAGAGATGGACAGAGGCTAAGAGAGAGGAAAACTGATGCTGGGAGTGTCTGGCTAGGAGATCCTCCAGCTGTTCCACGGTCTACAGTCTCACTATTCCGATAGGTGCTCTGGACCAGAGAGGGACAGAGACTCACCCAAGGCCACACAGCAAGGGTGGGACAGAGCAGTGAGTGGGACTCCAGCCTTCCAGGGATCGAGGTCTTTGGGTGTGCTCTCCACACCTCCTCTGGTCTACACAGCCGGACCCCTGCTATAGGTAACGCCTGGGCTCCCAGCTTCCCTCAGGCATGTCAGCTTCTGTGCTCGCCTCTCTGACACACCTCCCCATCCCCATCACCTCGGGGTCTTGGGCAGAGCCCTTCTCTGACTTGGGCTCCTTCTGGGCTCACACACAAAACCTGGTCCCAGTCCCTCAGTTCTCTGAAGCTAACCCTTCATTTTTAACAGAGTTACTTCTAATCGTGCCGAGACTTGGCACCTTTGTGTGCACGGGCACCTGCTCCCCACACTCCTCACTATGCCCTGTGAGCTAGGGTTTGTTATTAGTTCCATTTTCCAGGCGAGGACACGTTGGTCTGCTTTGCAGACATTTCCAAAAGAGAGGGCAAGGGGAGCAGACATCCCTTCCCAAACAGTGGGGCTCGACATCTATGATTGAGTCACTTTTGTATTAGGAACTTCCTCTGGTTGAAGTCATCCCTCGAAGGCACTTTACCTACGTGATTTCATCTCATCCTTGAGACAAGCCCAGGAGATTGGCGCCAGTGGCGTCCCCAGTCCCAGGGGAGGACGCTGGGGCAGAAAGAGGTGGCGGGTCTTACTCCACTACAGGCTCACCAGAGGTGAAGCTGGGATCGGGACCCAGGCTTCCCTATGGTCTAGGCTGACCCCATAACGTGCGCGAGATAGACTGCAACTTCTTAGCTTTATTTCCCTTTCCCGTTCCCTTTCTGCCCCAGCATCCCATTGCCATGGGAACCAGCCCCTCATTTCCCCGTATTTCACATCCGTGGGTTTCTGCTCTGAGCTGCTCTGCTCGCAGCAAGAGAGCCTTTAGCCGTCTGGACACCAACACACAGTGGGCAGAGTTCAGGAGTTAACGTTCTCCAGGCAGCCCTCAGCTCGCCAGGTCTGGAACTGGTGATAAATGCTTTCCACACCCTTCTCCCATGTCTCAGGTGGAAACGTCAGGGGCATATCCACGTAGGACCGAGCCCGTGTCCCTAGTCGCATGCGGATGAGTAACACACCTTCAAGTTGGCTTTCCGTGGTCCTCCTTCCCCCATCCATCCCTCCCCATGCCGCCCTCTGGTCCAGCTCCCTGGGATCACCTTCCAAAGTCACCTCTGTCTTGGGCTCTGACTTGGGGAACCCCGAGATAGCCCCCCTGATAGTATTTTTCTGTTGGAGACAGTCTTCCTCAGCATCACTGGTTCCCAGGCACTGTGTGGGGAGACTTTTCCATAGATTTTCTGCTTTAATCTCCAGAACCCCAGACGCAGTTCTGGTACGGATGAGGAACTGGAGGTCATGCAGGTCACCTCGCTTGCCCATGTGTGGTCGTTGGCCTTGCGGGGGTGTGGCGAAGGTTCTGGGGGTTGATACTCACTATTTGCCAGACACAGGCTTTCCCCCCCAGATTCTGTGTCGTTCTAATGGACTCACTAGAGAGCATGACTGTCAGAAGAAGGGCTTTAAGACAATTGAGAAGCCTCTCGCTCAGTGGTTCTCAACCTAGGTGATCCCCCCCAACCCCAGGGACATTTGCCCATGCCTGGAGCCACGTTGGGCTGTCACAATCTGGGGGTATCTTCTGGTGTGGTAGGCAGAATCGGGGTCCCCTCAAAAACGTCCGTGTCCTAACCCCTGTGAACTTGCGAATATGTTACCTGATGTGGCCAAGGGGGATGGGGCCGGACGGGGAATTAAGGTCGCTAATCGGTTTACATTAAAATGGGGTATCACACTGGATTATCTGGGTGGGGAAATGGAACGGGAAAGCTCCTTAAACAGGAAGACAGAGGCGTGAAAACAGAGTCAGAGATGGGACTTTGGGCCAACATTCCGAGAGACATTCTGAGAGACGACAACATTCCGAGTGTTGCAGGCTCTGGAGGGGGAGGGAGAGGCCACGAGCCAAGGAATGTGAGCGACCTCTAGCAGCAGGGAGAAGAAAGGCAGCGGACTCTCCCCTCAAGCTTCCAGAAAAGAGCACAGCCCTGTTGATATCCCTTCACCCAGGGAGAGCCGGGGCAGGCTTCTGACCTACAGAACTGGGAGATAATAAATTTGTGATGTTTAAGCTGCTGAGTTTGTGGTCATCTGTGGGAGCACCCCTAGGAAACAGAGCAACACAGCCCGCTGGCGTCTGGAGAAGAGTGGCCCTGCAGACAGTGCTCAGAGGCATCCCATGCACAGGACAGCCCCATCACAAGGCCTCTCTGGCTCCAAATGCCCGCAACTCCAAGCTTGGGAAGGTTTGGTGGTTCCAAACATTTGTTGTCAGTGGAGACCTGGGGAGAAGGGGGGCCAGGCCTCCGGCAGGTGGAGAACACTGGGGGCTGGGCCGGGGGGGCTTCAGAGGCATCTGGGAAGCCCTCCCTGCTCCCCTCTCCCAAATGTCTCCAGCCTGCAGCCCACCTCTGCTCTGATGCCCCTCCTGCCAGAAACCACGTCATGAGGAATCCTGGAGTCCAGGACAGAACGGCCTGCTTGGGCTCAGAAGAAGATGGAGGTCTGCAGCCCAACTCTGGCCAAGTGTTTGCAGGCAGCAGTGACAGTGACGAGGGCCGGTAGGTGCTCGTGATGGCGGATGAGCCCCTTGTAAGTGCTGCGCACGCATCAGCTCCTTCAATCTTCAGACACACCTGAGGGGGAGGGAATGTTAGCCCCCCGCCCCTCCCCACTGCTGCACAGATGTGTGTGTGTGTGCATGGGAGGGATGGGGCGAGAGAGATGGTTGGAGGACAGAGGGGAGGAGGGATGGGGAAGGGAGTGGAGAGTTGGAGGGATGGCCAGGAGAGAGCAGTTACATAACATAAGTTGCATATTACATAAATATACTATACATGTAATATATATATATTTTATATATACATAGATTATATACATCTATTTGGGTTTGGGAGGGCTGGGTGACACCCGGGACTGTCCCGTGGTCCACACACCACCCTTTGCATAGCCGGGGCTTATACAACATCTCAAATCCAGGACTGGCCACCGGTTAGCAGAGAGACTTGGGAGGGGATGGGACTGGAGTGCCCTGAACCTCTCAGATGATGGCAGGCCCTGCCACCCAGGGGACTTAGTGTCACCTGGATGTCTGCTTTTTGCGTTTAAGGTGCAGTCCTGTGTTAAGATGCAGAGCAGAAGGAGCAGAAAGGGAGGAAAGCCAGGAGTGCACATGTAAAGATCTGGGCAGCTCCAGACCAAGCTGGGTTCAAAGTCCTCCTCTATCACCCAGCCGCAGTGTGGCCCCGGGGGAATTGCTGCCCCTCCTGAGCCTCGGTGTCTTCCCAGGTATGACAGGGGAAAGGCAGTGCCCGGCATAGTGCAAATAGCAAGCGGCAGAGCCAGGGGTAGGACCGGCTTCTAACACCCGTGCACAACCCTCACCGCTGAACGGACTTAGAACGCTCCTGAGGAAGGAGGTGGCAGGTGAAAGTAGCCCAAACCCCATCTAGGGACCCAGAAAGGCTGATCCTCCAGGAGGAAGGAAGATGCCAGAGCTGGGGGGGCTCGCTGGCTAGAGCAATGGGCGGGCAGCTAGCCTGAGGCTGGGGCTGGTGACGGCGGTGACCTCGGTCAGTCAAAGTGTCAGGCAGGGGGTGTGATACCACCCCACGTGGGGGACATTCTAAAATCATACGAGGTGCTTTCAAACTTCTCACCCTTCCCTCAGAGTTCATCATGACTGCATTCTGCATGGACACTCGCATCCGTCCCACGTCTTGTGGGGGCTGCGAAGCCCCCAATTTTTTTTGATTTATAGCTGCAGCTCATGGATGGACTCTGGGGAGCCAGAAGCACATGTGGCCAGTGACTGGCCCTTCTGACAAAAGGGGGCAGAAGCAGACATCCCTCTTTCCTGGCGGGGGTGGGGGGGCAATTTGAAAGGAGCCACAGACAGCATGACCCTCCACAGCCATGGGAAGACCTTTTAGGTGTGTCTCATCTTCTAGGATATTCCAAAACATGAGCAGTGTGTCTAGTGATGGGGCACTATTGAGTCATCAAAAATCCATCAGTCATCTCATTTTATAGTTGGGTAGACTGAGGCCCCAAAGCAGTGGCTTTGTTCCATAACAGTACGGTAAAAAGAGGACGCCTGGATAGCTCCGTTGGTTGAGTGTCTTTGGCTCAGGTCATGATCTCAGGGCCCTGGGATGGAGCCCTGTGTTGCGCTCCCCACTCACTGGGGAGGCTGCTTCTCCCTCTGCCTCTCCCCCTGCTCGTTTTCTCTCTTTCAAATAAATACAAAAAAGCTTTATAAAAAATAACATGGTAAGGGCACCTGGATGGCTCAGTGGGTTAAGCCTCTGCCTTCAGCTCAGGTCATGATCTCAGGGTCCTGGGATCGAGCCCCGCATCGGGCTCTCTGCTCTGCAGGGAGCCTGTTTCCCCTTCTCTCTCTGCCTGCCTCTCTGCCTACTTGTGATCTCTGTCTGTCAAATAAATAAATAAAATCTTTTTAAAAAATAGCATGGTAAAAATAATTTTTAATCTTTTCATAGGACAATATTTTCCCCCCGAATAAAAAATGAAACACTTCAGCTTATCATATTTGGAAAATGCAAATAAGAACAAAACATAGAAAGACTTGACTATAATTAATATTACCATCCAGGTGAGACCTGGGATACTGACTTAAGGTAGGAAGGGAAGAATGTACAATGTTGCACATTTGTGTTGTTTTAAATCTCTCTCCTTACAGATGCCAAGATGCCGAGATGGAGTAATTCAGTTGCTTTCACAGGAGCCTCCCTTTTTCACCCAGCAGAGGGAATGAAATCCTTCTCGCCAACCTCCCCCGCCTTTCCAGGCAACCAGTCTCCTTTTAGTGGAACTGTTTTTCAAGCGAGGCGAAAGTTAGCCACAAGGGGTCCCCCACGCCCTTCAAGCGCACCCGCACTGGTGGAGAAAGGGGTTTGGAGCCTGAGAAACTGTGGTTTGCAACCCCCCTCTGCCACTTGCTCTCCCAGAGGCACTGGACAGGTGATTGGACCTTGCTGCGCCTCAGTGTTCCCATCTGAGCAATGGGGACAACCGTCCTTTGACCCTGTTATCAAATTATCATAGTCTGGTGCATGGTGTCTGCGGGCACTCAGTACGTGGCCAGTCTTCAGAAAGTGCTCAGTTCTGCTGCCCTCCTCCTTCCTGAAAAATGAGGATTGAAAGGGTCCCCAGCTCACCAGGGTCATGGGTAGATCAAACACACTTGGCTAACTACCTAGCCAAGAGTTTGGGTTGATTGAAAAAATTTTTTTAAAGATTTTATTCATTCATTTGCCAGACAGAGAGTGTGTGTGTACAAGCAGGGGGAGCAGCACGAAGAGTGAGGGGGAGGCAGGCTCAGTCTTTATGCAGGACTCAGTCCCAGGATCCTGGGATCATGACCTAAGCTGAATGCAGACACTTCACCCACGGAGCCATCTTGAGGTCCCAGTTCTGCTGTCTCTATTACCTTATGATCCTGGCCAGCTAATGTCCCCATTTTACAGAACACGATAGAAGATAAATTAGGCTAAGCCTTTCCAGGACATCAGAAGGGACCCTGAGCTTCCCCTGAGGCCCCATGTCCCTCCCCCCTTCACCAGTACACTTCCAGCCATCCTCAGAAGAGGACGTCCTGATGGGGCCGCCAGGTGCGTCCCACTCCCTCACCGCCGCCGCCACCCCCCCCCCCCCCGAAAACAGCAGCTGCTCACACAGACTCTGCCCAACGCAACGCAAACGTGCCCCGAGGGTCATGCAGCTACACCAGCCAGCTCCCTGCCCGACCCCGTCGGAGACCAAGTCCAGACCCTGCAGTTACAGAAACCCCTCTGCAGGCCTCCGTGCGCCTCTTCTCTCCTTAGAGAAGTCTGTCCACGTGGCCCCGAATTTTGCAGGGACACGTCCCCTCTGACACTCCTGACTCTCAGAAGGAGTAGCAATAGAGGACACTTTCCCATCCTCCCCCTGGCAATCCTCTTGGGAGACCATTATTATCTGCGGAGCTGGGATTTGAAGCCAGGTGCGGACTGAGTCCAAGGTCGGAGCGCGAATCTACCGTGAAGACAGCTTCCGGAAGAGCGCGCACTTCGTAAACTCTTGCCCTGTTCTAACCTCCGTGGCCTTGCACACGTGTATCTATCCACCCACCTAATATATATACAATTAGTGTAAGTGCCTAAAAAGGGACCAGGAACTATTTATAGGAAAGAGAACATATATTAACAAGGATGTGTGTATATAGGAAGATTAGTTAATACACAGGCGAAACCTCCCACACGTACCCACAAACTGTTGGGAGGATTGAAACATTGAGGAAGGTACTGTTGTCATCACCGTCATTTCACAGATGAGCAAACTAAGTCCCAGAGTGACCTGGTGCCTTGCTTCAGAGCTCACGCTCTTAACTGAAGCGTTTCAGAGCCCAGCACCGTGCCTGGCACATAGTAAGGGCTCCGCACCTGGGGAGGCTCTGAAAGGAGCCGGGAGAGGCAGCCAAGGGGCTTCCTCCACGTCTATGCTTTTTAACTGACCTTCTGGGGGGTGGGGGCGCAGAGCTGGGTTATCTCACTGTGGCCTTTCAACCTCTCGGGAGAGCTGGGGTCAGGGCTGGGGCAGCAGGCCTGCGGAGAGTTGATGGGGCAGCATGGACCCTGTCAATGTGAGACATCGCAGGAGGGCTGTGGGGTGGGTGGGGGGAGGCATCCGGGCGTGGCGGAGTGTGGGGAGCTGGGGGGGGTGGGTGATGCTCCGCCATGCACCATCTAGCTGGGGAAAACAGGCAGGGGGCAAACCAGAGACCAGGGCTGCCCCTCCCCACTTGGCTCCCTTAACTAGCAGTTCTTCTGGGCTTCAGGTCGAATACCTAATTGCGTGGTGATGATAGGTCTTTAAGGCAAATGGAGACGTGCAGAGGGGTGTGCTTCCCTCATACCCCGAGCTACCCAACAACCACCAACAGAGGAGCGACCTTCTCACTCTTGCCACACTCCGGATGATACACATACATACACAGAGGCTCGCTCTCTTTCTGCAAAAATTGGATCACGCTGGATTGTTTGGCTGCAATGCACATTTTTTGTAGCTATGTCCTGGACACGTTTCAAGGTAAAATTCACCGACGGGCCTCATTCTTTTTAAGAGTTGTATACTACTCCACACCAGGGACATGTATTTCCCTACGACCTGCAGATCACGCCAGTTTGGGGCTTTTTTTCTTTGATATTATAGAATGTGTTATAGTCAAAACCCTTCCCGTGCTGAGTACTTATAGCTCCTTCTCCTTAGCTAGGAGAGAGTTCCAGAAGGGGGTCAGAGGTCACGCAAGTTTGGAATTTTAGTAGACTTTACTAGAGGGCTGGCAATTCACAGGACCTCCCACAGCCCATGCAGCCTGAGTGTTGTGTGTGTGTGTGTGTGTGTGTGTGTGTGTGTGTGTGACAGCAGGAGGGAGGGTATCAAGGATCAATGAGTCTGTCGGGAAAACGGTCAGCTCCCCCCTCCTACGTACAGGTAAGGAGGCTCTGTAATTGGCAGTTGGGAGGAAAGGTTCTTCCACCGGGCTTAAAGGCAGAAGTAAATAAAAGTCGTGTGTTCCAGTAGAAGCACCAGCTCATTTTAAGAAGGAGGAGATGTGGATCTGGACGGGAGGTGCTGGTCCTGGAGACAGCGGTGGCCGGAAGTAGAGCTGTCTGGGAGGGGGGTGCTCTGGCCAACTTGTGATCCGTGGAAGGAAGGGGGGTGCCTGGGTGGCTCAGTTGGTGAAGCGTCTGCCTTCGGCTCAGGTCATGATCTCGGGGTCCTAGGATGGAGCCCCACATTGGGCTCCCTGCTGAGTGGGAACCTGCCTCTCCCTCTGCCTGTCATTCCCCCTGTTTGTGCTTGCCCTCTCCCTCTCTGTCCCTCTCTCTGTGTCAAATAAATTAAAATCTTAATAAATAAGTGAATAGGAGGGAAGGAAGGATGGGGTGCCCAGGATAGGAGGAAGGAGAATTGTCACGTGGAGCTGACCCCACTGACCCTCCACCCAGGTCCCCTTGGATCCCTCCATCCTGCTATGTCCCCATCTGCCTGCGTCGGGACTCCTGTGTTCCTGCTGGCCTGCACCTACACCTCTCCAGGGGAGACTGGCAGCAGCCACTGGAGTTGCCCGGCCTTCGTAGGCAGAGAGACAGAAGTATCTGGGACCTGATGGCGACAGAAGCCCAGGCCCTGGCCAGGAGTCGGGACACATTCAGGGGCATAATTCATGGTGCTGAGCGCCCTGCAGGACCGGGATGAGACTCCGCCTGAAACCACCTTCTTGCTGGATCGCCTCTCTTTGCCTCTCCTGCCTCCTGCTCTCCCTTCCAGGCTTCCCCTGGGGACAATCCATTCATAGACCCCTCGCACATGAGTCTGGTCTCAGGGTCTGCAGACGTGAGGCCCCCACGATCATGGCAATGCGCTCTGTTGAGGGTGATGGGTCTGTTTCACAACTATCCAATGGAAGGGTCCAGGGCACCTCAAACTCCCACCTGCTGGTGCTCGGAAGGAGGAACTTTGCCGGTGTAAATCCAGAAGCTCAGAGTCTGTATACTTCTGGCTCTTGTCATCCTACATCTCCGAAAGCAGCCCTAAAAAAACAGCCATTCCTCACTACTCGGTGGGTAATCTTGTATGATTCGCTCAGTCCCTGTAACACTCAGTTTTCCTCATCTGTGAAATGGGATGATCAGAGCAGTTGGATCACAAAGTTGTGTGGCTTAACATAATGCCTTTCAGCGCTTCGACCCCGGGACCCGAGTAATGAGTAAATGTAAAATAAATGTTTACCCCACTTAGAGCCCCATGGGCACTTGCATTTCCAAAACATGGGAATTAGTAAATGATCACGGTTAATAGGATGGTAAATTATTTTTTTTATAGATTTTATTTATTTGATGGAGAGAAACACAGCAAGAGAGGGAACATAAGCAGGGGGAGTGGGAGAGGGAGGAGCAGGCCTCCCACCAAGCAGGGAGCCTGATGAAGGGCTCAATCCCAGGACCCTGGGACCACGACCCAAGCCGAAGGCAGACGCCCAATGACCGAGCCACCCAGGCGCCCCTAGAATGGTAGATTATTAAGTTGATTTTTTTCCCCTGGAAGAACATAAAGGATTCTTATCACTGGTTATTGTGGGGAAACAGGATCAGTAGGAGTTAGGGAGAACTTTTACTCTGAATTTCCTTCCCTATCGTACTGATATTCTTAACAATAAAAAGAGCATCAGGAAGTATGGACACAGAGTGGGAACAGGGGTTACCCAGATGATGAGACAGTTCTGGCCCCCAGTTAAGGCTTCTGCGGACTGTAGAGACACTTGCTCGTCTCCTAGCAACCGTTGTAGGACACAGCACTGTCATGACCCCCATTTCCAAGATGGGGTGAGGCTCCCAGAGCTTCAGGAACTTGTTCGAGGTCATACAACTGACAAATGGTAGGTCTGGGATTTGAACCCTGGGCATCGGCTCTAGATTCCACGCTCTTGGCTACTAATGATGCTGATGGGTTAAAAACACTTATCTGGGGAGCACACCCTCTGGAAGGTTCTGGTCCTCCAATCCACGAAGCGTCCCGCATCCCATGATAAACTGAAGAGACCCGGGCTGAAAATTTCAGAGCTCGGGACCATGTCTTTGATTCTGAGGCTGATGAACTACGTGATCTGAGACTCGGGAAGGTGATGACCTAGTCCAGCCCATCGGAAGGGTGTTTGACTCTGGGCTGAAGCTCCAAGTCTGTGCCAGGAGAAGTCCCTGAATTAGACCCACAAGGGTTTTGGGGCTCGGGGCCAGGTTCCTTCACTTCGTAGACTGTTCAGCTGAAGCACGGCGCAGCTGTGGTGTGCCCTTGGGGGCCAGGTGCTGGACTCAGCCATCCTTCCCCAGACCTGGCCATTCAAGAATCTGCTGGAGTTTCAGGTCATCTCAGGTGGTTCGCCACCCAGTGCCGCCCCCCTCCCCCTCAGGGTCCCTCTTCAGGTACCGTTGTTTTCAGACAGTGGTCCGGGAACAGGGTCTGCTGTCCTAGGCCCCTGGCTGGCAGCTCTGGTCTGCCACTGCACCAGAATTTGGCAGCCTCCTTACCTGACCCTGAGCTACTAAAATGTCGGAGCCTGAGATAGACCTTCAGCTGGGCCACAGGGGTCATTAAATTGCATTTCTAAGAAGCCTGCAAGACACCAGAGCCATAATTGTTCAGACAGCGCTCTTGGTGGAGGCGGCTGGGTGAGGGAGGTGACAGGGTAACCTGGGAATGACCATGGGGACTTCTCAGGCTGGAGCTCAGCCATGGTCTGAGCTGGGGAGTCACACTTGTCTCTACGGTGCTTGTTTTGGCAGAAAAAAAAAAAAAGATAGTGTGACCTTCACTATCAATTCAAGCTCCAGACTTCAGTTCTCCCCACTGTTCAAGTAGGGCAGTAACTTCTTTCATTAGGATGCCCTCACAAAGATTAAGTGGAAGGTCATGTTCATGGTCATGCTCAAGGCAGGTGTCCAGCCAGGTCATAACTCACACCTGGGGTCACCTGGGAGGGGAGGACAAGCTACGGACACAGCAGATGTCAGACCAGGAGAGAAAAATAGGTAATCTGCCAAAATTAAAAAAAAACCCCAACAAGAATATTTTCATTATTACTGTATAATTAAAGAGAAAGCCATACAAATTAATATAATAAAAGTCTCCCTTGGCCTTCCTAGAAGCCCCCCACCCTGGCCCATGCAATGAGCTGGAGTCAACTCTCCAGTCTTTTTTTTTTTCAATGCATTTTTATATTTCAACTATAAACGAGCCTCTCGATAGCCTGGTAGGTAGGACTTTTTGAAAAGAGGATCATAGTCTATGAATTTTTTCCGTGACACGTTGAAAGAGAATGATTGCTAAATAGCACATCTCCGGACAGAGCAGAACATTTTCAGCTTCAATATGTTTGTCTCGGTCAGCCTCTCGTCCTGTGACAGATCCCCGAGTAGTTCCTTCCCCGCTCCCCGCTTGCTGGGCACGTAGGTTCCCACTCTCCCCGCTGCTAGTCATTCTGCACTTGAACAGCTCTGGGCATGGGTGGCATTCCTGCCCTAGGGTACCTCTGTTGACGTCCCATTAAAGACCCTCAGAGAAAGCAGTCAGTCCAGAAAATCCAGCCGCTAGAGTCACTGCGTTAAGAGAGCGCCCCTCCCTGGCCATATTGGTGGCCTCAAATGGACAGTGGGGCAGAGTACGGGGTTCTATAGGTCGGACCGGATGGTTTTAAGGTGGGTCTTGCAGGGTAAAGGAACAACTAGGATCAGGTAGTCTATGATGTAATGGTTCTGGGCGGGAGACACAACAAGGTGAGGATTTGGGGCAAACCTTGGTGGGCAAACGGTCCTGATTTCAGACACCCAGCCTCGCTCTCTAGGGGCAAGTATGTCCTGAAATCAGCAGCTAGGTGTTTTTTCTTTTTTGTTTGTTTGTTTTTACTTGACCTTGGTATTGCTTAACACAGAGGCAGAAATTGATGTTGGCTTCCATTTTCAGTGTCTACAAAGGGAATTTCTGGATCAAAGTAGAGCTGTTTAGAACTCACCCAGCTCAACAGCAAAAAACCAAACAACCCGACTAAAAAATGGGCAGGGGACCCGAATAGACATCTTCCCAGACAAGACACACAGGTGGCTACAGACGCATGAATGGATGCCCAATGTCACTCATCATCGGGGACATGCAAATCAAAACCACAGTGAAAGATCACGTCACCCCTGTCAGAACGGTGATTACCAAAACGGCAAGAAATAAGGGCTGGTAAAGATGAAGACAAAAAAGAAACCGATGGCATCGTTGGTGGGAGTGCAACCTGGTGCAGCCACTCTGAAAAACAGGGTAGAGTGTCCTCAAAAAATTAAAAATAGAACCAGCAATTCTACTTCTGGGTGTTCATTCAAAGAAGATGAAAATGCCAACTCGAAAAGATACACGTACCCCCATATTTATTGCGGCTTTATTCACAATAGCCAAATTATGGACGCAAACCAAGTGTCGGTGGATGGATGAACAGATAAAGAAGATGTGGTGTGTGTACACAGTGGAATATTATGCACCTGGAAGAATCAGATCTTGCCATTTGCAACCCCATGGATGGACCCAGATGATACCATTCTAAGTGGAATAAGTCAGAGAAAAGTAATTCCTGGAGCAGTTCACTTGGTGCAGCATATTCATAGCAGCAATGGCCACGGTCGCCAAACTGTGGAAAGAACCAAGATGCCCTTCAACGGACGAATGGATAAGGCAGATGTGGTCCATATACACGATGGAGTATTATGCCTCCATCAGAAAGGACGAATACCCAACTTTTGTATCAACATGAACAGGACTGGAGGAAATTATGCTGAGTGAAATAGGTCAAGCAGAGAGAGTCAATTATCATACGGTTTCGCTTATTTGTGGAGCATAAGAAATAACACGGAGGACACTGAGAGATGGAGAGGAGAAAGGAGTTGAGGGAAATTGGAAGGGGAGATGAACCATGAGAGACTATGGACTCTGAAAAACAACCTGAGGGTTTTAAAGGGGTGGGGGGTGGGAGGTTGGGGGAACCAGGTGGTGGGTATTAGGGAGGGCACCTATTGCATGGAGCACTGGGTGTGGTGGATAATGAATTCTGTTACACTGAAAAGAAATTAAATTTAAAATAAATAAATAATAATTTTAAAAAAAGAACAAAACAAACTAAACAAAGACTCATCGATGCAGAGAACAAACTGATGGTTGCCAGAGGGGAGGGGGCTGGGGACTGGATGAAATGGGTGAGGGGGATTAAGAGGAACTTCCGATTGTGAAATAAACAAGTCATGGGGATGTAATATACAGTGTAGGGAACACAGTCGATGATATCATAGTAACTTCGCATGGGGACAGAGGGTAGCTAGACCTATCATGAGGGTCATTCCAGAATGTATGAAAATACCAAATCACAATGTTGTACACCTGAAACCAGTAAAATGTTGTGTGTCAATTATAATTCAACTAAAAAATTTAAACAGATGTTTAGGAACACGCTTAATAAAGATTTTCCTAATGAGCTAAAAAGCAAGAGTGACTGCTTAGAATGGTCAGCTCACAGCTATGACAAAGTGCAGAGCACCTGCAAATTAACGTTATTGTTGCTTTCCCATTCTTTATTTTTAAAGATTTTATTTATTTATTTGACAGAGATCACAAGTAGGCAGAGAGGCAGGCAGAGAGGGAGGGGGAAGCAGGCTCCCTGCTGAGCAGAGAGCCTGATGTAGGGCTCGATCCCAGGACACTGAGATCATGACCTGAGCTGAAGGCAGAGGCTTTAACCCACTGAGCCACCCAGGTGCCCCTGCTTTCCCATTCTTTACAGACAACACACCTTGCAACTGTCCGTACTTGGGGCAGCCACGCCCACTGCAAACCTTTCCTACGCTCCCCACTGTGTGCCAGTGATGGGCGCAGAAGGACTTTGGAGAAGAGCTGGCAGGAGAAGGCAAAATTGAAATCCACATCAGAGATAAAATGATTCTTTTCCACCTTGTGCCTAAGCCCACTGCGCTCCTTGGCCCAACACGACTTCCAAGCTATACTGCTGCCATTCGTATCAGAGACTAATTCCCTTCTGAAAAAAGAAATCGCTTCTCCAATGTTGGCATCATTTTAGATGGATAAAAACAGTTGCGGATAAAAATACATTATATGTTGGGGCACCTGGGTGGCTCAGTGGGTTAAGCCGCTGCCTTCGGCTCAGGTCATGATCTCAGGGTCCTGGAATCGAGTCCCGCATCGGGCTCTCTGCTCAGCAGGGAGCCTGCTTCCCTCTCTCTCTCTCTGCCTGCCTCTCTGCCTACTGGTGATCTCTCTCTGTCAAATAAATAAATAAAATCTTTAAAAAAATACATTATATGTTTATTAGAAAAATTAAAAAATAAAATTTAAAAAAAACCTGGCAATTCACAGACCTGCCTGTACTCCTGGGGATAAGAATACATTATATGTTTATAAAAAAATTAAAAATAAAATTTAAAAAAAAAATGTGTGCCGGGGGGCGGGGAAAACAGTTGCAAAGATAACACAGGGAGTTACAATGCCCTCCTGCCCCCCCGATGTCATTCATGGAAGCTAAGAAACCAATGTTGGTTGATAGCCATGAGCCGAACTTTATTCTGATTTCACCACTTTCTACACAGTTGTATCTTTGTGCCAACATCTTGTCCCAGACCCCACGCTGCATTTCCTCATCCGGTCCCCTCCCATGGACGGCAATTCCTCACTCTTTCCTTGTTGTGTCATGACCTTGACCGATTTCAGGAGTACTGTTGCCACTCTGTTGAATGTCCCTGGAGTTGCTCTGAGGTTTTTCTCACAATGCCACTGGGGTTATGGGTTACCAGGAAGAAGATCAGAGAGGTGAGGTACTTTTCACAACACATCAGCCCCTGCCCTCATGGATAGTGTTAATTTTTATTGGTGGTCCAGGAGCTGTTTGCCTGTTTTTTCTACTCCTTTTCACATTCTCCTATTTGTGCAGAGGTGGGAGGTCTGGGGGGGGGGGACAATGAGGACATTAAGCCCCATTTCCTGGATGGGGAGATATTTGCTTTTGTCCTTGGGATTTTTTCTATAGTGAAGGCTTGTTCCCATCTCCTCGTCATTTACCTTTGTAAAAAGAGAATTCCTTAAATTCTCCTAAAATACTCATCTTTCTCCAAGATGGATAACAGGTTTGAAGGATTGAAGATCTCAGCCCCACAGTCCAATTTCATTTAAGTTGGGTTGATTGGGGTTTCCCCCCAACAGTTCTCAAGCAAGATCTTCAATACCCACAAAGTTCCTTCTCACGGCCCTCGGACAACAGCCTGGGGCCAGGCATCGGGGGCAACCGTGTCTCAGACGAGGCTTCTTAAATGGTGACCCCTTGGGTATCAGCATCAGCACGAGATGCAGAATGCCAGGCCCCACCTGGACCCCCGATTCAGACTCTGCATTTGAATAAGTCTCCCCAGGAGAGTGGAATACACATCCATCATTTGCATAGAATCCCAGAATCTCCAGAAGGGGGTGGGGGATCTGCTCCAAGCAGGGCTGTCCCATGTCTGTCGCTGTGGCACCTGCTGGGATTCCCTTTCCTGCATCTTGCTCAGTTAAGGACAATTAGGAAGGGCAGGGGTGAGGGTCACTGAGGTATGAGAGTATAGGCAGATGATATTGGCGTAGCTGACAGATGAGTGTGGTCCTTGGGAGGATGGCCTTGGGGAGACGGATGAGAGCCAGGACTGAATGATGGATGGGCTGGGGTGGGGAGGCTGCCTGACAGCTGCGAGGAGCAAAGGGCTCAGGGTTCAAGAGTCCACTGTGGGTGGCAGCAAAGCCCAGCAGCCATGAGCGAGAAGGCACCCCCTCTGGGCGAGGCAGCATTCACAAAAGCTTTCCTACTTCATTCTCGGTCTTAAATTTTTTTTTAAGTGTATATGAAATACATACACACTGTTGTACATCCATTACAGAATTCATTTCCAGGACTTTTTCTATCTTGCAAAATGGAAGCTTTATTCCCATTCCACCACAGCTCCCCATTCCGCGTCCCCCACCCAGCCCCTGGCAACCACGCTTCTTTCTGCCCCTCAAGTTGACCACTCTGGGGATCTTCGATGAGCTTCCAGCTTCCTGACTGCCTTCTGAAGCCAAGGGAGTGGGAAACGGTGGTCCCCTTGCAGAAGGCTAGGAAAGCGAGGGTTGATGGTAAAGTGACTTGCCCTGGTTCTCACACCTAGGAAGTAACTGGCACTCAGCTGAGTCAGGAGACCAGGAGATGGTCCTGGCCCCCCTGCTGTGAAGTGGGTCACCTCTTAGATCAAGGTCCAAACTCTAAGAATGAATGATTGTAGCTTCCAAATACCGCCAGCACCTAACCTTGGTACGGTCCCAGAAAGATGCTCAGACATTTGTCAAGTGAATATATAATGCACGATCTCCTTCCTCATTTGAACTATGGATAAGAATGAGTTCGCTAAGGCAGGAAGGAGATTCATTAAATAAAGCTTTGGTCATAGACGTTGACTGAGAATTCAGGAGGTGACCTTGGATTTTGGTGGGCCTCCTGTTCTTGTTGCTGCACCAAGGAGAGGGTAGGATTAAATGTGCCTTGCTTGTGTGACCATTTCACGTTCATCTTCTAAAACAAATGCAAATGAGGTGCCTGGCTGACTCAGTTGTTTGGGCGTCTGATTCTTGGTGTCAGCTCAGGTTAGGAGATCGAGCCCCAAGTCAGACTCAGTGCTCAGTGGGGAGTCTGCTTGGGGTTCGTTCTCTCCCTCTCCTTAAAATAAATCTTTAAAAATAAATAAAACATTATGGACATTGGGCAAGGTATGTGCTATAGCGAGTGCTGTGAAGTGTGTAAACCTGGAGATCCACAGACCTGTACCCTTAGGGCTAATAATACATTATATGTTAATAAAAAATAAAAAAATAAAAATCTTTAAAAAAAGAAAAAAAAATAAAATGCAAGTGCATTTTAGAGATTCTCTCTCAAAAGATGGTATCACCTGGGGGCTTTCATGCTGGGCCTTAGTTACCAAGACACTGGACATTTGTCAGTCACCAATCCCATACTCACCTTTAAAATAAGGGATGTTTCAGTAACTAATGACATACCGGATGGTGACTAACATAACACAATTAAAAAAAAAACAGGGATTTTTAATTTTTTAATTCCTTCTTACATGTCCTCCAAAAAGTTTATTTTACTGATCATAACATGTTTTCTCCACCAGACGGAGTGAACAATTTTCTTTTTCCCCTGCAAAGAGTCGGTTAGTACATATTTGAGGGTCTGAGGGCCTGGCAGGCTCCGTTGCAACTGCTTAACTCTGTCACCGCAGCACAAAAGCCATCACGGGTCAGACGCTAATAGAACACAGCTGTGTTCCAATAAAACTTTATTTGCAGAAACAGGTGGTGGGCCAGATTTGGGCCCTGAGCTGCAGTTGGTTGACCCCTGTACCAGATCATGAACGATGCTACAGTGGCCTCTGGATCTCTAGGGCCAAGAAGCCAGTAGGTGCTCCAGTCTTTGGAAGCAGGAGACATGCATTCTAGTTCAGAACCAGTTGCCTTGGAAACTATCTGCTATGAGGAACTGTGGGCTGTGCTCTGGCCCCAAAGCCATGACTCTCCTCCTCTTTGGAGGCTGACTGGTGGGGGCCAGTGAACTGGGCTCTCCGCTCTCTGACTTCCAGCGGATCTTGGCTATTGGAAGGAGGAGCAGGAAATTAGGAGAGGGGTCAGGGCATTTCCCATGCCCCTAGATCTGGCCACGCTGCTGGACCGTCTGTTGGCCAGTGGTGTCTCTCTACCAAAGGCCACCAAAGTTGGCCAGGTGGCCCTCTCCAGACTGCTCCCTGCTCTGGGCTCCAGGAACCACTCCCTCCCTCTACCATCTGCTCTAACGAACACCATGCATTTAACTCTCCCAGCTCTGGAGGCTGGGAAGTCCAAGATCAGGGGCCAGCAGATCTGGCGTCTGCCGAGAGCCTGCTTCCTCATTCACAGAAGGCGGTCTTCTGTGTCCTCACACAGCAGAAGAAACACGGGAGATCTTTGGACTCTCTTGGAAGAGCACCAATCCCAGCCATGAAGACTCCAGCCTCATGACCTTGTCTCAGATTCATGACCTAATCACCTCCCAATCGCCCCACCTCCTAACACCCTCACTCACCTTGGGAATTTGGTTTCAGTTTAGGAATTCTGGTGGGACACAACAGAGTCCGTAGCACTCTCCTTCCCTCTTCAGGCATAGGGAGGCTATGGGGTCTGTGCTGCTAGCCCCACAGGACTTCACCATAGCCTCCTTTTGGGTTTTCATGTTCCTTTCCACACCTTTTGGTGGGGGGCGGGGCAGGTAGGGAGGAGTTTAATAAAGGGATCTCATTCGAATGTGCCTTCTGCATCCTGCTGGGATGCTGAATGCCAGGAGCATTAACCAGCCAATCCAGACCCCACACTACATGCTTTACCCACAGCAGCTCCCTCATCCCACCTAGGACTTAGGGAAACCTGGCAGACAGGCTCTAAGATGGTCCCCAGTCAGCCTACCTCCTGGTGTTAACGCCCTCATAAAACTCCCCTCTCCCTCCACGGAGTGCGATGGGACCTGTGACTTGCTTCTGCCCAGTAGCACAAGGCATGGGGGACAGGAAGCCGCATCTGGGATACATTACATGAGACGGTAAGCTCCCTCCATGCCAGCAGACTCCCCCTTGCTGGCTTTGATGAAGTGGTCGGCCATGCACGGGGGAGGGATGGGACCCACGTGACAAAGAACCCAGGGCGGCTTCCTGCCAGCAAGTCCTACAACCTGCAAGAGATGGATCCTGCCCCTGCCGAGACTTAGGATGGGACCTCGGTCCTGGCCAACACCTTGACTGAAGCCTTTCGAGAGACCTTGTTCTAGCAGACTCCACTTAGCTGTGTCCTGACGGCTGACCCACAGAAACAGAATACACGATTGTCAGTTGAAGCTAAGTTTACAGTAATCTGTTAAGCAAGAAGAAAACTGCACAGCAAGATAACTTCCTTTTTCAGGTGAAGACAGATAGGTTCAGAGAAGTGTGCTAACTTGCCCAGGTGGGACCCAGGTGGGACCCAAGCAGAGCGAGGACTGCCAGGTCTTAGAGCTAACTGCCCCTCCTCTGTGTGCATATCTTCCCAGCAAGTGTCGCTGTCCTTGGTGAATGACTTGCCTCTGAGCTTCTTCCCACGCTACCCAGCACCACCCGGGGAGCAGCAGGAGGCCCGGGTTTGTAAAACAGCATCTAGCTGTCAGCACTGGCATTTGTCAAAGGAAGTGACTGCTCTCGGGCTCCAACACTGTTCCCAAAGTGGACACTGCTTTTGAGAAGTGCTAGTGTACAAGCTTGTCAGGCGCAGCCAGAGAGGAGCTGGTAAATGGAGCAGAGGCTGGGGACAGATAAAGGGGAGGCAACTGCCGGGGGAAGCTGGGCATCTCTTTCCTTTCCCATTTCTTGCTCCCAGCCAGAAGCAGCCTCTTTCTCCAAAGCACTCATGGGGTGGGAGATGGGGGGCAGGGAGAGGAAACCACGTCTCTTAGGATCTTCCTATTAGGACCCAGAGCTGATGAGCCAGGAACACAGAAACCCCCTCTCTCGTGGAAACCGGTGCCAGATGGACTCATGGACAGATGGACAGGAGGTCTATGCAGCACTGACTAGAAGCTGAGAGGTCCCCTTGTGTTCCCGAGCAGGGGATGAATGGGGGTGCACTCCACCAACGGAGAGAATTGGGTCCTGAATTTGAGAAGAACGCCCTTTGGAAAGGGGGCATGTGAGCATTTCACTTTCAAAGGAAGTGTGAGGACATTCCTAAATTACCCTGCCATGTGGTCCTGCTTTGTGCCAGTATCTCCTCTGCCCTTATTAAGCAAGACTAGGTAACTCCGAGCAAAGAAGATAGGCCAGTCCTTGCTAGTAAGTAAGAGGGCTGAGACTTTGTTTCCTAGGAACTGGAGACAAAGTGGCGAACAAGACACCTTGCCTGCTTGAATGCTTAAGGATCTTAATAGATGGTTGCAGCCAATTACCAAGTGCCAGGTACCACCCTAGGCCCAGCGATACCCTGGAAACAAAAACAAGATCCTCGCATTTGAGCTTACAGCCTGCTGATGGGAAACCAATAAATGCTGAAGGACAAACATCCCTGAACTCTGTTGCTTCCAACAACACTGATATCTCATTATACTGGGGAGCTGGCATTCGGGCAGGGCTCAGCTGGGTGGTTCTTCTGCCCCCTGCAATGGCAGTGGAGTCACTCGTGTACTCTCATTTCCCTGGGGGTTTGGGTGGAACGCCCACGTGGCCTCTCATCACCAGGACCTTACAACATGGCGGCTGGGCTTCGAGAAGGGAAGGCAGACGTCCAGTCCTCCAAAGGGTGCACAAGTACCTGGACAGCATCTCCATGGCTCTGTGGGTTAAGAAGGGTCCCGGGGTCAGTCCACACTTGAGAAGAGGGGAAAAGAGCTCCAGCTCTCACTGTAAGAAGGGCACATGCACACAGACAGGGGAGGAATTATGGGTGACTTTTTTGAGACCATCCTTCCTGACATTTTCAGACAGTAATACTCTCAGGTTATTTTTTCCTTTGTTATAAGTACTCACTACAGTGAGGACCAGCTCATTGTTGATGGCGAGCAGTGGGGAGCAAGCGGCCCACAGTTGAGGCAGGGGGACAGGGATGCTCTTGTGCTCTGATGGGAAGGGACCCTCTGAGAGGATACATAGTAACATTTATAGGATTATTTAATCCTCATACATAAAGTGACAAAAGTGTTATCCCCATTACACAAACGAGGAACTAGAGACCGAAAGCTGAAATTAGGGTGACCTGGCTGATTCGTGGAGGGGCTAGGGTTTGGAAACAGGGCAGGACCTCTCAGCCTATACGATCTGTAGAGTGCCATTACACTGAGCCACGAACCACTGGCAGATGCAAAAATCCGTGGCATCCCTTTGGATATAAACAATCCTTATCATTTGCTCATCTGTTCACATGCTGTCATATGCACCTGTGAATGAATGTATATGCACATGGATGGACCTCATTCACATGTATCTTGTCTGACATGCATGCACGAATCAAACACACAGACCACACACAGACCACATGTAACGTACATACGGTCTGTGCTTATGCAGAAAGGGGGTTGACTTTGGCCATTCCTATTTCTGGTTCTTTCCCGGAGGGTCTTTGGGAGAGTAGATCCCCTGTGGTTCTCTGACCGCAGTGGACTGGAGGCTGGTACACAGGGAAGGAATTTACATCCTTCCCGTGAGACACTCACTGATCACTCCCAAAGCCATGGCTGGCAGGGAGGTGGGGGGGAAGGGGTGCCCTGGATGTCAGTTTCTCTAAGTATCTAGTCCACAACGGGAACAGACTCTCTTCCTTCCAGATGCTGGGGTAGGCAGTGGTGGTGGAGGAATGGGGACCCTCCACCCTCGCATTTAAGGGAAAGACCTGAGAAATGGGGAGGCAGTCGTGCATTGCAGTTGGGAGCAGGGGTCTTGGGCGAGTCACGGAGCTGCAAGTTACACAGCTGGGATCCCAAACCTCAGCGTTGCCATCTATCAAATGGAGATTGTAGAGGCACCTGCACTCACACAGGGCTGTTCTAAGGATCAGATGAATGAAGACAAGTCCATTTCTCTGTGTGTCCAGCCCCATAAGCATGTATTCGTGGGACATTTTCAATACATCACATCCTGGAGTTGGGTTCCCTCCTCTCTCCCTCCCCTGTGGGGCCCCCGTCCCGCTTCTCACCACTCCTGGGCACTGCAAGGCCCCTAGACTGGACCCTCTTCCCTCCCATCCACACAGACAAGGCTGCTGGAACAGGCAGCACAGCCCCAATGGCCGTGTCCAAGGCCAGGGAGCAACGGCTGCCATGAATTATGCAGACCCTAGCAAGGTCAGTAGGACCCCCCAGCACCCTCCCTGCTGTTACTATTAGGGGATCAGTAGTCCAACTCTGGACATAGCAGCAGACCAGAGCGCAAACTTCCCACTAGAAAGTGAAGTCTTCCAGTTAATGGTTCCTGGATTCCTGGGGCTTGCGCATAGTAGGTGCTCCGAGAGCACCTGCAAACAGCCAGCTTCACAGAAGATGCCCACCGTCTCCCGGGCTGCTTCCGTGCCGCTGCCCCCGACACAGGCTTCCTCTGTTCCCCAGGCTCCCTTCTTCTGGCTGGCTGGCCCTGTAGCCTGTCACCGACAGGACAGCCAACCTCAGAGCTGGGTGACCTTTCAAAGACACTGGGATTTGTTTAATTTTCAGAATTCACCTCTCTTCATCCTTCTTATCAGAGGCAGCTAGGCCCCAGCTGGGGAGGCTGTTTGGCATCTTTCCCTGAATTTTGAAACAGATGGGACGGGACCTTCTCAGACAGAGTCCTTTCTTCTCCACCGAGAGCAAGGAGAGATAGGATAGAACCGGGAGGGGGCGGAATGCCCTAGAGGAGAGGCAGAAAGGCTGAATGCACAATGATGGTAATGCCCAACTCGTTTGCATGAAAACCTTGTTCTTTATCCCTGCTTGAAAAGGGAGAACCATATTATCACAGCTCATGCTTCTTGAGTCCTTATCACACGCCAAACGTCTTCTCCTTGATCCCTCTCAGCAGCACCTTGGGGGTCCTGGAATCCCTATCTTACAGTCCGGGAAACTGAGGCATAGCCAGGGAAGTCCTGACAGAGCTGCATGGCGAGTGGAGGGGTCGGGGTTTAAATCCAGCCCTGTGGACAGCGAAGTCTGGGCACGCCTCGCCCTCTCCTCACTATGGTCTCAGGGGAGACCCGCATTCTCCCCATTTTGTAGGATTCTGAGTGTTTCCCCTTTAATTGTCAACTCACAGCAGCCAATGTCGAGCCCAGGAGGAGTGAGATGGCACTGTAATTCCAAAACCGGGGTCTGGGCACATAGGGCGGGAGGCAGAGCCCATTTCCGCCTGTGAATTTATGTAATCCCGACAACCACAGGAAACACTGATTTGGTACTTTTATAGCCATTTGGCAGAAGAGAGAAAGGAGGTGCAGGGATGCAGAATAAATCCAAGAAACTGTTGGGAACTGGTAGAGGCAGGTTTAAAGTGGCTCTCCGACCCCACAGCCTACTATGTTCTTGACCACCACACTAGGCGTCCCCTTCCCATGCAGACCACAGTCAGCAGGACCCTGGTGTTGAGGTCTTTCTCCGGTGGGGTTTCCCAGCGCCCACAGAGGAAGGATTCTGGAGGATCAAAGCTGCAGACCTGGAGCCACGTGCCCACGTGCCTTCCTCCTTCTGCCTCTCGGCCCTGACCAGTCCAGACACTCCACACATTACCCTGGGAGCTGCAGGGGCATCCACCAGTTCTAGCAGAAAACCTTCCCTAAATAGGGCAGGACTAGAGTGGGCACGCTATCTCAGCCAGGGAGGAAGAGATTTTCGAGGAGGGAAGCTGCAACAAGGAAACTGCTTCTGGGCAGACCCCTATATTTATTTATTTCCTTTAATGAAAGGAGATCTGCCCAAGATGCTGGCACCAGGCTCACTCTGGGGACCTGAGGGGACCACGGTGGAGGGTCCTGCTCAGCTGGGAGTTAGGAGAAAGTCTCTCTTTGCAGCTTCTTGCTGACAGCTCTAACCTTGGGACAGCAGAGGAGCGAAAATGTTTTCCTTCTGGAGTCAAGTTACCTTTGCCTGAAGACGCCCCAGGGGCTCTGAGCCCCAAGGGTCAGTCACATGGGAGCTTAAGAACACAAAGGAAGGGGAGAACCAGGCCTATACCACATTTCACTTCACTGAGAAAGTGTTTAGTTTCTGACTGGACTTTATGATTGCTCCACTCATTTTCTCCGTATGTCCTATCACGAGATCATTACGGACCCTCTTAGCTAATGCCTCGTGTCGGTTTCTAAGCACGTTCTTATCTGTTCCTGGAGATTTTTGGTTTTAGGAGTCTCCGTAAGTAAAACTGGAAGTAGGAAAAAGGGAAAATGCGCAGTGAGGACACGCGATGCCCTGGGGAGGCAACCCTGGGGAAGGGGACATGGTCTCCCACACACCCAGGGAGGGTTTCCCATGTCAGTTTCCAGAGTGGGAAGCTCAAGCAGTAGGGGGGTGGGGGGTGGGAGGGGAGGGAAGAGGGGGCGCCAGCTGCTTCCAGAGCGCACGGGTAGGGTCTTAACCCAGCCAAGGGAGTTGTTCTACACTAATTCTGTTATTTTAACCTCTTCTACTTTTATCCATCTCTTTAATTGGGTTTGTTTTATCCTTTGGAATATCATCCCTTTAGAATTTTATTCCTAGTTGATGGGCTAGCAGGAAGTGTGGACATCAGGGTGACCGCAGCAAGGTGAGTCCCCACTCTAATCAAGGGGGCCTTTTCGCTGCCCCTTCCAGCAACTGTAACTCCCCCAAATACACGTGCCCTCCTCCTCCCCCAACTCCCCCCCTCTATTCAAAATTCTGGCAGGGTAAGCTCTGGAGTTGTAAAGAATAAACATTTTTCAACATTGACACCTTAACTGCTGGGTCTGGACTACTTTTTCAAGCATGTCCTGTTTTGTTTGGTGGCGATATGAACTACGTGTTCTGAAGGTCTTGATAAAAGGGTCTGACATTTGCCTGCTCACCACAGGCCAGGATCTTATCCAATGTCCACTGAGACTCCAGCAGCAAGGTGCTATTTGCTCTTTCAGATGGAAGAAATAACGTGATTCTGAAATGCGAGCTCTTCACAGCTCCTGTGCGGTCCCCCGATATGCCCAAGCATGGGACCCTCCTTATAATGGTCTGGAATTACCAAAGCCACAAAGCCACCCCACTATGAATTTTTAGAATGCAGTCAAATACCCACAAGAGACGTTATTCCTCCCTGGGGAAGAAGATGCCACTGTGCCATACACTAGGGGACACGGGGGACACTCCTACCCTCGGGGGACCTGGGGTCCTTGCAGGTTAATGACTGGAAATGAGTTCAAGGTGCAAATGAGATCTGGATCTGCCCGTTCCCATCAGTGTGATGTGGGTGAACCTCAGTTTGCTTATTCATGAAATGGGGATCCTACCAACTCTTCCCTCTGAGAATCGGTTTGAGGATAATATGAAGCCCAAGGAAAAAGGAAGGTACAGGGAGGGGTACGAGAGAAAGAGGCTCTGGAATGGGACCTGCTGGTGGGAGGGCCCAGACCACTTCGGAGAGCAGGCTGGCCTCATTCACTAAATCAAGGTGAAGGTCTCTGCTCTGTGGCCCAGAAATTCCTCCCTCCAGCACCGGGAGAAACATCCAAGGATGCTCACAGCAGCCGCCACCTGGAAACTGGAAACTGAAGACCACCCAATGTCCAAAGCAGAATGCATCATTGTGACCTATTTGTAGACCATTATAAAAATCCAAGCAGAGGGGCGCCTGGGTGGCTCAGTGGATTAAGCCGCTGCCTTCGGCTCAGGTCATGATCTCAGGGTCCTGGGATCGAGCCCCGCATCAGGCTCTCTGCTCTGCGGGGGGCCTGCTTCCTCCTCTCTCTCTGCCTGCCTCTCTGCCTACTTGTGATCTCTGTCAAATAAATAAATTAAATCTTTAAAAAAAAAATCCAAGCAGAAAAATTACACCACATAGTTCTGGTAGATTCTAAAGACAGGCAGACCCCAACACAGCCCAAATTCCAAGACCAGCCCAGCAAAAGCATGGGGACCAAGACTGAAAGGGAGTTCTTGGTAGCACAAAGTTTGCCCTGTGACCTCCCTAATACTAAACCAAGGCACTGAAGTGTTAAGGACTTAGAGGTCACATAGATAGAATCCACACCAGGGGCATGACCTCTTCTGATGGTTTCCCCAACAAGTAGTGCCTGAATCCACCATCTCTCCTTGGATGCCACCAACCCAGTGCTTCTTGCCCCCCATCCAGGCTGGCTGCATGAGACTGAATGAGAGACAAGCCTGTACCAGATCTGATAGTGAAGATCCCCTTTGGGTACCTCCTTTCCATGCCTCCCACCCCTTGGTCCTGCCTCCTTTGAACCTCATGAGGAGCTCTGGAGGAATTTCCAAGATGGCGGTCTCCAAACACTCCATGAGCTTCTACCACCGCTCCCCCCTTCCTTGCTCTAGCTCAAAGTGGAGAGTCAGTGGGACATGATGGTTACGAGCCCTGCCATATGGAGTCAGATGGCTCAAGTTCAAAGATAACCCACATTTTAGCTGTGTCATTTTGGGCAAGTTATTTAACCTTATGGAAGAGTTCCTCTCATCCCTCCCATACAGGTGACAAACTAAAGCTTTAGAGAGATCATGGAGATTAAAGTTAGGGTATACATAACATGTGAATTTTTACAAGTGATTCCCAAGTTTTGCTCCACAATAGAATCGCCTGGGAACTATTAAAAAACAAACAGTCAATACCAAAAACAAAACCCTCAATGGCCAGGTCACTTCTCACACAAATCAAATCAATGTCCAAGGGTAAGAGCCAAGTATTCGTAGTTTTTAAAAGTCCCAATGCACAGCAAGGTTTGGAAACTACTGATCTATCATGAAGCCAGGCTTCAGGTGCTTAGTCCCTGACTTGGGGAGCACATACCCCCTGCCCCCATATACCCCTAACATTTTTATTAGTGTGCTTCAGTGTGCAAGAAATACCCAGCTGCTCCAGGGGTGGTCTTTGCCACTTGGTAAATCAACACACTCCGTCAGCCTTCTCTTGCTGCAGCCCGTGGCACCCCTCAATTCTCAGTTGCCTCCAGACTCACAAGGTGGCCTTGACCTTTCCTTCTGCTACATTCAGTGCAGCCCGGCTGGGCTCCATCAACTTTCCCTAACTGCTATTGGTCAAGGAGAGTGAAAGCAGCGCCATTCACATGGCAGGTGAGGGTGAGGAAACTGACTTCCATCTGGGCAACTCCAATAAGCCACCTGCCTTCCCAGCCTTCAGAGGAGTCCGCATTCCCGGGCACCAGCCCAGTGGGGCTCTTAAACATGCATCTCATCACTCCACTCCCCAGTGGCTATTGGATCAAGAAACCCCTCATCTTGTCCTGTAAGACTGTGCTACCAGCTCCTCTAATCTCATGGTTCTTCCTACTTCTTGAATTTCTAGGCTCTAATGGTACTGGCTTTTAATTCCTTGAGCACTCCAACCGCAGGACCTTTGCACATGCACTTTTACCCCCAAACCCCAGCTGAGGCGTCCAGCAAGCATATGCACCTGTTAGCTACTCCTTGGGCTCCTTATTTTCTGCCCTTCCCCCACTGATAGCAGGCAGAGGGTGCCAAGCACACCTATCACCTGTTAAACACTTTCAGTGTTTAAGGTGTAGAGCCTTACCTATTTTAGAGATGAGGACACTGGGGCAAAGAGGTAGAGTAGTGTTCTTAAATTGTCACACAGCTAGTGAAGTGCAGAGCGAGAATCTGAGCCAAGGACCTGACACCTTGGCACCACCCGCCCTGATTGGGACAGAGCTGCTGGGGCACATGGCTCTCTAGCTGATGCCCGTACTCACCTCTTGCTTCCCAGTGCCTTGTGTGCAGCAAGCACTTAATGGCTTTTGAATGAATGACCTCCCTGTGGGGAAGGAAAGGCAGAAAAGTACCCTTGTTCCTACTGCTAGACTGGCTCAAACACAGAGCAAGCCGGGGAAGCCCCTGTCTTGCTTGTCCCAGGACCCAGGTCTTCCTCACATGTCTACACAGCAGCTCCCTCATCTGAGCCAGGCCCTGCCCTGCTCTGAAGGAGCCAACCAGCCGCTCCCCTGCCCCCTTCCCAGCCGCCTGCTAGGGCTCTGAGCCGAACAACTCCACCAATCCATCAGGGGACGTCAGCCTCGCCGAGCGGTTTGGGGCATAAATCAAACTACGAGGAGGAAAGATTTAAAAAAAAAAAAAAAGAAAGAAAAAAAAAGAAAGAGAGAGAGAGAAAAACAAAAAGAAAGGAGAGAAAGAAGGTAGTGGGGAGAGAAAAATTGAGTAAGGGGGTGGGGAGAAAGCAATGGAAGGAGGGAGAAAATGAGATCAAAGGCGAAAATTCATCAGAGATAACGGAATTATTTATTTTTCCTGCTCTCCGTCTCTGGGCCTTTGAGGCCTCCACACTGATGTATTTGGACATCTTGGGGCCGTCTGTTACCGGAGGCCACCCCAGCCCCCCAAAGGCACGTCGTTTCCATCAGCAGCAGCTGCCCCCTCCGCGGCTGCCCACAGATCCTTTTGAAGTGGGTCCTGGTGGTGTTTACCCGCCTTCGCGTAAGAAACGTGTGCAGGGTGGCGGCAGCTGGCCCCGGGTGGGGCTCGGGAGGAAGGGGACCCCTCATCACTCACCGGCCTGTTTATTTGGAAGCCAGAGCGGCCCTTTCTCCACTTAGTACTCAACGTCCTCTCCAGGCCAAACCATCCTCGCTCCAGAAGGTGGGGCAGGAATAACAAGCCCGTGGCTGAACATACCCCTCTTGCCTGGGGCCCACAGCGCACTTGGCTTTCAGAGACCTGGCGATGAAGGTCAGGAGGACAGGAGGCTGGTCCCAGGAAGGCTGGCCTGGAGCACACACCCAGGAACCAGGACCTCTGGCTTCAAATTCTAGCTTGTACCGCGTGACAGGCACAGGCAAGTGACCTCAATCCTCAGAACTCCCCTTTCTCACCGGACAGCCTCAGACCACCATATGCAGAGCTGAGTCGTGTTCTTAACACAAAGCCTGACGTCAGTGGTGTTCAGCACCTGCCGGTGGCAAAAGGCTACGTGGTAATCTTAACATGGCTCCTCTTCCTAGAGCGTCCGTTTTCTCCACACCGTGCGGAGACCGCTTGAGACAGGATTTCGTGATGTTTTAATAGGACAATCGATCGGCTAAGAAGTTGTGGGCTGGGGTGCCTGGGTGGCTCAGTCATTAAGCCTCTGCCTTCGGCTCAGGTCATGATCCCAGGGTCCTGGGATCAAGATCCACATCGGGCTCCCTGCTCAGCGGGAAGCCTGCTTCTCTCTCTCCCACTCCCCCTCCTTGTGCTCCCTCTCTTACGCTCTTTCTCTCTGTATTAAATAAATAAAATCTTTAAAAAAAAGTTATGGGCTAAAACATCAGCGGTCTAAAAGGAGCTCCAGTTAAGACTGGAGATCACGGTCCAAGAGGAGAACCATCTCGCCTCAAGCCACGAGGCCAGTTACCTACAATACTCAGCTGGGTGTGTCGACCAGGACGACACTCACTTGGCAGAGACAAGGCTGCCACCTGCTACAGCTGTGTGATCGGTGAGGCGTGCCTTCCTCACCAGGGAGGGGGAGAAAAGGGCACCTCCCTCCCAGAAGCTTTTGTGAAGATTCAGCGGATTTATTAAATAACATTTATACAACAGGACATGCCACGCGCAGGGCTCAGGGCTTGATAAAATGCTTGCTGATTGCAGTCTCAGAGCCGGCCTAGGAGATGGGCACTGCTGCCCCCACTTTACAGACGGAGAAACTGAGACACCAAGGTTAATAGGAGGACACAGAATAACATTGCTGGTAGCACAGGAGAGTGGCATCCACAGAGGTCGAACACAAATTCTCACGTTCAGGGCTTCAGAAACCGTTCAGAATCACAACACGGGGCTGCCAGGCTCTCTAGCTCCCCGGGGCAGGGCACCTCAGAGCATAGACACACAGGCAGAAGGCAGATTTCTGGAAGAAATCGAGGAGAATGGAAAGGTGCTTGAGCTGGGCATCGGAGGTGCAGAGGTGGGAGCTCTGGAGTCAGAGATGGGGTGAGCCAACCTGTGCACCTGCTTCTCCTGCAGAGAAGGGGACCAAAGTCCTGCTGGAGGGGCTACCTGCCAGGCAGACCTTGGCTATTGGCGTCAGGCACCAAGGGCAGCCAGAAAAAAGCGGGGCTCTCTTGGGAATGTGCACATGGGCCCAGGCTGCTTTGGGGAGGGTGGCGCATGGGCAGATGTTCTCATGGTGGCTTGTTGTCTTTTGGAAGAAACCTAGGAGCCCAGAGACCTGCAAGCCTGTCTGGGGCAGGTGAGGGGTTGCTGGAACTTTTGGTTTGAGTGACTGAGCTGGAGCCCTCTTCATGCCCTCTTGGTTGTCCTTACAAATCTTACCACCAAAACCAGGACAAGGACCAGCTGGCATGAGGCCAACGGGGTTTAGCACACAGTCGATTGTAGTATGTTTCAACAGAAGTATGCATCCTCATTCTCCTCTGCCAATAAGGTTATTCCAGAAAGCATGGAGCTTCTCAGACCTCTCCCACTCATACAGTGCATCGAATCTGGCCTCGGTATGATCCCGCCCGGGGAACAAGGCCGGGGATGGCCAGAGGCCCACTTGTGAAATGGGACCAGCCAGGTGCTCCTCCGTAACTGGCCTTCCCATGCTCTCCGACCTGCTGGTTTGCGCCCAGAAGGAAACTCAGGAGCACAGCTTCTAAAGGAGCTGCTTTCAGGTGGTGTAGACAGAAACCCCTGGGACCTACACCACAAAAACTCAAAGTCGGGGGTCGGGGGGGGCGGTGCACACGAGGCTGGTGCTGGCCGGTGAGGGCCTGGCTGGGGCAGGGAGGCATAGCCTGGTTTTGATTAAACAGCCATCATTTACTCCCACCAGGAACAATACTGGGGAAGGGGGACATGGTCACATGACCCACAGGCTGGCGTGGGAGATGTTGTCCTGCCAGCCAGGAGAGTCGCAGTGCACTTACATTGCCTCTACGTGATGGGCCTGGGGAGGCAGGAGGACCTCACTAAATCCCCGTGATGTTCCTACTGAGACAGACCTATCTATCACAGGATTTCCTCATTTCCCTCAGGAAAATACTGGTCTCCAGCCTTTCAGACTGGGCGGACTACTCAGGATATGTATGAACCCTTTACCGGTGACAACACTAGGACCTGAAACAGGTTCCAGACTTTTCCCAGGGCTGGGTTGACGATCACTACATAATTTCTTGCTTGAGTCTCAAAGTCATCAGGAGTTCCAGCCTTTTCCCCTCCCCTTTTCCTAGCCTCAACCAGGGAAGCTTCTAGAAGAATATGCGGTTCAAGATGCTTTCCACTGAGCAGAACGGCAGCTACTGTCAAGTATCAGGCCTTAAGAATTGGTGCTTTGCGGAGTCTCACGGCTTTGGGATAGGACATGGGTGCTTGCAATCATTTTATAGGCGGGAAGATGGAGGCTCACAGTAGCTCATGTGGTAGAAATTGGACGCGGGATCAAGACCCCTGGGACCCTAGAACTCCGCAGTGTTCGGCACGGCTGTCATTCCATGGGGGGCAGGGACATCGCCTGGCACAGAAGTCAGACATGGCCTCTCAGGCTGGGGTCCTGAACCCCACAGGGCTAATTCCCTCCTCCTGAAGATGAACTAGGGAACCTTCTTTCCTGTCTGCCACTAGGTGGCGCTCTGGAGAACACAGGTGGTGAAACGCTGGGTGTCTGTCTTTGGCCATTCATCATTGGAGGTACATTCAGAATGAGCTGAGAAGGATCTCAAGCAGCACCCGCTTTGGTCCCACCTTTTTTTTAAGGAGATGTGGCCATCCGGACCAATGCGTCATCGGTTCTCAGTCTCACCTCTGGGGAGTCACCAGGTCCCTGGAGGTACCAGAGGGCACGAGGGGCTGAAGACCAGCCATCAGGCAGGCAGTGCTCCTCACCATGCTGAGCGGCCGAACAAGCCTACCCCCTCTCAGTCAAGGTTCCTGAACATACCAAGCCCAGAGCCAATGAGGGTTCCAGTGTGTGTTCTTGTCCTTCACTAGAGAAGCTATAACGGTCTAACGTTCCAAATCAACAAAAAAAACCTAACACACCAAGTTTAGGAGTATTAATTTTAAGAATACACTTTCATTCGGAAGAGTTTCCGATTTACACAGAATCCTGCCCCATGTACTATTCACACCCAGCCTCCCCTAATGCTTTCAGTTCCCACGGGACGTTGGTCACAACTGAAATGAACACAGGGGTTACTGGTAATGCACTGATGAAACTCAAACAAAACCTGGTGTATTTCCACTACTGACTTTCCGTCCCAGGACCCAATCTAAGGTACCAACCTGCATTTAGAAGAGTAGGACTTTAGGTAACATAGGATTAGATTTCCTGAATAAGTCATACAAAGGAAAAAAAAATCCCCTGGAATTCTGGTCTGTAAGCTTCCAAACCCATGTCGTCCAATATGGCACCTACTCAATGAGGCAATTTCAATTTCAATTAAGGTCGGTGGCTCTGTCAGTCTGCCTTCGGCTCAGGTTATGATCCCAGGGTCCTAGGATGGAGTCCCACATCGGGCCCCCTGCTCAGCGGGGAGTCTGCTTCTCCTTCTCCCTCCTCCTGCTCGTGTTCTCTCTTCCTAGCTCTCAAATAATTTTTTTTCAAGAAAATTAAAGCTAACATTCCTTAGTCACAGCCCACATTCCAGCACTCAGTAGACGTGTTCCCAGGGGCTATAGCTCTGGGCAGCAGAGAGGGAGGGCACTGCCATTATGAGATCACATTCTAGTGAACACTTACGTGAAGACTAGACTATTGCGTATCACGTAGCCCTTTTACCTAATTTGTTTTGGCGATCATTCCACATTGCAACGGCCATTGGAAGGGAGGCAGATTAACATGTTCTAGACTGGGCCATTGGGTAGGTTGTCATTATTTAAGCAATCCCCTCCTGATGGACACTTTGGTTGCTCCCAATTTCCTCCTAGTACAATGAGGGCTGCAAAGGACATCCTTGTTCCTTCTGAGAGTGCCCTATGTTGACTTGAGGGTTAAGTGACTTAGGCCAGCAGGAGAACTGCTCCCACTGAAAACCTCTTGCCATTTCACCAGGCCTGTGCCTCAGGCCGATGGCTGTGCTCAGCGATGCTGGAGGCAGACAGGGGAGCCTGAGGCCAGGGTCTCCCCGAGGTCAGAAGGGTTTCAAGGGCCCTGTTGAGAGCTGTGAGCCAGAAACCCCATCCAGCCACGCATAGGTCAAAACCACGTGATGACCAGACTGGAAAGTTCCATCCGACCAGTATCTCAGAAGCTAAAACTGTAGTACTGGTTCTACAGTAAGAAGTTGCCAGCAGCTTGCTCTAAAAGACGCCGCTGTGTCCCAGCAGGGTACACACACTTTCATACTTTTTAAACCAGCCCAACTCCATTAGTAGGTTTCATTTTCGCCATTTTCCAGATGGGGAAGTGGAGGTGAAGGGTTGGGAGGGGCCAGTCCCCATTCTGTTTCTGCAAAGAATTCCGGCTGGGGAGTGGCAAAGCCAGGACGTAAACCCAACATCAAGCCTGCAGTCCAAACACGGGTCAGCAGCCTGTGCCTCTGTGGGCAGGTATGCAGAGAACCCAGAAAGTTCCCTGGGTGCCCTTTCTCCCCCTTCCTCTAACAGTACCATCTTAGGTCATGCACTTATTAAAATGAACAGATTGGCTTTGCTATATAACTATTAACTAAGTTACAGACCTCACTGAGACCTTACTAGTTCCCCCCTCCCACCCTCAGCCCAGCTGGCTGCAGAAAGCCAGTCTCTCCCCTGTGGGTGTTAGTCCTCTGAGCCTCTGGCCCATCTTTTGCAGAGTGGAGCTGTTCTCTCCAGCCCAGGCCTGTCCAAGGTCAGACTGTGAACAGACCTTGACCTGGTCAGTTCACTTGGGTGGGTTGGGCTTGAATTTTTATTCTCATCTGTGAACATATTTAAATACGTGCCCCAAATTAAGGGATACAGGAACTAAGCAAGGCTTCTTGGTAGGGAGATTACAATCAGGCCTCAAGGAACGGGTGGTATTTGGGGGGTGGGGCATGGGAACCCCCAGCTTTGAGCATAGACCTCCTGGGTGCCCCTGGCTCAGCCCTCCCTCCTCTAAACAGCACAATTTTGGGCACAGAGAAACTCAGTGCATAACCTAATGTCTGAGAAATCCCAGACCTGAAGGCTCTGGACCCCCAGATCTCAGTCCTCCTGATCAAATTCAGCTGGCAATCCATCCATGTGGCTCAGATCTGGGGTCTGCAAACCCTCCACAGCACGTTTGCTGTGGCTGGCTGCATAGCACGGGCGGGGGTGGGGTGGGGGAGCGGAATCCACGTCCCAGCCAGAGACTCTAAACCTAGATGGATCTCCCAGATAGCCGGAGACCGTGGGGCCCACCTGTAAAACTTCTATCCCAGGTTCCTCATGGTACTTTGTCATAGGAGAAGAGTATTTTATTGTGGTTTCAATTCTACCGCTCATTTATCACGGAGGGCCTCTGGCAATGCGCTCTGGCAGAAGCTGGCCCGCGAGAAATGGGGTAAGGTTAAGTTAGAATCCCCCAGGAAGCTTCCAGAGCATCCGGTGGCCTGGGCCCTGCCCCAGACCCACCGAAATCGGTCCCCCGGAATAGGACTCTGGCCTCTGGGTTTTTACCCTCTCCTGAATGACCGGATCAAAGCCAGTGTGAGCCATGATCTTCAATGGATTTCCTGAAATTTAGAGGAACCATTCCAAGGAGTAGTCTGCAGAGAGGCATTCTTAGTGTTCTGGGGACTTCACTTAGATGGCACAGTAATCCTGCTTTTTGGCGGAGGCCCATCACACCCAAGCCGAGGTGTTACTCTGGAGACAAAGCTAGCCCATCACTTTCCTTACCACGCTGATGGAAACCTGCATCCCATTTATTGAACAAACAAGGATGACCAAATACTTTGCAGACACAAGCATTTGCCAAGTGCACAGTGAATAACTAGAGACATGCACACTTAGCTTCCTGAGGACAGTGAGCATACAAGTGTATACGCTGCCTTCATTCCAAAACATGGCTTATGTGCTGGGAAGCGACGCACAGAGCCCCTTGCTTTGTGTTCGGAACACTTATGCCCTGAACACTCCGTTCACGAGTCTTCTGGATTTTGAAAACCTGACCTCTAGTTGATAAATTCTACCTGCTTATTAAACCAAGGCGCCTAAGATTAATTTCACATTCAGGTGTTTCCCCCTCCCCGCTGCCAAAGCAACACACATTTAAAAAACACAATTAGTAAAATCCCTTCTGGACGACTCCTCCCCTCTTCTGCTACCCAGAAGAATTCGCTTCTGGCAAATCGGCATGTACCTTTTGTAGAACACTTGTTCCTAACTGGGGTGATTTTGCTTTGGGGGGCATTTGGCGGTACTGGAGGACATTTTTGGTCATCACACCTGGAGAGCACTGCTGGCGTGGGTAGGGGGTCAGGGATGTTGCTAAACATCCTAGAACACAGAGGACAGCCTCCCACAATGAATTATCCAGTGCCGGGGATCTTAGGAATTTTTGCGATTTTGTACTTGGAAGACACCCATGTATCATTCTATTGTGCGCATGGATGATTAGGCATTTAGGAAAAAACTGGAAACAATCTCATGCCTATTACCTACATCTTTGCACATTTATCTGATGATTTCTCAACTCGTTATCTGAGTGATTGCAGATGCGTGTCTCGCATGGACGAGAGGAGACTCGAATGGCCAGCTCAGGTTAGCAGAGTCGTCCCGTTGGCTGTGTCAATACACGCATGCATGCTCACCACGTTTTGGGAGTCATTTAGCCAGCAGGAGCCTTGGAGGACCTTCTCTCGAAGAGCCAGGCCCGTGCAGAGAGCGCACCGTGGAGGGTTTGCTCTCTGGGTCCTGAGTCTGGAAGTGCACATGAGTCATGGCTTTGAAATCCACCTGAGATGCCCGCTGAAAACAGAGGCTTTGCATAATCAAGTTGACAGATGAAACTGGGCCTGCCCTGCTAGGGACAGGCTCATCCATATCCTGGGTTAAAAGAAATATTACATTTTTTAAGAGGAAAGAAACATATTTAAGAGATAAAGGGAGGGGAAAAAAAAGAGAAGAGTTTTTTGGCCATTAATTATAATAAAACACAGGGGGAAAAATTCACTTTAAAGGCATGCTAAAGCCCTATAATCTTCAAAGAGATAGGGGCGGCTCAGATGCCCAGGAGGAGAGAAACTTCCCCAGACCGCCATTTCCAGCCAGTGCGAACAGCCAACGTGAGTGCCGCATTTGTAGGAGGGACATGGTGGGCTGGGGACCGGATCTCTTCCTTGCACCGGAGGTGCTGCTCCGATTGGACCACGTGCCGTGGGCCAGTGCTGGTTTCCAAAACGACTCTGGGACCATAATAGCCAAATGTCCACCACCACTATTCTTTGGGGAGAGGGGGGTCTGGCTCCCTGTCAGGACCCTGTATGTTCAGGAGAGCACTTCCAGTTTTGTTCTACCAGGTCACTGCTGTGTGGGAATGCTGTCCAGCTCCAGCAGCCTTTGGTCACAAGAAGCCCCAGCTCTGGGGCTGAATGCCCATGATTCCTGTTGGCACAAGCCGAACGGTGTGCCTGCCATGGATTCGAAACCTGCTGTCATCGGCTGTCCCAAGGCTCTCAGCGCATTCGCGTTGGCCATCTTGAGGGAGGTGACATGAACTAACACCAGGAAATTAATGGGTGAATACGGTTTATTTATCCAACGAATGCCAGGCTTGACTGTATAATCCGTGGTGTCAAAAGAACCCACGAGCTTTATTTGGTTGGGGACAGAGAGGGGGCAGGGGAGGCCAGTAGGAGCGCTGGAAGAGGGAAGGACTTTTCTCGGTATAAACCCTGCTAAAAAACGTGTTCCCAGGGAACTGCCTAGTAGTCTCTCCCCACTTGCAAAAACTTCTCAGGATATGATAAATGTGAGGATGTGGAGAAAAAGGAACCCTTGGGCACTGTTGGTGGGAATGCAAACTGGTGCAGTCACTGTGGAGAATGGTATGGGGTGGGAGGTCCTCCCAATTAAAAATACAAATACCATAAAATCCAGTAATTCGAAATTGGTTATTTACCCAAAGAAAAATACTAATTCAAAAAAGTATGCACCACTAGGTCTATTGCAGCATTATTTACAATAGCCAAGATATGGAAGCAGCCTAAATATTCACCAATGAACAGATGAAGAAGATATGGTACACACAGATTGTGGAATACTACACAGCCATGAAAAGGATGGGATTGTGCCACTCTCAACAACGCAGTTGGACCTAGAGGGTATCATGCTGACTGAAAGAATTCATTCATGCAGAATCTAAAAGACAAACAAACAAAAAGAATCAGACCATAAGTGGAGAACTGATGGTTGCCAAAGTGGAGGGGGTGGGAAGATGGAAGAAATGGGTGAAAGGCAGTGGGAGTACAGGCTTCCTGTTCTGCAGTGAATAAGTCACAGGAATAAAAGGCACAGCATGGGGAATATAGTCAATGGTATTGTAATTGTGTTCTACGGCGACAGACAGTGGCTATACTTACAAGCCCCAGGTAACTTGTCAGATGTTGTATACTTGAAAATGGTATGTCAACTACAAAAATTAAAAAATTTTTTTGAAGATTTAAATAGAGTATTTTGGGGGAACTAACTACACAAAGATAAGCTTGGCAAGCCTTTTGATGTTTATGTAATTTTAAATAGGCTGGAGCCCAATGCAGGGCCTGAACTCTGGATCTCAGGGTCTGAGATCTCAGGGCCTGAGCTGAGATCAAGACTTGGATGCTTAACCACCTGAGCCACCCAGGCTCACCTCAATGGAAAAAAAAAAAAGCTTTTGGGTACCCCTTTTCTCTTCACCTCCTGAATTAGGAGATCACCCTCCTTCCAGCATCCATCTGCTGCTTGCTCTCTCAAGCAGGACTTGGTTTGAAATGCATGCATTCAGGGGAAGTCCTAAACCCACTGGAAGCTTTAGAAAGAGTAGCAGCAGAACTGTGGTCACTGTATATGGTAAGGTCAGGCATTGCTTCCAAACCCTTTTGGTTTTCCAGGGTGGTGTCTCTGTGGGTGCCTGGAGCCAGCTTCTCATGACCTGGGAGCCCATTTTGCACTTCTCTCCCCAATGCCACATTCAAGGACTTCAAAATGCTCATTTGCCATTGGTCATGGTGGGGGTATTTACACCATGGCAGCTGGCAAACCATACTTCACTTTCCCCCCAGAGAGCTGGTTGCATGTAACCTGTGGCATAAGGTAAGCGTGAAGGATGTGGGTCAGACTCTTCAGCTGGTTCACAGTAAAGACCCATGTCATCGGTGGGCCCTCCCAGATGTCACAGGTGGTTTACTGGGGAGAATCTGCAGGGATAGCACCTGGGAACTGGGGAGGCAGCAGGGCTGCTTCTGGGAGAAATTGAGCTGTAATACAGCAGCAACGAAGACTAGGAGACCCCATGGAGACCCTTGGGAGAACTCAAAGACCACCCCAGTTTCAAGCAGAGAAAGGAGAGAGAAGCTTTTACCCTCCATATTCTTGCCAGGGAATGCCAGTTGCTAAAGCAGCAGCTTCACCCAGCTTTGTTCTTCCTTCCCAGAAGGCAGTTCCCAGAGAATCACTGATCTGTGACCCATCTGCACCCCAGACCCACAGCACCTGGGGGAATGAGGTCCATCCAGAAAGGATCATATCTGGGTGGCACACCATGGCATCCACCACTATGGACTCTAGCTAAAAGGGAAGAGCACAGAGAACTGTCATTCAAATGAACCCAAGCTAGCCTCCTAGAGAACGATGGTTCATGTGGTCTAGCCCTCCCAGCCCAGGCCATTCTAGATCAGTCCATAGCTGGTTGAACCCCCAAATACTACATGAGAAAGCCCAGGGGTGCCTCCCCAACCCCAGCTGGCCAGGGATGAGTGAGCCCCACCGAGATCAAAACACCCACCCAGTAGAGCCCTAGACTCAGTAGCACACTTTTAGGCCACAAAGTCTTGTAGTAAGTTTGACACAGCAATAGCTTATGGATACAAGGTCTAAGCAGATCATCCTGGCTGGAGCCACACTGAGCAGAAGTGAAAGAGAAGAACTCTTTAGCCTATATTTGAGGCCCATCAGCAAAAGGATGGACTTGATTCTGAAGCCAATGGGGAGCCAGAGAAGGTTACTGACCAAGAGCATATCCTGCCAAGGACTACCTTTCTGAAATCAGACTGTTCTAATCAAGACTCTTTGGCCACTAGAAATAGATCTACTCAAGCATAAAACCTATGGTAGAGAACTGAATGTTTAGTCCTGGTAGGAGTCAGAAGGCTGTGATCAGGGGAATGGTTCATCTCCCTGTGCCCACATTGGCCTCCCCGACATCCCTTAGGGTCTGCTCCATTCTGTTTCTCCTTGAACCAGAAAGATTCAAGGAGAAGATGCCAATCTTGAATCAGAAGATGCCAGTCTTCAAGTACTTGAATACCTGCTGTGTTCAAGGCCAGGACCATGTTGCTGGTCATTACCTACTTGCCCTTCCATCCCGTTCTTGCCCTTCCCTCTGCTCAGCCATGCATACAGAGACCGCCGCAGACCGTTGCCTAGATTCATTGCCAGCAGCTCAGGTTTGGGTTCATCCAACTGGAGCAGAAAGAAAGGAGAACCAGGCTGTTTTCTTCTCCCTCTTGTCCTCAGATTTTGTCTCCTTGGTTCTATCTAGTCTCTGTTGCCAGCTCTGTCCATCCCTGGTCACCAGCTACTGCTGGGAGAAGCCCAAAGCCTTTCCAGATTCAACCTGATGGCTTAGCAAAGGAAGAGATGACGCCACGTCCTCCTATTGCCTACCCCCCATCCCCCTCTAGTAGTGGCCTCTAGCTGTTGCTTATCTCCGGGTTGCCTCGCCTTACCCTGCTTGATCTAAAACTTTAATGCATGGAATCCATCCCAACGCCCTTAAACTCCTTTGCATCTCCCCACCCCAGCCCAGAACCTTACTGATGGAGCCACCATATTGGGCCATATGGGTGTACACAGCACAAATCCATAGTGCTTTTCACAAAGGGTCCCCTTTGAATCACGTGGTTGAACAGTTCTGCACCAGGTATCATTTTAGGTGCTAGGCTGGAGCCATCAGCACACATAATGCAATCCCAGTCTTCATGGAGCACATAGTCCAAGCTCTACATTCTGTCCTGGAGGAGACTGCAGGCAAAGACAATGTCAGGGACCAATATGAAGAAAAATAGAGCAGGAACATAGGTGGAGGTTAGGGGGTGGGACGACCAATATCAAAATATGCTAGAAAAGGTCTCATAAAAACGTAGCATGGGGAAAGACTGGAGGCAGTAGGCCACGTTAGTATCTGGGGCAAACATCTCCCTAGAGGGAACTGTAGGTACTAAGATTCTACTGTTAGAGTCAGTAGATAACCCAGTCTTTTTCCCCTTCCATCTTGATCTTCTGCCCCCCACTGGCCAAACTCCCACCGGAGGCCACAAAGGAAGAATAACGAGCTGGAATGGCCTGGAAGGGAAACGAAACTGGTGCAGGTAGGACATGGAGACACGGCAATGGGGTTTGCTGTGCATCTGTCGGAGAGCAGAACCTACTAGGTCTGGGTGGGTCTCCACTGGAGAAAACGGACCCCCCCCCCACCCCCGCCGTGTGCACAGGGAATCGGCATGGCTGTGCACATCTTGGGCCTCCTCTCCAGAGCTCTCAATTCAGCCGCTGGAAGGTGGGTAGCCAACAGTGTCAGGATCTGCATCCCCGCAGGAACGGAGCGGGGCAGGGACCCAGGACTCTTCCCACCCCTGGGCGCTCTTTGCTCTTGAGCGCCCCCCCACTGGATTGGTGGATACTCCGTCAGATCCACTTTGCGGGCAGAGGCTAAACCTGCCAGATTTTGCCCCCCCCCCCCACCTTATCTTTCCAGGGTGTTATCAGCGGGGGGACTGGTAAATGGTTAAGCCCCCCGACTCTCTGACTTATGGCATTTGGTGGTATAAATACTCCCAACTCAACAAATTTCAGCTACTCAGGTGTCACCGCTGGGCACAGCCGGGAAGTGAAGCCAGCTCCAGCCTCTCCCTAGGACTGGCCCCAATTAAGTGACTGCCTTTTATCTGCGTCTCTGCCTCTATTTTCTGAGACACCCGATGAACACAGGGGGATCGGAGAATTCTACCCTACTAACTTTCTCTTCTCATATCCCACCCCTTGGGCAGGTCACACTCAAAATATATCCTGAATCTGCCTACTTCCTTCCTACTGATTGTTCTAGAGAGAAAAGAAGAAAGGAAAGCAGTGGGCTTCATCCAAGGCGATAGAGTACCATTTCAAAGACTCCTTTCTTAACATTTCTATTTTCTATTGGCTTAAGAATAAAAGCTAAACTCCCTTCTCAGACCTATGCAAAGTCCGTCGTCATCATCCAGCCCCTCTGATCCCTTCTCAGGGCACCTGCCACTGCTGTCCCGAGCCACATTTGAGCTTTCTGCTATTTCCTGATACCAAGTTCTGTGGCATCTTACCCCTTCCCTTCTCCGTTCTCCTGACTTGGGGAGCTCTTGGCTCCTACTACTGGCTTAGCGGGCTTCCTGTTCTTCAGATCAGCCACAGGCCACCATCTTTGATATTTTCTTGACTATCTCTGGAGGCCAAGTAGGACGATCAACGTGATGAAGAAGGGCTACACATGAGTGGGTTAGGCAAGGTATGGCTGTTTCTCAAAGTCTAGAGACCTAGAACTTTTAGATCTACATGCCAGGACTGAAGAATGCCAGGACATTGCTTTGGTATTTATTGGCTGGATTACCCCAGACAGCCAAGCAAGTCCAAGCACAAACTGGCATGTGTAGATCTGGAACCCTACACAAATCCTCCAAATGCAGTTTCCAAATGCAGCACAGTGGCTTATATGTTGCCTTCTAGCCCACCTTAAAGTTCACTTGCAAGTTCAGTGGACAGCTCCTGTCACATGGTCTTCATGCTTAGGTCTGCCCCACCCCCCCGCCCCAACCTCAAACGCACCTTCATCTCTGCCCGGATACTTTCTCCAGCCACAGGAGCGTGCTATAATCACACGCAACCATTCAGAAGTGCTGAATGTTAACACCCAGAAAGACCCTGCCAGCCAATGAAAGACCGGGCTTGGTGGTTAAATACCCCAGCTTCCTCCCTCCTCAAAACAATCCTGGGGTTCATTTGAAGGCCTCACTCAGGAGTTTTCAGGTAGGATTAAATCCTAGTTGCTTGGGGGTTGTCCTCTCATTAACCCCCTTAATCTGGAGGTCATCCAAGGAAGGATGGAGTGGGGGAAATGTGACAGTAGGCAGCAAGACTGAAACTTGGACCTAGATCATTGTTTCCATTGGGGGTCCTGGACCAAGCTGACCTAGCAGGAGCTGGTCTGTGTAAAGTCCACTCTGAAGCCTTGTGGGTTCAGCCTCCAAGGACACTAGGTCCTAGAATCAGTCACTGCTGAGCAGAGCTGCATGGACCAGCCGGCAGAAGCAGGTGCACTCAGGAGCCCCGGGACATAGGGGACCACCTTGATTCACTTAGCCCTGGCATCCTGGGCCGGAGATTGCAGGGCCCAACCTGCCCCACACGTGGAAGCCTTCAGAGCAAGCCTGTTCCCTGCAGATTTATAGATTGTAATCTCCTGCCTTGATCCTGGGCCATTCGCTCCCAGCACCCTCCCTGCTCTGCATTCTCTACCTGCTCTGAAGTTATTGGGGACTGGTGTAAATTTAGGGACAATAAAACCATCAAAGGGCTGGGTCCTGAGAACAATCAGCTGGGGGGCTTTGCAATAAAGGAACATCCTGCCCAGGAAGGTGTGAGACTTCAAGGCAGGCTGTGGAGAAGGAGACCTCTAAAAGGGCCTTCTCTGGGAGTCTGGCCCAGTCCACACCTGGGATGGCTTAAGGTGCCATGTGGCCCAGAGACAGGCCGATGGGCCTCATCTGCTGCAGCAGGTCCCTATCTCTCCAGGGCTCTGGGAAGAGGGACCCTCTGCCCACTCCAGGATGGCCACGCCAGGGGTCAATGCACCCAGCAAGGCACCAGGAGGTACCAGGTCTTCTGAACAAGCTCTGCCCCAGGACTCTTGCACAGGAGGTCAGCATCTGTTTTCCCGCTCTTACTTCTCCCCAGTCTCTTTACTGGGGAGAGTCCTTGAATACAGCCCAGTGTGCATGCTGCTCTGAGAGTTGGGACTGCAGAGGATCCGAAGTAGGTGCTCAGTCACTGCCCAGGGAAAGCTTTCTGTTCTCAGGGATAGGGCTGCGAGAGATGCTATGCAAAGCAGGGTATGGGATGGAGTGCAACAGGGGCTACCATTTTAGAGAGGAGTCATTAGCCCAAAGTCCCCTCCTCAGGAAGTCTTCTTGGGACTGGAATGCAAAGAAGAGATGAGCCATGCACTCATTTTCTAAGCTAATATTTTTCTCAGGGAAAGAATATTCCCAGAGTAGCAGAGACATCAAGGGCAGACACTTAATTTGTCCAAGGACAGCAATGGCACCCATGCCTGTTTCCATTCCCACCCTTCTCCACCCTTCACCTGTTATGTTTGTCTACATGTTCCTTTTCCCCTAGTATCTTCCACCTGGCAAGTCTTTCTCATAGAACCTTTAGAACTCAGCCCAGATGCCTCCTCTTCCAGGAAGCCCTCCCTGCCCCACCATCCAGTTCCATGTATCTTCTTGGGACACAATGCTTGGATCCTTTGGCTGTAGAAAGCTGCCTATCTGCAGGTCCTGCCCTGCCCTGTGTAGCCCACAGCCAGAGATACCCCGGGGCAGGGGTAGGAAGGCCTGGCCAGACCATCCCCAGCACACACCTGAGGGGTCATTCTAACTTCGGCACTTCCCACAGCCAAGGCTGTTGCACCAGGTTCAAGCTGCTCCTCACTTTTCCTCCCCTTCCATAAGGGATGATCCCAAAGGCATCCACTCAATAAACTTCACCTCAGTCTGTTTCCCAGGAACTATGACCTGTGACACCTCCCGAGGGCACCTCTCCCAGTCTGACACCATGGTCACAGACAGCGGCAGTCTCGGTAAGACCATTTCCCGAGTGTCCTGTGTGCTGGACGCTAACTCAGGCTTGATGCAGAGTCTCCCACCGAGTGCTCCGAGCTGAGTAACCTTCTCCCAGAGGCCCTTTTTTCCTGATTTATAAAATGGGCACAAGCGGCTCACCTAAGGGGTCCTAGCAGATCAGAGGCACAGCCAGGGACCGGGACCAAAACTCTGCCTATAGGTGATCGTCACAACTGCTGGCTTCCTGGCCTGCCCAGCTCCGTCTTGTTCCTGATCCCAGGATGGGGCATTGAGCTGGCCTCCCACTTCCATGGCCCAGGAGTCCCATCTGCATCTTTCGAATGTAACCATGGGCCTGGGCTAGACATCTCCAGCCCCATCGCCTGGTACCCTCTGGGCCATCTCCTTGCCCATCCTTATCAAGTGTTCTGGACCGTGGACAGAGCCCTCTTCTGTGCTTTTCAATGCAGAGCTTGTTCACCACCATCTACTGTTACGAGCAAAAAACCCACCCCAATAAGCCAGCATACACTCCTCACAGACAGGACCACAGAATCCTAGAGAGGGGGAGAGGGATGTGGTTGGTTCATAATCTCACAGCATTGGGATGGGCTAACTTCATTTCAAAGACAGTAAGTTCCCTGTGTTGTAGGAACTTTAATATATGGGGGCATAATGATCTCGAGGTCCTGGGATTGAGCCCCACACTGGGATCTCCCTCTGTTCTGGGGTCTGAGCTGGCCCCAAGTTCCCCAGGATTTTCTAGCAAGTACTAGAGCTGAGAACACTTGAGTCCCAGGGTGGAAAGAGATTTCCTATCAGCACATCCCTTCTGTTGGGGACAACTCTGGTTGGGGAAGGGGGAAAGCCACTGATTTGGGGGGGGGGTCACAATTTGAATCACCAGTGCTTCCAAGATGCACGACTGAGGCAAGTTCCTTATCCCCATTTTACAGCTGAGGAAACAAAAACTTAGAAACTAAGCAATTCCTGCCCATCTCCCGGCATCAAAGGAATAAGTGTCTCTGATTTACAGCTTTTACAAAGGATGGTTTTCTCAGCCACACTCTGTAATAGGCTGAGCCCCCAAAGAGGGTGAGGCCAGTTTCCAGTGGTGTGAGGTCTGCCTGGAAGAAGGAGAGGGCTTAGGGTCGGGCAGATGTGGGCTTGGCTCTGCTTTCCCTTACTACCCTTGTGACTTCAGGTATGTGACTTCACCTCCCTGAACGTCTACCCATCTGTAAAAGGAAGCGTTCTTTTCCCAGACCTCATCGTTGGGATTTCAGAGTTGGGATGCTCCTTTGCCCAGACTGAGTAGGTTAAATAAGGTCATCTTGTTTTTTGGGACTTCAACAAAGCAGATAATTGGAGACATCAAGGCTTTACTAGATACACAGTTCCAGACCCTTTCGGACTTTTGGCTCTAGAAGAGCTACAAAGGGGGCACAGCTTCCTGAGTAGGGGACTGGAGTACTGCTCAGATTATGCCCGCCACTAAGGGGTACAAAGTTCCAGAAGAGCCACAGATGTGTGTTCTACAAGGGTGGGGTTAAAATGGGGGCATGATCTGGATACATCAGCCCGATTCTCCAAAGGACTGGAGCTCCTGAAAGGGGAGGGATGGGCAGGAAAATCCCCATGCGGCAGCCCTAGGGGTAGGCTGCTTGGACCCCCTTCAAGAAAGAAGGTGTTATTCGGTCGTAGGAAAGCACGAAGATGTAGGGCCATGGGATACATCACAGTACCCATGCTGTTGTTCCGGTCTTCCCTGGCAGAGCAGGGGTTCCAGGGCCTGGCCATTTTGGTCCCAAGTGGCACTCCTCTAACGGGCTGTCTCTGCCCTGGAGGTCCTGTTGGGTTTGTTGAGACCAAATCAGATCTGCATCATGACAGGCTCTCCAGCGCACACCAGCATCACCCACTGTTCCCTATGACCTGCTGTCACGCCTAATTCCTGAGTCTTCCAATAAGCAGTGGCTAAGCCCAACTGATCCACTCTGAGGGGACCGGCAGGGCAGTGGGGGTGGAGTTCAGAAGTGATCATAATGGGTCTATTTCCAGTAAAACACCAGCAATAGTGTTACCCCAGTCTTCACACCAGCCGCCGTTCAGCTCAGCCCCTCTCTATCAGGGGCACGCCTCATTCACTGCCCACGCCAGGGCTGGTCTGCTCAGGTGGTCCCCATGGGTCCCGGGAGGGTCTGCCCCAGCTCCTCCCAAGGCATCTTGGAAACGTAATTGCTGACCCGGAATGTGTTGGTGCTGAGTTTATCATGATGCTAAATGCCAGCATTCTTCCTTCAACTCAAGAGCCAAAACTAATATAAACACCCCACTCCCTATGTGTTAGCCTAATGCCATCAGCAATCTGATGGGGTCTGACCCCATCTGAGCCTGATTTATAGCCTCACTAACAGATGCTATGGCTGAGAACAGAGCCAGGCGTCTGGCTACCTGGGAGGAAGATGGTTCAAGACAAATGGGAAAGAAGATTCCCACCCCTACCCCAGAGGTGAGGAGGGGAGGCTGCTAGGTACTGGGCAAGGTCCCCAACCTCTTAGTCTCTTCCCTGAGGAACAGAGGCTGTCTACATAGGGCAGAAAAACACTTAGGGGAGAAGGGAGGGGATGCCTAAGTCTGCTGACCCCGGAAGTAAAGGCAGTTGCAAAGCATGGGTCAGTGGCATGAGGAAGAGTTGGGTGATCGCAGTCTTACTCCCTTCTCCAGGATTAGGAGTCTTGGATCCTATTTTAGCAATAATGTCATGATGGGACTGTGGGCCAAGTCAGGATACACATACACAGCCACATATCTTTTGTTTACTCAAAGTTTTCACATGTGGACAGAGCAGGGCACCCATAGACACAGAGCTCAATGAAGTTTCATGGTGTGAATGTACTTGCGTATAGCCACCATCAGGTTAAGACTGGCATTCTTTTCAAGGATCCGTTTAAGAGTTTACCCCAGGCTTTCCTTCCTATATGCAGAGAAGTCTCCCCTGGTTCATGGAAGTGTTATTTTGCAGGTCTTTAACTACCTGGTAGGGGTTTGTAGCCTCAGAAGCCACACCTGGTTCTAGCCTGCGGAGGGGGGGGGCTGCCATCTGCAGGTAGGACTGACTATCAGGCATCCTATTTAGCAATTCTGCCCTCTGTCCTCACTTCTGCTTCCTTCTTAGCCCCACCACACTGTGCTGGTAGATGCAAGAGTCTGCTCTTAACTGTGCATTCTAGATCAATCCAGATTTGAGTCCCATCTCTGCCTTGGTCTTGGGAGCCCATTTTAAAGCTCAGGAAATGGAGTCCAGTAGTTACAGCTACCCCCCACTTAATTTCTACAGGGCTGGACACCAAGCAAGATGACCACGTGAGCAACGAAAGTTGCCTACTGCCGTAGGGTCACTCTGAAATTTAGGTGAAAGCTCTTAGGAAGTGGCTAAGGACCCACCAGCTGGGGAGCCAGGAAGCAGGGGGTCCAGGAAGGCAAGGCAGCATGCAAGGTCATAGTTTCGAGCCAAGTGCACACAGTGTCACTGACTTGGATCTACAGGCCAGCCCTGGAGACTGTGCCAATCACCTCAAGTTGGCCTCATGGCAGGGAGGAGGAGGAGGTGGACTATTTAGACCCCTGTAGCCACGAGTCCTGTGTTAAGGCACCTCTGGTCCTCCACATTGCACCCCAAGCCACCCGAGGTCCATCCTCTGAGAAGATGGGGTGCTTGCTGTGCACGGAACCACTCCAGGACCCAGCAGGGGACGGGGACCCAGCATGAGCATCTGCCTCGCCCACTAGCGCATACTACAGGAACTGAACCTATTCCCAAGATGCAGAGAATTCCTGCTCTAGCTCATAAGAGGCCACTGCAGGGTTGAGAGTTCAGATCCCTGCTCCCTCGCCAGCCTTGGAGCCACAGACCCTTCACAGCCCCTTACCTGCGGCTTCCACTGAATGGAGAGCCACAGCCAGAGAACTACGTTCAAGAACCAAAACTTACTACACACTGACATTTTAAAAATCAGCCTGGTCGACAGGGACCACAGGTGTGGAATGGAAGGTGATGGTCCCTGCTCCTGCTGCTCGGAGAAACAGAAGCAGAGAGGAGGAGCTGCCTCTACTGTGTGGTGGCAAGTTTGGAACGGACAGCGGTAGGGACCCTTGCGTGGAGACCGTCTCCCTACGACCAGGGCCGACAGGAGAAAACTGGAAGAGCCCAAAGAGGCAGTGGCCACCCAGGGGCAGAGTGCTCCAGTGGTAGTGAGGCCCAGGCAGCCCTGGACGCAGATGCTGTCAATCATTCCAGCTCAGTGCGGGCCAAGAAACAGGGTAACAGCAAGGTAGGAGCGGGTGTGATTATTTGATTGGCCTCCAAAGAGCCCCACTCTGTTCTAGGCTCTGAGAGGATCACCTGTGTGTATTTCCCTGGAGGAGAAGGGGCAAGAGAAGCAGCTGATGGCTTTCCATCAGCTTTTGGAACCTCTCATTGGTGGTAGGAGGAGAGTGGCTGGGGTATTTGTCCCTTTCCTCTATACCAGCCCTTTAGAACTTCAGCTCCTAGGGTTGCAGCTCCCCATCAGGCCCCAGGACCACTGGTTACTTCCCCTACCCTCTGGGTTCTGAGAGGAGGAAGAGGGCAAAGAAGCCCTAGAACTGGCAGAGGGAGGCCAACACCTGTTGTTGGGTCCTTCAACCCGCCCATGCCTGAGAGTGGTCATCCAACGTGATTACATCTCCAGGAACGACTCTAAGGGGAGAGAGAGAAAGGCCATTCAATTGGCAGGATTCAATACTCAACACGTGTGCACTAGTAAGAGGAGGAGAAAATATGAGTGGTCTCCTACGACACCTAGGGCAGCTCGAGGTCAGCCTTCTGGACCAAGGACAGGTCATCACTCCCTGAAGAAACTGGGACTTGAAGGGTCCTTTCAGATTAGCCAGGATGAAAGCTTTGCTGCACAGAAGCATGGTTCAGAAGTCAGGTCCCTGAGGACAGAAAGACGATTCCACCCATTAAAGTAATACAGGTGTCCTTCAAGAAACTTACCCTCTTTGGGAGAAGGTGGTGTCAAGGATGTTGACTCTCCAGGGAGGAGTTCCTGTCCAGGCCCCTTTGGGAACAGTAGGGTCAGTCTGCCTTTGCACTGACCCACTCTGGGAAGGGCCCTGGGGAGAGGGTGAGAGCTGCATTTTACTTCTAGCACAGTTTATTCCTGGGGCCACTTAAGACCATTTCTGGAGTCCACATGACGGGAGGAGATCCGAGATTTTGCCTGAGTCCCTGATCTCACTTCTGAAGTCAAGGTTAGGCCCAACAGGGCTCCACTCCTAGGAACTTGGTCCTGTGGCCTCAGGGAATATTTCAGCAGAGTTTATTCTACTTCATTCATGCAGAACTGGCCAGAATCTGAAATCCTTGTCATCTTCTAAGGTTATCTTGCTTCTGTTCTTTCTGTCCTCTCCCATTAACACACAAATGAAAGGCCATCATTCTTTAAGTGAGGTCTAACTCCCCCCTTTCTGGAAAGTTCTACCATCTCTGGAAGACTTCCTGAAATTGAAGAATTCCAGACGGTGTGGACCATTTGTTCTCATTGTCACCTAAATCCGATCTCCTAAGAGACGTCCAAGAAATTGCAGATGAGCGACACATTCAACTTGACTTATTATGAGGCCAGATTCTCAACACCCAGTCCTTAAAAAGATACTTCAACTGCCAAGTGATTGCCAGTTGAATGCAACGTTTCTGCTCTTGTCATTCTCACTTTCAAGGGCACGTCTTGTTCAGCCTTCCCTCCAAGATGAGCAAAATGCATCATGACTAACCATCATACCACAGGATTAACTCGCTGAATGACCAAGTGGCTGATGATTCCAGGCTAGTTTCATGCTCATTTACTGGCCCTACCCACCTTTACCTGACTCATGCAGGCTCTGCTACCTACACAATGCTTCGCTAGAACTAGAGAGAGTTCTGGCCAAGCTATTTTATGCCACTTCAGATCACGTAGCATGACTTGGAAGAGCCCATTCTCCCCAGAAGAACTTCATGGCAAAGTTGACCATGACCTAGAGAAGGGATTTGGGAGGCATCTCCTTGACAAATTTGAAGTTAAAGGCCATCATCCTGACCCTAGAAATGGACTATGGGGTCCTGTTGGATTTCTACCAGTGGTCAAGTCCAGAGTCTCACATGAAGCAAGGTTATTACCCCCAGAACTTTCGCAGCAGATGGATTCTCTCAGCAGCAGGACTCCAAAGACAAGAGAAAGGGAAGTGGCCAATATGGCCAAAAGGAGTTGTCCAGAAGAGAGAGCTAACGTCAGTTCTGGGACAGCCATCCTGAGAAAGACTGGCTTGCGAGGCTGACCACTGGCTGCTATCCGGGAACCTGAATTTTGGGAGTACCTGCCAGTCCAACATCAGGCACTGTGAGCCATTCTTTACTGGGCAAACACCAAAGCATGGGATATATGGAACATATGCTTTTTCCCCCCCAGGAGTCTGGAATTTGGGTAGGTGCTAAGCAGAGTGTGTCTGGGTGACCAGTCCCCAGCAAAAAACCCTGGGCCCTAAGCATTTGATGAGCTTTCTTGATAGAGGTTCACTTTATCTGTTCTTAATTTACGGAACACTGTTACACACCTCCTGTGTGACCACACTGGAAGGGGCTCTTGGAGGCTTGTACCTTGTGTCCTCCAGACTTTGTCTCCCTCTTCATGCCCTCTCTTTGCTGATTATGCTTTGCATCCTTTCATTGTGACAAACAACTATGAGTACAACTGTATGGAGAGTCCTGTGGGTAGCCTAGTACACCCTTGAAACTGGGTGTGGTCTTGGGGATTTGTGACACAGAAGGGATATCTGACCACATGAGTTTGGAGAAGGAGGCACAGAACCACAGTTGCTAGTATCCATTTCAAAGTGCGGTGAGATCTGCTACCCTCCACCCACCCCCCTTTTGAAGATTTTTTTATTTGAGAGAGAAAGGAGGGGCAGAGGGAGAGGGAGAATCCCAAGCAGATTCTGCTGAGCGCAAAGCCTGTGTCTTGGGGCTCAATCCCAGGACCCCGAGATCATGTCCTGAGCCAAAAATCAAGAGTCTGAGACTTAAACCGATGGAGCCACCCAGGTGCCCTCCCCCTTTCCCTAAGGGCAAGCACATTTCTCCATATTCACTCATAGGAGATGCTCTCTCCATCACCCCTATCCTTGCAAGCACCAGATTACAATTATGACCATAGGTAGATCTAAAATTTTTCCTTACGTGAAAATATGTATTTCCCAATTTATAGATGTTTGCTGTCATTTGCAGTTTTTGTACCAATGATTTGAACAAGGAATTTATTTCTTCTCTCATGCTCTTAAATACCACTAATACTCAGGAAGTTTACAACTCTCTCCTCCTTTGTTCTCAATGTATAAAAGGTGAGCGGCTTAGGCAGTGAAAGCTACCAGATTATTCAATTCAATACACAGACCAGGTTTACCTTCCCACCTGGAACAACTAAAACTGGGCTTTAGATGCACAATTCTGCTAGTCACCTGCTGCTCTGACCTTGGGGTTCCAGCTTATTGCAATACTTCTGTGCCGATGGCCCTGTCTGGAAACACGAGGGAGGTAGATGTATCTCAGCTATCCAAATTTGGGAGTAAGCATTCAAAAATCACTAACTCTGAATTTCTGAGCATAGAATTACTCTCAGTCCTAGGCATGAGGTTTAAGTACAGTGATCTTCTTAGGGTTTCCCCTCTAAGGGGGCAGCTCAAAGCTTTTCCTCCTTGGGACAACATAAGGGGAAGGAACAAGGCATGGAAGTCTCATGAATTGGTTAAGTTCAAAATTACCTATTGTGTCACATTTTCTAAGAGGTACGACCTTGAGGGAAAAGCCCCAGACATATTTTGCTTGGATTGTTTTTACTGCATCCTACTGAACGATGGTCTTGCCTCTTGCAATGGTGAGATCTAAGGATTTAATGTAGACCATCAAGTTCATCCCAATTTATGTATCAGGTGCACTGGATTTAAGGCCGAAGACACTAGGAACTCTAGAGCCTGAACTCTCCTTGCTCCACACCCCCTCCCCCAAAACACACTTAAAATCTTGCTGTCAATGGGCCATCCCATTGCTCCATTAATTCAGAAATCTTAATTTAGAAGACTACCATCTGGCTGCAGCCACAGGGTACTCATTAGCCCCTAGCATGGTCATTTCCAGACCAGGGGTCACTCCAAAGAGTGTTAGCATTCTCAGATGGGGCCTCGTGGGCAAAGGCACTTCTGTTCCAGACTTGGCCTAGACAGAGCATAAGCTGTAGGAATATAAGTGGCTAAGCAGGGCCTGAGAAATGTCTACACCTTTTAATTTCCATTATATAAGGTTGGAAACCAATCCCATGAAGTGGTCCTTAAGTCTAGAATTGAAGACCAGATCCTTCTTAAGTCTAGAACTGAAGACCAGCGCAAATGAGACAGGAATGACTTTGGGAAGCCTTGGGCAAATCACGAATTAGTGACTGTTAGTTTAAATGGTATTTTCTTATTGTTTTGGGAGAGTTCTTTATACAGGCTTGATACCAGTCCTTTGCCAGATAGGACTGGCAAGTGTTTCCCCCTCGTATCGCAGCTTTTCATTTTCTGATTATCTTCCCAAGAGCAGAAGTTTTGATAAAATAAGATTTGTTGCTTGATGTTTTCTTCTAGAAGTTATGATTTTATACTGAGGTCTACAATCCAGTCAAATTATTTTTGTATATGCTGTGAGGTATAAATCAGCTTTTTCTTATATGGACCTTCCGCTGTTCCAGCAACATCTGTTGCAAAAACTATCCTTTCTCCCTTGAATTGCTCTTGTAACTTAAAATATATTCTAAACCCACACCTCTAATGTGTGGTCTATTTCTGGACTGTTTCGTTGATCTATTTCTCTTGATGCTGATAGTAGACTTTTGACTATAGTAGTTTATGGTTAGGTAGATAAACAGGACTGTTAGATCCTCTAGAGAAATTAATCCCTTATTATGGAAGGAAAGACTTTCTTTATACCCAGTGATATGCCCTGATCTAAGATCTGCTTTGGCAGGAATATTGCCACTCCAGAGTGAGCTGGGGAAGTTAGAGGGAAAATAAACAAGGTGAACCCCACCTTCGGGGTCACATTCTTGTGCTCTTGATAAAGGGTCTGAAAATTCTTGTTTTATACAGTTAATGGTTCCAGGTGGGAAGGTAAAACCTGGTCACTGTTACTCTATTTTGGCTGGACGTCCAAACTTGTCTCCTATCATATTATAATATAGTTATATTATATATGATTATTACATGTTACATATAATATGCATATTATATATTATATATATATTTTTAAGCCTTCTTGGAGGTAGCACTTGGTGGTTAGTCTGTTAATGATGGTCACCATGCTATTTACTAGATTTTCTGGATTTCTCTCACATAACCAACTTTGTACTCTTTGACCAACGTCTTACCAGTGTTAACTCTTTACTACCATTTCCGTGTTACATAATTGCTCCCATGAGGACTGGCAGAATGAGCAGGGCTATCGGCAAGAGATTGGTCAACTTAATCCTTTACAATCTGGGTGCCTAAAGATAAATTAAGAACTCCCAAGAGGTACTCGGGTCTTACAGACATTTCGGATCTACTACTTCATAAGCAGTCTTTGTAATAACATGGTCTTCGGTGCTTTCAATTCAAAAAACAGACTGTCAGATTTCCAGATCCCACAGATCCAACCTGTTACCAGTATCCTCGGCCCCAAATGCAGCTTCCGCATTGCTGTTTCCTTCCCACGTTCTTGGAGGGGAGGGGGAACCCAGACCTCAAATAAGGTCCTGATGACACCCAGCTCAAAACCTCAGAAAATTCCAGGCCAAGAGATGTGGTAGCCTCCCACGTGAGCAGGCCTGGTCACCTGTGGCTCAGAAGGGTTGAAGAGGGGGGGGAAAATGACTTAAGCAAGGCTGTGAGTAAGAGGAAGGTTGTCATTTTACCTTCTCTATTAGACAATGGTTACTAGAGGTCTTCCTTCCTTTAAACTTCCTTTCAGTGGCACAGAACACCCAGACAAAAAAGACTGGCTATGACGTTGCCAAAAATCCTAACACTGGTCAGAAGTTACCATTGGCATTGTCTCAAAGCCTGTTTCAGAGAGTGCGTCTGTTCAAATAGCTTCTTACGGCTTCTACCCAGGTCTTGGCTGGCTGATGGTGAGCTCCATCCAATAAGAGCCCTTCTGCTCCAGGGAAATAACTATGGAAACAGGATCACAGGAGGGACCAACAAGAAACAATCTCAAGGTCAGGTTCAAGTTGCTGCTCTTTCAGGCTTGAGCCAGTCTAGAACTTCCATAAACATGGACAGTGGGAACCATGGAAACAAGTGGAACAAAAGTAAAGTAAAGACTACAGGGACAGCAACCAGGCTCAGAGAGGTCATCTGGGCAAGGCTCAGGACTGGAGGCTACACAGTGATTGAATCCAAGATCGGAGTCCCTCTCCCACAGAGAACTGAGATCTGCTTTCTGACCTGTGAGCTTATCACTAAACTGTCATTTCTGTTAAGAATTCACTTCACGAAATCGTGTTAGTAATGCTCCCAAATGGTGACAACCTTACTTGCATGTCAAAAGTCAGATCCTCCTTTCCACTACACACAGGGAGGATTGGGGAGGTCTACCCCAAAACAAGGTTCTTTTTTCCAAAACAAAGTTCTTAAAGGGACCTTGGGCAGAGGGCCCACCCAGCTGTATTTGGAACTGACAATGCCGTATCTTGCACAGCCCCACTGAGAACGAAACCCTTTTCACTTAAAGGAAGGATTTCCTTGTGAAGATACTATTTTGGGCCGTTCCACATCTGAGCCATCCGCAGCCTGGCCCTCCCGTCTAGGCTCAGTGTCCCACACACTTACTGCTGGAGGCAAAGGGCTCTGCCATTCTAGACTTGGGCCACAGAGATGAACCAGGAGATTTTTCCTATCCCAGCTTACCTAGCTTTTCCTCAGTCTCTGTCACGAAGTACATCACAGATCTCTCTGGGTAAGGCTACAGAGCAATCATCCTGGCAAACCCTAAGCCTGGGGCTAAAAACTAATGATGCTTTTATTGGGAATTCCCAGTGGCTGGTCACAAACCCCACATTCTATCCTGTTAGCTCAGGAGGAGCTAGAGACAGTCACAAAATAACATGCCTTCCACCTCCTTGACAGACTTTTGTAGAAGAGAGAAGCCATGTAACCCGCAAGACTGTTTATAGAGAACTTACCAAAATAAGCTCAGTTCCTGACTGGAAGGTACCATCAATATTGCAAAGACAAGATTATAACATATGCCAATTCCCTTTCTACTGAGACCATGAGGATTCCCACAGCTTCCTACTGATTTCAGACTCACAGGGTGGTGAAGAAGTCAAAGACTAATGGCAAACCACCACATAAAGTTGAGTAATCCTCCGCTTTATGTGAATTTTATGCTGTAATGTGAAGGGCTCTCAGCACCATGTGTGCGGGGAGATGGGCAGTCACCAAGAACATCCAGAGCGAGCCAAGAGGACACAGTCTGGGATGAAAGAGGACTTCACAGAGCTATTCAGAAAACCCAGAATCTCCATCAACCATGAGTTGAGGTTGGGTATTTGTCAAAGAAAAAAAAAAATGGAGTCTGCACAAGTCAAGGAACCCTGACCACATTTGAGAAGCAACCCATGAATATGCCAGGCCCCGTTGGGACTCAACCTGCTACATTTCCTTTTCTGGGGTAGCTCTGTGGCTCCAATTCCCCTGAAGAAATGGCTTGAATTTTTCTTGCAGTTAAAGATCAGACCTTGACTTTTCCAAGGTACACACCTTCAACCTTGTGGAGTTATCAGAAGATTAAGATGACCAACCCAACAAGAAGCTCAACAGACCCTCAGTGGGGGAGACTGTGGGCCATCTGGCAGCAGCTGTGCTGAATGGCCACCATGTGAGTAGAGTAAGACCTCTAGAGTACAGGGTCCCTAGGCGAGCACCTCCACAAACTCATGGGCCTGCTGGGGACCAAGAGTGCCCATATGTCTTTGTGACCACAAGTGTAGTCCTGGGCTCTGGGGCAGCAGGTCACTCAGCGTCAGGGCCTTTCGGTCAACCCAGATGGCCAGGCCCACAGGCGCCATGATGCCAGAGGCTGCAGGGCCCTGGGGGTCCTCTAGGCCCATATGTTCACCATCCCCAGTGAATGGCAGACCTGGAGAAGCACGTTCAGAATCACAAGACCATCTCGGAGACAGCTGTCACCAGGGTTGCATCCAAGAGCCAAGAAAGGGCCTTCGGAGGGGAGCACAAGCAAAAAGGGCAAGATCAGGTCGCCTCCTTCCACTGGTGAAGGTCAGGCTCTGGTTACATCCTTACTCTCTGCTCTTGGCACAGGAATAAGCCCAGCGAGGCCAGGAGACAAGCACTCCCTTGAAGTAAAGGGCAAAGCAAGAAAGCCGGACTTCAAAACAACAGCCTCCATCCAAAGTTCTCCTCTAGATAGGGATTTACTTTCAAAATCAGCTATCTGTGCTTTGGCTTTTTAGTGGGAGGAAAAAAAAAAGATGAAGCTCACAGCTTGCTTCCTAAACTCACAGGGGGTTAACTATTCCTGCATATTCTTGCATCGCTTCTGCTTGTGTATTTTCAAACTCATGGCAATCATCTCATGAGCTCGGATCTATTTTGGTTTGGCACAAAGGTGCTTGGGGACCCTTGATGTGACAGTCACAACTTAGCCATTGGAGAAGTTGTCCATGTGTTGATTAACAGGGAATCTCAGGATTGTAGTCCAAGCCACCATGATCCTATAACTCCAAGTGCCCACTTCAATTAGGGTTTCAGGAATGTTCCATGGTAGCTATGGAATATGGAAATGAAACAGGCAACGGGGTAGACCTCAGCCAGTACAACCTGATTGGGACCAAAGGTCTGAGGCTCTAGACCCATGAAAATGAAAAGTTCTGAGATCTGCAGTGTGGGAACAGATGCCCAAGCTCCAGAATAAAGACAGTGAACAGGAAATTTGAATATGAATTTAACCCTAGAGGCTTCAAACTGGTCTTTAACACCCATCCCAGAAGAACTACAGCTTTAACCCCATGTGGCTCCCCCAGAATAGTCCTAAAACATTACCTTAGGGGGAATAACATGACCTAATTGGAAAGGTGGGGTCATTTTCATGGGTTTTCTCATGTCCTATTCTAGAATTGTCCTACACACAAGTGTGATTGGTCTTGGTAGCCTAGCTTTTGATACAATCACAAACACATCATAGGCAGTGACTAGAACAAGGTCATCACTACCTCTTGCCTACACTTCCCCTATTTAACAATGACTCCTTCCCCCATTTGACATTAACCATGACTCTTTGATTAGCAGAGGCAGAAGACAAAGTGATTTGGGGTCTTGAGCCTGGAATAGGAGAACAAAGGAGTGTAGACCTCTCCAGAGGCTGCCCTACAACATTAAAAGATCAGGTTATGCCACAGGTTCTCATGCAGGATGTTTTAAGGGCCTTATAAAGCCATACAACACAGGAAGGAAACAGGACTTCCTTGAACAGATTTTCTGCAACAGTACTATCGTAGGTTCTTAGTACAACTCAACATAAGCCACCTGTGCTATGAGATGAATTCTCCAGCTACCACAACTACAGTCTACAGCTCTCTTCCTGTGAGCCATGGGTGCCAAAATGTGATTGAGGAACCAAGGGGTGGGTGTGACTGGGAGAAAACAGGGGGGCAGCCCATCATATTCTTTCCCACACCTAAATGCTGAGATTCTGCTAGATAAGATGTCTTGGTTCCAAGGCAGGGCTGGGGGATTCTTCCACTACTGTACAGTCATGGTACTTGATAACAAATCTGTAGTAACCAGGTGGCACGACGAGGTCCCTCCCACCCACAGATTAGCAGGCAGAAACAGGAATTACACCAGCAGGGGCAGTTGGAGCTGGCTGTCATAAGCAGAGAGAGTTCTTGTTATACAGCAGGAACATGGAAGATGAGATCTGGAACTTGAGGGGAGTCACTTGGGGCCCCAGCAATGCAACAACCCAGTCCGACCACTATGCAAGTACAGACTGGGGGGGGTGGGCACAGATGAGATGATGGAGGTCAGTCATGGTCTCTGCTTCAGCAGTGGAGACAACAGCTGGTTGGCTCCCCATGGAGCCAGGTGAACTGGACAAAGGAGATACCAGTAAGCATAAGACAGCAATGGCTACAAGAAGTTGCTCTTCCAAGATAAAGCCTAGAATACAAAATAGAGAATCCCAGCCTTGGAAATGGCTTCTTTTGGGGAGGATTCTCTGTGGCCAGAGACTGATCTCAAAAGAGAGAGAACCCGTATGTGTCCCAACCTTTAGTACCTGTCCCTTAGAGCTTCAACTCCAAGCACAGAAAAAGGTACAAGGTTGCCTGTGACCAGTCTCAGAAGAGGCAGTCAGAATTCTGTTGAGTCCGGAAACTCCATGGGTGGCAGTTATGTTCGAACCTGGGATTCCCCCTCACCTGGGTGAACACTAACCTTCTACACAGAATTCCCAATGGGTCTATGGACTTCCTGTTCAGTTCTCTCCCAAACAGAAGAATCTCATTACAAATGTCACTCAACAGCAACCAACTTCTCAAGGCTGAGCATGGAAGACTAGGAAGGAGGGTGCACTACAAAACTGAGGGAGAGCAGACCTGTACCAGCCATGCAAGGATCAGAGTTCTGGAGCTATGTTCAGCTTTCTCAGATTCCCCCCAAACAGCAGGATCCCTACTTTCCACAAAAGGTTGCCTAAGTACCAGAAAAAGTAGCAGACCCAGAAAGAACGGTCAGACCTACCCAAATAGACATTTGTCTATCATTTCCCTTAACACTAGTGACAAATTTGGAGAAGAGGTCTACTTTTAGACCTGGTGTTGATAGCTTACCTAGATCAATGTGGTTTTTAAGACCAAAAGGTGGGTAACGATGCAGGAATACCTGTGGTTTGAGTTATATCTTTAGTACTTGAGCTGAAGTCAGTCAAAGGGTACCAGTTTTAAGCTGGGCGGCTGTGAAGCAGCAAGGTCACACCCCAGCAAGTCCTCATCTTGAAGAATCACATGGTTTCACAGGGAAATCCCACACTCCTTACTGAGGATAGAGCTGGTGGCCCTGTCAATTACTTTTTGCCCATTCAAGTCTGAGTCTACCTGTATAAGGACTTGATCCCAAAATAACATCATGGCTTGAGCTGAGGAGAGAAAGGCAAGGAAGGACCTTGTCTGACTTAGACCCAGCTAGAAGAGTAATGATCACTGTATACTTTAGCAGGAATGTGAGAATCAGTCAGTGTCCAGACTCTTGAGATAGACACACATTGCCATTCTCTCCTGTGGTCACCACCTTTCCTGTTGGGTCAACACTTAAGTCTGGAACTGAAGATGAAACCCTAATTAGGACCACAAAACTGGGAAATCCAGGCTGGTTAAATCCTCACCTCATCCAAGGGGATGGCAAAGAAAATAATTCCTCGTTTGACTAGACGCTTTCATGTTGGTATGGGTCTCATAAACACATTTAATGGACACTTTCAGCCCGAAACTGAATTTACCATGGTAAACATTGACATGACATCCAGATTCCTCTTTATTAGCCAAGAGTACCTACGCTTCCTGAGAAGTGACAGTACATTTCTCTGCCATTTCCCTGCATTCTTCATGGCTTCTAAATTGAGATTAATGAGCATTTACCATCTCACCAGATCTGGTGTTGCTATCACCAGCCCTGAAAAATATGGCATTTATTGAAATGGGACAGGTCCTGGACTAGAGTACCCCACTACTGAGGTCCTCAATTCTAAAAATTCCCTGATAAACAGAATCAAAGTGCTTCAGTAAGAGATAAAGAGTACAGATTAGTTGCCTTGCAGGTTATCCCCCATGATACTGCGATTTAGGTAATACTTGGTTTTGGTCTAAGTTCAGCTCATAGCTCCTAAAACCCTACTTCTTTCCTAGTTCAGAGCCATAGGGGTATCTTCTTTTGCGTTGCTCCTGAAGAAGTTCCAGGGTTATAGAGGTGAAATGGGGTCTTTTGTTATTTATAACAAGCCCCTTTCAACCACACCTGAGTTTGTTCAAAGGTGACTTGACACCCTCAAGGGGCTTAATGGGGGCTGGTTGCCAAGGGAATCAACCCTGTGACCACCAGGTTGGCACTTCCAGCCCTACTCACCCTCCCTCCATCTCCAGGGAGGAGAGAAATTCTGGAGATTATGGAATTGGCTATTAAGGATCTCACATCATAAAGCTTCCATAAAATCCCAGAAGGATGGGTTCAAGGACTTCCATACTGGTGAACATGCAGAGGTCTTAGGAGGAATATGCTCCTGGAAAGATCATGGGTACTCTGGGCCCCTTTCCCATATCTTGTCCTATGCAATTCTTCCATCTGGATCTTCCTGTGTTCTAGCCTTTCAGAATAAACTAGTCATTCCAATAAAACGCTTTCCTGAGTTCTGTGAGCTGCTCTGGCAAGTTAATCAAGCCCATACCTGTGGAATCTGACACTTATCTCCAGGAAGATGGTGTCAGAATGGAGTTGAATTATGGAATACACAATTGGTGTCACAGAATTGCTTGATGAGTTGAAACCCCACACATTTGGTGTCAGAAGTATCAGAAGTGAAGCAGTATGGTTGTGTTGAGAAGACAGTTTCATTTCTTCGACATTCTGGATCAGTCCATCATTAAAAACTTGACCAAAACATGGTGGGAAAGGCTGGCCAAGGTCTTCTGAGGTCCCACCTTCCAGGAAGGTAGCAGAAAGGCTCAGAGGTAACCAAGGGAAGAGTCTACTTGGAAGAAATGCTTTCCCCAGACCACATCCCTCCACGTGGATCTCACACTTGGAACATTTGGAGAGAGGGGAACCCATGGGCGGTGTGGTCTTTTGTGATGAAGAGTAGCTTTGACGCAGGAACTCCACCGGGCCTTCTCTCAAACCTGTTGATCATGAAGTAGAAAATCATATCCTCCCCACCAATTGCTGAAAACTTGATACTGGCCACAAATCTCACTTCTGAACCCAGAAAAGAAAGGCAAGACTGATGGACTTATTGGAGAAAAGTACCCATTCAAGAAAAAGAGGGGGTCACCTGGGTGGCTCAGTCATTAAGCGTTTGCCTTCGGCTCAGGTCAAGATCCCAGGGTCCTGGGATTGAACCCTGCTTCTCCCTCTCCCACTCTCCCTGCTTGTGTTCCCTCTCTTGCTGTCTCTGTCAAATAATAAAATCTTTCCAAAAAGAAAAAGATGGGGGGAAACCCCCACATTTGAGATAGAATAGAGGTACTTTAAGCAAGCTGCCTTTATGCTATCACACCTCTCCTTCCCGGCTTCTACTTTAATTACTTTGGAAGAAGTAAGTGCTAAGTGAGTGCTTTCCTACTGAGTGCTTTCCATTTCATGGAAATGATTTCCAACCTACCAGGGCAGTCCAGTCTGTCTTGTGGAGCACAAAGGCATTGGGTAACTGATCACAAATTTCACAAAAGCACAGAATGGAACCAGAGGGGCTCACAAAGTCTCTGAAGATGAGTACAGGAATGTTCCAATCATTGGGTGCAGGGAACATTCCAGAATTTTGCTGCTTCCCTCTTCCATAGTATTATCCCCTAACTGGCCTCCAGGAGCCCACAGTTCGCAAGATCAGGGTAATTTAGCTTGTAAGAGTCAGGCTAACAGGGTAAGGATTCCTTGGAGAGGAGACCATCAGCAGACAAAGATGTTCCTCAGTGTCCAGACTCTCCAATCCCCAGATCTATGGCCAGTCTTCTCCTTCCTCAATGAGAAACCAGATAGAAACATTTTAACAGCTTAGGCCATCTGTTATTTGGGAGTCAGTGGATAGAAACCGATTTAGTGGTATCGCTCCAGATCCTTTGGTAATGCACAGCAAGAATACACTCACATCAATAGATGTGCAAAAAACAGTCCTATTCAGGGAGGGCCTTCGTGATGAATTCAGCACTGCCTCTGGAATGGCCTCAAACAGCCACAAAAGCTCTTGTTGCCTCTACTCCTGCCCAAACTCTTCCCTCAGCCTTCAAAGCAAAGGACACTGCAACCATGGCCTTGTTTCCTCTACCCCACTCTGAGTTCTGGAGAAATCGCTCAACCAAGGCATCTGCTACATAGAGGTCTCCTGTTAGAAGACACAACTGGCTGGGCCTATTACAAACTCGATGGTCAGCAGGTATCCAAACCTATCCAGCCTCAAGGGAGAGCCATCCCTTTTCTCCCCGATACCCACATGCAGTATTTAAGAGTCCTTTTACCCCCAAAGGGCCCCTCTGAGTTGGGCCCTCTTCCCTTGCTTCCTGGTGTACTGGCCAGCCTGGGGTTTAGCTGTCTCTCCAGTGACACGATCCATCTTCCAACTGCCCTTCACTAGAACATTTACCACGTTCAATGGTTGCCTTTGGACTTGAACTACTCCAACTTCTGTTGCACATGAAGTCAGTTCCGTGGAGACAGATGTGGGGTTCTCTGTTCTAGGGCTTTCTCTCCAGGGTAAAGTCAGAGCCATGGCTCTGAGGCTAGAGGATGGGGACAAGGGTGAGCTTCAGTGACACTCCCACATTAGGAACAAGTGCTTGGTGAAGAGGCACTGGCCACCCTAGCTCTCCCCGCTTGGCTCACCAGCACATGAAGCCCCTTTCCTGGGAGTCCCAGTATTTTCAGCAGCACCCAGCCCAAGACCGAAATGTCTGGCTCCTCAGTAGGAACTCGGGGGGTGGCGGAGGGAGATTCATATAGAACCTAGTATCAGCAACAGGTTGCTGGAGCAGGGCCGGAAATGTGGAGTTCCTGGAGTTCTGGAAGGAAGTCCAACTGGGAGCAGAGAGGAGTGGCAGCCCTAAGTTTTAGATTTTCTTGTTAGACATTCATTTCCTGTAGGACTTTAGGGCCATTTCAGGAGGCTTTAGACAGTTCGTATTTTCATCAGATTTGCCATGGAATGGGTCTAACCCAGAACTTGTTATGCTGGAAGCAGAACTCAGCATGGCTCCCATATTATTTTTGGAAAATGATGTTTGCTTCAGAAAAGAAAAAAAAAAGGATGGGGAGTGGATGGATCATAACGACTCACTGTGAGATCGTTTTTGGATACGGATGTGAGGATTAGGGCTACCATTCTGTCTAGTTCTGTGGTATTCTGTAACAGTTTAAGAAGCAACAACAGGACCCTTCTGTTGGCCACCCAAGATGCCAGACCAGGGGTATCCCACATTGCTTTCCAAAAGCCCCCCCAAAATATTATCTTTTCAGAGTCCCCGAACCTATCCTTTTCATTGGTTCCTTAAAAATTAGATTGGCAACTAAGCTTCCTCTGAAAATATTCTCTTTGATAGAAACATGAATGCATTTTTTTTTTTACATTGTTGTGTTTCACTTTGATAACACCAAAGTTTCCATTTGGTCGATAGAAGCCTTAAAGTGTAAGAACCTCCTATCAGGAAAGAAGAGGCAAACCAAGGACAGGCACTTCCTTCTCGAGCCTTCACTGTCAGACCGGGCTCTGACACGTGACCCACTAGCAATGACAGGGTCTCCTGTCCAGCAAAAGAGGAAAACTGCGCCTCAGGACAGAATGGACACCAGCAAGGGGCCTGCCCAACACGGCCAGGAGGCTCATACCTCCTAGTGTGCAGACCTTAGGTAGATTCCAGTCAAGGTGAGGAAAGACTCTCCAAGGAGCAATGGCACCCATGAGGATATCGAAGGAAACAGATCGAAGCCCTGTGCTCCTTTTAGGGCAGACTTCCGGCTTTAGGTTCTAGCTGCCAAAGTCCTCATCTGAGCACTGCTTTAAGATTTTTCAGAGAAGGAGAGCACACGGGCTGCGGTAGGGGGTGCTGGGCATGTTAGCCTGCACACAGTTGCGCTCCCCCTGGACTGGGGCTGGGGGGGGCAGTCTCAGGTTGTTTTCAATATTTCCTTTCCAGACAGATTTCCGCTCTGCCCTCTGAAACTCAGCTTTCCGGACTCAGACATTAAGTAGGGGTTCATACCAACCTCAGTTTCCAGAAGAAATTTGGGGAGAGGATTGAAGCAATAGAGAGGTAAAGACAGACAGGATTTCATTACAACAGATTTGGACCAAGGCTCACAGACCACAATTTCCTACTGCAGTAGTGCAGTAGTGTGGGGTTTTGAAACCTCCTGAAAAAGCTCATTCCTCCTTTGAGTGAGGTCTTCTAGGAGAGTTAGAGGGAGAAGCCAGGAAAGCTAGAGTGTAGAGTAGCCTGACCCCATCTATGAATGCCAGCCTGTTCTGGGGTAGCTGAGAGCAGCAGCGGGGACCTTGGAGTTCATAAATGGAACTCTACTGCGACAACCGAGTCCATCCTTCCAGAGCTCCAACTCCAGACCCAAAGCCACAGGGCTGCTTGCATGCGGCCTTGGCAATCTGACCTACCAGACACAGACAAGAGGGAGATAGAGTTCTCCAAGCAGGATTAGGAAACTTCATGCCTAGGAGCACAGTGGCTTCCCCTTCCTCCAGTTTAAAGTGCAATCTTCTAACACCATCTCCTAATGGTCCCGGGGACCTCCTGTTCCATTGCTTGTCTGAAATCAGCAGTGGTGGACAATTGGTGGATGAGCCCAAGGGGCTTGCACTCACAAGCAGCTGAGGTTTCCAAAGATGGGCACCAAGGACAGTAACCGGACCGTGGAAGCCCATTGAACACATGGCTGCACCACCCACCCAGGAACAAAACCCTAGAGAGGCTCTCAGCTCAATCTCAAGTCCTCCTGAGGAGATCTGCCTCATGTTCAGTGGGGAAGAAAGCCAGCACCCCCTGCCTAACAGCATTTTAAGTCTAAAGTCTTCTCTATCAACCTAGAGACAGACTCAAGGAGAGGTCTGTGTCCTGGCCCTGGGGTTGGTATGAGCTCATACAGGCCAGTGAAACTCTACTCTAGGGAGTCTGCATCTTCTGATCTTAGTTCCATGACCACACAGACCTGAGACTAAGTCTAGGGACACTGATTCACACCTGGTTGCTGCCCAACCTGGCCTTATCACCAAGAGTCATAATACTTTAGGGGAGAATTTCCACATACCCTACACTGAGCTTGGATATCACTGCAAGATGTTTTTGGTCCATTTGAAACTCGGTCCTACCCACACAAGTGCCCAATCAGAGGAGGACAACTTGGTTTCAGATTGAACCCTGGTGAAATAGCAGAAAGTAATAGAAGATAGGGTAGCTAGAACCTCGGTCAGCCCTTCAGTACACACCCTTGGAGGACAGACACTCACTGCAACTCTTCAGCCGGCCACCAGCTCATTTTCATACAGGTAATGTCAGAGCTTGGACTGAGCAATGCAAGGAGTGCCTATTAGTGGCTGGAGTTTGGGAAATCCAGCTGATTAAATCCTTGGCTTATAGAAGGAGGTGGTGGGGAGAGTAACTGCTCTTGTTACTAAGTATTTCATCTTGGTCTCCATGAGACACATAAAGGGTTTTCTCTGGTGGCCAGGAATGGTATTCACAGTGTGTAGGAGGGCTGGCAATCCTGACTCCATCCTTGGCTTTCCATCTTGTTCACATCTTCAATGACCTCTTCGCTATGTGTTCTGGGTCTCTTGGAGATTAACATACATATTTGGAAATGCCTGTCAAAGCAGGGATGGCAGGAAGGGGAGTCCTGTTTTGGCCTCCCACGAATCTGTTAGAGATAGCCTTTCCCTTTCCTGACACACAGGTCGTATCACAAGATCTAAGCAAAGGTTGGATGTCAATTCAATGCATGTGAAACCTTTGATCTTGCTACAATTTCCTTCTGCATGTGTCCCCTCTCTATGAGGACTGAGGACTAAGGTCTAGACTTTGTGGAAGGGAACTGTGCAGCTGCCCTATCTTACACCCTTCATAAAGCTCTGGGCTATACGGTAGCACCTGCTTCATTTTCCAAACTCAAAATGCCTTTTCAGTCTGGGGGATCCTGCTCCTCCCCTACCTCTCACACTATGACCAAAACTGGAATAAAGTGACACAGGGCAGACCTGGTCCCTCTCTGCAGAACCACCACAAAGAGAGTGACTTATTTAAAATGCAAACCAGATCTTCATGGGGTGTGTGTTCCACCCAGGGGCCCCACTCCTGACCTATTCTTCCCCACCCTATTCCTACTCTGCCCTGGTCCCCACCTCTACCCCTGCTGCAGTAAGGAGGCACAAGGCACAAGGCTTTGTAGACCACACCTTTCCCCAGGGGGTGTTTCCATCAACTAACAGACCATTGGAAAGGCCTCCTGACCACATAGGCCAGGAAATGGTCACCGTGGCTGCGGTCACAAGGACAGCTTGACATTCACAGTCTGGTTCAGCCAACACATGTGTTCCCACTCAGGAAAACCCCGTGGGCTTAGAAATTGGGAAACAGACATTTTCATTTCCAGACCCGAGGCTAGAAAGACTACCCGTTAGTGCAGCTGGGCATGGGTTGTCTCGGGGGAGAGCTTTACAGTTTACACCCAGTCTCTGCCTTGGACAATAGCCTCGCCCAGTTTTAGGTGACTGGAACCAAACAGAGGGGATGGGGGCCTGGAGCTTCTGAGAAATCCAGGCTGGGTTTCAAGTCACTAGGTCATAGGGAATAGGAGGTTGGATCACAAGTCCTTTCCTGGTCCAGGACTGGACAGAGGAACTCAAGAGAACAGGACTTTTTACGAATTACAGAAGCTATTTGACATCAACCCTAGGAGCCATGAACCTCATCTTGGCAGGGTCGCCATCTTGGCAGGAAAGCAAACTGCAGAGTCAGAAATACCCCCAGGGGAGTAACAGCATTGGCTTATCCTTTAGAGACGCTCAAACCTCAAACACCATCCTCTTACGGTTCAGCAAGCATCAGATATACTGTAACCAGCGGCAACCTCCAGTTTTACACAAACTTCACTTGCTAGAGAAGGTGATGGGGAGTAGAAGGGTTCTCTTCCATTCGCTGAACCCGGGAGTCTGGGACAAAGCAAACTAGACAAGGAGGAGATCCTGACTCTGGGAAACTCTTTCTTGCCAAGACCTGCCCCTCAGACCCTTTGTTTTGGTAACACCACTTGCCAGCGGACAACAACCAGCAGTCCTCTCCTGGGGAACACTGGTCTCCAAAGGGCCACCTTCTCCCAGGTTACACAGTCTTTCATTATGGGAGCTCTGCTCAGTTGGCCAAGGGCTCCATCAAGAGAGTTTCCCACTTTGACTTCTCTGCCTGCCCCATATCTTTCTTCATTTCTGTAGGCATCACTCCCCAGAACATGCTGGACCCCAGGACCAGGGAGCAGGAAAGAGCACCGGGCATCCGCAGAACAAACAAGGCAGCATGTAAGAGGCTGAGCAGGGATCACCAGAGCCGAGGGTCTTGGTGCCTCTGCCCTAAGACGCTTCCCCCACGAGGTACCTGCTGGGCCACGGGGCCCGAATGGCCTGGAGAACCAGAGCTACAATGCATCTAGGGGAGGTGTGTTTCATTCAGAGCAGATCCGATTGCTGCACAGCTGTAGCAGGGAGGTGGCCCGGGTGGCCTCCAAGTGCAATGTGACCCCGTGGATTTACATGGACTTTTCTCGCTTCAGGAAACAGGGCTCCTTCTGGAAACCTGGACACCCACATCCTGCTCTCTTAAAGGCAGCTCCCCAAGCTGCTCCACAGCCTGTGACCCTGGTGCCCCCAGCATCGCCCACGAGTGTGGATGTGGCTGCCACCTACTCGTCCTAGAGCCTTTGAGCCACGACCCCCCCCCCACCCCGGAATCAAGGAGTGATGGCAACCACCGCCCACATGGCTCCCAGGGACTTCATGGTGATGGACGAGGACATGGTGAGGCATGTAGACCTGAAAACCCCTAGGGTAAAGGAGGCCCACCCTCCGGTCCTTCCACCTGCCCTCTGCTGCTGCCCCATCTCTGGTCTTCTCAGCCCAGCTCTATGTTGGAGCGACAGGAAGAACCAGCTCCAGGCACCCCCACCCCCCACGAGCATCACACGTGCACACATCCAGGTGGGGACAAGGCTCACCTGAATTCCAACTGTTTGGGATTTTATCAGCGTAATTCCTAAGGGAGGCGAGCACCCTTGATAAAGTAATCTAGGTACCCCTACTTCAGTCCTTCCTGCAGGCCCCGGAGTTAACGTCTGATGGCCCGAAGGTTGCCGCAAAGACCCCCAGACTACATGATGCGCTCTCATGCTGGTGGACGCATTGAGTTTCAAAGTGGGATGCGTCCATGTGCCAAGTGGTCTGAGGCAAAAAGCACACGGGCAGTTGAGCTCACCTGCCTGCCCTCCCTTATGAAGTAGACACTATGCGGTCCCCAGAGGGGAAAGATCAGTGAGGCACAGTGGTAGGCGGAGCTCTAAACCCCAGGCTGCTAGAAAGCAGCCTCCAAAGGCAACTGACATGAGGGAGGGATAGGACCCACCAATATGTCCTGCTTCTCCCAGCTCAGAGCAAAGTGCTGGAACTTCACTCAACGAACGTTAAATGCTTACACTGTGTTCCATACCAGCACAAGGTTTCAAAAAAACCCAAACAACCCTCATGGATCTTTTGGGGCTTCTGTTCACACTATCTTTTTGTTTTGGCTCAGTAAATATCTACATCTCCCGGCAGTGTGCACTGGGGGAGAGCAGCTCCCTCCCTCCCGGCTGTGGAGTGAAGGAGGGAAGCACAGGCTTTGGCATTGTCACACGCAGGTGCAGAGCTAGAGTTTGTTAAAATCATCCTTGGGAAGAGAAGGGCATTTTGCTCTTTCATCATGGGGGAAAGGGGAGATTCAAGGTCATCAGTTACTAACTATAGTGACTCAATGAAGACAGAGTGCAAGTTCCCCAGAGATAGGGTCTGGGCAGCTGACAAGGCAGCTTGTGTTTACAGTGTGCGGCGGAATTTGCAGTGTACTCTGGGTTATGAGAACACACCCCCCCCATTCTTTATTGGGAGTCCTAGAAACTAAGGACAAGGGGAGGGTAGATTTAGTTCCTTTTTTGGGGGGTGGTGGACCCAAGTCCCCTGAGGTCTGACAGTCAGTCCCTTGGGAAGTACACTTGATCAAGTAGTAGAACGACCACTATATTCCCATCCTGCCTGCGGTGGTTCTCTCACCTCTTCTGCTCTGGACAAAATGGAAAACCCCATCTCACAAAAAAAAGAACAAGAGGCAGTACCAACAGCCAGGGACCCGATCAGTATGGACATTAGTAAGATGTCAGAACTAAAGTTCAGGATGACAATTATAAAGTACTATCTGGGCTTGAGAAAAGCATGGAAGATACTAGAGAATCCCTTTCTGGAGACATTAACCATGCCTTGAAGCAGATCATATCCAACCTCTTCTAAAACCCAGGAAGAGGGCAATTTCAGCTCTATATCTGTGCTCTGAGGATAGCCACGCCTTCCAGATATATGTCTACACCTTTCATTAATTCACCATACTCTTCCTCAGTCAGCATGGTTCGTATTCTCACCCAACTTAGGTCCTCAATTCAGAAGCCTCGCCTCTAAACTTCATTGCCAAGACAGGCCCTGCTGGTAGTAGCCCAACGCTGGGCCGCCTGGACTGGCTAGGTCAATGGCATTGTGGACACTACGAAATGGGCCTGGCTCAGGAGATGCAGAAAGGATTTAGAGTCCCAATCTCCAATGTGGGTTATCAAACACTTTACTCGGACATCACATCAGACAAGGAAACGTGGGAGAGAAGTCCTATATTATAGCAAAAAAGGATCCTGTTGTAAGATTCTTGATACTACCTGGCCAACACCTTTACCTGAACCAAAGCAACGTTGAAAGTACTGTCCATTCCTGACCAGTGGCTACAGGCTACCAGGCCTGACTTTCTGGAATAAAGAATCCCATTTTCTGAATGATTATGGAGGGAGGGAGTTGGAAAGGAGGTAGACCTTGAAGCTGTCATGAGTGCTTCCAGATCTATGTGAAGGGTCTTAGCAACATAGATGGTTTTTATAAGCATTCAAATAGATCCTAACACTCGATTGGGTGGGTGGCTACTCATTGCTTTACTCTGAGGGTCTCAGGAGTTATCTAGAGAAGGATTTTTCAAGAGGAACCCTTTTTCATGATGGGATCATCTTCCCCCAAAATAAGCTCAGCCCAACTAGAGGCCACATGGGGGAAAGCCAACTGGCCCAGGTCTGGGTAGTTCTGTACTTAGCATTCATAATAGCGAATTCTGGAGCCCACCTCTTGGAAGGCAATTGTCCCAAGAGTTTCCATGGGACCAAAAGGCAAAGGCCCATCCCACAGAAAAATCTTAACCTTGGCCCAGGTGCAGTTTAGCTTCAAGGACAGCTTGGGGTTGGGGAGGAAGACATGGGCCCAGTCTCCACGTGCCTCAATTTTCCCTGAAAGAATGAAGAACAGGAAAGCAGGGAATCTTTCTACCTCCCAACTGGAGCCATGTGCCCCCGAAACTGCTCTTCTCCAAAATCAACCTCCTGGAACCAGCACTGTCTTAGTGCTATGTAACTGCTCTGCAGGACAGATAGCAAGAATGCTTAGAGAAACTTCTGTCACCAGCCTGTTCCCAAATCCAGGGCCTCCTCCAGGAATGCTTCCTATAGTCTCCCATCATGACCATCAGTTAAGACCTCCAAGCCTTAGGTGTACAGAATGGACTCCATGTTTGTCTTGAGGGGAAATTAGGATTCAGATAGGAAAGAAATCACTGCTGACTTCAGCCAAGATCAGCATGAAGGCTGTTCTTGTAAAATAAGAACTTTTAAAAGGGGAAGTTATCAGCATGGGATGGATGCTTTTTAATCCACTGGGGTCCTAAGATTAGGAGGATCAGAGTGGCTTGGAGCCCGCACTGACTCCTGGGGAAACTCAGAAAGGCTACAGCTACTTGCCCCCAGCAAGCACCCTGTCTGAAGAGGACCCTCCGACCATCCATAGGCCTCCACAGGAGGAAGACTTTGCCCCTGTTCCTCACCTGCTGGACTGAAGGTGGCAGTGGCCAAACATTCTACTGTTAGCCAGAGCAGCCTGGAAGTTACTAAGCAAGGAAGCAGTCACTTCTGGGGACCTGGCACAGAGCAGGAAGGAATAGAGAACTTTTCACCCTGGGGACACAGTTCTCAAAGGGAGAAGGAAGACTCTTGGGCACATTCCAATCTTTGGATACTTGGACCCCAGTGGACCAAGGAATTTCTGGCCTCAAAATGAGATGTGGTCTTAGAATGAGGTCAGGGAACACACACTGTCCACAGGGTCTACTGTACCCTAGGGTACATTTTTCTTAAGTGGGTTTCATCCTCTAAATGGGAGGTAAGCTCTATCTCAAAGTCAAGTTCCCCCCCTCCCCGAGCTGGAAGGAGCTTCAGTTGCCAAGTGGCACCTTCATGATGGGAACATGGCAGTGAAACACCAGTCCCCCTCTGGCCCCTACAACAGAGGAGAGGTCAGACAAGATTCTAGGAGATGGGGGCCACAAAAATGGACCAAATGGGTCCCCAAATGACAAGGGAACCTATGCTCATTCTTCCTGGTGACCATGAATGGACATATGGGACTGCAGGGGAGGAAGAAATAGGTTTCTATTCAAATACAGAAGAGCTTGTGATTTATATCTCTAGATAAAGTCCACAGAGGGATCTGGAAATCAAGCTTAAGAACTCAAAGTCTAGGAGGAACATGTGAGTACAAAGAAACCAACACTCTTTAAGGGAAGATTCCAGAGGTCCTCAGTGGACCAAATGCATCATCCCCACCTGTCTGGCAGCTGGAGGGCAGTCAGAACAAGTTCACAACAGACTTCATAACTTGCTCAATATCTAAAAGTCCAAAAGCCAAGAGAATTAGCTTGAGCTCCCCTCCCCTGCAGACATAGATGTGGGGAGAATGAAGGGAAGAAATGACAGGAAGACCAGGCACTGCTCAGGTGGGGAACCCCCAATGTTGGGAGCTCCAGATCCCCCTGGTGGGAAGGAGGTTAGACAAAAGGTCAAGGAGAGGCTCCGAGATGGGTTCTGTGATTCCCATCAGCTTCTGTTCGTTCCCGGGGTAGCAGGTCCCCCGAGAGCAGGAAGCAGGTTCGGAATCTGAGACAAGCCATCCACTCATATTAGCCTCAGAAAGAATGCTCCCCTGATCTCTGCCCCTCCTCTCTGTCTGATTGCTTTAGGCATTTGAGTTTAATCCCTCCTTTCTTTTCGGAGCTGATGCAAAACCAACACCACGCTCCCTTTCTTCTTTGGAGATAGGGATCCCATCCGTGCCCCCCTAGCAGCAGGGAAATGGACTTTTGCTCTCCTGGGTCAGCGGAGAGACACTCAAGAGATGGCCTGCTTCCAGGCCCCCGCCCTCCCCTCATTCCTGAAGCCAGAGGCCGGAGCCACTGTCAGCACTCATTAGGGGAACCAAACATCCTTGCTTCCATTCTTAAAATGGCAGAGAAGGGGTAATCACCTCCATGGGGAGTCAGACTGGGGGTGAGCACTCTGGACTCATTCAGGCTCATTAGGGCCAGATTCGGGAGATGCTACTTGTCCGCCTGCATGGAGCAATTATGACCAGCTTTGTTCAGGTCCCTCATCATGGCCCCGAAACTAATTGATCGTGAGCCCAGAGGTTCCATCTTGATGAGGGCAGAGGCACCAGAAGACGAAGGGCACAGAAAAGAGTCGAGGAGCTTCCCCAGGTGGTTTCTCCTGAAACCAGTCACTTGGGGGCATTACTCCATATAGGGGACAGGCTCTGTCAACGTATCTGCAACAGGTTTGGCGAAGTGAGCACCTCATTTAGTCTTTCAGAGAAGACCTTCCCTTGAGACCAGATGTTAAAGGAGGTAAGTGGAGAGTAAGCTGAAGTTTCAAGGACATGGTCCCAGTAGGATGGTGGCCCAGAAATGGGCCCACAGAAGGGAGGCAAAAAACCAGAAACAAAACAAACACACCAATGAACATATTTTCTAGAAGATTCTAGGCAGGAGGTTCACCATGAACTAAATGAACCAGCCCTACCAGCTGGGCAGCTATTGTCAAGTGAGAACATGTTCATAATGAACCTTGAATTTTTCTAGGATCGAAGAAAGCTCCAGGGCTTCTTACCCCATTCTGTCTCCAGATTGTGCCAGATATTGATCTGCAGTGGGAGGGGTGTGGGGAGCTGTGAAGCACAGATTCCATGGAACATTCCAATAGGATTACATATGGCCCCCAAAGGGAAGGCTGTGGGAGTCTCTCCAAAGGGTTACTTTCTACCCAAGGAAATTAAGCCATGGAAAAATCTAGGAAAGTGAGGTACAGAGAAAGACTGTGCTGGCCAAGAGGTCAGAGCTTTCAACTTGCCCCCTTTTGGTTTCTGGAGAAGGAGATCATGTATTCCAGGAAGCTGGGACCGTGGGCACGGATTTTTCCCAGCCCAGAGCCAGGTCAGAAGAGCCGCGGGAAGTGGGGTCTACTGGAGCAGGGAGGTTTCCATTCCTGGCCCCACCGGGTTCATGACCCAGGGAGTCCCAGCTTCACATGGTGTGGGATACACAACAGACCCTCCTACGGCAATGGCTGTGTGCACTGAGGTTTCAGATCAGACCAGCTTGAATAACCACAATGGGAGGCCATCCTTCCTTGGAGGCAGCAGCCTGCCCCTACAGCTGGATATGTTGTGGGAGAATCCAAAGAGAAAGACCAGACTGACTGAGCAGGCTGGGGAAGGATGCCATTGCTGAAGGCATCCGCAGGTTGAACCCTGTCCTAACCTGTAAGTGATAGGCAACAGGGGCCCATATCTAGACAGAAGGAGCACATGTCACTCCACAGCAAGTCAGCCCCAGCCCAGTGTTTAGACCAGGCTGGACTGCCACCCCCCCTGCCACAGGGATGGGTTCAGGTCATCACCCATCAGCCCTTGGCATGCCCACCAGAGTGAAGTTCAGAACTGTTTCTGGGAGTTCTGTCCATGTTCTCTTGCCTTCTGAATGGTCTGGTGAGAGCATAAAGCTTGGGGAAGGAGAGGGGAAAGAAAACGGGTCTGGTGAAACCATACCTGAGTCCCCCATGCCCTTGCCTAGGTGCCCACACATACCCTGTGCGGGGATCAGAAAGGCTCCAGTTTCTGCCTCTGGATTCATAACTCTGGAATTTTCTAGCAAGCCTTTAGACTTTTCTCTCCTTCCCCGGCCCCCACCATTTAAGCAAACTGAAATTGATTTCTCTGTTGGTCTAAAGGTCTAGGTTTTATACAGAAACTTCTGGAAATGATGTTCAGTGATTCTGAGGTGAGAGGTGGCTAATAAACCCTCCTGGAGTGGCCTATGGCAAACTGCTCTCCTTGGCAAGACAGAAAGGAGTAACTACAGACAATCACTCCCACACCCACCATGCATTTCATGGGCACAGGGAAGTTTCAAGCCATTCCTCACAGCAATGTCTCATGGGGCCAGGCAGAGGACCCTTGTGTTCTAGAAACAATTTTTTTAACCCCAATGAAGTGTTTAGACCCAAACCCAGTATAGTAAGCTGTCTTACTTCAGCGTTTTGAGGATTGAAAGGTACTATTTTTGTCTCATTTATACCGGAGAGACCAGAATGAGTTGCTTAGCATATCTGTGCCTCAAAGTCCCCAGCAGATCAGCGATCGGGCAGGATTCTCACTCCGACCATCTGGTCGCAGTCTATAACGACAATGCTAGACCCTACTGCCTATCACAGATGTTACAGGGATTTTAAGATGGTGTATATGGGATGCAAAGGGAAGTGCATATTGCTGGACTGTTAGAAAGTCATCTTAACATCTGAGGATTCTTTTTATGCTAAGGCATATTAGGTGTACTTAAAGCAATTCCAATTTACCTATTTGAAGACAACAGTTCAAGTTCTCGATACACAAAAGACACATCCTTATTTGTAAGGGGAGTGGATGGTTTCTATGCACCTTCTGTAAAAGCTAAAGGAGGGCTGATGTTTCCTGCACAGAGTACTGCGGTGGGCAGGGCTGCCCTGGGGGTGGGGGAATGGTGGGGGGAAAAACCGCTGCCAGTAAGCCTCTGAAATTCAACCTCGAGGAGACCCAGTGTCTCTCCAGTCACCCGAGACCTTCTCCAGAAACTTAAGCATTTTCTATTATTGGGGTCATAAGTAGGACAAGAACAGATAGCTACATAAAATGGGGTGATCTTCCACAAAATGGATAGATATTTGTCAAACTTCTAAAGTACATCTTCCTGCCCAGACAGGGAAATGGATCAGGTGGTTTTATGGATTCTCTCTGCTCTAGCATTTCATGATACTGATCTTGGCTGCATCAGAGTTCTTTGGGGATGGGGGGAGGTGGCTCTCCAACTCTTTGGAAGCCATAATATGATTCTGCCCCATTTCACAAACCAAGAGAAGTATAGAGAAGGCAGCCCAGGTCCTCCTCCCCTCGGCCCAGAAACAGACTCTGAAGGCAGAGTGACCCTCCCCTCTCAGGGCTTCCAACATTATCTGGGATCAGCATTTGCACCTTGCACCCCCGGCAGCACCCTCGGGTCTGTACACTGAGTGAATGCAGCCTTGCTAGACCCAAGTTCATTATCAGTATGGTCTACTGTATACAATTGTTGAAAATGGATCCCGCAGATGTGGGACAGCTGTTTGTACTTAGCAGTTAAGTGTCCCTGCGATGCTGGCAGCCTCTGACAAAGGCATTGTTCTTTGCAAGGCATCCATCTCAAAGACTTCCTAAATCAGGCCCAGATGTCGACATTCAACTCACATTTCTCCATGAAGACTCTTCTTTCTGAAGGAGTGGGGTTTTTTACTAAAGGTAAATGTGGTAGAATGTGCAAGCCAGCGTGCACAACTCTGGAAGGACCTGAGCTGGAGCTGGGTGCTAGAACTAGAGAGACACTCCTAGCATCTAGATCAAACCTTAAGAGACCATGGAATTGATAGCGTGCCCATTTTACAGGCATGAAAGTAGCTGAGCTACATCAGCTTCCTAAGAACAAAAGATAGCACTGGAAACTGTAAAACCATCCAAAGGCTTCTACTGTCTACCCAGAATATCAGTTCTTGCCCTTTCCTAAAAGTGCCCAGAATAGGACCAGTTTTTCTTGCACTTGGGTTTGGCAAGGTTGCTAGAATTCTAGAGCATAAGATATAGTTGGAATTTGAGAGATCAGGTTTCAGGTTGTGTTCTTAAAGGAAGCACATCTTTATTGATCCCTTTCATCTTCCTATTGGCTGGAATCTAGACAATGGCTGGAGTTCCAGCAGCCATCTGGCAACACGAGGGGACCTTGGAAAGGTATGCCTTGCACCTCAGAGCAACAAGACTGGAGGAACCTGGGTGCCTGCATCTTGGATGATGCTAGCCCTACATGGACTGCCTTTAGATTTTAGTAACCAACTGATGAAGTCACAGGCCTTTTAGATTTAGCAATTACTGGACAGAGAACAAAGTAACATAACACCTCCCTTCAATGCATCGACAAAAACAAGAGTGCCTAATCAGCAGGGGTCCTCTGCGTCCCTTGTCCACCACCTTCCACCCATGGTAGGTGGAGAAGGGTCAAGACATTAAAGATAGGCTCTCAGCCACAGTTCTGAGCACAGGGAAAGGATTTGAAAGGCTGGCAGTTCAGCCAGGTTTCTAAGTTTTTGTATGGCTTGACGGATCTCGCTCTCAAGTAAGGGCAGAATAACTCTGGTGTTTTAATATCTTTTAGAAGCTGGATGGAGACTTGGCAGCCTTCAAAGTGCTCAGAGACAGCCGTCCTGTCAAACAGTTCCTCCTGTGACATCATCTAGACTCACAAAGGCTTCAGCAAGATGGATGCGAGGCTCAGGGAGCGGTCACCTTGCCCAGCTCATGGGAGAGCCTGAGCTTCCAATAGCCACTCTTGACTCCTAAGCCATGCTTTGAGTCACGTTCACAGGCAGCACCCAGTTTGGCTGTAGGCTCACCTGCCCACTCCTGACAAAGTCTTCATCTCCAGTGGGTACTTTCTCCCCTCTGGGCATCCATGTCCTAAGTGGGGACAAGAGTCAGGAGCGTATGGTTTGACTCCCTCAACAAAAGGGTCTTCAAAGTTTTAGGGATGATGGTGTCAGAATCCCAGAAGGTTTCTTGGCTAAGAGAGCTCACTTAGGGAAACAACTCAGGGCAGAGGGGATCAAGTTAGGAGTAACGTTGCTGGGGTTTGATTCCTGAGATCTCTGGGGCTCTGAATCTCTGAGAAGCTACAAAGGTCATAAAAGCTCAGAAAGGCAGGATGTATCTGTCACCACATTGCATGCTTTCAGACTGTCGGCATTTCCCCTGTGTCACTGTGGGACACCCTCCCTGTTCTCGAAGAACCCAGATCAACTCCTACTTGACCAGGTGCTGAGACCCAACCCTCCTCCCCCTTCCAAACAGGTGCACAACCTGCGGTCACGCATCAGGCATGTGAGCAACTGTTCTCATGCACCCCACCACTTCTCCATCTCTAGGGCTTCCAAGAAGGTGGAAGAAGCATCGCAAATCCCAACAAAAGCCACCCAAGCCATTAGGGAACCTCGCTGGCCCGGCGGGTGCCCTGCCTGTGCGTTCTCATCTTTGCAACGACCTTCATTTATAGGAGACTGAAGTTTAAAGCCCTAGGAACCTTGTCCAAGGCCCTGTAGGAAGAGGCCAACCCAGGTTCCAGTTGGACTTTGAAGTCCCAACTCCACAGGCGAAGACGCTGTTCCAAGAATCAGCAAGGCTTATTTATACAACAGGACCACAGCCAAGCCGGTGGGGGGAGCAGGTGGGATGGACCGCAGCCACTGTAAGGAGTCCCAGCCTCCAACATCCTTGCCCTTCAGCCCCAATGCCTATTTAGATTAGTCCCCGACAGACCTCAGCCGGGAAATTACAAGTAAGTGTTCAATTTCTCCTTCTGCGGCAGCTTGGGGCTGGGAAATCGTTCCTCCCTTGCAGCCTTTCCACACCCACAGCTGGGGCTCCTTGCTGTCCGTGTGCATTGCCAGCAGGTTGGAAATGAATGGATTTCCTGCGGATGGCGTTCAGGGACGACAGATGTGCGCTCCCCCTGCGGTATGGCGGCCATGCTCTTGGGCAGAGCGGCCCAGTCTGGGAGGATGTGGCTGGGGGCCGATGCACTAGGCGGTGCCTGCTGGCTGTTGGGGGTTTCCGCTGATGAGGGAGGTGAGGGGGGATAGATGGAAAAGACTAGCTGACCTCTACTGCTGAGCCCCTTTGCTTCCTAGCTGTGGTGGGGAGTGCTGGGACCCTGGACGTGTGCACGGGACAGGGGAATGGGGGAGGGGGAGGAAACCACCTGATTTTGTAGTCATCCCTCTTCCCCCTGGGGGCCCGAGAGCTGGGATAATGGCACCTCCTTTGGTTGAGACTTCCTACGCCTGCCCAAGTTGCCTGCTGTCTCCCTTACTCCTTGTCCCATGTGGGCTGGTGTGGCAGGTGCGGAGGAGTGGGAGGCCGTTCATTCTCGAGGATTCTTCTATTAGTAAAGGAGGGCTCTGACAGGGGACAGCCATGTAAAGTAAAGCAACCCAGTCAATTTCTATGAGGCCCAAATGAGGTGTCTCCACCCCTCAAATGCTTGTCATCTCTCAGGTGCCAACCCTACACATGGCAAGCCTTGTTTAGACATTACCCCCTTCAGGGAAAGCCCTGGGCATCTTTTTGTAGAATCTGAAGGCAAAAAAGACTGTCCAAGAAAAAACCTCCCTTTAGTGATGCCAGGAATGTTATGAGAATTTTTCCCAAAGAGAGCCTTAGCTCTAAGACAGCTAAGAAGTGAAAGTTATCATCCCTAAAATCCCGAAGGAATCATCCTAAAACAGGTGTCATGAGGGCCTTGACAAGACCGTTTCTAAATACATCGTCTCTATTCTCTTCTGGAATATATGTAGGATCGAATCAAAGTACACCATTACCTGTTACGGTTATGGTTCCCTGACCCCCTTGTTTATCCAGCAGAGAACTCTATCGCACATTGAAGCCTAAGATTTAGGTAAGACTCATCTGGAAAATTCGGTCACAAGGCTACTTCATGATAGCTACTGGAGAGCTTCAACTTTTTAGCGAGCAAGTAGGAATTTTCAGCTAGTAAGGTTTTTTTTTTCCTGCAAAAGCAAGTCTGAATCCCTAGGGCTATGCTGACAGTGCTCAGGGGAACGATGGATTGGACATGCTGTTTAGGGGCGATTCGGTTTGGGTTAGACTGCTGGACAGAGCCTTGCCGATAACATTAGAAGCTGCCGCATTGACTGGTCTTTGCTTTCCTCTGTTTGGCATCTGCAAATACAGTCTTTGCCCTTCCCAGCCTTTGCCCCAGGGGCTGACCTTTGTGAATGCCTCCCCTCAGGCTCCCAGCCATCTGCTTGTTGGAGCAGCAAACCCAAAGCTTTGGAAGCAAATGCGCAGCAGAAAACGAGATCTGGAACTTCTTTTCCCGATTTCTTCAGGACCTGTTTTGGGAGTGACCTGTTTCCTCACCCCGTGTAGGCCCTGACGGGATGGGATGCTCTCCTCCTGCAGTTAGGGCTGGTTTCTGGGGGCAAGAGCCAGGGGTGGCAGCCGCTCCCCAGTTCCTGCAAGGGCCTGGCCATTCCTTGTCAGTTCCCTTAACTCTGCCCACAGCTGTTTATTCTGTTCTCCTCATTTGAGCCCCTTGGAGGCACAGGCTGCTCTTCCTGGGACCCTGAACGCCGCAGCTGGTCCTGGGTCGATACATCACCGGCCGAGCCTGACGCAAAATGAAAACCCAGAATTGCTGCTCAAGATTTCTTACCAACCACCCAACATCAGCACATTCAAACAAGCACAGAACTCGAAGCATTTGCCTCTTTGGGACTCCCCAGATTGCAGCCGTGAAGCTGGTCCTGCACCTGCTCAGATGGGAAGGTTTTCCTTACCAGGCCGGCTCAGGGGACAGCCAAGGGCTCTACCATGGCTCTTTGGCAAGTTTATCCATGTGACACACAGTCAGGACTCCTTGCCTAAGAAGGAGACGACCCGAGGTTGCCCAGGTACAGCAAATACAGAGATCAGAAGTTGACTCTCCTCATTTGGGAAGGGCCGGAAATGCAGGTGCAGGCTCCCACCACAGGAGGAGGGTTCTCGGACTGACCGGAAGTGAGGACTTTGGTCGTAACGGTGGACCATAATCCAAGAGAGGTGCTCTTACGCTACGTGAGCAACCTGTCCTGCTGACCAGTTCACGTGCGTGCCAAGGTCACTGTAACTTAAATGGGTAGCCCCATTTTACAGATGGGAATGCTGAGGTACAGAAAGAGGCAATGATGTGTGCAAGTTCACACAGGCAAACGAATAGACCTTGACCTTAGAACAGCTCCTCCAGACAAGAGCATTTCTTAAAGAGCAACTATGTACCAGCTAAGCTTCCGATACACTGCTGATCTCCACAACTCAGAAGGTATTGTTGCAACTTTGGAACCAGAACTCTCAAATCGGCATCCACTGGATACTTAGTTCACCACTGGCCCAGCCGCTGTCAGAGAGCCATTGGGTGCATTTGCAGAGGCATTATACCCCATGGGCTGCTCCCAGCCAGTGACTGTGCCCCCCTGGAACAAGGAGGCAAGGGACTCTCTTCTGGAGTCCAGAGAGACCTCTGAGACTATGGCTTGAGGACCCCCTCACAGCCTGAGTTTAGTCTACCTGGGACTTGGAGTTGACTTCCACTTTCTCCCTCTTACTCCGGGCTCTGACAGGTATTTATGAATTGCTCCCGAGGCCCGCCCCCACCCCCCACAGCTCCAACATTTTCACCTCACAGGCATCTCCCCTAACAGATCTCTTTCAAGTCTCATTCTGCTTTAGCATTTCTCAGAAGAGAACAAGAATCGATCTCCATTTCAGAGGTAAAGGAAAAGGCTCAGAGAGATTAGGCATTTGCCCAAGGTCACACAGCCTTCAACAGCTGAACCCAGAGCTTTAGACCAGAGTTTGTGGTTTCATTTAACCCAAATCCATGATGTCCAGGCAAGCTTCCTTGCTCTAAGGGACAAGGTTGCTCAGTCTTCTGGACATAGGAAATGAGCAAGTTAACTTCTAGAATACAGGACTCGCTCATTCTTGGCTCACCAAGAGTGACATTACAGGATCTCTGTTCCCTTAGTGCCCATAGCCAGGCCGCTTTGAAGAATGAAGAGGTAGACCAGCCGAGGAATGATATGAAGCAAAGCAGAGTTTACTGAGCCATAGTATGAATTTCCCAGAGAAGGAGGGGACCCGAGAGGGTGGCCGTTTTGGCATTCTGGGGAGAAGGGGGGGTTATAAGCTCTTTTGCAGAACTAGAGCATTCTGAGTGTGGACCCCTATGGACTGGCCACTAAGGTGTGCCATGTCTTGCAGGAAGATCATGCACCTGTCTTCCTGTCGGGTTATAGCTCACACATTGGTCTTTTGGGCTGACCTCTGGAGACTAACTCAACCTGTGATAGGGACCCATGTTTTACATTTGTTCCAGGATGTTGTTGTGAAACCCACTCCTGCAGAGGCTGCCAGGAAGGAAGCTTTTGTGGTCCTGTCTAAGCTGTAAGACGGGATGCCAGTGTGAATTTACCCTAGCGAGTCGGGGCCAGGGTCCCTAGTGAGGAAGCAAAAAAGTTGGGACAGCTAAGTGCAATTAATTCCTAACAGAACCCAAAGGAACCACCTACAAAGTCACCCTCCTCTACTTTTGGAGTGGCTTGTCAGGTGTGTTCTGGGACCAGCCTAACCAAGGAGGCATATGCTTAAAGGACTCCATTTAGTGACCATAATCTGCCTATATTCACCTTTATTCTAGGAAATTATGTAGTGCATGAAAAGATACATAGGCTCAGCTTTCAGCCTCCATATAGATTTCTGTGGCCATACCTACAACCGTGGATCTTCCAAAAATCAGTCTGACCCTGAACTTGGACCCTCCGTACTCAATCTAATCCAAACCCGTAAGCCTGGTGCACACCCCCACCCTGCCTTGGTTCGAGAGCCAAAAGAAAGCATTGTAGCTCTTGTTGCAGAAAGAATCCTGGCTGGAGGATCTTCATTTAGGCAACCTCTACTGATAGAAAGTCAGGAACCCAAAGACCTCTGCACAGACCAATGCAGAATGATCGCCAGAAGTCCATGATTAAGCCAAGGTGAATCGGAGATTTGTAGCTGTTTTGATACATAGAAAGGGATCGGTCTGTCCATGGAGGACTTCAGATTTCTTCCTTGGAGGAACGTTTCATTACAGAACAGTACTTTCGGAATTTTACCAAATGTGCATCACTTCATTCTAATGGAGTTTAAAGGATTAAACATAATCCTTTCTAATAAGTACTAGGGGGTACTTGGGGAGATTGACTTCTGAGCATCTTCGGGCATGGAATTGCTGAGTGTCCCAGGCCAGCCAGTGTCTACCAAAAAAAACCAGTCACCTGCCCGACCTTTGAAGAGTGCTTCACGCTCGTGCTCTTGGACACACGCGGTTACCTAGGCCCGATGGCGGCTTCCAGCTGGAAATTACTTACGGCTCTACTCTGGGTCTAAACGTTCTGTTCATTTGCCATCTCCCAATTGCAGGCGTTGCCAAGGGATTAAGAGCCTCACCTTTGGACCTTCTCGCACTCTGCTAGGTGTGTTCTAATCTCCATGGCAGGCCTGGGCTGTCAGGCCTCATTACTTAAATATATTATCAGGGCCTGGCCCTGGCTAGTATTGCGGGATTAAAGCAATAAAACTATATGGACGAGTGGCCAGTGTTAGGATGGTTCTTAGCCCAACGGCCGAGGGTAATGGCACTCAGCCTCCCACCCCCACTGCTCCGCACAGCCCCTGCCCCAGCCCCAAGACAGCGGCCCGCCGCCCTCCATCAGCAAGGCCCTGGATTGGTCCGGCTCGGAGCACCTAGCAACAACATTCAACGTGGAGATCATGGAGATCGTTGTCTAGCAACACAAGCTTAGGCTTCTCGAATTCCCTCAGGTCCTAGGGAGGGATCCTCTCCTTTTAGGACTACAGCTACCACAAGGACGGGCAGCGTCCTGGTGTCTTTGCCTTCATGCTCGTTCCTAAAAGCTCTGGGAGGCTCACAGTCATCCTTGTTCAGAGGGGCGGGGGCAGTGGAGTACAGGAAGGCTCACAAGTCAGGATGTACACACCACATCACACGACAAGGCAGAGCTACACATCAGATGCTGCTCAACCAAAGCCCAGGCCCTTAGAGAGGACCGGCCCCTTCCCACTCTTCTGTGTCCCCTCCCTCAAGAAGGCACCAAGGGGATGCTAATTTCATGCATTCTTACATCTTGCCTCTGAGGTTTCTGCAGAAACCTCATTTCAGGCAGGGGTGCTAGAAGTGGTGGGATTTTTACTGTGCGCTCCGTCACTGTGCTGGCTCCTAATTCTGTGGGAGGTTAGTCCTCTGCAGGATAGTTTAGGAGGGGCACAATGGCTTTTAGCCAGTGACAAGCCTTGGTGGAATTCGGGCAAACTGGATGGTTGTTCACTTGAGACGTGGACGGTCAGTGCTGAAACTGGGAGTCCCAATGGAAGGACTGGTCACTTCATGGGGGACTTGGAGGCTTTTGAATGAGGGGAAAGAGGTCTGGATAAATATGGAGGAAAGATCAAGTGCAGGCACATTCTGGTGGCCTGGGTCCATTGTTGGTCATATACTTGTATACTTGACAGGTCAGAAGACATAAACCTACAGAGGACAACCACCTAAGATTTGTGGAGCCTCTAATCTGCTCAAATCTTTTAGCTACCAAGAGAAGCCTAGGACCTCATATGAAGACCAAACATTGATATGAATGAGCCAGTGATGTCGGGGGCGGGGGGGGCTGTTTCACTGAATGAAGTACGCTCCATGCTTCAAGAAATTGTCAGAACCTCCCTAAATATCCCTCAATTATAGTTTTTGAAGTTTTGAGGAACAAAATAGACTTTTATGATACGGGAAGATAATATGTAATTTATGCAATTGTATTACGTATTGTGAATTGTAGATTGTTTCACAATTTTGATCTCCTCTTGTGGCTTAAGAAGTTGTGTTTATGCTCAGAAGATGCACACTAAGGGCAGAGTGAATGGGCCCAAGGACTCCAGTCTGCTCTAACATTTCGGAAAAAGGCAACTTTAGAGAATAAAAGAAAGGCGACAAAGTGTAGAGTTTGTGAATCAGAGAAAAATTACAGGAGAATTCTTCCTCACATTCTTCCATATCAGTTTCTGTATTTTACTCTAATGCAACTTTTATGTGAAAGTCGAACTGCACACAAGGGGTTCTATAGAATCCCTTTTGCTTTGTGCTAGTGGAACACAGTAGAACGCCACTGGGCAGCTTCAGATCATCACAGGGGTTGCCTCAAAAACGAGCATCCTCTAAGACTAACTTTTCAGGCTATGAATTTCTAGACTGCTTGGAATTTAGGAGTCATATTAATAGAATACAGGCAGGAAAGGCTTTTTTTTTTTGAAGGAAGAACATGCCTAACCCCACCCTTTAAGACACCAGCCACAAACTCGGGAGCTGGGCCTGGGCTCACAGGCTTGAATTCCCCCTTGTGATCCAAGGGCTGTGCGCTCTAGAAACCCAAGGACTGCCCGGAAGATAGTTTCACTTGTTTTCCTGCATTTTGGACTTGGCCCCTTGCTCACACTAGGCCAGTGGGATACATACTTGGCCAGTCATTTCAGCTCCCAGGAGGATGTTCTTTCTAGAAGCTCTTGGTCTGGACTCCATTTGAAAAAAACCACTTACTGTCTCTTACAGGAACCCAACTCCTAGCAAAACAACGGAGGCAGAATTAAAAGCATGGGCTCCGAGTTTAGCACACTTGGGACTGGGGATTCTATCCTTTCCTCACTGCGGGCTCTTACAGAGACATGGGGTCTTGAGCTGGTCTCCTCCACTGTAAAATGGAGACAGTAAAACCTACCTCAAGTCTTCTGCATTTTAAGAGGTATGAAGACACCGGCTCAATGCCTAGAATATCGATAGGTCTTACGGGTGTTGACATCAGGAGGATCTTCGTTCCTTCTGAGCAGACTTGAGTTTAACTGAATAGTTAAAAAAAAAAAGCCTTAGACTGTGCTTTGCTGTTGGCCAATAGGAAGCCTGGAACCAAGTTCGTAGCCCTCGGTGGGGGCTCCTGGCAGGATGGGGGGTCCTACGGGACTGTTTACATATGCTCCACACGTCTTTGTTTTAGTTTTGTTTTATCTTTACACCCTTATTTCAAATGTTTTCCAGAGAAGAGTAGCAAGCACCTCCAACACATTGTGAAATGTGAAGATAAGGTTGGCCATCTCTCATACTTCCATTCCCAAACCCCTGCCCACTTGGTCCATGGATCTGCCTGGTGTTCATCTTGCCCTAGCCTTCTCTGGTTTTATAAGTCTTATAAATGGAAAGCCAGACACATTTTTATGAGAGGAAACACTGTTCAGCAGACAGAGGGTTTGACAGAACAGTTGATTATTGGAGAAGAAAATCCAGCCCGTGGAGAGTTGACGTTACCAAACCGGTTAAGGTCAGACTTCCGGTTGGAGTCAATCCACTCACACGCCCGGAGGGATAGGGGATGCAGTCCTGGCAAGCAGGACTCGAGATGAAGGACTTGGCCTCTGAGCAGGTTTCTCATCCATGAAAGCATCACGGACACCCTGGCCCAGGCTTAGGTTATCATGAATCTCTGAAGGATACAGAAGAACACCGAGAGCTAGGGCAGTCCGGTCTGTACCAAGAGCGATACCAGCAGACCCTTGGATAGAGGTCAGCAAGTTCCCAGTGGGAAACACAAGTAGGAAGAGATTGGGAAACATTGGTCTACCCAACCAAACAAATCTAACAAGAGAAAACAAGCTGGAAAAAAAACCTCTCCGATGCAGATGTGAGACTGCAGAAAATAGTCCATTAGGAGAGAAATGGAAACCACATGGATTTTATAGATGAGCAGCCCAGAGAATATGGTGGGGGGTTTCCACCGGACCTTAGGGCATGGGGCCCAAATAACCTGATCGGCCTTCCCCAACTCGGTCTTAAACCCACAGCGGAGCTTAGATTTCAGCTGACTTTTGGTTTAAACCATTCACCTTATGGGCTAAAATGTGAGGTCCCATGAACTAAAACTACCCCACGACCCCCTTGTCATTGGGGTTTCAGAGCTATCCACTCGGGAGATGTATTAATGAGATCAACTTGAAGAGTAGATCAAATTCCGGAGCCAAACTGAGTTGGAGCTGGGTGGGGGTTGTCCATGCATCAGTCCTGGACAGACTCCCCCCTTGGCAAGACTTCCCTATTTGAGGAGCTGTCGATTTCACAGAACTTCATTGACCTTGAGTTGTTTCTGGTGCCTCACCCCCCAGGTGTCTGCTGTCTACACCCCACGGCAGCTACTACCACCACCGCCACTGTCATGTTTTTCCAGGCTCATCATGTTGGCTCTCCTACAATCTCTCCACGCCTGCCACATGGGCCTCCTTCCAGTCCTGCTCATTTGTCTAGAGACACTCCCTTATCCACCATTTGCTGGTTAAGTCTTACCCCTCCTTCCCTTTACAGCTTAAGTGTACCGTCCATAGTTCTGACCTCTCATAGGTCAGAAGTCTGCTACAGACCCTTTAGTATTACATGCCTGTCCTTCATACAATGGTCATAGTTACAGCCTGGCATTTGCCTAGAAAAGCCGCTTCCCACCAGTTTTGTGCCAAGGTGGCAAGTCGGACCCACTGTGCCTGGCACAGTGATGCTCACTTTGCACAAATGACGGTCATGGACAAGTCAGACTCAAGTTCTAGTCTCAACTCGGTCGCCAGTGATTTGAACCAGGAAGTCCCTGCAGGGCGAGAGTGCATGGCTGTGTGGTTGCAGGTGGACTTCTCATGTCTAGGCTTTGATTTCCTACCTATGAAGGGATCTCTGATGAAAAGTCAGCATGCCACCTCATGGTACTAGCCCAGAAAGTAACCAGACACTGCCATTTTCTCTACCCAAACCTACAGAGCTCCAAAGGAAATCAGGGGTCCCCAACATGTGACAAGGCAAGGCAATACAAGAAGGGACAGTAGTCAAAATCCTCAGACAAATCCAATACGGAGTTCGAGCTCTGAACATTTTCCTTAACTACCTTCCAGCCACAGCAGTTACTGATTTTCAGAGTCTACAGTCTCATTTCTATTTCAAGAGCAAAGGATGAGCCAGAGCAAGCTGTGTGCACTGGGAGAGACGGACAGGAAGAGCTTCATGCCAGGGAGAATTCATTTCCCCCAAAGCTTCATCCACCAGGGAGGGAGGCTGGCCTGGGATCTTGGACTGACCAGGAAGATGATGACCATCTGCGAAGAATACAGAGTGGAGATTGGACAACAAGCCTGCCCTTAGTATGACTAAAGTTTTTGAAAGAGCTTGAAAGGATAGAAGGATTATGGGGACAAAGAAGTAAAAATTGACGGAAGATAAAGGAGTCAGGCCCATGGACCGGAGTCTTCAAAAAGTGGTTCATCTGACCTGGGCTAGTCCCAGGATCCTGGCTTATTTGTTCATGGTGGGATTCGGAGCATCCAACAAGGATGCCTGGGTCTAGCCTAGCTCGGACTCTAAATCGCTTGTCGTAGTGGAAACTTTCTCACATACTTTCCCTTATCAAGGAAAGCCCTTCATGTTCCAGCAGGAGCTGGTTGTTTCTGGTCCCCTGAGCTAACTAGCTGGCTCGTGGTCCATGGTCATGATTTTTTTTTTGATGGTTCCAGGATACCACATTGTGTTTAATGGCCAGGTCTCCATCTCTTCCAATCTCAGTTTCTCAGTCTTATGACTCGGTCTTATGATTTAAGAGTTCTGGTCCATTATTTGTAGAATTTCCCTCAGGCTTTTCTGATGTTCATGATGGATGCTCTGCATTTTGGGGAAAGCTGCTGCAGAAATGATGTTGTGCCCTTCCCAGCACAGCCCATCAGGAGACACAGGATAGCAATAGGCATCATGGTGACATTACCCAGGAGTTTTTGGGTAAAGCAGGCTTTTCCTGGATTTTCAGTTTTGAGTTCCCCCCGGTAACAATAAGTATTGGGGGAGGACATATTCTGAAGCAGAAATGATTTGCAGGAGCTTCTACTCACTTATCCATGTGTCAAAGAGGACACGGGGCCAGCTTTCCAGAACAGGCAGTGCCTTTCTGAGCAGAGACCCAAGTTAGGAAATTCTTTTTCTCCACATCCTTAACACCCAACCCTTGTCTTTGGAGAGGACTTACATGGAGTCAGGAGAACAGTACAAAGTTCCTGTATATCCTTGACCCAGCTTCCTCTTAACACCTAACATTACAGTTATCAAAATTAAGTAGTTAACCTCAATACGATGTTAAGCTATGAGATCATTATTTGGTTGTCAGATCCTGGTTAGCTACTAGAGTAGACAAAGATAAAGCGGTAAGAATTTTGCTTCAGTGATTAAAGCCTCCAGGTGTTAACGCTAACACAACTGCTTCAGGGACCTGCTGACCCCCTCATGGCCAGAAATGGAGAAATGCCAATAGACTAGTTATCGATAAACTAGGACATATCCCAGGAGATTCTAGAATGAACCCAGATGCAGAACACCATAAGCAGGCATATTTGTTCCTGGAAAAACAAACCGAGGAGGAGGAATATCCTTGGAGATGAAATGTAGTTCATAAGGTACCTGAGCAAAGATTAGTGGATTTGCATCCCCTGGGAGGACAGCAGAATGGACATCCCTTGTTCAGTAGCTGACCAGGGATTTAGATGAAGACCTTGCTTTATAAACTACACCATCAGTCCTAAGAACTTTACACAGACCATTGTAATCTCCTTGTCTGTCAATTTCACCAAGATTAAGGGATAGACCAAAACTTAGAAAAAAAAATTTCCTAATGAAGTAGAAGAGACTTAAAACCTTTGACTTCAACGAAGTCAACCACATTATTGCCAAAGTTAGTTCAAACTTGGGCTCTCGATATTACAACTTCTAGAACATCAATGTTTGCTTTCTCTGTTCTGATTGGGGGGTGCCAGATACAGTGTTCCATGCAGTATTTGGGATATCCTTGTACTAGAAGGTTTCAGAGAAGATTTAAGCAGCATTCGCAATCTTGGATTTTTGCTAAATCAAGCAACCCTATATTTAGTATCCTTGAGTCCACATCTAAGGAGTGATTTCAGTTGTGGGTGTTTTAAGGCAGATTGAAGGAAGGACTGTTAGACATGGTAGCTCTTGGGCTACAGGAGAAGTATGGCAGATATGGAAACGCATGCAGTGGTACCAGAGTCAGCTTAATGCAAGGCCTCTCTAGTAGGAGGTCTTGGCTCCAGAGCCCCTCTTTGGGGCTTCAGCCAGATAGACATCACGGTCCAATGGTTCCCTCTGCCCAATTCTGTTCCCCCCCAACCGTTTTTCCCTTCAAGGCTGTAACTCCCCAATAACGTTTTACATGCCTATCTCCATCTCTACACATTTCCTGGAAAACCCAACCAGAACTGTAAGCAAACTGGTTTTAGAGTTCAAAATTAGGGCCAGCCAACAGAAGTCAAAGACAGATTTCCTGGTGAGAACTGCTGTCGTGGGACACACAGAGCCGCTCAAAGGAGGTGAACCAACAGGCAGATTAGCCCCTTCTCTAGGTTAGAAGGCAGGTCTACACTAGCTAACAGCCTCTGCTTCGACACTTGGCATGGATCAGGGGGAATATCAAACTTGATCATGCTAAATTTTAACAAATCAAAGTCCCCTCGAATGCTTTCACTGATTTATGCTCCGTCTGAATGAACCCCAGGGAGGCACGCTTGTGTAGGGATAACTAGGACTATTACAATTCAGTAGGGCTTTGCCTTTGGGCTGAGTCTACGGGCTTCCCTGTGGGCATGTACCCACATGGGTACCCAGGTGGGTGGTCCTACTGACATTTCGGAACCATGACTGAAAGCCTACTTAGATGCCCTCTGGTGACCAGGTTAAAGTAGCTATTGATGCCCCTGAGCAGGTAAGCCTAGAAAAATCCACTCCCAGTTTGTCCTGGATGAATCGTGTCCAGTTACACTTCAAAAATAATTTTTTCAAGGAAAAAGAAAATGAACTAGTCATTAAGTTCTACTTCTATAGCTTTCATTCCTCCACTTGAGTCTTCATGAGCTCCATGACCGGCCTTCCTTCACTCATCTGATTACCAGGTTGGGAAGAGATGCAGAAGTCTTACTAGAAGGTTTAAGCATAGTCTTTGCAAGGTCTTCAGGAGCTATAATCAGTAGACCTTAATACAAGTGAGATGAAAGTGAATCTCGAGTAGTGGTTTAGGTGTATCAAGTATTCAAAGTTAAAAAAAATTCAAATACCAGATAAGGAGGCCACTGAACCTCCACCTAAGTATGGCAGATCGATTATAGGTTTTCTTCCTTCTGCCAAGTCCTAAATTAAGGATGAGTGTAGGAAAAAAAAAAAAAAAATCAGTGGAGACTTAGAAGTTTCTGGAATAAGCAAAAATGGCACACCTGCCTTAAAGGAGTGGAGAAAGCCAAAACTAGTGTCTGCAAAGACCAACGTGGACTGATCCACCCAATCGGGCTGGCAGCCCAGTTCCTGAGAAGTGGGTGTGATAGGAAGCCAAGACCGTAACCATAGCTCTCACCTCCAGAGACCCATACCCATGGAAGAGTCTGTCTAGTCCGAAGGTGGAGTTTAACCAGATGCCAGAACTCACGTCACAGTAACAAGCTAGAGGCAGAAGCAAGTCAGAACCAAGCTGAGGGACCCCCTGCCTTCTCCCTGCTACCACAATTTCCACCCAGGTCATTTTCTAACCTCCATTAGTCTGCTTCCTTGATCAAGATGAGTTCATTGCATTTTGACTGCATTGACCCTGCCTGTCTTGTACATAGAACAGCCTTTAAACTTGAGCTTGGATCTTTCCTTCCCTTCACTCCCTGGTTGACTTTGTGAACTTGGTTTGCAAAGCGGGAGTTCCACCACCTGTCTTGTGGGATCAAGACAGCAGAGCTGATTGTATCAGCATCTGGAGTCCCAGCTCCATGAACCACCATCATCTCAGAAAAGTACCTAGGTGCCTGGGGTAAAGATCACCAACTTGGGTGAGTAAGGTGCTTTCTAGGGCACTTTCATGTGTGTCTAGCTGATCGTCTGTTTCAGATCTCATTTCGTTCAGAAAATCCAACACAAGACTTCGGAATGCCCACTGACTTTCAAAGCATTATAGATGCCTTTGGCTCTTTAGAAATGCATGATATTCAGTCTGTACCAGGTACCAAGGCTACCTGGTCACCAGGGTGTCCGCCCCTGTTGTCACGGAGGGTGACTCAAGCAGAAAATCTTCCTGGGATTAATAGGACGTCTAATCCACAACCCAATACTGCACGTTGCCTATTTTAGCGCACACAAAAATATACCTCTAATATTGAATATCTGTAATAGGTGAGTATTGTTCTTTCAAGCGTAAAAGATAGTCTATTTTCCAGCAAAAGTAAAAGCTAGTTAGGCTTCAAAGAGGGCCCCTTTTGATCCCTTTACTTTTGACTTTTCCTTCTTAATGACTTTATCCCATTCTTCCCAGAGGTGTCTGGTACAGCTCAGATATGTTCTAAGTCTGGGTCAAGAATCATGATTCCCGGGGATGGTAAGGTCAAAGCACATCTTCAGGCTTTCAGGTCTCATTAGATCTTAAGTATGCACCCAGCATTAAGACAGACCCTCTGTAAGAGGTCAGGAAAGAAGTTGCTCAAAGTCCTGTAACAGAAATAGTACTCAGGCTCAAATCGCAGCCCACCACATTTCTGAACAGGTAGAGAGAGAAAGAACATCTTATCACCATAGAAACAGAGCCTGGTGCATTGGCAGGTCCTCAAGTGCTGAGTGGACCAAGGGCACTAGATGCCAAGCATCTGTCTGTCACTAGAGAGGTCACACCCAGAAAAGAACTTCCACACCAAACTGCTACCCCACCAGCAGAGACCCTATGGGAGGTCTTTCAGATTAGATTGACATCTTGTTTTATGGTCTTCGCCGGCTCTCCTGAAGCTGTCGTCCATCCCCTGCCCCCTCCTGTTCTGTTATCAGCCTAGGGTTAGGGGCTGATATTAGAAGGGCTCTGATAAAACTCCCTAAGTGGCAGCAAGCTGTAAACATTCCCACTGATGCCATCTGATTAACTCTGAGAAAATGTCTGAAGAAGGTCCTGGCTTGTCACTGAGAGACAGGCAAGGGTGCCACGCAGAGCTGTTGAAAACTTGGCTGGTTGGAGCCCCCGCCGTGGAGTTATATAAAGCACTTGGCCCCAGGACGGAGGCCTCTGCAACATCGCATGTGCAGTCTGCCGGGGGTTGGGGGGGGCAGCTGTGGGTTTAAGGTTTGATGGACGTACGCGATGGGGATGCATTCATAGCCCAGATAAGTGAATGACCTATTAGTGGCAAGCAGGGATAGAGATAAAGCCGTTGTGAAAAATCCTGCCCCGCATTCCAAAGCCACAAACAATTTGGTTTAACACCCTGGTTATATTCCATCCAAATAGCTTCCCTGTTAGTGGAGTGCAGTTTCTAAATACCCTTCCGTGATGGGGGGTGGCGGCGTGGGTGGATAGGATGGGCTAGAGAGACAGGGGTTATTATTAACTGTTTGCTGAACCCCCGTGGCAGGGGATAAAGACTTGAACTTATTCAGAGTAATAGGAATCTAAGTATTAAACCAAATTCCAGTTTTCCTCCTGACATGACATAATGCTCATCCAGACGTATCTTGCGAGGACCAGGGCCTGGGAATGGACTTGGTACATGCGTATGTATGTGATTTAGGACAGTGTTTAGGAATTGGCTTGGATGCTGCCATAGGCAGGGCAAAAGGGATGGTGCTGGGACAGTGAACTGAAATTTAAAAAGCTTGCCAACAAGATAGGATTGGGGTCTGAATGCTCCAGATACCTTATCAAAAGGATTCCAACTCCCTGGCTGACTGCCCAGTTACAGTCCGCCTTTGGCTCCAATAAAAAGGGTACTATTTGCAGTAGGGGTATAGGTTACCCTTTCTGGAAGGCCATTTGGCAACAGCCAGTAGACTGACCTACAACACACTCTTCAAACTCACTCCCCTTCTTGGGATTCCATCCTACAGTGGTAGAAGCACCGGCTCAGACCTATGGTGGTCCTCGGCTACCTGCAGTTCAACCCTGGTTTGGGAGCAGGATCCTTCTCCTGATGTGTGGTCAGAAGACCAACAGTGGCCTCAGGCTCCATCCAGTGCCCCATCCCCCACCGCTCTCTCACGCAGGCATTTGTCTGCTCGCACTCCAAGGTAAATACAGCCCAAGATCTCTTGTGGCCGCAGTCATGTTTTATGAGCATCATTGTCCTCTTGTTCCTCTTACTGCGCCTGAGTTACCTTCTAAGTGGGTCTATGAAGGAAATAGGGTTCAGGACTACCACGGTTTCAGGCATCCACTAGGGGTCCTGAAACATATCTCCCCATAGATGAGGGCAAGAGGGGGACTGTTCTACATGCTACAAGCTTTGCTCTGGATTTAGGGGACACAATCCCCTCAAAAGCAGAACTCCCCCCAGTTTGGGGGATTGGGTGAACCCATTATGGACCATTAACATACCATTGAAGGGAGCCACAGCCCAGTGACTTTGCAAAAAAACAAACCTATAGCCCTTATTAGAAAAACCACCCAGTTATAGGCCATCTACAAGAAGCACTTTAAGTACTAAATAAAGATAATGGGATGAAGAAAGATACCCTACTGACCCTGATTAGGGGGAAAAGAGTAGCTAGGTGTCAGGTAAAGCACAATTCAGAATTATCAGGGTAAAGAATGCTACAGAGGATGGGGTCCCTTGTAAGAATGGACCATCCTTAGTGTGTATACACACAGCAGCACCCAAGCTAGGGAAGCAAGAATGGAGAGAATGCCAAGGAGAAATGCAAAAAGCACTACTGTAGGTGGGGACTTCAACACCCCCCAGTCAGGGACTGACCGGCCAGCTGGCAGAACACTCCGTAAGGGCAACTGAACTACATCGTACCCGTCAGCCTAATCTGATGAGCACTTGGGAGCGCTTCAGGCAAGAGAATGCATTCCTCTGAGAGTGCATGGGACATTCACCAAGACAGATCACCTTCTACGCCATGGAAGAGCCAGACCTGAAGGTGGCTGGTCCCCTGTGGGTGACTGCAGTATTTGGTTGTCTAGATCTGTGCCTACCTTCCCAGAGTATCCACCCTCGGGCTGACCGAAGGCTGTATGTCCACGAGGAACCTCCACTACGCGTTCACCGCACGTAAGAGTCTAAGTCAGGGACCTGAGCAGCAAGGCCAAGGCTAAGCCATTGCTTCTCAGGCTTAAGGAATGGAGGCAGCGTATCTTCCCAGTGAGAAGCCCGGAGTCTTGCTCCTAAGTCATTCTTCTGTCCACTGGATACTAGAAAAAGTAGCCTTAGGTAGCTCTATCCAGTCCCTCCATGTGGACTTTTTTCATGATCCTACTTATTAGTCACCCAGCCCCTGGGAACAGAAACTACCCAGGAGCCGCCATCCTGGAAGCCATGTTTCTCTGCACCCAGACACCGGTCTTCAGGGCCCAGCTAATTGGCAGTCACCTGAACCTGGAGCAGCTTGCCTATTGGCTGGCTCTTGACTCCAGAGATCCTGGTAGGACAGTGGGTGGGCCAAGATGGAGGTGTTATTTGCAATTAAGGTGAAACAAGTCGGCAAGAAGGACACTGAGTTTCTTTTGATACTGAATTAGGGTCCGAAGGGCCATAAGTGAAGCCTAGAAGGCTCGGAGAAGCCAGGCCTTGATGCAATTTGAGCCCCATGTGTACCATTTCAGGAACTGGGTCTTTCTAACTGGGATTCCTTGAGGGAGGCCCTTGGACAGGAGGGGCGTACCTATACACCTGGTGTCGACCGTTGGATTCAGGCCTCCCCTAGCCATCTGGGGAGTCAGGAGGTACTTCCTTCCCTCAGCAGTTACACAAATGCCACCAAGGATTGGGGTCAGGCATTAGAAAGCCAGAGCACAGAATACATAGCCACCTTCCTCCCTCTTGGCCAGGACAGAGGGAGACAATGCACATGGTAAGGGGGAAGAATCAGGACAGTGAAGGTTGCATGTGGCTGATGGGCAGTTTGGATTTCTGTAGGGATCTGTAAGCCCACACTGGGGAAGAAACTTAAGGACCTCCCAAGCTAAGCAACTCCATCTGGACATGAATGAAGCCAGTAAATAGCAATATGTAGGGATTAATAACTGTTTCATAGTTTCTCAGTTTTAGTCCTTCATCTTGAACATGGGCACATAGTCAAGACCCCAGGTGATTGAGTTACTGTTGGTGCTTCGTGTGAATCCTCAGACGTGCACAAGACATTTGGGTGCTTAGGATAGGAACTTCTGTAGAACCTTGGGCCGTGAATAAGCTCTCACAGGTGTTCAGTTCTAGGTCAGGCTAGAAAGCCTTATGCAAAACAGGCACCCTCTCTGTAGTGGTCTTCAGCAACGCACACCAAGACAGTTTCCCATAGAAGGGGAAAAAAATGTAAGGTAGTCAATTATCTGCTTCGTAGGGCATGAATGGGTCTCTAACCCACAGAAAGTCTAGAGATGACCAAAGACATCAGCAAAAAGTCAGGGGAGCCAGGGCAAATGGGGCGGCAAATGAGTTAAACTCAAATCCTTGAAGAGGTCTCTCAAAGCCTGGGCCTGGGAGAAGGACCATGCACTGGGTCAGTTGCCTGCCGGAAATTCATCCTATGGGGCCAAACATTCACACACATGATCAGTGGTACAACTCTTCCCATTTCAGAGGTGAGGAAGCAAAGGGCCCCAGTAGATACTCTGGACAGTGCCAGGAGCCAAGGCATATCAAAAAGTTGCCCACCCATGGTCATGCCTCCAACCTGCAGAAGATGTACCCACAAGGTTGAAGGCATGAATTAGAGAGCACTTGAACTTGGAGGGCACAAAATCCAAGGTTTCCAGCTCCTCTTGAAACAAGTGGGACGGGCTTAGAATGTGGGTCTGCACTTCCACATGGCCTCAGAGACCGTCAGCTAGAGATGGGCTCTCTGCATAAGCTCACTCCTGGCCAGGCACCACCTCACTCACTTCCCCCTCAAGTATCCAGCCCCTGTGAGTAAGCATGTGTTGGAGACCGCAGATATAAAGCATAGCACTCCTAAGGTGCTCTGGGTCAAGCTGCAGAGCTATCGAAGGAGTACAAATTGAGGAAACGACACAGTTCCACCTTCATGGTGAGACTTGGATGCACAAAAGGCCAGAAGAGTGGCCTTTTTATGGGTAGCAGGATATTCTGAGCTAATATGCTCTCATTTGAGATTTGACACTTCAAAGCCCACCAGATGGCTGAATTTTTTTTTTTTTTTGGCCCCGATAAGATGGAGTCTTATCAAGATTTGATTATGGAGAAGTAATTCAATACCTCCCTATAACAGTAGGCCATACTTGAAGTCGTAGTATATTCGGAAAACCCTCTTCCTTTATATATGAACAGCAATTCAATTTTTATACACTCTTCAAAAGGTGTTTTAACTGGAGCCTCTTAGTTACTTGGTTTAAGTTCTAGCTCTCCTTCCACCTAAATAGCTGCATGTGTTTTGGGGCATATGAGGCTCTAGCTAGAAACTGTATCCCAAGCCCCAGGTTGCCTTTGACAAGGGCCTTCGACACTTGCGACGGGAGGCCATGCCCCAAGAATAGTTAGGGTTGCTTCCTCTAGGAGGAGCAAAGGAGGCTATTTCACATGAGGGTTCCCCAAAATAGCACTTTGAGGACTCAGGCCTGGCTGGACTTTAACTCTTGAGTAAGAGTTTTCCCTTGGAGAGAGAGCTGGGGAAGAACACCCCCCTGACCCCTGCCTTATGTTCCCATCATGTAATGTCCCACACCTGCTCTAGGCCAGGCACTGGTCCACAGGCAAGCTAGATGAACCAGCAGAGTCCCTGTTCTTGCAGACTTCTGTCTAGTTAGAGGCAGTCCGATCTACAGATGAGATCATGGCACTGGGATAAAGGAGACCCCTTCCTGTCCTAAGGAGTTTCCTAGAAGGGAGGTGGTAACCAGTCACGCAAACAGCGTGGGCTTCACACTAGCTCCGTCCTCCCCTCCCATCATCACGGGCTGGTTTGTGCTGTTCAGGGAGAGGCGTTGTAGCAGTGCAGAGTGAATGTCTCTCGAGGCTTCTGGAAGCCTCTTCTGTCTCTCCTAGGCTTCTGCGCTGGAAGGGTAAGGTTTTGTGGGGGTTGTGTGTGTGCGTGTTTTGTTGGTTTTTTTATGTGGGCCCCAACGCAGGGCTTAAACTCACAACCCTGAGATCAAGACCCGAGCTGACATCGAGTCGGTCACTTAAATACTGAGCTGCCCAGGGTCCCCATAAGGGTACATTTCAAGTGGAGTTCAGTGTCCAAGATGGACCTGGATTCCTCCCTCAATGAGCACCCTTCCCCAGTCTGTATCAGCAAGTGGCAATATCCACTTAATCCTCACACTTCATTCCTAGGAAAGAAGCATGACTTAAAAAAAACAAAAACAAAAACCTGCTATGGAAACACAAGCACTGCCAAGGTCAGTGCTCCAGAACCACAGGTCAAGTTCCCTAACGTGAGAGTGAGGGATCTATGAGACCAGACCTTCCACCCAACGTGGAGGACACCCCACCCGATGCCAGAATCCAGAGTCCTTTGAAGGCAGCTTAAGGGGTGACGGAGACCCTGGCTCTCTGGTTGAGGAGCACCGTGAACTTGTTTGCTGGCCTCCAAAGCCCCACAGGAAGGAGAAAGTTGGAGCACAGATTCCATTCTGAGACCAGAGGTCCTGACCGGGAGGAAGAGTGCCTTGTTCCAGGGATGCAGAGAGAAGAACTTCTGGAAGAAAACAAACCAAAAACCCCACACCTGCTCCCCAATGCCACACTGGATGGGACCCAGAGGCCAGGGGTAACCCAATCTTCCAGGTGTGAGCAATGCATTATACCCTTAGGATACCTATGGTCCTTAGAGTTTAAGAATCTGCACATGTGGTACATATATGCACACACCATAGAATACTTTTCAGCCATCCAAAAAAAAGAAATCTTGCCATTTGCACCAACATGGATAGAACACCATGCTAAGTGAAATAAATCAGAGACAGTTACATGATCTCATAGATATGTGGAATTTAAGAAATGGGATCATAGGGAAAGGGAAAAATAAAAGATGAAATCAGAGGGAGACAAACCATGAGAGACTCTTAATCTCAGGAAACAAACTGAGGGCTGCTGTGGGGGAGGGGGATGAGGGGATGGGGGCATCACTGGGTGATGGGCGTGAGGGAGGGCGGGTGATGGGATGATACTGTGTTCTAGAAGACTCACTAACCTCTACCTCGGGAACACATGTATTGATTGAATATTTAAATTAAAAAATTAAAGGAATCTATACACCCATGCTATCCAACTGCTCCAGGGACAGGATGTTGGGGATGGAATGTGGCGACCCCCCTTTCTGCTTCTCCAGAAGTGAGCAGCTCTTCATAGTGAACTCTACCAGAGCTTTCCACCTAAAGGCAACCCAAGCCCACAGTAAGAGGGGACCTTCCAGGAGTCCCCTAGCTCAACTTTAGCACATTGGGGGTTTTGTGAGCAAAGTTAGCTCACAGGGGGACTTTCCTGAGAGCAAAATCCTTTCATCTAAGTTGCTCCCATGCCAGCTCTTCCCTCCCGCCCTCCCAGGGCTGGAACTCCGAGGTAAACTTCCTTTCTCCGTTTGGGAACTTTTCCATTTCCTCTCCAGCTGGTCTCCAAAGTGGGGGCAGCACAGGGTGGGAGGGGGCGCAGGGAGAGCCGCCAACCAGACGCAGGTTAGCCTGGAGTCCAAGATGGGGCTGACAGGTCAGGGAAGGCCCTGATTTATTCTCTATCCGTTGTGCCGACCATCTGTCCTCATTAACTTGCATGGGCTTATGGTTTTTTAATCTTTTCCACATACACCCACTATAGGAACATTCCACTTTTTTTTTTAATAGTCTGTGTACTTTCATGTTCTCATTGTTTGCCTCTGAGTTATGGCCCAGGACACATACTGTAGTACTTCTAGTACCTTCCACTAATGAGCAAAGAGGAGTTATTCCCCCCCAGCCACCAAGCGGCTTCAGGAGCTGAATCAAACATCAGCATTGCTGGGGCCATATGGCAATTTTGTATCTAAGTCTGAACTAACCAGCGTCTAGAGAGTTTAGAAAACCCAAAGCCAGCCGTGCTTTGGACTAGAAACCCAGTGGCATAGCCTCATTCAACCCAAAGCTTAGAAAAAAAATGTAAAAAGCCCTCCAGAGTATCAAACATCATGTTCCCTCCACCGGCTGTAAATGGCAGGTCTCCAAATGGGGGCAGGGACTCCAGCACTAGAGACCCCCTCCTTCCCTAAATTCAACTGTTCTTCTCCCCCTCATTCAAGGTTTTTAGGCTTCATACTTCTGTGCTCTTAATGAGAATTTCTAGTAAGCCTCCTTAAGCATGGAAACATGGGCATCTTGCCCAGGACTGAAGGACCAGTTCTATTAAGGTGGAACTAGAAAAGATTTCCAAGGAGTTAGCCTTCCAGATACCATGACTCTCCCACGGGAGGACTCGGTCACTGGGAGAATTGTGCTTCCTCGTTCTGAAATGGTTAAGATAACCACTTAGGAAGACACTGGGGTGAAAAAGTCAGGAACGTAAGGTGGCCTTTCCCTCCTGAACTAGTCTTCAGTTGGTCACATGTTTAGAGTTAATCATCTGATTGGGAGAAGTTTATGGTCAAAGCCCTTGAACGGGATGGGAGTTAACTTTATGTTCTCATCTCCTCTCTTCTCATTTTCTAGGTTAGGTGAACATTTCCCAAGTTGATCCTGGTTCCACTATCACCCCAGAGGTTTGTGGTTACCGGGTCGGTGGGACACAGATTTACATAGCCTCATGCATTCCATAGTCCTCATGCAGGACTTATCAGAGCTTTTAATATGCTAACATGGAAGCGAACCTCCAGAAGGACAGGACATGTATTCCCATCGAACTCCTTTGGTGTCAACTTTTCATACTGCACAACAGCTCAGCTGTAGACTCCATGCACTCCTCTGTAAAAGAATGGATTTGCAGATCAAGCAGAGAAGGGACATGGTTAAGTAGTTCACACAAGATCTTGGTTAGACACCAAATAAAAGATTCCCTTGTGTTCTTTATCCTTTTTTCTGCTTCATTTTCTACTGCTCTACTGCTGCCCAATTTATTCTGCATATTCATCTAGAATATTCTATGTGGGCAGCGACTCCTTCCACTGAATTTTCAGCACCTACAATGATCTCTAGAGCATAGCAGGCATCTCGTTATGTGTTGAGTGTATTATCCCACTCTAATATGCCCAAAGCTTCCATTCAAGGAGACTTAAGACCACATTTTTGTATTCTGATCCATACATGTTTTATTAGATAGGATTGCACATATCAAAGGTTGAGAGACATTAGGCTCTGGATTTGATGTCAACCCAGATTTGATTCCAACCCTGATTATTTGGTAACTTTCTACCTTAGGCCATGTAATTCTAATACTGAGCTGTAAGTGTGGATAGAAGAACGGCAGCCAAACTTGAACAGATCCTTTGGGATCAAGAGATCAGTATGCAGTACCCAAGAGGGCCAGACTTCGTCCTTATATTCTGCAACAGCATTCATGACCTCTAGACTGCTGGAGGCCTGGAAAGAACATGGGATGCCCATTGCTGCTCTCATCCCTCAACCACCTGACACGATCACCTCCTAGAGTCACCACCCCCAAAGAGACACAGTGACCTTCGGTGTGTCAGGACAGCAAGGGGTCCGAAGGGCTGAAGGAGGATCCATACACAGGCAACATTCCAAGGGAGAAGCTTGAAGTCCCATGGAAGAAATTAACTTTCTCTCCTTAAGGTTGGAGCACCTTAGATGAGTCCAACTCGGAAGACTTCAATCACCTGGCAGCTAACCATTGCCAATCACAATTCATCTCCAAAAGCCTGAAAGGTAGGCATTCATTCCTTTTACTAGAGAACAAGTTTCAAGAATTTAAGTGTCTCAGGTAAAGATAGCTGTTAGTAACAAAACCCAGACCAAAACTCATGTCAGAAGGTCTGGTCTCCTCCCAAAAGCACAATTGCTCTTAAGGACTAGAAAGACCTTGACCTCATATCAGAAGACGACCTCAGCTTAGACATTCTGAAAACTTTGATCCATGAACCTGAGAGACAGCCTTGCTTTTGTCCTGGACTTTCTACTCTATAGCCTCTTACCCTCGTCAAACTTGGGTCAAGATAGGAACTCCTATATCCTGGTTCCTTTCTACTCCCATTGGAGATTTCTAGAGGGAGACAGAGCATGAAGCCCCCAGGCTGACCTATGGAGCTACTATGCCAGCAAATCCACCTGAACAGAACGGAGAGACTAGCAGATGCTAGCCTGCAGCTCTGCTCACAGCTGCCCTCAACCACCCCATGGAGAAGGATTCCACATCCATGCAGAAGCTCATGGTGGACCAAATGCTGATGAATGAGCAACGGTCCAGGAGGAATGGTAGCAGCTTTGCTGTGGGCAGGAGTCAGCAACTTCTCACTATTCTACACACAGGGAAAAGTAAGGCTCAGGACTGAAATTAGGGTGGATTTCCCTGCCTTCCATCCAGCATTTTCTCAGGTCTTCAAAACGAATCCCCTAAGAACATAGGTCGGGGGGAAAGGAATAGGTAGGACCTAGTTTTGGGTAGGGAGGGCAGACACTAATGACTTAGCATTGATTCATTGGTGGGGGGAGGTGAAGAGAGGTGTCAGCCCTTGGCATTCCTGACCCCTTTCAGGGGGACCATGAGGCCAGCAGCACTACTCCCTCTGACCCAAAGGGGGCAGCACTCCCCCAACATAGAGATTTTCACAGGCGAAAAGCACTGAAGGCAGTTGGCAAAAGGAAAACCCTCTGCTCCTACCCTTACAAGCAGCCTTTAAGCTGAGTTATTTACATACCTCTATGCTGCAAGGGGATGATGGTCAAGAAAGACCAGGCCTGTTAACAGCCCCTAGAAGTTGTGGACAATAACGGCAGTATTAACAATCCCTGCTTAAGTGGGACTTTTGCAAATGTTTCCGAGACCTCATACAGAAAGGAACAGATTGTGTTTGTTTTAAGATTTATCCATTATTTGAGAGAAAAAGAGCATGGAGGGGGAGGGCCAAAGGGAGAAGCAGACTCCCTGCAGAGTAGGGAGCCCGATGCGGGATTTGATCCTGGAGTCCCAGGATCATCTGAGCCGAAGACAGTTGCTTAACCAACTGAGCCACCCAGGCAGCCCAAGTTTTGGTTCATTTTTAGGTAAAAGCTCAGAAGGCAGCCCTCTCAAGTCAGTCAGGATGTGTGGTCGGGGTCACGTTCTGGTCTTTGCTTTGAAGGCTGTATCAACAGAAAGGCACGACTAGTCTAGAAGAACAGCCTTAGTTCCCGAGTCAGAGACTCTTCGAAGTTCCAGAAGTGCCAGTGATCTCTTCCGCCCCAGTTGGGTCATAGGAGCGGAGGGTAGGGAGGGATGCAAGACTGGCCCTTGAGCATGTCTAGCAAAGGATCAGGAGGCAGAGTTGTGATGGGCAGCACCCCAAGATGGCCCCAAGACAGTCACCCCTATACACATGCCTGTCTAACCCCTAGCAGGTGGGCAGGGGTGGGGGAATGAGAGCCACATGTGTAAGAGCTCACGCCCAGGATCATTCCAGTGTGGCAAGACATGGATCTTGGGGGCGGGGGGCGCTGACCCAGTCACATGAGCCCTTGGAACATGGTTCTAGAAGTTCCAGACCTAGTCCGAGATTTGAAGACAAGACAAAGATTCATAAGACATGGTTGTCGGGTTGAAGATGGAGGGGACCACATTACTAGGGATACAGGTGGCCTCTGGGAGTTGAGTGGCCCTCATCTGACCATGTGCAGGAAAGAAGCCTCCATCTTTCACTGCCAGGAACTGGGCTACACCCTCAAGAATGTGCTCAGAAGCGGACCTGACCCCCGTGTCCAGATGAGACCGCAGTCCAGCGGACACCATGATTCCAGCCTCGGGAGACCGGAGCAGAGAATCCGGCAACGCCGCGTGCAGTCAGTACCCACAGAACTGTAAGCGAGGGGATGTAGCTTAAAGCTGCCAAGTTTGGGTTATGCAAAGGACTCATGTGGAGTCCATGGGTAGCCTCAGTTGTCCCACGTGCTGTGGACAAATTCAGACCAGCATTACAGGGCGCTAGGGACACTTGCCATGGGGGTTAGAGAGCTCCCCCTTGAAGTAACGCCTGGAGGACAGTACACGTGTGACTCCATTTCTACCACTTTCTGTTACAGACATTTGAGCCATCAACCAGAGACTTCGATGGTCAGTGAGGCTCCCTAAACCACGGACGAGTGGTGTCCGTTCATTCCGCGGAGGTCAGAAGTGGTGGCAAGGCCTCCGTTAACATCCAACCAGAATATCCGTTTGTCATTCTGTTGTCCGTCTGTTGGAGACCTGAGTCACTTAGACTGTCCTGGGAGGTCAAGAGCTCTCCCTAGTTTGAGCCAGACTCACCCCCATGGAGGCCCGTTCTCCCCCATTAGACAGGAATCTGAGCCTCTCCATTTACCTCTCAAACGAATCCCCTGAGAGGAGATGGTCTCTAACCTGGGAAGAGGCCAGGTATTTGCGGAGTGTCTACTGTAGGCCAGGAGCTTTAAGCTGGCTCACTTGTAGGAAGGGGTATGCACTTTCTGAAGACGAGAGTCAGAGGGAGGAACTCACCTGGCGTGCTAAGCTCATCCTAACATTTCCTCCTTGGTGTCCCTTAGGCTGGGGAAGGCAGGCCAGCCCTCCTGTGGGTGGAGGAAGACAGGCTCCACAAGCCCCACATGGAGACTGAAAATACCTTTGAGAAAGCACCGAACATTATGTACATAGCACACATCTTCAGCAAGCCAAGGCTTCCCGATTTCTGGTTACAATAGAGCTGTCTTAAGCCTTTTAGACCAGCTGAGCCTGCTAAATTGTGCATTTGGACTACTGTGGAAGTTAGACTCCAGGACTAATGCAGTGAGTGCACAGACTTGAGGATTTCCCACTGTTATGCCCGAGTTTTTGCGTCCGAGAGACCACCAAGGAGCCAAGCACCGATGCAATCACATGAGGGTTTATTTGACAAGCTTAAGCTTGGGCCCAAGTATACCCGACGCAGCGGTGTAGGGACTTGGACCCCGAGCTTAGTTAAGGCAGGGGTATTTATGGGTTCCTGTTACCAAAGCAGGGTGGGGATTCCTGGAACCAAAGCAGGTGGGGGTCTCCAACTAAAGCAGCGTGGGGCTTCCTGAAACCAAAGCAGGGTGGGGGTTACTAAAGCAGGGTGGGGGCAAGTTCAGCCCTTGGGCACAGGGGTCTGAGATGGCTGTACTTATGCTAAGGCTAAACCTGAGGTAGGATGACCTTCAATTTTCTCGGCCTCCACACCACTAGCCTAAGAACATTCCTTCCCTTCCAGAGAAAGGACTGCTCTGGCCCCACCTAGAGCTCAGTCACCTCTTAGCGTCTCCCCTCCAGCCTAGAAACCCTGCAGGATATTATGCTTGACTGCCTGGCTTCCACCAGCGTGTTCCTGCTCTGTGCTAGAATGCTGGGAAGACCAACCAAGGGGGCCATCCCTCAGTGTGGCGTCCACTTGGGAAGAAAACCACAGTGCAGGATCGGCCTCAAAGTTGACTCCAAGGGGATCCCAGCAGGGGAGCAGCCCCCGTTCTACGCAGGATACGGTGTGGTGAACGCTTTTGCAAGACCCTGTGGCACCCGACCGCCGCTCTCTTCTCCAGCAGACATCGGTCCCTCCTTGCCTTGGGCTCCGCTCCATCTGGCCAAAGTCCTGCCCCTGTTTAGAAGGCTTCTGGAAGGACAGAAAAGCAGGTGCCTCTTTATGGAAGTCTACAGTGAGATGCTCCAGCAAGGCTCAGAGGAAGGACCGGGGAGGTTGAGGCTTAAAGAAAGTTGGTTGGATTTTCCCCGGGGCTGCAGGTCGCCCTTGCAGAAAGCCCGCTGGGCTTTTGTCTGGTCTAGTGGAGAGTCATTTCAATTCCTGGCCCACACTTCACATCGCACTGACAGCTGCCCCTGCCTTCCCCTGGTTCTCGGTCAATGCCATGCCGGACCTCCGCGTGGGGGTATGCATTATTTATCGCTAATGTGAGCTGAGTTACTCCAGGCATCGATGAACCAATCGATGTAGGAGATTTCATCAGAATCCCCCTTCCTCCTCCACTTTCCATCAGCAGGTAGAGATGGCAGAGTAAACAAAGGGGAGGAGGAGGAGAGGAAGATCTGGTTTGCAGTCTTTGCTCAGGTAGTCCTCAGTTTCCCTCTTCTGCACCAAGTGAGCAGTCAGGCTCATGATCCAAGGACCCTCCCAACTCTCATCTTTTTAACTATTAAGACTTAAAGAGGTTTCCAGGGACGGTTCCCAGAACAGCTAGAAATGTCCAGAGCAGTTGAAACTAGTTAAACTAGCTCCGGCGCCTTCAGAAGTGGCTTTGGAAAAGCCATTAGTTTTACAATAACATCAGTGATGACTCACATACCCAGAGGCCACTGGGTCTGGATCCCGCTTTCCACCATCAGCATGGCTGCTTAGATGTTTCTGCCTAGGGTAAGGGTTGATCTCATTTCTAGTAGGTTGTAAAAAAAGAAACCCGTGCTCATAAAAGATGGCTTGGAAAATAGAGAACAGTAGGGGAGATTAGCAAAGGCTCCCAGGTCTTTCTAACCTTCTCTCGACTTGAGGCTTGCTTGGTTTTAGATGGTCCTCCTTCGCTGGGTCGAGATCTGCTTCCGAGAGTTGAAGTAGCCTTGACTGCGTGTCTAGTAGGCAGCTGGGCTCCTGGTTTTGCCGCTACAGATCTTTGTTCCTAGAACTCTTCAGTCCTCGGATGGGGAGGTTTTGATTAGCTTCCTTCCTCCGACTCTTCCCTAGTGATGCTTTTGCTCATTCCTATGGACCACTGTGGTATTACGACCTCACCCTCCCTATGGGAACTAGGGGCCCAGTTCTTCCTGCGTCTTACAGAGATCCCCAACTTGGATGGGAGCTAGTTCAAGGAATCCCTAGTTCCTACTACTGGGGAACTAGTACGGTGGGGGACCTCCAGCCCCAACGGCACCACTCTCAGCCTGCATCTCCTACCTTTCCCTTCCCAGCCACCGTCAATGCTGCTACCTTCTGCTTAGCTCATGCACTGGGAATGAGAGTCTTGATTGCTTCCTCCCCTTCCTACCGTTATCCAGTCCTTTAGGAAATCCTGCCACCGCTTCAATCCCCACCCCATTTCATTGCACCACGCACATTACCACCATTTTGATCTATGTCCCAGCTCTCCTGGATAACTGGAATAGCTTCCTGATGGATACCCCTAGGTCTTACTGCCTATAGTTAGATACCTGCCAGTGCTTGATGAACAGCACATTGTTCACAGGCTTTGATGGCTGATGCCTGCACATCTTTGGGATGAAGCTCGAATTCCGTTTCATCATTATCGTGGGCCTACAGATTCGGGACCCTGCCTACTTGTACACTCATGTTCTAGCCAGTGCCACCAACCCCATTCTCACTGTGCTCCATAGCCTTGTTTGTCCAACTCATTACTACCTCAGGACCTTTGCACTGGCCGTTTCACCTTGAAGCGTTGACGTTTTTATGGGCTTCACTAATTCAGAGACATCTGCACAGATGTGCCTTGCCAGAGCCTTCACCGGCTACCAGACCCGAAGTTGGAAGGGAACCCCAAGCTGGATTCAAATACAGGGGCAGGAGTTACGCTGGACAGATGGCATAGTATTGTGCTGGTGTAGGGCATTCAAGTTCGTTTTTAGTACTTTATCCCGGAAGAGTTAGAAAGCCTCGGGCATGTGACCGCCTTGCCAGGGGGACCTTTCAGGATCACTTCTCATTTAGACTGAGGTTGCAGGACAGCTCCTCTCCCAATCTTTGGTTCAGACCTTTAGTTTTGCAGGTTACTGACATTACAGCAGGTGGAAATTTGTCCCTCCCCCTGGAAAGTTCTGCTCCTCCATCATGTATTGTCTTCATAAGTCAAAGGCAAATGAGAGTCCAAGGGCAAACAGAGGGCAGAATTGGAGTCCAAGTTTACAGGGACGCTAGGGTGTCCCTTATTTTTGGTTTAGTGCCTGGCATATAGCAAATGCTTGTAGTTTGGCTTACTTATTCCCTTGAGCCCCGAGGTGGGAATTTTTTTTTTAACTTGGCTTCAATCCCTGGTCATACAGGCTTAGAAACGGAACAGTTCCAGAGGTTGAGGAGCAAGAGAACACTCAGGTTTCAAAAACAGGCCCACGATCCCTCCAACCCAGTCTGGATTCTAGGAGGGACTTGAAGTGTGCAGCTTCTCCTAGATGCCCACCATGACGCCAACAATGAAAGGCTTCATTCCCGAACCGCAGGGCTCCGGCTTCCCATGAGGTTCCTTCCCCAAAACATGAGACCACCCCCAGGGCCCCCAAATTGCCACACAAGGAGGTGATGGGCAAAAGCCTTCGGGGCTGTGAAGGCACCAGAGTGCTCTCCCCACCTCGGATCCACCTGCCCATGTTTATTACAGTACCACAGAGGGCAAAGCCACTAACCACCGGAAACATAGCAGCCAGAGCTATGCCCAGCACCTTGGAACTAGGACAAGGCCATAGCCGTGGGAATCAGCTGGACGGGGAGCACTGGGGCTGCGGAAAGGAGAAAGTAATGGAGTAGTTGAGAATGCACAAAAAGGCAACCAAGTCATATCAGAACCTCCAGGGGACAGTGACTCCTAGAAGCCCATTGCTCATCCCATGTACCAAGATGGGGGAGGCAGGATGCATCCCCAAATGAATGTTGGCAGTCCATTACCCTCTGACTAGAACCCAGCAGAATAAAGAGATAGGTCCGCTCGACTTCCTGGAGTCCTCTGAACCAGGTTCTAACCTGGATAGAGCCCTTTTCTCCCCAAACCTTACTTTTCTCATTTAACAAAAGTGAAGATAGTACCTAGTTGATTGGGTCCTAAGGATCCGTGGAGCCTGGCATCCCCACGGGGCAGATCTAGAGGTTTATGGTGCCTGAACGGATTTTGAGGTCGAAAGTGCATGATGAACCTGCAGCCTAGAACCCAACTTCAGTTTCGACTTCAACGCCAACTGTAAGAGTCCTCTATCACCCCGGTAACCCCGCCCCCCAGTCCAGGAGGAGGGGGTGGAAGAGACCACAACCACTACTTTCCCTCTCTATGCTCCTTACACCAAGCCACGTCGTCTATTAACATGGTCTCCACCATCCCTGGTTCATGGGACCGCCCTGGCTGGTCACTTATGACCAGGGTCCTAAGACACCTGCCCTGAGTCCCCAGCCCTGAGTGACTGGGCAGCTAGAACTACCAGCATCAACACAGATGAGGGTTTCGAGGAAAGTTGGAGCTCTAGAGTACTTCGATGAGGAGACTTGTATTCCAAATCTGCGATTGCTCCAAGACATGTGTAAGGCAGGGCCATGTGGAAAAGGCAGGCTTGGATCAGCTTCACAGCCTGTTCTACCAAGGGGACTAGGCACCAAGGTCTGTGGCCTTGAATCTCCCCCTACACGCACGTACAGGCCCCAGGACCACTGGTCTGGGGTCTAAAGCCTCACCCCCTCAGGATTGCCACTTGGAAGAAGTCTTATGCCAGCCATCGTGTACTGTTTCCCTCCACTGACAGGGCCATCCTTGTCTCTAAGGAACAGAGTCCAGTGGAGGAGAGAAAGGGGTGGGCAGAGAGCCTGCTCAGCCAGCTAGCAAACACGTGTGCCCCCAGTGCTCATCCTGGGTCTTTCCCAGTCTCAGATGTGCCAAATATGGGGAGTTCTAAGCAGTGGGGGGAGGAGGCGTCTGGCTACAAACACAGCTTTGCTTTCTGCTCAAGACACAGCTCACCCACGGATGTGTGTGTGTCCCTTGCCAGTGTAGCCAAGTTCAGCCCAGATTCAACCCTTGCCCAATGCGAGACTGGAGCCAATGAGCCAGTGGCCTGCTTCCCATAGCTGGGATAGACCATGCTGCCAGGTACATGTGGCCCCAGAGGCTCACGCAAGTCACCTCATTACACTGGTTTTGTTCCTTTTCTGTTGTTTGCCACTCCCCAGCACTGGCTTAACAAGCTACCTGCCTGTCCTGAGATCTGGACAGACTCCACTTCCAAGGGATCCCAAGTTTCGACACAGGTCCATGGGGGTGCCAGCAAAATGGAGGACAAGGCTTGTAGAAGGAAGCCACAGGGCAGTCAAGGGGAAGTAAGTTTTGCATTGTAAGAACACTTCCGGTAGCTGAAGCTACAAGCAGCCTTCCAGAAAGGCAGAGGTTCCAGAAAGGCAGAGGTACCAGTAAGGAAGGCATGTTGGAAGAGTAGTGTGCTCAAGGTCAGTAGGCTGTGTGGTCCTACAGGGAGGAGTGACCATGAGCTTGTGGGGCATTGGAATTGGGGAGGCACACGGTCCTTTATCAGCCCAAAGTGGGCCAGGCTTTCCAGGGCCAGCTTGCCCCATATGCCCTTCACAGCATGATCTAAAGGATCCGTCCCCAGGAACCACCCCCTTCCCACACCTGACTTCTGGCAGCCCGGGGAGCTAGATGTCCTCTTTAGGGGTACAACTGCCCATCGCCAGCAGAACAAGGAAGATGTGGCAGGTGCCCACGAGGACTGCCTCACAGCCAAGAGGAGCTACAAACCGGACCAGCACCCGGGCACGCGGGTAAGGCCGGATAGAACCCGGGGAGGCCGCGGCAGGAGGCCGTGACCGTGTATTTACAGTAAACACACTAGCTGCGTCATGTGCCTCTGCAAGAACCCAATTCCAAGAAGGAGACCGAGGTTATAGAGGGCGTGGCTATGGGGGTGTGAACAGAAGGGAGTAAGGCAGGACAGCAGAGAGGGTGCTAAGAAGGTCCCGAAGGATGCTTAGGTAGGACTGGGAACCTCACTTTAGTGGAGCTAAGCTGGTCATCGAACCTCCTTATTTAAGATCTCACTTTATGGCAGCAGCAGCCGGTACCCAAGGAGCTGCCAGGTAAGCCTCACACTTGACATTCATCAGGCGGGATGAGAGATCGGGCGAGAGGCATGGCTCTACCCCCCAGCTGCCTGGACTTAGCTGCTCCCAGCAGGAGAGCTTAAGAAAGCAGAGCTGTGGTAAGAGGCTGGCCCCGGGGAAACAAGGCACTGGTCTCTTCCAGCAGCCATTACCCATACAGAGGGTAAGTTTGGGAAGAAAGGGAGGCTCCCACTTGACACATGTGGTCTTGATCTGAGTGATCTGCTTGGGGCTCCGGGAGAACGTGAAGCTGTTTGGGCCGCCAGGCACGCCTCTTTCTGCCCTTCCCGCCATCCAAGGGCCAGAGCTCAGGAAAGAGGCAGGGGAAACCGCACAGGGAGGTTTGGGACCTCCGTGCTGAGCTAGCTGTTGCTGCCAGCAGGCAGCGTGCTTACCAAGCGAGGAGGGCTCTCCGCTTGAACCTGCCTGGGAAAGGTAGGAGAACCACCTGCCGATTTGAGGCTCAACCCTTCAGAAAGCATTGTTTTCCCCACAGCCGCTCTTGGGGCCTGCTTCTCTAACCTCCGCCTCGTTCTAGTGCAAAGAACTGAGCATTTGAACAGTGGACCCATTTAGCCGGCATAACCTTAGAACTGTGTATTATGCCAGCTTCTCAGTGGAGAAATAGGAGTACAGAGAGGTTCAGCAACTTGCTCGAGGTCCCGAGGAGACAGCAGTCAGGCTCCGGAACCCCTAAACCTCAGCCCCTCCCCCGGCAGTGCAAGGAATCTGAATTCAGGGTGGTGGGGGGGACTTGCAGCCGTGCTCCGCACTCCCTTTCTGGCCTCAGTTGTCAAAGTCACTGGGGAGGAGGAGTTGAGAAACAGCTAGGACAGAACACAGCGAGGTGGCAGTTACCACCAGAGCCTCTTCCCCCATCAGGGAAAACACCCGGGTAGATTTTAAGCCACTGGAGGTCTGCTCGCAGCTCTTAGGAGAGCTGCTGACAGCAGGAACCCAGAGGTCTCCTTGCACACTCAGGGGGTGCCTGCAGTGGCACAGAGCAGACCTTCTGCCAGACAGCCCTAACACACCCCATCTTTATCACCCCGTTTCCCTCTGTTGTGGTCCACACACCCCACAGGGAGCCGCACAAGCCTCTCAAAGCTCGCGTCCTGCCTGCGCATAGGGTCTTTGCAAGAGAGAAAGCTTTACAAGGCAGAGAAGTAACTTTTTAGAAGACTCACAGAAGAGGAAGAACGAGCTTCCACCCCGTGGGCTCCCGGACAAACAGCTCAGCTCCCTTCTTTCCTTCCCTCCCTCCCCACCTCCCCTCCGCAGCCCTGTGGCAGCCCCAGGACCAGGGGCAAGGCTGGTAGTTTTCCCCTGGGGGAGACAGCTCCAAGCCCCCTGCTTTGGCACATCCTTCTTGCCTCTGACTCGGACCTCATCCCCCTTCTTCCTTCCTTCCCCAGGTAGGAAAACAGTACTGCATTTGCCCCAAATCTAGAACATTTCAAGAGACAGAAAGAAAGCCTAACTAGGAATGCACACCCCCACCCCAAATAAAACAAACAAAAAACCCCATAAGGCATTCCAGATTCAGAAGAAATAAAAGTAGCACGTCTAGCCTCCAGCCCGGCAGTCAGCAGTGGGGGAAGGACAGCAGGCTCAGGGAGGAAAGGTGGGGCTAAGGGCAGTCCTTTTGACTCTCCCCTCGGTGCGTGGAGGCTGCCCATTGGCTGGCTGCTTCCCACCCCAATGCCTTTCACCTGGGCCCAAGGAGCAGCTCCTGGAAGTGTTTAATTCCAGGTGCTCTGCCTAAGCAGAGTGACCATAAGCTCCTAGTTCACGCTCCTCCCTTGGTGCAATCACGAACACTGCCGCCTCCCCGTGTCCAATATGCCCCCGTTTTAACAATAAAGGACCCAACTTATTAAGGGAAAAGTGTGTCCTTCTATGTCCAGCCTGACCCTGGCAGAAAGTCTCTCCCACCAGGAGGGCAGCATCAGGGACAAAAACACGTGTACCAGGGGAAGGAGGTCTTAGGAGAGCAGGCCGGGATTGCTCCAGGCCCTACGGCTGTGCCTTCCAGGAGCCTGGCCAGGATCTGCCCAATGTCACCAGCCTCCATCTTACCCTCTGGCCTCTCTCCTGCGAGTCTCTCCAGCAGCCCAGAGGCTAGTCATGCCTTTGGCTTTGGGTGTTCTTGATAGCCAGATGTGGGAAGTTTTCCCTGTGGCTTGATTTAAATCCTCCTCAACCTGGGCTTGAATCCACACCACCCTGGGTCCGGGCCCCAGCTCTGCCAACTGACCAAGCTGTGAAGTCGAGGTGAGTTAATTCGCCTTTTCTTTGCCTCAGCGACCCTATCGGGGGTAAGCCTCGTAACCTGGGGACATCAGGAGGATTCAATGAGTTAATATCTGTAGGTCTTTAGAACAGTGCCTGGAATATAATAATGCTACAAAAAGCATCCATTCATTCAAAATAAGACGACAGAGAAAAGTGAGGGAAGCGACATTTGAATGTCATCGATGAGCTCGCTTATTCCGTATGTTAACGCACTTTCGGCAGAAGCCTTGGAGAAATCTGTCTTGCCCACCTCGTCACTTTAAATAAAAATTTTGAAATTAAAGGATGTGCACAAGATTGCCCAACTAGAAAGTGCCAGGTTTGGGTTGGAACATTGGTCTGGCTGGTTCCAAATCCCACAGCCCTTCTACGGCCCCACTGAGCACGTATCTTATTGATGCTCGGCTCAAAACTCTTGCACTGCGAGGCCTCTCGTGGTTCTGGTACACAGGAATTCGGCGAAGCCCGACTTCCCCTATTTATAACCCTCCTGATTGCGCACACTTTGATCACAACGCCTCTTTGGCCGTCCTATTTCTAGACTGAAGAGGCACCGTGATAGAGTTAATGAGCCTTCTGCATACATCCCCCTTCTGGAGGCTGTTCCAGATCCTTCTCTGAAATATGGGGGCAGAAAATTCTAGAATGATCCTTCCACTGCCCTGGGAAAACATAGAGCCTAGTTGGATACACACTATAACAAGGGGGCAACTACCTTGTGCTCTCCTCTGTGGCAGGGATCTCAGCCCATCTTCTTCCCTGCTGTGACACCTTCCCCCCGCGCCAATGCCTAGAACAGTGCCTGGTACACAGTAGGTGCTCAGAAGTACTTTTGCAATGACTGGGAGCACATGACAGAATGCAGGAGCAGAGGGTGGGGGAAACCGTGGAGCAGAATGAACAGGAACATAAACTTTAACATCAGACCAATGCAGATTAAAAGGCAAGCTCCTTCCGGGTTTGCCTGAGACCATCCCATGGTTAGCGTTGAAGACCCTGCTGTCTGGATGAAACAGAACAGCGGGTCCCCCTATCCATCAACCACAAGATGCACGACCTTGTGCAAGTCCCTGGACTTCTCTGATCTTTCATTCCCTGAGCCATAAGCGGGATAACAATAGTATGAGCTCACAGGGTCAGTGTGGAGATTAAATGAGATACTATGTATGAAGACATACCCCAGGACTTAGCAAACAAGAAGTCCTAATCAGTGCTGGCTCTTACTCTCCCCGTTACTCTGATTGACTTCTGGGTCTTAAAAATGCTTCCTGATATATGCTCCCGACCCCACTTATGTTAAGATCCTTGGTTTTAGGGCAGAGGGGGACGGTGAGCCACAGAAGAGCCCAAAACACATTGGACATTTTCCTCCTGCAGAGAAGTGGTCTCAGCCCGCCTCCCCCCAGGCTTTTTTAGCAATCATATCTGGCCTCTCCGTGCTGATTTCCAACAGATGTTCCTCTAATGAACCACACTGTAATCTCAGGGCCTTAATATAGTGCTGGGGTGTGATAACTTCGAAACGGCTGTCATCATTGCCTGTGAGGATGGTCTGGCCATTGTTCGGGACTGTCTTCCTCTGATTGTTATGTGAAGGGGAATTTATCTTCTCCTACCACCTCTTCTCCCCATACACTGGCCCCCACCTCCCTGGGCCCCAGCTCCTGCCCAAATTAAAAGTCCGTGTCAGAACCTTCTAGAAAGTGCTCAGTGCCCCATGATGAGGGGGATGACAGCAGGAGGAGTTTGGGAGGGAATGTGATTCAACAGAGGCCTGAAATCAATATTTTCAGGCTACAAACATGCAGATTCACTGATTCTCGGGTGAGGAGCAGGCTCCTGGGGGAGCTGAGACAGATGTTCTCCGAGTGGGAGGTATCGGGGGTCTAGGCGGGGAGGGGCTGGTGTAATGCAGCTGGAGGCTCAGCAGGGAGCATCCATTTACAATTGCTCGGACCTTCTGGACCGGCAGGGAGAAGCCCAGAGCGGGGAGATGTTTCCAGCCCCTGTCTGGTCCTGTCCTTGTTCGTCTGAATGATCTCACAGTCCCAGTTCAGTCAGGTCAACAAGCCTGATGGAGGGTTTTCTAAGTGCAGAGCACAGAGCCATGGTCTGTAAGTTGCAGGCAAATACAGACTGTGCCCCAGGGGACAAGACACGGACTGGCTCATTGATAGAGAAGCAGAACCTCCACCCTCTGGCTGCATCTATTTGATATTTGGGGTTCCATCCACTCACAACAAGAGGCTAGATGCTCTTTTGCCTTCATTTATTATTGTCTCATCCCATTAGCCCACTAATTCCCCCAATAACCTCATGAGGCAGATGCCTTCATCTCCACTTTGTAAGTAAGAAAATGCCCAGAGATGTTAGTCACTTGACCAAGGTCACACAGCCATCGAGTGACCAAGGCAGCTTTTGAACTTGGCATAATCTGACCCCTAACCCTACTTAGAACCGGGCTATTCAAGGTTACATCCAAATTCCGGCTATTCAAAAGTTTCCAGTTGTTAAGATACTAGGAAAAAACAAAAAGAAATTTGATCTCTTTCCTTATTATACACCTAAAGAAAATCTACTTAGCTTCGTGCTTAATAAAAGAATGGGGCTGGGTTTTTCATCATGTAATGAGAGCAACACAGGGAATTTAAAGAATCTGTTGCGTAGAGATTTCTCATTTTATGGGAATTAACCTATGATCTGGGGTCTTTCTCCTCTGATATTCACCTGGGGGAAATTTAATCCATCTAGAATTCAGCCTGTACCACAACCTATAGAAAAGACCTTAAAATTATTCCTGTATGGAAATACCATTGCTAGCCATAATATTTGAAGAGGATGGGAGAAAGGTTAGAAGCCAAATACAACAATAAGGAGAGAGAACATAAATAACCCTCACCCTGTACCTTCTGTGAGTCTGTCCAAGGGTCTGCAATTTCTTTCTTTCTTTTTTTTTTTTTTAACACAGACCCAGGTAGTAAATATTTCAGGCCCGGTGAGCCATACAGTGTCTGCCATAATCACATAACTCTGACATCGTAAGGAAAAAGCAGCCACAGATTGTATGCAAATGTTTACAATGGCTGTGTTCCAATAAAACTTTATTTACAAAAATCGGGGAAAGGGCCCCAATTAGTTGATAACGTACAGCTAGCAAGATATGAACCTGGTAACCTTACCTGGCGATTACGCTGGTAAGCTTTTTCCAAATTTAAGTATAATATCAAAATAAATAATCCTACTAAATACCATTAATTAGAAGCTTTTTAAATTATATGTTAATTAAAAGCATTTTCAGGGCCAGTTTCTTTGTTTTTGTTTTTTTATGTATTAAACCATGGAACACACACACACAAACTTTATGACCTAGCCTCGGGCATTGTCTTCCCCAGCTCCAAAGGAGGGCCTGCCTCCTGGGAAGAGCTCACTCCCTCCAAGATGAATAAATTGGTTCCCCTTCTAGGAATGAAGGAACAGAGAAGCCCAGAATGTTTAGTTATTTGCTCCAAGTTTTTGAGCCCATTATAAGTGCTTGATCCATGTCAGCACCGAGACACAGTCTTAATTTGAAACCAGGCAGCCTGACTCCAGACCCTGCCTGGCCACTTTAATATGGGGAGTTTGCCCCACTGAGACCTGCCTCGCCCAGTATTGTCAGAGTTGCAACACCCTTTGGTTTCCCAGGCCTACTTGTGGAAGGCTCCACCTCCTTCTTGTGTACACAACTACCTCAGTTACCTCTGCTGATTGTTCTTGATTCCAGCTTCTCCTGGGACTCCCAGCTTTATCTGCGGGGTCCTGCCTGGCACGTGGGGACCCCCACCTTTAACTGGTCCAGAAAAGCCAAAAGTTGGGTCATATCCCAACTCCATCACCTCCCAGCTATAGGACCTTGGACCCACTGTGAAGCCTGTGTTTCCTTATCTATAAGATGGGGACCCAAAAATGGCAACTGTAATATAATGAGAAAATTCAAATATGGAAACTGGCACATAGCAAGGGCTTTAAAAAATGTCTCCTATTTTGTGGTTGCAAAGTCCTATGGTGTGTTGCAGAAAAGCGAGTAGACTTTTGTGGCTCAAGTGTGGGGTCTGTGTTGGCGGGGGCGACAGGGCAATACGTTCAGAAGGGTTAAAGGGTGGGGGAGGGGAGCACACCAGAGAGGCTTGAAGCATAGGTAGACTCCTGGGGCCCCCAAATGTTCTGTTCAGTAGATACAGTTGGGGCCCCAGAAGTTGCATTTACAACAAGCCTCTGCAAGCCCAGTGTGCCCACAGAACACGACCTGAACACGAAGCGAGGACACTTGGACTGGCCCATGTAAACAGGATGGGCCCTGAATGGGTGTCATCAGGGAAAGACAGGATAAACACCATTTTCAGATGACAAGCCCAGCTGAGGTGTGAAGATGGATTAGGGGAGGGGAGAGGATAATTAAGAGGCTCTTATAATAGTCCAACCATGAGTCACCAGTTTCAGTATCTCCCTGTTAGGTGTCTCAGCAGTTGTGACACCCGTCTCTGGGGACGGGTCCGGGGACCTGAAGCCACGGGGCTCTTTTTCCCCCGGCCAGACCTCTCTCCATTCTCGAGCAACTTTGATTGGCATTAACCATGACAACAGTGACCATTTCTTAAGTGCGCTCTCTGAGTCTGGACCAAGACCCTTCATGTACCTCATTCTGTTTCGTCCTCCCTGCACAGCAAGTTCTATTAACCTCCCAAGGGGCTCAGAGAGGTGAAGCCACTTGGAGCCGAGCCTACTGCTGTCTGAACTCAAAGGCTCTCAGCCTACCTACCCTCCCAGTATTTCCACCCATTCTGATCCTACGCCTCCTTTAAGGCACGCTCAGGATTCCTGACCTTTTCGCTGATCTCTCCTTCCACATTCGTGACCATCCAGGGGCTCAGGGCTCCCCTCTTTCCTTTGCCGCGTGCCTTTCCTTTGGGTCTCTTTCTCTCTATTTATCCCTTGCTCTCTTTTTTAACTTCGAAATGTTGGCAGTAGAGCACAGAATCGGGTAGAGACCGCACGCTTGCTTCCAGGCAGACCAAAAATTTGCACTCACGCACCATTGGCTGAAAATCAGTCACATGACACGTGCAAGGGAGGCTGGGACATGTAGTCTAGATCTACAGAAAGAAGAGGGAATGGATTTCGGTAGTGAATGGATGGGAAACTGTCACTTAGTGCAGAGTGGGTGCCAGAAATAATTTTTTTCTCTTTTTTTCCCAGATTTTTATTTATTTATTTGGCAGACAGAGATCACAAGCAGGGAGAGATGCAGGTTGCGGTGGGGGGGGGCGGGCAGCAGGCTCCCCACTGAGCAGAGAGCCGGTGCCGGATGTGGGGCTTGACCCCAGGACCCTGGGACATGACCTGAGCCAAAGGCAGAGGCTTTAACCCACCGAGCCACCCAGGTGCCCCTCCAGAAATAATTCTTAATAATAATAGCAAAGGCATGCATGTAGCGGGAAGAATGTGCTTTCGTTTCAAGTCCTGTCCAAACCACTAACTAGTTTGGTGTCCCTTTAGAAATTCGATGCACTTCCGTTTCTTCCTTTCTCAAATGAGGGTTAGAAACACCAACCCAGGAACGTTACCGTGAAGATTTGTTGTGCACCGCAGACTGTCTTGTTAAATAAAAGCTCAAGAGGGACATGGTATCCCCTGCCAGGGGTCACCTGCTTTCCGCCATGTCGATCCACACAACTAGTATTTCCCCCTTGATTTACATGTTAAGAAAAGTCAAATGATTCACTCGAATGGTTCCAAACTGCAACCCAGAATCCGCCAACCCTCTCTACTGCCATGGCTACCCCTGTCATCTAGGGGAGATCCTCACCCTCCGTTCTCTTCCAGGCTTCTGGCCTTTGCTTTTGCTGCTGTCTCTGCTGGAATGTTCCACCAGCCCTGGATCCTTGGATGGCTGGCTCTTTCTCACCGTTCTGGTCTTTGTTTCAATATCACCATCTCCACGACCCCTTTGCTGCCTACTTAAGCTGAAGTACATCCCTCTTCCCATATTTCTGCCTGTCTTTTCTCCTTATTTTCCATGTATCTGTTATCACTCAATATTATCTTGTTGAATGACCTACTGTCTTTTCCTCCACCAACATGTAACTCCCTGAGAACAGGGACCTGTCTATCTGATTCCCTACTGTGTTTCTACTCTGCACATAGTAGGCACTCCATATTTATTCAATGGCTCATAATGAAACTTGGGCTCAGAGAGGGTAAGCCACTCACCTGTGGTCACACAGCAATGTGGAAAAGCCAGGAATTGAATTCAGGCCTATCTTATCCCAAAGCCCACATTCTTTCTGTTATTCCAAGTCCCCTACCTGGTGTAATAGCAGTAGTTTCCCAGACAGAGGCCAGACTGTGACACTGTCTCTGATGTCAGAGGGGGAGGTTCCATCTCCTGGCTCACAGGAGACAAATGGAGACGGCTCACACACTCAGAGGCCACGTGGCTTTTCCTTGTTTCGGATACTTCTCTCTTGCCAGACATAAATGAGGCCCAAGAGTCCTCAGCTTTTGAATGACCTCGGCTTCTGGTTCACTGCAGCAGGGGAGGAAGCGAAATGATCATGCTTTGAAATCAGAGCAGCTCAAGTTTGGGCCCTGGGATGCTGAGAGAGCCAGAAAGCCAAGGAGTTGTAAACGGTGAAAAGCTCCAGAAAGCTCCAGAGAGCCTCGTTTGCCTTTCCTGGACCCGAGTTCCAACTGACCAAATCAATGGAGGTACTGAGTGCCCGAGAGACTTCGGAATATCTGTTGTTTTGAGGGGCAGGGGGCTCGGGTGGGATTCATTCTCACACAAAGGTCAGGGGAGCCCTGGGCATCTTATAGGTGCTGGATATTCTCAGTTTTCCCTTCTAAGAAATTCTCCACCCATCTCTGCCCTGCTCTGTGCCTGGGAGCCTGACCTGGGCAGACGGCACCACCTGGGCTGGGGGCGGGGGGGCTCCCTTGCCTTCTGGCTTCCCACTGGGCTCAGCCAATGGCAGGCACCAGGAAGCAATCGGGGACAGGAAGAGAGAGAGCTTGGGGTATCTCCCCTGCCCACAATCCCTCTCTGCTGTGGCTGTCGCTCCCATGGGACATGGGTCAGCTACAGTTCCCATGGGCGCTGGTGAACTCTGATGCCTCCATTCCCTGGAAGGGTTTATCAGCCCTGCTCCCACCTCTCCAGGAAGCTTCCCTAGCCCTCCTTCAATTAAACCCTGTGTGTATGCCTTCTGTTTTCTGCTAGGACCCCAACTGATTTGTGGGGTACCCCAACACAGGAGTATAAAAAGCAGCTAGCCAAACACCCACCTTCAGTGAAACCACAAGTTCCCCATGCCCGTCTAGCCCCGTGGGCCCTTGCTTTCCTGTCCCTCCTTTCCCTTTCTCGGTGTGGCCAGGTGGCCAGGCTTCTACCGACTGCCCCATCAGTGGGCTGCGTACAGGCTCACGCAACGTGAGGCCCGGTGGGAAGACCGGAGGACAGCAGGAAGGGTGGTAAGGAACCGCGGGCGGTGCCTATATTAGGAAAGCAACATTTTGATGTTTTTTAAGGAATTCCCAGAAGATGTTTGCTTGTGTTTCACTGGTGAGACTGTTTCACTCTGCCATCCCCAGCTGCCTGCGCTGCTGTCCTTATGGAGAGCAGGATTCTGTCGGTGAGAGGAAAAGGGAAAAAGATCATGGGAACGAGAAGTGTCTGCCGCAGCAAGTGCCTGTCCCCCGGAGTATCCAAACGGGGCTCATCGTTCATGTGCCAAAGTACTGCATGCCCCATATTCTAAATTTTCTTCTGATTCCGCAGTTCTGTGCTCCCTCAGGCCCTCTTCCCTCCAGCATAAGCTCCAGCTTATGGAGCACCTCCTGGGGACCTGGCATACAGAGTGAGTCAGACGGGCAGGTCCCGGTGTCACAGAGCAGGAGAAGGACCATTAAGCAGAGCAGCAAAGACTGATCGTTGCAACACATACTAGGAAGGGCCTTGCATGGACTCGAATGATCTGCTTCAGGCTGTGTGGTCGGAGACCGCTCCCTTCTGTTTTCTGAGCCTTGGCTGGCCCCTTTCCAAAACGGGGCGGTGCTACAGACTGAACCCCAAATCTGTATGTTGAAAACTAACCCCCATTAGGTACTAGTGGTGTTAGGAGGCAGGGTCTTTGGGAGGTGATTAGGTCATGAGATAGAGCCTCATGAGTGGGACCAGGGCTCTTATATATAAAGGAGACCCCAAGAGTACCCTTGTCCCTTCTGCCATGTGATGAAATAGCGAGAAAATGCTGGTCTGTGAAGCAGGAGGGGAGTCCTCACCAGACACCATATCTACCAGCCCCTTGATCTTGGACTTCCCAGCTCCAGCACTGTGAGGGGTAAATGCCCAGCCTATGGTATTTTCTTAGGGAAGCCTGAGCTGACTAAGACGGGATGGGTGTGTGATTTCTAAGAACCCAATTACTGAATTACAGCGCTAATCACCAAATTCTCTTTTTCTAAGGTTTATTTATTTGTTTGAGAGAGAGAGTGCATGAGCAAGGGGGAGGGGCAGAGGGAGAGAGAGAATCCCAAGCACACTCCCAGCCAAGTGCAGAGCCCGACACGGGGCTCGAGCTCACAACCCGGAGATCATGACCTGAATCAAAACCGAAAGTCCGTCACTTAACCGACTGTGCCACCCAGACGCCCCCCCTAATTACTGAAATTCTAACCCAAACAGTTTCCCCTCAAGATGGAGACAAGTAGAGGAAGAACCAAGTTTTATTTCTCTCCTTCAAAGCACCACCCCACGGTTAATAACCCCACGGTTAATTTGGCGATAGCTTTAAATACCTACATTCACTGAACCGCACTTTCATAATAGAATTGCATTTGGGGATTTAAGTATTTGGACCTGGAGCCATATTTTTAGAGGACATATCATTTCAGCCAAATACGTCATTGCTTTTGATCTATTTGGCCAAGTATGAAGGGTCTATGGCCTCAGACTGCTCTTGGCCCTGCGGGAGAGAGGAGATCCTTCCTCCAAAGAGTCTGAAGGGTCTGCAAAGGGACAAGACTAACAGGTGTGATCATCAGAAAACCACATGCTACAGTGGATTTGATGGTGTACTAGCAGGTGTGAGAGGCGAGCCCTCCATGGGGCGGTTCGTGAGGGGCCTGACCTTGGCATGGTGCAGATAGGCCCCAGTGTGCCAAGCCTCCCTGCTCCCCACTTAGTGCTATGAACCCCCTGCCCACCCCCTTGGGCCCCACAAACCATGGCTGTTTTGCCCTCCCATGGGTTCCCGCGTACAGATGTTTTGAGGAAATACCTAGGCCAACCATACCTGTCTAGCCCCTGCCGTCATCTCTTCCTCTCTTGGACTTGCAATATGGGCTCCTGGGTGGAGTCCCAGTGCTCCTCCCTGACGCCTTCTCAAGGACAGGGAAGTGGAGGTGGGCCAAGGGAACCTCTGGCCACATGCAGGCAAAGAGCAGACCAGCACTGAGCAGCAACAAAATGCCACGCCCTTGTCCAAAATGCCACGTCCTTGACCTCTCACTGCAGGTCATCTCAGCCCCCAAGCGTGGCAAGTAGGTGCTGTTGGACCCATTCCCGGGAGGTGGAAACTGAGTGTGTAAGTCAAGATCTTGCCAGAGACAAATGGTCCATTCATGTGGGTAGTGAGAAATGAGTTTAATAAAAGGGACAATTTGCAAAGGCATGGGCAGGGTTTGGTCTAGTATCCCAGGGACCATGACAGACAGGAAGGGATCTCTACACACACACACACACACACACACACCCATGATAGACAAAGTAACCCCACCCCCCCACCCCCCCCCCCCACCCCCCCCGGCAAATGTCCATTTCCTTATTCCCAGAACCTGTGACTATATTAGCTGATGCATCAAAACAGACTTTACAGGTGGGATTAAGGATCCTGAGATGAGGGGATTATCTGGAGAGACCAGTGCAATCACAAGGCTCCTTATAAGAGGGAGGCAGGAGGGTCAAGGTCAAAGAAGATGGGATCGGAAGCGGAGGTGATGCACTTTGCAGCTGGAGGCAGAGGCCAGGAGCCAGGGGAGGCAGGCAGCCTCCAGAAAGCTAGAAGGGTAAGGAAACCAATTCTCCCCTAAGCTTCCAGCCCCTGAAGCTGATTTTGGACTTCAGACCTCCCAAACTGTGAGCGAACAGATCCTTGTTCTGAGGCGGCCCCATTTGTGAAAGTCTGTTATAGCAGCAACAGGAAGCCGATACACACCCCTTGGCCTGAAGGGGAAAGCAGGGGTGCAGAGGTGCAGAGAGAGTCCTGTGTGTTGGCGGGGGGTGTTGGTGGCAGGAGCCGCCCTTCCGTGACAGACACAGCTGGCCAGGGCAGAAGGAGCCAGGGAGTAAATGCTCTCACCTCCTGCTCCTCCCTCCTTGGATTCCCTTGCCAGCCTCCCCACTGGCCAAGTCCACCTGGAGGGCAGGGGAGGATGGGAACAGGGTGGGAAGTCCGGGCGGAGCAGGGCAGACAGCCAGCCAGGCCAGAGGTGGGCAAGACCATTCACATGTGGCTCTGAGAATAACCCCTTGCCTAAGACCACACAGTAAATGTCAGACTCTGAGAGGATGACGTTGCCACCCCTTTCCAAGTTCTGTTTGTGCTGACTGCTCTGCAAAGCACCTGCCACGCATACAGGCGGAAGGCAGCACTGTAGGTCCGGGGGTCACATTTCCTAGGATTTTGATTTCTCTTTGCTACTTATCTGCTGTGTGACCTCAGGTAGGTGACCTGGCTTCTCTGAGCCTGCCTCGGTTTTCCCAAGTGTAAAGGGGAGGGGGCAATAAGCACCCACTTCAGAGGGTCACCAGTATTAAATGAGATAATCGAGGGAAAGCACTCGACATGCTGTCCAGCTCACACAAAGTATTGGATGAGTGTTAACTGTTGTATAATTAATATCTACTTGGGGTTGAGATTTGGATCCAGAATTATCAGACACCAAGGGTAGGAAAATGTGCAGCTTGGTGACAGCTCAAAACCTTTCCATGGCAGGTACTCCCTGATAGGACCTTTCATTTCTGTGGCTGTCTTTCCCCAAAACCCATGAAGCGGGGCATCATGGCCTAACCATCCAACTCCCATGGAGGGCATTCTCCAAAGTGCCTGACCTAGGCTGGGCACACCCTCCGGGCCACACCACAATAGGGAAAGACCGGGAAACTTTTGGCGTGGGATCCTGGAAGCCATCCTGGCACAGAAGGACATCAGCAGGAAAACGGGTCAAAACGAAAGGAAGTCTGGAGTCTAGTTCCTGGTAATACACCTTAGTTCTGACAGATGTCATGTGTGATGTGTACCATTTTATGCGGAAGTAAAACTAACGTTCTGGAAAACCGAAATGCGGTGAGCGGTTTCTAGAGACTCTGCACTACCTCTGCAAATCTAAGATTATCTCCAAATAGAAGGTTGATATTAAAAAAAAATGGTTTTGGCGAATTTCTGCTGGAGTCCTCAGAAACACAGAGGATTTTTTTTTTTTTTTTTTTTTTTTGGTTCTAAATTCATGTGAGCAAGAGTGGAGAGAAGGCATGGAGAGACAAGGCTGTGTTCCTGATAAATGCAAAAACTAGGAAATTATGAAAAGGTGCCGGGAGAAGAGCAGGCTCCACAGAAAGGAAATTCATTTGTCCACTTGTCACCCTTCATGGAGCCGAGATGCCCCCATCCAGCCATGTGGGGGACACAAGTTCCCTCCTGATTGGAGAAAAAGCCAGTGGCCTGTGTGCAGCGAGCAGGGACCAGCCTGAGCTCCTGCCCTGTGAAGGCAGAGGGGGAGGTACATACCCAGGGGCCATGAGAGCTACACTCTTGCTTGAAAAGCCGTGTGAGGACACCTGGGGGGCTCAGATGGTTAAGCGTCTGCCTTTGGCTCAGGTCATGACCCCAGGGTTCTGGGATCGAGTCCCGAATCAGCTCCCTGCTTCTCCCTCTGCTGTTCCCCCTGCTTGTGCCCGCACTATCTCTCTCTCAAATAAATAAATAAATAAAATCTTTTTAAAAAGGAAAAGAAAGGCAATGTGAGCTCTATTCTTGAAGCATATTCTATGCTTGGGCACCTGGGTGGCTCAGTGCGTTAAGCCTCTACCTTCAGCTCAGGTCATGATCTCAGGGTCCTGGGATCGAGCCCCGCATCAGGCTCTCTGCTCAGCAGGGAGCCTGCTTCCCCCCTCTCTATGCCTGTCTCTCTGCCTACTTGTGCTCTCTCTCTCTGTCAAATAAATAAATGAAATCTTAAAAAGAAAGAAAGAAAGAAAGAAAAGCAATACTAACTGTCCCTTCCTTGTGGGCCACAAGAAAGACACTCAGGATCAAGCGTGTGGATCTCAAAAGGCACATCTTCTGTTCAACCTCACTTCTGCCCTTTTCCTACACCCATTTGCAATGTACCCCCCTTCTTGTCATTCACAGTTCTATAGGGTCTCACTGTATTGCGTGTGGATTTCCTAGAATCCAAAGACTCCGAGGTCTTTCCATAGTGCTTGAACCTACGTACACCGCCCATGCACATCCCATCTGGAAATACAGATCAAAACTACAAACGCATACGCTCACGGGCTCAGCCACTGCAACACCAGAAACGTATCCTCAGATTTTCTGGCACACATGTGAAGTGATCCGTGTCAGGGATTAGAAAGGACCCACATGTCCATCAGTAGGTGACCGGTACATCCACTATTATCAGAAAGTTCTAGAAAGTTCGTTAGGCACCAACCTGGGAAGATATCCAAGATAACTTAGATGGAAAAAGCTACTTGCAAAGACTATGTGTACAAATTACCACTTTTGTGTAAAAATGGGGAAAATGAGGGTTTATATGCATATGTCCTTTACATGCATAAAGAAACTTTGGAAGACTGTAGAAGAAATGAAGGACTTGGGTGACTTTAGGGGATGGAGGTAGGAACTGGGCAAAGGGCAAGAATAGGAGGAAACTTTTTACTCATCTGGGATGTGAACAATCAAGTTATCCAAAATCTAAATAAAAACAAAAGTGAGAGAGAAGGAACAGGAAAAGAGAAAGGGAGCAGGAGAGAATGCAAAACTTGATTCTCACTACCCAGCTAACCTTTCAAGAGCTGAAAGAAAATGGAATTGCAAGCAAATGTGACCCTCCTAAGGATTTTTGGAACAATGGGAGAGTGGGGAGAGGGAAAGGGAGACAGTGAGAGCAAGAGAAAAAGAGCAAGAATCTTCCAAATGGTTTGCAGTGAAATTGGAATCCTACAACCACAGAAATCTGAACGTGGTTTTATTTTTAAGTGATACAAAAAACTCTGAATGGTATCCCAGATCGTGGTAGCAGTTGCTATTTTAAGAGCACAGACTAGACTTTCTAGTTCTACATCCCTTTTACACGTTTGCTGTGTGAATTCTGGAGAATAGCTTATACTTCCGGTTAATAACCCTCCCAAGCCCTCACCCCCGCCCATCCGTGAGATGGCAAGAAAAGTTTTCAAAAAAATTTCAATCTGGCTAAGGATTTTTACAGTGCTCTGAGGATCATTCCAGTCGTCTTGACACTACAACATAAGCGATCAGATGGCTTATTTCTTTGATCCACAGTAGACTAGAAGCAAAGAAGAGCGGAAAGACAGAAAGCCCAAATCAAATATAATCAACTCTTGAATGCAGAGAGTTTTCTAAAACCTTTCTCTGTAATATAACAGTAAGTCATTAAAAGGTGTTGGTCATTACTTATTCTTCTACACCGTATTTTTTTAAATGACTACTTTTCTTCATCTTATAAAAATATCATGACTCACCCAACCCCTTACACCAGACACTAGTCCTTTTCCTTCACATCATTGTAAGTAATGCTTTCATGAACCTTTTTCACATGCAAATCATGCACACATCCTTGATAATTTCCTTAGGATGAACTCATGGCTGTCTAATTTCTTGATCAGATATGATCATGCTATGGCTCTTGCTGGAACAGGGTGAATCACAACTGTCAGAAAGTTTATACCAATTTAATTGCATCACTGTGGCCTTTCAAAAGAATCATTAGGGACCCTTGTTCTGCTTTGGTTCTCCAAATGAGCAGAGATTTCGTTCTCCCTAATTGGAAGAGATTTGGCCGGGAGCACAGCCTAACGCTGTCCCTAATAACCTCTTTGATCTGTCCCAGGGCATGTCAAAACAAGTTTGTCCTCTTCCCTCTGGGGGCACTTGGATTTCAACTGTCCAATGAGCTACCTTCTCTGTCCAGCCATCGCTGACCCTTCTGGACATTAAGGACTGTCCTGAGATGCCTCTGGAGCCGGGGAGCCCGGACTCCTCAGTCTGGTAGTGGCTCATGGACTGCCCCCTGCCAATCACATTTCCTATAGATGCCCGTGGTCCAACCCACCTAAAAGTGATAATGCATTCAAACTAAGCCTTATTTGATGAGGAATCCTTATGAGCCATATCAACATTTTAAAAAATTAAACACCTAATGTCTTTGTTGGGCTCAGTCTTAGTCCCTTTGCACTACTGTAGCAAAATACCACGGACTGGATAGTTGGTGGCTTATAAACAACAGAATTTTAGAACTCATAGTCCTGGAGGCTGGAAGTCTGAGACCGGATGCCAGCACGGTCAGGTGAGGACCCTCTTCCGGGATGCAGACCTCTCGTTCTTTTGTCACACAGTGGAATGAGCTAGGGAGCATTCTGGGGAGTCTCTCTCTCTCTTTTTTAGATTTTTAAAAATTCAATTAGCCAACATAGAGTACATCACTAGTTTTTGATATAGTGTTCAATGATTCATTAGTTGCGTATAACATCCCATGCTCTTCACATGACGTGCCCTCCTTATTGCCGGTCCCACAGTTACTCCCTCCCCCCCCCGACACAACCGTCTTTTATAGGAGCACTGGTCCAATTCCTGAGGGCTCCTCCCTCCTGACGTAACCACCTCCCAGCTCCTCATCCGATACTCTCACGTTGGATGTTAGGATTTCAACATATGAACTTGTTGGGGGCGACACAAGCTTTCAGACCGTAGCAGGATCTCTAGGGGTAGAGCATGAGATGGAGATTTTTATCCAAGTGAATTTTTGAGGGAGAACTCACTAGAGAAAAACCATAAAGAAGTGAGGGAAGGGGGCACCTGGGTGGCTCAGTCGGTTAGGCACCTGCCTTCTGCTCCCATAATGATCCCAGGGTTGTGGGATCAAGTCCCACATTGGGCTCCCTGCTCAGCAGGAAGCCTGCTTCTCCCACTCCCTCTGTTTGCAGCTCTGCCTACTTGTGATCCTTCTCTCTCCCTCCCTCTGTGTCAAATGAATAAATTTTTTAAAAAATCTTTAAAGAAGAAGAAGAAGAAGAATTAGTAGTAGTAGTCATCGTAGTAGTAGTGGTGAGGGAAGCAGAGTAGGACAGGTTCAGAAGCCAAGGAAGGGATGGTGTGAGTCAGGCTGAGGGGCTGTCTTAGCCTGGCCCCGCCCACAGCTCAGGAGTGTAGGTGGCATCCCAGAGCTGCTCCCTATCCCCTTGAGGATGAGGATGCTGACTTTTTGTACCTTGTAATGATCAGTCATTGAAAGCTGCCTCCCCATGGCATGGGGGTGCATAGTTGGCAAGATGACAATTGTCCAGGAAAGGCTGTGGTTCTGAGCAGTTAGCAGCCAGCACTGCCAGCAGCTGGGAGATGAGGGCGCCAGCCAGGGAAGACATCCACACAAGGCACCAACAGCATTTGCCACACCATGCAGAATAAATCACCCTCACCAAACATGCCAACATTTCAGATTAAAGTCCCCAGGGACACTGAAGTCTTGTTCCCTCCATCTCATCACAGAAGTAAAGTCTGCCCACAATTAAAATGTGTCTTTCCAGGTTATTGGGGTTTTGTTGTTGTTGTTGTTGGTGGTGGTGGTGGTGGTTTTTATCTACACGCATGCATATATATCTAAAGAAAACTGTAAACAATATTGTTGTATTCAGAAATGGCATCTTCGGGGCGCCTGGGTGGCTCAGTGGGTTAAGCCGCTGCCTTCAGCTCAGGTCATGATCTCAGGGTCCTGGGATCGAGTCCCGCATCAGGCTCTCTGCTCAGCGGGGAGCCTGCTTCCCTCTCTCTCTCTCTCTCTCTGGCTGCCTCTCTATCTACTTGTGATCTCTCTCTGTCAAATAAATAAATTAAAAAAAAAAAAAAAAAGAAATGGCATCTTCTGGATTGTTAAGGGTTGAATCGTATTCCCCACCTCCACAGTTCCTGTGTTGGAATCCTAACCCCGGGGACCTATGAGCAAGACCTTATGTGGAGACAGTGTCTTCTCAGGGTCTTAACAGAGGTGATCAAGGTAAAAATGGAAGGTGATCAAGGTCGAGGTGATCAAGGTCAGTAGGATGGCCCTGGACCCAACTGGTGTCCTTTTGAAGAGGGGGCATTTGGAGACAGGCCACAGGAAGACAAAGGTAGAGCCTGGATTGATATTTTTATAAGCCAACCCAGACCAAAGATGGCCAGCAACCATCAGAAGCTCTCAGAGAGGCAAGTAGCCAGGTCCTCATCATGGCACAGAAGGAATGGCCCATGCCTACACCTTGGTGTCACACTTCCAGCCTGCAGAACATGAGACAATAAATTTCTGTTCTCGCCACCACTCACTCTACAGTGCTCTGTTAAGGCAGCGCTAGGACATGAGTATACCGATCTCATCATTCTACCGCTTGCCTTTTGTCCTCACTCAGGGTGGGCCTTAGAGGCTGAGACATTGGAGAATATGCCAATCTACCACATTCTATTTAACCACAACGTATGGCATGGATTTATTTTACTTTGTTCCTCTCCTGAGGAGTCAAAGTTTAACAAAAGTCCTTTAAAAATACCTTTGATGTCCCTGAGTTTGAGACTCCATTTTCCCCCTCTTGCAATGGGTAGTAATGAAACCACCAGCCTCTTAGTTTGTTTGTAAGAATGGCATGCATGAACTAGCCTGGGTAAAACTCTTAGAACAGTGCCTGGAATAGATGTTCTTAAAACTTGCTGGCTGCTTTTATCATTCCCCATCTGGGGCACCTGAGCTGGTCTCCCTGCTTCTCTTACCCCCACCCCTCTCCCCATTCTTGTTTATAATAGCCCAAGTCTTCATCTCTACTGGGTAGAGACCAGGGATGCTGGCAAACACCCTATGATGCACAGGGGAGCCCCCACAACTAAGAATTCTGCAGCCCCCCATGGCCAATAGTCCCGAGGCTGGGAACCCCCATTTCTAACTCCCTTTCAGCTCTAGGAGTCTATGATTTGAAGACAGGAGCAAAGTCCTCAGACCCAAAAGAGTATTCTTTCCTGATCTCGCTCTATCTCTTAGGAGCACAATTACTGCAATTTATCTATCTGTAGATGTAATTTTCTCCTAACTTTTTTAAGTAGGCACCATGCCCAGGGTGGAGCCCAATGGGGGGCTCAAGCTCACGACTCTGAGAGCAAGACCTGAGCTGAAATCAAGAGTTGGACACCCAACTGACTGAGCCACCCAGCCACCCCTCCAACATCTTGTTTCTGGAAACAGGATGTATCTTAAAATCCATGGTGCATCATAGCTTCATTGGCAGAAGACTGACTTTTTTCTGACTTAGGCAAATAAAGTACCAGTGCCTATCATCTTAGATGTGGCACGCATGGGGCCTCTATCTCCCTTCCCTGATTAAGTTCATTGGAGACTAGAGAACGCTGAGCTGCTCCAGGGATGTGTGAGACTGCTCTAAGCCTTGTACGTAAGAATCTACTTTTAGGGGCGCCTGGGTGTCTCAGTGGGTTAAAGCCTCTGCCTTCGGCTCAGGTCATGATCCCAGGGTCCTGAGATCGAGCCCCGCATTGGGCTCTCTGCTCATCAGGGAGCCTGCTTCCTCCTCTCTCTCTGCCTGGCTCTCTGCCTACTTGTGATCTCTGTCTGTCAAATAAATAAATAAAATCTTAAAAAAAAAAAGAATCTACTTTTACCAGCCCATTTTCCCACTGGGAAGTGTTTGCTCAAGATAGAAAATCAATAGCCTTTTTTCTTAACTTGCTCTGACCTAAATCCTTATTTTGGTCTCCCCATGCCCACAGGCAAAGTTATTCTTCATTTACACTTCCCAAATTTTCACACTTGAGACAATATCCTGAACCTTCCATCCTCTAAGAGGCCACAGTCTGTCATTCATCAATCAAACTCAGTACTCGAGAGGCCTCCCTGCAAAGCCCAGGACTGCAGATGGTCATTGTAGTATTGGGGCTTAGCTCCTCCAAGCTGGACTTGTAGAAGGCTCTCCACGAGGGGCGACCCCATGAAACACTCCTGTATGACCCAACCATGGGTAGACCAGATGTTCATGCTCATTTTCCCACCATCACTATAACTCTGTTTCTCTTAAAGTTCAGGGTCACCTGGGAGATCATTAGAGTCATCCTCCTGGTTCCAGGAAAGAGGTCTTTTCATTATTTATCCTTTATGACTCGGTTCATGTCCCAACACCTCTACGAAAGCCCTGAGTTGAGCTAACAGCTCCTCTCTGTGTTCCCAGAGCCCCTTGGATTGACCTGGACCACAGCACTCGTCACAATGAACTGTAATTGTCATTTGACTTGCCTCTTTCCCATGAGGCCAGTGTTCTCAAACTTGAGCCTGCTTCAGACTCCCTTGGAGCTCTTTTTAAAACACAGCATGCTCTTATTTCTGATTCAGTAGCTTAGGATGGGGACGAGAATTTGCATTTCTAATAAGAACCCTGGTGATGGTGATGCTGCTTGTCCAAAGATCGTACTTTGAGAACCAATGACCTCATCCATGGGTTCACTAAGACCAGGGACCTTGTGTCCTTAAAAGGTCTCGATTCCACACACTATAGGCAGCTGACATGTTTGCTAAATAAATTCAACTGGGTTTTAATTAAATGTCCCCTCTGTGCTGAGAATGACATTAAGCCATTGTTTGAAAAAAAGACATAATTATTTGTAAGAGCCAAGATAAGGAAAAAAACCTAAGTGTCTGTGGATAGACGAGTGGATAAAGAAGATGTGGTATACAGACACAATGAAATATTATTCAGCGATAAAAAAGAATAGAATATTTCCTTTTGCAACAACATAGATGGACCTAGAGGGTATTTTCCTCTAAGTGAAACAAATCAGAGAAAGACACATACTATATGAGTTCACTTACATGTGGAATCTAAAAACAAATCAACAACAACAAATACACACACACACAAAACAACCACAAAACAACCAAACCCAGAAATAGAGCTGTAAATACAGAGAACGAATCACTCTAGCGGTTGCCAGAAAGGGGGTGGGGGTAGGAGGATGGATGAAATGTTGTAGATGAGATTAAGAGATACAAATTTCCAGTTATAAAATAAATAAGTCACAGGGATGGAAAGTAGAGCATGGGAATACAGTCAGTAATATTTTAGTAACTTTGTATGATGACGGGTAGTAACTACATTCATTGTGGTGAGTTTTTCGTTTTTAATGTATAGAATTTCCAAACCACTATGTTGGACACCTGAAACTAATACAATATTGTATGTTGACTATACCTCAATTTAAAAATTTAAGATGCATAAAAGGAGTGGCAACCTGTGCTTTGTCTTGCAGGACATACTAACCCAATCAGAACATCTTCTATGTTTTGCTCTTCCGAATCTACTTGGCACTTGGCACACATTCTCCCTTTTAATCCGTCCCCACCAAACGCAGTGACATATGGCTTGTTATCCCTGTTCTGCAGAGGAACAGGCAAAATCTTAGAAAGTCTCTCATTTTCTATGTATTTTCTTACCCCAGGGGTGCTCGGGGATGATAGCAGGTGTTGAATTAAAACCATGTGTGAAATAGGATAAAATTTCCTAGAGGTTCAGTTTTACTGAAGAATTTGGGACAGGGAGATGTTCTGACACATGTGAGTATGTTGGCAGAATTCTGCTTTTCCATATTGACTATATCACAGTCATTTTTTATCACAAAACACAACATTTTTCAGGATGATTTGCCACTATGTTCTCAGAACTTTCTAGAAGTAAACTTCACTCTTCTCCAATTCTGGCTGTGTTTGAGTAAAGCCATTTGCCCCAGTGAAGTTCAAAGGCTCGTTTGTCTGAATTCCAACCTTATGCTTTTGGCCACTATAGGGCAGGTCAACAACCAAACTGGGCCAATTTTTTTAAAGGGTTGGGGAGAGGGGCAGAGAAAGTCCTAAGCAGACTCTGTGCTGAGCACACAGACTGACCCCAAGATCACAACCTGAGCCAAAACCAGGAGTCAGACACTTAACAACTGTGCCACCCAAGTACCCCTGGGTCATTTTTTTTTAAACAACATCCTAGGGGTGTGTTGCACAGGAGATAAAGTTGGAGCTTTTCACCCACTGTTGGGCATTGTTTACTCAACACCTGTTGTCCCATTACCCTTGTTTGGGAAAGCAATAACCCCAGTCCCAAAGGATGAACAATCTCCATCTAGGCAAACCATTGCTAGCCCATTGTGGTTTGCCAGAGACTGACTCTCTTTCATGGCCTCCCTTGCAGCTGGGAATTATCATATGATCCCCCCTTTGGAAAGGATAAGAAGACAGAGATTTTCAAGGATCATTTTGCTCCTGGCCCATCTTTCCTTTTTGGGATAGTAGTGTGATGGCTGGAGCTGTGGCAGCCACCTTGAGATTGTGAGAGCAAAAGCATGCTGGATGGAAGCCAACAGGATAAGAATGGCTGTTGGATTTTAATGCTGTTGTTAAGTTGCTGTACCAGCATTCAACTGCTTACCTCTGGTCTTATTTTAGTTAAGCATAAATATCCTTTCAGTTTAAACCACTCCTTGTAGATATAAGCATTCCTACATGATAGTTAATCCCAGAGTCCATTCTTCTAGCACATGCAGGGCTTTGTTCTCCTACAGGTTCATTTTCCTTTATAGCCCAAACTTTGATTGTCGATGAAAAATCTAAAATTCAAACAATGATTTTCCTATGCTCCTTCATTCCATAAATATCTAATGATGACTGCATGCCAGATACTCCCCTGGGCATTGGGGTAGGACAAGAAACAAAAAAGACAAAGTCTCAGTTCTTACAGAACTTCTCTTCTAGAGGTAGGAGACCAAAACCAAAGAACAGAAGCGTATCAGAGGGTGACCGGTGCCACAAAGAAGAGAGGAGGGAAACACCAGCTTAACAGGGAGAGAGAGACTCTCTGAAGGAAGGGAGTTCCAACAGACAGAGGAAACTGCAGGTGCACACCCTTGCATACACTCTGGGTCCAGCAGGGAGACAGCCATGGCTATGGATGATGGGATGTCAGAAGTTGAGTTCCCAGAAGCCATGAGGACAGGCAAGTTATGGGAAGAAGTTCTCTGCAGACGTGCAAGCTCGATACTTGGTCACTTCCGGTCCCTGCCTCCTCCTCCCATGGAACAGTCACTCTCACTTCCTTCTCTCCCACCCCGACCCCTGTTCCCCTTGGTCCACTCCACACCAGCCCAAGCCCAGTGCCTGACACACAACTGACACTTAAAGAAAACAGACAACTTGCTGAATGTGTGAACGAGCACCCTTGATTTATACAAGGCCAACCAAGGGATTAAAGTCCACTCGATATTCTGTGACTCTGGACAGGTGACCACCTCCCCATGCCCCTGCCCCCTCATCTGTAAAGTGGGGATCATTGTCATAACTCTCCCTCGTTGTTTTGGTAGGAACACAAGAATCACAATAAAAGGCAACAGGTAGCCTTCCACATGCCCTCCACCTGAGGAAGAGGATCATCTGATCATCCCATTTTACAGAGGACAAAACTGAGGTCCAACGTTCCCCAGCTGCTAAGCAGTAGAGTCAGAATTTGAAGTTCAAGGTCCCCCAGCCGTTAAGCGGTAGAGTCAGAATTTGAACAGCCATGCTCCAGGGCGACTTCAATGACCATTACGACAGAGATGATGCCTTTGGACGAAGGCACAAGCTGAACAAACCCGGAGCATGCCCTGGCAGGGACTGGAACTACTGCGGTGGTGGCTGTCATTAATCCTGTCATTGCTGTTAGGGACTGCAGCGTGCCCAGCCGTCCCAGGTAACTGATGCTCGTGCAGCAGGACGGGTGAACTAGATACCACATTGGAGCGCAGAACAAAGAAAGCAGAGGGAACGCTGCCCGCCCCGTGAGATATCTGTATACACCTCCCGAGGGCCCTGTGTGGCTTGTGGGGCGGGGCGCTGCGGGCAGAGAGACCCGGGGGAGACCCATCCCCTCACCTCCGCCCCCAGCCTCCCAGCCAGGCAAACCGCACACCCCCAGCTGAGGAATCACATAACCGTGGCAGCTGTCCAGAGCAGAAGAGGCCCGCACCTGTTTGCAATGTAATTTAGTGATTATCGGCCTTCCCATCCCACTGAAATTCAAAGACTGGAGAACGGGGGACGACGGAGGGGGCTGTGTGAGGGGGGTTAGGAAGTTGGAGAGGTAAGACGATCAAATGTCCTAAATTGCTTGCACTTTAATGCCTTATATAAAAATTTCCTGTAATGCATGTTACCATAAATAAGGGATCGCTGAACAAGCCCTGAGCAGGATGGTTTTTTGGGAAACTCTCCCGGAGGGAACGTTTGGAGCCAGCCTGGTTATGGCCCACCTCTCAAATTATCCTGTTGTAAAATGTCTGGCCCCCCAAGGCCTGCATTTACTGGACTGAGCACAGCTCTCTCGTGTTCTTTGCAGAGCAGCATTTAGGATTCACCACTTACTGGGTCCCTTCCAGACCCCCATGTCTGCTTACAAAGATGTTGGGGTGGGAGGCTGGTCTCTTGACCAGGATTCGCTCTATCCAGCCCACCCCCATCCACATCCAAATCAACCTGTCAGGGCTGGCAGAGACCGACAGCATAATCCCCCATCCGGGCCCCAAGAAACCAAGCCAGATATTGGGGTCACTGGGGCACCCTTTCACAATTCTTAAGGGAACGTTTGCAGGATGCACCTGGACAATTGGTCCCAGTTTCTCTTGCGGGGAAAAAATGGAAGAGGCAATTTCTCTGTTGGTAAGATTCAGATTCAAGGGGCGGTTTATCATGTGCCTGCTGAATACCCTGAATTGCCCTAGGCTACCACGGGGGTGGGGTGGTGATGATGATGATGATGATGGTGGTGATGACGATGATGGTGGTGGTGGTCACGACGGCGATGAGGCTGGTGCTGGTGGAGGAGGCCGTGATGGTAGCGGGGGAGAGAATGCAGCTAGAGCCAACACTTACTGGGCGTTTGTTGCATGCTGTTGGCATGGAGAGATTACTGGATTCTCACAGCAAGAATCTCCCTAAGAGCCAGATGCTATTATTCCTATTTTATAGACAGAAATTACAATAGTCAGGAGCTTACCCAAGGTCACACTCTTCATGGCTTTGACTTAATTTGCACACCATGCTCGGGGAGTCAATATTCTCATCACTATTTCTTGCCAAAGAAAGAGGTGAAGAGAGAGAAAATGAGTTTATTGGTTCCATGATTATGGACTGAATGCCTCTTGTGTGCCAACCCCCGTTCTGGAAATTGTGGTTATGTCAGTGAACACGATAGACAAGATCTCTTGCCTCCAGGAGCATGAATTCCAACTAACATTCCTCCAAGAAAGAATTTAAACACAGAGATCTTCTCTAGAAGTACCCGAACAACACTAATTTGGGAAGGGGCAATCAGTAGCATTAGAGAGGGGCCTTAATAGGTCTTTTTGCAAGGATTTCACACACACACACCCCATATCAGAGCCCACGATAAGGTCTTATAAATGGACAGTTTATTTAGGACATGATCCCAAAGAGCAGGAGCAGGGATTAAGCCAAGTGCATCTAGGGAGGAGAGAGAGCCAATACAAGGGTGCATTAGGGAAGAGGCTGTTGCTTTGGGTAATAAGTTCTCCATCCACAGGGACATTTCAAGGCCCATATGGAATGCTTATCAGAACTGTTCCCCCAAGGGATACAATGGAGAAGCATTTACCCAACAGTTCCTATTGCCTTTTTGGTTAAGGTTTGCCCCATGGGCTTAACTTCACTACCCTCTGGATTATGTGTGTGTGTGTGTGTGTGTGTGTGTGTGTGTGTTTGTGAATAGTCTACAGTTTCTTTAGCCACCCCATGCCATGTATTAGACCAGCCCTGGGGCAGAAAGGGAATACAGCACAGGCTTGGATTTTGGTGTAGCCATGACAGGAGTTAGAAGTGAGACAGAGAGGACATGAGTCAGCACACAAAAAATATCTGAACATCAGTGCATTAGTCAGGATTGGCTTGGTTTGGCTGCAGTAACAAACAATCCCACGTTCTTGAGACTTAGCACTTTGAATGCATTATGTCATTTAATCTTCAAAAATATCCTGCAACATAGATATTATTATCCACTTAACTGATGAGACAACTCAGCAGAGAGAGGCAACCTAATTTGCCCAAAGTCACTTATCTAACTGGAGGAAGGACCAAGATGCAAACCCAGGGATGAATGACTGTAAATCCCATGCTTTTAATAAAGTGTTTGGCAGGAGCTAGGGCAGCCATGGAGGAGGTTTAGAGGTCACAAGTAGTGACCTAACTCTCATTTTAAAATAATTCGTAACCATTTGTAAAATTAGAAGTTGAAACATGTACATTCAATTTTATCAATTTTAACAAATTTTTTTAAATTGATAATTGATAAAATTATATCAATTTTAACAAATAAAAGATATCCAAAATGTGTCAGATCAGCTCATTTTCTTTGGATACGGGCATTAAATGTCTGCATTGGCTGTTTAAATGAAGAGAGTGGTAGCTGTTAGTAGAATTTGTCAAATACATCCATATTTCTACCTTCCAAGTACGGTAGGATTACACTTGACCCCCTTCTGGTTGAGTAGGGTCCCATCCCCAGGTCCGGCCAATGAGTTATGATTTCCAGGACAGAGCATTTAATTGCCAATTAGAACCACCCTGTACCCTCTTTACCTCTGCTAAGGCGATTTCCACCCAGTGGCTCCTCTGTCCTCCTGGGACCAGATGAAGGACAATGGAAAACAGAGTCCCACGCAAATAAATACACATGTAAGTGTATTTATTTGCAAATTAAAAAAAAATAAACTGTTGTAGTATGAAGCCCCTGGGGCTTGGGGGTTGTTACTGCAGCAAAAGTTAACCTACCCTGATTTGTTGGAGATTATCTTGAGACTGCCAGGTTATCAGTGATTGTGTTCTCCAGAATTGGATGCTGAGACAGAATTTCAGGTATAAGGTGTTAATTAGAGATCAACCACCTGTGAAAGAAAAAAAGTCAGGGTAGGACAGAAGAAGTTAAACCGTGCTCCTGGTCTGACAAAACTTTGGCCAACCCAGGTTAGTGTCTGGGGTGGGTATTGCCTGTCACCGTGTCCCTTGCTGGAGCAAAAACAGTTTGACCTTTACATCTCCTCCTTGCTCGGTCACTGGATTCGGGCTACCTGGGGATGGGATGACCCTGGGTAAGGCAGCCCTCCAGAGCTCTGGCAGTTCCTGAAGTAGAGGGCAGCTGAAGGTCATCTGGGACCCAAACCCCACAGGGCTGGGCAGAACATTCTTCCTGGAGAGGGGAGTGAGTATCATATCTACATGTCTATCACCCAGGCCAATTATCTAAGGTTCTTATTACTTGCAACCTATATCTGTGTGAATCAGAAAGGTGAGAATCAGATAGGGAATCTCTCTGAATCTCCTCTCTATGCAGCCGAGTTCTGGGTTGCAAAAGCAGGAGTCAACCTTGGATGATTTAAGCAGGAAAGGAGTTCATTAAATGAGCTCTAGAATTACTGGGATAGCCAGGGAATCAGATTGGTGACTCAGCCAGCAAAGGGAAGCCATACAGCTGGTCTGCTGGGGATAGAGGGCCGGCATGGGTTCCAGTCACTGGCCGCCATTTTTCCCCTTAGGTTCTCCATCTGGCAGCAGCTGCTTTGAGGCAGAGAGAGCGAGAAGGGGAGGGGACATGAGGGCTCACCGTCCCTCCAACTTGCACCTCTCTCTCCCATTCAAAGTTTAGCTTGCATACACATGATGGGAAGCACCAGGTCCCCTGTCTGCATCCTGCTTACAAGAGAAGCCAGGAAAGGAAACACCCGGAATTCCATTTCCATGGAGGAAGGTGGTCTCTGCCTCCCCTGCGAGGCATCGAGTGGGGAGCTCCCTGGACACTGGCGGGAGGGTCAGAGACTGAGCAGCCGAAGAGAATGGCAAGTGTCCTCTCCATGTGTGTGAATAGTTCACACGTAACTTGGGTGCTGAGACCTCGAGGGGACTCTGATCGCCCCCATGCCGGTGTGAACTTTTTCCGCCGATGCTCTGAGGTTCTCTTCTGGAGTCAGCCCTCGTCTTGGCCGTAGTGTGGTAATACCCCATCTCAGGGGTAGGTGAGCCCGGATGTGTCAGGGACAACGGGATGGATGACCAGAATTGCTTCTACAGGTAGGCGCAGGGAAGCCCAGAGCACCAGTAGGAAGCAGACTCAGCAACGCGCATGACCAGGAATTCCTGGGGCAGATTTCCTGTGGGACCCAACTGCCCACTCATTTATTCCTCAAACACCTGCTGAACCCCTACCCTTCCAGCTCCACTGAAACACCACAGATGACTGACTGCACCCTAGGGACACTCCTGCCCGGTGGCTTCCAGTCCCTGCTTTTGGTCACACCCTTTTCCTGGCAACATGGAGAAATGCCCACAGGTCTGCACTTGGCCATCAGAAAGCCTGAGTTTAAAACCCTAACTCTGCCCAGTCCAGGATGGGCGATCGTGGGCCATCCCTTCCCTTCTGTGTCAGCTTCTGTTCCTTCACCCACAGCAGGAAGGGAATGACATTCAGGGCTGACATGAGGAGTAACTGAGATAAACCAAAGCAGAGGGCCAGGCCCAGATTCTCTTCTCCAAATATTAGTTATATTGTCATCACCAACTGGGAGAGGGAGGGATCAGGTGGGGGGGCTCCGATTCGTGGTTTCCCAACCGCGTCATGTGGTTCAGACTTCCCACACCTGCCAGCGACTGCTGGCACATAGGGGCAATTACCCTGAGAATCAAGGTATCAAATAATGGCAATGGCAACAGTAATGATAATTACTGAGCACCTGCTCTGTATCAGCACCCATGCCAAGCTTTGCTTAAAGTTCCGTGGCTCAAAATATGGTCCTCAGACCAGCAACACTGGCATCTCCTGGGAGAGAGCTGGTTAGAAATGCAGACTCTTGGATCGTGGTCCAGACCTTTCCCCCCCACCCACCCGGAGATGGAAGTTTCCAATCATCTCAGCATTCTGGGAATCCAGGCAAGACGGGTTTTGGCTGATGAGGGCAGCCCGCTTAGGAAGAGAAACAGGAGGGAAAGAACAAAGGAGAAAGTGCACAGCAGTGACAGATGGGAGACGGGGGAGGGAGAACAGAACCACCAGTCAGTTCTATGCTGCAGGGGAGCCGGATCCTTCCCCATAGAAGGAAAATCTATCCAGCATCGTCCACTGAACTCCGAAAAGGAATTCAGTCCACTCAGCGGCCATAGTCATTTGCATTTTCAAGGAACCTGCATTTTCACAACTTCTATTGCAAAAATTATTGTGCTGGTTATCCCAGGTTGCAGACTCATCGCTGGGCCTTCTACAATGAACACCTTTGCCCCACTCGCAGACGGGCTCTGTCACTGCAGACCCAGAAGAAAGACACCATGCTCGACTGTCCGCAGCATGCAGGACGTTGGCAGGTGTGCGGGGCCCCGTGACCCACCCCTCCGTCTCCAGCATGCCAGGTGGTTCCCAAGGCATAGTAGGCACTCAGTGAATATTTGTTTGAGAGAATGAATAAAGGATGGTCCAAACTCACAAAAACTGAGCTGTCACTGAGATGTACTGTTTTACCAGTAAGCCAGACTCAAATCAGCGAGTTGCTGGACAATCAAAATAACTTAGAGCAGCTATTTGCAACTGCTGGTCAAGAACAAAAAAGGTCAGGCTACCTCAGTTAACACGCGCGCGCACACACACACACACACACACACACACACGCAGCGAGAGAGCTCTGTATGTTACCACGCTGTACAGGCAATAGACTTTCTTGTCTTTATGTGCAGTGTTAGTTATCATGACTGCGCTATTGTAGTAACAGCCAACCAAGTATCGGAAATTGTGTTTTCTAGTGTATTGTTTACTTCGTATTCTAAACCTTCACCCGGAGGAGAGATGCTTCCGGGGAAAACTGTTAGAGGTGAATCCTGGACCCCCTCTTTCTCCCACATGGGATAACCTATCTGAAGCGGGACAAATCTTGCCAATCCCTAACTGGCTTCATTAGCCTTCAGAGATCAGAGAAACCTGCCCTTGGAGAAAAGTCAGGCTTTTGGGGGGTCTCAGATTAATTCACGCTCTTTACTTAGTTGGCTCTATAGCTTGGAAAACTACATTTCCCAAGCTCCTTTGCCCTCGGGGTAGTAGTTTGGCCAGTGGGTTGCCTTAATGGGAAATTGGAGGGTGGAGGAGAGGAGAGCCCTTGGTACTTCCAGCTCTGTCTGCCTCTGCTTTCTGTGGCCTCTCCCGCGGTGACTGGGTGTCTTCTGTGGCCCTATAGCTCTTACCATACAACCTCCTCCTCCGTGGTCCCAGCTTCTACTGAGTGGCCCTCACTCTGGTTCGAGCTCATTTCAGATGGTTCTGACATTCGGTAACATCTGCTCCCCTTCTGTTTCTCCCGACCCAGGAGCAATAGTAACTCTGTGATGCATCTGGTCTCAGTAACATCACCATCCCTTATCCCATCACCTCCTCTGTCTCCCATGTACCTATCTCTAATTCCTCTATCTCCAATTCCCTGCATGAAGTAACCTCTACTGGAAAATCCTAGGGTGCTTTCCTTTGTTTCATTGTTTTCTTAGCTAAATCCTGACTAGTGTGGATGGTCTCATTAACCCAACTTTTAAAAATTATGACGTAAATACACACACACACACACACACACACACCCCATATGTAATTATGTATATATATATATTTATGTGTATATATATATACATCCTATCATTATGTTGTACACCTTAAACTAATACAATATTCTGGTCAATTACATACAATAAAACAGGGAAATGGTGGTATAGATAAGGTCCATCTTTATCATTATTCTACCTTCTTTTGACCACCGTCTCCACTCCCCTGAGTGCCTCACCTTCTCCCCAAAGCACCTAAACTCTGAACCTCTCCCAGGGTCCCTTCAAGTGAAACCTATTCTCAGCTCTACCCCATTACCTAATTCTTGGTAAGGTGTGAGCCACCAATGGCCTTCCTCTCCACCTCTTCTAGGAATCTCAGTCTGTAAATGCGGACCCAACCCTTAACCCTGAATCTCTCAGGGCAAATCCAAGAGACAGCTGGAGGCAGAAATTTCTTCAAACCCTCCCAGCCTGCGTTCTGGGGAATGAGATCCAGCGGAGTGTGAATCCCCTGGGGGAGTGGGCTGTTCCAGCACAGTCTGCTGGCCCTGCAGGCAGAGTTTCTGATTTGGTAGGTCTGGGGAGGGGTCCGCCCAGGGAGGCTGAAGCTGCCGGTCTGGGGACCACCCTCTGAGAACCATCGCTGATGATATTAACACGCACTTACTGAGGATTCATGACAGGACCCCAAACTTTGTAAGCCCCTTTCAGAATCACACCCTTTAATCTCACAGTAGCCCCTATGGAAACTGAGGTCCAGAGAGGCCTTCAAAAGTCTTCTCGTCGCGCAACTGCACCAGGCAGAATCAAGGGCTGAGCCCAGAGCGTCAGCTCCAAAATCTGGTATGCGAGCCATGGTGCAATTGTGCGTCTCAGAGTCCAGGCTATAGAACTCGGAGAGACCAGGGTCCTGGATCCAGTTCTGGCTGTGTGATGCTGGGCAGGTACCTTGACCGATCTGTGCCTTGGTTCCCCCATCTGCAAAAGGGGACTTTGACAGGCCCCACTGCACAGTGCTATTCCCAGGATTCCATGGGAGAATGAGGCAGACACAGATTCCTTGCTATGTGACTCCTCGGCCGTCGAGGAGCTCAGCTCCAGCTGCAGGGCAGTGTCCCTGGGCTTGCTGATGGCCTCCCGCTTCTCTGTCTCCTGCCCTGCTGCAGGATGCCCAGCCTCCCCAACTCCCTCTGGTCCATTTTGGATGTGCATTCTACATGAATCATCAGAGGACTACAGGGAGACCCAGCCCTGCTTGGCCAGAGCAGTGCCCCCTTCATTAACCTACTGTCCAGCCCACTCGGGCTGCTCTCACAGAACACCATAGATGGGGCAGCTTAAACAGCAGGCATTTATTTCTCATGACTGTGGAGGCTAGAAGTCCAAGATCATGGTGCCAGCAGTTTCTGCATCGGGTGAGGACCCTCTTCCTGGCTCGCGATGGCTGTCTTCTTGTAGTACCTTCCCATGTAACCCCACCACTGGAGCTCCCCACCCATGACCTCTCCTAAACCTACCTACCCCCCTGTAAAGTCACCTCCTGGACCATTGTTGTGGGGCTTAGGGTTTAACCCTATGAATTTCAGGGGGGACATAAACATCCCATCCACCCCACACCTGTGTTCCTCCTTGATCCCCTTCCTTCTACCCTCTCATCCCTAGGATCACATCCCACATAAACCACGGACACCCATGCCCAGATTTCAAGATTTGCTTTGGGGGAAACCCACGTGAAGATCAACGATGCATACAAAGCATGTGAGCTACTTAGAACAATGTCTGGCTGGTATAACAATAACAACAATAATAATAATGTTAAAAATAACGTTAATAGCTCACGGAGAGCATTTCTTAAATGGCAGGCCTTTGACACATTTTTTTTAAAAAGATTTTATTTATTTATTTGACAGAGAGAGAGATCACAAGTAGGCAGAGAGGCAGGCAGGGGCGCAGGGAGCAGGCTCCCTGCTGAGCAGAGATCCCGACACAGAGCTCGATCCCAGGACCCTGAGTCTTAACCCACTGAGCCACGCAGCTGCCCCCCTTTGCCACATTTTAACTCGCTTAATATGCATTCAATAAATGTAGTTGCTATTGTTTTACCATAGTTCTTATTATTTACCTCTGATCTCCCCAACCCCTCACAAAAGTAGTATTTTCTGAAGTCGTTTTTCTTTGCTGTGTTTTATGGCCCCCTTCTCATTTACCATCATTGCCCAAATGGATCTGGAAATACCTCACCCACTGATTTGTCTCCATGTTCATGGGTTATCTCCCTCACTCAGGGCCATGTGACAATTTTTAGGGGTTCCTCACTTCCACCACAATAACCTCAATATTAAATACTGTCTTTGATACAACTTTAAATAGTGAAACACTTATTTTCTTTCTGTGCAGACAAAATTGACTCGATTTTCATGGGCTCTATGGATTGCATTTTTTTCTGGTATGGAGAGAAATGCAAATATTTCTGTAACCCCAGGTGTTTTTCCTTCTGATTTCAAATAAGATGAAACATCGCCACGGTGCCTGGTGGGTGAGGTGGCCCTTTGTGAACCCGTCAAGAGGACAAGAATCACATCTGTCCCTCTCTTGGTGGAGCTCCCAGGGCCAAGCACAGCCTCAAAGCTGGAACTAGAGTCCCATCCTGGAATCTCCTAGGGCTGCAGTGAAGCATCATGGGAGGCACTGTGCAAATATGGCCTCCAGGCCCTGCTCCCAGCCTGGCTGTTCTGTGGAGGGCAAAGCCTGGGGCTGATTTTCACCCTGATCCTATCCCTTGGGCCTCACCCTGGGTGTTGAGGACCAGGCCTCATGCCCTGGGCCTCCAGAGCACGTGCTCTGGGCCTGTCCTGGCAAGCACAGAGCTGTAGCACTGACCCTCGCCCTCCTTCCCCGCTGAGCCCCTGGCAGACCTGTTGAATGGGGCTTTCATTTCCCTGACCCTGGGGTCATCTGTTTTCAGAACGTGAAATATGGCCGCCTGGCCCAGGACAGAAGCCAGGGAGATAAGCGCCAGGGAGGAGCCTCCCGTCCAACAAGCCGTGACTAATGATGATTGCGGTGTGTTTGGCGGGGCAGAATTTATCTGGCTCCTCCTCACCTGTGGCTTAACTCTTTGTGGGATCTTGCTCCCCAGCTCGGAGATGCCCGGTTTTCCCACCCACACGGGCTCGAGATCCTGTTCTTAGCTCAGGGTCTGATGTATACAGTAGGCATTCGGTGGGTATTTGTGTTCAGGATCAGGGAAGGAGGGAGGAAGGGAGAAAAGGGAGAAAAGGAGGGAAAAAGATGAGCACATACTCCATGTCCTGGAGTCTTCGGCATAATAAAATTAGTTCCCATCTCTCATGAGCTGACCACCTGCCGGGCACTGACCCTACCCAGCCTACACACTCCCCCTCATTTAATTCCCCCCGATCTACAAAGCACATTCCATTACACAAGCCAATTTAGGCCACACGGAAGTCGAAACTTGTGTATTATTTTGTATGTCCCTTTAATGGAGCAGGGAATGGAGCTCAGAGCCCCTGTGTGACTTGCCGGGAAGTGGCAGAACTGGGATTCGAACTGAGAGTCGGTCTTTCTGGTCTTTTCTCTTGAGTTCTTAACTGTCTTCTGGTGAAAACTCTGGCGTGTAGACCTATTGGGTTGATCAGGGTCGTTGAATTTCTCTTTGCAACAAACAACCTCAAAATGCCAGAGGTGTACTGCAAATATTTATTTTTACATGAGTGGGTCTGCAAATCAGCGTCGGCTTGGCTGATCCAGCCTAGGCTTGCTTGGGTCGGGCTGGATGCCAGGCTCCGGTTCTCTCTTCAAGGGTTCATCCTAAGGGCCCAGGCTGAAGGGGCAGTGGCTTCCGGGAGCATCCCTTCTCGACAGGGGAGCCCGAGGGAACAAGCCAATTGAAAGCCCTTGCTGCACCCACGTGCCCCCAGCATCGTGTTGGCCAAAGCAAGGCACATGATCAAAGTAAAGGGGTGAGATGTTTGTTCATCAACATGAGGCCAGGGCAAGGGTGAAGAAGTGTAGTTCTACAACATCGGGGGAGCAAAGAATGGGGGCTAGCCAGTCTGCACACACGGGAAGTGTGGACGCGCAAGGAATAGTAGGTGAAGGGGGGGACGCTCTCCTCCCCTCCAGGGGCCATTGGGCAATGCTGGAGACACATATACTTGGGAAGGGGGCACTGTTGGCATGGAGTGCGTGGATCTCAGGGATGCTACCCAGCATTGTGGTACTGCACACGGATCAACCCTGCTCCAACGAAGAATGAGCTGCACCCCCCATGTCAACAGAGTCAAGCTTGAGATATCCTGATCTGGAATATCCAGGAGGCCAACTGGGGGGCCAGGGAGCCTGCTAAAAATGCCCATTCCAGGGGCCACAGTGCAGGAGTCTTGATTCGGAAGGGCTGGGGTGTTGCCTTGGGGTCTGTATTCCTGGCTAGCAATTTAGGAAAATGTGACTCACTGTTCAGAGTCTGAGGGCTGCTGCTGTGGGTCTGCCACAAAGGTGACTTCAAGAATTTGCACGGGACAGTCTTCCGAGGCCTGCTTCCTAATATCCAGGGTCCAGAAATCCGGAACCTTCCTTCCAAAGGCTGCGGCTCACGGTGTTTGCCCACAAACAGAATTTCTAAGCGGCGGTGTACCCATGTTCCTCCCGCTCCTCAGCCTTTCACTTTTAAAACCAGGAGGAATTTGAGGGAAATGTAATCCATATGCCTCAGAATCATTTACACTTAAATCATGAAAGTACTGCCGTGGTTTTTAAGAGCCATTTGATGTCCAAAACACCTTCTGAGGATTTAAAAAATAAGCTTTTTAAAGTCTCTTTTTACTTACAGTGGGATTTTTGCTCTGGGTAAGTGAATTCAAATGATATGAAGCTGGGGGCAGGGGAGGCTGCCGGAAACCCCAACCCTGAACTTGAAGGAAACCCGACCCTCGGCAGACCGGGTCTTCTGCTCTTACCTACAGCATCCTTGACGTGCATCCATTTCGCGCAATAAAATCGATCTTATTTTCCCAAGAAGTATGGATTCCAGCAGCCACTCGCTTAGGTCCTCAGACATCCTCCTTCTCATTTTGCTTCTCTGGGCTCCTCAGTTTCCATCTTTAAACCATCTGACTCACTGGAAACGGACATCCATTGCCTTCTTGCAGCGGGTCCCCTGCCAACATCACATTTCACTCTCCTCTCTCCACCCCGGGGAGACCCAGGTGGGGAGGCCAAATTCTAGAACTGACCATAGACTCGCTTACAGCTCAGGTGGGCCCGTCTGTTTGGAAAAGAGATTTGGCAAACGATCTCATCTTAAACACGTTTATCCACAACAATCCTGCTTTCAAGAATCTAGCCCAAGGAAATAATTATAAGTGCAGAATAATACATAGTTCCACCCGGAAATATTCCGCACCATGTGCAACAGAGAAAACCTGAAAACAGCCGACCAGAGTGGTAAGAGCAAAACGGTTCATGAAATGATCATTTCTCTGTTTAATGCCCACATTAACACTGATGGATAGTAAAGCTGCAGGAAAGGGGAGGAGAATGATCTCTGTTTGTCATACAAAAGAAGGCGAATGATATAGTTGCTTCAGGAAATTCTTTAGAATGTGTTGGAGTGAACTGGGCAAAGGGATGTTGGAAAGACTTTCCAGCCGAGTAGGATAACAGAAGCCGAAGCAGAGAGGGGAGTGGGAGTGCACATCCTTCGGTGTGGTAGGAGCTCAAGCTCCAGGCTGGGAGGTGAGTGTGATGAGGTTGGAGAAGAGGCAGAGGACTAATGGTGGCCACATCGAACAGCTCGGACTTCAGCTTGGAGGTAGTAGGGAGCCACTGAAGGTGTTTGAGCAGGGAAGGTGCACAGTCAAGACTGCACTTGTACAAGGTAGCCATGGCCACAGCGTGGAGGATAGACTAGAAAAGCTAGGGAGGTGCTGGGGCTATTAAAATACTACCCACAAGTGATGCTGAACCCGGTTGGGCAGGGTAGCATGCATTCATTCAACTACCCTTCATGGTGCTGTCAAATGAGGCGCAATTCACTGGAGACCGCTCTAGAAGGGGCTGTGGCTGAAGCCAGTGACTGATAGGAGATGGGGGAGTAAGGAAGTAGAATGGGAATAGCCCAGGGTTTCTGGTTCAGACCGTTGGGTGGATGTTGGTGTCATTTGCTGAGCTAGAGGGAAAGGAGGTTCTCACCAGGTTTGGGGGAGAGAGAGAGAGAGAGAGAGAGAGAGAGTGGGTCCAACTGGCATCCAGGTAGGCCCAGAGAGAGATGCCCAGCCAAAAGCTGGGTGTTAGAGTCTGCAACTCTGGGGACAGGTGCAGGCTTGGAGACAGGGCTGTGAGGGTTGGCAGCATTTTGGTGGGAATGAGATCACCGGGTTGTGGTGGGGGTTGTGCTGAGTGAGAAGGATAGGGCCAAGGACACCCTAGGGAAGGTATGTATCAAAAATTCATTAGAGAAAGTCTGCAGGTATATTAAAAGGCAGGGGCTTTCAATGAAAGGTTGCTAAGCAGATGGGCCTGGCTTACTAGCCAGATGTGTGCAGGGTAACCTCTGACGACCAGGCAATGGGGTGAACAGAGAAGCGGAGATATGCAAGGGAAGGGTCTAGAAAGAACATGCAGGCATGGCTGGGGCAGTGTCCACGGGAGAGAGGGAGCAGGACAGGGGATTGTACCAGAGAGGGAGCCTCAGAAAGGTGAGGGAGGATACAGAGGACAGAGGAAATAGGGTTTATAAATGAGGGGGCAAAACAAAGAAAGGGAAAGAGGAAGATCATAAAGAAAGTGAGGGACCCAGGAGCTCCTGGGGTTCCTCTCTGCCAGGAAGGATGGGGAGCGGAGCACAAGGTCCAGTCTGGCTCCCTGATCAGGGGTGAGGGGTCCCCTGGGACCTGAGAGGGGAGCCCTAGGTGGGAAGCAACCCCAGGCTAAGGAGGAAGCCCTCAGTCCCCACTTGTCTCATATCCAGCACAGCCCCAGGGGACTGGCCTGTCAGCCAGTGGCACCAGCACCAACACAGGGAGCTCAAGGAGAAGCCTGATGGCCTCAGCTCTCCAGAAGGGCTGACTCTGGGTGACCCAGTCTGCAGACGGAAACAGAGTGGGCAGGGTTGAGCTCTAAAGAAAGAAGAATTTTAAAGATCCCTCATGGTGTCCTAGAAAGGGCGGCTTTAACAGGTAGTGAGTGCCTCGTGCCTGGGGGAATTCAAGCTGGCACTGGGTGGGTGAGCACCGAGGAAAGGCTGTCATGGAGTGGAACTCCATGAGCTCTTGAGGCCACTATCTACCTGATTTTCCCATCTTTTTTTTTTTAAGATTTTATTTATTTGACAGAGATCACAAGTAGGCAGAGAGGCAGGCAGAGAGAGAGAGGAAGGGAAGCAGGCTCCCCACTGAGCAGAGAGCCCGATGCGGGGCTCGATCCCAGGACTCTGAGATCATGACCTGAGTCGAAGGCAGAGGCTTTAACCCACTGAGTTACTCAGGCGCCCCTGATTTTCCCATCTTGTAACATAGTGCTTAGTATATAGTGAGCACACAATAAATATTAGCGATTCCTATCATCACTACCGTTAACATGTTCAACCTCACATGCCCAACAGACGTCATAAATTACGCGTGGTGGGGACTTCACCTCCACGGTGCATGTCCCACCGCTCACTTCCTCAGGCAGAAGGGCAATGCCAAAAGCATTCTGATTTTCCAATAGAGTCCAGAAATCCCGATTACGGGTGGAAGTTTAAAATATCGATTCCAAGAAACTTTTCACATTGAGCAGACCAGCTCTCTCTAGGCCCCCGTCGCGTCGCCCCACCCCCAACCGGTTTGTGGCCTTTGAGCTAAGGCGTCTTTGGTCTCTGCTTTTCCCACCCACCAGCTCTGTGACCTCAGGCAAGTTACTTAACTTCTCTGTGCCTCGATTTCCTCAGCCCTGAAATTGTATACTAATGCTTGCCGCTCAGGGTTCTGGTGCAGCTTAAATTAGTGGATGCAATCAAAATCCCTGTGTGGGTCCCACACATGGTAAGACTTAGTAAGTGATAATTGTTGTTGCTGTTCCTGATTTTTCCTGTGTTCAACTCATGCTTTATGTTCCAGGATTTCATGGCAAATGGCCCACCTGCACCCCATGCTGAGATCTGGTCTTTTTCCAGCGCGTTGCCCTGGGATCTTGGCCGGCAGCTTCTTCCTATTACAGGCGTGCCGAGTGATTGCTGGCTTTATATGTACCTGGTGACAACTCTAACCTGGCTGCTGGGGTTTAGGGAGGGGCGACAAGATCAGCAGGAAGGAGGCTGTTTGGGGAAGAGCTGAGTGCTGAAATCTTAGTCCCAAGAAGGTGGAGACAGGAGGAGAGAAAGGGGCCATCAAGCCTCTGTGGCTCCCGAACTCATATTTGCGTGTGTGTATGAACCTCCGGGGAATTGTGTTAAAACTTCGATGCTGATTGCCTAGGTCTGGGCTGGGGCCCAAGACTCTGTATTTCTCGAGCTCCCAGGTGCTGCTGCTGCACTGGTCCGCGGACCACACTTTGAGTAGGACACTCACCACATCCCAGCCTCTGGTCTAACCCTGAGGGAGTTCTGGGAAACAGTGGGGCCTCAAGAAGAAATTAGCTTCCGATGACTAAGAGCACCAGGCTTCGTGCTGGGTCCCGGGAAGGATAACCCAAAGGAAATACTCAACCCCACCCCACCAGGAAACGGAAGCTGAGAAAGTGAAGTCTCATGGCCAAGGCTACACAGCTGGAGGGGAGCAGAGCTGGGATTCAAATCCCATCTCGAGGATTCTAGAACCATGCTCCAAACTAAAAGAGTTGTTTCTACCTGGCTCGGGATCGTTCTCTTGATTATTCTTCCTCCTGCCTTCCTCCTTCTCCCTCATCTCTTTCTTCTTCCTCGTCTCCCCTTCCTCCTCCTTCTTCCATAAGGTGGCCACACACACAGTCTTTATTTTAGGAGTTCCTAGCCAGGGACCAGCGGGTTCATAAAGCCCTGAAAATTAGAGGCAGAATTTTGTGCAAATGTGTGTTTTTCCCAAGGAGCACGTCCATAGATTTTCAAATTCTCAAAGAAACCCATGAACAAGAAAAGGAAAATCCTCTGCTGGATACCTCCCCTCTCTCTTTCTCCATCCCCTTTTCCCCTTTCATCCCTCTCCCCTTTACCCTGGAAGGGACTAGATTCACCCAGACCTAATATGGTGAAGCTGGGAGATGGGCTATGTTCAGGGGAGCCCTCCCTGGACAGTGTCCTCTGTTGGGCACTGCAGCTGCCAGGGTACAGGTTAAGGACAGGGAAGAGGCATCTTTCTGGTATTTTCTTGGCTTGGCCAGCAGCCTGGTTAGACAACCATGCTGCATCCTCTGGGTCCATGGGGGCAGAGCCCCTTCCTGGCTTCCTCTCCTCCCATCTTGTGCTTGGGCAATGAGAAGCCTCAACTCACTCTAAGTCAGTCTCCAAACACGGAAGTCAGGGCTGCAGAGGGCTCTGGAGTGCACTCATTTTTACCCTTGGCTTTGCAGCTGGGGAAACTGAGGCTGGGGCAGGCGAAGGGGTATATTTAACCTGCTTCCGTCAGAGCAGATCAGACCCAGCCTCCCGAGGGGCAACCCAGAGCTATCTCTGTCTTTATAAATTCAGTGTTGTTCAAACATCCCCCCGACGGCACTTTGTGACCAGGAAAAGGGACGGATCTGCCAATCCACTCTCAGTCCTGCCCAGAACCCAGAAGATCTTAATGGCGTGAGCTGCTTCTAATGTATTCCTTTAAAAATCAGAAAGCCCCAAAGCTCTTTCTCCAGTATCACCCAGTGGACAGTCGGCAGGCTTTATCTGCCAGCACTTAAAAAAGAAAAAAGAGAGAGAGAGAGAGAGAGAGAGAGAGAGAGAAAGAAAGATATTGCTGCTGAAGAAGAATCTGAGGCCCCGGAATCTTAACAAGGCAGCTCTGTTTCTTATCATCTTCAAAAAGCCCTTATTAAGCCTCTCTGGGCTCATGTGGTCAAGCAGGCACTTTGCAGAATCAGATCAATCAGCGGTCCGTCAGCAAACGTGTACAGCGCACCTACTGTGGAAAGCCGGCGATGTGGGGGGTAGCAGGGCGTGGAGGCGTGACCCCTGAACTCACGTTAGGGATGTCCAGAGCCCGTAGTGCCCGAGACACCCACTAATTCCAGTTAGGATGGGACAGTCAGTGACCTTCGTCGGGAGGTAGAAGAGGAAGCTGTCTCCTCTTAGAAGGAAAAAAAAAAATGGAGACCCCTGTTTCGGGGCAATGAAACACCCCGGGCATCCCTCCAGTGTGGGGATGATGCTTTTAGCATCTTCAGCTTTCTGGAGTATCTTGAGCATGAAGTATCCCCAGCACACAGCGGAAGCCTGGTGCCAGAAATGTCTCAAAAGCCCAGGCGCAGAACTCAGTTAACAAAAAAGACGCAGGGGCACTGGCGGGCTCAGTGGGCTAAGCATTTCCCTCCGGCTCAGGTCATGATCTCCAGGTCCTGGAGATCAGCCCATGTCGGGCTCCCTGCTCAGTGGGGAGTCAGCTTCTCCCTCTCCCTCAGCCTCTCCCCCTGCTTTTGCGCTCTCTGCCTCTCTCTCTCTCTCAAATGAATAAATTAAAATCTTAAAAAAAAAAAAAAAGAATGCATTGCCAGTGACATAGGAAGGCAGCTGACATGCAAACTTTGCGCAGGGGCTGGGAGCCGAACCCTTCTCCACCCGCAGCCCTCGTGTGTGACTGAAAACCGCAGCCTTTCCAGGTGCGGACAAACAGTGCTGGTTTGGGGGGATGGCTTTCTGACTTTTAAAGATTTGTAATGAAACTCGGTGACTGTGGGACTCAGGCTGAGGAGATCCTTCTGTCCCCACTGGAAACTGGCTTAAAGAAAACGAAGATTCAAACAAAAGGCAATTTGAAAAAAAAAAAAAACCTGATTTTTAGAGATGGGGCAAAGAATGTGTGAAGTCGGTCAGGTCTGGGATCCGAATCTTATTTTCGCTCCTTGTTGGCTGTGTGTCAGGCACCTTCTCAGTGCTTTATGTACCCAGAGTTGTTGAAACTTCTCGTCAATGGTGATGTCGGTATTATTGCCATTCCTGCTGTCTGTCTGAAGAAACGGAGGCCCAGGAAATGTCAGTACCTGGCCCAGAACCATCTACTTTCCTCCATGAGCGAACCAAGCTCCAAGCTCAGTGGCTCTAGAAGCTGTTCCCCTCTGTCACATTGGTGCGTTGGCTGCTCTCCTGGCCTGTCTACTTGACGAGTCCAGGAAGTCACCATAACAACAAGCTGCAGAATCAGCAAGGCTACCACGTGTCCCAGCTAGACCATCAACTAGATGTGTGACCTCTGACAGTCTTAACTTCTCTGTGACTCAGATGCCTCATCTGTACAATGGGAATAAATCAATCCAACCTCACAGGAACCTTAATCAGGATTGAATACGTAGCAAACCTCATACAGGTATGAAGATTCCTTCCTTCCTCCCTCCCTCCCTCCCTCCCTCCCTTCCTTCCTTCCTTCCTTCCTGCCATTCACACATTCACCCACTCACCCAACTATCCATCCATCCACCTATCCATCCATCCATCCATCCACCCACTCATCCATCCCATCCATCCCATCCATCCATCCATCCACCCATGCATCCATTCACCCTCTCCTCTCCTCCACCTTTGTTCCTTGGTCTATGGTCCTGGTCTCCACACTTCCCTATTTGGGACTCCAAGTTCACTCCAGGAGCCTGAGGATATAGGTCCCCGTAGCCCCTCAGGATAAGGCAGACTCTGTTCTACCTGTGCTTAATCTGAACACGCTTAGGAACCATTCACTGCCAATGTCTAGTACCCATCTCCACTTCCAGGTTTTTGGCTGAGGCCTCCTTGGCTTCTGTGGATATCCTTACTCTCTTTTGGATTCTTCTGCACTTCCTCCAAACCTCTGGCCATTCCTTCCCCATCCCCTGTGTGGGATGTTTTCCTCTGGTCTAATGTCCTCAGGGTTCTACCTTGGCCCTACTGTCCTTTTCATTATACTCATTGGGCCCAGATGATTCCCACCACTCTCCTTGCCACCTGTGTTGAAGTAGTCCCAACTGCTCTTGGGGGTCACTCTTCACCCTGTCCTATTCTCCCTGCTCTGTGTCGCAGAAACTGCTCTGCATGGATGCATCAGTGGGCTTCCTTGGCCATAGCTCTTATCAGATCCCAGTAACCACAGCCCCTTTGCCCTTCCGGCCTTGGGGTGGCACAATGGCAGCTTGATGAGTCAACTTGGCTGGGCTGTAGTACTCTGTTACTCAATCCCATTAACCTGGCTATGAAGGTCCTGTGTAGACATGGTTAACATCTATAACCCATCCACTTTAAGTAAAGAAGATTACCCTCCACGATGTGGGTGGGCCTTGTCCCATCCACTGAAAGTCTTTAATAGCAAAATTGCCTGAAAAGGAAAGAATTCTGTCTCAAGACTTCAGCAGCACTCCTACCCAAGAGTTTCCAGCCTGCCCTACAGACTTCAGACTTATGAGTCCCCATGACAGTATAAGCCAATTCCTGAAATTAAAATTGAAAAATTTTAAAAATATATGTGCACATATATGTATACATCTTCATTTTAAATTATTAATCAATTTTAATATATATGTATACAATTATATGTGCACATATATGTCTCTATCTGTAATTGTATCTACATCACCTACTGGTTTTGTTTCTCTGGAGAACCTGACCGGTACAGGTGGTGAAGGATCCCCCTGAACTAGCCCCAAGGGGTTCCTGCACCCTTGTGTGAGGGCCCTTCCTGGACATGCCTGATACTCTACCAACTTGAGGACAGGCCCAAGTCTGTACTTCCAGCCCAGACCTCATATCTTCAGCCTTGAACCTGATTGATCTCTCGCCTTGAATGTCCCACAAGTATCTAGAACTCCAAACACCCCAAACAAAGCCTCATTCTCTTCCTGGTGCCCAGTCAGGAATTAGGCACCCCCTCTGCCACCCCCCCAATCACCCACCACTCATCCATACTCCCCAACCACCAGACAGTGACTGTAACTCTTCACCCAGCACATCCTTCCTGGGTGCTTGTTCTGTACCCAGCATCATTGTGCTCTGGGCATCTGGTGCTGGATAAGAGAGCCAAGTCCCAGATATTCTGCCCAAGGAAACAGGAAATAAACCAATGAACATGCAGAAAGGAACTAGAACTCTAAGTAAAAGAATAAAGCAAAACAAGGGCACAGAAAGTTGTGGAGGGCCTACTTGCAGAGGGGCGGGGTGCCAAGGAAGCCTTGGAGGAGGTGACATTTGACCAGAGCCCTGAAGGAGGCGAGGGAGGGAGGGAGCCATGGTTGTATGTAAGGCAAGAGCAGTTCTGAGTGATGGGAACAGCACATGCAAACGTCCTGAGGTAGGACCAAGCTTTGTGAGTTGGAGGAAGGATGAGATGGCCCAGGTGGTGGAGTCAGAGAGAGGTCAGTGGAGGAGCAGTGAATACACTTTCTCCTTCCTGCTGCTCTCTGGTTCCCACCCTTACTCTCTCTCTTCTCAGATTGCCACGGTTGACCTCTCTTTCCCCCTCTGCCCCAGTCCATCCTCTGCAACTGAAGTGCTCAGATTGATCACATCACTGCCCTACTTTGAAAACATTGGGTGTCCTCAGAATGAAGCACAAACTCTGCAGAGAAACTCACAGAGGTCCTCTTGCCCCTATGGCCCAACCTCCTGACCTCAGTCACCCTGATACCCTTTCCTCCTTTTTAGTCCTCTTCAGCCACTGGGGGATTTCTTCTCATCCTTCATGCTCACCACACTCCCTCTTGCCTTTAGGCCTTTCCTGTGCTGTTTCCCCTGGCTGGAATGCCTCCCCCACTGACTTGCTTCAGACCTCAGCTTGAATGTCCCCTCCTCCAGGAAGCCTTCCATGATCCCGTCCCTGAGTCAGAGGCCCCCAAACTCTGGGTTTCCACAGCTCCCAGTACTGCCCCATCAGAGCCCATTTTCACTGTATGACTGTATTTCATCCCTTTGAGGATGGTGATTCTGCCAATGAGGCCTGAATCTCCAGCGCCAACAAGTGCCTGACACCTAGTAGATGCTCAGAACACACTGATAAAACAAAGGGTTAAAGAAAACCAAGCAACAGGCTCTGAGGGATACAGAAAAGACACAAGACTGTCTTTATCCCCACAATCTAACAGCACTCCTGCGGGGAGGAGACTCCTGCACACCCAAAACCACAGGTCATCAAGGCTAAGCGGGGAGGGGAGACAGAAGAGCCAGGGAGAGGCAGCGAGGGGAGGGCTGGAGCATTAGTGGTTTATTTTTAGAGGAGAGGAGACAGGGTGGAGGAGATGGACAGGGACCTGAGCAGCACCTTGGGGGATGAATAGGGTTCGTATGGGTGTGGACAAGGAACCCCTATGGCCGATAGTTTGGGCAGAGAAACGGTACCATCAATGACAGGGGTAGGGCTGAGCAGAGTCCCCGGGCTGGAGGAAATCTGTTGCAGAACAAAAAAGGAAGTGCTAGCTGGCAGGATGATGGGGCCTCCAAGAAGTCACGGTTGAGAGCAAAAACTCTGGAGTGAGGCCTGGGTTCGAATCCTGCCTCTACCCTTTGGAAATCATCTGACCTTGAACAAGTCACTTCTCCCTTTTGGGTCTCAGTCTTCCCATCTGCAAAATGGAGATCAGGAAGACGAAACTTCAGGGTCCCCTCACTGTCACAGGCTCCTTCAAGACTCTGGTGGGGCCCCTAGAGATGTTTCACAGGGTCATATGGCTTGGGGAAAAATGATAATCTCATATTCTTTTCTTAAAGAGGGCCCCCTAATTGAATAAGCTTCAGCCACCACCCCCCCCCCCCCCCCAGAAATCTAGATCTCCTTCTCCTCGCCTCCACAACCCACCTGGCTACCCTCTGGAGTTTCTAAGGCTTTAGCTCGGTATACAGTAGGTGCTCAATACATGTTAGCCATCATGGTAATCAGTACCATCATCATCGTATGCATGAGGGGTTTTGGAGGCAAACAAAGAGAAGCTGATGCCAACGAATGTGTGAAGAAAGAGAATCACATGAGAATTTCTGTGCCTGGAACATCCAGGAAGGCTGGCGAGGCGGGCCCAAGACGGGGACAGCAGCAAAGGGCGCTATCTGGACAGTGGAAGGGGTCCTGCCTCTCATCTCCGCAGGCCATGTTCGACAACATCATTCCCTTTTATGAGTTTACTTTTCCCTCTCCAAAGAGGAGTGTTCCAGTCTTTGCAGATAAGACAAATAGGTCTGCCTTAAATATTTCTATTACTTAAAACTTCATAAATCTATTGGTTTAAAACTGTCAGCACTACGGGAAAATCCTGAGACGGAGCCACGCTTATCACCAGGCGAGGAATTTGCCCAAAGCGGGGGCAGGACGCCAAATGAAAGATGGCAGAAGTGCCCAGAGCTGAACGGCCTCTTTCGCCCCATGCACAACTCTTGTCCTCCCAGGACGCACTTTAAAATGTGGCCCCAAGAGCCAGATGTCACCTGAGTCTAGCCCATGGCAAGCTGCCCTCCCCAGTTCCCGTGTCCCTGCGTCTGGCATGAGCGGACGCCGGGGCTGGATGCCCACCCACCCTCCAAACCACAGTGGTCCTCTGTTCACTTTCCTGCAGAGGCTCAGAGGAGAAGCGAGGGGGCCGGCGCTCTAGGCAATGATGCACCGGTAGGTATCTAGTCACTACGAATCTTGGTGGAGGTAGCATCTGCCAATTTCCATGGTGTAAGTACTGCTGCCATGGCTGACCTCACTGAGCGTGGCTGGAAGAGATGCTTAGGGACACCTCACCACGTGGCATTTCCACACACCCGCTTCAGCAGGTGCGAAGGACCTCAGGAACCTAGGAAGTCCTACGTTCTGAGTGCTCATTACTTTTGTCTAACGTAATTTATTTAATGGGGAGAGTATATCATGTACCCTTTAATCACAGCTGTGTCACAAAAAGTCCTGAAGATTCCACCGGTGGCTGTCGTACGTTGCTATAAACCAGTCCAGCACAACTCAGGTTCCAGGTCCTGCTTGGGCATGGGGGTGAGAACACCAGCCCTGTCCCTTTCCGGCTGTGCGATCTTAATTAGTTTAGTTTGGTCATTACTGAGTCGACGCTCACAGAGAACTCACTGTAAGCAAGGCACTCTCCAAAGCCCTTGGCTGATGCTCGTGAGAACCGTATAAGGTAGACACTTATTATTTACAGATGGAGAGACTGAGGCACAGGAGAACCCTGTGACTTGTCCAAGATCTGGGCATGCCCCTGGCACATGGAAGCCCCAAATTCCTTTTGGGCAGGCATCCCCGTGGGTGAGGGCGGGGGTCTGTCTGAACAAAGGGGGAAGGCTGGACGACGGGCTATCAGCTGGCTGCGAATAATGCCAATAAATCATCAGCTGTCTTTCTATCCTTACCCAGGCTTCAGGCACCCCACCTCTTATCCGTATTCACTTGGAGAAAATATGCTCTCTCCCCACAGAGAAATCTCAGCACACAGCACCAGCGGATTCGCAAAAGAAAGCCAAAGTTCAAAACTTCCAGAAGGTTCCACATCCTGCCATCCGACCACTGGGTGCCATGAACTGAACTGTCCATGAACAGCCTTCCAACGTCTGCCTTTGAGAAGGGAGGGCTCTTTCCTGCACTAGCAGCTGCTGCTGGCTGTAAGGGCAGAACAAGGCTGGGCTCCAGAAAGCCCAGGGGGCCTCCCACCTGCCCCCTGCAACCTCAGGCTAGAAAGTCTCCCTTCGCCCTCCGCCTTCCTTTGCCCTGCCTGTGCTCTGAGAGGCTATGCCCAAGGCCCCAGGCTCCTTTGTCCTCTGGCTTCCTGTTGGATTTCGCCCACAGGAGACCGGCAGAAGAGGGAGGAAGGAGGAAGAGACTTGGAGGTGTTGTTTCTTCCCCTGAGTCCTTCCATGCCAGCACTCCATGGGCTTGGCAGTGGCTCAGTTCCTCTGCCAATGGCCGTGGCTCTTTGCAGGCAGTGCTCTCGTAAGCTCCTGTTCTCAGCAGGCTCTGGAAATCTCTGTCACCCCCTCCATTCCTGATAGTTCCCGAGGCCAGCCTCCACCTCCATAAATAACCACTTCATTCAACTCCCCTTAACTGCTTCTCAGTGTGCATCTCTTCCTACCAGCACCTAAAAACCCTCTCCTAAACCTCAGTTTCTCCTTCCATGAAATGGGCTCTCTCCCTCCCAGTCCACCTTGCAGAGGTTACCTCGAGGGCAAAGCAAAACCTAGATGGGAAAACTCTCTGGGGAAAACAAAAGTTCAAAGTGCCACCCAGGAGCCAGGCATTCGTGTTATTAATAAAAGCCAGATAGGTCTCCTCGGTTTGCCTCTGCCTCCCTCCTCAGCCTCCCCCTCCCCTCCCACGCCCCCTGACCTCCTGTCCGTGTCTCGGCTTTGACAGCCTCCTCCCCTGCTCCACGTTCCCACTAAAGCCCCCTGCCCCTCCCCCGCTTGCTCTGCACCCCTGTGTCTGCCCGGGTGGGGGGGATGAAGTGCCCAGCTAATATAAGCGTGTTTACATTAAAATATAAGGACAATTACACCAGCCGATCTAATAGTCGGCTCTGTATATGTTACCAAGTACTTAGGGCTCTCTTTTGGAAAGCCATTATGCCCATGTGATTCCCCTCAAAGCCTTTCTTGAGGATTTTGTTTTGACAGGAGGACATTAAGGGGTTGAAACTGATAACATAAGCACACCACTTACACACTTTGATCATATCGGCCCATAATTCTGCTAGAGAAAGTCTTGTATATATTAGGAAGGAAATTAATTTTATGGCTGCTGTGGCTTTGCTGGTTAATGGCCCAGCAAGTCGACCGGCCCCAGAAGGCGAGCCATGGGGGGCGGACTCACGGCTTTGCCTCCCAGGCTCACTGTGCACAGGGGAGGACGATCCAAAAGGGGAAGACCACTGGGCAGGCACTGGTCAGTGAGAACCCCCGAAGTGCAGGACACGGGACATGGGTGGCTGCCACCTGTCCCCTCTGGGGTTGTCCTGGCAGAGATGAGCCCAGGGCACTCACTGCACAATGCGGGTCTGGTCCAGGCCCAGAGCACATGTCACAGGCTACTGGCCTTGGGAGGAATTCAAATACCATAGCGCGGGAGGCCAGGACAGAGAAGCGGTATCGTGCATTTCCGTGCATCAGAGACGGAGCTAGAGAGAAGAAAGGAATTTAAATAGTGGCAGTGATGTCCCTGAGTGCATTTCTCTGCCTGAGCACCACTCTGCTCCATGAGCACTCACCCCAGAGTGGGCGCATGGTGCCCAATGGGAGCAGGGGCCCCTGGGTTCTACTCGGGTCCCCTGTGCTGAGTAGGATTCCAGACAGGAAGATGACAGTGTTTCATACAACCTGTCTGTAGCCAGCCAGCCACTCCATCTGGCCCCTTTAAACGAAGAAATACCAGACTGTCCCCGTGTCTGAGGACCAGGGTGTGTAAAAGAGTATTTCCAGGATGTGTGGGCTTTGCCTTTCTCAGGGATTGTAGAACTTAACTTTTCCACAAAAGGTAACTCCTTTTAAGTGTGAATCCAATAATGATATATTTTATGGTGACTGACATAACACAATAAAAAATTTTTAAAAATAAAATAAAATGTGAATCCAAGTAGATTTTTTTAAAAAGATTATTTATTTATTTATTTGACAGAGACAGCGAGAGACCAACACAAATAGGGGGAGTGGGAGAGGGAGAAGCAGGCTTCCCACTTAGCAGGAAGCCCGATGCAGGGCCCGATGCTGGGATCATGACCTGAGCCCAAGGCAGACACTTAATGACTGAGCCACCCAGGCGCCCCTACTTTTTTTTTTTTTTTTTTAATCTGTGAGCACCATCATCAACGTGCTGGTTGGGGTGGGGGGAATGGGTGGTGGAAGAGATAAAATCACCTTATAAAGGTTGGTACCGGTGGAAGCTGGCCAAGGGGCATGGGGCTACCTTATACCATGCCCTTGACTTTATGTATATCTGAAAGCTTTCATGATAAAAACTACAGGACAAACGTCAGGCTGACCTGGTAACAGCCTCAGGTCTATCCTCTTGCGTTCTAGAATGCTTACTGGAGATGGGGAGAAAAGAGAAGAAGGAGAGCTCATAGCAGAAACTGGGCAAGATGCCGTAGGGTGTGCTGGACGTGTGAAGGTCATTTACACGTATTGGGGACTTTTTTTGTCTTTGTTTCTGTTTGTTGGTTGGTTTCTGGTGAAGGAAATGAGTGGAGGGCTTTCTGGCCCAGAGGGAATGCCAGAAGGAAGGCATGAATGGCGTGTTCAGGTGCCCCGCGTTCAGACCCCAGTTCTGTCACTGCGGGACCTGAGGCAAGCGGCCTGACGTCTCTCTCCAAGTCTTGTTTCTCCACCTGCAAATAGGGACCATCACGACTGGACACATGATCACCACACAGGTGAAGCACCGGGCACAAGCCAGGCTCAGTGCGGATGCCACGGTCCGCATGGGTACGCTTTTCCGCTCAGCAGGCCTCCTCTGCTAAGAACATCGCCCTGTCTTCTCTCTGCGGACCTGCATCCCCCACCCACTTCCAGCGCATGCGGCTCAGATGGAGCTGACTCCACCCCCGACCCCACAGAAATGGGCATGTGACTCAAGAAGGCCAATCACAGCCCCTTCTTCCTGCCTTCGTGATTGGCTCGCAGAAACCATGTGACCTGATTAGAGCCCTCTGAATGAGACAGATGCATTGTACACTCTCATTGGATCTTTCAGTGAAGGGGCGTGTTCTCCTTGGACGTTGCAGGTGAACGCGGAGCCTCTGGTTGCTGTCAGCCACGACTTTGGGAAAGCCAAGTCTGAGGGAGACCGAACATAGGGAGACAGAGAAAGAGACCCCGTCCCTAGATCAAGCCATTCCTCCAGTCACACCAGCCAGTGAATTGCCTTTGGCGCTTAAACCAGTTTCAGGTTTTCTGTCTCTTGCCATGGAAAATTCTAACAGCTACGGTTACTGTTGCCTTTTTTAACACGTGTCAGTTAGAATAGCCTATTTCCGTGACCATGATATGAAACTTATTTCTGAGATGATGCCCTTCGGAATCTGTAGTTCTAAGATGCTGTTATCCACCCGGCTTTGTCTTTTGTAAATGACCAGTGGGAGTGCAAGTCTAGATACCCCCCAACACCATGTGGGGTAGGCATGGGGGCTCTTCATGCTCCCGGAATTTCAACAGGCCCACCAAAGGGCTAAGAGGTCCTTGACCAGTTGGTGCTACAAGGGACCTGAAGCTCATCCAGCCCACATTCCAGTTGTCTCTGTCCACATAAATCATCCCCAAATGCGCGGTGTGAGACCACCACCCTTTTACTTGGCTCGCAGATTGTATGGGTCAGGAATTCAGTCGGGATGACTTATCTCTGCTCCGTAATATCCGGGCCTTCCGCTTAGAAGACAAATGGTGGGTAGTGACTTGAACAGCAGGAATTTTCTGGAAACGTTTTAATCGTATGTCTAGTGCTAGGGTTGGGGTGACTGGAACGCTGGGCTCAGCCGGGACTGTCAGCCAGGACACCTATGTGTGGCCTCTCCACCCAGCTTGGGCTTCTCCCAGCATGGCAGCTGGGTTCCAGGATTAGCAGCCAGAGAAGAGGGATCTCAAGAGAATGAGATGCAGGGGCACCTGGGTGGCTCAGTGGGTTAAGCCTTTGCCTTCCGCTCAGGTCATGATCTCAGGGTCCTGGGATCGAGCCCCACATCAGGCTCTCTGCTCAGCGGGGAGCCTGCTTCCCTTCCTCTCTCTCTCTCTCTCTGCCTGCCTCTCTGCCTTCTTGTGATCTCTGTCTGTCAAATAAATAAATAAAATCTTAAAAAGAGAGAGAGAGAGAGATGATGAGATGCAAGCAGTAGGACCTTCTCAGACTCAGGCTTGGAAATCAGGCGGCCTCACTCCCATTAGTTACAAAAGGGTCACTAAGGCCAGCCAGGTTCCCCGTTGGTGAGAACACAGTGAGGTTACATTGCAGAAGAGCCTGGTGGACAAGGAATATGACTGCAGGCACCTTTGGAAAATACCACAGACCATGGCCCCCAGCGCTCTCAGCAAACCCAGGGTAGACTTAATCCCCACTGCTTCCCCAGATTTTATGATGTATTAAGTGCTGTGCTAAGATCGTACTTCATGCCCACCACCCCATGAGGCAGCCACTGTTTTTATGCTCCGATAACAATGGAGGCAACCCAGCTAGCAAGTGGTGGAGCTGAACTTGGACCCAGGCCTTCATGGGTCCAACCGAGCCCTTCACACCATGCCGTTTTGCCTATGACTTCCTTTTTCCTCTTCCCCTCTGTCCCTACTCTGCCTGTCCTCAAGAAATTCTACTGTTTTTCAAGAAAGATCAGCTCTCTCTTTTTGCCTGACTTCATCGAGATGCACAGAGGTCAGGAGCACCATCTCTGCTCTCACAGGTGGAGTGGGGACTATTTCCCCATTTCAAAGATGGGAAAGCCAAGGCCCAGAGAGGGGAAACAGCTTGTCAAGGTCACAGTCAAAGTCCCTGACTCAAATTACCTATCAATTCCTGGAAGCCACGTCATCCTTGAACAGCATATAGACTAGGCCTGTTGGGCGATCTGGGGGCAAGGTCCCTGCTGCCCCCCCAGTGCCTCACCCTGCCCGTCCTTCTCTTCAGCCCCTTGTCCTGTTGGCAGATTCCCTCTGTCTCCAGTCAGGCTGCTCCCAGGCTTGTCAGGCATATAAATGATGGGCGTCCTTGGCCCCTGTTTCTTCCCATCTCCTCCCAATCTCCCTTTCCTCGAGCCCGCACCGGCCTCGGCCTCCCAAGTTATCTCATCCCCTCCCCAGGGGGGATTATGGCGCATTCAGAGAGTGTCCAGCCCTGAGAAATGTTTACACTGGAGATTAGCATTTATCTCTATACTTTCAACCTCTCCTTCCATGCTCAATGCTGCTGTCTGCATCACAGGAGGAGGAATGACCCCCGGAGATGGGAGCCAGCCAGGCTGGGGCCACCTCTCCGGCATCTGGGTCCGCTGAACCCCCTTTCCCACCATCTTTGGGGTCAGTGCTCCTACGCTATTCTCATTCAGTCTCCAAAAATCCTGCGGGTTCTCGATGAAGGCCAGAGCCTCCCGAAAAATGTAAGTCTAGGAAGTGGGCTCTCACCAAACAGCAGATCTGCTGGCGCTGTGATCTTGGACTTCCAGCCTCCACGACGGTGAGAAATAACTGTTTGTGTCGGTAAGCCGGCCAGTTTATGGTATTTTGTTATAGCAGCCCAAACAGACTAAGACGTCAGGATACCTAGTGAGTATTAACCACAGGCCAGGCAGAGTGCCAAATGCATTTTCAAATGGTGTCTTTACAAGCATCCTGATGGAGATGCTATCATGGTCACCTTCGTGTAGAGGAAAACATAGACCCCAATTGCCCAGGGCAACCTACGCAGGTGGTTGGCAGCTTGGCTTTCGAGGCTGGACCTCCTTTACTTTTCACCTGCCCGGCTGAGAGCAAAGCTGTGTGCAAAGCTGGTGATTTCCAAAGTGCAGGCCCTGGAGCAGCAGCAGATCTGGGAACTTGCTGGAAATGCACATTCGCCAACCCCTCCCCAAACCCACCGCATTAGAAACGCAGGAGAAGGGGGTCTGCAATCTGTGTTAACAAGCTGTTTGGGTGAGTCTGCTGATTGGAAGTTTGGGAACCCCTGCTGTAGTCTAGGGAGACCCCAAATTCCTGGAAATCGGTGACCTCAGTGAGAGGTCACAAGCCTGTCCCTGCTCGGGGCGCAGTTCAGGCACAGAGAAGTAAACAGAAGAGGGAGGGAGGAGAGAAGGCAAGGGGAAAGAGAGGAAAAGAAAGGGAAGCTGGGGGAAGGAGATATGAAGCTATTTATTCCAGAAAGTTGCAGGACTTTCCAGGAAGAGAATAAGGACATGTCAGCCAGCATTTACAGAACTCCTGCCCTACACCAAGCACAGAGCTGCGGCCGGATGTGAAGCAGGGAATCGCATACAGTTGCTGCCGTAGGGAAAGTCCCAGTTGAGGAGGGGACAAGGACTCCAATAATGGAGCTGGGACAGAGGCCATGGCCACCCTACCGATGGAGGCTGAGCACGACCGAAATGATCATCGTAAAGGACCGGTAAGGAAGGTGCCTCCTCCCAACGGCAGGCCACACAGCCCACGCAGCTAATACAAATGTCCTTGCAGGTCGTGTGCCGGCGTGGACGAGTGTGTGTGGGGGGGGGCACGAAACGTGGATGGCAGTGTGCAAATCAGTACACGGACTCCTTCCCCGTTCACAAGAATATCGTGTTTGGGAGAAAAGAACGAAGCACCCATACGTCTCCCTTGTGCTATTTATTAGTCTAAGGATTATGAGCTAATTGGTTTTTTTTTTCTTTCTGAGTTTCCCAATATTTTTGCGTGGAGTAGATAGGACATTAGAAATAAGATGCGTGAAAACAGAATAGAAGTTTTTCAGTAACATGATGATAAGGAAAGAGTTTCCTCTGTTGGGTAATACAAAGGAGATTGCTTTAAAAGATACCAATAATCACAACACGATGTGGTCAATGGCCCCTTGACTTAGAGTTGATCCAGGCAGAAAGTGTGAGTCAGGAAGGGGACATGGCCACACCTCCAAGTCATCCCCTTATTTTGCGCATGTGCAACACACACATGCAAACTGCCTTTGCCCACCTTTGACAGCTCCTGCCTTTTAGCTTTATGTTGCTATACTTTGGCTTAAGCAGCCCTTAAAGATGTAGTTGTCCTGGAAAGCCAAGAAAGCCCCCAAAGTTTGTTTCTACTACTATTCATATAACAACAACAAAAAATTAGGCTTGAGTGGTGAGCTAGGAATGGGAGGGATATCTCTGAGTCACCTTTGAGTAGAATAAACTGGGACAAATATTTTAAGGGTGGAGGGGAGAGCATGATCTAGCCTGCCAGAGGGCATCCCAGAGACTCCAGACCAACATCCATCCTTTCAACTTCAACAGAAGAAGGACCCCTTCTTTTTCTATCAATGCCCCCAATGTCCCAAGCTCTCCTGGTGGCTCAGGGATTCCAAAGCCAGTGGGGAGAAGCTGATGCTTGAACAGCCCCCACCCATCTGATGGGACCCAGCTGTCCAGGGGAGGGAAAGGCACGTTAGATAAGACAGTCAAACAAAGGCCAGGCTTTGTATATTTGATTTGTCTGACCCAATTCCCAGGCCCCACAGGGATGGGTTCAGAGCTGGGGGTTGGGATGAGGAAAGGGGCATGGTTTCCATCTTTCTCCCAAGGGCTGTCCTGGTCTTTCAGGACCCTCGGCCACCTCACTGGAACCAGCCATCCAAGAGCTCTGATTCTTAGGTCAGTGGACCTGAGTTTGAATGTTGATCATGCCTCCATGTGACACTGCATGTGGGGTCCCCTCTCTGAGACTCAGTTTCCTCTATATGTAAAATGGATCCAATAATTCTGTTTTAGGGCATATGACATCTTATAAAAGCAAGATGTGGTTGGCAATATGTCTGCTGGGTTCCTTACCTTCCTCCATGACTCCTTGCCTATGAGGGAGGGAAGTTGGGGTATTTGGCTCCCTGGGTCCACTTCAGAAGTCTGGGGAGCCCAACTAAGCCAGTTGACAACTCACTGTGTCCTGTGGCCTCTTCCTCTGACTGCCCAAAAGCATGCCAGGAGGACAGGTTTGGCCTCACCCATGCAGGAGTGAAGACCCTTGCCCAAGTCCTATGGGCTTCCTCCTTCAAAATCATCTGCTTCTACCCCACAAGCAATAAGATTGCATGGGCATGAGAGAGAGAAATTGCAAGAAAAAAAATGAGAACATGAGTACATTTTGTCAGAAATTCAATGAAAGGAACTGAGAAAACACAAATGTATTTTATTTTTAGGGAGGCATTTTTGTGATGTATAACATAACCCTTATTCTTGCAAAATTAACTCAAAATGGCTTTGAAGTAAGTCTTACTTTCATATGTAAAAAGAGTTAGAAATCTCCTACACAGACAAATGGCTTTCAGAGCAGGTAGGGTTCTCATTTGTACCAAAAGAGGTTAACAGACAATGAACTCATAAAAGAACTAGAAAGCTATGTACGTTTGAACCCCCAAAGTCAGAATCTCAGCTACTTAAAAGTTACATAAACTCGTATGATATTATAACCATTTATCTCTTAAAGAATTGTATTTATCATACTTACCTAATTTTTTGAGTCCCCCTCCCTCCTAGAATGCCAAGTGTGAGGGGCAGATTTCTGGTCTGTTTCACTCACCTCTCTGTCCCCAGCACCTTGGACAGTACCTGGAACTATGCAGTTACTCAATAAATATTCATCATGAAAACCAAATCATCTGCTTATGGACCCTTTTCCTTTAGCGATATTTTGCCCTCTTAGATTTCTGCCAGACCAGAGGTGGAAGAGGTGTAGAATAGCGGTTCAGCTTTGAGCCTTTGGAATCAAGGGGTCCTTCACATACCAGCTGTGTGACTCAAGTGACTTCATCTCTCTGGGCTTTGAGTTTTTTCATCTTATTTTGAAATGTATTATCCCTTCTAAAGAGTAGAACAAGTATATATGAGCAATGTAAAAGGGCAATGATAGAAGGAATGCTGATGAAATAGAGCATTAGCAATAATAATAGAAATAATAATCAGCAATTAGCCCCCAGTGCCCCTCCCCCATGGCTTCCTTCTTCCTCCCCACCTCCACTGAAAAGTAATCTCTACCCTAAGTATTGTGGTGTGTGTGTTGTGGAGAGGGGTGAATTGTTATCTTGCTTTTATTTACTGTTTTGTCATATCTCTGTGTCTCTAAACAATACATTGTCTTGGGGTGCCTGGGTGGCTCAGTGGTTAAATCCTCTGCCTTGGGCCAAGTCATGATCCCCGGGTCCTGGGATTGAGCCCCGCATTGGGCTCTCTGCTCAGCAGGGAGCCTGCTTCCTCCTCTCTCTCTGCCTACCTCTCTGCCTGCTTGTGATCTCTGTCTGTCAAATAAATAAATAAAATCTTTTTTTAAAATTTTTTTTATTTGTTTATTTACAGCATAACAGTGTTCATTGTTTTGGCATCACACCCAGTGCTCCATGCAGTACGTGCCCTCCCTATTACCCACCACCTGGTTCCTCAACCTCCCACCCCCACCCCCGCCCCTTCAAAACCCTCTGGTTGTTTTTCAGAGTCCATAGTCTCTCATGGTTCATCTCCCCTTCCAGTTTCCCTCAACTCCCTCTCCTCTCCATCTCCCCATGTCCTCCATGTTATTTGTTATGCTCCACAAATAAGTGAGACCATATGATACTTGACTCTCTCTGCTTGACTTATTTCGCTCAGCATAATCTCTTCCAGTCCCGTCCATGTTGCTACAAAAGTTGGGTATTCATCCTTTCTGATGGAGGCATAATACTCCATTGTGTATATGGACCACATCTTCCTTATCCATTCATCCGTTGGAGGGCATCTTGGTTCTTTCCACAGTTTGGCGACCGTAGCCATTGCTGCAATAAACATTGGGGTACAAGTGTCCCTTCTTTTCACTACATCTGTATCTTTGGGGTAAATACCCAGCAGTGCAATTGCAGGGTCATAGGGAAGCTCTATTCTTAATTTCTTCAGGAATCTCCACACTGTTCTCCAAAGTGGCTGCATTAACTTGCATTCCCACCAACAGTGTAAGAGGGTTCCCCTTTCTCCATATCCTCTCCAACACACGTTGTTTCCTGTCTTGCTAATTTTGGCCATTCTAACTGGTGTCAGGTGGTATCTCAATGTGGTTTTAATTTGAATCTCCCTGATGGCTAGTGATGATGAACATTTTTTCATGTGTCTGATAGCCATTCGTATGTCTTCATTGGAGAAGTGTCTGTTCATATCTTCTGCCCATTTTTTGATATGATTATCTGTTTTGTGTGTGTTGAGTTTGAGAAGTTCTTTATAGATCCTGGATATCAACCTTTTGTCTGTACTGTCATTTGCAAATATCTTCTCCCATTCCGTGGGTTGCCTTTTTGTATTGTTGACTGTTTCCTTTGCTGTGCAGAAGCTTTTGATCTTGATGAAGTCCCAAAAGTTCATTTTCACTTAATAAATAAAATCTTTAAAAAAAAAAACCAATACATTGTCTTCATTTTACCATTCTTTGCATTTTATATATATGCAAATGAACTACGTACGGTTCTCTGTGAGTTGTTTTAGATGGACATTATGTCTTCCAGAGTCCTCCATTTGGAAGCACACAGCTTTGTTTCATTTCTCTTTCACTGTTGATTGGCTTTCCAGCATGTGGGTATACCACAGTTTGTTTATCCATTCTGCTCATGATGGGTCCTGGGGTTGACTCCAGTTCACTGTCTGACACACAGTGCTATTATGAGCATTGTCCTTTGTTTCTCCCAGAACACACCTCCAGGACTGTGCCTAAGGCCTGCCCAGGCATGGACTTGCTGGTTCATAAGGTGTGTTCATTTCCAACCTCATGAGGTGAGGCTACCCTGTTTCCAAAGTGGATTGTAGGGGTATATAATCCCACCAGCACCGGATGGCAATCCTCGTTGCTGCACGTTCTCATCAACATTTGTGGTTAGAATGAGAGTCACCCATAACTTGGGTGCATTGACTCTTGCCTCATAACTTTCCTGTAATAGTTTCATGATATAGTCCATATCAAGGCCCATAGCAAGTCTTGGGCCCAACATACTTTCTCAGGGGCAGCCTTGCCAAACATGGCTTGCCTAAGCTGCCTAAATGCTAGAGAACCATCAGCAGAGGCAGCTAGGAACTGTGCACCACAGACGTCCACTGAATTCATGACAGAGGACTAAAAGGACAGAGGTTTGTTTGTTTTTGTTTGTTTTTTAAAGATTTATTTATTTATTTGGCAGACAGAGATCACAAGTAGGCAGAGAAACAGGCAGAGAGAGAGGAAGAGAAGAAGGCTCTCTGCCGAGCAGAAAGCCCAATGCGGGGCTCGATCCCAGGACCCAGGGATCATGACCTGAGCCGAAGGCAGAGGCTTTAATCCATTGAGCCACCCAGGCACCCCAAAGGACAGAGGTTCTTAATGGGAGGACCCAGTAGGCGACAGGAGAGAAAATTTCTCAAGCCCTTAAATTGCTCCATGCTTGATAAATATTGCCTCATTGATCCTCATGACAGCCCTATGAGGCAGGTACCACCATGATACCCATTTGGCAGATGAGGAAACCAAGGCAGAGAGAAACCATATAGCTCATCCGAGGCCACGTGGCAGGTTGAGAACACATTGTACCACCTTTCTCCTGAACGGCACACTCGACTCTCAGACCAAGATAAAAATGGAGATTTTTTATTTCAAAAGCCATGCTGGCTATCACGAGGAAAGGAGTGAGCCCCTGGCGAGATCGAGGAGATGGGGTGAGGGTGTTGCCTTAGGGGGGGAGTAAGCTAGGACCCTGTCCTTCTCAGGGTGGTGGCAAGTGAAGGAATTTTAAGTGGGTCAAGTTCGGACCTGCATGGCCATTAGAACTCACCTCTGTGTGGTTGAGGAGCAAGAGAACCAGATTCGGCAGGACCCATGGCTCCTTCCACAGCTCCATTTGCCAAGTGCAGACCAGTACAAGGGTGAGCTGGGCCATGCGTCAGCTGGTGTCCCTGCAGGAACCAGCACAAACCCAAGAGCCAACTGAAGGGAGCTGGGAAAAGGAATCGTTTGCAGAGAGTTGGGCAGGGAAAAGGGAAGCCACAGGAGAGGAGAGGCACCCTGGAGGCTGTTACGGTGGCGAACAGTTACTACCCCAGCCTGGGAAAGGGAGTCCCTGCCAACCTGGGGCATCAGGGAGGGAAGAGAATGGATAAACACCTCCTCCCTTCTCACCCTCCAGGCTCCTGGTCACTCTCCTTGGGGAAACTGAACCAGAAGCCAGAGGGTGAGTGAGCCCAGCTTATTTGGGACTCTAGCCATCCCCTCCAAGGATCTCGCCAGTTGCAGAGAACTGTAGCCCTTTTGGGAGCACACAGCAGGGCGGGGAAGAGTGAGGAATGGGTCCCATGACCTACCTGCCATCCCCACCCTTCTCATTTCCCATGGGCCTCCCCTCACATGAGCCCCTCACTAACTGGGGTATGACCGTCAAGTCTAAAGACATCATTCATCATAATACAACCTGGCCCTGAAGCTTGGCGAACCAAGGGCTTCGGCATTGGGCAGCAACACTGACCCCTTAGCCTGACTGAGAGATTGTACACTGGTCACCAAATTGGCACCTTCTGGGGAGTTATGGTGAGTCAGTCTGACTTTGGAGAGTCCCCAATACATTAGAAGAGATTCTGCTGCACAGGTCCTACACGGGGAGAAAAGGAGTGGAATAAACAGAAACAGATTTGTAAAGGTTGTTCTGGAATATTCCAAGACTCAATGCATGCAACTGTATCCCAAGGAAGCTGAGAAGACGAACACTGGAACAAAGGTTCCTCAGGGTCTCCCATTCCAGCCAGAGAGGGGAGCAAACCATCCGTGGCTGCGTGGCTGGGGAATGAGCTTACAGAAGGATTGCCCCATGGAGTAAATGTCAGGGTCAGCCTGCCGCTGACCCACGGCATGCTTGGCGTGACTGTGTTGCATCTCATTCTAGGGAATGTGGTGTGGGAGCCCTGTCTCTCCCTGGTAGAGACCCCGGCTCTGTCACTGGCTCTGGTGATGCTGGGACCCCCACAGAGGAGAGAGGAAACAGCAGGGAGTGCTGTTTCCAGAAAGTCTGCAGCTGTCTGCCCTCCAGGGATCTCGCCTGTGGCAGAGAACTGTATGGCACAGGGGCATGCTCTTCTGGAGGTGGCCCACATCTAATGGCAGATGGTGGCAGGAGTGCAAAAACTGGCCCTCTTGAGACAACTGTAAGGGCCATTCTCATTCCAGAGCTTTCCATGTAATAAGACTTGGAACTTCAGCCCCAGCTCAGCTTTCCCTCCAACCACCCCTGCATCCATCCCCTCCCTTCCACGGGTGCACGTTCAACTCCATCTCAGAGCCTGCCTCCCAGAGGGGCTGAGCAGTGACAAACGGTGTTGACTTGGACAGCTTCATCCCCTTATACCTCGCCTTCTTTTCTGGAAAATGGGGGCTCGTTTTTTGAGTTTGTTGTGAGCAGGAAATAAGATAATGTGTATAAGGGTCTAGTGCAGTATTTAGCATACAGACAGTGCTCAATAAGTGTTACATCTTACTGTTCAGAGTTGTTCTCCACCCCTGAACATAATGTCATGTTAGGAGGGGTTCTGCTGAATGATGGTCATTTCCAGAAGGTCTAATTTGATCTGGACATTGCTCATACCTACTTGTGGCATTTATTTTCCATGTGTCCTGGGCCAGTTCCCTGCTTCTCCAGCCTGCTCTGGGGCTGGGAGGGGACGTGCGTGCGCTGTACCAATGGGCTCCCAGGCTCACCAGCTTCTGGTTGAGTTCAGCCAATGGTTGCAGTATGTGCTCCGGGATATTTGCCTCGGGCTGGATGTGACCTCAGCCAAGGGTCACAGCTTCTCTCAAAGCAGCTGACGCCACATGAGTGTCTCTGAGTTCCAGTAACCGCTACTCCCCCCTTATCCCTTTACACCTAGGAACCCCTTCCCCGATTTGCTGTTACCGTTCACAAAACACTCCCTAGCCCTTACAGTATCCCCACATTCTGCCCACACCCCTGTAAATCGTCTTCTTCTTCAATTCGCCTCCAATCACCCAATTTGTGGCACCATCGTTTCTGACATATTCTTTCATTCAACGAACTTTACTGAGCCCATGCTGGAAGCCAAACAATGTTCTGGCCACTTTCACAAGCTGAAACCAACACAGTCTTTAAATGTAATCTCAGAGATGGGCCCCAGATCCCTGGTGCTCACACCAGAAGAGCAAGTCCACCTTTCCGGGAGGACTGGACCCGACCGTTCAATTCATGCTGAGACCCTAATGAGCTACCCACATTCTGCTTCTTCCAAAGGCATTTCCTGGGGGTGCTGGGTGATCCTGTGCGTGGCCTTCTCCACCAAGCACAGTGCAGAATTTAGAAGTTGAAACCCAGTCAACATAAATTGTAGCTCCAATTATTTTTATAGGCCAGCTGTTCTTTCCCCATAAATGAGGACCAGGGAGGAAGAGGAGAATGCTTAAGCCAAAGTTATTCATTTCTTGCTAGTGGAATGTTAGGCGGTGTAAGCCTTGGGTTGGAAACCACCGGTAGGACAGCCTTCCTGCACAATACCACTTACTGGCGCACTTGACCGACACCATTGCGGAAGGAGGGCTCATGGAACTGCCAAGTAGAGAGAGTCAGCAAGGCAAATCCTCAGCATATTTATTCTGAAGCATGACACTTATTAATCCCAGCTGAGGAGGAGCCAACCTAATCCACCCCTGAAAGGGTTCAAAACAACCCACTCTTTTCCCCTGGGGGAAAACCTGTCCCTTGTCCAAGTTCCAACTTCCTTCCTGCAAAGCGTGAAGTTGAGATGGAAACAGTCAGCCCTGTTTATTTTGCCTGTAATACAGCCCTGGCCAGAGGAACGAGCGCTGGACAAAAGGCCACATTCCGAAGCCAGCTGCTCTGAGATCGGGACATGGGTCTGAGGATGCGGTTGCGGTTACCCCCTGAAAGCCGACAGCACCAGCGGAGTTTGGGGGTGTCGGCTCCCTTACCCTCCAAGTACCCCCCAAAGACTTATCATCTCAGAGTACCACTCCACCGGCCTCTCCCTACATACACTTCTGAAAAAGAAAAGGAAGGAAAAAAACCTGTAATAATTGATAGGCGTGATCATGGTGGGAAGTTTCTTTAATAATAGGGATAAAGGTTCAGGCACTATAGCAAAGGCCAAAGTAAGGCTTTAAAAAGATGTAGGTTCCTTTGTCTCCTCTGAAATAGTCTGAGCATAAGTGATCCAAGGCTGCTGGGCTATGCATCGACTTTCTCTGCATCCTCAACACGAGGCTTCTCCTCCATGGGGAAAGGGGGTAAGTGGAACTGGAGGAACGCCTAGAGTGGGGGATGCTTCTTCTTTTCAAGGACCTTGCCTTGAAAAGAACATGTTTTCTTGCTTTGACTTCCATCACCTGAAATGCAAGGCTGCAAGGCTGACTGGAAAATGAAATCTTTATGCTAATTAGTCAAGTGTCTAGCTAAAATTCAGAGGGGTATTAAGAGATAGGTAAGGGGCACCTGGGTGGCTTAGTCATCAGAGTATCTTAGTCTTGGTTTCAGCTCAGGTCATGATCTCAGAGTCATGGGACTGAGCCCTGCGTCCAACTCCATGCTCAGCAAGGAGTCCGCTTGTCCCTCTCCCTCTCTTTCTCCCCCTGCTTGTGTTTGTTCTCTCTCTCTTTCTATCTCTAAAGTGAGCAAATAAAATCTTTCTTAATAAGAAAGATATGTAACAGTCACTGGCATGGTAGTCAAATGAGGGTATATTTTATACGTACTCATCATCCCCACCAACCAGTAATTCAGAGCTGGCTCTCCCCACTCCCCAGGCATGTTCTTCTGATTCATTCGTGTAATACATTTTTGAGTGTGTAACACATCCCAGTGCTATTCTGCAACAAAGTTCCTACTCTCACTGAGGGTCCCAGTCGGTGGTCTACGAAGGTACACAAATAAATGAATAAGGCTTTCAGAGCGGTATGAGGGCTGTGAGCATCAGATAGCAAGGTTTGGCTGTAGGAGCGATTGTTGCAGGGAGGACTTTAGACTCTGCAGTCCAGGAAGGCTTCTCGGAGCAGGTAACATTGAAGGAGACACCTGCATCATATAAAAGGGTCAGCCATGTGGAGATATGGGAGCCAGGGATTCAAGGTAGAGGAAACAGCCAGAACTACTGGACTGAGGTGGGAATGAGCACAGCTGGGTCAAGGAACAGGAAAAAGACCACGGTGGCTGGAGTATGGTGAGAGCAGGGAAGAGCTATGAGAGATGAGGCTGACAGGTGGCCACAGTAAATCCCATAGAACCTTGGAGGGTGTAGTAAGGAGCTTCCTATGACCCTGATCCTTAAAGGAAGGCCTGACTGAGCTGATTTTGCTGAAGTCGCCATGACTTTGAAAAGGAAGGAGCTAAGATGTGTTGGATTATGAATTCCTGGTTGGATTTCACCAGTACATCTGTCTACGTTGTAGAATGTTCTATATACCCTGAGAGAATATTTGCACCGTTTCTTATCAGACCTTTGCCATCAAAGCTCTCAGGAGAAATCAGGACAGGAGGTAGTATCCCCACCTGGCACATCAGCGTGGCTCTCCACAGAGAGGTTAAGTGGCTGTTCCAAGATCACACAGCTAACCAGTGGAGGAAGAAGGACTGGAAACTTATCTTCAGTTGTAAGGCCAACTCTCTCATATCCACTCCCAAAAGAAATCAGGTGTGAAAAGAAACAAACAAAAAATAAGGATGACTCTGCTTGAACAAGATATACACATTTCTCTTTTCTTTTTTTTTTAAGTGGGCTTCATACCCAGCATGGAGCCCAATGCAAGACCTGAACCCTGGACCCTGAGATCAAGGCCTGAGCTGAGATCAAGAGTTGGATGCCTAACCAACTGAGCCACCCAGGTGCCCCACACATTTTTCCTATATAAATGCCCACTCACACATACAGAGATGATGGATGGTACATAGATGGATAGATGGATAGACAGATAGACACAGACATGTCACGTAAGACTGTGCCATCCCGCTTTCCTGAGAGAACACAGACTGTGGTGTTGCTAGCCTTGAGGTATCGTACCCTGTCCAAATCTTTTAGGTAGTTTAGTTATTAAACATCTTTAAATATTTGTTCGAGTATGTTGTGTCTTTCCTACTGGGACCTGACTGATACAAACTATCAGGGGTGGGGGGGAATCACACCAAAATATCATCCGTGATTATCTGCGTGGTAGCGAATATATAAGGTATTCAAGTATACACACAAGTGTATGTATATGTGTGTGTGTATAAAATATGTCTCTGCCAACAATAACCTGAAATACTTGTGAAAGAAACGGCTATTTGTCTCCCACTATCCCTCCTCTCCTTTTTTCATTAGTAAGGGATTCCCCCAAATTTTATCTTGGTATATGGTCATCCAGGTGAAGACTACATTTCCCAGTCTCCCTGCAGTTAGTTGTGGTCATGTGACCAAGTTCAGACCAATGGGATGTGAGCAGCTAGAATGAGCCTAAGCACATGAGCCACAGAGCTGCCATGGCTTATACTCCTGGGTGGCTTATACTTGGACTGGATTGAGAGGAAATAAACTGTCATTTAAGTTACTATCAGTTTGGGTCTCTGTATTAGCAAGTTCACCTGTATCTTGATTCATGCAGATGTCAAACTAAGTCGGATGTTTGTGCTGAGAAAGACAAAGGAATGCTTTCAGAGCATGTGTGTGTGGAGAGGGGCAAGCATGGGAAAAAGGGACATTGGCTTCCATTTCTGTTTCTTCCATCCTGGGATCCTTTGGCTCTGATTTCCTTCCCTCTTGTCACTCACTCTCTTCCTCTGTAAAATGCAGGAATCTTCCTGCCGTCAGGGTGGGCTTGGCAGAAAAGTCATCGGCATCACTCAGGAGCAAGCACTGTAGTCCCATGATGGGCTGTAATGGGCACCAGCAAGACATAGCTTGGGCTCTGAAATCAGACAACTTGTGTTCGAATCCTGGCTCAGTCACGTACCAGCTTTTAAAAGAGATTAGTGGGATCCGTTTGATCATAATTGAAAAAATGGTTTGAGAGCCAAGGAAGAAAGTGCTTTCAAATTCTGAAAGCAGGTTAAATGACACAGATCTGTCTCATGGGAGGAAGATGATGGGGTGTGTGAAGAGTCCTTGGGGGGGTGGTCAGACCCATCAACACCTTCCTCACCATTCTATTTATTGGCTTCCTCTAGATTCAAGTGAGTAAGGAGAGATGGAATTACTCCAAGATTTGAATCAGCCCTAGCGTCAAGTTCTGCCTTTTGTTAAAGGGGAATCCTTGCTCCCTAGATATGCTAAAGCAATGATTCAAAGCAGACATGTCTAGGAGATGGCAGGACAGAGGAGAAAGTGGTCTCAGTGAGAGCTCTAGGGAGAGTAAACACAAAGGGAATTTTTGCCCCATGAGAAAGAACCTTTAGTGAGTCATCATATACATTCTTCTTGCCAAGATTGCAGGGAAGGGTTAAACAGGAGGAGGCAATTGAGTCAGGCTCATTGTGGAGCTCAGGGACCAAGGGAAAAGTATTGATTTCCTCTGAGGTACTTTGGACTGACCCATTAGTTCAGGCTCACTGAGAAGGTGGAAAATATGCAAGTTGCACTTGGCTGCATTTTCAGTGCTCCCTTATTGGGACAATTCAATGTCTTCCAAATGAATGCATGGGGGAGGGACCAGAGTCCAGGATACTAGTGAGAAGTGGTCTGGGCACCAGTGAGATTCTTACAGATGCATCTGTGACATTCCTCTCCCAGCCCCGGGAACATAGTGGACACTTACTGAGTGTTGATCAACTCTAGCACTGAAATCTGCCCAGGAAGGAAGAGGCTGACAGTTCTTAGCCACGTTATAGCTCTGAGGTTGTGGTCTAGAACTCAACCTTGAATTTCTCATGCCTTACTCCCAGAGTGAAGCCTGATTCACCACCACCTTTTAACCTGACCTGAAATAGTTGTGTTCATTACCAAGGTTGAGCGTCATACTGCCTGGGTTAGAATTCCGTTCCTACCACTTGCTAGCAGTACCTCCTTGAGCAGATGACTCAGACACTTCCAGGCTTCATTCTTCCCACCTTTGAGATAGACATAATTATAATATCACCTTATGGCTTGGTTTTATTTTTCAGAATAAATGGTATCATCTGTGGGAAGTGCTTGGCATAGGGACTGGTTTATAGGAATGCTTGATATACTTTGAGAACTTTGTGATTATTTCATATCTATCTCAGGGGAAATTTTTTGTATTGTACCAGAACTAAATTAGTATTGATTTGAAAGAGACTGTGATAAATGAAAATGCATATTGTAACTGAGTACAACTGTTAAGAAAATAACTCAAAAAATTATCAAAGATATCAACAGAAGAACTAAAATGATGCACTAAAAAAAATATTTAATGCAAAAGAAGGGTAGCTTCAGAGCAACGGTTATTTTAGGTGCCGATTCTCATAGACTACTGGTGTCTAGTCTAACAATGCCTATTGTCCTTTAACGGATCAGCTGGGGTTGATGGGTCATGGTGATCCAGCCAACTGTAACATAATTCAATCAACTGGTCCAATCAGCTATGGTTACAGGATCACACAATCAAATCCACAGTCCATCAGAAAGAAACTACCTGGTTCACTGCCCACCTGGACCAGCTGTGGATGGAATGCTTCTGAAGGAGATAGGAGCTCAGCGTCTGTATACAACTGAAGAGGTGAACTGACCCGCCACTCCAAAGACCTTGTTTCAATACAGAATCATGACATCGTGGCAGGGAGAGAGGAGGCAGGCAGAAAATCCGCCCCTGCAGTGTTGAGTGAGGGAAAGAAAACTCCAGCTCCATCTGAGGGTCTGAACCCTTGATCATTCCGGTAAGATCCTGGTGTCCAGTGGAAGGGAAGGCCAAGGTCAGGGAATGGAAGCTGGGATTGTGAGGCAACTTCTGGGACCTGCATGGAAATGTGGGTCTTGGGAAGTCAATGGGCCTGAGTGTTCCATGGCCCACCTCTGCCCACCCTGGCTGTTAGCAGTCATTCCTATTGCCTGACAAACTGCGAGATGGTAACCTCATGACTTGTGCTGATTAGACACAGCGGGGCCACAGGCATGGGTCTGTCCCGTAGGTGGTAGGTGAGATGGCTGAGTCGGTAGCCAGGGCCCTGGGGTACAGTTTCTAAAACCCTCTGCTTACCTCTTCCTTATAGATCTACCCTTCTTGCCCCCTCACTTCTGCTCATGATAGCGCCACTTCTCTGGATGGCCCTCCTCCCTCCCCCCCCCATACACACACTCCCCCTTGGGTCTCAGATGAGGAGGAGGGCAGTGACTAGCACAAGAAAGAACGGAGATCCAGTCCCAGTGCAGCCTCCTCCCTTGGCACCTGGGCGAGTTCGGTGACCTCCCTGAGTCTTCATTTATTCATCTATAAAATAAGTAAAACAGTAATTTTGAGAATTACATTTCCAAAATGCATAGCAGCCAGCATGGTCCGTGGAACAAAGGAAGATCTCAGTAAATTACAATTCTGAAGACAATGATGGTGAAGATAAGAGGATGATGGTTATGACATGCCACCTACTCTGGGACGCTTTCCTTGATTGTGGCAAATGTATCCTCCACGTTGCCATTCCCCTATCATCACACTGATGGTACTACATTGTCATTGGTTGCTGACTCACTTCTTCTCCGGCAGATAATAAATTCTTTGTAGGCAGCAACTGTGTCCTATTCACCCACAGCTCTGGAACCCACCCTAGAATTTGACATACATTGGGTGCTAGGGTGTCTACCCAAAGACCTGGCCCCCCAAAGCGCTTCCCTTATCTCTCCCATGGATTATTAGGAACACAGGCTTTGGAATTACATGGACCTGTGTGTGTGTCTCAGATCTACCACATATAAGCTGTGCGACCTGGATCAAGTGACTTAACCTCTCTGTGTTTCCTTCTTCTTACCTATAAAATGGGGGTTAATAACAACAGTTCCTACCCTACCAGGTTGTTGTAAACATCAAGGAATAGAAGAAATAGGAAAAGGTCAGTGCATTCATTCATCAAATATTTATTGAGTATCAACTATGTGAAAGATGATATTCTAGAAGCTGGAGAAGGAACAACACAGAGAGTTGCTGCCCTCATGAGGGAAGGCAGATCACAAACAAAGAAAAAGCCCCAAACATCGTAAGTTAAGAGAGAAACTCTAGATGGTAATGAGGTCGAGTCAGGGATATCACTCAATAAATACTTCTCATTCTCACAAACATCCCACTGGGGAAAACAGAGAAGCAACCATGCCCAGGGACCCTGAAGAGTCCCGGTCCCAGACTCTTCCTCTGGTTGTGGGCAGAGGCTTGTTCTGGTTCCCATACCCCATGGAATCGATTCCACCACCAGAGCCTGCCTCCTCCTCAGGGAGAAAGAGCAAAAGCCCACTTTTCATGACACCTGTAGTAATCCTGGGTGGAATGTAGCTGAAAAGATGCAGGAGAAATTCTTAAAATATATTTCCCTCCAACCACAATACATTCCATATGCTTGCAGGCTGTCGGGGAGGGAGCCTGGTGAGCTCCCCTACCTCTGGTAAATGTTTCTCTCCCACACTGGGGAAATCCTTATCAGGGGGCGCTCCTACCTGACAGCTGGAAGGAATTTAGGAGAAAATGCAAAGTGCTCTTGCAAAAGAGGACTCCAAACCGCAAAACGATCTGAGGGCTTCTCTCAAAGTAAAAGGGTTTAAGGCTTCAGGCTGCGAGCTTGGGGGAAAAGCCAGCTCTGGGGGGAGGTATTGAGAGACCCTCCCTCACAAGGACTCTCTGTGTCCCCCTGGGAAGTTCAGGGGCCTCCTGTGAGCCTCAGTCTCCCCCTTTGTAAAATGGCTGGGAGCTCTATGTTTAGAATTCTAGTAATGTCAGAGGATCTGTTTAGGGATCTCTGGTTTTCTGAGGGTTCGTCCTTTTGGATGCCAGGCTGTGAGCCGAGACCTCCAGCATGGGTCTGTTATGGGCTATGACCACGGGGGCTGGGATCTCATCTCCATAAGTCAGTCACGTCAACCCTAGCCCTAAGGAACTCAGCCTCCTGAAGAAGGGACCTGTGACAGCATGCTAAATGGCTCATCCTATTGGGAGCCCTGAAGATCAGAACAAGGACACTGACCAAGAAGGCCAGCAGCAATAGCATTGAGGACTGCTACAGAGACGGGGAACCAGGGGAACCACTCTCATGCTCGCTGGTGGGAGTGTCCACCGTAGAACCTTCCTGGAGGGCAAGTTAATACCATGGGCTTCAAAAATAGCCCAAATATTCCATTATTAGGAATTAACTTAAGGAAATAATTAAGAAGGTCTGTGAAGATTTAGGTATATTTATGTTATCAGTGTTTGCAGAAGAGAGAAAAATTGGAAAAACTGAAATAGCCCATTATAGTAGATTAGTTAATAAATACCGCCATTCGATCAGCTACTTTGCAATCATTAAAGTAATGGTGTGTATGTGTAATTATTAACATGAAATGATTTCAAAATATGTTGTTAAATTTTTAAAAGTTAGTTATAAGCCTGTGGGTCACTTATAAGTGCTCCTTTTTAGATTGGTATATGAATATAGATCCTTATTTGTATATACAGATACAGATAGAGGGAGATAGATGGATAGGTAGTTGGAATGGAATGGATGGATGGATAGATGGATGATGGATGGATGATGAATGGATGATGGATGGGTGGATGGATGGTTGATGGATGGATGGATGATGGATGGATGGATGGATGGATGGATGGATGGATGGATGGTTGGTTGGATGGATGGAGGATGGATGATGGATGGGTGGACGGGTGGATGGGTGGGTGGGTGGGTAGATGGGTGATGGATGGATGAGGGATGGATGGATGGATGTGTGGGTGATTGAGTGGGTGGGGATGGATGGATGGGTAAGTGGGTAGATGGATGGAAGGGTAGGTAGATAGATTAGCATTATGGTTTGGTAAGACCTTTACATCCTATGCACATAAGAAGCTGTAAGACCTCAGAATAAAGCATGATTATCTCTAGTAAGAAGAGTTAGGAAACGCCTCACATGGGAGGTTACTTCAAACATTGGCTGAGCGAGGTTAAGCAACTTGCCTGAAGCCACAAGTTGGAATAGAACCAGAATTTGAACCAGGCAAGTCAGTTTCCAGACCCTATATTCTTAACACTTTTAGCAACTTGCTTTTTCACGAGGGTCAGCTTTGACCAGGAAAGAAATGTTAGAATCTGGGGTCACCTTCACATGAGCCAAATCAACCTTAAAATTCAGTGCTATCTTTAGTTAACCCAAGCACACCCCACTCTCTAATTTACTCTGCTGTCTCTACTCAACATTGGCATGTTAAGAAAGACCCCTACCAGCACTGAGAAAATGGGTCCATTGGGCTGTGCAAGGTCGGGGCTCAGAGGCTCAGCAAGCCAGCCCGTTCACAGTGCAATTCACTCTGAGCCCAGACATCAGATGCACATCTCAGTGCCTTGAAACTGAGCAGATGGCTCAGTTCCACTATAGCTCCCGGGCGGCCATGGGTGACATAAACCTGCTATGTTATTGTCAATTCTTAAAGAATTCCAACCAGGGGAGACTTGGCCTTGGAGACCACTGGGGTCAAAGACCCCTTAAAGACAATAAAATAAAAATTAAAACAACCTGCTGTGGGCTTGGGCATTTCCAAAGCACATCGAAACCCATCATGTGCTGATTCTCTTGGGAGCTTTGTATTAATATTCCCATTTGGCAAGGGAGGAAACTGAGTCAGCAGGAGGTTAAGGGTCATACACCTTCGAGTGGCCAAACTTTGACTGGAAATGAGTAGTCAAACTGCTGCCACCAGATAAATCTGACAGGGTGGTGGGAGACAGAAATAAAATTGTTTGGGGTCCTACTTGTTCAAAGGGGAGCCCGCTGTCACCGCCTCCCAGTACAGCTGTGGTAAGGAGGACTCTTCCGTCATCCCCGCATCTCACCCCATCGGGATGTTGGTTGGGAAATATTCCTTGAAGTACACCCTCTGCTCCTTCCACTGACTCCAGAAAGCACTTAGTGTGCGGAGGACACAGCAAAGGAGATCAGGAGGTCCATGGAAGGCACACGTAGGATAACTCAGTCTCTGGAGGGAGGTAGACAGTGGAGGGGACCGAACCCAGGCCGTAGAGCTCTGGCCTCAACTTTCCTCAGTTACACCATGGGAACGATCACAGAAATGATGAGGTAATGGCCAGTGAGCCTAGAAGGGGGATCGTGCACAATCTTCAATAGATGCTGATTTCTGCACACTCCCATCCTCCAATGGGACAAGGGCCGTGCTCATACTTCCAGCAAAGAAATGTATTGAAACACTTTCTGATCTCAATCCCAAATACCTTAAGCCCAGAATCTGGGTGGGGGGAGTCAGATCCTTGAGAATTCATTGAGGTGGGAGGAGCCGGCGGGTTGATCTTTCCCCAGCAAGAACTCCACTCCACGTGCATTTTTCTGCCATTCACAGGGAACCCCTCGGGTCCTGAAGTCCCAGGAGAAACACATGGTGTGGATATGGAGCGCACACTTCCTCTTGGACTAAAAACAAAAGGATACCTTATGGCTTTGATTTTCCAGTGTCTCATTATTTCATTAGCGTTGAGAACAGAAGTACAAATGAATCAAAATTCATGAAGATGTTCCAGCTCCCTGCTTGGATTTTAAATAGAGTACAATCTGAGCTGTGAACTCTGTAGATATATACATGATTTCCTACGATGCAGGCACATAAGGGCCCCAGGGCTCTTAAAAGGTTGTGATTCATCACTACCCTCCCATTTCCTTACTTACAGCCCTACAGTAAGAACCTGGTTTCCCGGATAAGCCATGTTGTCTCCCAAACCCTTGTCCCTAGTGTAGGCTGATCCCTCTGCCCAAGACATCTGGTCTACCTCCACCCTCATCTCTGTCCCCTCAGCCTTCATGTACCTCGACCCAATTGTCACTGCTTCTCAAAACCTCCCCTGACCCTCAGACTAGGTTAAAACCATCATGGGTTCCCGTATCACCCATAAGAGCCTCCAAATTACTTTGCACCCTTGACATCACAAAGTTGGACTCTGCACTTACACGTAATATCCATAATACCAAGGAGCCTGTCTGTCCGCTCATGTGTATAGCCTCAGCATCCAGGAGAGTGTTGGTCATAAACTGTCATTCAATTAGTATGTATTTCCAGTCCCACCTGTACGAATTTACTGTACAGTAGAAAATGAAACCCCAGGAGGAGACGGGGATGGATCCAAACCTCTTTTAAAAAGTTTCTCAAAATGAGCAAAGCGGGGGGAAAATATTTTTAACAAGAATGTTTTGACAGATACCTCTTTGGTTCGCCTCTTCCAAAATGTTCTTCCCTTGCCCGGATCACCTTTCACTACTTCCCCGATTCCCGTTTAATACTGAAACCAGGGGAAGGTCATAATTCATGGGAGTGATATTTGCAGATTAAAATAAAAACAGCCACATTCTGCAAGGAACACTGACATTTGGCAAATTGTCTGGGCCAGAAAAATATGTGAATGTCGGATGCTTCGCAGGACATAGCCAGATTCCTTTTCTTCTCCCAGAAATATAACAGGGCAGTGCACATTCTGGTTTGGATGTATTCCCACTCTCTGGAGTAAGGGAAAATACAATAAAAACCTGAACGATGATCTCATGGCCTCCTTGATTTGTCAAGATGCATCTCTTCTAAGTGGCTTTTTTTTTTTTTAAGGCTTGAGATGCTTCCAAAATATTTATAAAAAGCAGCAGTCTCTTCAAAGTTGGGAGGCAAACACAGACCTCCAAGAAAGGAGAGAGGCATGGTTGCTTTGTGACCTCCAGGGAGGGGGGAGGGGATGGGGCATGAGGGGAGGAGGGGGAGGGGTTGGAGGAGGGGAGAGGGTCTGAGCCATGGAGGGAAATTGGAAGCTCATACTCACTGACTCCCTGCACCACCAATTTCTCCTTTGGAATCTACCAGAATACTACTGAAATTGACATTTGCTTTTGAACCTTATTAACCTAGCTGGTAATGAGGTCTGAAGTATAAGGTTTGCACACAGTATCATTTTCTTCTTCCGAATCTTTTTTCCCTCTTTATGACATACGTTCAAGAGAATACAATACCAGTTCTAAGGAAGAAAATTTTAATATATATTGTCTATTACCTCATGACTCCCAAATCATTTGTTAACATTTTAATATATGCCTTCCCTGTTACATCTGAGTGTGTACACACACACACACACCCTTATACTTATATTTACAAAAAATAGATATTATTACACAACTTATTTTATTCTTTTTTTTTTTAACACCAATATGTCTGCCTGTGTTCTGAATCTGTCTCCCACTCCCCGTGTAAATTTGGAGAAATCACTTTCACACTTGAAGAAAGCTTCAACTTTCTCCTCTGTGTAATGAGGATTAAAAACAGCACCGGCCTCAGAAGGATATTTGAGGATGAACATAATACCTGGCAGTTGCTTTGCACGTGGGGAGAACCATGTGTGTGCATGCGTGTACCTGTGTGCATGGGTATTTCCACAGAAATAAGCCATCTTCCCCCCATGGCATTTAAACACCTCTACATAGGGGCTCCTGAGGGGCAGAGTCCGTTAAGCACCTGAATCTTGGTTTCAGCCCAGGTCATGATCTCAGGGTCGTGAGATAGAGCCCCGTGTCCGGCTCCACATTCAGCAAGGAGTCTGCTTAAGACTCTCCCTCCCTCTGTCTCTCCACAGCTCCCCCACTCCACCCCTCTCGCAAATACATCTTTTAAAAAATCATAAATAAAATTTAAAAAGCAGAAAGTTCTATGTAAAATTCTATTATGTGAAGGAGTGATTTAATAAACTATCCCTTTCCAGCAGACATAGTCTCATTTCAACACGTTTAAAGTTCTTGATGTATTCATCCCCCTTTTATTCTTATAATCTCCCTATGGAATTGTTACTAGTCATGTGGATGGTCATAGCTAATATTCGGCATAAGGATTGGCAAAAGTTTTCTGTAAAAGGCCAGAAGGCAAATATTTTTGGCCTCGCAGGCCATAAGGACTCTGTCCCCAACCACTCAACTGTGCCAGCACCATGTGAAATTGGCCATAGACAGAACAGAAACAAGTGGGTGTGGTATATTCCAGGAAAGTGTTGTTTACAAAAACCGGGGGCGGTAGGATTTGGCCTGTGAGCCGAGGTTTGCTGATCCCAGGATCCTGAATGCCAGGCACTGTTCTGAGAGCGTTGCCTGGGTGATCCGATTTTAGTCTCCCAATGACTCTGACGGGGTGAATGTGAGTATCATTCCCATTTTGCCGATGGGAAGACTCTCCCAGGTCACAAAGCAGGTATGTGGCTGGGTCAGAGCTCACTTCCCCTCTCCCAACCCCCAAGTTCTGCCTGTTACATTTTCCTTCTGCTCGCTGCCTCCTGAATCCTTTCTCCAAATTGGATCCCTGTTCTTCAGCTCCCTGGGATGAGCCGTTCACGTGCCTGGTTTACAAGAAAGGCAGCAGGGGCAGGCAAGCCCGCCGGTGCTCAGCTGGTAGGACAGTCCGCCTGCAGGTTTTCGAGGAGCTTCTGGGAACAGGGCTAGGAAATCATAAGCCCTGTGTCTCTATTTTCAGCCTCTCTCTTATCCATGCTAGCAACAAATTCCAAGTATGAGCCTGCCACAGAACCAATCCTGTCAACATTTTGTGCTTTTCTGCGAAGCTCTGGTCTCAGAGATCAAAGTGAGAGGCACATCCCCTGGGGATCCAGCAGAGGGCTTCCAGAAAAATTCATTCACTCCAGTAGGCACTTGCAGCAACCCCAATGCACAGTCTACTCCATCAACAGCCTCTAAGCACTTGGCAGTGGAGAGCAGGAGAAAGCCCTCCACCCCCCAATGCCTTCTTAATTTATTGCCCAAAGAGGCAGGGTTAGAACATCGAAGCAGATTTCTTGCATGAAGCCCATCTGAGGGTTTCAAAGCTCTGAGGAGGGTCAGGCAGCAGCCTTGGCTTACAGGACATTTTCCAAAATGCAACGCCTGATGTGTTTTTTCTCATGAAAAGAAAAGAGGCACCACGGGATAGCGGCCTCTCTCAAAGCAGCTTGTATGACTGCGATGACAGGAAGGGAACCCGAAGCATAGATGTCACAATTAAATCCTGTCCAGATGAGGAAACTAGTCAGGGAATAGCAGGTATAATATTTAGTCTTGTAACTACTCAGTTAGGTGGTTTCTTAAGAGTCAGGCACAGATCTTTGGGCCAACCATCGATGCAGAACTTCCTTGTTGGTTGGCGCCTCTCTTTCTTAAGTTTCTATGTCGGTGAACTTTTTAACTTCGTTTTGTGTTAGTATCAAAATATGGACGTGACTAGATCATGCACAGACCTAGAGGCTAATAGGAATTTTTAAACAGTGAGAACCCAAGATGTTCCCAATTTGACTCTGATGTTTTGCAAACAGAAGAGGAAAGCACAAGATAAAAAGAATGTTTCTGGTCCATTGACTGTGAGAAATGCAGCGTTGTTTTTGCCCTCCCTGAAACTTATAAAGCATATTAGCATAATAAAGGCTCTGAGCAGTCCTGCAGGGAAAGGCAACTGTTGCTTTTTGGTTGCAGGTGGTAAATATTAGCATCCACCCCAAAACCAGCTCAGTGGAACACACTTTAGGAAATCTCATTTTACAGCTGAACTCTCTGAACTGTAAAAAGAATCAGCCATCATCAGGATGGGTTTGGTCATCTCTGAAGTAAGGAGACATGTCCTCACTGGTCTAGTTTCCAGTCCTGGTTGGCCTTGTCTGTGTCTGGTGGTTCACGTTCACAGGAAGGCTGGCAAGATCTTAGAGAGGCACAGTAGTCAGGGAATGGGACCAGACCAACTGGGTCTAGGAAGTGTTGCTCCAGGGTCATGACCATGTTAAGCTATAACTTCATTTACACGGAATCATGCGTTTGGCCAGGATTTTCCCCCTGCAACTTCAACTACCTAGAACCAAGCCAGAAACACAGAAGTTAGTCAGAGTCATACCGATTAAGGGTGTTGCAATTTCTTCCCAGACTGTAGAGGAGGAGAACCACGGCAAGGAGAACCTTTGCCGTGTTTGCTGCTGGGTTTCAGTGCCTGGCACAAAAGAGATCCTGAACAAGTATTTGTTGAAGGAAAAGATATTCTCAGGATCAGTGTTCCTATTCAGCAGAAGGAACTTGGTAATGCAGAGAAGGAAGACAGCAAACTTTAAGAAAAAGGCACTGGGATTCAATGTACTACCGATTGGGGCTGGTGGGTTCTGTTGTCCCCCACCATCAGCCACTTTGGGTGGTAGCTGTCCTTTTCCCTCTGAGCCCTAAATTCCAGCAGCATGCTGAGGTCTTGCATTCAGGAAGCTTCTCTGCTCTCTAACCACGTTCCATTCCACTCATCCCCCTCTGCTAAACTCATACAACTAGTGACATGAAGAGAAACATGTATCTTTCCTGCCCAGAGAAGACAGTCTCCCTAAGTCTGAGACCTCCTAATCTCCATCATCTAGCAACCAAAATTATCTCAACTGCTCCTTTCATAGGTTACTACATACGTACAAGAGGCCATAAAAATCATTCATCTTACTTTGGATAAGAGTGAGCCAAAGTGGATGATGGCGTGATAGCATTCCCAGAGGACTTCTGGAGCCCTGTCCTTGAATAGTAATCTCTTTCTGGAGAGGTCCTTGGAGAGAGTCAACTGGTAAGTGTGATTAAAGTGCCTACTATGTGCTTATCACTGAACGGGAATTCTGAAGGGTAATCAGTGCCGGATATGGTCCCAACCTGCAGGAAGCTCCCTCTTGGCCAAAAAGCAGGAGCTGGTTGGTTGTTAAGGAGTGAGTACAAGATAGCTAGTCAGACACTCAGCTAGACAGATGCAACAGGCATGCCTCATTTGAGCAGAAACATACACTATATTTTGCAAAATTTCCAACTCCCTAGGAAATCAAAGATACCCAAGTGAAAACAACTATGGAATTAACAATTCTTTTTAAAGACAGTATCAAGCCATGGTGGCTTTGTGGAGAACTTAAAACTTGTTCTCTGTTGGTCTCCTGTAAAGTAATACAACCTATCTGGAAAGCAACCATAGAGGATTTCAGAAGTCTACCCGCAAGTGTTAACACATTTTTGGTAGCGCGGTTACAAATGGGGTTTATTGTCACCTTCACACTTTTCCCTGCATATGCCAAATTTTACCCATAGAACATGAATTTCTTTCACAATCTGGAGAAAAATTGATAGAAAGATAGATAGATAGATAGGTGCTTATAACCACTCAATTCAGAACTCATTCTAAGGAAAAAAATACAAAGTATGAAAGCAACTTTATGCATAAAAATATTCATCTCTGGGCCACTCACATGATCAAAAAATTAAAAAACCCTTTGTGTACCCATGCATGGAATATTATTTCCTTTAAAAAGACTATGTCAGTGGCCCCTGGGTGGCTCAGTGGGTTAAAGCCTCTGTCTTCAGCTCAGATCATGATCCCAGGGTCCTGGGATCGAGCCCCACATCGGGCGCTCTGCTCAGCGGGGAGCCTGCTTCCCTCTCTCTCTCTCTGCCTGCTGCTCTGCCTACTTGTGATCTCTGTCTGTCAAATAAATAAATAAAATCTTTTTGAAAATAAAGTAAAAATAAAAAGACTATGTCAGAGGCGCCTGGGTGGCTCAGTGGCTTATGATCCCAGAGTCCTGGATCAGGACCCATGCTGGGCTCCCTGCTTCTCCCTCTCTCTCTACCTGCCTCTCTGCCTACTTGTGATCTCTGTCTGTCAAATAAATAAATTTTAAAAATCTTTAAAAAAAAACCATGTCAGAATTTTTAATGGCATAGAAAATATCTATAATATAATGTTAAGTCAAAAATCATGGTACAGAATGGTGTATTTTTTTCTCAATTATATAAAGAAAATACGTGTCTACAAGAAGAGAAAAAAGGCGATACAGCATGTTGAGATTATCTCTAAATAGTTGAATTATGGTTTATTTCATGACTTTAGATTTTTTATAGTAATCATAAATTTAAGAGGAAAAAAAAACTTTAACTTTTCAATTTACAACCGGCGGTTTTGTCTAACTGGGAGGGGGAAACTCTATCAGTATACGAGATAAAATGATTCATGCTATAGCATTATTGTGTCACCAAGATTAGATTGTGGTTGGCCAAAAAGAGGGAGGTTGGGGGTTAGGGAATCTTTAAAGGTAAGCTCATAGTTTTTTCTAGATTCATAGGGGACAGGATTGCTGGGTTTAGCAGATAAAAATATGACCCCCTGTTAAATTCGAATTTTAGATCAATGAATTTTTTTTTTTTTTTTTTGGTATAAGAATGTCTCACGCAATATTTGGGATATACCTACACTAAGAAAAATGCTATTTATTTAAAATTCAGCGTTGACAGTGCATCCTATTTCTGACCTGGTGACTCTGTGGGCGAGTGCCTTGCCAGCCATTCCAAGGGAACGGCATCCCAGGCCGGCTCACAGTGTTTCGGGTGGGGGTCTAGAGTGATTTTTTATTCCTTCCTCTTTCTTACATCACAAAGGTGGGTATGGGCTGGGTTTAATTGGTCAATTACTACCTGGGAAAGCAGGGTTTCTTTTATGATTAGGGATCTTAACCGCTTGTCCCTAAATTCAGTCAACAAACATTGTGAGCACCTACTGCGCGCTTGGCACAGTGACGGCAGCTGGGGTGGGAACACAGGTGTGACAAATAGGGCCGTGGGCGTGTCTACATGCATTTGACCAACTTCTCAGTCTAGTCAGCCTTTCTGTACCCGTTTGTGCCTCCACCCCCCGCGGTGGGGGCTCGCCCTGTCCCGTTCTGGCCCATCCACTCAGAAAGAAGGACAGAGATGGTACCAGGGAATGCATTTCTCCCCAGACCACACGCACGCATCCCCTCCGTGTTCACTGCCAGGAACACATCCCCCATGCCTATGACCTTGCCATGCCTTCCTCCTGGATGCCTTCCCATCTCTTCTCCAACCTCTGCCAGTCCCGCTTCACCTAAGTCATATGTCTCTGCTCTCAGTTCCCAAGTCACATACACCCAAGCACATCAAATGTAACCAATAAGATCTATGCCATTTCTCAAACATCATCCCACCGGATGCTTTCTTCGTACAATTTCAAATCTTCACAGAAACCACGTCCCATTTTACAGATGGGACAGGGGAGCCACAGGGATGTAAAGAATCTGGTCGCCCAGATGAACGGAGATGGTATATTGAGTACCTCAAGTGATGCTTAGTAGTTGGCCAGTACTCCACAATAGAATAGCTCATCTTTTTTTTTTTAAGAGGCAGACGCCTAGAGATGAAAATGTAGAGTGAACCATAATAATAACAAAAATACCCAAATTTATGGAGGCAAGCAAATTATTTTATGTATACTATAATACAGATTCTGCTCTAATCTTTAGGAGTGCTGTCTTCCGTTTTAGAGATAAGGAGAGGAAAGCAGGCAGCTACTCAGGGCTGGAGCCGACATTTGATGGTCCCGGTGCAAGAATAAGGACTAGATCCCTGAACTTGAGCTTGGGCAGAACGCTGGAAGCGGGCATGGAAGACATTGCGGCCAAAGTTATGAGCATCTCAGCTCCATTTCCTGTACGTCCCACATGCCGTATTTGTTCCTGGATGACACCGGCGACCAGGGCTCCTGGGGTTATGGGGTCTGAGGCCACGGGGTCCAGATTCTAAGCAACGCTTCTAGCCCGACATAGGAGGGGACGACCTAGCATGGCTGTTGCAGGGCTCCCGAACAGGGACAAGCTCCCAGCTAGCCCAGGACCCATCTACAAAGTAAAGCGGATTAGCGGCTCGATTTCCATCAGGCTGACTTAGGAGCTCAGCGACTTGTGGGACGTTTACACGAACCAGACGGTGTGTTATCTGATGAAAATTGCTTAATTTAATATCCTTGCCTGACAGGCAAAGAAGTGTGCCTCTCTGGGAGAATCTGCCAGGGCGGACAGTTTTTAAAAGTCCCTGGACGTGTTTAAGAAAAACCACCACGATCCTCTCCTTACGCATCACGGAATAAAAATACAGTTCTTGGGGCCAGCGGGCAATCTGCCATCGGACTGTGGGCCCTGGGAGGCCTCCGAGTATCCGCTTTCACTGCGAGACCCAAAGACGACCACGCTCAGCCTCTACTTGGCATACGGATTGGTCCGGCGTGGGGAGGTTAGAGAGGAAGCGACTCGAGCACGGTTCTTGTGGGCTAGAGGCATGCCTGTGGATGAATTATGATTCAGCGCAGAGTTAAAGCCTTTTTAAAGATAGAAAAATAGAGGCCACCATCAGGGTACTCTGTTTCCGTAGCTCTTTATTCATTAATTCAACACAAAACTACTGGAGGCTTAATATATCGTTCTCAAAGTCGGCAGCCGTCAGAATCACCCAGAAGGTTTGTAAATCTTGGCTTTCGGGGCTCTACCTCCAGAGTTTCCAACTCAGTAGGTTTGGGACAGGGACCAAGAATTTGCATTTCTAACAAGTTCCCAAGTGTCGCTGTTGCTGGTGGGGCAACTGGGCCAGGTACATGGTGAACCATATCACCCGGGATCCCCCTGCCCGGAATTTCAATACGAGATGGCTCCAAGCCCCCGTTCTGGGCCTTCCAGGAATCAAAGCCCCCTTTCCGGGCCTCAGAGAAAGTTCTGCTCCAGATGTCAGCAACTTGCAGAGGACTTATGATCTCACTGTCATCCCCCGCCTTGAATGTCAGAGTTTGTTTTAATCATTCTGTTGGGTGATCGCTACTCTGCCCCCTTTCCACACCGCCTGCCTGGTTGTGAATATGGCCCTTATCCATCCTTCAAATCAAGCCCCTGATAAAAGCAAAAACTGTCTCATAAGATTTCTGGCTACGTCAAAGCTTCTGCTTCAGATGAAAAGATACCAGGGATGGGTGGCCTGTGGGGGAATTGTCACAAAAATTTCTTTCCAAATTCAAATTAATAATAGATGTCCCTGCTGCCCACAGCCTCTGGCCACCCCGCGCAGTGGGGTCAACCCCTGGCCCTTCACTGTATGTGGCAGCCTGTCCTCATGGCCAGTCCCCAGCTCCTAGATCTCTATGTCCCCTTCCGTCCCTTCTCATTCTTACCCCCACCCCACCTCTACAGCCTACCTCGTAGAGCTCCAAATTCTTCATGCTCTGTTTTACAGAGGGATTCTGCTTTCTCCATGTCTACTCCCAACCTTAGCTTTCGGCCCATGTCTGCACTTCCAAGCCTGTGAAAGGTAAAGGCCTTTCCTTCAGCAGGAAAAACAGAGCCACATAAATGCTACCCTGAGCCTCCACCTCAGGTGCTTAGAGATGAACAGGTCTGTGCCAGATCGGCCCTGTTAGTCTAACACAGAGATGACGTATCACGCTAGTACACTGTTAGGGTGTATGTTCAAGCGCTATAACCCACATAAGTATCAAGGGCTCTGAGAAGAATGCCAGGGCACAGGAGGAACAGCTCTAGCTGCAGAAGCCATGGAAAGCTCCCTAGGGGGGGCCGCAGCGAAGCTGTTACATAGCGTTTGCCACTTGTATTAAGGGGAAGGGTAATCCAGGAAGAGAGGACGGTGGGAAGAGAAAGACACAAGCATCTAACAGCTCTTTACCCTCATACTCCAGTTTCCACCCCCACGTTCCTCACCTTCTGGTGGGTGCTAAGAACCAGTGGTAGGTCTCCTGTTGCTTGTCCCGTAAATAGGGTCCAGAAGGTGTGAGCACTTAGCAGGCATTGCTATCCTCCGCTTTGAAGTTTGGCTCAAGTTCCAAGATACCAAAGGCTTTATTTATAATCCTATTATGCTAGTAAGCAATTATGGAGCGCCTACTATTTAAGAAACTGTGCGTGCTGAGCATGTAGGGAACAAATATTTGAGACTTAACACCTACCATAGGGGCCTGAAAATTAACTAAGAGGGCAGCATGTCTCCGGTCTTCATAGCCAGTGAGTGCTGTAGGACGCCATTCGATCTTTCCTCCAACAAGGCTGTACCATGTGTCTGTTATCTGTGTCATGGAGACAGACTGTGTTCAGAGATGGAAAAAGGAAGAAGATGATAAAACGTCTTTGTATTTCTGAGGGCTCTTTCAGTTAACATAACAGAACCACTCCCCTCCAAATATTGTCTCAAGAGGAACTCAGGCATGGATGGATCATGTGATCATCTGATAATCGAACAGGGGTCATCTAGACTTTCTCTTTGTTTTCTAGCATTTGTTTTCTCTGTTTTCATTTCATGCTCAATGGGGCTTATTCCTCTGATCACTTCGAAATGTGAACATTTATCTCTTAGCAACCTCAGCAGAAAGGAGATTTTCTCTTTCCCGGTAATTCCTTCAGAAGCCCCCTAACACTCACAGGCATCTGATTGTCTTGCTTGGATTGCGTGCCCACCTCTCCTAAACCAATCTCTGTAGCCAGAGGATGCAGGCTCTCATTAACCTGGTCTAGAGTACCACTGGCTCATCCTACAACAGTGGTTGCTGCCGATCCGAACAACCAGGACTGAAAGGCAGGTGGGGTGTGAGTACGGAAGTGGCTCACACAGGAAAGGACATCAGACAGGCAAAACCAATAGGCATCCACCTGAATGTGTAACACATGAGTTTTTAAAACCAAGTCCTCCTGAGTTCCATAGAGAATTATAACTCGATCACTCCCTGCCAGGGTCCCTGTAAGGCAGGGTGGGCTAGGGGTTAGGGAGGGGACCACTGATCTGACTCTCGAGCTCGGCCCCAGCTGCCTTACTTAGCATCTGAACAACCTGGAATAAATAGGCCCAAGAAGAGTATCAGCTCCTGAGGGTTCGTAAGGATTAAATGAGCAACTATAAGAACTTAGAAGCGCACCTGTCCTGTTTTAAGTTTGGCTCACTGTGGTTATTAAAACTTCTTGTACAATTTTATGCACCCCGATTAAAGGATTTATCTCTTTTACCAGATTTTCCAAGGGATTTGTGATGGAAAAACAAAACAAAACAAAAAAAACAACAAAAAAACCCCTGCTTTTTGGAGACAATGGTCCCTCATTCAGACCGACCCTGATCCCGTGGATAAGGAGCTGTTTGCCTACCGTCGTTCACAGAAATGCCTCATTTCTCCTACGGTTTTGTAGGCTGGTAAAACCTCGAGGCTTAGTGGCCAGGCGGCCCGACAGCACAGATCCCTGGCTTTTACTCAAGCCTTTATGCATGTCTCGGGACTGTCTGGGCACCCGCTTCCCTGCGGTCTTCTTAGGTTCTGTCGGCACGCGAGACTGGTGTGGCCGACGGGTCTTCAGCTCTGGGCTGAAGCAAGAGCCTGGCTCCAGGCCTTTGAGGAAAGAGCCCGGCTGGGCATCCATCACCTTGTCAGATTCCTGGGAGGGGGAAACAGCAGGGCCTACTTTGTGGTAGCCCACATTTGAGATCAGACTGTGCAGGCACACAGCGAAACAGGTCTTCAATTTCAATTAGACACCACGTCCAGATAACCCGGGAAAGGGAGGGAGAAGCAGGCACTCTTAGGTGGAGTGGGGTGGGGGTTTGATGAAACCACGGGGTGTCTGAAACCGCCCCCATTCTGCCCTTCCATCCCTGCCTCCCGCGTTCCCCTGACTTCCTCCCCCTGCCGCCAGAGACCCAGCCCCCTCCCACCGCATGGTGGAGGAGAAGCCGGGGGAGGGAAAGCCTTGGAAGCAGAGAGATCACTGGATGGATGGAAGGTCCAGGGCAGGAAAACCCAAGGCAACCTGTACGCGAGCTGGCCCCATGCCGTCTGCTTCCAACATGGCGCTTTTCCAACAATTACCAAAAACACCCCAGTTTCTTTGGCCTGTGCACTAGAGTGGATTACTGCATCCAATTCTTCCCTCTCTCCCAGAATTGGAACCATATAGCGACGCCCATTGCTCTGTGATTTTGCAGGTCTCCACTATCTGTGCAGGGTCTGGAGCTGAGCCTGGAACATAGTAGGGACACAGGAAACCTTTGCCGGTTGAATGCAAGGCAGAGACCCAAGCGCCCCTAAATGAGGAAATAGCATTCCTTATGTAGAGCAGCGCGGCTAGTAAACAGAGACAAATCCAGGTCTGTCCGACTTCAAGGGCTAGGATCGTCCAAATATGCCGCACGACCTCTTGTTTCAGGGTAAACATGTTATTAGCATCCTGTCGCTCAAGCCAGGAGCCCACCGAGTGAGCGCAGGTCCAGGCACTGTTGCCTGGAATGCTGCAAGAAAATACGAAAACCGCTAGATTATATCATCTTTTAGAACTTCTATGTGTTTCTGTATATGTTTTACAACATGCAAAGCTTATCGCTACAGTGGGGTATGTAAGATACCAGTGCGCGCTTGAAGATGTCCCTTAAGGATAAGGCACATGATCCCCCCAAGAGTCTAGTGATTCACCAATAATAGAACAGATAAACTGTGATAGAGTCCTTTGCGGGAATAGTACGACAACGAATGAATGGGACCGCACTCAGCGACGCGGATGCGACGAGGCTGAATGTGACACGGCTGAATGTCAAACACAACGTCACGGGAGCAAGGCCAGACACATTCGAGTGTGCGCTCTGCGATCCCAGGTATGTAAAGCACTAAAACAGGCCAAATTAAAGTTTTGATGTTAGAAGTCCAGATAATGGTTATGCCTGGGTAGGAGGCTGGTGGGAGATCGGGAGGGCACTGCCGGGGCGGGGGGGCATTTCAGAGGCTGGTAAAGTTTATTTCTTCATCTTGATGGTAAATACGTGTGTCCGCCTCGTGGGAGTTCATGGAGCTGTACGTTTGGGCCGTGTGAGCTTGTCTTCATGTGAGTGAGCGTCACATCGGTGGGGTGGATGGAGTGGGCGCAACACGGCCGCCCGCTCCTTGCTCTTCCTCTCCCCTTGGATCTGGGCTTGCCTTGGTGTCAGTTTGCATCTCTCTCTCTCTCTCTTTTTAATATTTTTATCTATTTACTTGGCAGAGAGAGAGCACAAGCAGGGAGAGCCACAGGCAGAGGGAGAAGCAGGCTCCCCGCTGAGCAGAGAGTCAGACACGAGGCTCCATCCCGGGACCCGGGGATCATGACCTGAGCCAAAGGCAGACGCTTAGCCAGCTGAGCCACCCAGGCGCCCCACAGTTCAGATCTCTTGAGAAACAGATGGTGAGACGGAGTTAGGAGGGTAAGAGGTTCGTTGCGGGGAGGGGGTAAGAAAGCCTTCCTGGAAGATGAAGGGAAAGGAAGCAGAGCTGGGCAGGGACAGCACCATGTGGATCTGACAGTCTTGGGCCACTCCACGTGGCACTCCAGAGCCAAGATGGCTCACTAGCGGGGTCTGGCACTGGGGAGAAATGGCCAGGCCCTAGAGTGCCTGGACCTCTGTATGGGAAGTCTGGCTACCCCAAGACTGTCACACTGAGAGGAAGCCCACGTGAGCCATGTGGAAGGGCCCACGGAGAGAGAGAGGGACACAACGGTCCCCAACTGTTCCAGAATTCCCAACCCGCCACGTGGTGGGGAGAAGCCATCTTGGGTTTCCCAGTTCCAACACATGCCACGTGGAGAGGAGAAACCAAGCACGGAGCTGACAGCCAGAACCCAGGCCCCAGACATATGGCTCCAGGCAAGCCGTCCCAGCCACTCTCCCTCTGTGAGGCCTCAGCCATCAGGGAGCACGAGCGAGCCGTCCTTAATCTGCCAGGACTCCACGACCAACCTACACCATCATGGGAGTAAGACGATGGCTGTTTAACTCTACCAAAAGTGGGGTTGGTTTTTTATGCAAAAACAGATAACTAGAACCATTTATTTACAGAAAAAAAAAGGCAAGCATGGAGACATGGCTAGCCCAAGCCACGTGGGCAGCTAATTGGAGGGAGGGATAGCATTCTCATTAGCTAATCTGAACCTCCCGCGTATAAGGTTTAGAAAAAATGCTCACGATTATGAACCAGAGCCTAGCACATTGGTGGTGCTGCTTACCAGCTGTGTGGCCTGGGGCATGTGGCTTCACTTTGCTGGGCTTCGGAGAACTCATTAGAGAAGTGGAAAAAATGGATGGGCTTGAAGGAGACCGGACATCTGCGGCCCTTAGCATGTCGTCTGGCACGTAGGAAAAGCTCGGCAAACACGGATTATCCTCACCACAGCCATCATGGTTCCAGCGCCCCCATCGGACGAAACCACGTGTCAGAATGGAAGGGATCAGATAGGGTGCGGAGGGCTTCAGAGCACACAGCTAACCACTGGAGAGCACATGCTTCCAGCTCAGAATGCCAGACTCCTTCCACTCGCTCCCCAGCCCCAAAGGTGCTGTCCGATGGAGAAGAGAAGTTTGTGCTGCGCTCCAGGCTTCAGAGAAGCTACGGGCGAATTAGGGAAGATCAGGAATTTTGGGCAGGATCTTCGAAGTGGGTACATTTTCCAGGCTGAGTCCAAGAGTCCTGGCTGATGGGAAGCTGTGCCCCAGCCTTCCCCAGCCCTAGCCCCCGCAGGGTCCTGTGTGCATGCCTGATCTGGAGCTGGCGTGCATGGATAGGAGCTGAGTGTCGATCAGAAACATCCCCGCACACCAGAGCCGCAGAACCCGGGCTGGAAGGCCTCCAGGCACAAGCTTCTCTGGCCAGATCACCCTTTATTTAATGCTGAACAAACCTTCAAATGTGGCTCGTGGTAGGAACCGCTGGTCTGGATCTTTGACTGTTGGGATGCGGGCGGGGGAAGAAAACAAGAAAAGACTAGCCAGAGAGGTGGTTGTGGGTACTCGGCTCCGTACTTCCCCTCCTATCCAAGTACTAACCAGGCCTGACCCTGCTTAGCTTCCGAGATCAGACAAGATCGGACGCGTTCAGGATGATATGGCCATAGACTAGACTCTGTAATTCCAAATTGCTTTCTTGATCCTTCCTGCCACTCCCCCCTCTCACCGGCTCGGAGAGGTTAAACACTGAGCTCGATTATTACTTATTTTATCTCGTTTTTCTGGCCTCGAGAAGGTAGGTGCCTTAGTTTATCCTTGAAGTGAGAGGAAAACACAGTTCCAGTCTCCAATTGTGGAGAATAATAATAACAAGAACAAAAACAAAAACCATAATAATAATAGCAACATTAATAACAACAATAATGATAACGATAATAATAATTAATGACGCCAGTGCCAGGCCCTTCCCACCTATTGTCTCCCGTAAGCCTTCCTACAGCCCTGAGACATAGACACTACGATGAGTCCCATTTTACAGATGAAGAAACTGAGTTTCAGAGAGGAGAAGTGGTTTGCCCACGGCAGCACAGCAAGTGTGATCTGAATCAGGTCTCAGACCCCCAAGTCGCAAGGTATTCCATGGTGGTTGGATGTGTCTAGCTAGGGTCTGGGCCACGTGCCATGAAAAAGAGTCTTTCTCACTATGGAGTATGAAAGACTGATGAATACAAGTAGACAGAAAAGGGTTGGTATTTGTACCACATGCCCATGGTTTATGATGAGAGTGGAGCAGAAAATTTGAAACTGGGACCACCCCCAGATGTAGGTTATATAGTAACTGGTGGGTTCTTTGCAAATACGGCTGCTTCTAGCCAGTCCTCTGCGATGAGACTTCTTAGCTCTTCCAGGAGAAGGCAGAGCCTGTTCTCCAGACCTTGAATGTGAGCTGGCCGTGTGACTTGCTTTAACCAATAGAACATAGTAGAAGCAATTCTACGCCTGTTCTGAGCCAAGGCCCCAAGATGCCTTGCAGCTTCTTCTCTCCCCCTGAGAACCTCCCAGCCACTGTGGGAACAACCCCGGGGCTAACTGGCTGGGGAGAGACAACATGGGGTGTAGAGAAGCCTGGGGAGACATTCTAGCCCAGCCAGCCCTAACCTGTAGCTCACAGTGTCTGCATGAGTGAGCCCGGTGAGACCCGAAAAACCACCCGGCAGAGCCTGCCACCATTTCCCGTCTTGCAGAATCACGAGCTCTGCAAATGACAGTTTACACCCTCGAAGTCAGCAGATCCAGGAAATTTGTACAGACGCTCCTGTCCTGGATCCAGAGGTCAAAGGATACCATGCTATCTCGTCACCATGGTGGGATTCAAACGGGCGAGAGCTCTGGGATTGGTTTTACTAACATATTTGCACAAAGTAGCAAGAAAGGCTGTCACTTATGGAAGTGAGACGCTAAGTCCTCTAATCATCTCACCACCTCTTTGTGGTTCATACGTATGACCGACCCCATTTTACAAATGAGAAACTGAGGAACAGAGAGGCTAAATAACTTTTCCAGGGTCACACAGTAAATAAGTCTGTCCAGTTGGGAGTCAAACTCAAGCCATCTGGCTCTAGAGTTTGTACTTTTAAAAGCCAAAAATTGGGGCACCTGGGTGGCTCAGTGGGTTAAAGCCTCTGCCTTCGGCTCAGGTCAGGATCCCAGGGTCCTGGGATCGAGCCCCGCATCAGGCTTTCTGCTCGGCAGAGAACCTGCTTCCCTTCCTCTCTCTCTGCCTGTCTCTCTGCCTATTTGTAATCTCTGTCTGTCAAATAAATAAATAAATAAATCTTTAAAAAAATATAATAAAAGCCAAAAGTTGCTGCTGTGCTGCTCTGAGTAAGTCTGCTACTTGCTCCAACTCATTCCAGGGCACTTCATGAACTTGGCAAAGGAGTTAACTTCTTAGACACTCAATTTCCCCATCTGTACAATCGGGATGATAATAGTATCTCCTTTCTGGGGTTATTGAGAGATGAAATGAGATAATGCATGCAGCCAGCAGTGTTCAACAAACACCAGCTATAATCATGGTGAATTGCTTTATATGTATGCAAGTGTTTCATTATAGAAATATTTTATGAAAATAATAAATTGCTGGGGCGCCTGGGTGGCTCAGCGGGTTAAAGCCTCTGCCTTCATCTCAGGTCATGATCTCAGGGTACTGGGATTGAGCCTCGCATAGGGCTCTCTGCTCAGCAGGGAGCCTGCTTCCCCCCCACCCCCCTCTCTCTACCTGCTTCTCTGCCTACTTGTGATCTCTCTCTCTGTCAAATAAATAAATAAAATCTTAAAAAAAAGAAAATAATAAATTGCTAATTTTTCTTAAAGATTTTATTTTATTTTTTTTTTTTTAAAGATTTTTATTTATTTATTTGACAGAGAGAAATCACAAGAGAGGCAGGCAGAGAGAGAGGGAGAAGCAGGCTCCCCGCTGAGCAGAGAGCCCGACGTGGGACTCGATCCCAGGACCCTGAGATCATGACCCGAGCCGAAGGCAGCGGCTTAACCCACTGAGCCACCCAGGCGCCCAAAGATTTTATTTATTTGACAGACAGAGATCACAAGCAGGCAGAGAGGCAGGCAGAGAAAGAGGGGGGCAGGGAGCAGACTGAACAGAGAGCCTGATGTGGGGCTTGATCCTAGGACCCTGAGATCATGCCCTGAGCCAAAGGCAGAGGCTTAACCCACTGAGCCACCCAGGCACCCCTGCTAATTATTTAATAAGTGGGTACGTTCTAGTTATTAGTCATGCTGTTACTAGGAGTCATAAATGATTGTCCTGCAATTTTCACCACTCAGCGTTGACTCTGTCCCCGTCACCGGTTTCTCTTCAGATGTTCTGAAAATCCACTGAGTCCTCCAAGTACGTGGACATCCTTCAACATCTTAAGGAAACAGAAAGGCAGAACCTAGCAGGACCTCAGCCTGACTTCTCTGAGACCCACAAGCCTGAGTTCCTTTAGGTGTCCCTGAAGTTCTTGAGTTCTGGGGAATCATCAGCTGCCCGGAAACTGTCTTTGGAAGCCTTAATTTGCCAAGGATCGGCCTGCTGTGTTCTTAGATGTAGGGGATTGAGGGCAAACAACCTCAACAGCTCTCATTTCTAGCCTTTGGCCATGAGGCTAATGGGGAACTTGTGGGATTCCCATCTGGATTCCGTGATGACTGTCTGACCAGCCCGAGTGCCATCACCGGCGTCATGGATAGCGACACAAGGAGGTGCTGTGAGCATTCTTGATGGCCAGACAGGACTTGGACAGTGAGACACACATATCCCCCCTGGGCTGGGGGACTCGGAGAGGGTGGCAGAAAGTCTGCTAAACCTATGGTTTGTCCACTCTGGGTGATGCTCTTTGCCCCACCAGCAGGCTTGGTCATCACAGATGGGTCTCCCAGATCCCTCTTCAAGAAAGGACTTGCTGGGGTGCCTGGGTGGCTCAGTGGGTTAAAGCCTCTGCCTTCAGCTCAGGTCATGATCTCAGGGTCCTGGGATTGAACCCCGCATCGGGCTCTCTGCTCCACAGGGAGCCTGCTTCCTCCTCTCTCTCTGCCTACCTCTCTGCCTAGTTATGATTTCTCTCTGTCAAAAAACCGTAACTACCTGGAGAATTAGATTAATGCAATAAAATTTAAAAAAAAAGAAAGGGCTTGCTGTTCCCCTACAGTGAGGGAGATCAGCAGATGGCCCCCAGTGGCCAGCCCCTTCCGGTCTTTCTCAGCTGCAGAGAGACACCTGGCCCATGTCCTTCCAGGGGCCCACGATGGAGGTTTAAATGCCCAGCCAGTTTGGCCCTGATGCAGGACAGCTGTGGGGCACTGTTCACTCCAGAACTCCTCATCAAGCCAGGTCTGCATTGAAGATCCTCTTTCCTTCTGTCCGATTCTGGCTTCACACCTTCTTTCATGGGTGTTGATCCTTCATAAACACCTTGCACCCCAAAACTCTGCCTCAGCATCTGCTTCCAGAGAACCCAACCTGAGACACAGACACATAAGTTCTTCCAATCTCCGACATACCCCACTTCCACCTGCGCCCAGTTTTGCCAAACAAGGAATCAACATTTCTCGCGACGTCAGCATGCACCCCCACCTGCTTACCTGGGAGCTTAATTCCACCATCCACACGTGGTGAAGGTGTCCTTGTCATGAGTCTGTCCTCACGTCCTTGGGTAATTGAGGCCAAGGGTAGAAATGCGAGCAGGTCCCTAGTAACCCCTCGCCTTGAACTTCCTATGTGGTGTCATCCCCACGGCATCCTCCAGCCAGATGAAATCATCCCCTAGGATGAGGCTTGGAGAAGTGAAATGAATGAGTTGCCCTCAAGGATTCAAAGTCTAGTTTTCTACTTCCAAAGATTAAGCTGAATAGTAGCGTGTGTGCCCCCACACATTTCTCCCAGAAGATCCACTTACTAGATACATCTTGGCTTAGAATCTTGGAGAAGTGAGGGGGAGAAAGGCAGTGTGAGGGTTTGGCGCTGGAGCTAGATGGTCTGCATTCAAATCCCATCTCCTTGACGCACAAGCTCTATGATTTTGGCCTGTGATAGAACCTCTCGAGCCTCTGTCCTCTCATCTGTAGAATGGGGATGATGGTAGTTCCTACCTCAATGTATAGTTGTGAGGATTAGGAACTTGGTACATGTATGGTGCTCAAAACATAGAAAGCCTTCAGTAAATGTTAGATGTGATTATTAGACAATAATTCTTGGAGACCAACAACTCCTGCAAATTCTTATGCCTAAAGAAGTTGCTGTGAATCTCAGTTTGTGTATATGTAAAGAGGGACTCCCTCACAGGATTCTTGTAAAGGCTAAGAAATAGTATATGCAAGCGGTGCCTCGGCAGCTCAGTTGGTTAAGTTTCTGCCTTTGGCTTAGGTCATGATCTCAGGGTCCCGGGACTGAGCCCTGTGTCAGGTTCCCAGCTCAGTGGGAAGCCTGCTTCTCTCTCTCTCCCTCTGCTCCTCCCCTCCCCACTTGTGCTCTTTCTCATGCTCTCTCCCTCTCTCAAACAAATAAAATCTTAAAAAGAAAGAAAGAGAGAGAGAGAGAGAGAGAGAGAAAGAGAAAGAAAAAGGAAGGGAGGGAGGGAAAAAGAAAGAAATAGTATGTGCAAAGGGTCTTGGGCAAAACGGTTGCTCCATGAAGAGTAGTGAGTATAACAATGGGAATGTTTGGTCCTTGGTAGTCCTAGAAGGTACCAAGACTGAGTCTCAGCTTTGGTTCTTGGTTCTTGATTTCCACTGCACGAACAGAATTGTTCCTTTAAGAGTGATTTGGCTTTACAAATGAACAAAAATAAGTTCATTTCATGTTTTGGCCAGAACGTTTACAACTCATCATGAAAATGTTGATTGTCCAGTGATCAGTCTGGCCCTGAGATCTGAGCAAGAGAGGACCCGGACCCAGCCCCCAATCCTTTGAACTACCTTCCTTGTTCTAAGTCTCCTCTGATGCTTGGGACCACACAGGGCTGGCTCTGCTCTCTGAACAGAGTGCTCTGAGTCTGGATGGACCTACATGGGTCCTGGTCCCTATGACCTCCCCACTTTGTGGCTCTCTCTGACCCTCTGACCCATGTGTGAAACCAACCAGATGCCTTGAGGAGCTCCCAGACTCATACGATGGGGTTGTCACAGGGCCCCATGGCCATCCCTAGTTCCAGAAGTGCATCTTGGGTACAGATCACCCCCACAGGCTTGTGTGATATTTCTTTCATAGACTTAGGCCACCAAAACTGTCCAGACCTGCTGATTTCAGGTAACTCCAATTGTTTACATAGACAGGGCTCTGCAAAAAATATTTGTCTGGGGCCTCATCCATCCTGGGTGAAAGCCTGCCTGTGGTGCTCAGAATCTGTGATTGTCAGTTGTATGTTCCTTTTTATATAAAGACACTTGTCTTTAATGATATTAATGGAGAAGAAAAATAAGTTTTTAAGGAATGCTGATTGCTCAAGAAATAATTGCAAAACATGAAATAGACACAACAAAAGTGGGAGAAAGGAAATAGATTTGGGAAGTGAGATGTGTGGGGGCCTCTGATCTAGGACACCCCTTTTACTGTACAGATGGGGAAACTGAGCCCTGCATTGTAGACCTTAATTGCCCAGAGTCACCCATGGTTATCTGGCCACATTCTATGCTTGTAGGAGGCTCGAGACTTGCTGACAAGCACGAGTAATTGATTGATAATAAAAGCAGTCACCCATGGCCCAAGACCGAGTTTACAACCTCGATGCTAATGGGCCCTGGAGAGGCAGAGGGTGCTGGCAACCACTTTCCCCCTCATCTCCCAGGACTAATAGCTTTATGGAGGTCATAAACTACTGAGTATTCCAATGATGAGAGTGACCTCCCTTGGCCAAATGACCCACCCTACTTTGACTGACATGCAGGCCTGGCATTCCTTAGAGCAGCAAGAACCAGCTACTCTCTGAGCCTATGGCCTGAACTATAAGACCCCAGCCCCTCTGGAAAATTCCCAGGTGTCCTGGACAGTTGTAAGCCTCTGCTTGCCCATCCTGATTCTAGGCAGGAATATGTTCAGACCAGCAGCTTCTACAGCAAGTCCACAACGTAGCCTAAAACTCAGTTCTCAGCTAATTATCCCATCTCTACACAGATGGCCTGGAAGACATAGGGAGCACTGTTAGCCTCTTCTAGTTCTGGGGCTAGGAGTCATCCACTCAATCATTCACTCAGCTCATTTTAGTAAATGTGTTGGCCCAGCCTCCAGGATGGTTCCCAATGATTCCTGCTGTCTGGAGGGAATTAATGCCCTTAGGTAGAAAACCTTCCCATCCTGAATAGACTGACCTTGGCAACCAGGGAAATATTGCAGAGGGAACAGAGTGTGACTTGTGAGGCTAGGTCATAAAAGAGCCTCCAGCTTCCATCTTGCTGCCTCTTTTGGGAGTCCAGCCACCATGTGAGCAGCCCTGTAGAAAATCCACATCACAAGAACTGAGGCCTCTTGCCAGTCATGTGATGGAACAACCTTGGAAGTGGAGCCTCCCGCCCCAGGCAAGTCGTCAGATGAGACCACGGCCCTGACTGATGTTCTGGCTGCGATCTCGCAAGAGATCCTGAGCCGGACCCGCCCAGCCAAACCACACCCAGATTTCTGAACCACAGAAACTGAGATGATAAATGTGTATCACTTTAACCTGCCAAATTTGGGGATAATTTCTTACACAGCAATGAACTACAAACACAACAGACGTCCATTGTGTGCCAGGCCCTGAAATAGATACTAGTGTGCAAAATGGACACAGCAAATTAAAGCCTATGACCTCCCAGAGCTTAGAGTCCAGAGGCAGACTTTATGAAGAGGGTGCAGTTAGTGTGGCAGGATCCAGACTGGGTAAAAATTGGGATCGGATATCAGTGCAACCACACCATGACCTTCTCTAGGAATGAAAATTAAAGCAACAACTTTCACTTTGTTTTCTGTGTGGTTTGATTGCCCTGTCACAAGCACACACTGCTTTTCAAGTAATTTCTATTAGGATGTCTTCTCATAAATACTTCTCATGAGAATTTAACTACATACTCATTTTTTGAAAGTCGTCTTGGCAACGTTTATCCAAAAAAAATCATTAAAAGACACATACTCTATGGCTCGGAAATTCTACTTAAATTAATTTATTATGAAGAAATAGGCAGAGCCCTCTTGGCTCCCTGAGCAGCTCCATGGTGGTTGGCAGGAACCAGCGCCTTCATGAGAGGCAGGAAAAAGGGAGCCAAGAAGAAAGTGGTTGATCCATTTTCTAAGAAAGATTGGTACAAACCCGCCAGGTTCAATATAAGAAATATTGGAAAAACACCAGTCACGAGAACTCAAGGAACTAAAATCATTTCTGATGGCTTCCACGGTTGTGTTTTTGAAGTGAGCCTTGTGATTTGCAGAATGTTGAAGTTGCATTTAGAAAATTCAAGCTGATTTTGAGGCTATTCAGGACAAATGCTGCCTAATTTCCATGACATGAATCCTACATGTGACAAAATGTGCTCCATGGCCAACAAAATGGCAGACCATGACTAAAGCTCATGTTGACATCAAGAATACTAATGGTTATTTGCTTCATCTATTTTGTTTTGGCTTTACTACAAAACACAACTTCAGATTTGGAAACCCTCTTGCACTCAGCACCAACAGGTCCACCACATTCGGAAGAAGGTGATGGAAATCATGACAGGTGCAGACAATTGACTTGAAATTAGTGGCCAATAAATTAATTCCATATGGCATTGGAAGACATAGAAAAGGCTGGCAAGTCGATTTATCCACTCCATGATGTCTTTGCTGGGACAATAAAAATGCTGAAGGAACCCAAGTTTGAGTTGGGAAAGCTCATGGAGCTGCATGGCAAAGGGAGTCGTTCTGGACAAGCCACTGGGGATGAGACCAGTGCTGACATTGAATGAGCTGATGAAGTTGAGCCACCAGTCCAAGAATCTGTTGAAAATTCAGACATCTCATGGTGACAGATAACAAATCTTATTTGTGATGTTTAAAAAGTTATGCAGAAATGTATGGGAAGGGGGACATAAAAGGATGTCCACTGCACGGTTATCCAGGAGTGCAAAAAATTTAGAAACAGCTTAAATGTCAGCCATAATAAGTTGGTTAAATACCTATTTAATCACTGGCCATCCATCCATTGGAATCTTGCGTAACAATCAAAAATGATGATTTTTGGTTTCCCCTAATTTTCCAGGAAATGTGTCCTGACATAAGGCTGAGTGTGCAAGAGGGGCCATACAATGGTATATATTGTATAACTCCATTTTAATAAAAAGCATATATATTTATGCATAAAATTATTGGAAGGCTCAACCACAACATATTAATGATGTTATGTCTAGGTAAAGGGATTAACCATATACATATATTTTTTGTTTCTCTTGGCTTGGCTGTGCTCTTTTATTTTTATTTTAAAAACATGGATTACATCAGGAATATAGAGAGCTCCAAGTATATTTTTGTGAAGGTCTTTTGAATACACATTCATTATTGCTCACCTTCACAGTTCTTAGCCTGTTTGTCTTTCACCAGCCTGCTGGGACTGACCAGTCCCCAAACACTGACTGGCTTCTCTTCTCTCCCCTTTGACCAACTACTAGGGATTGGAGATACTCCTGGGTCCCAGAATCAAATAGAGAATACAGGTCAAGTGTTCTCAAGTATACCCCTCGAGCTACCCCCCTACAGCCCCCCTCTACTCTCTGCAGGGAGACTCCACTCTCCAGAGATCCCTTGACCCATTCACCATCTCCAGCAAAAAACTCCTATCTCTGGCTCTAAGAAAAGAGTGAACCAAGGACACTGATTTACTGCCCACCAAGGGCCTGTGCAGAGAGCAAGCTGATGGTGCTTCGCATTTGGGGTGGCTCTTGAAGGATTTGTAGCTCCAACAGAGAAGCTTTTAAGGAGCATAAAGTGAGTTAAGTGATCAGGAATTTTATCCTCTTGAAATAAAAGGAGGTGGGAAGAGGCTGTACCTTTAAACTTGGCCAAAGTCCACCTCACAGTAACAGGACTGTGATGGGCAGATTGGTGTTCTACTGCTGACCTCCAGCAAGAGATGTCCACCTGGACCATTTCCACCTCTTGAGTTCACCAGCATGGCCCTGACTCTGGCTGAGATGGTCTTCTCCCTGTTCCCGTGACTGGCATGACCCCACCAGGATCTCAGTGGCCTGACCCACCCTTCCCCTTCAACGTTCCTCTGAGCTGATCCATGTATCTTCTTGCCAATAAGACATCTGCAGTCACACACTGTGTGTTTGGACTTGATTCTTCAGACAAGGAGGTCTTCGTTTATTCCTTCAAGAGTACTGAATGTGGATGTGGGTTGTCCTGGACCAAGCACTGGGTGTGGTGGAACCATGAACAAAGCCACCTGCTCCTAAAATTGTGGAGTTCACCTTTGAGGCAGGACAGAGATGCTAAGCCAATAAATAAGCAGGGAAGACAATTTCTGGTGATGATAAATGGGGAGAAATAGACACATAAGTTGGTGAGTAATTGAGACTTTGATCCAAAGTCAGGGAAGTCAAACTCGTGCTGGTCCCATTCAACCTCACCAACTCAAGAGTATGTGGGGGGCTTTCTGATGCCCTGGACCACCACACATCATGGGGATGCTCAGGGTCCCAGCTTCTATCTCCATCACCCTCCATATTACAAGTATCTGAGGCAATGAGAGGGGAGGTTGTTCAGAGGGGAAGGTCACCCTGGGACCCAGCAAAGTCCAGGGCCCTGCAGATTAGATCTTCAACATGTCCATGTTGGCTGCTGTTGAAAGGAGGTCCCAGCTGGACCCCACTGGGAAGGATGGCCACTGTGGTCTCCAGCACTCATTAGAGCAGGACTGGACAATTTCATGCTGCTCAGAGCCCACTTAGTTTGTGGATGCACCTTCAGGAAGAGGATGACCCAGGCTCTGGTATCTGTTCAGCCTCTCAAGCTAGTCCTCTCCACTAGGCCCCCTTCTCTCTTTCCGTCCTCAAGTTCTCTCCATCTTTTCCCCTACCTGCCAGCCTGGGCATTCTTTTCTAACTCAGGATATGAGAGCTCACTCTTATTCATAATCAAAACCAAACGTACTGTCTACGACTTGAGTTCCCCATTAAAGGTTGTAGGATTTTGAATTTCGAAAGCCAAGAGGAGATGCCATATTCTTTAATTTTCTGCAATCTCAACTTTTCTCTGAAGGAAGGGGTACCAAGGACCTTGCTTAAATTGGGGGTAGGGAGTGACCAAGTGGGGAAGCAGGCACACTCTGAAGCATCACAATAAACACCAAAATACCACAAAAATATTTCACTTAGTGAAAAAATAAAAGAGCATCTAACAGGCACAGAGTTTGGGACTAGAACACAACGGGCATGTGGACAAGGCCAAAAAGAGGGGCCAGGGAAAAGGAAAAAAGGAGAAGCAGATTGGCCTCCAACTGACAGTCTCGGTCAACAGAAGGGCACTTCAGAACAGAGATCCTGGGACCACAATGGCCAGACCCTCGTCCCTCCATCCAAAGCCAGGGCAGCTCTTAAAGGGGCCGCAGCTGGAGGCTGTGCCCTGGGGCACTGCCCACCTCTTGGGCGAAGGGAAATCTGAATGCGGCACTTCTGGGACTCTCTCACACCTTAAGGAGGGCAGGTAAATGCTACTAAAGAGATCAGCAGAGAGTCAGACCACCTGACTCTTAAGGTTAGCACAACATCCCCGACCAGGAAATCTAAGCAGACGCCAGAAGGCACTGAGAGAGTCAAGGAAGTGTACAGTGTGGTGGTCAAGTTCATGGAACTTGGGGCCGTGTCACCCAAGTTCTGGTCCCACCTCTGCTCCCCTCCAGCTGTGTGGTGTGGATGGATTGTTTTAGCTTCCCCTTTAACAGATCGGGGATAATAATAGAACCGACCCTATAGCTTCATTGGAAGGATTATGGAGAAGTTAATGTTTTAGAAAGCACTTAGAAAATGCCTGGCCAGGAAACACTATTAGGTAAGTGTTAGTAAGTGTCCTGGTAAAAAATGAGGAGAAAGAGCCCTTCAGGCAGAAGGCACAGCCCAGGTAATAACCTGGAGGACGGGATCAGAATAGCACAGAATGGAACCCACATCAGTGGGCTGAAGCCAGCCAAACGGTTGGTTAATCACATTCGACTCGAGCAGTATTTAATTTATTTTTCAGGCACAGATTTTAAGGGAAATAACATTCTCCAGTCCTGCCAAACAGCCCACCAAGATGGACTGTATGATTTTCCTCTAAAATCCGTCCGGATCTTACCCAGATGGACTCAAAGCCGAAAAGCAACGAAAACCACCCTTCTTCCCACAGCCCGCTCTCGTTAAAGCTGCAATTTCTTCCAACATGACAGATGTTGACACACATTCTTGCTGCCACCCATCAGAAAGTCTGGGTACACTCCTGTAATGCCCCCTCCCCATCCCAGATTCTGGTCCTCTCACTCGCCCCACCAAGGCCATGCAGCCTGCGGACCCCGCCAGCTCCTTCCTGCCTCTCTGCCCAGCCCATATGGAATGAGTTGCTCCGTTTTCACTCCTTATCAGAGATGGAAATATCTCCCCCACGTCTTTGTGGAGTTTTTCCGTGTCCGTGAGCTGGACAATGCTTAACTCTTATCATTCCAAAACACTGCCAGCCTTCCGACTCCCAGACCCAAAACACTGGTTTGGCATTGTCAGATCACAAGAAGAAGGGTAGGGAAGGGGATCGCAAAGGGAGGGGGAGATCTAGAGGACGCTTAAAGTACCGGCAGTTCATGCTGAGAATTCAGTTGCTTCCCTCTATAACTTTATAAAGATGTCTTTGAAGTAGCCTCCTTCCATTTTATTAACCTTGAACCTGACCTTGTAGGATAACAGTGATAATAACCAGCACACTTTTAACGCTTCCAGCAACCCACGGAAATAAATAGATGTTCTCATTATTGTCCCATTTTACGAGTGAAGCTCAGAGAGGTCAAGTAACTCTCCCAAGACCACACAGCCATCAAGTGGAGAGCAGACGTGTCTGAGCACATACATTCATCACACGCTCAGCCAGCAGAAGAACATACACGAACATGCCCCCGTGGTCTGGGACGGTCTCTTTACCCCAACCTAGCAAAGTTTACAGACACTACCTGAGATGGGAGAGCAGAGTGGAGGACTCACTCCCCCAAGGGCACACAGTCAGTAAGAGAGCCCAGTAGAGATGGGCCCAGGACTTCTGCAGCACGCCCATTTATTCCCACATTCTTCTTTTTTATATATATATTTTATTTATTTGACAGAGAGAAATCACAAGCAGGCAGAGAGGCAGGCAGAGAGAGAGGAGGAAGCAGGCTCCCCGCTGAGCAGAGAGCCCGATGCGGGGCTCGATCCCAGGACCCTGGGATCATGACCTGAGCCGAAGGCAGCGGCTTAACCCACTGAGCCACCCAGGCGCCCCTATTCCCACATTCTTCTTTAAGAAAGATGGAGCCGAGGACCGGTTATCCCTCAGGGAGAAAGGGATAACATGTTGCAGCTCAGGGCTGGGTTGTGGAGGCGTGTGCTCTGGGTGGTCTGATGTCATCATTTACAAGCTGTGGGATCAGGGACTAGTTGCCTCGACTCTCTGGGCTTCAGTTTTTTCTTACACGGTAAAATGGGGGGTAGCAATAAAAATCTACCTTAAAGGGTCATTGTAGGGTTGACCTGGGATTGCGAAGACAAAGTACCCAGCACAGTGCCTGGTGCATAATATTAGCCTCTACAAATACCAACTCTCATTATACTGATATTAACAATCCATGCCATGGGCTGGTTTACCTCTCAAGACACCCAACAGGAATTTGTGGTGCAGAGCGTTGGACCGAGAGCTGCTGATGTTGCAAAGAATCGGTTCTCAAGAAACGTCTTGCAAGAAATGGGAGCTCGGGGCGCCTGGGTGGCTCCGTCAGTTGGACATCTGCCTTTGACTCAGGTCATGATCCTGGAGTCCTGGGATCCAGTCCCATGTCAGGCTCCCTGCTCGGGGGAGTCTGCTTCTCCCTCTCCCCTTCTCCCCCTGCTTGTGTTTTCTCTCTGTCAAATAAACAAAATCTTAAAAAAAAAAAAAAAAGAAAGAAAGAAAGTGTGACAAGGTCAACGGCAATTTCCGTTATGAATGGGTCCGTGGGAAGTTCTCTCATCACGGTAGCAAGCCACACTATGTGTATCCTGTCTCCCTCACAAGGTGACGAACTGCGTGAGGACAGGGTATGAGCCCAGTATGTCTTTGTAGTGTGCTGTCAGTTGCTTGTGCAAAATCTATGTGTTAAAAAAAAAAATTCTAAGTGTTAATCGTCCACTTCTCTGTATTTCTAGCACTAGAGCCACCCTCTTCCCGTGCCTGTTGACTATAATAGGCTTCTGCGTGGTCTCCCAGAGCCTCCTCCCAACCTCCTGCAATCCAGAATGACGCTAAATGTACAAATGACGTTCTTTCACTCCTTTGTTTAAATTCCCCAGTGGCTTCCCTTTGCATTAACAATAAAATCTAGGGGCTCCTGGGTGGCTCAGTTGGCTAAGTATCTGACTCTTGGTTTTGGCTCAGGTCATGATCAAGCCCTTCATGAGGCTTTGTGTTGAGCACAGAGTCGACTTAAGGTTCTCTCTCTCTGGGGCGCCTGGGTGGCTCAGTGGGTTAAAGCTTCTGCTTTCGGCTCGGGTCGTGATCCCGGGTTCCTGGGATTGAACCTGCATCGGGCTCTCTGCTCAGCAGGGAACCTGCCTCCTCCTCTCTCTCTGCCTGCCTCTCTGCCTACTTGTGATCTCTGTCTGCCAAATAAATAAATAAATAAATAAATATCTTTATTAAAAAAGAAAAAAAAGATTCTCTCTCTGTCTGACTGCCCCTCATTGTGCTCATCTCTCTCTCAAGGAAAAAAAAAGAAAAAAGAAAAAAAAAATCTAACCTCTATACTCTAGCCACCAGGACCCTGTATCCAGTCCCAGCCACCTCTCCAATGTCATCTCCCACCCTCTCCGCCTTTCATTTTGCTCCAATGCACTGCCCTTCTTGCTATTGTTCCAAACACTGCCTCAGGGCCTTTGCACTTACTGTGTCCTCTGCCTAGGATGTGCATTCCCAGATCTACCCACGAATGGATCCTGTCATCATTTATGCCTAAACTCAAATGTCAGCTCCTCAGAGAAGCCTCCTGTGATGGTCATTTCTAGACTAAAATCCCCCTTTTACTTTGTTTCATATTACTCTGTGTAATAGAGTACTCCTTTCCCGAACCAGAATGTAATATCTTTAAGGGCAAAAACCTTCTTTATTCTGGTCACCATTGAATCCCCAGAGCCCCATCCAGTGCCTGGCACACAGTAGGTCCACAAAGTGTTTGTTGAGTGAAATTACAGATGCAGGATTGAGAGCTCCTTGAAAATAGATCCCATATATTCTTCTCCTTTGGCTCCAAAGAGCCCAAAACAGTGCCTAGCACCCAGCAGGTGCCAAATTAGGGCACATCCCTCCCCTTTAAGGGCACAACATGAAAATGACACAAATCGCTTCTGCTCCTACCTCCAGAAGCCAGGTCTCAATCACATCTGTCCAGTGCAAAGGAGTCCGGGAAATATATTGTTATGCCGAGTCACCGCATGTCCAGTGAAAGATTCTAGGACTACGGTGAAATGGAGGAATTAAATAATTAAGACTCTTTGCCACAAGTTGCAATAATTTTTAAAACAATGCAAATATTAATATTAATATTAGTAATAACAGCTGACATCCATTGAGTGCTTAGTCTTGTGCTGGGTACGGTTTTTCTAATTCTTGCAACCATCCCTGGCAGCGGATGCCACTGTTGTCCCTTGTGTCCAGGAAAGGGAACTGAGGCTTAGAAAAGCAAGGACAGCTCACACACAGCTGCACAGCCGGGAAGCGGGGACCACCAAACTGGACCAATTTGGTGAAGAAACTGTTCATGACCCAAAGAAATGGACCATTATTGGTCTCTAAGCACTGGGGAGCCATTGAAGATTTAGAGCGAGGGAAAAAAACTTCTAGTAACAGTCCCTGAGCTCAGGGTGGTATGTGCATTATCTCATTTCAACTTCGGTGCTATTAATCTCCCAGTTTGGCTGCATCTGTTTTGTTTCCTGCTGGACTTCCAGGGCCCGGAATGGTGTCAAGCACACACGCAGATGTTCTGTAGACATCTGTGGATTGTTGAAAAATTGCATTGGAAATTAAATCACTTCATGTGTCGCGACGGTGTCATGAAGGTCTGTCTCCCTCACTCAACTGCAGATTCCATGGAGGGCAGGGCATGGGTCATCCCCAGGCTGCACAGCATTCCCCACCCCCACCCCCCGCCCACGCTCTAACTCAGCTCCTGGAATATAGTAAGTGCTCACTAAATGCCTGTTGAATGAATGAGCGATCATCTTTGTCACAGAGAATGGAGAGGAATCTTTTTAAAGACTTTTTAAAATTTATTTGACAGACAGAGATCACAAGAAGGCAGAGAAGCAGGCAGGGTGGGGAAGCAGGTGCCCCACCGAGCAGAGAGCTTGATGTCGGGCCCGATCCCAGGACCCTGAGATCATGGCCTGAGCCAAAGGCAGAGGCTTAACCCACTGAGCCACCCAGGCACCCCGAGAGGAACCTTTTAAAAATACTGCCAGAGCCTAAGCCTTCTCTGAAATTGGAAACAACATAAAAAGGAAGAATTCAGTTGCTAATGATTCACAGGACTTCTGCCTGCTGGGCTCCAAGCCCATGCTGGATCCTGTTCAGAACTGATGGAACACCACTGGCTGGGAAGGCTGCATAGATCATGAGGTTTCTTGGGTACCAAACCATGTCGTGTGGATTCTGAGGAGTTGGGTGCAAATGAATGTGAAAGGTATGAATTAAAACCCTATGGGATATGAACTGGCTTTGGAATGGAGGAGTCAGCTGCAATATCGGAAACAAACTGCTTTTTAAACTGCCATAAGGCACGGTCTCGAGCTCACCCCATGCTTAGGCTGCTCAGACAGCAGGCGCCTCCGGGTGAGTTGTGGGGATTGGAGGTGGCCACCTGGACTGGGCTGCAGGGCATCTCTGAAAGACTCTGACCACTGATGTCCCAACACAGCAGCAATGACTTCTATACCACCAATGCCTTGGGCACAAACCAGTCCTCGGCATAGACAAGCCAAACCGTTGAGTCAGGAAGGCCAGACTCTGCGCTCAGCAAAATTAAGTTTTGAAGTAGATTTCATGACTTAGTGGGGACACGATGACTTCCGGAGGAGAACACTGGTGATCAGTAGACTGACCGTCATCATCCGTAGCCAGTCAGTCACACCCCCACCCTGTAGGAGTACAGAGAGAAGAAACCATTATTCGCGATGAATACCTCCCCCAACCCAGAAACTCCATGTTCCTGTCTGTGCTTCCTTCTCTGCTTTTCCTCCAAGTCTTTACTGTACATATATGATTCTTTTTGCTGCTGTTCCTATCAGACTTGCCTCCTTCATTTCTTTTCTTAAATCCAGGATAGTCTTTCTAGCCCCCAAACTCTTAGCATCTACTGTTCCCTCTGCCACCAAGGCTTTTCTCTCCAGGTTTGCACAAAACCTGAGGCTTCTTCAGTCCTCCACCCAAATGTCAGTTCACCCCAGGGGGACATCCCTCCGCCTCTTCCCTCCCCAGCTCTGACGATTTCCATCGTAACATTCACCATTGCTGGTAATGATCTATTTCTCCTTTTTGCTTGTTTAATACCTCATTCTCCCACTTATCTGCAAGCTCCTTGGGGAGGCAGCTTGTGTGTTTTATTCATCACTGTAGGACCCCTCTACCTCTCGCACTCACTTTCCACTTAGAAGTCCAGAATCTGCCAGCCAGAGAGGCGGGAATTGAGAGCCTTCAGAGGAAGGCACAGAGACCCAGCCAGTGCTAATAGAGCCAAGAGTCATCCATCACTCTCCTACCCACGACAGCTGGATGGATTAATAATCCTGGTTGGCCTGAAACTAACTGGTAGACCCCTCTGGCATAAGCTCCCCCTCTTCTTATGTAGGAATTCCTGTGGTGGCACAGACTAGAGCTGTCCACCCCATCCTCCAAGCCCTGCTCAGACCTCACCCCCTGCAGAGCACCTTTCTTTCTCTCCCCAGGATCAAGTATGTGCTCCCACCTCAGGATTTCCCAGGTAAATCCGGTCTGTGCCCTACACTGGCAGTGAATCATTCTTGGGCTGGAGGGACCCTGCTGCTCTTGTCTTGAATGCTTCTTTAAATCTCTTTTTGCTTAACTTTCAACATCCGTTCATTCTTTTGCCTTCTGACATTCACTCACTCTCTAGCTGAGGGATCTGATTGAAATCCTCTTCTAGGGGTGCCTGGGTGGCTCAGTCGTTAAGCGTCTGCCTTTGGCTCAGGTCATGGTCCTGGGGTCCAGGAATCGAGCCCCAAATCAGGCTCCCTGCTCGACGGAGGGCTTGCTTCTCCCTCTCCCCCTCCCCTGCTTGTGCTCCCTCTCTCTCTGTGTCTCTCTCTGTCAAATAAATAAAATCTTTAAAAACAAAAAAGAAATCCTCTTCTACTCAAAACCTCCAGGGATTTCCAGCTCACTCAGGGTAAAATCTAGAGTCCTAATCACAATCCTTAGCCTCCATGGGTGCAGCTCCATGCTGAAAACTCCTCCTTGGCTCCCCCTGTTTTCACACTCCTTCCCTCCACTCCAGGAATACTGGCCTCTACTACTCCTCCAGCATGCAAGCCACACTCCTGCCCCAGGGCCTTTGCACTTGCCATTTGCTCTGCCTGGTATGCTCTGCTCCAGGTATCTGGGTGGCCCATTTACTTCATTCCTTCAGGTCTTTGCTCACATTCACCTTCCTAAGGGTCTGCCCTTGACTGCACCATGTCACCCTCGATTTTCCTTACTCTTCTGTTCTCTGTTTTCTGTAACTACTGATTTCTTAGGGACTTACTGGTTTCCTTACTGTGGAGGAAGGAGAGGAACAGTTACTGGACGTAAGCCAGCAGTCTAACACAGCCGTTATTCAAAGGAAAATCGAGGAGCTGCTAGCTGAAGAAGGGAGGCCCTCAAAACCAAGACAGCCCACCAGCAGCACCTGCTCTGTTCAAAGTGCTCTTGGTTTGCAGTTTCCTACAGGACGCCCTTCTTATTAAATTAATTAAGGGAACTGCTCTGGCCTGGATATGCCTCCTGCCACACATTACACTGTTCTCTAACCCAAGCTTCATTCCCAGATGTTTGCTGTTTGGGTGGGATGGTCAGTCAAGGTGCCCTGTGATTTCTGGACAAAGAGTGGCCTTGGGAACCAAGACAAAGCCACGAGAGCCGCTGTCTTCCACAAACTGAACCATGACTCCAGGCAAACTCCAGAGATACTGTAGGTTCTGTTCCAGACCACCACAAAAAAAGCAAATATCACAATAAAGTGCATCAAGTGTGTTTTTTCGTTTCCCAGTGCACAGAGAAGTTAAGTTTATGTTGCAGTCTCTTAAGTGTCTGATAGCATTTTGCCTAAAAAACAAGGGACAGAACTTTAACTTAAAAATACTTCCTTGCAAAACAAACAAACAAACAACAACAACAACAACAACAACAAAAACAACCAGACCAAACCCTTTCTTCCTAAAAAATGCTAACCATTATCTGAGCTTTCAGTGAGTCATAATCACCAATCACAGATCACCTCACCAAATATAATAATAATGAAAAGGTTTGACATAGTGCAAGAATGATCCAAAAGTGACACGGAGACATGAAGCAAACAAATGCTGTTGGAAAAATGGTGCCAGTGCATTCCTGATGCAGGCCTGCCACAAACCTTCAATTCGTAAAACAAACAAACAAACAAAACACAAAAACCAAAAGCGCATGAACTGCAAAACTCCATAAAGCAAAGCCCGCTAATATGAGCTTATGCCTGTAGGAGAGATACATACGGGAAGTAGTTGGAACCGATTTATCTCCAAGGCTGAACCCTAAGAAGACTGCCTTATTAGTTCTTGCTACCTAAGATACTGGAAGTTTCCGCTTTCTGTTTGTTCCTGGTCTGTGGTTCGGGTTTTCCTTCACGTCGCGGGAATGGCCTGTGTCCTTGTAAAAACTGGTTAGGTTCGCCTGAGTCGCTGATGGATGGAGTGCTCTCTACGTACTTAGTCATTTGACGCCTTTTGAGTTGCTGCGCAATTTACTTTATCTCCTCCAGAAGACAAACCCACCCAGCCAGTGAGTCCGAGAGCAAGGATTTAACATAAGTCATCGATGAGACCAAGAGAGGAGGTGGTGTCACCAAAGCCCAGTCGCTGGGGCTGCCCAGGGGGAGTTGGGACCTTGACGGGACCCTGGGAAAGCAAGAGCCATCCATGGAAGACATACAGCCACTGCCCAGAGAGGTCCCTTAAGTCAGAGAGAGCACAGAGTGTGGGAGAATGACCTTAGCATCTCCCATCACCCCATCCTCCCATCCTCCCGTGTCCCTCCCACGGGAGGTTCCCATGGGCTGAACCTAGCCAGAGGCGAGGGACACTGGGAATTGTAGTTTGTGGCAATCAGTCATCTGCTACCAGGAGCGGTTGGCACAAAAGGGGTGAGGGGTCCCTCTGTCTGACCTATCTCCCTTAACGCCCTCATTGCTTTCCAACATGGCGTCCAAAGGGGCAAACTGGGAGGAGGGAAGAAACGGACACGTTCTGCCATTGCGCTGCCCAGCCCATCCTGCCTCCCTCCAGAGAGCCTCCATGTGGCTCTTTTTATGGTCTTCAGTCCGGGCCCATGGCCTGGCCACCGCTCCCCTCTTTCTATTCCCATAAAGTCCCCTAGGCCTGCTGGTAACCAGAGGCCCAGCTTTGGCTGGGACCCAACTAACTAGACGAGCCTTGACTCCACTCAGAGCTCTGGGCAGTGCCCAGGCAGCAGAGCCAAGGTCTGTTCCTGTCTGGAGTTTGATGAATTCTCTAACAGTTCCTTCTACCCTCAGAATTAAAAACTAATGTTTGTGCAGCCCGGCCCATTAGCGTGCTTCCCTGGTGACGGAGCCCCTCCACCTCCCCGCCGCAGGCCTGCCTTCCCGCCTTCCAGCCAGAGCTCTTGCTAACATGCTCTCTGAAAGTCATTTTTGGACCTGAAATGAGGAAGTGGGGCCAAAGCTCACTTTGTGGAAAGATTTTATTTCCATCTGAGTCCACTTCAAGGAACGGCGAGGGATTAGTTTTGTTAGCTTTTTACCTCCAAAAAAAAATCACAGGGCCTTCTCGAAGCAGATTTATGGAATGGCTCAGCAATCACATTTCAGACTATGGAGACCAGGAGCCATTTCTTTGGGGATGACTCCAAATTGGCTGGCACTACGCAGAACAGGCTAAATGGAAAACATGCAGCAAGGCTGGCTAGGCGCGCTCTGTTCCACGGCAGGGTTACAGAACCCGGTGGAAGGCCCCAGGGGCCCAGCTGCTTCCCCAGATGCTGGTCGAAGACAATCCGAGGAGCTCACTCGACCCCAGGTACGAGACAGAGGAGGCTAGTGCCAATGGCGGAGTTTCTCCCCAATTATCTGAGACCAGTGGCTCCCAAACTTGAGGGTGCACTCAGTCCTCCGTGTGTCCTGTTGAAACGGATCAGGATGCTGATTCAGCAGGTGTGGGGTGCACTCTGACTTGCCGTGTGCCGAACAGTCTCCACCTGCTGCTGCTGCTGCTGCTGGTGTTGCTGGTCCCGGAAACACACCTGGAATAGCAGGGACCTAGACTGTGGTATACAGAGTGGGGTTCGTGCAGTCATCCTTTGGGATTTGGGAGAGGGAGTATATCAGAACTTCTATTAATTCTCATATTGTAGCTCACCCCTCTCATTTCTAATCTTTGCACATAGAGTATTTATAATACATTAACCTAATAGTACATGAGCATATGTATGTGTGTGTATATGCTATCTATGTGGAGATGTATGGATATATATTTATATATAGTATACGGAGATAGATAGATAGATAGATAGATCTGCTCAAGGCTCTTTTTGACTTATGAATTAAAAGGAACCTCATTCGTTTTAGGCATCTTGGCTCTGCCAGTCTCCCCAAAGTTCATATCTGATGGGTTCCAAAGAAAACTTGACCGGGGCCCAGAGAAGCCAGAACACGTGCTTTGTCAACAATGGAGTCAAAGGAGACGTTCCCCAGGGGTTTTTGCTGGAACTGCTGTTTCTGAGACCTTTGCCGTATATATATATATTATACATTTAAATAGCCCACCCTCACTTTTTTAGATGGACGGGAATACATAATTAAAAAAGAGTACACTTCCTCAGACTTCAGAATTCAGACTTACAGAGAGAATCTTTTCACTCACTCTCTCTCTCTCTTTTTATAGAGAGAGAAAGAGAGAGCAAACAAGCAGGGGCAGGAGAGGCAGAGGGAGAGGGAAAGAGGGAATCTTAGGCAGACCCCACACTTAGCACAGAGCCCAACACGGTGCTCAATCCCACAACCCTGAGATCACGACCTGAGCCAAAACCAAGATTCGGACCCATAACCAACTGAGCCACCCAGGCGCCCTGAGAGGATCTCTATAATACATGAACATCTTCTCCAAGTTTTGCCCATAATCCAAAGCTACTTCTACATGAATGGGACCTACTCATTGAGGATCCATTACGTGCCACAAACGGTGCTGGGCATTTTAGCCCGTTTCCCTGTCAGGTGGAGAGTATCACGTTTATTTTACAGGTAAAGAAACTGGGGTACAGACAGGGAACGTAACTCACCCCTGCTCCTTCATCTAACTGCCAGCAGAGATTCAAACTGTCGGAATGCCAACAGTTTGAGCAGAGGTTCCCCAGTTTGAGCCAAATAGAGCAAATGTGAGCTAAGGCAATATGCTGTCCTTCCAGCTGGCCATGGCTAAGCAGGGCTGCTGGGACAGCCTCCAGGGTGGTGCCTGGGTGCCAACTCCCTGACCCCATCATTCTGACTAAACAGCTTGTAGGACCCGTCCTTCTCACACCCACAGCAGCTTCTCGGGGGCCCATTGGCGGAATTTGCAAAACAGCTGTGTACGGAGATTCGCCATCTCTCGTGGCTATCTCAAGGTCTTGGGAGATCGAGGCCATGGACAGTGAGTGCTTGGAGGTCTGGGTTCCTGTCCAGTCTGTTTTCTTCCAGGAATAAATTCCCCTTTTCCTCTAAGAACTGGCTCAGTGGCACACAGTGGGCTCAACTTTTTATGTGCATTACACATAAATGTAATGTCCACAGAAACTGTAAGAAGATGCTGGTACTCTCCCCGTGAACTGATCAGCAAACTGAGACTTGAACAGGTAAGTGACATATCCAGGGGACCCAACTTTAGAGCGGGAGTTGATTCTAGGCGGATCTGATTCAAAGCACGGGTTTTGAAAGCATATGCGTTCAGTCTTCCCATGAGATTCTTAGCCCTTCCTTAGCCCCACGTCATACGGTGGTTAATAGGTTCATTACTCTGACGCCCAGCTGGGTTTGAGGAAAGAGGAAGGACCTGTCACACCTCAACTCTGCTTACTTACCTGGGACTCAGGCAGGTGCCAGCCAAGGTCTCAGATGAAACAGTTCCAGCAAAATCCCCCGGGGGACGTCTCTGTTGGCCCCACTGTTGACAAAGCACGTGTTCTGGCTTCCCTGGGCCCCGGTCAAGTTTTCTTTGGAACCCATCAGATGTGAACTTTGGGGAGACTGGCGGAGCCAAGGTGCCTAAAGCTGGTGAGGTTATTTTTAAGTCATAAGTCAAAAAGAGCCTGGAGCAAAAAGGTTCTCACCTGCCACAGAATTGAGCTTGGGTGACTCCCTCTGCTAAGGATGCCCGGGGAGGTTCTGGGGCTGCTCAGACATGGAGAGGTATGCATGTGTGTGTGTGTCTGTGTGTGTGTGAACATGTTTGAGTGTGTGAAGGTGGACACATTTGAGTGTGCATATGAGAGAGTGTGTGAGAGTGTTTGTGTTTAAATGTAGGTCGTTGGGAAATCTGTGTTCACAGTTCAGGGTGAAAGAAGCACCAAGTCTCCTTCACACCCTTAGGAGATGTGATCGGTCTCCTGCACACACTTGAACGTGCGACACCCTCCTCTGGGGACGTCCTAAGGTGTACGTGCTAACTGTGACAACGGGAGCAGTTACTATCACCAGTCCCAAAGGAGTAAAAAGAGGGAATATCATCAGAGCCCAGAGAGAAAGCGAGAGAAGGGGAAAGGAAGGCTCCTGATGAAAGCAGAGGCTTTGGGTCTAGACGCCTCCAGCCCTTGCCACCTGGCTGGGAAGGAGCCCAGGAAAGAGACTCCAAAGGCGCTGTCCTCCATCCTTTGCATCTCCTACGGGGGTCTACCGTCATCTGAATTCAGCTGGAAGCCAGAGACGTGGGGTCCCCTGATGGAGTCTACACAGCTCAGTTGTTTAGGGAGCACAGGGTAGAGGGTGGGCTGGAGGAACCCAGGAAGACTCCTGGCATGGAAACCTAGTAGAACGACATAACCAATGGAATTGCATTCTGCCGCCTGTCAGAGAGACGCGAAATAAGCAAGAAAGAGGTTTGTCTTCTCTCGTAGAAAAATACTCAGGGGCTGCCAGGGCCACCTCACCGCGTTACCGCCCACACCCCCATGTGCAGCAGCATCTGTGCGTAGTGTCCCCTAGAGTTGAGCAACCAGGGCTGAGAGGCAACCCCGTGACGTCATCAGTACCTCTGGCTGGAGTCCTTCTGCTTTCCCATCCTTAGCACTGCCTTTCATTCTCATGGTTGCGCCCATGATCACAGGTGGCCCAGGGAGCTCCCGCCATCATACTGGGAAGGGAAAGGGACAAAAGAAGGACAAGCACTCTCTAGAAGCGCCACCCACTAACTTCCGCTTACATTCATCTCGTTGACACTCCTGTATGCATGGGATGCTTCCAAGATCACTTCTTTTTGACCCGGCATCATGCTGCTTCCAGCAGCCAGGGGACTTTTACCGGAGAATCAAGAGAAAATGATGATTGGCCCTGCCATGGTGAAGGACGGATTGGGAGTCAGAAGCCCCAGGTTCTGGTCTCCACTTGGACTCTAGCTGACCAGGCGATCTGGGGCAACACACTGTTGATTCTGTGTCTCCCACGACAGCTTCCTTCCCCATTCTCTTCTACCTCGTGCCCAACTACTTGTAGGTCCTGGCATATTCCTGGGAAGTTTCATTCCACCACTGCCCATCCCCTTGGTGTGGAAGAGATGCAAGAAAGGAGAAGGAGGTCTTCGCCTTCAGTCTTCTCTGGCAATAGGCAATACAATTGGATACTTACACCAACTAGCAACAGACAGATTTTGCATCTGAGTGCAGGCGCCATTCTTATTAGCTGCGTAGCCTCGGGCAAGTCTGTTCCATTTCTCTGCATCTCATTTTCCTCCTCTGTAAAGTGAGGCTGACAAAATTCTCACCTTGTAGAACTGTGGGAGAATGGAATGTGTAAAACTCTGAGTACATGACCAGAACACGTGGAATGATAGTTTGGAGTGTTATAGAGTGGCCATCCCACCTTCCTGCCAGGAACACGTGTGGCTGGCACTGAGAATTGCAGTGAGAAAGAAGGGGATCCCCTCACTGCCTAACAGGATGCTGGAAAGTGTGAACAGCGGCAGTAGCCAGTGAGTTGTGAGGCTTCTCATGTCCTGTTGGACAAGTGAAGGGGAGAAACATTTTCTGACCTGGAATGTGGAGCCTGTGTATTGAAATGTCCCCAGATGCTCTGAAAAATATAAATGCATGTTTATTACAGAAACATTTTCCACATTTTTTTTTTAAGATTTTATTTATCCATTTGACAGACAGAGATCACAAGCAGGTAGAGAGGCAGGCAGAGAGAGAGAAAGAGAGGAGGAAGCAGGCTCCCTGCTGAGCAGAGAGCCTGACGTGGGGCTTGATCCCAGGACCCTGGGATCATGACCTGAGCCAAATGCAGAGGCTTTAACCCACTGAGCCACCCAGGCGCCCCTCCAAGTTTTTTTTTTAACTACAGGACTTGTCAGAGCCTTTCATATGTTAATGATATTTCTAAATCTTCCATGGCGGAGAGGGGGTATCACATACAGTGTGCTAGATGTATTTGCCTAACAACCCTCTTTTTCTAATAGTAACAACAAAAGCAGTAATAGTAATAGCAATGATATTTATGTACTTACAATGTGTTTGATCTCATGCTAAATGTTACACATTGTGTATCAGTCAGCTATCATGGAAATGATGTCGCATAATGAACAGCCCCTCAAATCTCTCTAGCTTCCATAATCAACATTCTTTTGCACTCATTGGCCTGTGATGAGCTCCTCTACCTCTGTGTCTCTAACTCTAGGACCCCAGTAAAAGCTTCATCAACTACCCATGGGTTGCTAGTCTCATGGTTCCAGACTGAGGCACATAAGAACAAACCAAAATTATATATAAGCACATTTAAAGTCTTGGATGGAGCACATGTTATGACCATTGGCCAAAATAAGCCACATGGCTGCACCTGTCATCAGTGGAATAAGGATGCAGATCCCCAGCACAGTAAGCCATAGCAAGGGTAGAGAAGAAAGAAAGGAATCCAAGCAAACAGTACAGTCTATAGCTCCTGTCTGTGTGCACTACCTCTAATTCTCACGACAGCTCTAAGCAATATTTTATTATTTGATAGGTTAAAAAAACTCAAAACGAGTCATCCTTTGACAAGGGGGAAGAAAGACAAGAACGAAAGCTCAGAGGTTAAACAACTTGTTGGAGTTCACACTGTTCTCTGTGTCAGATGTAGGACTCAAACTCTCTGAATGCTGGCCCGGGCTCTTAACCTTTGGGCCACTAGAGATATCTCACTGGACTTTAATGTTCCTTCATGTCACATTTCCCGTAGTACTTCTGCCGCATTCACTCATATTTACTTTCGATGCAATGAAATGTTTTATGATGCTGTGGCCTGGAAGCTCACCTATAAGCCCACCGCCTTTATGTAAATACTTAGATTATAAATATTACATGAGCCCTGTTCCTAATTTACTACAAGAGACAAGGTTGTCTCCCATAAGGAGAAATTGTACTCAGCGATGAAACAAGGAAATGGGAATTTACGGATGCAGCGGATACCATGGGGATTTCACCCATATGCTCTCAGCACACAGCCTTCCTGTGCATTTGAATGCATTCCTAGTGTCAGCATTTGCAATTTCCCTGAGTGCTCCCCCTGACCCAGCTGTCCTGGGAGTTGGCACCTCCAGAAGCAGCCCTCAGACAGTGACAGATCAGATTTGGAGGACACATACCCCAGCTTTGGTCCCTCGGGTGGACAACTCCACAGGATGTTCTGTGTTGTCTCTCAGAGTTCCCCTGGAGAACTGAGCCTCAGTTTCCCCAGCAGCAACACGCCTACAAACACATTCTGGGACTGGCTGCCTTCTTTCCAGTTTCTCAGCACCTCCAAAAGCAGAACAAGACAAAACAAAGATCCCTCGCACTCAGATTCTTATTTACTCCTGGGGGTGATTCTACCTAAGACAAGAGATGTATATGGTTAACAACAACAACAACAAAACCAGTTGGCATGCTCTACCTCCTTGGTAACCCCTTGCATATTTTCACACATTTATCGTGAAAACTTTTACACTCTTCAGGGAGGGATCCCAGAGACTCTGACACAAGCTATGGACGCCTCAAGAGAAAAATGCACGTTTGCACCCTGCGCACCTTCTGAAACTCTGTGAGCCCCAGGTGGATGCACTCGACAGGGACACAGGAAGCCACGTGCAAGCCAGCCTCTGGGGACGAGGGAGCCCAGAGCTTCAGCTCAGCCGGAAGCAGGTGCTGGCAAAACGCTGCGCTCATGCTCCCTTCGCCTCTGGCTTAGCTGAGTTTGAAAGCCTCATCCTTCACCGCTCCAAAAACTAGACTCAGCAAAACCCAGGCGAGGAGCCGCTGTCGGAAATGCCTCCTTCTGTGACGGGGAGGGCGCTCCGGGTTGTTTAGGCTGCTTATCTGCTGGCCCCGTGTTCACCTCGCCCGCAGTTCCCCGACGCCTCGCCTTCCACGGCGTCACTGCGGACTTCAAAGGCTCCTCCACCCTTGGAAGGGACGCGGGCCCGGGTGGGGGGATGCTGGGGGCTCTTGGCAAGGAAGAGGGCCCCGTCGCAGAGGCCAGGGTGTCTCCTGCCGGCGAGGGGCCAGCCCCCCGGGTGTGCCCCATATGTGTCCCTCTGCCCCCCCACCAGGAGGGCCCTCTCTCTTTAGGGTGGATCCCCGTGCCCCACGGTGGTTATCCCAGCTCGGCCATTTGACAAGAACTGGGGGGACGGGCTTTGAGCGCAGGCAGTCTGGCTGGAACTGGAATCCAGGTCTCGGTAGAGAACACCTTTACTTCTCTGGTGCTGACTGCGCTCATCCGTACCCTAAAGAAACAGAATCCAGGGTGGGAAAGCGACAGACAAGCGCCCCATGAGCACACAGCATGCAGGAGATGCTCCAGGCCTGCAAACTGTTACGACCGCATCCCCCAGAGCACCTTGGCTGATTTCCCTCCCTCACCTTGATCCCATTTTTATGTTTTCCTCTCCTTGCTTTGCGAACCAGAGCAGATAATTCATCTTGCTCCCCACCAAATCCTCCCTTGCTGGAAATATTCTCCTGGGGTTTCCGCAGAGAGCCAGACTACCACCTGGAGTGATCCCGTGGCCCCTGTGTGAGGCGGTGAGATCTTTCTTTATGGGAAAGGCAGCCCTGGCCCCCAAAACAGTGCAAGTGTTTTAGGTGCTCAGTCCGCCCAGAACAATATCCTTCTATGGAGGCTGCGTCATAAATATCTAACTGGCTTATCCTTGGCTAGGAAATGGTCTGCAGAGCCAAGAGATCGCTTTCCACCCTCTTCTTTATGGGGAAGACTTTTGAATCCCACTCTTTGGGTCTGTAAAGCGCATTACTGACACGGAAGCTGGGTGGGTTTCCCTTTAGCCAGTCACCTCATCGTTCAGTGCCTCAGTGTCCTCATCTGAAATTACAGCTGGACCCACTGCTCCTGATTATGAGCGCTAATAATAAGACCATACCTATCACTAATAATAGTTAATAATAATACTGCAAGTAACAGCAAATCTCAGTCGCTGATGTTCCAGGCGCCATGCTGAGTATCTTGCCTCATTCGAATCTCCAATAACCCCATGAGATGTGGGTCATCATGACCATCCCCATTTCTCAGATGGGGTGACAGAGATCCAGGCAGGTGGCATAAATCTAATCGAGGTTCTGTGGTGGTAAGGGGTGGAACCAGGATTTGAACTTGGGTCAGTGGAATTCAAAACCTTAATCACCCCAGCAAACCACTGCTCAGAATGGTTCCTGTAGTGATGGAGAATCCAACAAGAAAAACCCCTAGAGCAGGACCAGCACAACTAGGTGGGGTGGGGTTGGTCTTTTCCTTCTATTATTTTTTTTTATAAGATCCGATTACCCTAGTAACTCCCAGCCCCTGCAGCCCAAACAGGCGGTAACTAGGACTCAGTGCTTATTATCGTCAGCCTCACCCAAGAACTAATAATCTAGCATCTGCGCCTTTCTATGACCTTCCAGTCCCTTGGAGCTATGAGCAAGCTCATGCCCCTATAAAAACAGAGAAGGCACACTGGTTTTAAAGTAGCTGTCTTCATTATCTGGAGGCAAGGAAAAGCTTATGGGAGCCCTCTTGGGATCCAGCCTGGGTTGGCCGTGTTGTGAAAGACCCTGGGGGTGAGCAGTGGGTAAGTTCACTCTCTTCCTCCTAGTGCAGGGTGGGCACCGGCTGCCTCTGACCTTGGCTCCGGTGCTGATGTGTCTCCAAGGTCCTCTGGGAAGCTACAGCCTGGCCTCTGGAAGAACCAGATGACAGAGCTTCAGTTGTCCATCTGGAAAGAGCTCCCAGAGCCCCTGCTGGGCAGATCCGATTCCGTGTGCTCTTGGGCTGGTTAGTGAAGTCTCTACCCTTAATCTGCTCAGCTTGGGGTCGGGACCCAGATTCCTTCATCTTTCTCTCCTACAAGGAAGACATGGCAAATGAGTGGCCTTGCAACCAGAAGTCTCGGCCAGACCTTGACATACATGCCTCCTCTCAACATCAAATCTGAACCCAGTGGCGACCTCCTCCAAGAAGCCTTCCCTGACCACTGACCTAGAGTAGGCTCTGTTACATCACCCGGTTGACTTCCTTCCCACTAGGAGAAATCACCTTCTCTGTTTAGTTGCTGGATGGCTTCTTGCCCATTCCCCCTCACTAGAATATAAGCCTCAAGAGGGCGGATTCTTTTCCTGCCTTATTTATGTCTGTGTTTCCAGAATCTAGAACAACACTTGGCTTGTAAATAAAATTTGTTGAATGAATGAAAGTATGAATTCAACAAATGAATAAATGACCCAACAAGGGTTGGAGGATAATCACCTGTTTCGGTTTGATGTTTGAGAAGAGAGGGAGGGCTGGTGAAGGCAAAACCGGACAGACAAGCCAGCAGTTCCGTGGGTTTCTAGAACCCTCCTTGCTTCCTTGCACTCACCTCTGGCCCTCTTCTCCGTGCCTACAGGGCAGTCAGTGCTTCAGACCCGTGGTTCCTGGCAAGAAAGGACCTTGTCTCATTTGGTGTTTGTCCCCGAGGGCTGCACCAACCCTGGTGCCTCGTGGGGAGGGAACAGGTTTGGGCAACAGAGTCGGATTTCACACAATTCACTCCTGTTCTCGAAAGCTCAGTTTCCTCGTCAGCACACATGAATCATAATAGAATTTTCTTCAAAGAACAGTGTGAGCCTTAAATGAGACAGCTGTGTATAGTCTCAGCCAAGCTCGGTAATTAGAATTCTAACTATCATCACCAAATGTTTTAACATCTTAAATGTATTATTACTAAGCGTTCTAATATGTATAAATATTATATAAGTGTTTTAAATGTATTGTTCTGAAATGTTTAAGTGGTTTAGATGCATTATTCTTACGGTTAAGTATTTTAATGTTTTAAATATATCGTTAGGAACTATTTTCGTGTTTAAAATGCATGGCTATTAACTGTTTTAGCTTGCAACGTATTATTTTTTAAGATCTGCTGAATAAATACATTGTTAAACATGAATGCTTTGTCTCTCTCCATCTTGTTCTCACCATACCCCATTTTCCTCTGAGCATTTGGTCTCCAGTGGCTCTATTTCTGTTTTTTTTTTTTTTTTTTTTTCTCAAACATGCTCCTTTCCTCGCAGAAGGGTCCACGGTGAGCATCCGTACAACAGGGCAGCACCAACAAGCCCTTCGAGGTCCGACGGACAGGGGTTCGAATCCTGACTCTGCTAACCTGTCTCTTTAAGCTTCTGTTTGCAAAGAGAGACCCAGCCATTCCAGCCACCTGGCGGGTCCAGTATGAGAGTTCCTTGTGGGACGGCATAATTCCACGATAATTAACCAGTGTCCTATTAGTTTCAAGAAGGTTGCCCATGTTTCCCGAGCACCTACTGTGTGCCAGTTCCTGCACTAGGGACTGGGGACAGCTCAGAAAACAGAGAGAGAGAGTCCTGCCCTCATGGGGCTTTCGAGCAGCCAGCTGGTACTTTTTCCTGCCTGAGAAATTGACTCTCTGTTCCTTGGAAGCCACCTGCTTCCCACTGTGTGCTTTCCTGGTGGGTTCTCCTTTCTCCCATATGTGCTTCAACTCCCAGGGTAGACATCGACAGAATGTGCAAAGCCGTGTGCAGGGCATGTCCCACGAGAAGGGTAAAGCCTGAGACATTGGGAGGCTAAAAGCAGGGGCCCCATTGCCGTGGTGGCTGCCCTGTGCTCCCCAGACTCCCCCTTAGGACCAAATAATTTGTTCCCTCACCTGCCGGGACTCTTGCCAGCAGATGGCTCGTAGCTGCAGCCTCTTCAGGAATTGTCCTTGCCCCAACTCCTAGAATTCTTCCCTGGATCCTTCCAGAAAATGATTTTGGGATCACTCCTTTCTGAACTACCTCCATCCCCCACTGTACCGACTCTGTGAGGTGTCCTTATCGGACTACATTTTCCTCTCTTGGTTTACTTAAATGTCTTCTCCGCTGACCTATGAAGATAAACACGAAGGAGATTTCCAGAACAATGTTCTTCAGATGGTAGAAGCTAAATATGAATTTATTCAGGCTCATTCTCTAACTGGCTGAGAGAAGTTTGGCTAAGGTGTATGAAACCGGCTAACAGGAGTATTAACAGAAGTTGGTGGGGATTCTAGAACTTCTCTTGTTGACTGAGCTGGGCATGATTCCCTGGTGTGAAATCAACGGTAACAATGGCATATGTTTGTAAATACTTTCTTGTGCATGTTTTTTAAAAAGATTTTATATATTTATTAGAGAGAGAGCCCCAGTGGAGGGAGGAGCAGAGGGAAAGGGAGAAGCACACTCCCCACTGAACAGGGAGCCCAACCTGGGACTCGATCCTGGGACTCTGGGATCATGACCTGAGCCGAAGGCAGAGGCTTATCCCACTGAGCGACCCAGGCACCCCTTGTGCATGCTTTTTATTCATCCTTAGTATTATTATAGTCATTAGTCACTATTTTACGTCTCGGCTGTGACTTCATGCTGTACCAGTCCCTGAGGCGAGCACCGTACCTACATCATCACATTAATTCCTTCCATTAATTAAGAGGTAGTTACCACTTACTTCCTAGGTGAGCAAGCTGAGTCTTTCTCAGAGAGGTTAAGTAACTTGCTAAAGGTTACACAGCTAGAAGGGAATGGAACCAGGGCTCCAGTCCATTTCTGTTTGGCTCTTAAAACCCTTGATCTTAAGCATTAAAGCAGTATTATGCTTGCATTCTTGAAAGCCAAGCAAAGAGAGAAGGCCTACTTATATCCACTTTACAGAGAGGAACCTGTGGTGTGGACAGTGAATAGGAAATTCACAAGCAGTCACTAACAGGTCCACACATAGGGCACAAAGATCAGCTAAGCTCCTGGAAGCAAGTGTTCTTATTAAATTCAGAAAAAAAGAGTGAGGTTCAGAAACCAGCACGTCCGAGGAACACTCACTCTCCTTGCGATGTCTGGTTTCGGACACGTGTGTGAATTTAAGCACTTGGCCCCAAGCAGACACTGGAGGGACGGGAGCTGGAACTGAGGAGAGGGACGCCAGCAAGGAGGGCTCCTGACAGATGCGATGTTTCACGCGGGACCATTCATCCGCATGATGGATGGAGGCAGCCCGGCTGCGCCCCGGGTCCCAGTGAAACCAGCATCCCTGGGAGACCTGCTCCCCATCCCACAGCCCCAGCCCCTTCCGCACTTGGATTTGGAGCCAACAAGCCCAAGGCCGTCTGTCTGGCCCTTCCCCCTCCCCCCCAGCAACTGAGCTCGCTGTGGAACCTTATCAAGTGTTTCCTGCCCCGTGTAAGTTCCTAACATCGCCTGTGCTCACCCTTCCCACCCGCCCCCGCCCCCGTGCACCTTGGCTACAATATCTCCCCCTCATAAATCACACAGCCATATTAACTGTCTCTCAATCAATCTCTTCCAGGTGTTGGCTTAGACAGTCTCTAGGTGAGTGTCTCTCCCCTCGAGGCTTAGGCGCTAAGAGCCCCGTCGTCTGGGAACAGTTTAACGCCAGATAGCTTCCCTTCCTTCTCAGGGTCTCTCAGTTCAGGCTGGAAACTGCCAGGATCCACAGACGACAGAGGGCTTCAAGAAACCCAGGAGACCAGGGTCTTTCTCCATGCCCAAAGGCTTGGTAAATACAGACCATTTGATTTTTCCAACATGGGGGATCTAAACCCCAAAACTGGGGCTTGAAGCTGAAACTGCTATCTTCTAAATGCAATTGTTGATATTGGTTCGTTTTAGACAGGTATTGGCAAGGATGCGGAGAAAGGGGAACCCTCTTACACTGTTGGTGGGAATGCAAGCTGGTGCAGCCACTCTGGAAAACAGCATGGAGGTTCCTCAAAAAGTCGAAAATAGAGCTACCCTTTGACCCAGCAATTGCACTATTGGGTATTTACCCCACAGATACAAATGTAGTGATCTGAATGTTTCTAGCAGCAATGTCCACAATAGCCAAGATATCCATCGACAGAGGAATAGATAAAGAAGATGCGGGGTATATATATACAATGGAATATTACTCAGCCACGAAAAAAATGAAATCTTGCCATTTGCAATGTCATAGATGGAACTAGAGGGTATTATGTTAAGCGTGATAAGTCAATCAGAGAAAGACAATTATCATATGCTCTCTCTGGTATGTGGAATTTAGGAAACAAGGCAGAGGATCATAGGGGGAGGGAAGGAAAAGTAAAAGAAGATGAAATTAGAGAGGGAGACAAACCCCAAGAGACTCTTAATCATAGGAAGCAAGCTGAGGTTTGCTGGAGGGGAGGGGGCTGAGAGGATGGGGTAACTGGGTGATGGACATTAGGGAGGAAAATGATGTAATGAGCACTGGGTGTTATATAAGAATGATGAATACCGAACTCTACCTCTGAAACTAACAATACACACTATCTGTTAATTAATTGAATTTAAATTTGAACATTTTTGGGAAGTACAAAGAAAAATATTTGCCATCTAAAGGGGGGAAATTATTGGTTCGTTCTAGAAAGTTGTCATTCCACATTGCCTGCCTGCCTTTTGGAACCATTGGTGGGTGTAGCAGAGATAATGCCGGACGTTCATGAAATTCCATGTCAACCCTTTGTTTCCCGGGATCCCTCGCTAGGTTGAAGACAGGCGACTAGTGCTGCCCGATGGGAGGTAGATGGAAATATACCCACCGCTTCCGGGGTCAGCCATGAGTCTCCCTGCACAACATCTATCACCCTCTTCTGCTCGTTCCACAATGAGTTAGGGGGCTGTGTGCATAAGACGGAAGGAGCCTGCATCCCCGAATCACCACCCGGAGAACAGCCCTAAGGGCTGCTCACCCTGTAGTAGACTGTGATGGCAGTAAGCGTGACAAACCACTGACTTTCAGGACTTGTTACTGCAGCGCTGCCTGACCTACCCTGACTAACACAATTCTACTCCAAACCGTCAGTCAGCTTGTGAGCTATGACAGCGGCTCGCTTACAGTCACCTTCTGGAATTTGTCTTTACTTGTAAACGCCACAGTGGCTGTGATCAGCAGTGTATCTAGAGGCAAGGGACATCAGCTGTTGGGATTAAACCGAGTTTACTGCAAACGAGGCTATCAGCTTACTGTGCAAATAGGCTTTGGATTTCATCAGGGAATCATACAACAGCAGTTAAGCCTGTCGTTCCAGGAGTCAGGCCGACTTGGTTTGGAATGTCTTAATCCCATTCTAACCTGGGGACTTGGGCCAGGTTAACCTTCACATGCTCATCGGCAAACAGGAATAGTCTTTGTAGCAGGTGCCAGTGCTGTTGTGGTCACTGTGGCTCCTAGATCCTCCCCATCCCCTGGAACGTTTGTCAGCTGATAATCCGCAGCTATCAGACAGTGCCTCGTCGACAGAAACCCATCTCATCCGAGGTCACAAGCCTTTCCAGAGACAATGCACCTTCAATGACGGGCGGATGAGACGGCGTAAAGGCCTGACACCCTTGACACAACTTGGGGACAACCCTGAAGGGTCATCCCAGACAGACTCTTAGATGATCCCCAATTAACCCTGCCTCTTAATTCTTGTGTCCTCGCATAATCCCTTCCCCATGAAAGCACATAGAACCTGCAACTTGCCTCTAACAAAAGAACATGGCCAAGGGGAGGGAAGGTCACTTCCGTGATTGTATCATATGAGACTGTCACATCTATCTTGGTATCAGACTCTCTCCCTTGCTGACTTTGATGAAGCAAGTGTCCAGCCATATAGTAAAGAACAAAAGTGGCCCTCCGCCAACAGCGAACAAGAAACCACCATCACAGTCCTACAACCTGTAAGAAACTGAATTCTGCCAACAGTCACATGAGGCTTAGAAATAGATCATTCCCCACTGGAGCCTTGAACTGAGACCTTAGCCCTTTTGGGCACTTCAGCCTGAATCAGAGGACAAGGGAGGCTATGCCTGGACTCTTTACCTGCAGGAACTCTGAGACACTAAATGTGTGCTAGTTTAAGCTGCTAAATTTATAATGAATAGGAACAGGCTTTCTGTGGCGTCGACTATAACCTTCCTTAAGGCTTTCATCACAGAGCGCCAGGTGATGTCCAGAATTGTTGAATCCCTGTACTGTCCACCTACAACTAATATAATACTATATATTAACTACTGGAATTAAAATGAAATTTTCAAAAAGTTTAAAAGGACTTCATCCCAGCCCTGCTCCTCCCTCTGCTTCCTTTCCTTCCCTCCCACAAATGTCAATCCCAAGAGCACTCCCTAAAAATCCCCGAGCACCCTGAACTCCACCTCTGGTCTGCTTCTCAGAGACCTCAACTTGGGATGCACGTCCAACATGCACTTGTTCCTTCTCCACTTGCCTGACAAGACTCTTATCTTGATGACTCCATCCTTCTCAAAGTGACTCTGTGTTTCAGCAGAGTCTGGTCTGCAACCCCCCCCTGCCCCACCCCACCCCCGCAGACTGAGTCTGTAATAGACTAAAACCTATCATGAAAACCCCATGGTAATCCCATTCTTCTTGCCTGGACCCTTTAAGGATGAGGCTCCAGAGCCGAGACCAAGGAGATTTGAGAAGGTGTGTGTCAGGAGCTTCTAGGAAATAGATACAGGAGGGGCAGCCCCTCCATTGCCCTTGAACATCGCTAGACCTGATGGTAGGATCTGGAACGGTGAAGTCAGCTGACACCCATGGGGAGAGCTTATCAGAAGGCCCTGGACAGCAGAGCAGGAAGTTGGAAGAGGGCTAGGGCATCATGGACTCCATCAGCCCTGGCACTGCCCACCTTGAGACTGCTGTGGGATGTAAATTTTCTTTAGAGCAGCTGGATGCATTCTGGTGGAATCAGTTTAGGTTGCCTCTCCATAGGGTGGACAGGAGAATTGAATACAAGGACGCTATAGTAGTGGTGAAAGGCTCCTCGGAGGAACCACCACCACCCACCCACCCGCCCGCACCCCTGGCTATGGGTGGGGTAATTGACCAAGCGCTCCAGCTGTTGCAGTTTGAAACCCATCGCCAAGTTTGCACCACTCTTCCCTTGGATTGCTTCTGGCCAAGGGCTCGGCACAGCAGGGATACTAAGATGAGTGTGTTCCTGGGAGACACGGGATTTCTCTGACGGATGACTTTGGCATAAGCACTTGCCACTGGCCTTGCTGAACCTTCCTTAGAACTGCACTGCAGTCTGAGACTCTTCCTACCCAAACTTCCTAATTTCTTTCCTCCCTCTCACCCTTCCTTCCTTCCTTCCCTCTTCCAGGAGCCCTGTGATCGTGACCTGAGATGAAGGCAGATGCTTAACCTACTGAGACACCCAGTCATCCCTGGTAAGTATTTTTTAATGAATGATTGGAGGGATGGATGGATGGATGGATGGATGGATGGATGGATGGATTGATGGGTGGATGGATGGGGGATGGATGGATGGATGGGGGATGGATGGATGGATGGATGGATGGATGGATTGATGGGTGGATGGATGGGGGATGGATGGATGGATGGGGGATGGATGGATGGATGGGGGATGGATGGATGGATGGATTGATGGGTGGATGGATGGGGGATGGATGGATGGATGGGGGATGGATGGATGGGTGGATGGATGGATGGATGGATGGATGGATGGGTGGATGGATGGATAGATGATAGGATGGATGGATGGATGGATGAATAGGTGGATGGCAGATGGATGGATGGATTGATGGGCAGGTGAGTGGGTGGGCAGATGGATGGATGAGTCAGTGTATGACAACACTTCCTTCTTTGCCAACTGGTATGTTTGTAGCCAGGTCTGATGTTTCTTAAACCCTAGCCCACAGGCCTAAGTTAACATACTTAGTTTTCTAAGGACTTTTTACTTCCTTTATGTCAATGGCAACAAGAAATATGAGACCCCTCTGGCTTCTTCCCTAATGTGACTGACATCTCTGTAAATGATTTCCCATTGTGAAAATGTACATTTCATGACAGTTCTGTCATCCACTGAGACCATCCATTGAGACATTCCCTAGCAGTCCCAGACAGATATCCTAGGTTCCCATTTGGACCAGCGAGGCAGAAGATCCTGCCTTCAGCTCTGCCAGTGACTTGCTGTGTGACCTTGCACCAGCCCCTTCCCTCTCTGAGCTTCAGTGTCGTCATCTGTCCAAGATGGGGATTGGATGAGACGGTCTCTAGACCTCTCATCCTCCTTGTCATGATCTGTCATTTAGTATGTGTTCTGTTTGAAGTAACAGTGAAGAGACACCTGGATGGCTCAGTTGGTTAAGTGTCCAACTCTTGGTTTTAGCTCAGGCTCTGATCTCATAGGTCATGGGATTGAGCCCCATGCTGGTCTCCATATTCAGTGGGAGTCTGCTTGGGTATTGTCTCCCTCTGCCCTATCCCCTGCTCTCTCCCTCTCTCCATCTCTCTCTCTTTCAAAAATGAACAAATAAATATTTTTAAAATTAAGTAACAGTCAAATAAACCATAATAATATTAAAATATCTTGTATGTTAATATGTCGTTTAACAGAAGTCTGAGGGTAAAAATCTCCTATCTGTTGCTTCAGCTGCTCAACAAATTTATCAAACTGCAGATTGTTTTTTATCCTTTCTCTTCACTCTATTTAACAGGGCTTCCAGTCTTATCCTTGTTGCCTCGTGGTCACAATATAGCTGCCAGAGCACCCATATTGCATTTCATTCCAATGTCCAAATCCAGGAGAAAGGGACCAACAAAAAAGTGCTCCCTTTTAACAAGAAGGAGAATTTTTCCTAGAACCCCCCCACAAGAGGATTCCTCATGATTCTTTGGCCATAAATCACGTGGTCACCTCTTTTTTTAAGTTTTATTTATTAGTTTTATTGGAGAGAGACAGAGAGAATGGTGGGGAGGGGCAGATGGAGAGGGAAAGAAAGTCTCAGGCAGACTTCTCTGCTGAGCATGGAGCCTGATGCACCTCATAACTCTGAGGTCACTACCTGAGCCAAAACCAAGGCACCAGCCAGGCGCCCCTCCCTGGCCACTTCTGACTACAAGCAAATATTTGACCAAATGAAAGGAATGGTATTGCCATGGGTGTGCTGTTGCCTTGATCAGGGCAAGGCAAAAAGGACATGATGAGGGCAGGAACTGATGGGATCTGCCCAAGAGGCCTCAAAGGTGGGAGGACATCAGATCTCAGCAGGACAAGACAGCCAAGCCTGAAACAACTTGAGGGCACCTGTGGACACATATCAGAAAACAAGGCAAAACAGAATGCCCAAGTGCTGAGCGAGTGTGGCTATTTGGGGTGCAGCTAGAGGAACATAACAGCGAGGAATCAGAGGTGGTGGGAAGGGAGTGAGCACGAAGACAAAGGAGACTCTGGTCCCTTGCTTTCTCTCACCGCATCCCCTCCTTCTCCCCACCTTTGCACTTACTGTCCTGAAATCCCCCTGCCCCAGCTCACTGCATTCTGGAGAGCTTGTCATCACCCAAAACAGGACCTGGCGCATAAGAGGTGTGCAACAAATGGAAATTAACTGAGCAGGTGTGAGTGGAAGGGCTCCCGAGCGAGTCCCCTGCCCATCTTCCTGCTCCCAGCCTTTCCCCTCTCCTTTCTTCGGTCCAGGTGGGGCTCTCCAGCCCCTGGGGGTGGGACAGCCTCCTGGCCCCTCTGCTCTCCCCCACCTTGCCCAGAGACACAGAACAGCTTTGATCACTAACAGCAGCCTTCTGGGAAGAAAGAGAGAGAAATCTGGCACGTTAAGCTCCCTGGCCATGACACTTATTAATAAAATGAGCGGCTGTCAGCCTCTGCTCCAATCAGCTGTCCATAGCTCGGGGCACACGTGGAGGCTCGGGGCAGCCCCAAAGCTGGGGCTGTGGGAAGAAAACAAGCAAGAAGTCGCTGATATTAAATACATATATAGGCCCCGGCCTCAGCAGAGAAAGGTCTGGTGCTCCAGACAATGTCCCATTTCACTAGATTTTAATGGACTATATGCCCAATTGTCTCCTGTTTTCCTACTGTAAAGTCACACTTATAAAACCACGAATAAGCTCTCCTTGCTTAAAAAAATTAACCTTGGGGGCGGGGAGATACATCTTTCTAGAACCCATTTCAGGCTTGACACACAGTACCTCACGCATTAGGTAGCTAAATTGCCTGTGTAGCCATCAGTATTCAGACTTTCCCAGTGGGGCAGGTTGATTGTTTTTTTTCTTTTCCAAGTGGCATCCCCTTGAATAGATGATTCTGCACCTGGTTTTTTCCATTTGGTGATGTCTGGGGAATCGTGCCTTATAGACACGCACAGATCAACCTGGTTCTTTTCACACTACACAGCATTTCTTTTTTTTTTTTTTAAGATTTTATTTATTGGGGTGCCTGGGTGGCTCAGTGGGTTAAAGTCTCTGCCTTCAGCTCAGGTCATGATCTCAGGGTCCTGGGATCGAGCCCTGCATCGGGCTCTCTGCTCAGCAGGGAGCCTGCTTCCCTTCCCCTCTCTCTGGCTGCCTCTCTGCCTACCTGTGATCTCTGTCTGTCAAATAAATAAATAAAATTTTAAAAAAAACTTAAAAAAAGATTTTATTTATTTATTTGACAGACAGAGATCACAAGTAGGCAGAGAGGCAGGTAGAGAGAGAGGAGGAAGCAGGCTCCCCGCGGAGCAGAGAGCCCGATGCGGGGCTCGATCCCAGGGCCCTGGGATCATGACCTGAACCAAAGGCAGAGGCTTTAACCCACTGAGCCACCCAGGCGCTCCTACACAGCATTTCTGAAGGTAGACAGAAACCTAGGTTATTCTGCTCCGACTGTGCATTAAAACACCAAGAGGAAGGTGTTAGGAGGGACCTTCATAAAATCGGGATGCCTGGGTCCCTCTACGCACAAATAGAGTGAGAGTGGCTCTAGGCATCAGACGTAAGAATTCCTGGTGATTTCAGCCCGCAGCCAAGGAGCTATTCAAGGAGTCAGTCTCCTAGTCATGCGTATTAAGCTGTTTCCAAGTTTTTTCTGTTTGTTTGTTTGTTTGTTTGTTTTAAAGCCTGCTGAGTCCTTCTTTGTGCATTCTTCCTGGGGCATCTGTACGGATTTCCTGAGGGGGGTGTCATTCAGAGTTGGATAATCCCTTTCCCTGGCAGAGGGCTGTCCTGGGCACTCCATGACGTTGAGCAGCAACCCACACAGACAATCAAAACTGTCTCCAGACATAGGGGAACGGGATTAGGGGGTACAAACTTCCAGTCAATAATATCAAAACAACTCCATGAGCTGACTGTATCTACATTATCACAGGGGTCATTTTGTAAGATACAAAAATAGTGAATCACTATGCTGTATGCCTGACACCGATAGGATATTCTGCATCAATTGTATATCAGTTAAAAAAATGTCTCCGGGGGGCACCTGGGTGGTTCAGTGGGTTAAAGCCTCTGCCTTCGGCTTGGGTCATGATTCCAGGGTCCTGGGATCGAGCCCCGCATCGGGCTCTCTGCTCCGCAGGGGGCCTGCTTCCTCCTCTCTCTCTGCCTGCCTCTCTGTCTAGTTGTGATTTCTCTCTGTCAAATAAACAAAATATTAAAAAAAAAAAATGTCTCCGGAAGTGTCCGGTTGAGTCAGTCAGTGAAGTGTCTGCCTTCAGCTCAGGTCATGATCCCGGGATCCTGGGATGGAGCCCCGCATAGGGCCCTCTGCTCAGCGGGGAGTCTGCTTCCCCTGCTCTCCACCTACCTCTCTGCCTACTTGTGATCTCTGTCAAATAAATAAAATACAATAAAATAAAATGTCTCCAGACATGGCTAGATTCAGGGGAGCAAAATCACTCCTGGTCGAGAACAACAGCTCTGGGGTAGGGACCCCGAAGGAAGTTGGCTGTTTCGGAAAGGTGCACCTTTTTTCCTGGGAGTTGACAACGATCCAGAGTGCCCAAGCTGATTCGCAGTCTCTAATTTCCTGGGAATAGCCCCTGGCCAAACATGCTATCCCTTCATCCCTGTGTTTCTGGATTCAGATTTGGGGCCATACTCCCGAGCACCTCCACTTTTCACACTGCCTCCTGCAGCCCCGAAGCGCGGGCATGCTGTCACACCTAGGAATACAATTCTAGAATCCAGAATCTGGAATGCAAGCCTAAAAGTCAGGAGTAGGAAGAAGGGTGAGGAGGAGCTGAGTTCTTTCTGGTTTTCTTCTTTCTTTCCTTCCTTTTTTTTTTTTTTTGTTATTTCTTTTAAGTTCATTCTGCTGAGGGGAGGGGAGGATAGTTCCTTCATCCTGCCCCACCCCCCACCTGAAATTTCCAGAATCAGCCTCCTTAAGGGGATACAGTCTGTATCCTGGTTGCCGTCTGAGTTTTATAGGCAATGAGTTCAGTGAACAAGACAAGG